>NC_141157.1:84213720-85586220 GCF_053477565.2 Lygodium microphyllum | reverse complement strand
TTCCATCAAATCTCACTCACTCGACTAGCTTACAAATAGCTACCCATAGCTCACCAAGCAAGAATAATATGAAAAGACAATAGTCAAAATAAGAGGCTTGCCATTTGTAGACTAGATGAGTGTTGGGAGCTCCGAAGCTTCAACAACTCCACCAAAATCTACACTCGAGCTTCACACTTCTTGCTCTGTCATCCTTCGTGCACATGAAGTAGATCCTCTTGCTCATCGTCCAAGCCGAGATGGTTCTACCTTTGATCTCTCTCTCTCTCTCTCTCTCTCTCTCTCTCTCTCTCTCTCTCTCTCTCTCTCTCTCTCTCTCTCTCTCTCTCTCTCTCTCTCTCTCTCTCTCTCTCTCTCTCTCTCTCTCTCTCTCTCTCTCTCTCTCTCTCTCTCTCTCTCTCTCTCTCTCTCAAGGTCCCTCGAGCTCTCTACACCTAATGCAACAACTCAATCTCTCTACCTCTCAAATTGGGAAGGAATCCCCAAAAGGTGAGGAGAAAGAATAGAGATGCAAACACAAAGCAAGAACAACAACACAAGCCCTTACAAGACTTCTCTCTCCGTGCCTCAGAAAGCTCACTGCACAAAGTACTTAAAGGTGAAGAAACAAAATAGTGATAGAGAAGCAGATAAGCCATTGTTGCATTAGTCATGGAATGGGTTACAAATAAGGTTTCTCTCCTTATGTACGAAGTTTTAATTTTTGAAGCTTGGGCAGGGCTCTATTCTCTATTAGTGCCCACTGTCCATTCATCTAAAATCCACCTCGAGGTCATGGAACCCTTTGAGATTTCTATTTTTTGCAAGAGGTTGACTCATATGCCAACACATCATTAATTACATTCTTGATTTTACAAGTTATATGAGAGTGAGGCCGATGCTCAAGAAAATTTAATTTAGCAAATCCTACATGTAGGCAAGCGTGGAATTAAATGTCAACACATTAACATTGGTCCATCATCTTTTTCCACTATCCATGCTCTCATTTTGCAACTCCTGCCCATAGGTAGTGTGGCGTTGTCAAGTGTTTTTGAGAAAACTAAAAACCCTTAAAAAAATTGTAGATAGGTTGAATTTTTGTTAGGTTAGTTGTTTGCATGATTGTTTGATTTATTGTTTCGTAGTTGGATTTTTTGTGCTCGCCTAGCTTAGGAATTGTCTTTTTCATTTTGTTGAAAATTTTTAAGTGTGAAAACCTGATAGCCTTGGTTGAGATTGGAGTTTTCTGGATATATTGGAGCTAGAGTCTGCTAGTAGAGCTGCCAAACATTTCGGAACGGGTATGATTTCTTGCCGATACATTTGCACATCACAAGGATTATGGGTTCACAAGCACTTCACGTTGCACTTGTCTGATATTCTACACTCGGGGGTCGTCTCCTGATTTTTTCAATTACTTCCATGCCAGGGGTTGGGTTGTTGCACATTTTGCACCATCATTGAGCACTAGCGTGGCATGAGGCCCACTATATTATAAATGTTAGATGCATGCACACTTGAGAGAACACCTTTCATTATGCACACACAGTTCTTTGCACACACAAGAGTTGGGATTTTCATCACCGAGATAGGAATTTCTGGATGAGTGGGATAGGTGATTGGGTGAGTTGAGGCTCGTGAAGCACGCTACGATGGGTTGTTTTCTTGGTCAACATCATGATGACCATATTTTTGTTGAGTGAATGTGAGGTTTTGGGTGGGCGGAGCGGAGTTGAATACTTATATTGTTGAGAGATGAGAGGTGAGGCTAAGGATCTAATATAATTAAGGAATCATGTTTGCATGTTGTATGACGCACAAACATGTTAATAGGCTAGGCACCTATTTTCTAGTGCATCCATCTGTTTATGTGAAGCATCGCTTGTTTGTTTGCATTACATAGATCCAAATTTGCATATCTTTGCAAATCATGTTTTGAGCACGACGTACGTTTTCAAAGCATGTTCTTTAGGACACATTGCATGAACAAAATCGGGTATGTATGAAGAAAATGTCGGTCTTTGAAGACTCAAGGGGGAAGTTAACATGAGCTAGAGCTATTGATATTGGAGGAGACTTTTCCTATAAAGGTTGAAGCTACTCACATTGGTTACCATAGTCAAAGTTGGATCAGGTGATTTGTGGAAAGTTCTTTAAAGGTAGATGATGATTATGATGCCAAGGAAAGAAAGAAGAATATGATGATGAAGATGACAACAAAGACAACAACAATGGTGATGATAATAATTAGCAAAAGTGGCATCTATTTTGAAAACTATTGACATAAATTTTTCTTATCAAGAATTTAAAGGCCATCTTACGAAACGGGCTTTGGGGTTGAGTTCTTTGAGGCTATTTTGGTTGTGATCTATTCAAGAAAACGTTATGGGTTTCTCCCTTTGAGTAGGAGGAGTTGACAAAGATAACTTGCCAAATGACAAGGAGAGAATAACATGCTATTGGGCAATATCAACACTCGAATAAGATCCAAGTTTTTGATTACTTTTGGTAGATTGGAAATAGATCTAGGTTTTCTCACTTACCCATCGTGAGTTGATCGGCATCTAGGAAGCAAGCAACCAAACATAGTCTAGTGACAAACTTGCCTTTTCAAGTGTGGAAGGAATAACTTGGATTTGCTCTAGTGGTCTACCTCTTTAGGTTGAAGGTAACTAATTTGTTCATATAGATTTTATTCCAAAGCTAAAGGGGGTAGCTTGTGACCTTGTGGAATTGCAAGGTGATCACAACCTTGAGCTATGACACTCATTAGACTATCGGGATGGGTTGGTAAATCTCTTATCAGTTTCACAACCTTATGAGAAGAACTAATTGCATCTTACACAATACTTTAGGCTCTCATAAACTTCATAGGAGAAGGGATTTCCCATTTGGCTTAAGTACAAGTTGTACTCTTGTAGTCCACCCACTCAAGTGTCATCTTGAGGCACAATTCTCTATCCATTCCAAGTACTCACCAAGTGGTACATCACCACGACTCTTTTCTTAGAGGTTTAGCACTTGCCTTGTTCACATTTTGAGATTCGTGCCATTGAGGAGAGGCAGAGTGCTTTCACTTAACCTCAATTACACCTTGGCTAAAAGCTCGCATGACCTCACTTATGATCTTACGAGGCATCATGCAACTATCCCAACATGAGCTTGACATGGACACAAAGTACTACCTCATGTGTCTCTACTAGAGATAATCCTTTGGCTCTAATAAAGAATACACTCTTGTCCTAGCGGAGACATTATCATTTTCCTTAGACAAAGAGATGAACCCACTTTCACCATTGCCATCATAGGATCTACTCTTTCAAAAATGGAAAGCATATGATTTCATGCTAGTATCAACTCAATCGTGCCAAAACCTTGGGTTGAATCCCACCATTTTGAACACAACCTTGTCATGAGCTTATAGTAGATAAGGCTTGCTACGCCATATTGATTATTTAGCAAGGTCTTGTAGCCAACCAATAGTGTGCGGTACATAAACCCATAGCATCATGTGTACTGTACACATTGAGCCAAATAGTTGAGGCTCATCTCGCCATAAGAGTGCACTATCAATTGTGTAGTGGGCAAGGCTTAGAGTATTATCAATAGCATTACCATGAGGATTGTCCCAAAATCCATTAAAATTTTTTAATAGCCTCAAGGGCTAGCCATCATTGTGCACTACATCAAAGTCCCTTGGATCCCAAGTGCAACAATAGCTCCAATTGCCTAGAGTAGGGAGCAACATCATCACTAAATAATTGCTGCATGGTGGATGCTAGATAGCACCATGTGGAAAGAATTCCAAGTGTTGTGACCTCCACTCGAGACAAAGATCACCATGGTGTGGTGAAATCACCAAATAGAGTATAAGGCACTATTCTTGACTTAGCTAGGAACATTACATTAACCCGAGTACTAACATTTGTGTTGATCCGAGCAGGAACCGATTGTGATTCAAGTGAGAACCCAACATTAACCCATGGCATTAACCTGAGCAACATTCTAAGATTGCCAAAGGAATAACCATTATCAAAGGGGATTGCAAGTTAAGACAACCAGGTGACTCGCCAAGCCATACTAAGTACAACTTTCTCATGAGCTAAGTCTAGGAGGCAAAACATTGGAGTTGCCTTGAGGGCAAGTTGTAATGGTTATGACACTACTAAATTACTTGAAGTTACCACAACTCTCATAGAATAAGTGATCCATTGTTAACCCCAAGTCGGGATGGCAGAGAAATGAAGGAAAAAGTGGAAAAAAGATGGAAAAAGAGCAAAGACATGTAGGCGGTCTCTAAAGCTAAGCTGGGGCAAAAAGTGCAATTTTAAATGAAAGGCGTCTCAAAAAGCTCTAAAAACTCTTGTAAAAGAGCGCCAGGCTCCCTCCTGTGCCATTTGTAAAAGAATAGACGGGTATAGGTTGAGGCCATGAAGCAAGAAGAGGGAATTAGAAAAAGGGACCTTGCCACAATGGCCGGTCATGTAAAAAGGGATGGGCGCCCATGGGAATTTAGGGTTTTGTATATAAAGTTCAAAAAGTGAATGAGAGCTCATTCTTTTGATGTGTAGCTAACAAAGTTCTCTTTCTCTTCTCCTTACTTGTGTGTGCTCTTGAGAGAGGGAGTGTGAGAGTGTGAGGGAGTGATTCTTTGGGAGTGAGGGATCAAGAGATCGAAGTTCTTCACCATCTCCTCTTCTCTTCTCTTCTTCTCTTCTCTTCTCTTTTCTCGCACACGCGGCTATGGTGGATGGAGCTTAGAGATGGAGGAGGGTTGAGGATGCTTGAGATAGCATCTAGGATCGTGGAGCTATCGGCATGTGTGAGAGAGAAGGCAACTAATTTCGACATCAAGGTAAGCTCACTACACTCGTAGGATCAATGGCGTGTCGGCTAGGTGAGAGATAGCCATTAGAGCTCGCTTGAAACACTTGAAACAATAAGCGGTCCGTGGGTCTTGGCAGTTGAGCATGAGCTCCCTCCACATTTTGGTTCCGTTGCCGGGACCAACGAATTCAAGCTTGAGCACTTGCACGCCTCATATCAAGCGCATCAAAGTAAGGGATTCATCCTCGAACTGGAGCTTGAGATAGATAAGAAGTTGGGTTTTTTTATCTTCGAAGCAAGTAAGTATTTTGGGTTATTTTGTTTATTTGATGATTGGAAAACATGGAGAAATCATTTCAATTTTTTGCTTTCGATTCTTGTTGCATTTAGCATAGGTTAGGATTAGGAAATCCAATTGAAAAAGGGTAGGGTTTACCGTTGCAAAACAGGGCACAAATCATGCAAAAAATGGCAAAAAGATTGCTTGGGATGCTTAATGTCGGCAAGTGAGTGATTGGGAGCATCCAAACCTTACCCGGGAAGCGGTTTAAGAGCCAAGAGGCCAAGGGAGAGCTCATTTGCAACCCTTGCAATGAGTGAGAGAGAGAGCCCGTGGAGAATCGATGCGATCTTGTCACCGGAGAGCCTATCGATCGCTTCAGGTATATCAATCATTCCCCTTTCACCCTAGTTGTGATCTGGAAGTTTGTGTATGAAATAATTAGCTAATCGTCAGTTTCGATCAAAATCACCTCGGCGTTGTCTCATCGTGCGCAACTCGGCCCGTCCAAGAGGCTGGTTTCTGGGCCGAGTCCCAGAATCGGCCCTCGGCCCTTTGTCTTTCTGTTAACTCGGTCTGAAACCCTACTCGGCCCATCCGAGTGACATCACTTGGTGCCACTTACAAAGTCGACCCTCGGCCAACCATCCCGATTAGCCCTTGGCCCCTCGGCCCATCCGAGCGACCCAATTTGGCCCTCAGCCCGCGCAAAACTTGGCCCTCGGACAATCCTGATTTGGCCCTCGGCCCATCCAAGTAGACTCCATTGGCCCGTTCGAGTGACCCCGTCCGAGTGGACCTTTTCGGCCCGTTCGAGTCGACACCTTGGCCCGTCCGAGTCCACCCTGTCTGAGTCGTCCATTCGGCCCTCGGCCTGTCCGAGTCCACCCACTCGGCCCTTGTAATTCGGACAAGTTGGGCCGAGTGTGGACTTTTCCAAATTTTCCAGAAATTTGACCAGACCTAGCTAGAGCTCAGCCTCACAACCTGTCGCGAGTCCTCTTGATGCTCAGAACTCGATTCTAGCGGAAGGAATAGGCAAAATCGTAAGGCATAGCCGCTTAACAGTGGCTTTCGACAGACCTAGAGTCCTAGAAACAACCTGCTGAGCCATAAACCCTGATCGGACCAAGAACGAGCAAGGTAACGTAGCAAGAAAACCCGAAACCTTGTCAAGATGGCCAGAGAATTGATCGACAAGCCTATCAGGCCCAAAATGAAGCGAGAGTGCGTAAGACGCTTAGATATTGTTTGCCGCACTTACCTTGTATTTTCTCACTTGAAGTACACTTAAGGAAAACTGAATGTCTGATTGAGCACAAGTGTACAGGAAGGAACACACACACACTGAGAGGAGATAAATTGAGGATTTTATTTAATAAGTCAAGAAACTCACTCAAATAAGCAACTCAAGGAACGCACCAATAGGAGAAGACCCAAAGACATAGACAGACTATCGAGACACGGAGTAGGACCAAGCAAGTGGCGCCAACAAAGAGGTGGATTTGATAAACTTACTCAACCTGACTGATAGCTTGGTGGAGCACGAGAACATGACGATGGTAGAAGAAAACCTAGACCACAAACCGAATGAGGAACTCGACTTAGGAGTCTTCCCAGAGGCGATTCAATAGCTGGTTAATAGCTACGATGTGCATGCCCGGTATGAGTACCGCGGCAGGACAACAGATGCCATCATCACAGACTTAGAGGAGGAGAGGAAGCTAGCCCACAAGGCACTACAAAGCATAGTAGAGTACAACAGAGACCAACAGGCTAGGAGCCAAAGGCAAAGCACAGAATTGCGCGAGATACAATGAGTGCTGAAGCTAGCCGGTAGAAATCGAACTGATCACGAGAGAGCCCTGGAAGGTGACTTAATGCTGAGCGAGCTTCTCATGAAGCAATTGCTAGACAACAGAGCAGCAAAGTAAAGTGCCGCAACACTAGCGACATCATTGCTAGCAGGATTAGGAGCAAACCAAGGCTCCAAGAGCTAGTCCAAAATCCTAATCGTTGCAAAGCAACTCAACAAGTACAAGCCCCATGACGATCCATACAGTTTCGTAGAGCAATTCGAGCAAGTCTGTGAAGCCAACGGCCTCACCGACCTGACTCAGTGCTCTCAAGCGTTCGGACTCTACTTAGGTGACAAGGGTAGGACTTGGTATATGAGTTTAGATGCCATAGAGTGAACCAACTTCAATGGCCTCAAGAATCTCTTTATCAAGAGATTTGCCGAGCCTTGATACTCCGACAATCTGCTAGTGTGACTGATGAATATCAAGCAGAAGGAGAAGGAGGACATTCATGATTACGTGACCCACGTGAGGAGTCTCTTCAAGAGAATCCCTATGGGTGAACGACCAATTGAAAGAGCAGTGTCAATTGTATTCATCAGCGGAATTCAAAATGAGGAACTATATAAGGCTTTGGCAGGCAACTCAAGCTTGTAGCAAGAGTGCGCTAGCTAGGGTTTTTGAGGAAGCCATCAAAGTTGACGACCAGCTGAAAGAGAGAAGCTCCAGGAGCTTAAACTTAGAAGAAACCAACTCGAGGAGCTCAAAGAGAGCTTCAACCTCTAGCGAATGATCAGGCCCAACCACCCAAGATAATGGAAAAGCCATCGAGACAAACTAGGACTTGGCTGATGTAAAGATGGAGATAGCCAAGCTACAAGACATGTTGAGACGACCAACGCGCCCACACGTCCAATGCATGTACTGTGGTGGAAACCACTTGCCATTCGAGTGTCAAGACCCTAGGTCAAGACCTTGCGCTAAATGCGGTAGGTTCGATCACGACGTCATGCATTGTAGATTACCAAGAAGACTTCCGTACTCGCAACCATATGGCCAGCCCTACCTAGCGAACAGGCCGTAGCCATTCTTCGGAAGGGGAGGCCCACTGGCCCTTCTTGTGCCTAACGACATTAAGCCAGCTGTTCCTAGGATGGACATAAATCCTACAGGCATACCTAAACCACCTGGTCCCTACGTGACCCATCCACTGAGTGACGCTCCAGTCCACTATATGGAAGAGCTGAATGAGGAAGAGACTTACGTATACCCTTACGTCTCACACGATGATGAGGGCAACACAGTCCTTATAGACTATTAACCAGTACCGGTGATGGCATTAGGAAGAGGACGAGGTAGAGGCCAAGGAGGGCAGACGCAGGATCTAATCATCTGTTGGACTTGTGGTCACCCAACGCATTGTTAGAAAGCAGAGTTGCAGCATTAGAATGTGTGCATAAGAGGGAGAAAGAGGCTCAAAGTACAAGAACAAATTCTTGTTTATTAAGTTGCTCAAGGTACAACTTGGGTATGCTCTATCTCAAGTTTGATAGTGACCCATAGGCTGTTTATATAGCTTTTGCCAAGCTAGGATTAGGGTTTCCCCTGCCCCTAAGGCTATTCACACCCATCTGCCCTCATACTCCCTTGCTTATAGTGGGTTTCTATGCCTATCTTCTAACACCCCCCTCAATGCCAGGGTGGCATAGGATTATAAGGCATGTAAGATGTCCCCCCTCCCTAGGATGCCTTTATAAATCGGGCTTACAAGAGTGTTTTAGGTAGATGATTTAAAGAGTCAAAATAGTCGATCTTCAGATGGATTGGAGGTATAGTTGGCCACCAAATCTTTGGGTACATCAGGAGTGTTGGGGTATTTACTAGTGATATGTTCTGTCTCCTTGCATTTGTTACATTTCATTTTCTCGAGATACTTCTTCTAACAGTTGTTTACAAGATGTCCTTTTTTCTTAGAGAAAGAACATCTAGTGAGAGTTGTATGTACCAATACTTGATCATGGGAAGTTGAAGATGCCTGCCTGTTTTGCTGCTTTCTTTGTGGTTCCTCTTTTCTTCATCCAAACAGGATTGGATGGTACTTGCCAATGTAGGATCTGGAATGTTGGTGAGAGTGGTTACAAGAGTAGGAAACACCTGTTTTACAGCTTTTAGAAGAATAGCAATAGCATCTTCTTCATGTATTGGAGCTTGTATAGAGGCAAGCTATGCCATAAGTCCCTTCATGTGAGAGATGAAATTTTCCATTTCTTTAGTAGTGTTTAGTTGATCAACATGATGAATCGGGGACTCATCTAATGTAACATTATGATTGCTTGGGCACGTTGGTCATCCTCTACATCAACCAGATTTACAAAGTTTACAACTCTAATGCCTTGAATGAGAGGCCAATACCTCTCTCCATCATTTTGTACCTTATAAGTACCTGCCATGGGTGGAAATCTTTGCCATCAAACTTTCAAATTTGAGGATGGACATCAACATATGTTGTGGCCATTGGGAAGGTCTTACCACTTGTTAGGACAAGGGCAGTGTCTAGTCCCTTATAAAATTTCCACTGAATGCGGATGCAAATCAAACAATTGACATCAAAGTTGCAATAAGGAGAAAGGTTGAAAATCATACAGATGTAATATTTCAAGGTATGACTGTGGTGGTCCTTTCTTATGTGCAATCTTCTTCTGAGGTTTAATAGTCTTTGTAGGTTTTAACGAAGTAAACATAGAGTGGACTTTAGGCTCCTCCTTGTGGTATGGCTTAGTGGATGAAGCTTGTGTTGGACAAGGTTGGTCTATGATCTCAATGCTTGTTGCTGATGATTCCGAGGAGAGTACAATGATACTCGTCCTTTTGATTTCATTGACCAGCGTACTTGAAACAAAGTCACTCAAGATATGCAATACACTTCTAGTGTATGATGCTCTATGTGTTTATAATTGTACACATAGCCTTACAATTTTAAGCAGAGCACTTAGTTGTTTTCATTTCCTAATAAAAACATTCAGATTGTGTAGGTATTAGCAGCAATGATGATTTAAACAAAGTGCCTTAGTGCTTACAAGTACTCATATGTAGCTCATGTTGCTAGAGATGGTAAGTGTCGGTATTAATGAGCTTGATGTTGACTCTTTGAGTAGAAGAACTTTTGAAATGAGATTCCCAGATTAATAACACACTCTGGAAGAGTTGACTTAGTGATTAAAATCGCTGTTGATGACCAAACATTGAAAATTTTTGAAAATGGATGAAGCTTGAAGCTCCTGGCTATGGCTGCCAGTGATGACTGATAGTTAGGGTTTGGCTTGTAGCAGCTAGCAGAGGTTGAATTTCTCATAGCCCTCTTAGGACTAGATGGTCCACTAGGGGAGCTACAAAAGCCCTATGGTGTCCACCATCAATGTGTCTCCTACAGCCCGTGTTTCAGTACGAAGTGGTCGCCTGCCCAGAACTGCGCCGTTCTGACTCAGAACGTAACGTTGTCCTTCTGCGTGCCTTATTTCACTGTCTATGGTGCTAGACAGCTGTGCCCTGAGATGGAGAAGAGTTCCTCAAAAGGAACAAGGAGTTGATATGGCCTCCTTTGTCCTCCCCAAGTCCTCCATCAGAGGTGGGTCGAGTTTGGCTATGAAGGTAAGCGGTAAAAGATGAAGATGATGGACAATCATGTGCACTTAGCGAGGCTGAGGGTATAGAAAGCTGAGGGGATCAGAGGAGGCTCTGATACCATGCTAGAAAGTAGAGTTGCAGCATTGGAATGTGTGCACAAGAGGGAGAAAGAGGCTCAAAGTACAAGAACAAATTCTTGTTTATTAAGTTGCTCAAGGTACAACTTGGGTACACTCTATCTCAAGTTTGATAGTGACCCATAGGCTGTTTATATAGCTTCTGCCAAGCTAGGGTTAGGGTTTCCCCTACCCCTAAGGCTATTCACACCCATCTGCCCTCATACTCCCTTGCTTATAGTGGGTTTCTATGCCTATCTTCTAACATGCATGTCTCATCATGCTGCTACGAGAGGGAGCAGCAGAATAGGGACAAAGTTGACCTAAGGTGCATTGAGTGTGGGATCACTCATCTCTTCATCGACTGCCCAAAGTTAAAATCATCTTCAAGTTCAGCCAATGTGGCATCTGTCCCATTTGGACTGTTTGGTGTCGAGAACCTCAATGGGGAGGCCACATCTATCCCATTGCGGGTCATGACTCGTGCCTAGACAAAGTAGGCCGGCATATCACTGCCAGGGCCTAGTAACCTCGATGTAGCATCAATAGGGAAGAAGAGCCGTAGGCGGAGAAAGAAGAGGCTTGAAGCTAAGGTTGCACTGAAAATTGAGAGTGCTACTACTCTGCCTGCTGGAAAGAAGGTCATCGATGCAGAGGCAGAAACTTCAACCCCTAAGACGGCCGAAAAGGGAAATGCTAAGGTAGGGGAATACCCGCATCCAAAGCCCAACTAGAGGCCATAGAGAAAGTGAAGGAATGGGTGAAAGAGGCCCAAGAGTACCTAAAGGATGCTAAGCCCATCCTAGAGGATGAGATAAATGATCTCTCCAATGTAAGCACGCCAGTCTCACCCCCAGCCGGGGATGCGATCGCACCACAAGCAGTACCGCTTAGGCCAAGTCTTGATGCTGCAGGCCCGCAAATCAGTCACGGCCATTGGCTAGGACAATTTGGATTAGGAGAGAGACAAGCAGCCAACGACCTCCTTACCACGCTGGTGACCACCCTTGTGATGCTAAGTTTGGGAGATCTGCTTAAGCAGCATCCCACCCTATGGCAAGACCTAAAACAGTGGGTTGAAGGATCACGAGAGCAAGATGCTAATCTGCACGACCATGATGCAGAGACACAAATACCGACTTTGACGCTATACTCTGTGCCAAATTCCTTGCACCTTAATGCCTTCTAGGAGGGCACTGAGATGCATGCAGTCTTACCAGTCCTAGCCCTAGGCAACACAACGAGAAAGGGGATCGTAGACACAAGAGCTGGGATTAGTGTCCTTAGCCACGCAATGCTTCAAACTTGGGGAAACCCACCTGTTGAGACTACTAAGTTCAATGTCACACTAGCAAATGGTATGAGAGTGAAACCATTCGGGGTGCTAAAAAATTGGCTAGTGAAAATTGCAGGTGTCCAATTCTCGGTTGACTTTATAGTCATGAAGGGTGTGGACTACGATATCCTATTAGGCCGACCCTGGATGCACAATGCCAGAGTCATCGAAGATTGGGGTAGCGGCTTAATCTTCCTTGGCAATAGAACAAATGCCATGAGGGTAGAGATGGACACCTAGAAGACCTCACCAGTCGACTTGGATGCCATCTCCGCGATGCTTAAAGGGAACACTCAAGTTAAGAAGTCCTATGGACCCTTGACCAAGTATATTCCATGCCCAGAGGACGAGCAAGATTGGATGCATGTCCTTGCTACAATTGACCTGCCATTCTCAGATCATGAGGCATACGAGCAAGCCATCAAGACAATCAGTAAGTCTAAAGATGCACCCTCCCTACCAGATTTGCATGATGGCAGGAATCCTTCAGGGGAGACCTAAACCTGTCACCTTCCAAGTGCCAAATAACAAGAGGGAACTCCAGGAGATTCTGGAATATTTAACGGGCAAGCTAGTTGGAAATCCAGCAGCAAACTTCAAACCACTCCAGGATCTCTTAGATGAATCCAAGTGGCAATGGACCGGGGTGCATGACTTGAACCTCATGTACAACTGGGCCCCCGATCAAAGACAAGAGATATACCAAGACCTAGGAGATGACGAGCAATCTCATGAAGATGACTCCAATGACGAATACGAAGATTGCTAATCTTTCAGTGATGACGAAAGCAAGGGTGAGATGGATACCGTAGAATACAACACTGAGGGATGGGAAATAGAACAAATACAGGCAGACTCCAAGCCGTAAAAAAAGAGTGTCTTCAGGATAGAGTGAGGGGTAATGCGCATCGATTGTGATCGTGCCTGGTTGGAACACATAGGAGCCATAGATTTTGATCAAGCAGGCCTAGCCCAATCCAATACGACACCAGTGCTTAGGACAGAGTCACCATAATCTAAGTTGCGACCACCAGGGGAGACCACCTCCTCTAGCGAAGACGAGGAGTTTGACTCTGAGTCGGAGGTAAGTTCAGATTGCGACCCAGAGATACCTAGGCCGGCCGCACCAAGGGGGACCTACCCATCCACTTGAGATGCAGACGGTTAAAAGAGGAAAGGATAAAACAACCCAGGGACACACGAACAGAAAAACAAAGAAAACCGCAGGACCTCCCTAAAAGATTTACGAAATTCAAGAAAGGGGATAGGGTAGTGATCCTGTTAACGAGTGAACCGATTGAGGGACCAGCCACCAAGGCCAAGGAGGTGAACGTAGCCCAAGAAGGGGAGACACCCGGACCAGTATTCATTGCCAATGACTTGACTAAGGAAGAGGAAACAAGTCTTGTTGCTCTCTTGCAAGAGTATATAGACGTATTCGCTTGGTCCTTAGAAGAGCTTTAGGGGGTAAATTCGAGTGTAGTGACTCATAACATACCCATGACGCCAGATGCTATGCCGGTCAAGTAGCGACTGTACCCTATGAATCCAAAACATGCTCACGCAGTCAAGGAAGAGATTGACAAGATGATGAGAGCAGGATTCATTTACGAAATTGATCACATGGATTGGGTATCGCCCATAGTCATTGTCATGAATAAGAATGGAAAAATCAGAGTGTGCGTAAATTACAAGAAGGTAAACGCTACTACTAAGAAAGACAACTATCCATTGCCGTACACTGAGCACATGCTTGAAAGAGTGGTTGGCAAGGAAGCCTACAGTTTTTTGGACGGCTTCTCCGAATACAATCAGGTGCAAGTGCATCCTACTGACAGGCATAAGACTGCCTTCGCCACTGAGTGGGGCGTCTTTGCTTACATAGTCATGCCCTTCGGGTTGACTAATGCCCTCGTCACTTTTCAACGCCTCATGTGCACCATATTTAAAGACATGCTTCGCAAAGAGTTGGAAGTCTTCGTAGATGACTTGTGTGTTCACTCGACCTGGAGAGAACACTTAGATAAACTCCGAGCAGTCTTTGAGTGGTGTTGCCTATATCATCTCTCCCTAAACCCCTTAAAGTGCTAGTTTTGGGCGAAGCATGGATGCATCCTAGGGCACTGGTGTCAAAGAACAACATTGCCACTGACTTCTTAAAAGTTAGGGTTATTATTGATCTTCCACCCACATACGCCCAAGAAAGTCGAACAAGCCTATCGGCCCAAACGACAAATACTGTCACATGAATCAACACGTGATAGAGCCGCTAAGACTTCCCTGATCCATACCGAAGGCAGCAGTCTATCAGATGTCACTGCTACTATCCCAGCCCTAATTCAAGAGGTCCAACCGTAATCTCAAGAACACCCGCGACTGCAACTATTTGTTGTCAAAGGCTCTAGTTCTATCAAACCCCAACCGCCGCCAACAGGCCTTCGACCCCCTTATGAGCAGAAATCATTCTTAACATTGGCCGCCGATCTAGCTGAGGACACTGAGGAGGATGCGGTTGATTGCATTAGTCGACTTGATGCCACTTTCATGTCGTTAGCTTTGAGCTATGATCACTTGGATTTAGGCCTACCGCAAGAACCCTTTGCAAATGAAGTTCGAACGATACCTTGTTCTTGGGAGACGTTTGAATTTGCATTCGCAGAAGCCTCTAACTCTATTGTTGAATTGCTCACCAATGAGATATCGAAAGAGCAGGCCATCAAACAACACCTCATCACGTCCTATGATAAACGCACCACTTCTGCCATTACTAACCAAGAAATCATAGAATTATCAAAACTTGCTGATATTGAATTCCCATTCTTAAGGCATTGGTACACTCTTTGATTGCAATGGGAAGTTTAAGGATGCCAAATAATGACTAATGCTGAGCAGCACCACATAATCAAAACAGCAGAGTACGAACCCACTTACGTCGCGCCAACCTCGTATAGAGTGTTAACCACTCTTCATGGCAGACCCATGGAAGAGCACATCAAAGGACACCCCTACCTCAATCACTTACTGACTGAGGAAGAGTTACATATTGCTAGCCGTGTTGATTCCGGTGACTTCCTAACAGATGTTCTCACATACATCACACATGTAGGCATTTGACCCTTTGATCTAGTCCACGCAGCTCAATTAGAGTACAATCCCAATTTCTATACTTGGCTCCCACACAGGTAAATCCTAGACCATATTGTAGAATTCCCTTGACCTCCTAACTTTCAATCCTAGGAAGGATTCTTCTCAATATGGAAGGGGAGGGGGGTAAGGTGAATCAAACCAAAACCAAGGAAAATCAAGCAAATGCATAAACATGTAAAAAACAAGTGAGGTAGGGAAAATGGCATGAGAACTTTGAAATAAAGGGAAAAAAAGTCAGATCTAAAGGGAAGAATCTACATTGGATTTTAATGCTTTCATTCAATAAACACATAGAGTCTTTTTTTTTCACCAAATTATTATTTTGAAAGCACTAATGAAAACTTGGGTTCATGACAAGAACAAAAGATGTCGTAGCAAGACCGTGCCCACCGACTCCCATTTACGGAGGAGGAAAGGATGCAATATCGCATCACCCTATAAAAACCATGCCTACAACCAGCTCAAATTTCGAACCATCCATAACATAGAGGGTGTGGCCAAGGAGGAAACAACCAAGAGAGTTGTCGAGCAGTGCAACCTCATAAAGTACCTTGAGAAGTTTGCACAAGAGCCTAACCACACGAAGTGTGTGGAGTTCCTCAGGACATACAACCCAAACCAAGAGTACAGCATCGTGACGGTGGGAAGGGGAGAAAAGGCCAAGCAGGTGTGCAGGTACACTTAAACCCAGCCTTAGTGGAGAAGGTGTTGGGGTTGGAGCTGAAGAAAAATATATATATATAAGAGAGATGTTTATGCCATGCTTAAGATGAAGAGGGAAGAAGTGCTGACCAATTACGACATCAACATCCAGGACATTCCTGATGCGAAAGCCTGTCTACAAGCAAAGCTAGTGTATGCACTCTTCTTTAGCAAGCGCTACAACTCCTTGATGCATCAAATCAGTGTGCCTGTGCTGGAGAATGTGGTAGCTCGCACCTTGGACGAAGTCGACTGGAATGTCTATGTATGTAAGACCATTGACCAGGCGACAAAAGCGCTAGCTTTGGGCAGTAAACCAACAGGTGGGGATTCCCCAGCATCCAAGACCATAGAAAGAAAGAAGGCCTCATCCAAAGCCTCATCCATTGGCTACGGAAGCATTCTGACTACCCTCACTTAGGAAGCGATAAAACAAGCTCAGGATGTAGAGGAAGGAGAAGGAGAAACACCTGAGAGATTGCCCCCTCACCATGACAAAGAGGGATCCGGTGACAAAACTGAGAGTGAAGAAGAAGGGGAAGAACAGAAGGAACAGATGATCAAGAGGACATCAAAGAAACTTGTTAAAAAGACGACACAAAAGAAGAAGCAAGACGAAGGTCGAAAAAAAGAGAAAGAGGATTTAGAGAGGGCAAAGAGGGAATCCCTTAAGGAGGCCAAAGAGAGGGAGAAGAAGAAAAAATAGGAAGCAGATAGATTGGAAGAAGAGTCTAAGAAAACAGAGAAAGAGAGGGAGAGAAGAGCTGCTGAAGAAGAGGAGGAGCTAAGAAGGAAGACGTGGCCAAAGCTACATGCCAGTCAATCAAACAGCAAAGCAGGGCAGATGACCTAGGGGCTATGAGCCCGCCCAGAGAGGAGGGGCCCGGTTCCAGCACGCAGGTGCCAGAAATCGTACCGCTGGCCATCACTGAGGGCAAAGGCAAGGCTCCCATCCACTCTATTCTGACCCTCCTGGTGCCTCCCACCGAAGCAACAACCCTCACCCTGAGCATCCCCACCAGTGTAGATGTCTCAAACTTCGTGGCGTGGATGCATTACTTTATTAACAAAGAATTGGCCCAAGGGAAGAGCACCGAGACCATAGCCATAAGGCAGAAAAGGCCGGCCACACATGCCAAGTCAAGGTAGGATCTGAAGTGCTAGAAAGTGGAGGCCTCAACCACTCCCATCCACACAATAATGACGCCACTAGCTAATTACGACGAGTACGTCATCGAGCTGCTCTCTCAATTGGAGAAGGCTAAGGAGAAAAGGAAGATAGCTAGGGCTGAGTTGGCAGTAGAAAAAGAGTCGGTCACTGCATCTCAGCTCGAAAAGACCTAGGTAATAGCCATGCAGCAAAGGGAGATCTCTGATCTCAAACAGGAGCTGACGGCTAAGGATGATAGGGAAGAGGGCCGGAGGCAGCAGTTGGAGGATGAAACACAGGAACTCGTGAAGATGCAAAGAAAATACAAGCTCCTGATTGTGCAATAGGAAGAATTGACTACAAAAATCGATCAGATCGAAAAGCTTATGACCGAGTTTACCGCTAGGAACGAGGAAAGAAAGCAAGAGTTAGAGCAGCAATAGAAAGAGATCGAGACAAGTTGGACCAAGGAAAGAAAGAATAGGAAACTATGAGCAAAGAGCTAAATGACCAAGAGTAGAAACTCATGTCCTTGGTCCAAAGGCAGGGTGAGAGCATGGAAGAGATGAAGAAGAGAGCCGAGGAATGGGCATGGCAAAATGAAAGAAGGGTGAAGACAATGGCGTGGTGCCTGGCTCTGGTAGAGAAATAGAAGATCCTTGCAAAGAGCAAAGCAGAAGCCGCCCAGGTAGCCTTTAATACCCAGCAAAAGGCCTTCCTAGATACACTGATGGACACCACCCACCTAGAAGAAGGAGAGTCATTGGAGGTGGTTAAGAAGAAACTCAGTATCGCACGTAGAGCTCTGCACGCAAGGCTGTAGATGCCACCCCAACCCGCGGAGGTTAAGTTGAGCCTGGATGATCAACGAAAGTACTCGTTACCGGCTGACCTAACCCCCCAGGAAATTGATGTGATAGGGTTTGAAGAGGGAACACAACAAGGAGGCCGGCAGGGGGATGAAGCTGAAGTTCAATTCGATATGGGAAGGTTTAGAGAAGAGGTGATCTCACAGTCCCACCCACCGCATTTCCAAGAGCAACAACCGGTCAATACATCTGCGGAAAGACAAGCCACGCTCAGGGAAAAAATGAAAAAATTAGTAGAAGAAACTAGAAAGTAGCTAAGGGCCAAGCCAGTCCACGCCCCTCCCACCATGCCCTGATGACATTCCCACAGAATTCCACGCAGAACTGGTAGTTTGGGAGTAGCAGGAAAGAGAAAAAGAGCCCTTCACTTTCAACTTTCTCATGCCCAGTAGCCTGTCGAGGGTCTTACTACTCAAGGTGATGGAGGAGGTGATTGAGATTGGTAGCCGACTAGGACAGAAGTGGCTAGAAGAAAGAGAGAAGAATCCCACTCTTTGGGGAACTGAAGAAGTCGAATTCTGGAAAAATAAAGTGTTTGAAGTGCCACATTCCGTGCAAGGTTAGAATCGCCAACCCCTATGGAGGAGGCGAGTGTGCGACATCAACATGCTTGCCTGGATGGCTTTTTGCAACACCCTAGCCTACGAGAGGAAGAGCCCCACGTTTATGGCGTACCCTCGTAGGGTAGGACTGGATTTTGATGCCACCCTCCACGCGCGATATGATTTTCCCATTATCTACAACTCTAATGTTGTCTCTTTTGAACACGCCCTCATCTTCAACTCGAAAAGCTTGGATGACTCCATGACTCGCTTCCTCGCCGACTTCTCCTCTTGCCTTGATCTAGATTTCATAACTACATGTAATTATCTTAGGCTTCTTAAATTATTACTTAAGCAGGACCCAACTCCGCAAGAACATGGCCTGCCTCCCCTCTTCTTTGATCCTAACACCATTGACAGTTGTGCCATGGTATGCCTGATGATGAGGGCTAGCCTCCTCCCTTCTTTTTGCCTAGCTCTCCTGGAAGACATGAATGACAGCCAGTTTACCAAATGTAAGCATCCCTTCCTCTCCACCACTTCACTCGACATTCGCATGAATCTTAAAGGATACATGCAGAGCTGGCAATTTTTGAGCAAATCCATTCGACCCCCTTCTCCACCTAATTCAAACGATGAGAATTAGGCATTGGATGTCATCCTACTAGTGTAACACACACACACACACACACACACACACACACACACACACACACACACATACATATACATATACACACACACACACACACACACACACACACACACACATATATATATATATATATATATATATATATATATATATATATATATATATATATATATACATATATTAAGAAGAAGAAAAAGAAAAGCATGAAAGGAAAAGCAAGAGGAACATCACACAAGGACATGGAAAAAACGACTCACTTGAAGAAGCACTTAGCACCACATAAAACACGATCACTGCACCTAGGGGTCCTCAAGTTAGGTGTGCCCGATGGCTTCGGTTGGCCGACTCCGCTCCTAACCCCCTAGCCCTTTTGATCCCCCACTTGACGCTTAGGGCCCATCAAGGGCACGACATACCTAGGGAGGTAACACTCACCTATGGTTAAGACCTGTCACCCTAAGCTACTTGCACCGTACCTTCCTTTGCACGAATAGGGTCCTCAAGTGTGGGACATCACCCAGACTTGCCTGTGGTTAGATCCACCTCCCTATTCCACTAGCACAAGCACGATGCACCACACACACAATAAGGTAGACACTCCCCTTAGGTAGCGCACCGTACCTTCTCCTTTCGGGCATTACAAAAGGTGACAAACCACCAATTTCGGAGGCCCCCATCATCCACTTGGCATCCAATTGGCTTCTCCGACAAACATCATTACCAAGCTTCCACAAGCACCCGAGTCTACATGTGGCCCTACCTTCACCTAAACAATTTACCAATTGCTTACCATTCCCCAACAGCAGTAGCCAGAAGTGCCATGGGACTGGCACCCGTCTCGGAGGGGGGTAATGTTAACCCCAAGTCGAGATGGCGGATAAATGAAGGAAAAAGCAAAAAAAAGATGGAAAAAGAGCAAAGACATACATGCGGCCTCTAAAGCTAAGCTAGAGCAAAAAGCACAATTTTAAATGAAAGGCACCTCAAAAATCTCTAAAAACTCTTGTAAAAGAGCTCCAAGCTCCCTCTTGTGCCATTTGTAAAAAGAATAGACAAGTATAGGTTGAGGCCATGAGGCAAGAAGAGGGAATTAGAAAAAGGAACCTTGCCATAATGGTCGGTCATGTAAAAATGGATGGGCATCCATGGGAATTTAGGGTTTTGTATATAAAGTTCAAAAAGTGAATGAGAGCTCATTCTTTTGGTGTGTGGCTAACAAGAGTTCTCTTCTTCTTCTCTTCTTCTCTTCTCCTTGCTTGTGTATGCTCTTAAGAGAGGGAGTGTGAGTGTGAGGGAATGAGTGTGTGGGAGTGAGGGATCAAGAAGGTGAAGCTCTTCACCATCTCCTCTTCTCTTCTTCTCTTCTCTTCTCTTCTCTTTTCTCGCGCGCGGCTATGGTGGATGGAGCTTGGAGATGGAGGAGGCTTGAGGATGCTTGAGCTAGCATCTAGGATCGTGGAGCTATCGGCATGTGCAAGAGAGGAGGCAACTCATTTTGGCATCAAGGTAAGCTCACTACACTCGTAGGATCGACGGCGCGTCCGCTAGGTGAGAGATAGCCATTAGAGGTCGCTTGAAATGCTTGAAACAATAAGCGGTCCGTGGGTCTTGGCGGTTGAGCGTGAGCTCCCTCCACATCCATCTTGAAAACTCTAGGGTTTGAGGGCTAATTACATTTGGATAGTGACACATTTGGATAGCTTGAAGGCTTTGTAAGCCCAGGGAAAGAGAGAGAACAATTGGCATAAAGGAAGAGGGGACTCTTGAAGAAGAACCTTGGCAATTACAATAGCTCAAAGCACTCACAAAAAAAAGGGAACAAGTCAGTCCCCTGACTCACTTAAGGGCATAGGCAAAGAAACAACAAAACATCTATACACATTGTGATAGAAAGAAGTGAATGTGCCCATAAGACCAATGAGGGTCACAAAGGCAACGTTTCTTAGCACCCGGTGCATTTATACTCTAAGACACACAACAAGAGCAGTGTGGCCTTCTAAAGGGGACCAATAGGTACATTCTCAATGTTGCCAATAATCATAAGTTTCATTGAAGATCTTGTCAACCAATCAACTAGAGATCATGACAAGGACAAGCTCTAAAATGGATAGTCTATCTAATTGCTAATATCACTCTACGACCAACACACACAGGTTGAACATAGAAGAAGGGATGTGGAAGAGGTAGTGGCTAATGTAGAAGTTGGGCAGGGATCACATTAAGCAAGTTGCAAGGTTTACGTGAAACCAAAGGTTAGATAAGTGAAGAAAGGAGACTGAGTTGGGTCAAATCCAATGCATTCTAGATCTGGCTCGAGGGACGTCAACTAGAGAAGAGGCAGAGGAGGCAAAGATGTCCAATGTCAACCTTATTCCCTTTGAACTCCTTCTCGAGTGGTTATTGGGTAGGACCTCCATAAAGAGAGAAGGGAAGTGCTGCATTAGCCACTACTCTCTTGATGGAGCAACAATAGGGGCTAGAAGCCAATCAAAAATACCAATCGTCACAAAGCAAGTCGACAAGTATAGGGTAGGAGATTACCCTTATAGCTTTGTTGAATAGTTCAAATAGGTCTATGTGAAGCAAACAACCTCATGGATGTTGACAAGAGAGCACAAGATTTTAGGTTGTGTCTAGGGGAAAAAGGCCAAACATGGTTTACAAGCCTCAATGATACTGAAAGGAACAATTTCAACACTCTCAAGAACTTATTCATCATACGCTTCTTAGAAGTTTGGTACTATGATAATCTAATCGTCAAGCTCATGAATGTGACCCAGAAGGACAAGAGGAAATCTGAGACTATGTCACCCATGCGAGAAATCTCTATAAGAGGATCCTAGAACTTGAGAGACCTACACCTAGGGCTGTGTCAACTATCTTTATTGATGAGATAAAAAATGAGGACTTGTACAAAGCCATGGCTAACAACTCAAGCCTACAAAGAGACATATTGGCAAATGTATTTGATGAGGCCATAAGGATGGATGATTTGCTAAAGAAAAGGAGTAGCAAAGCCACACATTTGGCAAGAATCATCACAATTCATAGTGAAAGATCCACCATATGTAGTGAGAAAGAAACATCTAAAGTGTAAGATAAAGGCTAGGGAGTGGACTTCTCTTAGGAGATGTCTAACCTTAAGCTAGAGATTATTAAACTTCAAGATTCCATGCAAAGACATACTAGAACAAACATCCAATGTGTACACTACGTAGTTAACCATTTGCTGGTAGAGTGTCCTAAGTCAAGTCCTAGGACTTGTGCTAATTATAGCAAGTATGGGAATGAAGCTATCAATTGCAGATTGCCCCAATGCTTACCATGCCAACAACTCATCAACCATACTATTTAAAGAATTGTCAATTCCAATTTGGTCAAGGAGCTCCATTAGCTCTACCTACCCCCAATGATTAGGGACCAATCGCATCGAGGCCAACATTAATGCAGCCTGCCGATATACCTAGGCCTCCAGCACTAATCATTACCTTGCCACATAGCAATGTTGATGTGCATTATGCAGAGGAGCCACTTGAGGAGGAGCCTTATGTAAACTCGTACATCTCATATGATGAAGAGGGAAAACTGATTCTTATGGACTACAGGACCATCCCGACGGATGATAGTGGACAAAAGAAGAGGATGAGGGTTTGGAGGAATGCAGTCACAGGAACCAATGACGTGTTGGAATTGCAGTTATCCTATAGACACATCTTCTCCTGGTCTCTTGAGAAGGAACATGCTAACAAAGACAAAGCCAAGTTGTAATGCTTGAGTGTGGTATCACACACTCATATGCAAATTTCCCTAGGAGGAAAGCATCAACAAGTGGTTCGAACATGCCATCGATGCACTCAGGGTTATTTGGAATTGAAACCTTTGATGATGATGACACACCCATACCACTTATTGTGATGACTAGGGCACAAGCCAAACATGTCGGAGTGTGAATACATGGAACTAACAATGTGTATCTTTCTTCTATTTGCAAGAAGAATAAAAAGAAGAAAAGAGCAAAAAAGAATATTAATTTGAAGAGCAATAATGCTACAACACTAACATCATGAAGGTAAGTACCTAATGTAGAACCCAAAACCTTAGCTCTAAAAACTGATAAGAATGAAAGTATGAGAACATGTCAACCTCCTCAATACAGGAAGTAACTTCAAAGGAAAAGACCACAAGTAAAGCAGGATCCAATCCACATGAGAAGTAAAGTCAAACCCAAGAAGGGGAGAGTGTACAGACCACCCAAGGTAGAAGAAAGGTATAGATGCTGAGGAACAAAAAGATCGAAGAAGAGAGAATGAAAAGGGAAAAAGATGCACAACAAGTAGACTCAAAGCCATCAGAAAGCAGAAAGAGGAGAAAGCTAAAAATGTAGAAAAGGGAAAAAGATGCACAACAAGTAGAGCTTGAAGCCATTAGAAAGCAAAAAGAGGAGAAAGCTGAAAATGGAGAAAAGGCATGGAAAGATGACCGAGAAAATACCAAGGATAAAGGTTCTACAAAAGGGAGGAAGAATAAAGATGCCACCAAGAACCAGGGTAAAGAGGAAAAAATGCCATTGGAAGAAAATGATGCACTAGAAATGGCCATGGAGGAATCCTAAAAGGTAGATGAGGAACACCAAGCCACGAAAAGATAGGAGAATGAGGACTATCATCAAGTTGTATGAAAATTTGTGGAGCACACAAGAGAGAAAATAAGAATAGACATGGATGCTCCACCCAACCCACCCCAACCTAGAGCAAGATCAAGTAAAAGCATAGAGAAAATAGGAAGTTCAATGAGTGGGGGACACAATAGGGCTATAGACAAGGGGTAGGACCATTACCACCACTCCCACCACCAAGCCAATAGGTAGAAAAAGCCACACCACCCCTGAACTTGCCACCGCTAAACCTATCACCCCTACTATTAGCTCTTGTAGGAGAAGGGAGCAACCAAGCCACCTTGGTAGCACAATGGCTTGATGCAATATATTCGTTGGTCTCCAAAAGTAGTTTAGAAGAACTAATGGTCACTGGATCAAAGAGACCAGCTAAAAACAGAGGAAGTAGAATTGGAGAGGGGGTGTGAGAAGATCCCAAGAAACATCATCTCACATGTCACTCATCACACACGAGCCTAGATAGGACTTCGATTATTTACTAAAGATCCTCTGGAAGAGCAAAGGGACCATAAGGAAGAGGAGAGGAAACATGTCATGCTAGCACTAGAAAAAGAAAAAGAGGCCTATGTCACCGTGCAATGGCAGTACACAATGGACGTCTACACCCTAAGGATGGAGATATCTTCATTTTAGCAAAGAGAGGAGTAGACAATAACAAATATGAAGAAGTACTGTAGTAGTACACACAAGAGAATGAGAGCAAGGAAAAATGGGAAGCACAAGACAAAGAGGCCATGGCCACCATGATGGCTCAACTAGACGAGAAGGTGAAGCAACAAGAAGACCAAATCTGCAAGTTGCAACAAGACAAAGAAGAAATTATACAGGTAAAGGACAAGATGCTCCAGTTGGAAGGGCAATAGGATAAAGCCAATAGGAACAAGAAAGTCCTTAACCAAAGAATAGAAGAACTCAATAAGGAGAAAGAAGAACTTCAGTAAAAATAAGGGATCAAATTGCCACTTTGAAAGCCTCGACGAAGTGGCAGAATAGAGGGTTAGAACAAGCTAAGAAGATGGAACAACTAGAAGCAAGAAGTGAAGAACTCATGCAAGAGTTCGCTTATAGATTGGCAAAGGCAAAACACGATAAGGAAGTGGCCTTGGATAGGATAGAAGTGGCAGAGAGAATAATGAATATTCAACAAAGGAGTTTCATGAAGACACAAGCTGAAGTCACAAAACCCATAGAAGAAGACATGATAGAAAACCTCAAAGGAAATTGTAGATGGCCAAAGAGGCACTTCAGAACATTATGGGACCTCTACCATAGTTACTTGAGTACAAGCCCATAAGAGACGAGGCAATGTGTCAACTTGAGACAAATAACTTATGAGATGAGCAATGAACCGGACATGGCTTCTTGGAGATAGAACAACCACCACTGTCACTGTTGCCACTAGATGTGGAGTAATACAACATTCTAGATATCAAAGACACCGCTCCTCTTGACTAGTAGCCTACCACAGGGAATTCATCAGGTTAGTCTACTTCATCAAAAACTCTTACAGATTGAAAATGATAGAGACTTGCAAGGATAAGTGAACTTAGAGAATGGTGCAAGAAAACACCCCAAGAGGTGCTGGACACCCCCTTTGAGAATATGAGATTGCCATCTTGAGAAGACCTAAGCTACGGGACAGACCCAAGCAAAGCTCAAATGGACCCTCCTTGTCAGTGTCATGGAGTAGGTGATCCAAACTAGGGAAGCCTTAGGAAAATGCTGGATTGACCAGAAATTGCAAGACCTAGGGTCATGGTGCACTTAGGAGCATTATTGGAGTGACAAGGCTGGAGAACTACCTAGAAGGGTTCTAGGATTTGAGGCACAACTAGCTTGGAAAAGATGCATTCCAAAAACTAACAACATGGCATGGATGGCTTTCTATAGTGCTACATCAGATGGACGAGAAAACCCCTATTTTTTACCTTACACTAGGAGGCATGGAGTGGATCATGCCCCTGACATCCATGGGAAATATCACTACCCGCTAATCTATAATGAAAGAGCCACATGGCCGGATGATTGTCTTTAGTTCCAAGAAAGGGACTTGGCGTCAACTGTCTAGCAATTTGTGGATACATTCTAGAATTGCTCAAACTTAGGCTTCATTGCCATATGCAACTATCTCAAGCTTCTATTGGTCTTACTAAACTAGAAGAGAGCACTAGAGGAGGAAGGGCTCCGCCCTTTGTTCTTTGACATCAACACAGGTATTGACAAATATGCTATGGCCCATCTCATTCTATGTGTCACCATGCTAGTAGCTTATTGTTGAACTTGCTCGAAGACATGAATGCCACACTCTTCACTAGTTGTAGTCATCCCTTCCTACCCACAACTCCCTTGGAAGTTCAACTACTTGTAAAGCCTTACATAATGACAAAACCCTATCTCGAGTGCGCATTGAAGCCCCTTCACCCCATGGAGAGGAAAAATAAAGAGAATCATATGCATCTTTATATATTTGAAAAAAAAGAAAAAATAAAGAGTAACAATGTGTGTGTGTGTGTGTGTGTGTGTGTGTGTGTGTGTGTGTGTGTGTGTGTGTGTGTGTGTGTGTGTGTGTGTGTGTGTGTGTGTGTGTGTGTGTGTGTGTGTGTGTGTGTGTGTGTGTGTGTGTGTGTGTGTGTGTGTGTGTGTGTGTGTGTGTGTGTGTGTGTGTGTGTGTGTGTGTGTGTGTGTGTGTGTGTGTGTGTGTGTGTGTGTGTGTGTGTGTGTGTGTGTGTGTGTGTGTGTGTGTGTGTGTGTGTGTGTGTGTGTGTGTGTGTGTGTGTGTGTGTGTGTGTGTGTGTGTGTGTGTGTGTGTGTGTGTGTGTGTGTGTGTAGATCCCTTGCACTCGCAAACACAACACCTAGGGATTCCTAAGCTTGAGAGTGCACAATGACTATTGTCAACGGTTGTGGTTCCATTCCTAACTCTCTAGCCCATTTTTTCCCCACAATAGGTTTAGGGGCCTTAATGGCAAGACACCCCAAGCAATTGGTATACTTGTCTCCCTAAACATCACTATACAACACCTTACCACCTCTCATTGATCGGGTCCTCAAGTGTGGGACAGATCCGGAGAGTCTTGGCTTCTCTAGCATAGACCCATCTCCCAATCACACAAACCACCCACCTTTTCACACCACACACACACACACAATTCCTTGTAGTAGTTACATTAAGGAGATGCGAAGACCCACTGACATCTACCCTTCCTTCATCTTCAACTTGACCTCTTACCCCCCCCCCCCCCCTTTCATCATTCCACACAGCTTCCATGCACTTTTACAGGTGCCATGGGACTCGCACTGCAATAGTGAGGGAGGTAATGTTAATTGGTTTAGTAAAAAATGACAAAATGAGGCAAAAGTGGAGTGCGAGAGAAAACAACCAAGGGCAATAAAAAAAAGCAACAAGAAAAAGAGAAAAGTAGGTGAAAGATTGGAAAAGAGTCAAAGAGAGCACAAGAAAGTAGGAAAAGATGATGGACTGATAGTAAATGTGTTGACATTTAATGCCACGCCATCTACAAGCAGGAGTTATGAAATTAAATTTTCTTGAGCATTGGACTCGCTTCTGTGCAACTTGTAAAATCAAAAGCACAATTAATGATACACTGGTGTGTGAGTCAGCCTCTTGTAGAAAATAGATAGATCAAAGGGTCGCACGACCTTGAGGGTGGGTTTTAAGTAAATGGGCAACATGCACCAATAGAGAATAGGGCCTTGCCCAAGCTTCAAATTTCTAAAACTTCACATATAAGGTGAGAAACCTTATTCGCAACTCATTCCATGACATACAACAAAGGCTTATCTACTTCTCTACCACTACTCTGTTTCTTCACCTCTAAGTACTCTATGCATGCAAGCTTTTTGAGCCAAGGAGAGAGAAGTCTTATGATGGCTTGTGTGTTGGTTCTTGCTATGTGTTTGCTCCTCTACCCTTTCTCCTCACCCTCTTGGGATTCCTTCCTAGATTGAGAGTAGTAGGGCTAGTACCAAGCTTCCTCATGCTACTAGACCCCTTAAGTCTTAAACAACCACGAACTCTATAGCATTAGGTATAGAGAGCTTGAGAGACCGAGAGAGAGAGAGAGAGAGAGAGAGAGAGAGAGAGAGAGAGAGAGAGAGAGAGAGAGAGAGAGAGAGAGAGAGAGAGAGAGAGAGAGAGAGAGAGAGAGAGAGAGAGAGAGAGAGAGAGAGAGAGAGATTGAATGTGGAACCATCCCATCTTGGACAAATGAGCAAGAGGAACTACTTTATGCACGTGAGGGACGGTGGAGTGAGAAGTGCAGAGCTTGATTGCGAATGTTGGTGAGTCGTTAAGCTTCAGAGCTCAAACACTCATCTAGACTACAACACAATGAACCTCTTGTTTCGACTATTCTCTTTTGGTATCCTTCTTGCTTGGTGGGCCATAGGTAGCTATCCATAGCTAGTCAAGTGAGCGAGATTTGATGGAAGGAGAGTTCATGGGGTGAGAGACTATGAGCAAACTCAGTTAGAGAGGGCATATGAGTGATATGCATTTTCCCTCTAGATCTACAAGTAGGGCTTGAGCCTACAATCATTCCTTTCAAGCCTTGGGACTAAGGCTTATATAATTTGTGTCTTGTGAGTGTGTTTTACGAGCTTTTTGGGATCTTGATGGAGCTTTGCTATTGCCTTTGGGATTGACAAAGATGATCATGATGTAAGCTTTTCTAACAAAGATGATTGTGATGTTGACACTAATGACATAGACAATGACAAGGATGATGATGATGATGATGGCTTTGTTCTTTGTAGGTGGTAGTTGTTTTCTCTTATTTAACATTTAAAATTTTTATTACGAGCATTACATGTCTATAGATATTGCTTTAGTAGTTATCATGGCCTAAGCTATATTGTTTATGTGGATTGCTAAATCCAAAACCATAGTTAGCCAACAAACCTTCTACATCTAGCCTAAATATTCTTCCTATGTTAGTAGTTACCATGACCTAGGCTATTTGTTTATGTGGATTGCTAAATCCAAAACCATAGGTAGCCAAACAAACCTTCTACATCTAGCCTAAAGGTTCTTTGTATGTTGGTAGTTCCCCTTTTTGTTAAAATGATCCTTCAATATGCTTATTAAGGAAGTCTATAACTAATCGGGAAGCCTACATCTTTCCTATAAAGATCAAGCGGACCCATAGCCTTGTCTAGATTGTCCTCATCTACATGGAGCATCATGAGAAAGTCATTTGAAAAACCTTACTCAACCAATTGCTTCCCCCTATAATCGATACCTTCCAAGTCACCCCTACTAGCCAAGATTTCCATCATGTAGAAAAGTGGGTGGGTTGTAAGTGCAAATAGTAGGGGGCTAACTAGACATCCTTGCTATCTATGCACCCTAAAAGGATCTAGCAATGACCATTCAAGGACTCATATGTATACCCTTGCCCAACTACTAGGAAGGAGGGTAGATTGCCTATACTTTCACCAAAACCGTTTTTATCACGACTTTCCTTGAATATGTTGATTTGATATAGTCAAAGGCCTTTTCTCTATCCAATTATAGCAAAATACAATTCTAACAATATGCTTTTTCCCATTCTAATGCAATCAACACATTGAGGACATTGTCTAAATCCATATTGCTGACTATTGAGATACCTTTACACTATTAGGGATAATTTGTTTGCCACTTAGTTGGCTAGTATTTTGTCTAAAGTACCCATCAAGGACATGGCTCTCCAATGCCCCAACTTGGTACACTCTTTACTTGGGGATTAAAGAAATGTTGGGCCAAGACTATGGGAGGGATCCCTTCTTTCAACATTCATTAATAATGTGTGCTACTTTACCTTCCAAGTTTGGCTATATAGTGTCTCATCATCTCCATTGTCACTTCATTATAATAAAGGAAGAAGTTGAAAGAAATCCTTGCAATGCACTCTAATGACCTTTTCATTTGTTACCCATTATGTGTCACCTTTGTGATTTAGCCACCCCTAGCTAGACTAGAGGAGGGAATGTTTCATAGTTACTCAAACACCTTTTTGTTAGCAATATTGTTCAAATCCAATTAAGATGCATGAACTTAGTTGGTGGGTAGTCTCTAAGTCTACCTCTCAAGGAAACCTCAAGACCTCAAACCAAAAGATCAAGTTGTGGTCCAATAAACCTCTAAGGTCTCCTGATCGATACTATAACACCCACATAAGAAGGGTCACTTTATAACCAATCAAAGCTAATAGCTGACTAACACCACACTTGGTACATAGTGAGTGGAGCTATCTTTTGGACTTCCATGATCATTAGGACCAGTACTCAAATGCACTTTCTTCCTCCAATGCAGTGCCCTATTGGGTTCTAATTTATTACTTAGATAGTTATGAACCATCAGCTCTACTCCTAAATAATCACATAAAAAGCTGCAACTTATCATGGCCCTATCATGGATGATAGGGCCATGATTGAAGACAACAAGATCATCCATGATTTAAGTAGCACACATGTTGTTATACCATTGAACATATAAATGGAGCTTCCTATTATCCCATTACATAAGGTTCAGTATACTTTCTTTAGGCATAACACAAATAATCAAACATTGAAAGAACCCCTTTAATTTATTACACATTGAAAAATAATCCCTTTTAATTAGATCAATTTATTTTATTATGATCCCTACAAATATCCTAATTTTCACAATATATCATAGTTCTTGTAAGAACTCCTAACACTTGAAGATTGTTCCACCTCTTGACTAGTATTCAAGGTCATTCATCCCTATCTAAGAATAGGGATCACAAAGTCTACATGTCTATCATAAGCCATTAGTTGGATTTATTGGCTTAAAGCCCCTCCAAGCTCCTCCACCTAATGTGATGAAGTAATAATAAAGTTTGTCTTTTTCACCACATAGCTCTTAGCCCTAGTTAGCAACTAGTGCCCTTTTGCATCAATCTCAATTAATCTAGCATTTCCATTGGACCTTGGGGCAAGTCCAATTGTCAATGGCTCTTGGTTGCACATATCCAATAGCCATATATCCACTTATATCTTCTTAATAATTTATAAGCACAATCATAAATAAATATATGAAAGTAATGGATAGAATCCCTTTGAATTAACAAATAAATCTAAGTGAATAGATATTTGAATAAAACATCTAACTATTGTTATATAAATTTCTCCAAATTGATTATATGGATGATAGGGCCATGATTGAAGACAACAAGATCATCCATGATTTAAGTAGCACACATGCTGTTATACCATTGAACATATAAATGCAGCTTCCTATTATCCCATTACATAAGGTTCAGTATACTTTCTTTAGGCATAACACAAATAATCAAACATTGAAAGAACCCCTTTAATTTATTACACATTGAAAAATAATCCCTTTTAATTAGATCAATTTATTTTATTATGATCCCTACAAATATCCTAATTTTCACAAGATATCATAGTTCTTGTAAGAACTCCTAACACTTGAAGATTGTTCCACCTCTTGACTAGTATTCAAGGTCATTCATCCCTATCTAAGAATAGGGATCACAAAGTCTACATGTCTATCATAAGCCATTAGTTGGATTTATTGGCTTAAAGCCCTTCCAAGCTCCTCCACCTAATGTGATGAAGTAATAATAAAGTTTGTCTTTTTCACCACATAGCTCTTAGCCCTAGTTAGCAACTAGTGCCCTTTTGCATCAATCTCAATTAATCTAGCATTTCCATTGGACCTTGGGGCAAGTCCAATTGTCAATGGCTCTTGGTTGCACATATCCAATAGCCATATATCCACTTATATCTTCTTAATAATTTATAAGCACAATCATAAATAAATATATGAAAGTAATGGATAGAATCCCTTTGAATTAACAAATAAATCTAAGTGAATAGATATTTGAATAAAACATCTAACTATTGTTATATAAATTTCTCCAAATTGATTATAATGAGTAGGTATAGCATGGTTTACATCCTCAACGATGTCTTGGAGGTCTATTGAGTGAGCATCCTCCTCAAATTCTCGAAAAGTGCTTTCTCTAATGGTCTCCTTTCCTTTATGATGTCTTTTAAGGGCCATTCTTCTAGAGGAAATGTTGCAAAGCTTGCACACATTATGGAAAAGAGGGAAAAAGTTGGGTGAATTTTGATAGATCTTCCACACAATTATGGGAAGGAGGGAAAATGCTAGGTGAATTTTAGTGAAGATTCCACATGAGTACGAAGAAGAGGAAAAAGCTCAATGAATTTTGATGGAGTTTCCATGCAATTATGGAGAAGAGGAAAATAGTTGGGTGGATTCTGACAAAGCTTCTACATGATTATGGAGGAGAGGAAAATGCTAAATGGATAGAGCTTTCACATAATTATGAAGAAGAGGAAAAAGGCTCAATGGATTTTGCAAAACTTTCATGCGACTATGGAGGAGAGGAAAAGTTAAATGGATTTTGACAAAGTTCTAAATTTATGCAATGATAAATTATATTAATAAATCACTAATGGATCACTTAACTTCCTTCTGATATCTCCTATTAAATTTTTAACTACCCTTTTTACCACCAACTATTTGTTATTGCCTTCAATATTGAGAGTGGAATTTTAAGAGCATGTTTTTAGCATTTTTACAAGATTTCCAAGCATTTAATGAAGATCCACAACTCATTCAAGGTTCAAAATGAAGGAAGAAGTCACAAAGACAACAAGTTTCGCAAGGAAAAAAAAGCACAATTTATGAAGCATTTTAAGGTCGAAGGTGGCATGAAGCACCGACTATCATTCTAGTATACAACGAGTATTCAAATGCCTCATTCGTGTGAAACCAACCTATTTTATGGAGGATTTGGTGGAAAAATGGTTTTGGACATGGAAAAAGCTGGGTCTTTTTGGGGGGGGGGGACTTGAGTAGGGGCCATAAATTGGTCAAAAGTGAAGGGATAGAGTCCACGATTAAAAGGATACTTCAATTAAAAGTACTTATTGAACAAAAAACATGGAAAGAACAAATATGAGAACAAATCATGGCCCTATCATGGATGATCGTGTTGTCTTCAATCTTCACCAAATTCATCAAATGCTTGTAGATTCAAAGTGTACTCCGCAAGAGCTCCACAAGGGTATTGATCTTGTGGGTTGAGCTATAAGATTTCATTTGCTAGTTTTTCAGTATTTCTCTCTCGTTTTTGTTTTATAATTTCTCTCTCCTCCGTATCTACACTCATAATCAGTGTTCATGTGTAAGAGGGGAGTGATTAATTAGAATGACTTCAAGTAGAGAGGGTGAGGAGGTTGATTGATCAAAGTACTGGTGTATTGGAGTCTTATTCAAGTGTGTTAGTAGCCATTAAGAGAATTAGTGACCGTGGAGCCATTCATGCAAGTGTCATGATTGAATGGTTATTTGATGTGTTCCTGTAGAGTAAAGCATGTTTGTGTTCTTTGATTTCATGTGTTATCTTGATCATCTTTTAAAGATTATGAATTATCTATGCAAAGAGAGCATGAAAATGAAAAAATAAAAATACTAAATAATTATAAAAATACTAATAAATTAGAAAAAAGTAATATGAACATTATGAACCTAAAAGACAAAAAAATGACTCACAAATAACATTGAAATTATGATGGAACATGGTGGTTTGATAGGACGAGGGTAGCCTTTGTGCCAACATTGTGCATAAGCTGAATGGCGAACCTAATGAATGAAAATTCACATGCTTAGGGGCTATCATTTCTAATTTTTAAGCATAATTAGGTTGCATTCACGTGATGTCTTTTCATTCAAGGTAGCACAAGACTATAGGGCTCAGTGGTTTGAGTGTGTGAAGCAACACTTGAATTTTTATATATGATTTATCAAAAGTAAAAGAAATGATTTTGCACAATCACCTAGTTGGTTTAACATTCTATTCACATTTGCATTAAATGTTTCATATTGCACACACTATTTCATAACACTTGTATTCTTACAAATTGAGTGTGTGAAGATCTTTAGGCTATAGGATAGTATCATAGGATTTTTTAAAGGCCTTTGTGAGACTGAGAGGAGTAGAATTGTGATGTATGTGTAAAGATAGGCATGGCAAGAACCAACCCTAACCATGCAGGTCACTTGTGATGATAAGAGGCCATGCTATTTAGTGAAAGGGTGCGTTCTATGCGTGTGATGCAATGTTTATACGTGCATTGTGTTTGGGGATCTCTTGCTTGGAATTCAAGACTAGGAAATTAGATTGGACTACATTATTCATATGTGTCTAATGAGTTGAGCTAGTTGCTCATGGTTGTAGGGCCATGGGGGTTGGTGGTTTGAGGTCGACAGTGTTCTAGTGTGAGTGAGCCCTTTAATGCCTTCCTCACTTTCAAGCAATAGTGTACAAGAGGATAGAGACAAAGTAAAAAGGCTAGCTACTCTCAAAAGTTACACACACAAGAATGAAGCTTTCTATTTAAGTTTTCACCTTTTATACATAGTTGAGATTAGGGATCCTCACTTAATTTGGCACCCTTTACCCATTTCCACTTAAGTTTTCACTAGTCCTTTCCCTTTCTTGCACATACTTGACCTTTTGTGAACATAGTTTAGGAAAACATGCATAGAGATTGCATGCGACCTTCTCATATGTTGTGGGTCTTTTAAATGTAGCTCCTAGTGATATTACAATTTGTACAAGAGTGATCCCAATTATCTGTAAATGTTACAAAAGTTTAATGCTTTGTCATTTGCAATTGATTGATGGGATTAAAATTGCACTTTACAAACAAGTGATACATAAGATTAATAGAACGAAATATGAAAATTTAATCTCTTTGTGAAAATAGTTTCCATCACTTGAACTTTCCATACTTCGAGAATTTGACTTTGACTTTCCATTCTTTGCTACTTCTCAAGGTAAGAGTTAACATCTACCTCTAGCATAGCGACTATCTTGATCCATTCACCATTCTTGTAGCAACACCATCCACCCCACCTTGCCTAATTGCATCGATGACTTAGAGGGTGAAATGTGAGGGCCAATTGTTAATTTGTAAATAATTCCTAGAAGGCCTCATTTCCTAATCACTTGTTTGAAATATTTGTCAAATTTTAACCTATCTAAATTTAGTGTCTAGCACATAAATATATAACCAAATAAATTACTTTATGAATAATTTTTACAAGGCCTAATCTCTTTAAGCTTTAATTAATCACTCGTTTGAAATATTGATCAAATTTTAACCTATTTAACTTTAGTGCCTTGCACATAAATATATAACAAAATAAGTCCTTTCATGCATGTATCAAGTATTGCATGTGACTAAGGGCTATTGTTAAAAAAAAGGATATAACCATATTAGGCCATTAAATTGAAAATCTAGTTGCCACTTAGATTTCAAATCATTCAATGTCATCATCACCAACTACAATGTTAGCTCCAGGAGATCATTTTGATGTCCCATGTGGGCTAGACTATCTAACTGACAAAGAGAGAGAGATAGATCAATGGAAGTCAGATCAATTAAGTGACACATTCAAAGGAGAGAAGCACAATGAAGACGATGGAAATGAGGCAATGTTCAAAGTTGAATGAAACCTTATGTCAATGGCAATCTTGTGGGCAAAATAGGGGGACATTAGCCAAAGGGAAAGGAAAGATTTCCCCACTTACTTTCAAGGAACAAGAAGAAGAGGAACCCACAATGGATGTTGAAATAGAGAAGGAAACAATCCATATTGCCCTCATCAAGCAAGGACATGGATGTTGAAATAGAGAAGGAAACAATCCATATTGCCCTCATCAAGCAAGGACCAAATTGCTAGTTTTTGGTGATTAAGACTCCTACAAGGTATTAAGGTAAATGTTTTAAAATTGTTGAATCAATTATGGACACAGTTAAGCCAGTTTGACAGAGTGTCGTTTTAAGGGTATTGTAGCCAATCATGACACCCAAGTTCACACATTCATCGGCACCCATCCACATGTTTGTTAACTTTTTTTTTGAATGCGATGCAAGTTTTGATAAAATTTTTGGCATCCTCACAACAATTTATAGGAGTAGAACTACAACTCTAGGAGCTCATCTCTCGAAATCAAGCTCGGCTTTGCTTGTCATGCAACACACATAGGTGCCTTGTTGGGCGATCTAAATGCTGCAAAGGTAGAATGAATTAACCAAGATTGGATGGGCTGGGATTCGGATATTGGATTTTCAAACTTTCTTGTCGGCTGCTGATTAGAACACCACCATGAAGACTCTTCTTATTCCTTGTATTTTTTTTGGGGGGGGGGGGGGGGGGGTAAACCTTTATTAAGGTGTGAAGACCTCCCATTATTTTACTTCTTCTTCTTCTTCACGGCTATCATTGCTGCATCATCACCCGCCGGTGACGCCCACAAACACCATCGTCTTTAACAGCCTCAACAACATATGCATCCGATAAAGAATAGACGCTCTGACAAAACCCTCTGTGATCAGAAGCGTAAGTGAAACACTCCACCCCCCTTTCATCGCTGTTTGCGTCCCACAGACCCATCTTCTTCACTTACTTTCCTTTCGAATATAGAACCGGTGTAAGGTTTTCTCCTTGTTATTAATTCCGGTTTACTGGTTTCTATGGCCGCAGTCGTTTGCTCTTCACAGGTTTTGCAGAGATCAAGTGCGGCATAGTCTGCGATGGAGTTATCCAGACGTATGAGGTGAATTGAATGCACAATTTTATTAGTCCATCGTGTTGCAGAGTGTTTGTCCGCGTAGGTGGTACAGTATTTTATAGAACAATCAAGGCAATCGGACTATCAAGTACGAGGAAATTCAATCGTTACTTTGTTCAGCACAAACGTTGGATCTATCACATAATAAGGGCTATGGATGATTTTTCGGAACAGTTGCTGATGATTGGCAACGGGGTGAGGAAAAACATTTGGTAGAATGTGTTCGCTGCTGCAACACAGGCCACAATTGATAGTTGTATATTATGTCTGTGATTGGGAAAGAGAGTTTTCCATGTTGACAGGGGCTTTGCCAACCTGAAGTTGGATTTATTATCTTTCAAGTTGGTAGATGGGGCTACAGACCAACAATGTAGCAGCAATTGAAGGTCTATCCTTTCAGGGCGATGTACACAGGCATGATGACTTGGAGATCCTTTGCAGCTGCTGTTACCACTGGTACCTCACTCCTTTTGTTGAACAGTCCTTCATTGTACAAAGGTTGGGGTGCTTTTCAAAAGCAACATGAAAGGAAACATGGCATAGTGGAAGACAACAAAGAACGCTAATAAAAAGAGAGAATGGGACAGAAGAAAAGAATTTGTTGTATTCAAAATCAATACAACTGATGGTGGCTAAAGACTTTATCCACTTCGAGCTTCAATGGTGATTTGGACAGATGGTGGATTGAGGACAATATAAGTGTAGATGATATATTGGTAGCATTGCCTATTTATATGTTGCTAGAGGTTGGCCAACCATAGACATGTGTGGGTGGTTTGCCATGATTTAACGACCATAGAGTCCTTGGTAAACACTGGCCGGGTCCAGCCTTGGACCCCATGAACAAGGTGCTCTTGATACTTGTGCAAGGTGCCTTGGTGCGTATACCCCATTACATTCATTAACTCTTTTCCACTTGACCCAACGGTCAAGTTTGAATAGGCCTTTCCATAACTGTCAGGTTTGGAAGTTTAGATCCTTTCCAATGTTTAAATTAGAAACCTTAATGCGAGCATAGGTAGGTATTGAGAGCTGGGCATTCGAGTACTCTGAAGCTTTGATGTGGCATGTGATGGGTTTGTTGAGAAAACATAGGGAGTGTATGAACATGACTAACACAATAAACTTAGATGAATGAAAGTTAAAATGCAAATATAGAAGGAATAAATGAATGAACAATGCTAAAAGGAAACTCAATGAAGAAATTGTATGCTATTTGTGATGCAACGAATGTTCAAGGAGCAAAGTGCAGTCCAACAGTCACTCTCTTGTGGGAGTAGACTGAGGGAGAGTGTCAAAGATAATCATCCTTAGGAACGGATCTTGAGTGCGACAAACCACTGATGCTCGATCTTGGATGATGAGAAGCATGTTGGTAGTAGGAAACCCAGAATGTAAAAGCTTTTGATGTGGAGAGGAAAACAGATGAGCAAGTAAATTTTGAAGGCCTCAAATACTAGAAAATTATCATGCATTTTGGCCTAACTCCCACCGTATGTACAGCTGGAAAAGAATTATTTAAAAAAAGCATATTTTACTTGATACTAAGACAAATGCCCAAAAATCTTGTCTGAAAGGCTATGTTGTGGGCAGTCCATTCTATCCCTCATCATTATCATCTTCTCTCTCCTTGCCATCAGCCAGCGACATCCTTCTTGTTGCTGCCCTATCCCAGGGGCTGCCACTTGCATCCAGGAGCTGCTGCTCTACCCCCAGGGCTGTCACTGCTATCTAGAGGCTGCTGCCCTTGTCTTGGAGTGTTGTCGCCAAGCCCGATTCGCTGTCGCCTGGTTCATTGCCATCATCAGGAGGAAGGCTGAGTTTTACTGCTTTCCCTGCTCTACTTCATTGTTGCAATCAGCCGCATCATCTTCACTTGCTGTCTAGGCTGCATTTCACTTGATTGGACATCCTCATCAAGATCTTACTGTTTGGAGTACTGTGTTTCGCTCCCTCTGGTGCTGCCCACATCATCATCACTCATGGTGGATTGTTGTTATTGTATTTTAGATCCATCTTGAGTACGGCACACTCTTGGAGTTGGTCTTAGCTTCTCTGATATCACACCCAGCTCACCTCTACCTTGGTACTTGTTGAGACATAGAGGTTTGAGGCCCCTTTGCATCATTAATCATTTCTGTACACCATCTTCATTTTGCATTCATTAGATTGTGTTCATCATGTGTCATACATTTTCTGTTTTATCTTTGTTTGCTCTAGCATTTCCTCATGGTATCAATGTTGGATGTTCTTGATTGACACTTGAGTTGTGAGCATGATTGCCATGGTAGATCGCTCAAACCCAATGTGGACACAAGGACATTGTCACAAATAGTAACTCATAACTAGCATTGTTGCTGGGTACATAGGGACCCCTAGATGCAACCATGTCATCAACTTAGTGGGCATATCTACTGCAAACACTTGAGGATTTCGATAGAGATTGTTCACTCTCTCCATGGGAGATGGAAGACAGTACAAGGCAGCTTTGAGATTATAAGTAGGGATGCCTTTCTCAAGATTGGCCTCAAAAAAAGCCTTCAGAAGCTGTAGAGAGAGACTAGAGATGCATACAAAATCATACAAGCAAGAATCGAATTCCAATCATCCTTCAATCTCAAAAGGAAGCCTCAAAAGGATAAATTTCGTCTAGCCAAATAGATAGGACACTCATAAAGAATACCCATGATATTGCAAGATGTTAACAAAGAATAGTCACATCGAGATACTTGTAGTCAATCAGCCTGAAAAACAGTTCTAGAGATGTTTCATTCATCCCACCAAAGCATTCTCCCTCAGAATCTCCTACCATTGATTCCATTTCTCCATCATCTTTGTTGACTCTGAGGGAGTGGTACTCTTAGTCATCCTATACGATTGAAGGGGAAGATCTCCTTTTCATGTCATACTATCTCGTATGGAGTGATGTGTACATGTAAGTCCTAAAGTGGAGATATGATAGAGGTACTTGGAACAAGCAAGGCAAACCCATCCTTTTGCACCTAATTCTCCTTGTATCCCTCCACACTTTGATACAATTCTATGGGCTTTGGCATGGGCATGTCAAGCTATCCTATGTATTTGTATCTGCCATAGCTAGTGTTAGGTGCTCATGGTTTATATTTTGGTGGTCCTTCCTTGTTACTCCCATTGACTTGCAAGTTTCGATTATTAGTTATCATAGAGACTCAGACACATGCTGATATTTGAATTTGTGAAGAGGATGTTCTAGAAGTAGAAGGACAAGTAGCCTCTTAGATTCATCACTGCTGACATTCAGAACCTTCCCATCCCACCCTCTCCTTCCATTCTTCCATCTCCCACTACTTGAACCCGTTATCCAGCTTTTCATTCTCATAACTATATCTATGCAATTGGGGGTTCCTAAACCTTTAGTCATGAATCCCATAGGTCAAATCCCTATCTATTAGTTGGGTGTTGGAGGTGCAATGATGGTGGGAGGTTCCCTCTTGAACCAAGCACCCCAAGGAGCTTAAACACAAGGGTATGTACAGGTGTGCTAGGGTGTGCATTGAGAAAACACAATATGTTTGAACATGACTAAAACATAATAATTTAGACAAAAATGTGAAACCAAAAAAATTAGGCAAGATGTAGAGTTTGATGAATGAATGAATGCTGAAGATGAATGAGCAAAGAAGATGATACGTATGTGATGCTCAAGGAGTGGAGATGTCCAACAACTATATTTGCTGTAGTGGCATAATGCAGGTTAGGCTGATTTGGAAGATGCAAAACACAACAGCTCTTGTCAAAAACACAAGGTAGAATTAGGTCGCCCAGCTGTAGAACAGGTCACAACCACCGAATATGATGTTGTTAGCTGTCTTATGATGAAGATGGGGCTGTAGGCTAGGTTGTGGCAGCTATAGTAGGATAGACAAGCCTTCGAACAACAACGAACTAGGTTGAGCTAGCTGTCAGCAATCACATGGAGCTTATGGATGCCATGTGGCAGGTGGTGGCATCAAGGAGTAGAGGCTTATGGACTATAGTTTCCAAGGTTTTGATGTAGATGGGTGGCAACAAGGGCATCACCTTTGGATGGTGATGATGAGGGTAGATGATATGGTGACAACTATGGATATGCAAAAAGGATGTTAGGAATGAAAAGTGGTGTGCACATTGCATCCTTTTAATAGAATTGTTGGAGCTAGAAGTCTAGGGGGTTGTACAAGTGTGTAAGTGTGATATAAAATGGTTAAATTGCCTTTTTGAGGTTGTCTTAATGAGCCAAAAAATGTTGAAAAATATGATAAGCTGGAGGTAAGTTTTGATAGCTCTCTTACTCTATTCTAGTAACTTGCACACATGTCGATGCCTAGTGGGTCCTCTCCTTCTCGTCTGGCAATTCCTTCCATTCTTGGTCGTGTGGTCCTCTTACTCTTTTCCGCAAAATTCTTCCATTTCTATGACAAGCACCTTGGTGTCATATAAAGTGCCTAATAAAGTGCCTAATAAAGTTCATGATGGCTAAGCACATGTTTAGTGATAACTTGTTTTGATAGATCGTATTACACAACATGGTCTTAACTTAATGTGGCATGTCTTGGATTCCCAAGATCTATGGGACTTTGTTTAAGGACAAGAATTCACAACCTCATCCATGATGGTCTTCATATGAGGAGTAACGGAGTTAATGCTCTTGAAAGAATAGAAAACTTTAAAGCCATACATGATTTAATGCAGGGTCTTATGCATGCATTCCATTTTCAACTTCAAAAATTTGACCTTGCATCTAAGTGTGGAACACATTTTACGAACCATTATGTGGCTCATGATTGTACTTGTTGCATGAGCCTTGACATGAGCTCTAGGAGTTTAAGATAATTGAGAAAAAAACTTGATATGATAGTCAAGTTGGTGGAGTATCAGTACTTGCTTCTCAAATTCGCCACAATTGTCCCTCCAGAGCTAAATGATAATCGAGTTGCTCTACTTCTTAACAACCTACCCCAAAAATATTTCAATTTTGTATAGCAAGCCATATCACAATCACAACTCCCCATCTTCTAAGTTTGAGTGCCAACTGTTGCGTTTCACAAGGTTGTTTGACCAAGTTCACAAAAAGTCTCCCTTATCATCTCTCGAGGGGGCTTCGGTATCCACTTCTTTGAATGGAAAGCTAGAAAGTGAAAAAAGAAGACTAACCATTAGTTGACTAGTGGTGATGAGAGTGGTTTCCTGTTAACCATAAGTTGACAAGTGATGATGAGAGCAGTTTCTCATTATGTCTTGATCCAGGATGGTAAAATGCCCCAAAGAAAAATACATTTTGCCAACATTGCCAAAAGGCAGTCCATTGATTACAAATGTTGTTTAAAGGCCAAGGGTACCTCGCCAAAATTCTAAGGTTTCACTCCCCTTGTCATGAGGATGTAAAATTTTATTGCTTTGCTTAGCATTTGATTACAAATTAATCGAATGTGCTAATGTGACTTGCATATGTGAAGTGCAAGTGAATTATTTCACAATGTGGAACCTAGGACTTTGAGATATCAATTGGTACCAAATGCAAAAGTTGTAATAAGTTATATCTAACATGTACTAGGTAGTACCTAGTGTCAAATTTTTGTTGTGGACCAATTTATTGGCCACTAATATTAGTGGAGATATTATTAATTAATTAATGCTAGTCTAAGGGCTAATAATTGCTCAAGAATACTTGAAAGACAAATTGGCCTAGCCAATTTAATTATTGGCTAGTGAAATTAGTTTTTCAAGCACTAGAATAATTATTGAATTAATTAATTTTTAAAAATTAAATTTATTAAAAATTAATTTAATAAATTGAATAATACTAAAAAATAGGATTAGAAGGTTGTTACTTGGCAAAACTTGCCCATGCAAGTGGCAAAAACGTTTTTAGGGGTTCGTAGAAGTCAATTTCAGCATTGTGAGAGAGATGGAGACTGCGAGAGAGCAAGGAGAGGTTGCTAATGTGATTTGCAACCACCAGTGATCAATCGTATACATGTGATAGCAGTTTGGAGCCCTTTAGGAGCAAGTGATAGCAGCCCAAGGTCCTTTTGGTGCAGATGACAGTATACAAGAGGGGACAATAATCTTTTTTGGTGGTCCTAAGTTGTAGATGGCAGCTTTCATCATTGTTTGAGTAGGGCAGTAGTAGTTTTTTAGCGTTTCTCGCAATGAAACTTTGAAATTTCTCTCTCTACAACATTCTCTCTCATTCCCTAGCCATCTCTCAAGTTATTTGAGCATTTTTCAACAGTTTGAGCCATCAAAGGAAGATATTTTAGTCAATCTTTGCTGTAGGGTTTAACAACCATCTTGGGATGTATGCTCAGAATCGAGAGCCTAGGACTCAAATTCCAATAGTTGAAATTGAGGAATTTTAAGGATATTTAAGAGGCTAGCCAGCGAATATTAGATTTGGGACTGAATTTAGTCTTTTAAGGAGCAAGTGAAGGCCTATCCCCAAGCAAACCAAGGTGCAAATTGGTTTAGAGGCTTGCTGGTTAATTTTGACAGCAAGAGGCACTTGGATTAGCAGAGGAGGTCAAAGGATCTTAGTTGTACTTCATCCATTTGTAATAAAAGTTAAGGAAATACTGCAGGGGGTCAGTTTGGTGGCCAACAGGCTGTCCAATGTCCAAGATTGTATGGTAAAGTATGCATTTCGCTTTTGTGAATTGCTGTACTTAAATGCTTAATTAGGTTATTTACCACCCTCTCCGAGAAGGAAGGCTGGTTTCATGGTCACGTTATCGAGATATCATAAATTCCCTCCAATTGGTGGGCTCGGGTACGCGATTGAATGTTAGAAGCTTTGCTCTAGTGCTGAAATTGTAGTCAACTGAGCATTACAGCAAGAATGTCTTTAGATAGTGAGATGGGATTAAGCAAGGATGATGCCTCTCAATCTGAAAATTCGCAAAGTGTTGGGGAAAATGCAATGCTTGATCTTGGACAAGGCATGGAGCATGGGTGGCAAGTTGAGAATGAGGGAATTGGACAAGAGGTGGATCCTTCTAGGTCTCTTGAAGCTGATGACTAGCAAGAGAAAGAGGAATTCGATAATCAATGTAAATGAAGGGGAGAGTGAGCAATGAAAGTGGAAGACAGAAGTGCAAGCAGTAGCATTGAGAGTAAGAGAGAGTGAATGCAAAGATAGGTGTATTAGATTGTGATGATACACAAAGAATAAAGAATGTATTCATATGCTAGGGTACAATAAGGGTGTGTTCACAACTGTATAACTTTATACATGGAGACGAAGGGACTTTTCACCCAACAACCTCTCACTTGAAGGCCCAAAGTGGTACCTTTAAGCTAACCAACTCCCACTAATCGGATGCAATGCTCATACTGAGCCTTTGCAAGACTCTTAGTGAGAACATCTGCAGGGTTATCTTGGGTTTTGATCTTAGTCTGTGTGATAAGACCATCATCCAAGACCTATAGAATGAAGCGGTATTGAACATCTATGTGTTTGGTACGTGTATGAAATATGGCATTCTTAGCCAGACATATTATACTTTGGATATCGCATCAAGCACTGGAGTAGGTGAAGAAATATAAAAATCCTTGATCAGATAGCCAAGCCAAATAGCTTCCTTAGAAGCTTCTGTGGTTGAAATATATTCAGCCTCTGTAGTATTCAGTGCCACGATTTTTTGCAACCTTGAACACCAAGAGATAGCCCCACAAGCCAAAGTAAAGACACACCCATTGGTAGATTTCCTAATGTCAAGATCTCTTGCTATATTCAAATCACAGAATCCTTGCAACTCTAGTATACCCTTTCCATAGCATATACACTTCTCTTGTGTATCGTTTAAGTATCTGAAGATACATTTCACTGCTTTGCAGTGTGGCTTGCCAGGGTTAGACATGAATCTACTAACAACTTCCACTACATGAGCAATGTCAGGGCGAGTTGCAACCATACTATACATTAAAGATCCACAAGTTGATGCATAAGGTATGCCCTTCATACACTAGCAGTTGCATCATCCTTTGGGCAATCAGCTTTGCTAAGCTTTGTATGTGGGTAAAAGGCGCACCAAGAGGCTTAGCATCAGCCATATTAAACCTGCCAAGTACTTTGCTAATGTTCTTGCCTTGTGAGAGAAACAATAATTGCTACCCTCTATCTCTTTTAATGTGCATGGCCAAAATGTGTTTAGGGGCTTCCAAATCTTTCATTGAGAAGGCTGAACTCAGCTGTCTTTTAAGAGTATTCAAAGTACTCTTATGCTTTCTTACAATCAGCATGTCATCCACACATAAGACCAGCACAATAAGGCTTCCATCATCAACCCTTTTAGTGTATAAGCAGTGATTTGCATGACTGTGTTTAAATCCATGGTTGAGCATGAAGGTATTAAACTTTTTGTACCACTATCTAGGGGCTTGTTTTAGCCTATATAAGTTGTGTTTCAGCTTATAAACCAAATGCTCTTTCCCTAGAATAACAAAACCTTCTAGTTGTTTCATGTACAACTCTTTATCCAGGTCACCACATCCATCTGAACCAACTCTAAATCCAAGGATGCAGTGTGAGCAAACAAAGCAGGGAGCAGAGTCATCTTCACCATTGGTGAAAAAACCTTCCAGAAGTCTATGCCTTCCTTATGTGTATAGCCCTTAGCAACTAACTGCGCCTTGTACTTGGGCTTTCCATCAATACATTTCACTCTGTAGACCCGTTTATTAGGGATAGCTTTCCTATCCTCGGGCAAAAGTACAAGCTCCCATGTGTTATTTGCGTACAGAGACTTCATCTCTTCCTGCATAGCAAGCTCCCACTTTCTCTTGTTTTCACATGATTATGCCTCTCTAAATGTTAGAGGCTCACCTTCACCAATCAACAAAATGTAATTTAAAGATAGCTAAAACCTCTTTGTGGTTGCCTTTTGACACATGTAGACCTTCTTACTCAATGATCTGTATTGTTAGGCAATGGGTCTACACACCATTACTAGGTGGCTGATTTTCAGCATTTCCTTGCTGTTGTAACCTGTTTTCAGTATGTTCTTCTTGTTGTCCTATTCCATCTTGTGCATCTATTTGCTGTCCATTATCTTCTAGCTGTAGCACAATGGGTTGTTGCTTATTTTTAGTATAAAAAAGAATAGAATCTTTAGCTACTGGCTGCTGAGTGGCTGACTGTTCATGCTGAAATTTGACCTTCTTTTTGTCAAGTTCAACCCTGTGTAGCATGTTTCAGCAACTTTGCCTCATTAAATACTTCGTGTGTGCTATCTTCCTACCATGAGGATGCCAAACTCTATAACCCATCTCTTCCTTATCTCCGTATCCCATGAAGATGCCCTCGAAGGATTTTATATCTAGTTTGGTTCTCTGATTTACAGGCACATGCATAAAGGCATCACAAGCAAAGATACATAAATGGTCATTTGAAGCAGGTTTGCTAGGCCAAAGCTCTTTAGGAATGCCATTTTCCAATGCACGATTAAGAGAGTGATTGCATATATGAATTGAAGTTTTAAGAGCCTCTCCCTAGAATTATTGCGAAAGATTAACTATGGACAACATGCATCTGACTCTCTCACAAAGTGTGTGATTATATCTTTCGGCCATGCCATTTGATGCAAGATTATAAGGGGTTGTCAACTCCCTCTTAATGCCATGCATCTTACAAAACTTTTTGAACTCATTAGAAACATACTGGCTCCCATTTATTCGTTCTTATAGCTTTTAACTTAAGCTCTTTTTGTGTGATAACAAAAGCATGAAACCTTTTAAAGGCATCCAACACTTTCTTTTCTCTCTTTAACACATATACCCATGACTTTCTACTAAAATCATCAATAAAAGTGACAAAGTACGGTGCACCCCCATATGAATTAACAGGCATAGTGCACACATCAGTGTGTACTAATCAAGAGCATTGGACTTCTCAACAACACCAGAGTAATAAGGTGACTTCACATGTTTTCCATATATGCAATCATTACAAAATTTGAGACCATAGCCTTTTACATCAAATCTACCTAAAGAGGAGAGAATGTGAAGGCCTTTTTGGCTCATATGGCCAAGTCTTTTGTGCCAAAGTTCCATCTGTGAATGAACTTCAGCCATAACCAAAAACGTGCTAGGTAATGCTTTACAATGCAAATAATACAAAGTTCCCCTTTGTTGCGTTTAACAATCAGCATAAAGCCCTTGTGGACCTTCCAAGATTCACCACCAAAGGTAGTAAAATACCTCTTGCATCAAGCTGCCCAACTGACAGTAGACTCTTCTTTTGCTAGATACATATTTGACATCCTGTAAAATTAGCTCTTGGTTGTTTTCAAGGACCAAATGAATGGTACCTACACCCTCTATCTCACATGCATAGTTGTTGCCCAAGTAAACCTTGCCTAGGCAACCTACAATGTATTCAGAAAATGACTCCAAAGAGGGAGTAACATGAAAAGAGGTACCGTTGTCCACTACCCATGATTGGGACAGCTCATCATGAGCTGAGATTAAGGCATCAATTATCTCCTTTTTGCTGATGTACATATCACCTTTGCTGCTGCCATAATATCTGTATCATTGCATGAGGTTGCAACAAGTATCTCTTTAATGTCAGGGAGCTCTTCAATGACCACACTAGATGTAACATTTGCCTTTGCAACTTCTGTGAGGAAGAGCTGTCATCATCTTTCTTGTCATCCTTCTTTTTCTTTCCCTGTTGTTTCTTTCTTTCTTGCGCTTTCTTGTAAAATTGGAAATCAGGCTTTTTATGCTCTTTACGCCCACACTGATAACAAGTAACATCTTGTTGTTTGCCCTTGCTTTTACTTCTACTTTTGCTTATATTTGCTGCATTACCCCTCTTCTCTGATCTACCTTTAAGATGATAGATTAAACCATTTCTTTCTCCATTGGTTCTTCTGATCTTCTCATTGAGGATAGAGCCCCTAACACCATCAAAGGCTAAAGCATTGTTGTTGCTAAGTGAAACAACCAAAGCCTCCCAACTATCAGGCAGAGTCATCAACAAGAAAACAGCGTTCAGTTTATCATTGGAGGGCTGTAAACCAGAGTCATGCAACTGACTCAAAATCCCTATGAAAGCACTCAAATGCTCAGATGCTAGTTTAGACTCATCCAACTCCATGTTCACAAGCTTGCGCATGAGATACACTTGATTCATTGGAGTTGTATTTTCATAAGTATCCATTAACTTTTTTCCATAGCATAAGCAATATCAAGACGTTGAATGTCTATAAGTACATCATCGGGTACAACCATTTTAATGTATGCAATGGCCTTCTTGTTGGGTTTAGCCCAATCCTCATTTGCCATAGCTGCAGGCTTAGTTTCCAAGAGAGCATCATCACAGTCCTTGAGAAATAAAATGCCTTGCATCCTGTTCTTCCATAGATCAAAGCCAGTGCCATCAAACCTCTTGATTTCAAGAAGGGATTTAGTGTCACTGTTGCTAGAAGCATTAGTGGCTATTTTTCAACAATGCACCCAAAAACCAATGCTGTAATTTATGATAGTAAACAGCAAGCTGAATATTCAGCTAATTTCAGCCCAAAATTTCAGGAAATAAGAGCAAGATTTAATGTCACTATATTATTGACAATGTCAAAATACATGTATAATAGTAGAAAGGATGACTTTTAGCAATATAACTAAAATTTCAGCATGCATTATATGCATACATCATTGCCAAGTGACTCCCACTTCAGCAATATCACCAAAATACATTTGCAACAATCCTAGATTAGGAAATGATCTCTAAGACTGCTGCACCATGAATATTCAGCAATACATCAACTGAATAGGAGCTGCTTAACCTGTATACTGCATACATATGTGCCCGAATCAACTTTTGATACATAGAAAACACAAAAAATTCTTTACAATTTCTCCAAAATCTCAGGTGTGGAGATAAAAAACACAAATCACATTGCTTATAGCACCAAGATTGCTTTAGCAATGTCCCTAAAGTGCATTTCACATATCAATTTTTTCAAAATCCACAAATTTAAGGAAAAGCCCCAAAATTTTGTTGATGAAATTGCCCCAAGTGCATTAATACATGTTCTTGAGAGTATAAAATGAGATAAATTAGCAAAATTTCACAAAATTTTGCAAAAGCCCCAAATTTCTCAGGTCCAAATGTGCACCTATGTTAGTGCAATTTCCAGGTCAAATGTCATTGTTATGTATGAATAGTATCAAATTTGGGAAAAACCCCAAATTTTAGGCATAGACCTGGACAAATATTTGAACTATGCTTATGTGCATAAACCCTTGTTGGTGAGTAGTGGGCCTACTTATCGAAAAATATAAAAAAAATTGACGAATTTACCCAAAAAGGTGATGAAAATAGCCGTTGACGTTTGGATCTGCCTTTGCCAAATTTGCTTGCGTGTGACTTGCGTTGCTTGTCGTTGCCTACCTTGCTGTGCTTGATTTGCCTAATTCGTTGCTTGCATAGAAACACTGTTGCATGACCTATTGACTACCTGGGAAGTTGTCGCTTGCACTCACGCTAACCTGGGAGCTGTTGACTGACAAGGCTGAGTGTTTGCATGACCAGCAAAGGTGATGACCCGATGTTTCTTCGCATGGACGAGCTGGGGCTGACTCGCACGGACTTTGGGAAGTATGCACACTTTAGCCGCAGCTCTGATACCAGTTTGAAGGGGAGACAGTGCAATGAAAGTGTGAGATAGAAGCGTGAGCAGTAGTGTTGAGAGTAAGAGAGAGTAAACGCAGAGATAGGTATACTGAATGGTGATGGTATACAAAGAATAAAGAATGCATTAATATGTTAGGATACAATAAGGGTGTATTCACACCCGTATAACTTTATACACGAAGATGGAGGGATCTTGCATCCAACAGTAAACATTAGCTGAGAACAACAGCTGAAATGTTAATGCAATTGGTAAATGATCCTCAATTGATATACTTTTTAAACCCCTTAAAGGAGGGCAGCAAAGGCAAGAAGAGAAATTGTCTTCGAGAGCTTTGGAACAACAAGATGCATCGAAGAAAGAGCCAATACAATAGTATGATGCTCTAAATATGGGTAGTGAGCATAAGCAAATGATGCCAGTGGGACAATTGATGCATATGCAAGGTCAACTTAAAAGTGTCAATCCAATGCTTTTTGGACAGCAAGGCATGCATGCAATTATGGAGTAATCAAGTTACTTTGGTGGTGGCACTAGTTTTGATGCTACTTAGGTTTAGCAGAGTTGGGGTCCGGAGTATTGCTTGATGCTTAAGGGGGAGGCAACACTTCCACTTGGCTAGTTGTGGACAACTCTCATATGTAGTGGATCTCAGATGTATTCAACATGCATCCAAGGTATTGTGTTGATAGTATGTCTGCCATGAGATCGCTACTCAGTGTACCAGTCAGTGTGAGATGTATGCAGATGAGTATGGGTTTCACTTGGGCATTGAAACTATCTTTTGCATCAATTTATGATCAGTTTGGCGTGAGTTTTTGCCTCAATTTTGAGATAAAAATTCTGATGAGTTTTAGCTCAGTTTTTGATTAGTTTGAGAACCGGTTATGGTCATTTTTGGGATCAGTTTTGCATCAATTTTTGCAATCAGTTTGTGATCAGTTCTCAGATGAGAAAGTGATCAAATTATGATCAATTGGTACAGTTTTCAATGGTTTACAACTAGTTCCATGGATAACAGCATGTTAGTAAATGCCATTGATAGTTTCAGCCATGGTTTATGCTGAGACTATGTTGTACTATGGTTCTGAAGTCAGAACAATTGAGAAACTTGAGTTATGTATGCATCCACTGGGTCTCTAGCAGTAGTTCTAAAGTAATTTTCAGTTTTATGTTATGTATATGCTGGCTTGAAATTTTCACTAGGTTTGAGGCATATGGCATGGTTGGACAACAATGGTCAATTTTGTGACTGTGATGCCTTATGGAAATTCAAGTGCAGTATGCTTTTTCTTTGGCACAATGCAGTGGATGATTGCAGAGATTTCAAGGAGATGGTTTGTCACAAGGACGTGAAATTTTATTACTTTGCTTAGCGTTTGATTAAAAGTTAATCAAATGTGCCAATGTGACTTGCACATGTGAGGTGCAAGTGAATTATTTTAGAGTGTGGGACCTAGCACCCCAAGATATCAGTTGGTGCCAAAGGCAAAAGTTGTAATAAGTTATGCCTAACAGATACTAGGTCGTACCTGGTGTCAAATTTTGTCCTATGCCTAACAGGTACTAGGTGGTATTTGGTGTCAAATTTTATCCTAGATCAATTTATTGGCTACTATATATCGGTGGTGACATTGGAAACTATGCATTAATTAATTAATTAATGTCGGTCTAAGAGCTAATAACTACTCTGGCATACTTGGAAGACAAATTGGCCTAGTCAATTTAATTATTGGTTGGTGAAATTAAATTTTGAGCATTAAAATAATTATTAAAATAATTACTTTTGAAAATTATTTAATATGTTGTATAATGTTGAAAAATAGAATTAGAAGGTTACCACTTGGCAAAACTTGCCCATGCAAGTGGAAAAACGTTTTTAGGGGTTGGTGAAAGTCTATTCCAGCCATTGTGAGAGAGAAGGAGGCTATTAGAGAGTAAGGAGAGGCTGGTAATGTGATCTTCAGCCATCTTAGATTAGTCCTACAGCGTGTAACAACAGTTTGGAGCCCTTCAAGAGCAAGTGACAACAACCCAAGGTCCTTCTGGTGCAGATGGTAGTATACAGGAGGGGTAGTAGTCTTTTTGGTGGTCCTAAGCTACAGGTAGCAGCTTTCATTGCTGTTTGAGCAAGGCAGTAGTCCAAGGTTCTTCTGGTGTAGATGATAGCATACAGGAGGGGGTAGTAGCCTTTATGGTGATCCTAAGATGGTGATGACAGCTTCCATTTTTGTTTGAGCAAGGCAGGAGTAGCTTTTTAGTGTTTCTCATGATGAAACTTTGAAATTTCTCTCTCATTTCTTAGCCATCTCTCAAGTTATCTTAGCATTTTCTAGTACTTTGAGCCATCCGAGGAAGAGATTTCAGTCAATCTTTGTTGTAAATCCTAATTTTTGCTGTAAATTAGGGTTTGATGACTAGCTTAAGATGTATGCTTAAAATTGAGGGCCTAGGACTTGAATTCTAGTAACTCAAATTGAGGAATTTTAGGGAGATTCAAGAGGCTAGCTAGCCAATATTAGATTTGGGGCTAAATTTGTCTTTCAAGAAGCAGGTGAAGGCCAATCCCGAAGCAAACCAAGGGGCAAATTTGTTTGGAGGATTGCTAGTCAGTTTTGACAGCAAGAGATACTTGGAGTAGTGGAGGAGGTCAGAGGATCTCAGTTGTATTCCATCCATTTGCAATAAAAGTTAAAGAAATATTGCAAGGGGCGCTAGTTTTGGGGCCAATAGATTGTCCAATGTCCAAGATTGTATGGTTAATTGTGCATTTGAGTTTTGTAAATTTGTTAATTGCTGTAATTAAGTGCTTAATTAGGTTATCTACCACCCTATCCAAGAAGGAAGGTTGGTTTCACCCCCTAGGACCTTGAGCCCACCAAGAGAGGGCGTGCAGTTGCGGCTCATTCTCCATGTCTACAATTTGCTTGCAATGATGAGTTGGGATATGTTGGTCATATGGCCACTAATGTTTTGGGCTTCTTTTCCTTAGGATCCCCTTGATTTTCTAATTTTCCAACTTGCTGCCTATTGGGATAGTCCCTTGCAATGTGACCCTTCTATTCACAAATAAAACATTTATTTGCAGCCATCAATTCCTTATGCTGCGCCAATGTTTGAGCCCTTTCTTTGTTGTTTTGGCCTCTTTTTAGGCTGATTTTCAGATCTGCCCCTTTTCTCAATCTTAAACAACTTTTTATTCGTCCTCTCCCCACTCTAAAGGCAGCCCGAATCCTTTCCACGTAGTAAAGCAACTGCTGTAGTAGTAGTCTCTATAAGCTGAGACATACTAGACACGGTGGATTTAATGCGAAAATCCTTGATTCCTTTAGGCAACCCACAAATATATTTTCCACTTGCTCATGAAGGGGTATAAGCTGATACGAAGTGATGGGCAGCAATGCATCCCCAAAAATTTCTTATTGTATTGCTCCAAATTCTTGCATTCCTTAGTATCCAGCTTGTTTCTGTTAGTAAGTATGTCAATTCATGGTTGAGTTTGTGCATGTGAGTGGGCTAGGACACCAAGACATTTCCTAGATTATTTAGGCATTTTATGATGGCTATTTTAGCATTTATTATTGGTCGACTAGTGTTAATTAATGGTCGACTTGACATCATTTGTGGCATGATTTTGGCTTATTTATTCAAGCTCCTCCTTCATATTCATTATGTATCATGCATCATCTGTCATTCATCATTTGACAGGTTATGTTGAAGAGAGAGGAGTAGGTGCCAGTGCCTTCACAGCCAGTGACTTACATTGGTTTTGTACTGTCTCATATCTTGGTATATGGATTTCATTTCTCGAGTATCTCTTTGCTTTTGAGTTCTTTGTGCAATGTTCTTTTCTTTTGGAGTGTTTCACTTTCTCTTTTTTTTCTCTCTTGTGTGCAATAGTCTATTAGAGCAAATTTCCACGCTTCTATCACTGCATCCATTTGTGATAGTTTCAAGCTGTCATGATGTCCACCTCAAAGGTACTTGTCAACCAATTCTATGCAAATATTTGCTTGAATTGTATCCATGTTGATGGTGCCCTGCCTTGCATCGAAGTTGAAACGGATCGTGCATGTGTGGATTGGTTTGTGCCATTAGGCTCCATCGACTCAAAGAAAAAAATGAAACATTAAAAATGATAATATTTTAAAAAGTAAAACATTAAAAAATAACATTTAAAAGGATTGAAGAAAAACCTTTACAAAATAAAAATGATATTAAAAACGTTTGATATGAAATATTAAATAATGAAAAATGTTAAATAATAATCCTTAAGTTAGCCACATTTAAAAGAAAAAATATTTCAGACATGTGGAGAAACGGGTGAATTCGAAATGTTACCTTGAGCCGAAAATGTCATGTGATAGCTATTTCTCCAAAGGAGAAGCATTTTGGTTGGGGTTTTTAGACCCGACCTTTGAAATATTAGTATTTTGGGTCCTCCCAAGCGGTGTTTTGAGGTGTTTCCAGCTTATACTAATAGAGAGATTGCCATAGGAGACTACCATGTGAGTTGCTGCAAATATGGTGGATCGAAGTTGACCACTCTTTGATTGAAAAGGGATAAATATGTATAGATGCATGTTTACAAGACTAGAATGCCAATGCATGGGGTAATGCAACATGTCATGCTCAAGCCAAATGCTATGCAATGGTGCTTTTATGAGAACGTAAAATTTTATTGCTTTGCTTAGCATTTGACTAAAAGTTAATCAATGTGCTAATGTGACTTGCACATGTGAGGTGCAAATCAATTATTTCATAGTGTGGAATTTAGGAGTCTAAGATATGAATTGGTGCAAATGCAAAATTTGTAATAAATTATGTTTGATAAGTACTAGGTGGTACTCATCATTAGATTTTAAGTCCTAGACTAATTTATTGGCCACTAATGTCAGTGGTGACATTAGAGACTAGCCATTAATTAATTAATTAACGCCGGTCTAAGGGTTAGTAACTGCTCAGGGATACTTGGAAGACAAAGTGGTCTAGCCAATTTAATTATTGGTTGGTGAAATTGATTTTTCAAGCATTAAAATAATTATTAAATCAATTTTCAGAATTGATATTTTAAAAATTAATTTAATGAGGCTGAATAATGCTGAAAAATAGGATTAGAAGGCTGGCACTAGACAAAACTTGGCCATGCAAGTTGGAAAAGCGTTTTAGGGACAAATGGAGTCTATTTCAGTCATTCTGAGAGAGAAGGAGGCTGTTATGAGTAAGGAGAGGCTATTGATGTGATTTGCAGGCACCAGAGATCGGTCTTATAGCATATGAGAGCAATTTTGAGCTCTCTAGGAGTAGGTGACAGCAACCCAAGATCCTTTTGGTGCAAATGACAGTATACAGGAGGGGGCAACAATCTTTCTGGTGGTCCTAAGTTGTAGGTAATAGCTTCCATGGATGTTTGAGCAGGGCAGCAACAAATTTTCAGCATTTCTTGCGATGAAACTCTGAAATTTCTCTCTCTAGAGCATTCTCTCTCACATATTTCAGTCATTTCTTAAGTTATCTCAGCATTTTCTAGCAATTTGAGCTATCAAAGGAAGAGATTTCCGTCAATCTTTGTTGTAAATTCTAATTTACAACAGAAATTAGAGTTTTGATAGTCACTTTGGGATGCATGCTCAGAATTGAGGGCCTAAGACTTAAATTCCAGTAGTAGCTGAAATTGAGAAATTTTAGGGAGATGACCAACAAGCCTTCAAACCAATTTGCCCCTTGGTTTGCTTGGGGTTTGGTCTTCACCTTGCTTCTTGAAAGACAAATCAAGCCCCAAATCTGATACGGGTTGCTTGGGCTCTTGAATCTACCTGAAATTCTTTAATTTTAGTTACTGGAATTCAAATCCTAGGTCCCCTAATTCTAAGCGCGCATCCATATATACATTGAATAGCAATCTCTTGGCAAACATATTATCAACAAATAATATCCTAGATGCATCGTGAATACACCTAAGGTCCACTATATACTAGAGTTATCCATCATTTGAGTTGAGAAGTGGAAGTATTATCTCTCCCTTGAGCATTAGGCAATGCTCTAGACCTAAGCTCTGTTGAGCTTGACTAATCTTGAGATTTTAAGTTGATTCCAATTGAAAGGCTTCTAATTAAAGTTGCAATAGCTAAAAGTGGTTTGCCAAGTGATCCTCTTTCATTTATGAATAATTCTTAAATTTCACGAAGTATCTCTTGGAAAATTTACCTCTAATCTTCCTTATCTTCAACTTGTTGCCTTGTGGGACAGTCCCTTTCCATGTGTTCCTCTCGTTCACATGCAAAGCATTTATTTGTTGTCATTAACTCCTTGCATTGTGTACGTGTTTTCCAAGTTTTTACGTGTTGTTTTTGCTTCTTCTTAGCCCTATTTTTAAATCTGCCTCTCTTTTCAACCTTTGAAAATGTCTCAAATGACACCTCATTCGTACCTTGGAAGCTTGAATCCTTTCTGTGTAGCAACGCATTGGTTGTACTTGCTATCTCAATGAATTGTGATAACCTTGGAAGCTTGAATCCTTTCTGTGTAGCAACGCATTGGTTGTACTTGCTATCTCAATGAATTGTGACATGCTGGTCATAGTGGTCTTTATGCAAAAACCCGTGATTCCTTTAGGCAAGCCATAATAATACTTTTTCACTTGCTCATGAAGAGGGATAGCTTGATAAGAAGTAACGAGTAGCAATACATTCCAAAACTTCTCATTATATTGCTTCAAGTTTGTGCATTGTGATGCATCCAACTTATTCCATGTGGTTGTAATATCCACTTCAAAAGCACTCATCCACCAATTAGAAGCAAATATTTGCATAAATTATACCCATGTTGATGGTGCTCTACCTTGCATTAGAAGTGCGGACCACCATTGTAATGCATTTCCCGTCAAAAAGTGGTTGTCTTTTGAATCTTAGAGGATTTAGTGAAGTTGCTTCTCAAGTAGGCTGTATCAAACTATTGAATGAAAGTCAAAGCTTTCAGTCTATCTTGTGCACCATTGAAGGCCTCAAACTTCACTCCTTTTCCACCTGAAACCAGTCTATGACTCACATAAAGCGGTAGTTCCGTCAATTAATACCTGGTCTTTATGCACACACACATAAGCAGAGACCTCACTCTCGCTCAACACCAAATTGGCCCCGAAGACCGGTGCCCCTCTCGGTATTTCTTTATCAATTAAAAGATGGAAAATTAAAAAAAATGATAATGTTTAAAAAATATATAACCTGTGAACAGTTGGTTTTCATATCTTTTGAGTAAATCCCAGCTACATAAGAACAATACAGCATGTCCAGATCAACATCCCTTTTAGGAAAGCATTTTCTATGACCAAAACTCAATGATTCCTGTGCAGAATGACAGTTTGCAGATCTCTGAATTCACTATTCTTACTGTCCAACATGTCCAGAATTCACTGTTCTTAATGTCCAGCATGTGCAGAATTCACTGTTCTTACTGTCCAACATGTGCAGAATTCACTGTTCTTAATGTCCAGCATGTCCAGAGTTCACTGTTCTTACTGTCGAGCATGTGTAGAATTCACTGTTCTTACTGTTCAGCATGTGACCAAAACTCAATGATTCGTGTGCAAAATTACAGTCTGTAGATCTCTGAATTCACAGTTCTTAATGTCCAACATGTCCTGCATTTTATCCGTACTTGAGTCAGAGACGCAGAAGTACTCTCCACGGCTGATTTTCTCTGCCCTCAGCTCCTCAAAACTTCATTATTCCATTTGCCCCTTATGTCTATTACGTTTTTTTCAAATGCTCTCTCTCTCTCTTTTGGGAATTTATGCCACATGGCATACATGTAACAATTTTCCCGTTTAAAATTCTCCATGATTGGTGCAAAATTTGACCTCGGCACAGACCAAAGAATTAATCCTCGTGCAAAAACGAAGATAATGATGCAAACAGATTCTGGGGTCCAAAAATAGTAACTCCCTAAATTTAAGGGATGGTGACCCCTGCATTCCTCAAGTTGTTTTGAGCAACTTTTATCATTGTGACCTCATCAAAAAGTGTAATGTATTCCGTGAGCATTCTTACATGTGCATCTTTTGTCTTGGCCAGGCTCATTGTCCTGCACCATCTCCAGTGGCTAAGCACACAGTCCCAAACCACTGGCATTCTATTCTTTAGTGCCCATTCAATATGGAACCGGTCCTAAGGCTCAGACAAACCATTAGTCCAATTTGTCCCAATGGTTGCCTTTTCTGGCCATGCAAAGATCTCGGCTTATTCCAAGAGAACTCTGGGGGTAAGAAGCAACAACAACAAAAGAAAAGAAAAATAAAATATTTATATAAGTAAATAAAAAAAGCAACTGTAAAAAGTATCACCACCTGGTGACACCACCCTCATCATAGTCCTTTGCTAGCCCCTTGAGAGTTGAGTTATCATAAACTGGTTGTTGCAAAAAGGGTGTACTTGTTGTGTTTGCATTATAACCAGTACCATAAGAAGCATTTGCATGACTAGCATTCATCCCTTGAGCCCCATATGAAGGTGCAAATGCATTATCATACATGCTACTTTGTGCCCCAAGCATTATGCCAATTCTACCATACATGGGATTGTGCATTCCATTAGCCATACTTGGATACATTAGGTTTTGTATTCCAAAGTATCTTGGCTGCCCCATACTTGCATGCTTGCCTTGTTAGCCATACTTGAATACATTGGGTTTTGTATTCCAAAGTAGCCTGGCTGCCCCATACTTGCATGCATGCCTTGCTATCCAAAGCCCATTGGATTGACACTACCAAGATGGCCTTGCATTTCCATGTCTTGTCCCATTGACACTAATTGCTTTTGCTCATTTACAACATCAAGAGCATCTGGAGATAGCTTAGGCATTTCCTTTGGTACATCATGCTGCTTTTGAAGCTCTAGAGGATGACTTCCTCTCTTTGTCCTTGTTATCCTTCTTGGAAGAAGTAAAAAATCAGGTAAATTGGGAAAGTCTTTGCCGATTGTGCAAACATATCAGCAGTTGTTCTCAATCGATACAGGGGTGACATCATAGCTTGCTACACAAGATTCCCACATTGTCGGTGAGACTTCTAACTAGCCATTTGATATTTTACTGACTAAGTACAATTTGATTCTCATGCATGGAGCCCAACAAGCCATTGAAGGTAAATATAACTCTTTCCCTTTAGATGTTGCATATAAATCAGGAGATATTGCAAGATCATTGAAGCCTCCATTAGAAATGGGTCTCCCTATTGGGGAAAGACACATCAAGTATGTTCTATTTTTCCAGCTAGATCCATGTATTCTATTGCAAGGTACACAAGCTTCTACTTTTGTTCCTTTTTCTTCTTTTGCTCCTACATCTATGCAAGATTTTGGAATCGGTTATGAATGTAGGGCAAGGTTAGGCATGGAGATCGAGGTAGACAGACCTTACGCGCAGTGAGAGAGAGAGAGTGCGAGTGAGCAGGGTGGATAGTGAACACGTTTTTCGGTACAATGACAAGAGTACCACTTTAGGTTTTAGATAGATATATGTATAAAAGTACAATGTGCTAAGGGTTTGTTCACACCCATGCACATATAAAAGGCACGATGATGCTTTATTTCCAACAACCTTCCACCTAAAGGCAATGTGCCTTAAGAGAAGAAAAGAATCAGCTAAGTCTAAGTATTTACAAAGCTGAAATAAATATATCTATCCAACTCCCATCATTTGTTGGCAATGAGCAAACTGCTCTGCTAGAAGACCCTTCGTGAGAAGTTCTGCAGGATTATCATCTGTATGCACTTTGACAAGCTCAATGCTCTTACTGTCAAGTGCATCTCTAATGAAGTGATACTTCACCTATATGTGCTTTGTCTTTGCATGAAAGACAAGATTCTGTACTAGCATGATAGCACTCTGACTATCACAATGGAGAACAAGTAACTCTGTGATGCCAAGCTCTCCCACCAGACGTGAAAGCCATAAAGTCTCCTTGCATGCCTCAGTGGCAGCTACATACTCTGCCTCTGTAGCAGACAATGCAACACACTTTTGTAGTCTGGAGATCCAAGAGACCGCTCCTCCTGTGAAAGTAAACATATACCCAGAAGTGGACTTCCTGCAGTCCGCATGACCAGCATAATCTGCATCCGTAAAGCCAATAACAGATGCCTTTTGCTTTCCAAAGAAGATACACAACTCCTTTGTGCCTTTGAGGTATCTCATAATACCTTTCACTGCATCCCCATGCTTCTTGCCAGGGATTGCCATGTATCTGCTAGCCACTCCACTGCAAAAGCAATGTCAGGACATGTAGCAACCATAGCATACATCAAACTGCCAACAACTGAAGCATATGGTGTCTTAGCCATTTCAGCCTTCTCATCATTAGATGTAGGGCTGTCCTCTGTACTGAGTTTCACATATGGTGATGGAACCCCAATGTTTTTCCCCCCCCCTCCATATTGAAACGCTGCAAAACTTTGGAGATATATTCGTGCTGAGATAGATAGAGTAAGCCTTTAGATCTATCTTTGAGTATTTGCATGCCAAGAATGTGATTTGCATCACCCAGATCCTTCATGTCAAAGCTGCCATGAAGACTTTGCTTCAATGAATCCAAGGCATGAGTATCCCTGCCAACAATCAGTGTGTCATCAACATACAAAACCAAGATAATCAGGCTGCCATCTGCTGCCTTCTTGGTGTACAAGCAGTGATCCACTTGACTTCTATGAAAGCCTTGGGACTGCATGAATGTATCAAACTTGTGATGCCATTCTCTTGGTGCTTGTTTCAGCCCATACAAACTCCTTTTGAGTTTACATACCATTTTTTCTTTCCCTTGTTCAACAAACCCTTCAGGCTGTTGCATATATATGTCTTCATGCATATCACCATGTAAAAAAGCAGTCTTAACATCCATCTGTATGAGCTCCATATCCTCAACTACAACCAAGCCCAAAATGGTTCTCAATGTAGTCATCTTGACTATAGGAGAGAAAATCTCATCAAAGTCAATTCCAAGCTTCTGCTTGTACCCTTTTGCAACCAATCTTGCTTTGTACTTTGGTGAGGAACCAGAAGTGACCTTCATTTTGTAAACCCATTTGCACGGAAGGGTTTTCTACCCTTTAGGCAACTGTATCAAGTCCCAAGTGCTATTTTTTTCAAGAGATTCCATCTCTGACAGCATGGCTTTATACCATTTCTTGTTGTCCTGTCTGTCCATTGCTTCCTTGAGCAAGATGGTCCACCACAGTCTGTCAACATGACATACTCAGCCACATTAATTGCACCAGGAACAAATCTGTCAGGTTGTTTAGTAGCCCTAGACGATCTCCTAACCCAATGGTCATTGTTTGTTGGCTGTTCCTATAGATTTCCATTTTCAGCATGCTGTCTTGGCATTTCAGCCTGCAAATCAGCATTAACAGCTTGCTGTCCTGGTTGTTCCTGCACATGTAATGGCTCATTTTCATGGGCAATAGCTGGCTGATCATTTCCAGCATTTACAAGTTCATTTACAGCAGGTATTTGCTGCTGTACAGCGGGCACATTTTGCTGTCCAAAAGGTATTTCTTCCCGGAATACAACCCTACGGACCTCCTTAGTCTTTTCGGGCTGTTTGTGCATGCAATCTTCCCGGAAGATAACGTCATTGCTGCGTACTATTTTCCTTTCCTCGGAACCCCACAATTTATACCCCATTTCACCCTCATCACCATATCCTAGGAAAATGCATTTACAGGACTTTGGCTCAAGTTTGCTGCTTTTTTCTTTAGGAATGTGTACAAAAGCCTCGCAGCCAAACACTTTCAAATGAGCATATGAAGGTGGCTTGCCGGACCACGCTTATTGGGGAACCACTCCCCCCCCCCCCCCCCCCCCCCCCCCCCCCCAAAGACCTATTTGGTGACCGAGTAATCAAGTGAACGGCTGTCATAATAGCCTCTGCCCAAAAACCATGGGGTAATGCAGCATGAGACAGCGTCGTACGGACCTTATCCTGTATGGTCCGATTCATATGCTTTGCAACTCCATTTTGGGGCGGATTATGAGGGGCAGTGAGCTCCCTCTTTATCCCTTTGCTGTCACAAAATGCCTGAAAGGCTTTGGACACATATTCCCCACCATTGTCAGAGCGAAGACACTTAAGTATCTTATCTGTTTGATTTTCAGCCAATGTCAAGAATTTTTTAAACTTGTCAAGCACTTCATCCTTACTACGAATAGGATAAACCCATACTTTCCGTGTAGCATCATTGATAAAGGTGACAAAATATTTTTTTCCCCCTAAAGATAATCCTGGCATTTGACATACATCCGAATGTACTAACTCTAAAGGAGAAGATTTCAAAGAAAGAGACTTTTTGTGAGAAGTCTGTGCATGTTTGCCATAAATACAATGATCACAGTGCTCAAAATCAGCATAACGAAGACAAGGCAAGTAACCCAAACGAGAAAGTACTTTCTTTCCTTTTTGACTCATGTGTCCCAACCGGCCATGCCACAAAGAAACACTTGGCTGCTCGGTCACGGCAACAACATGGTCATGTACACTAGATATATGAAGTGGATACAGCGTATCATCCTTGCAACCTCTGGCAATAACCCTGGATCCCTTACAGATCTTCCATTTTCCATCACCAAAGGTAGTATGAAAACCATCATCATCTAGCTACCCTGTGCTAATTAAGCTCTTCTTGAGCTGAGGTACATGCCATACATGTTGAAGTGTAAAGACAGAGCCATGCTGAAACTGTAACTGCACACTGTCAATACCTGCAATCTCACATGCATAGTTGTCCCTAAGATGGACAACACCATGTCGATTCCCTGTATATGTGGAAAACCACTCACGATGAGGGGTGATATGAAAGGAAGCACCTGAATCAAGAATCTAGGTATGCATGTCATCATCTGTATTTGCAAGTAGAGCATGTGCACCAAAATATGAAGAGACAAAGAGTACATCACTCCCACTGTCACTATCATGAGTGACTACATTCACCTCTTCAATTTTTACACTGCTTTTCTTAGGCTGACTGTCCTTCTCTTCCTTGCAGTCATTTGTCTTCTTGCCTTTTCCTTTCTCTTTCTTTCGTTTGTAGCAGTCACGTTTAAAGTGACCCTTCTTGCCACAATGATGGCATTCAACATCTTTTCCACGTGATTTACTGCGTCCCTTGCCATCATATTTGCCCTTTTGCTGTGATCTGCCCCTAGTATGCAAAGCACTGGAAGACTTACTGGATGCATTGTTCTGCCGATTCATCTCTTCCATAAGTAGAGCACTCTCTACATCAGCATGCAAAAGGATCACATTAGAATTGCTCATAGCAGTTCTGAATGTATCCCAACTCTTTGGTAGAGTGCAAAGCAAGAAATTAGCCTTAAATTCCTCATCAATCGTGAACTTTAAGGCAACTAGCTGGTTGAAAATGGAGTTAAACTCACTCAAGTGAGTAGACATTGCTGTACCTTCTTTCATACGCAAATCCATAAGCTTTTTCAGCCAATACTCTTTACTTGCAGCACTCTTCTGTGCATACATTTCTTCTAGTCTAGTCCATATAGCATATGCAGAATCCAAACCTTCAATGTTGAAGAGCAAGGCATCAGAAATGGATAGCTCTATGGTTGAGCGTACAAGCTCATTCAGCTCATCCCAATCGTTGTGATCCATGTCCATAGGCTTTGCCCCTTTAGTTTTGATTGGCTTTGCCAGCTTCTTTTGTAACAGGATATTGTAGCATTGTTTTCACCACACTGCAAAATTATGTGTGCCTTCAAGCTTCTTTATATGCATCAAATTATTGCTGTCATTGCTGCCAGCCATGGTTTTCAGCTCAAATGTGACCAAAAAACCAGTAAATGCAGGCCCAAATTGTCACCCAAGTGACCAAGGTACAAACAAGTACCAATCAACAATAAATGACCACGCATAAGTACAGATTTCAGATCCGTAATTCAGTTTTCAGAAGCACCAAACCAAGTGCTACAGCATTATCCAACTGATTACAATTGTTCCAAAGGGCATGTGCATCACATTACATGGGAAATCCCAAAATTTTACCTGCAATTTCTGTTGTTCGTGTACCCACGGGCATAAAATTCGACACGAATGGTCAAAAGCCCCAAAATTTTGTGCTCAAAAGCATCAAACACACATTTGCATTTCCTCTGTCATGCATAGGACTGTCCAATTTTGCCAAAATAAAGCAATTTCAGCAAAACCCCCAAATTTCACCGAGTGTTGATGTCCAAATTGCGCGGAATTCAACCTACATGTACATAAAGTGACCAAATGCTGCACGAATTTTGCCCAAATTGTAAAAGCCCCAAATTGCACGGGGTCCAATGTGCCTCAATGTCGAGAAATTGGGTCAATTTCAGTCCAATTTGTGCATGTACATGAAAAACCCCCAAATGTTGGGGACAAAATGTCACAAATTCTTGCAATTTCTGAGACAAATATCACTGTTACATCTTGCTCGCATGAAATCTGGACAAATCTCCAAATTTTCCAAGTCCTGCGTGCAATATTTTCAGTGAAATTGAAAGAATTTCACTAAAATGTGAAAAGCCCCAAAATTCCCGGGCAAATGTGCATCGACTTTGCAATTTCAGAGTCAGATTGTCCAATTCTGTATTGAGATCCTCAGATTTGAGAAAAGCCCCAAAATTTTGAGCCGATTTTGCACAGATCTGAAGTCTTGTGCTTACGCGCGCTTGTTCGCCTGTCCCTCGCGCCGTGTCAACTAGATGCCCCCGTCGCCCGTCATGCAGTCGCTGTTCCCTGCAACGTCGCACCCTCTGGTCCATGCCTGCCACGCTGTTGCTTGTCGCCGTGGAGCTGTCGTGCCTGTCAACAGTTTGCAGTCGCGCTCGTCAGTGCCTGCTGCAGTTCCCTAGTCGTCGTCAGCAACTGTCGCCTGGTCCCTACTGGACTTGCCGCCCAATCGTGAGTACCCGCGCTAGTCTTCTTCATGACCTGTTCGTTGGCTATTTGTATGCGACTTCTTCCTGCGACTATAGTCTCTGGTCAACAGCTTCTCGTCTGTGAGGCTTGCAGCTGGCCACTAATGCTTGTGGCTTGAGCGAACCATCGTGGCTCTGATACCAGTTTGTAGGGCAAGGTTAGGCACGGAGATCAAGGTAGATAGACCTTACATGCAGTGAGAGAGATAGAGAGAGTGCGAGTGAGCAGGGTGGAGAGTGAACACGTTTTTCGGTACAATGGCAAGAGTACCACTTTAGGTTTTAGATAGATATCTGTATGAAAGTACAATGTGCTAAGGGTGTGTTCACACCCGTGCACATTTAAAAGGCATGATGGCCCTTTATTCCCAACAATGAAGAGGATAAAATTCAGTTTGTTGACTATGGGATGAATTTTGAAGAGGGCCGATTCCTATATGTTCTCTGGGATATCAAAAAAAGTTAGGTACATATTCTTCTAGTTTTCATTCTTTGAGTTTTGCTTCTGATAGTTAATTTGATGTTAGCTCTTCATTTCCATATGCAGCTTCATTTCAATTTCGATCATTGACGCATGTACATAGGCATCATATCCAACCACTTCAATGATATTGATGTGAAAATCGTTGGTCAGACTTGGATAGAGGGACCAATGATCGAAATTTCCCTTAGGATAGCTGGATCTCCTTGTAGTTCTATCAGGTAAAGCAAATGATTAGAGGCATTGGGTGTGGAATGAACTCCACCTATTCTCAAAATTTAAATAGGTAAGCAGTCGAGGTTGCTTTGTTGAACCCCAATGTTGAATGTAAGCTTGGAGCTGGCCATTTTTGGTAAGTAGAACTAGCGATGTGGGATAAATTGAAAGTTGGGTTATGGTGCTGAATTGCATGCTAACCTAGTCAATAAAGGGTGTTGATTGATTAAGATGACAGGACAGTGGTCATGGGAACTTTGGAAGTCAAAATCCACTAAAGGATGTGTAACAACTCACCTATTGAATCAACTAGCCTTGCAAATGGATGGTGCTGAAGCACATGACCCCAAAATAGGCTTCGTAAAGTGGCTTCCGATGCATAGCACTTTGTAGGGGGCCCATTGTGGATATGTAGTAGTGGTAATAGCCTTAGCTCAAAGGTTATGTGGAAGCCCTTTGTGTTCAAGCATAGATCTAGCCATTCTAACATAGTTTGATTTTGTTGCTTCACCACACCATTCTTTGATGGTGTACTTGTAAACTTTGTATGAATGCCATGTGGCCTACAAAATTTGTCAAACTCAGAGGTGTAGAACTCACCTCCAATAGTAGCATAGACATCTCATACCTTGAAGGTGAACTGGTTCTCAGTGATGTCTTCCATTCATAGAAATGAAAGAGCCCCTCCAATATGAGCTTCAAGAAGTAAGTCGGAATGTATCTTGAAAATTAATGCACAATTAGCATAAGGTAGATAGCCATGCCTGATGGGTGCACAAGGGGCCGCACAAGTTTGTATGGACAAACTCCAAAAAGGGTAGTAGCCCGATGAGAAGTCTACTTGGGCATAGGCACCCAATGTTGCTTTCCCCTAAGACAATTGGAGCAAAGCGATGGAGGCCACCAAGAAGCAAAGTATGGTATCACCTTTATCAAACCTTGATGACTAGCCTATAGAAGAGAGTTGAAATTTAGGTGACCATACTAGGCATGCCACAACAGCCCCAACTTGGAAGAAGAACAAGCTGCTAAGGCAGTGAGCTTGTGGAGCCCACCCCTCTTGTTGACTAGTCCAAATGGTATCACTTGATGAAACATGCGCCACCCTAAACTTCTCCTAAGGGAAAATAAATTGGGTGCCAAGCAGAGTGAGGCCATAGATAAAAAATTGAAGCCGAAATTTGCCACGCAAAGGACTTTGCCTGCTGCATGGGGGTCTTGACGATTGGGGAGAAGAGGAATGGTGCCCAGACTTCAAACAAACACTGAATAATCATCACCAATCATGACGGAGCACACTCTATCATGGAGATCTTGGAGCTAGTCACATCTAAAGGTCATGTTACTTGATGCACTTCTATCCACAAGCCAAGTCTTCTCTAATGAAGAAGCAGCCAATGCGGAGTCCTAGTCCTCCACCTCATATTGATGTATGAAGACAGACTTTGTTGTTGTGGTCAGTTTAACTTTAGACTCCTTTACTCCTTCCTTCACCCTAGGCATAGGTGAGGGTACTTCTTCCAACATTTTTCCTCAGGATGAGTGGTCTCCTGCCTAAACATCGTGGGAAGTGAAGGTAACAAGAGTCCCTAAATGTGCAATAGCAAAAATAAAAAGTGGAATAAACCCTAAATATGGAACACACAGAATCTCATAAACTGACCTGTGGTCCCTGTGGTCTGGTAAAAGAGATATGATGCCCACACTTGTTTATTCTTTCTAGCCAGACTTGTTTCTATCAGTATCTCAATCTAAATCAGTATGGAGCTTCTTCATGTAACATTATAATATCATCCTCCCCCTCTTCTCTCTCTCTCGTTTGTCTCTATTTGAAGGTATCAGTCTCTTAAGCTTGCAATAGCTTCGTCTGAACTGCTGAACTCTATGGTTGCCTGAAGTTTTTGCATAACCTGTGTAAGCTATACATTCTTGGATGGCATATTGACTTTTGTGTAAATCAATTCAACTGTTATATTCAGATAGTCATCTTTAGTTATCATGGAATGCCTTCAATAGCATTATGGCATGGTATCATTGTTGTAGAGTTTCGCTGTGGTTTTTCAACATCAGCGATTCTATTTTAACAGGTAAAGGTCACAGAAATTGAAGGCTGGTAGGAAATAAACACGACTGGGTGCCACATCCTGAGTGTGCTTGTTCATGGCTTCAAGTTACAGGTCGAGGTAACACATGCAGCTCTTGGCTTGTTAAAGTGCCAGACTTAATTTCTTGCTTGCCCTTTTCTGTTTCAAGACCAATTTTCCGTCTCAAATCTGGAAGTTGAGATAATAGTTCTACGTTCTATTGGTGTTCTGCGTAAGATTTAATCGTAAGTTTACAATGGGAATTATTGTAACTGGTAGGGGACTGATGTTAAAGTATTGAACTAGACATCAATATCATGAAAATGAATGGAGTCTTTTTTTTCCAGGAAAAGCAAATTATGAATCTGAACTCAGCTATAGCTAAAGTGAAGATGGAATAAATCCCTGTTCAATAGGAAAACAGGGACAGACATCTGAGAGACCGGCCACTCTTCAAAGGAAGATGGCTAATACATGGGCTCAACGTTACAGGTGGTCTTTCTACCAGACCATGAGAGGTATCCAAAGTGGAATGAGTGTTGGAATCCGAAGCATCCGTTCTCATCCTCCTGGTGCATTCAGAATCTGTGTAAAGATAGGCAGAGCTTATTTGAAGTAGCTAGAGCTTCAGCCTTCCTCCAATATTTGACACTGATTTCCTGCCCTTAATGAATCATGCAGGGACTTATATATGAACATGCACAGGTTTAAAGGATGACACCATCTGCATGCTAGGCTGGCCCAATTCTAGTTGTGAGTTTAGTTTTTCATTGATCAAGAGTGGGAGTAAGTTTGGTGCCCATAAGGGGATCCCAGTAGGTTCATTGTTGCTTATGATTTTTTGCAGTGATTGGTCATCTTGAGTATGCACATTTCCAAGGAGGCTATCATAATACTAGTAGTGTCCTCCTTCCTCTCATTGTCAATGCACAAGATAACTTGGAGTCTTGCTGTTAGCTTGGTTGAATTTCCCTGCTAACAAGTCAAGCTTTATGAATACAAATCTGGCCCTTCATTAGGTGCCTTCTTCAATAGGAACCTTCATATGAGGCAGTCCTTCACTGGGTGCCTTCTCCTCCCCAATCTGCCCATGAGAGTGCAGCTGATCTCTGTCCAATTCTGGGTCATTGTCTCTACAATAGAAACATCTTCCTGCTTTTTAACATGACCATCTTGCAGTCTAGATGTAGCAAGCTACGTTACTAGCAATAGTCTCTGGTTTGTAATTGTGATTTGCAGTCCACTTTGCCTGCCAGATGTTTGGAGTTAGCTGAGGTGCTGTCCTTGTTAGACAGTCATTTCCTGGACAGCAGAGTGCCGCGTCAGCAGTACGGACAGCGCAGAGGAGCCACGTCAGCAGGCAGCACAGTCAGACAGGTGCCACATCAGCAGTCGGTCAGGGACAGGAGCAGTCGGACTGTTTTATGCAGCTGACCTGTTTTTTGATCATTTTTGTGGCATTTTTCCACTGCTATTTATAGCAGTGCCAGTCCAGCACTTTGATCACATTCTGATCTTGAGGTCTGACAGAGACAGCCTGCTGTGACTGATGGCACGTGGGCTGACGGACATAGAGGTCCTCAAGGCAGAGACACACACAGATATTTTCTCTGTACCCGTGTATATTTCTGCACTCCTATACAGCATACTACACTGCAGATTTTTTATGTTTCACTGTCTTCTCTCTCTCTCTCTCCTCTCTGTGTGCACTCTCTCTTTGTCTTTGTCCTACGCTTCTGCATCGCTACACTTTGACATGGTATCAGAGTGGTGAAATCGGACTGACTGATTGAAGAACCTACCTGAAGAGGAGATTTCATCGCGACACAAGGCTGCATTTTCAGCATTCAAAGTTGAGCGGGAGGGCTGTGCATCGGAACAAGGCTGAAGCGAGTGTGGGTGTGCGGGAAAGGAGTCCAGCTGGTGAATTTGCTGCAGGTTATTGCTGTTTGAAGGGAAGGAAGGCTGTGTTTTAGGCCTTCCACTACAGATTCTACCTTTTCATCGCCTCTGGCGGTTGAAGAAGATTTAGGAAGTGGAGGAAACAGCCCTAAGAGGTTGCGTTTACACAGTTAGAGGGGCTGATTTTGCGTTTGTGCAGGCATTGCAGGTGAACATGTCTACAGAGACTGATTTGGAGTTCCAGGCGATCATGGACACAAAGATGCCTGTCCTACCGGCTCTTCCATCAGATCAAAAGCTTGATGGTAACAATTACCGCATCTGGCGGGTAATGATGTTGGCCATTCTAGAGTCTTATGATTTGGCGGAGCTTGTGATGGAGGAGATTAACAAGTCCTGGATAAGAGATGAGTCCAAACTCTCTTCCAATGCTCGTGCGGATTTGACCAAGGCCCAGTCTCATTGGAACAAATTGAATGCTAGGATTTGTTCTTTTCTTTTTCTGTCTTACACTACACCCATGATAGCTCACATCGAGCACTTGACGGTGGCTCGAGAGATATGACTGGAGCTCGACCAAATGTATAACTGAATGACCCTGATGAAGAGGGTTTCTTTAGAGGTGCAGATGCGGACCTTGTTCTTGAATAAGTCTTCTTCTCTTCGGGAACACATCAACAAGCTTCGGTAGCTTCAGATGCAGGTTCAAAATGCAGGGAAGCCTATTTCCTCCGAAGACATGGCGATCACTTTATTACCCCAGTTGCCACCACGATTCGGTATCTTTTATTCCGCTCTTATTGCATCAAGGCGCGGGAGTCAACTCTTTGGTGGGAAGAGTTGGTTCCTATGGTCTTGGACCAAGAGAAACAGTTGAAGGGACAGATTGCTTCCAAATCGGAGGCTTTGGTTGGTCAAGCCTCTCAGAAGGTCAGCTTGACTTGCATGGCTACACCACACTGTTTGGTGGTGGTTTGTGGAAAGTGAAAAAGGGTTCCATGCTGATTGCAAAAGAAACCAAGAAGGGCACTTTGTATTGCTTGCACTATAAAGCCTTGAATGGCAAGTTTCTTGCAGTTGCTGAAATTTGCAGCCACTTGGAGTTATGGCATAAGAGATTAGACCATATAAGCCAAAAAGGACTCGATGTCCTTACCTCTCTGAAGAGGGTTGATGGAAAAGACTCTAAACTTGATTTTTGTAATGAGTGTTAGTTTGGAAAGCAAATAAAAAATTTCTTTGACTCTGGTGTCTCACGTAAGTCCAATGTCTTGGACTTGGTGCATTCTAATGTATATAGTATGCCCGTGAAATCGTTGGGTGGTGCTGCATATCTTGTCTCCTTTATTGATGATTGTTCCAAGAAGATTTGGGTGTATTTGTTGAAAAAGAAAAGTGAAGTGTTTGCTGTTTTTAAAACTTTTGTTGCATTTGTGACCACTTAAACAGGTAGAAAGCTGAAATGCTTGAGAACTGATAATGGAGGCGAGTTCACATCGATTGAATTCAAGTCCTTTTGTGACTTGTATGGGTATTAAGAGGGAGCTTACAGCCCCTTACAGTCCTTCAAATGGGATGGCTAAAAGATATAACAGGACTTTATGTGAAAGAGTGCGATGCATGCTATCCACTGCTAATCTCCCTCATGCATTTTGGGGGGAGAGACTCAAAATTGCGGTTCACATTTGCAACCGCTCTCCAAACATGTCCTTAAATAATGGCATCCTTGAGGAGGTTTGGTCTAGCAAAGTGGCCTCATATGACCATTTACGCATATTTGGCTATGATGCATTTGTATATGTTAGGGATGAGCTGAGGAACAAACTTGACCCAAAATCCACCAAAGGCATCTTCACGGGCTATGGTGATGAGGGTAAATTTGGTTACAAAGTGTGGTTGCCTCAATCTAAGAAAATTATTCGCAACCGTAATGTTGTGTTCAATGAGGCAAAATTGTTGAAAGCCACTCTAGCCTCTAATGAAGATCTGAAAAAGGTAAAGTTTCAGACTTTGCAGCCACCCATTACTTCAGAAAATGAGCCTCGAGGTGTTATACCACAAGCTGAAACTGATGATCAGCCAGTTATTTTTGAGCCAGATGATGATGGACAGCAAATAGAAGCACAAGGAGGTCATGGACAGCAAGATAGGCTTGTTGATTGCAGGTGCTGGAAATGAAATGAAGGTGCTGTACAGCATGAACAACATGCTGAAAATAATATACCTCCAGATGTAGACCCAATTCCTGAAAATGTTGATCATTGGGTACGCAAGTCTACACGCATAAGAAGGCAACCACATAGGTTTGACCCGTCCTTGCATTATGTGATGCTGATAGATGAGGGTAAGCCTCTTCATACAAAGAGGCCAATTCATGTGAGGTCAGCAGTAAGTGGGAGCTAGCTATGCAAGAAGAGATGAAATCTCTATATGCAAATGATACTTGGGATCTTGTGTCACTACCCAAGGGAAGGAAGCCACTTCCAAACAAATGGGTGTACAAAGTAAAGACAGTTGATAGGAAATCTAAGTACAAGGCAAGACTAGTTGCCAAAGGGTATGCATAAAAGGAAGGGATTGACTTCCAAGAGGTCTTCTCACGTGTTGTGAAGATGACCACTTTACGTGTGCTTTTTGCTCTTATTGTTGTTTTGGATTCAGAGTTGTATCAAATGGATGTAAAAACAGCTTTTTTGCATGGTGACATTGATGAGGAAATCTACATGAAACAGCCCGAGGGCTTTGTAGTTTCTGGAAAAGAGCAAATGGTGTGTAAGCTAAAATGCAGTCTATATGTGCTCAAACAAGCACCACGGCAGTGGTACAAAAAGTTTGACACTTTTATCCTATCTCATGAGTTTACATGCAGCCATGCAAATCATTGCTTGTACATGAAAAAGGATACAGATGGCAGCCCCATCATACTTGTTGTGTATGTGGATGATATGTTACTAGCTAGGAAAAGAAAGACTAGCTTGGATGCTCTCAAAAATCAGCTGAAATCAGCTTTCTCCATGAAAGATTTGGGGAATGCAAAGCATATTTTGGGCATGAGGATTCGTAGAGATAGAATGCAAAAATTGTTGTTTTTATCTCAAGAAAAGTACATTGGAAAGGTATTGGACAGATTCAACATGGCTGAAGTTAAGCCTTTTGGGGTACCCTTACCTCCTTATCTTAAGCTTCGCAAAGCCAACAGCCCGAAAGATGACGTGGAAGCAAATGCTATGAAGGGAGTTCCTTATGCATCAGCTTGTGGCTCTCTTATGTATGCCATGGTTGCTACTCGTCTAGAAGTTGCTCATGCAATGGGAGTTGTTAGCAGGTTTATGTCAAATCCTGGCAAAGCACATTGGGAGGTTGTCAAGTGAATTCTTCAATACCTTAAGGGTACACAAAGAAAAAGTATTTGCTATGGGCAGGCTGCACTTAGTTTGCAGGGTTAGTGTGATGCAAACATGGCAGGTGACTTGGATACTCGTAGATCCACGAGTGGGTATGTCTTTACAGTTGTTGGTGGGGCTGTTTCTTGGTGTTCCAAGTTGCAGAACATTGTTGCACTAAGTACCACTAAAGCTGAATACATGTCAGCTACTGAAGCTTCTAAGAAAGCTATATGGTTGAGCAGACTTGTAGATGATCTCGGCGTGTCTATGGGTACTGCAGTTTTGGGATGTGATAGCCAGAGTGTTGTGTATCTGGCTAAGAATGCCATGTATCATTCACACACAAAGTATATAGATGTGCGATATCACTTCATCAGACAGATTTTGGAAGACGGTCAAATCACATTGACCAAGATTAAAACACAAGATAACCCTATAGATGTTCGCACTAAAAGTCTAAGCAAAGCTTAGCTCGAGCATTGCATTCGACTAGTGGGAGTTGGTTAGCTAGAGGTTCATATCTCGGACCTTTAAGTGGGAGGTTGTTGGGATATAAAGGCCCGGTAACCTCTGTGTATAGTACACTCACATTGTACATGTGGATGCACCCTTTACAACACATTGTTGGTACACTCGCATCAACTCGTACCTTTCACTTTGCTTACACTCTCTCTAGTCGTCACACTCTCACGCTCACTCAAGCCCGACCTCCATCTCTCTCAACTATGCCCCTCTTGGTCCAACATGAACTAGATCCAAGAAAGCGAACCAATTTTCATGGAATAAAAGAAAGTGAATCAATTATCAATTGTGGCAACAATCTCCTTAGCTTGTTCCGATTGAGAGATCTCAAAAGATTGTTAAAGAGAAGAGGGTGTTTCAACTTCTCTTCAATGTGTTAGAAAAGTGTGCAGCAATGGGAGCAAAGAGACTCTACTGTAATAGATTGTAAGAATACAAACAATAGTGAAAGAACACAAGAACTTAAAGAGGGTATGCTCGGGAGATGAAATCTATATACCAAGGCACAAGAAGAGTACAAAGGCTCAAGCATTGAGTCACAGGTAGTGTGCACTAGTCTCCCTCTCTCCAAATGGAAGCAACTATGCTAAAGGATGAGTATTTGAGTGAGTAACTGAGGAGGAGGAGCTGGCCTATAAATAAGCTGAAAATAATGCCAGAAAAGATGACTAGCCGGCCAGCCATCAGGATGCCTAAAAGTATGGGTCGGCCAACCACAAAACCTCTGGCATAAAATACTGAAAGGCATGTAAGTGCCCAGGTTCACACACACATGAGATGCACTTTGCTAATACCCTCTTAAATCATGGGTGATTAGTGCAATAAAATATACAGTAATAATGAGTCAGCAAAGTACAACAATAACCATTAGATAGGATCATGGATATCCAAGTAGTGGGTGATTTAGCCATCACCAAGATTTTAAGCTAAAAAAGGTGCATTAGACATTAAGCCTTAATTGGCTCATTAAGACTGGTCCAAATCTCAAAAATTACCAAAGTTTTTGTCCCATAAGCAAACACTCAAACTTTGGGATTCACATCTGTAAATAGGAGATTGGTCAGCCACTTGCTCCATCCCTTGTTTTGTAGGTTACCCCAATTCATCTCAGCCTCCATCCATCAAGCTGCAAGCACCTTCCTGTCTACAACAGCTCCACTCCTCTAGTTGCTACCATGGTGATCCTTTGTCGGTGCCCATCAGTCCAGTGACTCCTCTAGCCAGCGCTTTATTCTAGTTTGCTGTTTTATCAACTCCAGTGCGTAGTGGCCATCCATAGCTATGGCCTTCATCCTGGTGACTTCTTCAGGCTGCATTTTGCCTTAGGTTAGCTCCATCTCCTTTAGGCTACAACTCCTAGATCATCCTAGATCCTAAACATGGATCACATTCCGATTTCTTTGCTCAGTCTCCTTCTAAGGAAAAAGGAAGTGGTAAAGTCCAATCATAACAGACCCTTCTGGCATTACTTGCATAAAGAGTTATTTTTCCTCTTGTTGTTTTTTTCTTTTTTCTCTTTTCCTGGGGCCAGGGGCCGGCTTGGGGTGTGGAGGAGGGCAGAATTGGCAACATCTCGTGGATACATCATACAAACCCTTTCATGGTAGTTTGGGTGGAGCGGAAAGAAACCACAATGAGCGAGTTGGGGTTCCATTTAGTGTAGCAAACCACAGGCTATGGTATTCCCATATGTCTGAGCTCCTTGTGGTCCCATGGCTTGGTTCCCAATTGAACATATCAAAGGGCTGACCCTCCCACATTCATGCGGCTCTTGCCAAGCAGTGCAAGGATTGCCAAGTCTGCCAATTCTATTCAATTCATGAACAGAGAACACACTTAGCAGAAAAAGAGAACCTGATAAGAGCTTGGTTGTACCAGGGCCATCCTTCTGTTGCCAAATTGGAGAATCAAGCACTCAAAAGCAAAAACATAGAGGTATGAAAATAGACAAAACGGGATCTGTATGCATTAGCTATCTATCTTAACGATTTCTTACAAATTTTATACATCCCCAGAAGATAAGGAGTGCTATTGGTGTACAAATGGAGAAGATTGAAATCTTTAAGTGAAGATAACCAAGCCAGAAAAACATGTTTTTTTAAGCTTTATATTATCAAATTTAGGACCATTAATTCTTTGAAGGGTAACAATTTGAATCAGTTTTTACAAATAAATAAGGGAGTTTGTGCTGCTTATCAAGTCTGCAAATGAAACCCAATTAAATTGTGATTAGTATGTAGCCAGTGTGGTTTGGGTGATTAATATCTAGCATCATGGGGAGAACATAAAATTTGATCACTTGGCTTGCGTCATTCAATGAGTTAGTAGCAAGGTGTGATTGTTACATCTTGATTACTGGTAAGTTATAAAGTGGTGTCAAAGTTTGCTACTACAGATACTTGGACTTTATTAAGTTAGATAATTCTTCAAGGTATGCTGATCCATGTGACTTGTTGCACTTTCCAGGCAAGGTTTGAACACTAGGCTGCCAGTAACAAGCAATGAATTGCAAGTAAGGGTTGATCCACTACAGGGAGATCTCGATGAAGCAATTGAAGGACTACACAGTAAAGTGAAAAGTCTGAAGGGGGTAAGCACAGGTTAGGAATGTCCTTGCCAAAGTGTGATGTCAGGTCTTTTATAAAGATGCTGTTGTTGCAGGTGGCTCAGGCAATAGAAACAGAATCAAAGTACCATAGTGATTTACTCACTCAACTGGTATATGCCCGACTCTAGATTCAGTGCTGTTTGAAAACTTCAACTGAGTATCTTAATCTTCTGCTGAGTTCCATGGTTGACAAAATACTACTGTTTTGCACAATTGCTTTCCTATGCAGGAATCTACTGTCTTGAAAGCACAGGCTGGACTAAAGAATACTATGAAAAGATTGAACAGGCGCATTATCCAGCAGGGCTCCAATCATTTAGTACATGTGGTACTTTTTGCTCTGATATGCTTTTTCTTTGTGTACCTCTGGTCCAAAATCTTCAAGTAAGATTGTATCATGTTTTGAGAATTACAGAATTTGATACAGCTGCAAGGGCATGGTACTGACCAGCCACAAACATGTTTTTTCCCATTCTTGCTAGGATGGGCGCATTGTAACACATTGTATTTTCCAATGGATGGTCTAGCAGTAGATACACGTGTGCAGTTATCTGCTATTTCAGATCACCAAACTGTAAATTCTCTTTTGACATGGAACTTCTAGCAATGAGTGACATTTTGTCCGGTTAAACAGGATACTAACATTTGATATGACACCAGGAAAAGAATTGAAATGCATTTTTCAAAACCTTGCTTGACAGTGTATATGAACTCTTGGGTCCATATGAAACTCTGGTGTGTATGCTAGTCTATCTTGCATGCTGGTGTGTAGATTAGATGAGTGCATTATCATGGCCACAAATTCTTTGCTTGTCCTTTCATTCTAAAATCTCATGTGAACGCAACATTAGCGGTTGTTCCCTTTAATATACTCCCATCATTCAAACAACTTAGACAAAAGGCTTCTTGACTTTGAAGCTATGGTCTCCTTTTAATTTATGTAGTGCCAACAAAGTGAGTGAAGTGAAAATGTCTAGATATCAAAGCAAGAGTGAAGTAAAAACAGTGTTAAGGTTCTACTCAGTTCATGTCCAGATACAACCTTCATGATGTGAATCTCAATTATGCTATGCCAACAAATACTATAGTAGAGCAAGAGAGAGTAAAGTTGTGGAAGTGCAAGCTATTCAAAATCAAGATTAAGATTGTAAAAGTAGGAGAGGAAAATTGACTCGTACTGGTATGATGGAGAGAGAGAGAGAGAGAGAGAGAGAGAGAGAGTCGTTTTGAAGTTTGAAACAAATTGTGTATTATTGCAGAATACCTATGACCTGATCCAACCTCAACCTCTCCGGTAACATCTCAACCAACATGCCAATAGTAGTTGGGCAGACTCTGCCTCACAATGTTTGTAGCAACATGCTCGCAGGCCTACACAACAACTTCTTTGGCAGGCCCCTACCGATCGAATTCATCAATGTGCCCTTGTTTCCCCGTACTTGGTGCCACTACTGACCTTGATGGCTATGGATCACCGACTCTATGAATGCTTAATGATAGTCTTTAGTGTAACACCAACTATTGTGGTTGCAGGGAGGGCTTAGGGGAAGGGGGGAGTATGCGTGTGTGTGCTTGCATATAGACATATAGGAGGGATTTGTCCTCGCAGAGGGAGAGAGAGAGAGGGAGAGCATGGCACACGAGAAGCCAACATCACACTTCCAATCGTAAACTATCAAACAAACACCATCTCTGCGGGGCTACGACAAGGTCCAATAGCCAACATCTTTAGGCCACATGGTCCTTCCCTTATAATTGGGTGCAAATCTCGTGTGCCCTTAACTCTAGCTTGTGGCTAATAGGGTCAAGTTACCTTCAATACACATTAAGTAGAGTTGTATTTGTGATTTTGACGTAGTCTAATAGACAACCTACGTACTAGAGACCAAATGGAGGTTTGCATGTGCCTAGGTGCTGAGAGAGAGAGAGAGAGAGAGAGAGAGAGAGAGAGAGAGAGAGAGAGGGTGAGGGTGTGTGTGTGTGGCATACACCCACATCTAAAGAGCAAGCATAGAGTGATAATAATAATAATAACCACCACCCCCCCCTCCCCCCCCCCAAAACATGGGGGTTTGTAACCAAGGGCAAGCCCATAAGGTGCAGACAAGCAGACCATTTGTGCATAAGCAAGGCCCTAAATTCATTTGCAAGTGCACAAAAGTGGGATCACAGGTAGACACACAAGCACATAGTATTTATAGGTGGGTGCATGGGCATAGGTGCAAGCACACTCACTTTTTGTGGGGGAAGCCAAAGGCACACACATGGCACCCCTACAAAAGCTTTGGTTAATAAGGATGAAACTAGCTCAAGAAAAGAGTACATGAGATCGGGTGAGGCCCAAGGTTTTGTAGCATTTTCTATTTTGAGAATTTTTTTCATCAACACCCAAGGAGTTTGTTGCAACATTGCCTAAGTGCATCAACTTCTATGTACTCTTCTCTAAAGTTTCCTTCCATGCTATTGCCTTTGACCACTTTAGACTAAGACCTTCTGTCAGCATGAATTTTATTCTCTTCAAGTTTATCTTTGGCATTTGAGCCCCCTTCACAGAAATGCCCCCAAAGCCCACACTTGTGGCATGACCTTGTAGATTTAATCCAAGCAAGCTTAAACTTGAACTCCCTAACATAAGGCACATCAAAACTAGGGATTTTGGCTTCTTGTGTATCCTAGAGTCGGCAACAGCTAGTTTTGGGCGGGCTTACCAACAAAGGGATGTACAAAGGTTTTTGAAAACCTTTGATGATGTTGGGAAGCATGCTCCTCAAATATGTGAGCAAGTCTAGAATTTCCACCCATATTGTGCAATCCTTAATACTACCTTGACCCAGCTTCACTAACTACCAATCCGGCATACACGAAGTCCAATCCCAACAATATACAAACTTGAACTAAGGTCCTTTGAAATACTTCTTTTTTATCAAAAATTACTTTAGTATTCTAGTTGTTTGAGTGAAAATTCGTAAATTTGCATGACAACATAAAGATGATATTATTGGTGCTTTTATTATTTTTTGAAGACTCTCTTTCTAAGATATTGTGTTGGCTATCATATTTTTTATTTGTTGATCCTTTTATTATTTTGACAGCTACATTTTAACACAAAGTATAAATAAAACTCCATTCTTAGTCCATTAATATCAATTAATACATAAATATGAGTGTGATGTCGATGCATGGATCATACTCTCCCTTTGTTCTTAGTAACCCTTTTGGTAATGGCCTCAACTCGATTAAAGACCAAATTTCGATGGCCTCTGCTCGTGTAAGGTTGAATCACAAATTTTAAAGACCTTAAGCCTTTCGGTAATGGCCTCAACTCAAGTAAGGCCAAATTGCAAGATCTAATGCACATATCTGCAATACCCTTAATTTATCTCATGATACCCTTCACGTTCTCCCAATGTTGCTTACCATGTGTTGCCATATAATGAGCCACAACTCCCACTGCAAATGCTATGTTAGGTCTAGTGGCTACTATCATGGCATACAGCAAGGTGCCCACCACTACTATGGATGCATAGGAGATCATGGCCATCGCAGCCCTCTCATCATATAGTCTACGAGACTAACCTTGAAGTGAGAAGGTTTTGGGTAGGCAATAAGCTTACCACCCTGTATATGGAACCACTAAAGAACTTTATAAATATACTCCCGTGACAAGTAAAGAAGCCCGTTAGAGCGATTGCATGTAATACATATACCAAGTATGTGAGAGGCATATCCCATGTATCCATTACTGACAATCCATTGACAATGATTGATATCTTGATATTTTGATAGTTCTTGGTACTTAGTTGCTACACGACTAGTTGCTTTTACAGTTTGATTGCTACCTAGATCTCTTGGCAATGGGAGTCATTCTTTTTGGCCATTTGCCTATAGATGGATAGTCATTTACTACGATTTTATGGACAAAAATGTTGAAATTTGTTTTTGAGCAATTTCTTTGAGAGCATATCCTTTGTTTGAGTACTGTAACATCTAGTGTTTTTGGACAGGTATATACTCTTTGTTTGAGTACCCTAGTTCCTATTGTTTATGGACACTATATACTCTTTAGTTCTCACATCTTACCCTTTCTTTTGGCTCATTTTGGTAATTATTTTGCTATAATTACAATAGTCCATACTCTTCTACTTTGTAGTCATTTGCAAACATAATGACAGGTGCTTCAAATGCATCTAGTGTGACAATGCTATTTGCAACATTGAGAAGTTGGATGGTAATAACTTCCAGTATTGGAACACTCAAATATGGTAGGTATTGGTGAAAAGAAGCAAGTTAGGACATCAAAAGCCAAGGATATAAAGCCAAAAAATTGGGATAGAGATGATTGGGATGAGATTGATGAGTTATGTAAGTCCATTATCATACTATTTTTATCTAAGCATGTGTACTTCAATGTTATTGCAACTAATGGTGGGACATATTATTTATGGAAAAAGATATGTGATCTTTATGATAAGTAGAGCACCCTGCATCTCAGTTGTATTGGTTGAAGAAGCTTATGGATCTTCGCATGAAGCATGACACTTCTATGTCTACTCATTTGGATGAGCTTCACTCTATTTTCAACCAACTTATCTCACAAGGCATTCAATTTGAGGATAACATAAAGTATTTATTCTTCCTTGTCACAATGGGATACATTCCATACTACTATGAGTGTTGACTCTCCTAAAGATAGATTTAAATGTAGTGATGTTACTAGAATAAGTGAACATAAAGAATATTGATGCAATCTACACTTCTCGTGCTTTCTTGTGATAGAGACTCAAAAAGGTCTCAGCTAAGTCTCATGGATAGTCTCGCATTAAATCTTGTGGTCGTAAAGTATGCTTTGACATGTCGTTCTTGTGGGCAACAAGGTCACATTGGGCCACTATGCCATAAAATACACAATGATAAGTGCAATGAGAAAGACAAGGGAAAATCATAGGATAATGCTAAATCTTCTAATGATTATAGCATTGTGCCTAAGTGCAATGTGAAGATAGAGGAAATAAAATTCTTGGCGTACAATTCCAATGATTGCACACTTGCTACTTCATCACTTAATGCTACTCAATTGATCAATGCTCTATCTTCTTACTCTTAGTGTTGGCTTCCTAATTCAGAGGCTTTATTTCATGTTACCCCACATCATCATTGGTTTGGTAGCTATTGTATTATTACCAGTTCTATCATACTGGGAGATATCATTGGCATAGCTAATGTGAGTTTTGGTACTGGTGCTCCTTTTGTGCTTTGTGATGTACGTCATGTACTTTGACTCAAAGCCTTATCTCAACTAGACACCTAGATAATGGCATGTATCATTGTACATGGAAGATCACTTGTGGTAGTCTTGTTTTTGCTTGATGTGCCAAGGTTGGTAGCCTTTGTCCCTTGCTTGTCTATGGATTTGTTTACCATGTTTTGGCTGTGATCGATCTTCCACATGTATCTCTCTGGTATCACTATCTTGGGCACATGTCTTTGAAAGGAATAAAAGTACTCACTCATTTGCAATATCTTCCACCTCTTGATTACTCTATCTTTATGGCAAAAAAACACGTAACTCTCATAAAAAATCCAACTATATACGTGTGGATGTCTTTCACTCTTGTCCATTCAAATATTTGTAGTTCCATGCCCTGTTGGTCATTGGGTGGTGTGAAGTACTTTGTTACATTTATAGAAGATTATTCGCATAAGGTTTGGGTGTATCCTATTAAGCAAAAATTGGATCCACCTCATTACATCTAGGCACACATGTAGTATTATGTCTACATAAAGTACCCCATTTATGTCTTGCCAACTTGTCAATGCTTTCTTGCCATGGTTAAAAACCAATCTTTACACATGCTAAAATGCCTACAATCTAACAATGGGGGTGAATATCTCTCTAAGGCTCTTGAGTAGCTTTGTGATGAGAGGAGTACTAAGCATCAATTGATTGCCCTATACACCCCACCCCAGAATGGTATTATAGTGCGCATGAATAGGACTATTCAGAAAAGAGTTTGTAGTATAATTAGTCATATAGACTTACCATAGTACTTGTGGGCTAAGGTAATAACTACTCTCATGAATCTCATTAATAGATCTCCATGCACTACTCATGGTGGTAGAGTTACAGAGGAGGTATGGTTTGGTAAACCTCCCTTAGATACACACTTGCAAGTCTTTAGATGTGAGGATTTCTACCCTATTTCCAAAGACAAGCGCAATAAGTTGGATCCAAAGGTCGTCAAATGCATCATCTTGAATATGGTGATGCAAGTGAGATGGCTATCACCTTTGGGATCTGCAAACTTGGAAAGTTATTGGTAGCCATGATATTATATTCCATGAGGAAAAGATTTATATGATACGAGAGCAAGTGATTGAGGTCCACAGGGTGATATTTCAAAAGGAGCCTCCTATTACAGTACAACCAAATCACCTACTACAATTATTGATGTAGTGGCCTAGGATCTACCTAGTATGCATGATCATAATGTTGAATAGAGAGAACAAGCCGTACAAATCCCATAGCCAATCTTAAGGTGCTCCACTAGGTTTCACATCATCGTAACCATTTTGAGCTCTCTATGCATTATGTCATGGTGAAAAATGCTAGTGAGTCTCTCATTTATGACAAGGTTATGCGCAGAGGTGATAGTCACTCTTGGGAGAGGGCCATGCAAAATCTAAGTATATTTCATTGCAAAAAAATCACACATGGGATTTTTTAACCAATGGGAAACATGCAGTGCCATGTAAGTGGATGTGCAAGTTGAAGAGTACCCTTGGTCACTCTAAGCTAGCATATAATGCTAGATTGGTTACTAAGGGTTTTAAGCAAGAGAAATAAGTTGATTTTGATGAGATTTTCTCTATTGTGATCCAAATGACTACTTGATGTTTAATGCACATATGGATCTCAATTTGTATCAGGTGGATATGAAAACGGCTTTCCTTCATAATGCAAGTTGAGGAAAAGTCTTTATGGACTTAAGCATGCACCTAGGAAATGGCATTATAAGTTTGATGCCTTTATGCATTCATGAGGTTACTCTTGTAGTAATATGGATCTATGTCTTTATAGAAAGAAGGTCCATGATGGTAACCTTATCATTTTAGTACTATATGTTGATGATATGTCGATTGCTACAAGTGCTTATGATGAGCTAGATGCTTTGAAGACTCAGGTCAATAAGAGCTTTGAGATGAAAGACACTGGACATGCCTCACATATACTTGGTATGTGTATTACATGCAATTGCTCAAAGGGACTCTTCTACTTATCACACAAGGAGTACATTCATAAAGCCCTTGAGCAGTTCCATATGTAGGGTGGTAAGGTTATTGGCTATCCATCACCTTCTCATGTGAAGGTAGTTAGGCAGATTGTCATCAGTCAGATGTGAGAAGGCTAAGATGGCCAATATCTTGTATGCATCTATGATGGGTAGCTTGATGTATGCCATGATAGCCACTAGACTTAACATAGCATTTGCAGTTGGAGTTGTGGCTCATTAAATGGCTACACCTAGCAGGCAACTTTCAAACATGGTGAAGAATATCATGAGATACCTTAAGGACATTGCATATATGTGTATTTGCTATGATGGCTAGGATACTAGAATTATGGCTACATGGACACTAATTATGTAGGACATGCAGCTAGTAGGAAGTCCACCTTTGGCTATGTCTTCACCTTTGTTGGGAATGATATTTCTTAGATGTCCAATGTGTAGAAATGCATAGCCTTGTCTACTATCAAGACTTACATTTCGACCAATAAGGCTAACCCTTATGATTAGGACATCTGTTGGTATGAGTATGACTACTACATTGCATTCTAAGTGTCATTCAATCAACACAAAATCCAATCTTTCATGCAAAGACCGAGCGTATTGAGATCCATTATCACTTCATCAAAGAGGTGATTGCTTCTACTATTGCTCCACCTTTTAAAATCTAATGTACAATTTTTCTATAGTGGGTCAAACTCTTGGGGGGACGCACCTTATAAAACATATAATATGTCACATGAGTTCAAAAGAAAGAGTATTTTATTTAGTAAAATTTACACAATTATATTTACAAAAGTGATTTCTTAATTACGATTTGAAAAAATTTTGTGAAATCATTTTATGGCCTTATAGGATGTAAAGAAAGGGTATTTCTTAATATCCTTTGAACACACGTTATATAGATTATTTCTTATAAGTGCACCCCTGGAGGTCAAAACTAAGACTACATTGCCCTCTACCAAGAGTGACTATCATCTTTGTGCATAGCCTCCTTATGAGAGGCTTACCAAAGTCTATCACCATGACATAATGGATAGAGGGCTCAAATTGAGTAAGAGGACATGAAACTCTAGTGGAGCACCTCAAGGTTGGTTGCGGGATCTATATGGCTTGCTCCATAAAGTTCTTGCTTTATGCCTCTAATTTCAATGGCTTGACTTGCTTCTTTTACATCAATATCTACCAAATCCGAGTCTTGCAATACTTGAAGTTATTACCAGATTCCAACTTCTCTATATTAAAGATAGCATTGCCATTGGAAGCATTTGAAGCACCGGCCATTATGTATACCAAACAAAGAGAATACGAGCTACTATAGTAGTAGCAACAATCCCAAAACCAAGCTAAAAATCATGCAACAAGCGGAAAATGGAGCTAATACGCTATTATCCACAAGCAAGAAGCTCTAAAGTGTTTAGTATAAGTGTCTACTGTTAAGGAAACTGCTCAAATCTAATTTTTAGCATCGATGTCCATAAAAAAGTAGTAAATCAATATATAGCTATAAGAAAATATACAAAATAGTAAGCTCTCACTACCAAGAAAATTCAAGTAGCGATCAAGATCTATAATGCAACTAACAGTATAAAGTCACAATGTAAACCAATGAATACTAAAGACTGTCAAAACATCTAAGATGTCAAGTATACAAATGCATATCAATATGCAATCCATGCATATATCCACCAGTGAAGAAAATACTAAGTACTTTGATTGGAAGAAAATATGGAGTGTCCAAGAGTAAAATAAAGCTCACAATATACGAAAAATCATTCAAAAAAATAGCCACTGCCCAAATGCAACCAATCAAGCTCAAATCCAAGGCTCAATGTTTGCGATAAGTATATTCGAGTACAATGATCAATGCCAAGCATTAATGATAACCATGTAGCATACCCAAATAGCATGTAGGCATTCAGTACATAGACATGCATTGTGAATGCTTACTCTCCAAAGTTTGTTATATTAGTAAACCCTACAATAATTGAGCTAATCAAGCTCTAATCAGCCCAAAATCCTTTCCCAAGCATCAATGCATCATCTAGCCACAAGAAATGGGCCCCATAAGCATCAATAGAGCATAAAACAAGTGAATACTTGATGTCCAAACAAGTGAATGCTTGATGTCCAAACAATGAATAATAGACATGGTCGTGAACTGAAGGTCAATGTCTGACTTTAGAATCCTTCAAGAAGTGCTCAAGATCAAAGCCACAAGTTTCGAAGAGGCTGTCGAGTAAGTAATCTCAATGCTAGAGGAAGCCAAGACCTAGAACAAGATGGAAATGGTTGAAGAGAACTAAGTGGAAGCAACCAATATACCTAGCACAAATCACACTAGACATCTTTGAGGCTTTTACTATTGCAATTATCACAATCGTACTTGATGGAGCTTGAATTATTGCTTGGGAGGTCAGGAGCAAGGTTGGAACAAACCTTGATGAAGGGAAACTCAGTAGACGTACGCATACCTTAGTGTGTGGCTACCATGAAAGCTGTAAGTCAAGCTCTCTTCCGAGGCTGAATGTAATATTGAAGAAGCTCCTTGAATGCCACTTTGATTCCGATTTAAAGGTGGAGTATGAGTGGGAAAACAAGTGGAAAGAGCTATGGAGGTTCAAGCAAGAGAGAGCAAGACGATGTGTGGAAACTCCAACAATCACAATGTGTGACTTGCCTTTCCTTATTATATTGTCATGTAAAGAATAAAGAATAAAGTGGCAATGTGAGGGACAGCCACCACCTGTAGTGTATAGGTGTGTGGGCAATGAGTACAAGTAAATGTAGGCAAATAGGCACATGCAACCTTTAACCCCCAACAAAATTCAAGATAGCAATCATGCTCTCCTTTTCTACATTTTCTGTGTTCGTGGAGGGCTACGATCATTGTATCCATTATATTAGAGTCTTTAGTCCCACTATTGCATGCATCTTGGCTTGCTTAGTGGACTATCATTTATAATTCCTAAAAGTAGACATGGTATCACTAAAGAACAATGACAAAGATAAACATTACATGTAAATTTGGCTATTTATATCATTGGTGTTCCAATGTTATGCTTGATATATTTTGCTTTCTTATTTCCCAATGCCCTTTCTTTAGAGTTCATCCATCTTATAGAATTAATTAAGATTGTAGATTTGAGATCCACACAAATGGAAGCAAAGAGGAGAAGTGATTTGGTGATGGTCCTAACTACACAATGAATGCATGTACATATTCATACATTCATCCACAAAAACACACACATTCCCATCTTTACACACACATATATGTGCTAATATCCACATCTTTACATACGAAGTTAAGCAAAGCATACATGCATGCACACCCACCCATCCACACACATATGTATAGTGTTATGTCGACAACTTAAGGTATGGAGTTGAACCCTCCTTTGCTTAGATTGCACACTATGCTTATAGCATTGAAGCTCTCATGTGGATCAATTGAAGAATATTGGTTATTATCATAGTTGAACTTTGTATAGCCAATAGAAATACCCAAAGAAATTGTGGAGACTAATTTGAAGTTTATAGACTAGCAGAATTTTATGGCTCAAATCCACCATACTTCCACACGATGCCTTAACTTGAATAATTAAGTAAAAATATGCTAAAAATTAAATGTTTAGCACTTTTTAATTTAATATAGGGTGTCAATATATGAAAGTGCACATAGAACATGAATCATAAACTAAGCACTATGTAATATTACTTCTTATCTTACTTTATTTGGTGTTTTTGACATGCCCTAACTATTTATAACACTAGAGAAACTAGGAAGCACCTCTTATGTTTCTGGTGCAAAATTTCAATTAGTACAGGTAGGAGAGTGATTGCACTATCCAAGAAAGGGTGTGCAAAGTGGAACACTAGCTGGATATGCTTGGAAATGTAATCCCTAGGATTAAGAAAACTAGAGACTTTCTATATCATCTAAGTTAATATGGGATCTAACAGTGGGAAGCCTATCTAGCATTGTTAGTTAAGGAGCCCTAGGGAATTCTAGTAATTTTTCACTCTGTCTAGTTGCAAACCACCATGGGCACCCCATGTACTACACTTGACTGATACCACTTTGCCAAAGCATTGCCAATATGTATGGTTGGACTGCTTGATGTGGGAAGGGACTCTACTCTTAATCTAAGAGCTAGCCTTGAAGGGGATGCAATGGCAGTGGAGAAGGAGAAGAGGAAGATGCGGGAGAGAAGAGCACACACAATGTAGGTGCTATCAAGAATGATATATATATGACAGCCTTATTGCACTATCTCATATATATGAATAAAGAATATGGGCGATCAGTGTACACAGGTAGGCCCAAGGGCCTTTTACCCCCAACAACCTCCCACCACTAAAAGGCCAATGGGCCAGGGAGTGAAAAAACAAAGAAAAAAGGAAAAGAGATGTGAGGAATCGCGACATCTCACCCAATGCCCAATCGAAAAGCGAGTTGTGCAATAAGCAAGAACCTCTATGAAAGAAGAGTCTCGGGCAAGTTACTCATGAATATATGTGTACATCACATGGGTTCAAAATAAGCTATTTTTAAAATACCATTTTTTTACATTTTTCACATAGAAAAGGGTGTAATATAAAGGGGTTATTTACAAATTGAATAGAAAAGGGTTATGTTTTATTTAGGAAAAATTAACATATAAGGATATTTATAAATAGGCCTTGAACACACGTGATGTAGATGATATACATATAGTAACTTCTCCGAGAGAAGAGTCAAGTATCCTTGAGTCCATGACATCTAGGAGATAAGAGATCCCGTAGCTCCATACAACGGAGCAATCCAAGAATGCTTCTCATGAAGCAAGCACAACTCATGGGTGCAAGGCTGTAATGCATAAGCATCAGAGTAGTGCGCATAGCATCAGTGTGGCACATAGGAGACAATTGAGAGCACATAGACTCTCCAAAGTCAATCATAGAAGAAGGGCCAGAATCTAGGACACATGTCAAACAAAGTCTCAAGATAGTATACGGCCTCAGCAAAGCGGAAGACTGACATATGACTGTAGCATCAACCATAAAGCGCACTGAATGCGCATCAAGAGGCTTGAGAGATGTTTGCGTCTCATAAAAGATAGCATGATTACTGGTATAACCTACTGGGCATCCAAATCCCATAACTTGTAAGCCTGAAAGTCACCATCTCCATAACCAAGGAGGATACATCTGTGTGACATAGGCATACATACAAATGCCTGGCAGCCAAACATCCTTAAGTAATCATAGGAGGGTCTCATGCCACTCCATGCCTCATGCAGTGTAATACCATCCAAAGTCAAACACAGTGTCCTATTAAGCAAGTAGACTGTTGTCATAAGGACCTCAGTAGCCCAAAAGCCATAAGATAACCTAGCTATGGTAAGCATAGAAGCAACCTTTGCCTGTAGAGTTAGGCACATGCCATGAGCAATCCCGTAATACCGTGGGCATAGGAAATCAATGCTAGATTATTGACAATAGGATTGAAAGCTGGGAAAGATAGCATGACTCTCATAATCCATCTACAAGCACCTAGGCCTGCAACCAGCACAGAATCTATAAACCTATCAAGCATAACTGTGGCATCTTCAATCTGTACAAAGGAAAAATCCCAAATATGGTGGGTAGCATGATCCACAAAGGTCATAAAGTACGATGCTCTACCAAGTGACTGGGAAGGCATATGTCCATATACTACACAATGGACAAGATCTAAAGGATCATGCTCTCACAATCGCCATGAGCCAAGGAGGCTCTACAAGGACCATAAGTACAATTAGGACAAGCATCAAGATCTACATGTGGCAAAGGAGGCAGCATAGAGTCTGAATGAGACAATATCTCCATCTCTCTATGGTGCATATGGCCTAGGCAATAATGCCATAACAATGCATGTGGTATCCAAATAACTGCATCCATAGAATCTCTTGCATGAGAGACATGCACTGGGTAATGAGAACAAACTCTAGAACCTCTGGCCAAAACCAAGCAACCACGACAGATCTTCCATGACCTATCCTGAAGAGAAACAGAGTAACCTGCATCATGCAACTAACTAACAAAAATCAAGCTCTTACTGAGCATAGGAACATGTAATACATCATGGAGAGAAGTCCAATTAGGAAAAGCTAGGTGTACGTCCCCTGTGTACCAGCAATAGCATAAGTCTGCTCAAGGCCCAAATCAATCTATTTGTCAACCTCCCTATAAGAAGAGAACCATGCTCTATAAGGGGTAACATGACAAGAGGCTGAAGAATCCAATAGCCAATCAAAGACATAGTCCTAATCATTGAAGCTGTAGGGAAACCAGATGACAGGAGGACATGCTCAACTGCATCTTTATGGATAAATGCATGTACCTCACCACTAAAAAGAGTGGTAACACCTGTTGCATCGCTAACTCTCTGCTCATGTCAAGTCCGTCTCTATCTCTGCTACTCTCTAATCTGTCTAAAACATTTTCTTTTAACATGCCCAAGCTTTCCACAATGAAAGCATACAACATCTATAACTAAAGAACCTATAGAAGACGACAAGGAATCCAAGTCATAGTGAATAGGGATATCCATAGCATCCACGAAGCTCAAGGAGTTGAGGGCTATCCGAATGGAGGGAACCTGCTCATGAAGACAATCATCTGCAAGTACATTAGTGGTAGAAGCATGCTGCAAAGGCTCATGAAACCTCAACGAACGAGAGGACATAAAGGCATCAACCAAGGATGCAAAAGCTCCCACATGAAGAATAGTCGTAGCCAACTGCATGACATAACCAACCACAATATGGTAAAGCATAAGACATCTATCATAAGAGCATACTGTATTCAGCCATGAAATCAGCCCATAACCATACGCATATGCATAGCTCTGTAGTACATCATGCCACCTAGGAACATCCAAGTCAAGTAAAGACCGACAAGTGGCAAAGCATCCTTCAAGAATCAAGCTCTAAGAGAAGCCCAAACATCTATACAAAAACATCCAAATAAGTGGCTCTGTAAGGTATACAACAGTAGACCATGTCCGTAGATGGGTAAGCATACATAATATCTACTCTCTAACATGGACGGGCAACACTAGCCCAACTAGCATAAAAGCTAGATAACAGAGGAGCAAGAAAGCCATAACTGCAGAGCCCAAGCACTGTAAAGTCCACTAATTGACCAAAATAACCTGCAATAAATCCAAGCACCAATTAGCATACAAAGCTCAATAAAAATCTACCAAGACAATGAAGTAACTCTGCTCAATACATGTCTGCATCAAGCAAACATCCAGGGATCCATAACATCGGAGCATAAGGCCAAGTGGCATCCAAGGTTGTAATGGAAAAAGTCAAATTAATGTCCAACTGCTTCACAAAAGTCCTCAAATGCAAGTCTTGTCAAGCCCAAACATCGTCCATACTATAGCCAAGCCCAGAAGTATCCACCAAGACATAAACCCACATGGGTAGCCTAGGCATAAGCAGTCATAAGTGGAATGCCAGCTACAAATAAAAATTTGACTGTGAACCATATAATTGAGCTCTACTTCTTGCTCAAAAGCATCCCATGAGCAAAAAGAACCACGTGGCATCATCCAAATACATCAATACATAACCTCAAATAGCCGAGAGCACCTCTGACCAATAGGCATAACCCAACTATAGCATAAATAGCTTCAGCCATGAATGTTCCATATGTGTAGGAACCAACCGGGCATAATCGGGCATCAAATGACCATGTAGCATAAGCATAAAATGTAATGACAAGGGACTGCCCTGTTTTGGGCTGCCTGTGGACTGTGTAAAACAGTCAATGGTTGAGCAAATTCAGCCCCAAAAGCATCTCAAAACATTGGGCAAACATCCCCAAAGCATATAGGCATCAAATACCAAGCTTTAGGAGCATCACATAAGCTAAGAGCATGGCATTTTCTTGATGTAAATCAACTCGGATCTGTTGCAGAAAATTTTGTGATTAGAATTTGGTAGATCTAGCATCTCCATTGGGTCCGAAGTATGCCAAAACCCCAAGTTAGACTCTTATCTTGCCTAAATCAGGTTCCAGATGCCTGAGATATGAGAAAAAATGGGATTTTTTAGCGAGATTTTGAAACATGCGCAAAAAAAACATGAGCTGCTACTGTGGGGCCTGCTAGTTATAATGAGGACAAGGGGGAAAATGGGGGCATACAATGTGTCCAATGAAACCAAGGAACACCTGCAAAGAGTCTATGAGGGCCAAGGAGAGACAAGAGATGAAATCTTACCTCAAGGGGAAGAAGCCATGGCTAGCATTGAAGCTTCAAGCTCTAGATCTTCAATCTGGGCTGAAGAGGCCAAGCTCCACAATCAAGATCTGATACTAGTTGAAGGGGATGCAATGGCAATGGAGAAGGAGAAGAGGAAGATGCGGGAGAAAAGAGCACACACAATGTAGGTGCTGTCAAGAATGATATATATATATGTGTGTGTGTGTGTGTATGATAGTCTTGTTGCACTATCTCATATATATGAATAAAGAATATGGGTGGTCAATGTACACAACCAAGCCCAAGGGCCTTTTACTCCAACAAGCCTACCTACCTATCATGGTCTACTACTAGGCAAGTTTAAACTTATACCTCAAAGTCTTCATGTCTTCTCAATGATGCAATCCAAGCTTGGATTTCTTCAATCAACTATCTCCAATCCTTGCCATGGTTCCAAGCAATGTGCCTAGGCTAAAATGCCATTATGAGATGGAGGAGAAGAATTAAGAGAGAATCCTCCTACTTCACCCTATCCCCTCACACTTTCTCATTCTTGTGCAAGCTCAAAGACTAGAAAAAAGGAAGCTTAACTTGAATCCATTCCCATTACCTAAGTAGGGTTTTGCACATAATGACCTCCTAACAAGCATTTTTTGAGACCTATAGTGGAGCTTGCCTAATTCTACATACTCCCTAGACTAGATATTTTATAATTGATAATTTAGTGCCTGCATGTGATATATGATCTATATATATTATAGGGTTGCTATCCTAGGGTTTGATGGGGTCTTCTAAATCTTCTAATTTGCTTGGTTTAATGAATCCCAAATCCATATTCTCTTATTATTGCTTAGGGTGTTCTTGCTTTTACTACTCCGTACGATTCTTTACTTTAGATGAATCCCTAAGCTTGGAGTTGCCAAGGTACAATGAAGCTGATAGTGTGTGCCTTGTTCTTATTATATTTTGATGAGAAAGGGTAATAGAAGAAAGGGAAGCTATGTGCACCTAATTGTGGATCCCATGAAAGTAGGAGAGAGGTAGGGATAACATGTGGATAAAGACAAAGACATAGTAGAGGGGTAGGGATAACATGTGGATAAAGGCAAAGACATAGTAGAGGTGTAGGGATCACATGTGGACAAAGATATGGTTATTGTATAAATGCTCCCTTTATGAAATTTGGCTTGCATAGGCTGGATATTGGTTGGAAAGTTAGGTGCACCATAAGCAAGAAGCCAAGTTACGTCGTGGAGTATCACGATGTATTTGGAAGGGAGGAAGGTGACTCAAATCATATGACATATAATGGATTTTCATCTAACCCAAGGTAGGGACTAAAATAAAGTCAAGGGACCTCAAGATAGGAATAGTAAACATTATAATTTGACATCAATGCATATTGTGTTAATAATGTTTAAGCTGTGATTGTCTTAGCACATGTAATAAACTCACATGCAAGTATTGAGTTTATGATCTCGATCTACATGAGAGTGTTCTTGCCATTCTAGCTCAAGGGAGGGAATGTGATGGTGCTACCTACTCTTACTTCTCTAGCTTCTACAAAGTCACAAGATACTTATCTCTTACCTAGGCTAGTCTCCCTACAACGTCCTTCTATTTGAGAGTGCATGAAAGAAAAGGCAAGGACCAAGAAGAGAAATAATGTACCATTTCATCCATATGTGCAATTGTAGCCCAAAGGGTCGGAGAGAAGCTATGATGGCTTCCAATATGTGTAACAAGATTTTTTCACCTTATCATGATCCCCATTCCATTCCATCTCCTCTTCACAAACCGCTATGAGCAAGAGGTATTCATGCAAGAGGAAGTTCTCTCTCTCTTTGGCCGTTAAAATAAACAAACAAACAAACAAATGCATACACACATAAATAAGTATATAGACACATGTTTGCACAAACAAGATATAAGTATTCATTAGATGAGTGACTGTTTCAACCTCATCATACACAAGATTGACTAGGATTTACATGTGCCCAAATGGCGATCCTAGTCTGTCGACTTAGGCGTGGTATTGCTCTAGGAAGATGCGGGTGGCAATGGTGATGCCAAACCCTGAGAGGGTTACTTACGAGACAAGCAAGCAGTCTTGCTCGTATCGGCGTTTCATCATTCTGGAGATATCCAGGAAGGCGCTATCATTGGTGACCCTAGTACAGTATCACGGTCGAGTAAGGAATGAAGAGCACAGAATGGACTGAGACAGGTCTTAATAACCATATCGGACTGGCTATAACTAGCACGTACATGTAGAAGAACTGCAGGTTTCGCCGTGTGCGCGCTATGGCCAGGAATGCAAGACTCATCTCATTCAGTAGTCTGAGCCGATATAACCACAGACATCGGTCTGAGCTGCATGATACCTGGTCTGCTGGCCTACGACTTGGGTACGCAGGTCCAGCGGGTATGCAATGCCGGGTGGCAGAAGCAGATCGAACATGCATGTTTGTTCGAAGCAGGAACTGATCGACAGCAGTGAGAATTAGTAGCGGCTGCATCACAACAACTTCCCTCCATCTCTCTTCCCCTCCTCCATGCAAACAGTCTCTCTCTCTCTCTCTCTCTCTCTCTCTCTCTCTCTCTCTCTCTCTCTCTCTCTCTCTCTCTCTCTCTCTCTCTCTCTCATTTATTTTTTATAGACATACAAAATGATATGATACTTTAATAATTGAACATGTACATGCAATGTGCATATACTTTAAAAACATTCACAAATACACATGTACTATTAAAAAATGAATTGAATTTCTTTTTTAATTGTTATAAAAAGCCAAATGATATATACACATCAATATGTACAATTGCATACATGTAGAAACACACACATATACATATGTATGCATATATACAAATATGCTAATATACATGTAAATGTATATGAGTGAGAAAAAATGGAGAAAACAAAGCATAGAGAACAAATACACACTTATAAAACACACATCCACACAAATATGAGGAAAAAAATGTAGAGAGAGCAAAGCAAAGAGAATAGATACACACTTACAAAACAAACATATCCACACACATATATACATATGCAAATAGGAAGAAAAGGAAAAGAGAAAATAAGATTAATAAGAGGGAGAGAGAGGGCACACATTTACAAGACTACACAAGTAGGCACGCGCACACACACATACATACGTATACATGTGTGTACGTACATGTGTGTGTGTGTGTGTGTGTATGTGTGTGTGTGTGTGTGTGTGTGCGCACATGTGTCTGTGTGCGTGCGCGTGTGCGTGTGTACGTATGTATCATTCATACACACCTACATTTATATACATTGATTATGTATAAATCATCAACTATTAATTGTTATTATATGAATTTTACTTAACCAATAATCAATACATATACGTATGGGTTACTATTTATTATAATACATATTAATGCTTAATTATTATATATATATTATAATCATTAATATTTATTATATATAATAATAATAATACATATGATATATTAGCTTATATATATAACACACACACACACACACACACTTATATTGTATTATATATATAAGCTAATATATCATTAAAATCTATAAGATTAATCAATATATTATTTTTTACCAATTATTATTATGTAACCTTATATTTCATGCATTATTTGTCTTAACAATTGTTGTAATATACATACTATAATTACTAAAAACTATTATATAATGAATTGGATACTAACTCTTAATTATTCATATATCAATTTTTTATTAAATAAAGTATGTATAATTATATTTTAATTAACATATTTTTAACTGTTTATTTTTAAATTTATATGCATTTGTTATTAATTATTAATTTTGAGAGAGAGAGAGAGAGAGAGAGAGAGAGAGAAGACAAAGCAATTCTCAATATAGTTTAGAGATTGTCAATTTTATGTGATGTTATTGGGATCAATTTGTGAGGATTATATTCATACCACGATAGGCTTAACGTGAATAGAAATTACCATTGAATGTGTTTGTCTTTTAGAAACTTTAAGAAATAGTCATAAGGTTTTATTAGAGATATAGTTTAGGCTTGATCTCATAAATATTGGTCTTTTGCTTCATATACATCAGTGAGTGTCACATCCTCATATATTGCATTTTCATGCATTCCACATGGTATTAGACTAAGTTGCCAAAACTTTCAAAGCTTGGATTTTGTTTCTTATATCAACCTCCCATAAACTCTGTCACATGGAACATGCTTTCAAACCCTAATGCTTGGCACTATGAGAACACCAATGTGAAGCACCAAGAAAATCTACGTATGAAGCACCTAGGAAAGGCTTAACTAAAACTAGGCCTACACTACCTTAATGGATATCAACTAGAGCTTCATTTTCTTAAATGGTATGAGACAAATCCAATACCATTTTCTAAATCTTAGTAACATGAGGCTCAATTTCAAAATATAGGCTCATACCATAGTGCTCTCTCAATATTAAATAGTTAGTAGATTGTACAACTCTATCAAGAAACATCTAAAACACAAATTTCACTAACCTAAAGAAGTACCCAACTTTATTTAAATAGCATCTCCAACTTTGCAAGAAACTAGGAAAGTAGCCACTCTGAACATTGCAATGGCTAGTGCACATTAAGATCACTAACTTTGCAATACACACATTCTCTTAAGCATTTGAACTTTTCTTAATGATCTATAGAACAAAAATTTCATTAGTGTATGGATCTAGACATTGCCAATTTGTAAAAGGAACACTTAAGGAAGTGGCCACTTTGAACGATTTAGTAGCCAATGCACACAAACATCACCAAGTTTTGTAGAACATGCATGATTATCAAAGACATTTTATGTCCATTTCACTTCCAACATCACCAACAAGTTTGCAAGGAACTTGTAAGGAATTGGGCAGTTTAAGCATTGCAATGGCTAATGCACACACTAACATCATGAACTATGCAGCATGCACATTCTTTTAACCATTTGAACTTTGCAATGGCTAGTGCACACACTCACATCATGAACTATGTAACATGCACATTCTTTTAACCATTAGAACTTTTCAAAATGATTATCTATAGAATGCAAAATGGACAATGGTTTACAAAACATTACACATATTCTTAAGAATGCAAAGATTTTAAGCTCAAGATGCCTTTAAAAGCTAAGCATTGAATTAAACAAGCAATTAAATTAAAAGAAGCCCAAAGGATTGCTAAAATATAAAAGTCATCTAAAATTCCTTAAAAGGTGATTTAGCTACAAATTAAGGGGCCATTTAGGTCACAACAATGAAATTCATATAACAAGGTTATTAAACAATTGAAGATACCCAAATCTTATTAATTGAGATCTTGGACTCAAAAATTTTGGATCTTCCAAGGGATTTGAGTTAACAAATGAGTTAGTGTGCAAGAACTAGAGCATCAATCTATATCAAAATCAATTTACACATTTGTTCACTCAAATTTTACATTTATCTTTAAGTAACAAGGTCTTTGTTGGGAGGGTAGTGACGTGGACCTTGATTATTACAAAAGGCTCATGTATAAAGGCATCTCTAAGGGCAAATGCATATATGGAAAACAAAACTCTTTAATAGCAAGACTCAAACTTTTCTGGGACAATTTCCTTGCTATGCAAGCCTAGAGCCTCATCTTACCATAGAAGATTCCAAGAATGCCACTTAAAAAACATGCAATTTGGCATACCTAGATTGCTTAGCAATCAAGATAATGCTTGGTATATTTGGATTGCTTAGCAATCAAGATAGTATTATAACACAAAGGCTATAATAGGCTTCAAAAAATCTTTTCACTAGCAAACAATTTTGAAGGCTAGATGCAAATGGGCTTTAGAGATGTCAATTTAAAACTCTATTGGATCTTATTGCTTTAAATAACCAAGTTTTACAAGCACAATTTGTGCTATTGCAACTTCATTTGTAATAACATTTCCCATTTCTAAGGATGGTAGACCAATGCTTGCAATGTGTAATAAAAAGCTTTAAAAACAAAATAATAACACCCTACCATCAAGTCTACCCAATATACGATATAATTTTTTATAAGATCTACCTTTTTGGAAGCATAGAGACCCTAGACACTTGCATTGGCACTTAAGCATGCCAAGTATACAAAATTGCACACTTTCCAAGTTACATTCTTGATGTCTTATATGTGGCAAGATGGTACACTTCATAACAAGGCAACTATCCCAAAAAAGATGTTTGAGTCTCATCTTGCAAAAATGCATTTACCATCAAAGATGCCTGTTAACTCAACTTTTTTTAAACATAAGCTCCCATTATGACCCTCCATCCAAAAGCCTTGTCATTTGAGACCAAAATAACTAATTATTATGAGCAAATTTTCCAACTTCAAAACCAAAAGTATAACACAATCTCAATTTGTCATAGAACTTTACAATAAAAAATAAGTCATTCATGTGAGAGAGAGAGAGAGAGAGAGAGAGAGAGAGAGAGTGTGTGTGTGTGTGTGTGTGTGTGTGTGATACTAACATCTCTTAAGACACCTCAAAGGAGCATAAGACAAAACAACATAACTCAATGTTTTACAATCCACTTGGGGGTTCCACCAACACAAATAAAAACTAACTCACAGGATTATAGAAGGTACTATAACTTTATGACCCTAACATAACCTAATGATTTCTACTTTTTCAACTTTTCTATGATATTGCATGGTGTAGTGTAATTTGCTAGTACATTGAATATACTTTTTTTCTTTTTTTTTTTGAGAGAGAGAGAGAGAGTGTGTGTGTGTGTGTGTGTGTGTGTGTGTGTGTGTGTTCGTACATGCGTGCATGCATGTGTCACATAAATGTTGTTAACGCTATTGAAGCTAGCAAGCAACATGCATCTACAAAAAACCTCATAGCTCCAAATACTATTCTCTCCAAACTGATAGGATGCATATAGTCCAACTTGATGGTATCAATTCTTGAAAGACTTTAAGCAATGTCCCTCAATGGCAACATTCCCTTGCTTAAGCATCGGAGCAACTCCCCAAACAGGAGAAAAAACGAACCAAATGAGCTCTTACCATCGGTGGAGCCAAAATATATGCCGTTTCTGAAACACCGCGCAAGGTCTTTCTGCCCACATCTTGCAATGCTCTTTGCAGCATTTCAAGAAACTTATTATGCTAAAAGATCTGCAGAATCGATGCTTGTTATCTAGTCTCAATGCTAAGCCAGCAAGATACCTAGCTTGTTAGGATTATCATGATAACACATGCTGGATGACCACATGTCTGTCAAGTCCCCCAGCTTCATCTCGTCACTATTAAGTTCAACACGAACAAAGAGTTTCGCATTGCAGACTCCCCGTTATAATAAGGTCAATCATAAAGCCCATGGCACAATGGTTGGCATACTTTCCTTGCCATTTCCAGGTTTACAGCAGAAGTTCCTCATAGGTCTTGTAAGCTTGAACACAAAGCACAAAAATTTTCATGAGTAATAGCAGACCACGAGTAACCATGCATGAAAGCTAGGTTGCCCATGCAAGTATGTGCAGACTCCTATATAGCTTCAAAGATGAGCCAGCTCTTCTCTTTGTGGCTAATTTCAATGAGAATCGTTTCCCTGCTTTTAATCAAATTTACCTGTTTCCTCCACTGAGTTGCTGGGCAGGGATCTAAGAACTACCTTCACATTCAGAGAGAACACAGCTTCTCTTCAAACTAAGCTCATCAAAGGTGGGCTTGAGCTTGAGCGGAGTACGGCATTTTGCCAGAGCTGATTGGGTGGCAACCATGTAGCCAGGCAATGCCGATGAATGATGGTGGGTATCATCAGATGCCATGTGAGAGGTGGAGCAATGAGAGGTTGACATGACACAACCACGAGAAGTGGGTGTGGTTGTGCCTTTGCTTGAAGTACTTGGACTGCTGCCGTCATGCAGATCCGAACTCAAGACAGAAGACCTGGGTGTTGTGTGCATTAAGCCCGTGTATGGCTGTTGCTGGTGGTGCTGAGGATGATGATAATGATAATGATGATGATGACTGAGTGGGCCTGATGATGGAAACCTGGGGGGTACTACCCTTGTACTCACTTTATTCCTCCTGACCTTCACTTGGCCCCTTTCCCATGCCCTCTGCATCTCTAGAGCATCCTCATAGCTCTTTGAAGAGAACGTCTCTGAGTCATCTTTCAGACACTCTCTGGTCGGGCGGTTCTCCCATGGCTTAGCAGCCATCCATCTTTCCAGCCAGCTCCATCCCCAGTGGGATTTGTCAGGCTCAAAGCTCATGCACACTCGGCCATCCGCTAGAGATTTAGGCCTCCACTGAAACACCAAAAAAAGTAACCCAAAGAATGGTTAAACACCCTAGGAGTGCACAAAGACCTTGTGACATTTTCCAATGTGGGAAAAGGGGCTCTTTAACCTTGTTCCGCCCCCCCCCCCCCCGTGTTTAACTTCATGAGCTTCTACTGTGGAGGCACCACATACCTAGCTAGGTGCTGTTAGGGGAGGGGGCCTGCGACCTGCCCCCCAACCGCACCTAGCAAGGCTTGCAGTGCCTCCCTCACAGAAGGTTGTGATAAAGGGGCTCTTTAACCTTGTTTCCCCCCCCCCCGCCCCCGTGTTTAACTTCATGAGCTTCTACTGTGGAGGCACCACATACCTAGCTAGGTGCTGTTAGGGGAGGGGGGCTGCGACCTGCCCCCCAACCGCACCTAGCTAGGCTTGCAGTGCCTCCCTCACAGAAGGTTGTGATATTGTCATAATTGACAATATGAGAATTATAGTAGGAATTTGTCCAAAACTTATTGTGAGTGTATGATGAAAGAGCGTAACTGTAACAGAACTTACTTGATGAGATAAAGCATAAGCCATCGCTCTGTCCCTTTTGATGGCTCCATCTTGCTTCTGCTGAAGCTTGGCATGAATTTCTTCTACAGTGCCATGGCTATCGCACCAGCCTTTCTGCTAACAGTACCTCCATTCAGAATGCAGATGCATGGTAAAGCGACTGTGCAGGATTACCAAAACTATGGGAAACGGAACCCCCACCAAAGAAAAACAAGAGATGCGAGACATGGGTAATACTGCGACGATCTAGTCTCGGTATAATCTCAAAAAGTAGAGCTAAGGTAAAGAGAGTAAACTGAGTAAATTTGAGGGAAAAATAAGACTAGGATTAAAAGTCCACACCTCAGAGGCACGCAGCTGGGCTTCCAGCAGCCTTCGTTCATTCACTCTTTGCTGTACGGCCAGGCCTTCCTCTGACATCCGCACACGGCGGGCTCGGACGCGAGCTTGCACCCTTACCAGGGCTTGCATGCACCGAAGTGTCATGGCTGCCTGCCTCCTCACCTGACAACTCAATTCCAACAAAACAAAACAATTTTTAAACCCACGAAGATGACATCACAAAGACCTTTTAACCTTTTCACATGTGGGAAAAGGGGCTCTTTTACCTTGTTTTTCCTGGCAATGTTCGACATCTTGAGCTTCTGGTCAGAAGGCACCACATACCTAACTAGCGGCAGCTGGGGGCAGGGGCCTTCCAGTCCTGCACCCCAGGCCAGCAGCCCCCAACCACACCTAGCTAGGTATGCAATCCCTCCTGGGCAGAAGTCCATGATTTTGTCATAATTCACAATGTGGGCATGATGTGGGGATTTGTCTAAAACTTCATTCGAAATCTTGGGAAGCTTAATTGACACGAGACAAGTCACCCTACATGTTTCTGCACTTTCGAAAGTACTGGCACGATTTTTGCTGTTTAACAGTGGACAGTGAACACTGACCTGATGTCCTCGCACAAGAGCTTGCAGCCTCACCAAACCCTTCAGCGCCTTCAAGGCTCTTCTGGCCTGCAAAAGGGGGAAGTACAACATGCATTTGACATTTTAGCCCCTCGCCCTCTTATCAGCATGAGTCACATTTGACATTTGCCTCCCCTTTGTGCAGACACGTTCAGTGGGTGGTCGACTTTTGAGCTCCATTTATGACACGACCCAGGTTCCAGGACAGAAGCAAAGCCCTCAAGTTTAGCTTCCTTTTATGGGATTTGTGATCATAAGTTCAAATTGATATCTTTAAGTATGAATGAGACAGATATTGAAATGATCCTTCTAGATCCAAAGACTCATCCAAGATTTTGGTAGAAAAGAAATTTATAATTGCCCTTGTATAGGCTATAGTTTGAGCTTACATCTTTGTAGATTCAGGGATCTAGCTTTAGTCCATTCTTACATTTGTAAATCTAAACTCACCAGTGATCATACAGTTATAGATGTTTTCACCACTTGAAGGAAGATTTTAACTCAAGAAAATGCCAAATCCTTGCACAGAGAAGAGGACAAACCAGGAACCCTCTGAATGCTGTTTGAATCCGAACTGCTGCCCACTCTTCTCGCATGCTCTGCAGCGACACATGGCCACGACCACCTACAGTTACATCTCCATAATCCATGACACCTGCATTATGATCCAATCGATCGTCCAGCTGAGCTTCATGCCTTTCCTGCCATTTGGGTGAGCACCGGCCTTTGTCTCCGCCATGCTTCCACAAGCCCCATCTCCTGGACTTCTCGTATGAGGGTTTCTTCTGATAGGACATGCAAGAAGACAATCAGCTGGTAGCAAGGTCTTTGAACCAAGTTATCTACTAGTAATGCAATATATCACTCATTGTTTGGCATGTCAAGTCCTATCCAAGCTAAAGACAGCAATGTTGAACACATAAAAGGCATGTTAATGTCGCAAAATCTACGTGAAAATGTCATGTACTCCAGACTTACATCCTCTTCTTTGTCCACTGATGAGCTTCTGCTCAGCTTCTTTGCTCCCAAGAATGCCTTAAACCATTTGGATGAAGCTCCCATTGCCAGCTACTGACCTCCAGACTCACTGACAGACGCTACTCCATAAGACAGCTGACATGAAATATGGGGCAGAAAAAATGAAGAGCCCTGCTGATACAACGGTTTTGCACAGCCCTTGTTTCAAACGACACACATTGAAGACGAAATGACGAATGCACTGAGGTGTTTAAAGGAGCGCAGGGTCCATTGGTTTTTTCAAAATATGTTTGAGAATTTATGAGCACTAGAATTAAAACTCACGCATTTATGTATCACCCGAAGCCCGAAGCTATGGCGTGCTGTTACTCTTCAAGAAATGTACCAGGGTGACGGAATAGACTTACACGAAAGAGAGGCAAAAAGCACAGAAGCGCGAGTCAGGTATTCTCCAGGGAACTCAGCTCGAATGCTTGGCGATGGCAGCTTATTGCAGAGTTAGAGTCATCCATAGCAAGCACCAGCCGTGTCTGGCTGTAGAACTGATTAGGGGTAAAATGGAGAGTCGGGTACGATGAGAGAGAGAGAGAGAGAGAGAGAGAGAGAGAGAGAGAGAGAGAGTGAGTGTGTGTGTGTGTGTGTGTGTGTGTGTGTGTGTGTGTGTGTGTGTCTATCTGTGGCTATGGCAGAATGACCCGAACGTATGAGAGAGAGGCAGAGCGCTCTGAGAAGGGGGGGAGGGGAGAAGGCGCAAGGGGGGAAGAAGGGAATCAAATTTTTTTTTCAAAACATTAGGATAGTGTCTTACGATTTTCTGGATTTTATTTATTTTATTATTTAGCAGCTAATTTACCAGCGCAGACATTTTTAACACGGGATAGTCTGCCCAGACGCGCAGTGTGGCCCCCACTCCCGACAGGCTCTTCTCATGAGATTTTTGAAAAACATTATATTCCATTCCATGAGAATCGAAATTCCAAGAACCCAATCCTTCTCTACAAGAGTTTAATCCTCCTCTTCCCTCTCTTTTCAAATTCAAATTGGATTCCCTCTCTCTCTCTCTCTCTCTCATGACACAATAACACCCTCACATGACACCCCCAGCACATCTTCTACAAGTCAACATCCTTGCCTCTCTCTCTCATATATCGTGATTCATGAGAAAAGAAGAGGTAGAGACATCTCAAGGACTTTTAGCCCTTTCTTGGAAGTTGGGTGAAAGCTACATATCTATCTTAGAGCCAAGACACACGCCAATCGATTTGACCAATGCGAGTCGATGAAGTTGAAGTTGATTGCATATAAATGGTGTATTTCTGACAAATTCATGGCTCAGGCTAGTTGACAGAGTGCCCTCTCAAAATGAGGAAGGGGGGTACTCCGTTCACTTTTTTATGTTAACATGACATGGCATTTTGAGATTCGTTTCTCTTTTCAAATTCGCTCTCCTTCTTAATGTTCTCTCTCATTCACTTCAAGCTTTCTCTATCCTTCTTGTGCCCTTATGACACTTTGTTGACTGCATGTTCCAAAAAACTAAAACTTGCATTGAGATGCTTCACTCCCTTACTTAGAGTTGCATCTGCAAATCAAGGGACTTGCATGTAGCTTGGCCCTTACAACTAGACTTTGAGCAAGAGGAACTTGATTAAGCTTACATTGAGCCAATTTAGGAATCCAAATTCTAGCTCTTATTCAAAATTAACCTAAAAGGTTTCCCAAAATTCCTTCTCTGCTACTCACAATAAGTAAAACCCTAACTGTTAGTCTTCATATGATAGCCATAGCCAAAAAGCTTCAAGCTTTCTCATTTCAACTTTAATCATCTTGAAAGTCACTAATAGTGATTCTAATCACTAATTAATCTTCTTTGGAGTTTATTGCTGATCTAAAAGCTCCCTCTCCGGGTTGGACACACTTGGTGGACATCAATAAGTCTATCAAGAGACCCACATTTCACATCTTAAGTGAGGCATAAACTATGAGATGAGTGTTTGTAAGCATTAATGCTACATTTCTCAATCATTACTTGCTGCTCATTATAATCAAAAATCTAAATGCTAAGACTAAGATATGAGTGCCATTTAGCAATTTTAGCACAAGTATTAACTGCTTCTCCTATTAAGTGACTTTGTAAGGCCATGTGTAAAATTATAGACACATGTTCCTCTCCAAATGTTGTCTTGTTGATTTCTTAATGCGACTCTAAATCACTTTTAGCCTATTTGATTTGAACATCATTTTTACTTTTGCTCTTATTGACCTCCAGGATTAGACATTCCCATTGCCCTATGCAATCAATAAGACCTTCCTATCATGGCCTATGTAGATGTAAAGCCTCAAATCCACAAGTTTGATGGGAAAGATTTCCATCCATGGTATGTATTAGTGAAATATAAAATCAAAGGGACCAAGGTCATTGACCCATCCAATCCTATAGATGTAGAAGATGATGAAAGAGCCCCACCAAGCCATAATAATGTTGCACCTGGATGAATCCGTTTGTTGAAGAAGATGCCATTGCAATACTTTTAAAAGTTGTACAAAAAATCTTCCCAACTCTTGTAACTGCTCTAACAAATGTACCAAACCCTACACTTGAAGGTCTCATTCAATCTTGTTTGGACGAGGAGAAAAGAAATCAAAAGGAATGCAACACTAGCTTAGCATCTACCTTAACAATGTGTGATCGACTCTTAGTCCATATCATTTCTACCAAATGTCTCTTTTGCAATAAAAAGGGACATATTGTAAGCAGCTACTACTATAAAAAATATCCCAACAAGATGAAGTGCAACAAATGCAAGCAAACAGGACATAACACCAATAAATGTCCTGACTCCTCTAAAGCACTAAAAGAATTGGAGGCCAATTATGTCTCCAAAGCACCTGGTGAGTGCCTTTTTTAGTATTCTTTTTATCATCTTTCCATAAACATCCTTGTAGCCTACATTATAAAGGCATCCCATTGATTGATTCAAGTGGGAAACATTTGTATGCTATGTAATCCAACACCACCTTGGCATGGTGCTGGGGAGGGGGGGGGGGGGGGGGTGTTAGAAGTATAGCATGAGAACCCTATGCAAGCAAGGGTGCATGAGGGAAGATGAGGTGTGAATGGACAAGAGGACAGGGGAAACCCTAATGCTAGCTCATCCAGTAGCTATATAAACAACCCTAAGAATTACTCTCAGTGTAGAAGAGAGATTGTACTAGTTGTACTTCATGAGCAACTGTAAAAGAAAGATCTTCTTCTTATACTTTGTGAGCTCTCTTCTCCCTCTTGTGCACACTCTTCCACGATGCAACTCTTAACATTCCAAAAAATCAACCATTGAGGGAACTCTTCGAGGAGGAATTTGGTACCATTCTTGATGTGATTAATTTTAGATTATAAGGACATGACAAAAAATTTGGACCAAAGATTAGCCATGTATTTCTCTTCATTCTAGTTTATTGTATTAGTGTTGTCTACAAATAAAATCAATATCATATACTATTAAAATTGGACAAATTGACATCCTCGATTTTGCCTTTGTGGAATTTATCTTTGACCAACCAACCAAGGGTTTATATGGTGTCAAGACTTAGAATGGTCCCGACAATAACTTGCTCTCACCTTGGAGATCACTTGGGCCTTGCACTCCAATACCAAGCCCCCATGGCCCTATGGCCATGCGCAACTAGCTAAACCTAAAAGAATGATGGGACCTAAAATGGGCCAACACTGGCTATAGCACTAGCCGGACCTCTAACATGCACAAGACAACCCCACGACCTCACGGTCAGGAGCGTCTACAGGACACATTGCCCTGCCATTGTACGTATATTTTGCGTTTGTATCGTGTTTATAGTCCAACCCTTAACCTTCTCAGACTCCTCATAGGGAGACCCTACACATTTTGGTGTAATTCACCACGTAGAACAACATATGAGGCACCCCTCTCCTGATTGCCGCGGCCCCACTATTGCGACACTCCTACGCCTTGGGGGTTCGCCCCTCGATGCATTGCTAGCACATATAACACATACGAAATAGACTCCACTCTTGGTACCAATATTATATCATTTCAAGAATGTACCAGTCCTCGCTTACTTGTCCCCTTGGACCCACCGTCTAGACCTACAACTTGGGTGCCTTACTCTCTCGAACGTGGAACATTTAAAATTCAACCAATTGTTATGCATGCTAATAATAGATATCATGTGTATGATTCATGCAATGGTGTATGCTTTATTGTGCACAAACAATTATGGTTTAAAATCAGCATACGTGTCATGCAAAAACAGCCCTTTTAATGAATTTCCGCTAATACGCAATGCTACGTTGTAGGAACCTAGCACCAAGGCAAACCTCGTGCTGTTAGATCCATTATTTCTAAATAAACCGCATCTTAAATGTTATGCATAAAGAGAAAAATCTGACTTTGTGTTATTTCAGTGCTTAAACTATTGTATAACATCATTCTCTCCCTCACCGTTTAAATTTTGCTACGGTGCATAGGTGTAGAGGGTTTTTATGTCATTTTTTTGTATGTAAAAGCAATAAATATGCACTTTAACACAAAGAAAAAGAGCCAAACTGAGGCTTAACCTCATGCTTCAGCCCTGTCACACATTCACATACATATATCTTATTTTTCCATTTTTTTCGAACGTAAGAAACTCTTTTTTTTTTTCATTTTCTCTATTTTTCTATTTATTTTTAATAGAAATTTGATATTTTGCAAGTTTTTTTCTGATGACTGATCATTAGAACTAAAACTTAGCATTTTTCCTTATTTTATCCCATGTCCACTCATTTTTACCCACTCAAAATCAAAGAAACTATCAATTTTCATCAAAATTAGTGTTTTTTAAAATTTTAAAAATTTTATAATTGCTGTAAATCAATACGGATTCTACATAATAGTGATTTTAGATCTCAAAAATAATGCAAGGAACATTCAAATAAAATTTCAGCCCATGCGCACACCATTTAGACCATGAACGATAAAAACAAGCAAAATTCTTTCATAAAATAGAGCATACCGCCTTTTTGCATGTTTTGGGTTTTTTGAATAGTTAACTGGGACTGTGTATCGACCAACCAGCCATGGATTTTAGCATAGATCTTGCCACATAAAGTGTCTCTATGCAGGAAAGAGAAAGACTAGATCTGCATCTCCACAAACCGGGTAGCCATTCCACGCGCGGAAGCAAGCGATAGGGAGCGAAGATTGAGTGTAGACCAGGCATGAGATTAGTTGGGGGGGTTGTTTTCAGGCCCCATAGCCCCCTCTCCATCAAGCGTTGAAAAATGGCGTCTTCTCCCTGCTCACGCCTAAAAAAAATACCCCCTCCCCTCCCCACAATTTCCAAAAATTAAGGGGCCCCCCAAAAGGCACGACTTTTGGGACTTTTAAAGTCTATTCTCACTTACCCTTTGGCCTTGGCCTCTTGAGCACTCCCATTTCCTCATCCAGTGTCCAATTTGAAGTCTGAAAAATTATGGCTGTTCGTCTTGAAGTCCTCCACTGCCGAGGATCTCCTAGGGTCTCGTCTGACACGCCAAAAAATATGAAAATTCACCAACTATCGTCCAGTGGGTCTTTTAAGCACTTTCAGGCATTGCCACTTAAAATCGTATTGATTGCAACTGTCGTCTTCGAGAAGTCTATTTTTTCCCTGAAATTCAAAAATTTTGGCTATTTTTAAGCACTTCTCAACATAAACAATCATCTGTCATTGGCGACCATGAGATAGGGCGACTCAGCCCGTCGAATCCCACGAACATATCTACACACAAACACAACCACAAAGAGCATCAAGCTGATACAAATTAAATACCAACAAAACACATCATAGCTCTCACCCTACCCCCTGTCATAACCAAGGCATGATTCCATGAGGAGTAGGTCTAGCATAATCTGACAGAAAACCCAAGCTAGTCGCTAACCAAATGCTCCAATATAGCCAAGCTAAAAAGAACAAGCAAAGAGGTCATCCTAAGTGGTGGTCTGAACTACCTATCTAATTAAGGACAACTCAACTAGGAGCTTCTACTAGGTGAGAACTTTCAACTCCTCTGGGGAGATGTCACCAAAGGTCTTGTCGGCTGTTCTTTGCCACGAACCAGGTGCACTACATAACCCAAATGTCATCACATGGTATGCAAAGGTACCGAAGACAGTGATAACTGTCATTTTCAGCTTGTCTTGCTCAGTAATCATCATTTGGTTATACCCTACAAAGCAATCCATGAAAGAATATATTTCCCTACCTTCAAATTGATCCAAAATTTAGTCAATAAACGGCAACGGGTAGTAATCTTTAACGGTTTGTTTATTTAGCTCTCTAAAGTCTATACAAATACGTATTTGATTATTCTTCGTATTTCTAATCACCATTGGCGAACACAATTCATTATACTGAACTGGGAAGATCAAACCTACCTTCCGCAACTTCTGAAGCTTTTCAAACAGCCCGTCCCTTAGCTCAAAAGGCATACGCCTTACTTTCTGACGTACAGGGCATGTACCTTCCTTTATAGGAATGGTATGCACAGTCAAACTGGGAGGAATACCCCTAAGTTCGTCATAGCTCCAAGCAAAGATGTCGCGGAACTCCTGAATCAGGGATACATAGTTCTCTGCCGAACTGAGCATGGAACCTAATTTGATTGGCCGCGAATCATTAGGCGTGCCAAGATCCAACTCAATAACGTCTGCATCTCTTATTCGATCTTGAGGCTCTATCGGTTCATTCAAGGTTATATGATAAATATTCTCTGTAGTGGACCCTTCTTTAGATCCATCGCTCAATGATGTCTCACTACTAGATGGATCATCTATTGTTTCCAGTTCAGTGGAGGATAATGGAGCTCTCTCACTCTGAGGAGACTCAGGGTAAGCATCCACTATTATACGCTAGGCACCTCGACCTAGAATCACTCGACCAGCGGGTATGTCGACTTGACAGTCTGTCCGTAGAATCCATGGCCTGCCTAGAAAAAGTTGATAGCTAGGACGTCCTGCAAACCTTATCACCCTATAGTCCATATAGCATTCCACGCTCGCAACTGTAACGTGGACTTTAGTGATGCAACCTTCCAGTTGTCTTAGACTATCATCAGCCATCCTAAGAAGCGTGGAGCTGTCTTTTTGGATCTCTAGATCTAACCTCTCCATCAAATCTAAACTCATGATATTGACGGAGGATCCAGTGTCCATAATAGTGTGCTCCACTAATATTCCATCCACATACGCTCAAACCCTAGGGCAATGCTTTTTAGCATGATTGAACCAATCTTCTTCCACTCTAGCTATGCCCAAAGGTTCTACAATATACCCTATACGCAAGATTTTTTTGAATTCCTTCTGTACTCCTGGAGATAGTTTAATCAATTGCAGGAGATTCACATATGGTTTAACTTCGCAAAGAGAACTTGCTAGGTTAAAGTTGTGGTAGTTAGCCAAAGTTCTCTTCTTGCGCCAAACCATTCTCTCCTTTGGTCTTTCAATCGGCTTTGGTGCCTCTTTTTTAGCCTTTACCTTATTTCTTGGCAATTCTTTATCCTTCTCGGGATCAACTTTACTACCAACAGGTCTTAAAGGTCCACCTTCCATATCAGGATTCAGGACTTGCTTTTCCCTAGCATCTTGCTTAGGACTTCCCTCGACAGGTTTTACAATTCCTTTGTCACCCTCTTTGATCTTTTGACCTCTTGTTACGGCTCGCAGATTAGAAGTTTCAGCATCATTAACACGTACGGCCTCAATAAGGCTGACTCCACTGCCATGAGGCAACTCCTCTACAGTAGCCTTTCCTCATTGCAGTATTTATCTTGGTCCCTCATCTTGTTGGAGATTATTCCCTTGTGCACGATGGTTAAATGGACTTGGTTGTTTACTCCCTTGTTGGAGAGAACTGATCTTACTTCAACAGGTAGTAGCTAAGCGGCTAGACTTTCCGCAAATATCGCATTTAACATTTGGACAATTCCTAGGGAAATGTTGGCCACCACACCACTTACAGTTGAATTTTAAGGGGACACCCTCCTTAGGGCGTCGACTCCCTATCAAATTATGCTGCTTCTTAAGAAAATTGACGTCCACAGCTATTTGTCTGTATTGTTTAAAAATCATATCGGTATAGTGCTTCATCATGTCTTTAACTTCGCCGAGGATGTTAGAGGCACTTGACTCATAGCCGCGATCATCTATCTGTCATCCCATCGGCCTAACTACTTGATTAGGAATTGGCCGTTGACTTACTGGGATAACATTAGGATTCATTGTTTGGCTTTCACCACTTAGTGGGCCCGTCTGACTAGCCATAGGCATAGTCATGCTAGAAGGAGCGAGTAACATAGGCAAATTTGGCATGATACTCATTCTCCCATTTGCATTTGACATAGGGTCCCCTTGGCTCCCATTGGTCAAGGCCAAATTATTACCATTCCAATTTATCATTGCTGCATAAGCCGCTTGCAAGCGCAACTCTACTCCTTCTGCTTGGGTAATAACAGTGCCAATGTCAGCCAAAGCGACACTACTAAGTTGCACTTGGATATTAAAATCCAATCCATGTAGGAAATATTGCAAGTGTGCAACCGCTGGAATGGAAATATAAGTATTAAGTTTGCGAAGAACTTGCTTTAGTTTCTTGGCATAGGCCTGGACATTCTCATTTGGCTATTAGCGTGTTACATTCAAGATACGCAACCAATACTGTCCACCCTTCTCAGGAGCAAACTCTCTATGGAAATGTATAAAGAATTGGGCACTGCTAGTTATGGTTCCGACTTCTAGACCATGATACCACACTGTCACTCTTCCTTTTAACGTCATGTTGAAGAACATCATTAGGTGTCCTTCATCTTGGATCCGACAGTTGAACATGAGTATTTGAAACTCCTTAATATGGAGTTCTCCATCTTCTTCTGCTAACCCATGGAAAATGGGCAAAGGTGCTCCTAATGCCGGTAAATCCGGTGTCCCTGCTGGAATTGCGATGGGTTGTGCCATGGCTACAATCAGATTGACAATGGGAATTGTGTAGATGCAACTACACCCCCGCTTGTTGTGGGTTGATTAACTGGAAATAGGAAAATACTAAGACTTCCACTTGCACTCGAATAGCTACTTGTAACACTTAGGTTAGTAGAACCACTACTACTTATGCGTAATGGATTGCTCCTTTGAGGAGAATAGCGTCTTACAATCTCCAACCGATATCTAGCCCTCTCAGCACGTTCAGCTTTTTGTATTTCGGCTTGACAGTCCTTGTCAGAGGACATAAACCGAATATTTGGTCCCTAAAAACCCTAGATTCGAGAACCACCACTTGTTGGCGGCTCTCGGTAGGCGCACCACTGATGGGACCTAAAATGGGCCGGCACTGGCTATAGCACTAGCCGGACCTCTAGCATGCACAAGACAACCCCACAGTCTTGCGGTCAGGAGTGTCTACAGGACACATTGCCCTGCTATCGTACGTACATTTTGCGTTTGTATTGTGTTTATAGTCCAACCCTTAACCTTCTCAGACTCCTCATAGGGAGACCCTACACACGCTGATTTTCGCGGCCCCATTGCGACCCTCCTACACCTTGGGGATTGGCCCCTCGATGCGTCATTAACACATATAACACATACAAAATAGACTCCGCTCTTGGTATAATATTATATCGTTCCAGGAATGTACCAATCCTCACTTACTTGTCCCCTTGGACCCATCGTCTAGACCTATAGCTTGGGTGCCTTACTCTCTTTAGAGTGGGTTATTTAAAATTCAACCAATTGAATTGCTATGCATGCTAGTAATAGATACCATGTGTATGATTCATGCAATGGTGTATGCTTTATTGTGCACAAACAATTATGGTTTAAAATCAGCCTACGTGTCGTGCAAAAACAACCCTTTTAATGAATTTCCACTAATACGCAATGCTGCATTGTAGGAACCTAGCACCAAGGCAAACCTCGTGCTACTAGATCCATTATTTCTAAATAAACCGCATCCTAAATGTTATGTATAAAGAGAAAAATCACACTTTGTGTTATTTCAGCGCTTAAACTATTGTATAACATCATTCTTTCCCTCACTGTTTAAATTTTGCTGCGGTGCATAGGTGTAGAGGGTTTTTATGTCATTTTTTTAAATGTAAAAGCAATAAATACACACTTTAACACAAAGGACAAGGGCCAAACTGAGGCTTAACCTCATGCTTTAGCCTCGTCAGACATTCACATACATAGATCTTAGTTTTTTATTTTTTTCGAACGCAAGAAACCCTTTTTTTTTATTTTTCTCTATTTTTCTATTTATTTTTAATAGAAAATAGGAATTTTCTAGTTTTTTTTAATGACTGATCATTGGAACTGAAACTCAACATTTTTCCTTATTTTATCCCATATCCACTCATTTTTCCCCACTCAAAATCAAAGAGACTATCAATTTTTATCAAAATTAGTGTTTTTTCAGATTTTGTAAATTTATAATTGTTGTAAATCAACATGGGTTCTACATAACAGTGATTGTAGCCCTCAAACATAATGCAAGGAACATTCAAATAAAATTTTAGCCCATGCACACACCATTTAGACCATGAATGATAAAAAACAAGCAAAATTCTTTCATAAAATAGAGCATACTGCCTTTTTGCGTATTTCAGGTTTTTTGAATAATTAATTGGGTCTATGTATCGACCAACCAGCCATGCATTTCAGCATAGAGCTTGCCACATGAAGTGCCTCTATGCAGGAGAGAGAAAGACTAGATCTGCATCTCCACAACTGGGCAGCCATTCCACGGACGAAAGCAAGCGATAGGGAGCGAATATTAAGCGTAGACCAGGCATAAGATCAGTTGGGGGGGTTGTTTTCAGGCCCCATAGCCCCCTCTCCATCAAGTGTTGAAAAATGGTGCCTTCTCCCTGCTCACACTTGAAACCCCCCCCCCCCCCCCCCCCAAACGATTTCCAAAAATTGAGGGGGCCCCAAAGGGAGCCCCGAAAAGTCATGACTTTTGGGACTTTTAAAGTCCATTCTCACTTGCCCTTTGACCTTGGCCTCCCGGGCACTCCCGTTTCCTCGTCCGATGTCCAATTTGAAGTCTGTAAAATTTTGGTAGTTCGTCTTGAAGTCCTCCACTGTCGGGCATCTCCCAGGGTCTCGTCTGACATGCCAAAAAAATATGAAAATTCACCAATTGTCGTCCAGCGGGTCTTTTAAGCACTTTCGAGCATTGCCGCTTAAAATCGTACCGATTACAACTGCCACCTTCGACGAAGTCTATTTTTTCCCTGAAATTCAAAATTTTTGACTATTTTTAAGCACTTCCTTGCATCAAAAATCATCTGTCAAAGAAGATAATTGATAATGTGTTTTTGTAGTCCTAATAAAAATAATTGCCATACATAGTTTTCATAAGTCTCTTCCCCTTATATTGGTCCTTCTCTAGAATTTTTCAATGCTTAGCCCTAAAAGGATAGGGTTAGCTACCTCTTAGGTTCTCATATGTGCAATTGAGTGCAACTTCTCATTGTAACTTCCAATCCATGTCTAAAACTTATTGTTCTTCCAAATGGATTAGTCATAATATCTAGGTAAAAATTTAAAATCATTATGTTTATAAGGGAGTAGACATATCTAAGACTTAGAAAATTAAAATCATTATGTCTATAAGGGAGTAGTCATATCTAAGACTTGTTGTTGTTTAGGGATTAGCTATATCTGAGTAAGAAATTAAAGTGATTATGTCTACAAGAGAGTAGTCATATTTAAGACATAGTTGCTCCAAAGGGAGTACTTATATCTTAGTAAGAATTCAAAGTCATTACCTTTACAAGGGTCCAAGTCCTAAGCTAGCATTTAATATTGGTCTTTCCCTAGCGATGCCTTAGGAATAAAGAGGTATTAAATACTAGTTTTATCTTTACATTAGGTAAAGCTCTAGTTATTTATGATATCCCCTTTTTACACCTCATCCTATAATGTAAAACAAGGCCATGGTCAATCCACCGAAAATAGAGTTTAGTTTGTAACTACGTAGGTGGCTTGAGTTGACATGACTAGAGTGTTCATTGAGGAGGTGCTTGCGATGCATCTCTTGGGTACCATTTGTATCATGGAAATAAATGGATGGATAAAAAATAGGAGGATTGTACATTGAAGGTCTAGTACATCACAAATAGAACATGATTATGATCAATCCCAATAGTCAAAATATAGAAAGTGATGCAAGAAAAAAATATTTATTTACATTAGCAAAAGTTAATAATTGGATTTGAAGTTATTAGCTTTGCAAATGTGCAATGTTGTAGGGAGATGACTAGTTAAGCAAAATTAAGTTTGAAACATAGGAGTGCTTTGACCAATCATATGGAGATGTAATCTAGCATATGCATGATGGAGTATACTAAGATGTCATATATGGCTATTTGTTGCAACACAAGAGGTCAAAGTGGGATCATTGGATGCATCCTTATGGGTTCGACTCATAAAGTCAGTGATATCTCTCACCTAGTTTACTTACATGCATAAAACACAACAAACTAGCCTATCACTTGTTGGATAATAGATTGACTTGTGGTAGTTGTTGTGAGAAAGCTTATCGAACTTACCACATTGTAGTTGCATATTTCATTAAGCATTGTTGCATGATCCACATAAGTCACTCCTCACTCATATGCTTGAGGAAAATAAGAGGGGAAGAGAGCTATGTGTCGTGCATCCCTCTAGATAGAAAGAAAGAAGAGAGCTTTAGTCCTTGTCCTCCCTCACTCTCTCACACACTCCCGCTCCTTCACTTTTACACAATAGGAAATAGAGTAGCAAGATAATGTAAGCCTTACTACTTAGCACACATATGAATAGGTTGTTCCCTTCTTTCTCATGCAATCTTGAGTTAATACACACATAAATAGCTCGTCCCCTTCTTTCTCATCCTTTTTATACAAGTTTTTAGGGGTTAGACCTTTGAATCTTGATAACTAACTTTGGTGACTACTCTATCTAGTTCTAATAATTCATTTAACTCATAAATGTTGTAACTTTGGCTTATTTGTATAACCATAATTACTTGTTACATTTGGTAGGGTTTAGGAGTTACCTTTTCATCTCGGGGCTATTAGGAGATACTTGAGTATTGTTGGAATTTAAGAACAAGGAATCGCTTCTTTGCTAACCATAGTTGATGCAGTCTAATACAATGATGCTATTAAAAAACATCAATGTATTTTCAATACTTTGGGCTACTATAATTATATTGTTCACAAAATCACTATGGTTTGACTAAGGTACACCATGTTTTATTCTTGTAATGATATTGTATACTTATTGTAATTATATCATTCACAAAATCACCATGGTTTGACTAAGGTACACCATGTTTTATTCTTGTAATGATATTGTATACTTATAATTAGTTTCTTATTCCAAGCCATTACTATCGAACTTAGTAATAACATTTTAGTAGTTGCTTATATATTTTAATCTCTTTTTAGTCTTATCCTTGTTTGGTAATTTCTTATGTTACAGATCATATATATATATGAGTATATATTATAATCTCTTTTTATGTACAATGAAATACTATTTTCAAAAGTAATTTATGAAATAAGCTTTCCTTATAAAAAATCCCACCTAAGCCCTTTTCATTGCTTTCTCTATAATTTTGTTAATAGAAGAATGAAAATAGGATGGTATGGTGTACCTAATCATTATTTGAGGTGTTCACATTTGTACTCATATCATTCATGGTGGATGAAGGTCCCATCGCATTTGAGGTCCCACCATATTAGCTTACTTATTAGGAGGCAACCTTGGCCTCTCTTGCTCCCCCTTCTTCTTGCATCTCATGTGCTCTATTACAAACTACATGTTTAAAAATTTGTTGATTCTTCTTATAATGCTGATAATCATCTCCTATTCTTATACCATGTCCTCTTTAAGATCTCACCCTACTTCTATCTAAATTTGAGAGAACGAGTTTCTACACCTCTTTCTTTTCTGCCATTGTTTTTGTGTATTCACAATAATTACTAGGGGCATTAGATCTTCAAAATTTGGAAATGTTTTGGGTACATAAATAGAAGTAGCAAAACTATTCAGATTCTCATCATTCACCCCATTCAACATTTAAAAAGCAATTCCCCATTTTCAATAGATGCATGTAGATCCTAATGTATATATAATCTATTTGATTTATAACGACAATCATTTATTGATAGGTTGTTTTTCTTTATGTTATTCAATGACTTGAATCTTTGATGCCTTTATATTAGTACTTTATAGCTTCTCTAACATGTCCCACACACTCATTTGCAGTAGTCAACTCTTGTATATGTCCAATCACCCCATTAGACACATTTGTAAATATGAAGAATATGACCATTTTGTCTTTCTCATCTACCAAATCTAATAGTAATTTAATGGGGGATTCCTTTCAACCCTTGCTAACACTAGGTTGTTCATTGACCTTAGTCAATACTTAGAAGCGATGTATAAATTGGTCCATTTTTGTTACTCCTATACTATGTTAGTCCTTGATTCGTATATTTTATTTGGGAGTGTTGTTGAGATGGATGCTATTACATGGGTCAAGCTACTTTTCCTTCATTGGGAAAAATTTTCTCATTGATAAGCAATGTTATATGGAGCTTCAACATTAAGTCAAGTGTGAAATCTGTGTTTACCTATTTGGGCTATTTACCTTGCTTTGGGAAAGGGAAATCCTAGTATCTAAATCCATGCGTGGGGTGTTATTTGTTATATATAGCATGGACTACTAGTCCTATTGTTAGGCAAGAGTAGCCCATGCATGTGGCTATAAAGAATTTGTGATCAAATGATAAATGTTGGGTTAGTTGTCCTTCTATAGTCTAGTAAGTGGAAGTAATCCTTGAGGAGTCCATTGATCTTAGTTGCATTTGTGTTGTGAAGAGTGGTTTCACTTTTGGGCTTTGTGTCCTTGTTTGGGTGACATATGTCCTTAAGGAAAACTCATTATTATATTTGGTTTGTCTTTTTGAATCTATGTGTTTGCTTTTGCAATGTTTCTTGATTAAGCATTATATTTGTGTTTTACTTTACAATAGTTGCTAGTAGGTATGTATCAACTCGTGCCTAATTTTTGATTTAATGATCTATAAGAAATCTAAAAGATATATTTGCCCAATTAAATGTTAGTTAAGCTCTAAATATTTTAACGATGTAAATGATAGTATGATGTTGTAAATGCAAAATAATTAAGAATTATTTATGTTTGTGTCTTACTTTACATTCTTATAATGTTAAGTTGTAAATCCTTGATTGTAATCATTATGCCTTGATTTTCTAGAAGCACTTGGAAGGTAGTGCTAGCCTTAGTATTATAGAAGATAGTCAACTATGCTCATTGCAAAGGTTCTAAATCATAATTAGCCAAGACTACATAGAAAAACAAAAGCAAGAATTTGCAAAGTCCTGAGTGGAAATTCACCAAAAATTTAAACGACAATTTTTATGATTGGTTGTGCAAGTACTACAATGCACAAAAATTAGGAGTGCCCCCAGAAATCAGAGGACACACCTTGGATATTGATATAAAAATCAAATAGAAGAGTTTACTACTCCCAATATAGATAGCTTAGGAAAAAATCAAGAGTGTTCCCAAAAATTAGAGGATACTCCTTGCATAGTGATAAAAAAACCAAATAAAAAAATTACTAATCCCATCCAATTTTTGCTTTATGGGATATGCTTATACCTTATGCAAATAATCATAAATGAAAGTCACAAAATACTATTGAAAGGGCATGGGACCACATACATCAAGATAAATAAGAGCTAGAGGCTCACCCATTTGCGTAATGCCAGACTTCATATGAGAACAGTGTGTCTGCCTCTACCACAAAGACAATGATCACATGAATCAAAACATTCGTACTCAAGGGACGGAATATACTACAAATAAGAAAGCATTTTCACCCAAGGTGATGATGCAATAAAGATATATGTGGTATATCAACCACAACCAATACATGGTTAATAGACCAAAATATGAGAAATAGATAGAGACTACCAACCTTGGCACCTTGAGCAAATACAAGATTCCCATGGGTAAATCTTCCACATGGAATCACCAAAAGATACATGATATCCTACATCATCCAACTGTCTAGCGAAGAGTAGGCTTTTTGTCAAAGCCAAAACATGGAGTACATCATGCAAAACAGAAGTGCTACCTGAAGCAAATTGTAGTCTAATATCACCAATGCCAACAATATCCAACACCAAGTCATTTCCTTGTCTCACGCAACCTATGATATTGTGATAGGAATAAAATCAATCTCTATGCATGATAACATAGAAAGAAGCCCCTGAAGCAAGCAACACTAATAAGCCAACTAACTAACATCAAGAGAAGAAGCTACCAAGATGTAACCATCATTAGACTTAGGCTCTAAGGCATTTATATTCTCAATTTTCACATTGGACTTACTAGGAACGATGCTATGACCATCAAACTTATCTTTCACTTTTTCCTTGTCTTTCTCATTTTTCTTATCATCATGCATCTTATGGTACTATGGCTTAATATGACCCTACTTTCTATAATAATGACATATAAGAGTGGCCTTATGACCATGAGACTCACTATGAGATTCCCCGTGAGACTGAGACCTCTGTGATTTTTCACCATGGTAGTTATTACTGCTCTTACCATCATGTCTCCCCTAATAGCCAATGCATAAGAAGTACATGTTCCATCCACATTCTTTGTATTTATCTCCTTGAGCAAGGCACCCTCAACATCCTAGAGTTTCAAATCATCCTTAGGCATATTAGTACATATGGTAGTTTGGAAACTGTCCCATGACTTAGGAAGTGGAACAAGAAAGAACAAGGGAGAAAGATTATCCTTAAACTCAATGCCTTGCGAAGTCAACTAGCTAAAAATCGAGTGAAACTCATTCAAATGCATGGACACACTAATCTCTTCCTTCATGTGAAGGTCCATGCATATCTTTTTCCATGATTGCAAGCATTATCCTCAAGTGTCACAACATTGAAATAAACATGTTTTGACAATGACAATATAAAAGTGGATTTATATAGCTCATCCAAATCATCCCAAATATTGTGGTCAATGCCTTCGGGCTTTACACTCTTTATTTTCAAATGCCTAATTTGCTTCTTTTGAACCAATACTTACCATATCTACATCTTCTAAGTGAAATTTGTGTCATCGAGCTTTTCAATAATAGCACCATCATTCAAAAAAACTAGCCATAATGACATTATATAAGTGTAAAATCCAAGAGAATGGGTTGTTATAAATGATAGCAAATCAACCTACAAAACTTAGCCAAAACAAGGACAAAATAGGAGATGGATGTATCAATGATGCCCAAGAGTTGAAGTTGTAACGGCTTTGCATTGAGAATTCATTTTGTATAGTCTAGTAACAATGAGACCATGTGTTTGTTTCTATCTTAGTTCACAAGACATGGCTGGCATTTCATACCATCATGTTGACTTCATGTTGTTGGAATGTAAGGATGAGAATAATGCTTGACAAAGCAGTTGTTCCTTGTATTTCTTATGTAAATGTATCATTATTTTGTGAGGTAACAGCATGATGTTGCATTGCGATTATACCACAAGATGTGCACATTGTTAGTGTTCCAATAATGCTTTCACATTTTGTTGCCCAATATGATTCAAATTTATCTTTGTAATATCAAGTTGCAACAAAGGGTTTTAATGATGTTTTTCTACAAACCATAGTTTTTCCTTTTCCAAAAGTTATGAAGCACAAACTACCAATACCAAAGATTGTCACAAACTCAAATTGTTAGTAAGACATATATCCCATAAGCATATACATCATGGACAAACTACTAACAAAGGTAAGTGCCAGTGACCAAATCATAAGGTATCAAATTAGTCCCGCTACAAGGGAATGGGACAATAGCAATGGCCATTTGCGACACAAAAAAGTGGTGTTGCATATAGCGAGGCAAATAGTGACGTCGATTTAAGAAACAAATTTTAAAAACCCGAGCGTGATATTTACGGAGAAAACATTTGCGAGAAATAATGAAAGAGAGAGCGAGAGAGCTTAAAGCTTTGAGAGGGAGAGGGAGAGGAAGAGGTAGAGAGAGAGGGGAGGAGCTCATCACCACTGTCACCACCGCCGCTGCTATACACAAAGAATAAAGAGAAGTGTGCAAGGGAGAAGGGAGGGAAGGTGCAAAGAGAAGGTACAAATGGTTTCATCTTCTTCAAGCCTTTGAGGTAGGTACATTGCCTCTTCTTGCTTTAATTTTGTGTTCTCTTCTTTTCTTTTTTTATTTTTCTTTGCAAAGAGATGCATGGAAAGAGAGGAAGGAAGAGAGGGAGGGAGAAGAAGGAAGGGAGAGGAAGAGAGAAAGAGGGAGAGTAAGGGGAGAAAGGAACAAAGAGAAAGAGGAAGACAGAAATGAGAGATGAAGAGAGGGAGAGAGGAGGATGAGTGAGAGAAACAATGAGGGAGAGAGGGGGGAGAAACAAAGAAAGAAAAATAGAGGGAGAAAGAGAGGGGGAGAGAAATAGAGAGAGGGAGAGGGAAGGAAGAGAGGAGGAGGAGGTAGAAAAGAAGGGTAAGGTAAAGAGAGGAAGGAGAGTGAAAAGAAGAGAGAGAGGGAGAAAGAGAGAGAGAGAGAAAAAAATAGAGAGGGAGAGAGAAATAGGAAAGCAATGAGAGAGAAGGTTAAGAAAGAAAAGTAAAGGGAGAGGGGGGAGAGAGAGATAAAGAGAGGTGGGGTAACATTTCTTTCAATATCTTTGTTTTTTAAGCTTTTTATTTTCTATCTTTGATTGTGTTTGCAACAAGATGTGTTGAGTGAGAGTGGGGAGGGAAGGAGGGAGAGAAGTAGAGAGAAGAAGGGAGGGGAAGGAAGAGAGAGACGAAGAGAAATAAAAAAGGGGAGAGAGAGGGGCCTCATAAAAAAGTGTCGGAACATGAGCATGGCATTTTACAGGTTTGTAAACGAGAGAGAGAGAGAGAGAGAGAGAGAGAGAGAGAGAGAGAGAGAGAGAGAGAGAGAGAGAGAGAGAGAGAGAGAGAGAGAGAGAAAGAGAGGCTGCCACCACTGCCGCCATCCACGAAGAGAGAGGAGACAAGTGTAAAGGAGAAGGAAGGAACTTGTGAAGGAGAAGAAAAAGGAGGGAAGTACGAAGGGATTCTCCTTCAAGCTTTGAGGTAAGTGCATTATCTCTTCTCTATTTTCTTTACTTCTCTCTTTCTTTTTCTTGATGAAGAGATGTATAGAGAGAAGAAGTGAGAGAGAATAACTCAAGGGGAGAGAGAGAGAGAGAGAGAGAGAGAGAGAGAGAGAGAGAGAGAGAGAGAGAGAGAGAGAGAGAGAGAGAGAGAGAGTCTTTTACTCTAGTCAGCAAACTAGAGGTGTGGTAGAGCTCGTGGAGCTTTTCGGGGTTGAGGAGACACTCAAAACACACATAAACAGCAGTAGTAAAATGCTTGGCACATCTCAAAGACACAAGGATAACAAGGATTTGGGGCCTTTAGAGGCAGGGGAGATTACCTAAAGAAAGAGGTGGCTCCTGGCAATTGCATGAACAGTCTAACAGAGATAAAGGCTGTCATTGTTGCAGAAGAGCATGGACATTATGCATCTTCCAAGTGGTACTCAGGATGACTAGGGACTTAGATTGTTTGCTATTTAGCATGTATCAAAGAATACGCCTAAGAAAGGCAAAGATGAGAAATGGTACATAGACTCAGGAGCATCCAATCATATGACTCCTCATGGCGAATGGTTTGATGAGTTAGTAGTAGGGTCTCATGGATTTGTATGTACTTGGTGATGATACACATTATGATATTTAGTATACAAGTATGGTTCCGTTGCTCGTACTTTCTGCCTGATGGCAGAAAGAAGAGCCTACATGATGTCCTAGATGTACCTTCTATTACCAAGAATCTACATTTATATTCTATTATCAAGAAGAGTCATTGTATTAGCGGCTTCTAAGGGCTGGAAATTATGGCGGGTGGATGTCAAAAATGCATTCTTGAATTATGACTTACTTAAAGAGGTGTATATGGAGCAACCTGAGGGTTATATACACCTTGACTATCAGACATATGTGTGTAAGCTAAAAAAGGAATTGTATGGGTTGAAACATGCACCGAGAGCATGGAATACTTGCACAAGTACTTATTTGCATCAGCTTGGTTTTTGGATAGGTCATGCACATCACGGCCTGTTTACAAGACGACAGAGCATGGGAAATCATTCGACTTGATAGGTCATTTGGATGCTGATTGGGCTAGTTATGTCTATGAAAGGAGGTCAACCAATGGTTATCCTTTCAATTTAGGTAGTAGTATGATCAGCTGGAGTAGTAAGAAGCAACCCACCATTGCTTTATCTAGTATACAAAGGCAGAATACAAGGGTGCAGCTTTAGCGGCATACGAAGCAGTTTGGCTTGTGAAATTGCTATATGATTTGGGTATCTAGTTGGATAGCAAAGTCACATTGCATTGTGACAATCTCAATAATGTGATGTTGGCTAGCAACCCCGTCTATCATGCTAGATCCAAACACATAGAGGTTCATTACCATTTCATCAAGAAGATGGTACTTGTAGGACATATTGATCTACTTCATGTGAAGACAGAAGACCAAGTAGCAAATATCTTTACCAAATCACTTGGTAAAGAGAAATTCGTTCATTTCAGGGAGCTACTTGGAGTATAGTAGCTAGTCTGAGCTCAAGAAATGGAGTTTTGAGAAGGGGGATGAGCTTGATTATTCTGATCTTGAAACACCTCCATCCATTGAGATTGAGGGTGAGGCCAATAAAGAAGAGATAGAAGATGACTTAGATGTAGGTAATAACAAGAAGGAAGAAGTGCTTCTGGCTTCAATGCTATGGTATAACTCTTACAAATGTCCAAATGCTCCCCCAAAAATACTTGAACAAGTTTGGAATAAGTTGGAGTGAACAGAAGATCAATGGAAATTATTCATACCTCAGGGTCCTGACTCCAATGAAAGCTTGAAGTGAAGCTCTTCTTCTTGGGCCTAAGCAAGTGAAGCTCTTTTTCTTGGGCCTAAGCAAGTGATAAAAAAGCTCATTGAGTAATACTTTTTTGAACTGATTATATCTACCTTTTGCAATCACAAGCTCTTCTTCTTCTTGGGCCTAAGAAAGTGATGAAAAAGCTGCTTGGGTAATACCTTTTCGAATTGATTATATCTACCTTTTGCAATTAGAGGATTCCTTAAAAAAATTAAAAAATTTGATGCACAATTTTTAGAAATTAGGTGTAGGTGACATTGGCAAATGAATTATACAAGAATATTTAGTGCATAGAGCTAGAAGGGTGGCAGGGTTGCATGCCCTACCACCTTTTTTTTTTCCCTCTGTAATCGTCGCTATTTGCATTGGAAATTTACTCTGCAACTGTCGCTATTAGCATTGCTATTTGCGTCTCTATTAGCGTTGCTATTAGCATTGCTATCTTAATTAGTGACGCAAATAGCGATGCTAATAGTGACGAATTCATCGCATCGCTAATAGTGATGCGAATAGCGATGACGAGGGTAAATTTTTCCATGAATAATTCCATCACTTTAAACGTCGCTATTGGGTCTATATGTTGTAGTGTCCACAAGTGGAGGTAACTGTGTCAAATAGCATATAAGAGAGCATATACATGAATCAAGAGTCACACTATCTCAAAGAACCAAGCTTTGCATAAGTATAAGCATCTCCCACTAGAAGCAAATCTAGAATGCAAAATGGGTAAGCAACGCTCAAGGCATATATATCAAAGCATTTGGAAAGCCTAAGCACATCACAAATACATTTGAGAGCATAAGTATGTCAAATGCAGCTCAAATCCAACTGCCAAATCATGTCATAACTATATATGGGCTCATACATCAATGCTAGACATCACCGTAGACATGTAGCATATCTGAAATACCATATAGGCATGATAGATATTCAAGGCATGAAGTTCACTATTGTATGTTTGCTATCAAAACTATTATGATAGTAATAAACCTCTCTAAAATTGAGCTAGTAAAGCTCTAAACAATCTAATTAGCATCCAAAGCATAACCATACAATCTCAGTACCAAAATAACATCCCAAAGCATAACCATACCATCTCAGTACCAAAATAACACCCCCAAAGCATCAGACATGCTTTATGAAATTTATTGTTTGTTATCCAAACTAGAATTGTTATGTCTTGTGTAAAATGGAGAACTAAAAACAAAATAGAATCAACTCTATGATGCTAAAATCTATAGCTCTTTGTTGCACTCTTCATTTATAGCTATAGAACATCTAAATCCATTATCGTATGCAAAAGTTATGGCCAAAATATGAAAGTGCTATCAAGTTGCCACATAATCAACTCTATTAGTGCTCATATCTATAGCTCTTGTCGTGCTCTTCATTTACAGCTATAGAACCCCTAAATCTAATATCGTATGCAAAATTTATAGCCAAAAGATGAAAGTGTTGTTAAGCTGCCATAGTTATCCATGACTTTTGAAGCATGTTTCGTGTCCACTCAAAATGGATAAAATGGCTATTGCTCAGCTCAATAAGCACTCAACAAGGCCCAACTAAGGCTTGGGAAGCTCCTCAACAAGCAAAGAGTAAGGTGGAATAAGCCAAGAGAAGGGAAGACTCAATGCATACCTAAAGAGGACGAAACAATGGCTACCATGAAACCTTGAGCTGAGCCTTTGAATCTGGGCTGAAGTAAAGGATGAAAAAGCTCCTCAAATATCTACTCTAATATCATTTGAAAGGTATAGCCCAAGTGAAAGTACACAAGTAGAAGCAAGAGCTATGGCAAATGGAGAGAGAGAGAGAGAGAGAGAGAGAGAGAGAGAGAGAGAGAGAGAGAGAGAGAGAGAGAGAGAGAGAGAGAGAGAGAGAGAGACAGTCACAATTTGTGATCAACCTTCCCTTATTTAATGGTCTCTAAAATAATAAGGAATAAAGTGAGAGTGATGGGCATCTGTCACATGTAGTGTATAGGTGTGCAATCATGGTGTATGAAGTAAATACAAAATGGCATGGGCACATGCACCTTTACCACCAACACATTCTACACAAAATCGAGTAGTTTGTGGCACATAGAAGGCTAACAAAATCAATGCCATTTGGAAAATGACCGGTTGATGTAAGAGATAAGTTATTTTAAATTACTAAGGTTATTGACCTTAATAAATGAAGTCCTTTTCACACTATATCCTTGAACCAATTAGCCTAAAGCCCCTATTCACACTTGGATTCGATGAACTGGTTAACCTTTTAGCTTGTACTCACATTGATTATCCTAAAATGATCTAAACTTTGTAAGTTTGCATTCACACTAAATTATATGAAACCAATTTATCTAAAAAATTAACTCTTGTTCATGTGTATCTAGTCTTTGAAAAATCATATATTGTAATTGGAGTTAGACACTACTGTGGGAAATAACCTAGTAAGATCTCTCCATTAAGTAATGTCAACTCAATGTGTAATTGATAAATTCATTAGATTTGGACTCCACACTAGCAATCCAAAATTATGTATCTTCTTATGCATAAGATCTTATGGAGCATCATCATTAGGAGATACATAACAACATTCTTGGGATAATAATATGAAGCAAGCAATAAGAAAGCATTAAGGTACATAGTAGTAGACTTAGGTGATGTATGCCCATCGCATTGATGGTATTCTAAGTGCAAAGATAGTATGGGAGGAGCTCAATAAAGTTTTTGGCACCAAATCCAAGCACTCCAAGGTGAATCTTCAAATGCAACTCTATAATTTGAAGTTCAACCCAAAAGAAGATCTCACAAGTCACTTGAACAAGTATAATGGTATTAAACACTAATTGATTCTTCTAGAAAGAACAATTGATGAGGATGATACTAAAACTATTTTATTAGTAAGTTGTGATATTGACGACTATCAGAATTTTGTCGAAACATTATCTAATATGGATGATTTAAAGTTGCAAGACATTGAGACATCCTTATTCATGACAATGTATTCATTACTACAACAAATTCAAGGCGGATTAACTAATCATGAAGAGAAGAATTTGCAAAAACAAAGGTAAACATCAATGTACAATTCATAGATGCTTTGGTCATTTTGAAAGAGAATGCTATTCCAATCAAGCAAACTAGGCAGGCAAGCCGCTTCAAAATCATGATATATCCAAATCAAAGGAACCCAATGATGGACACCTATTCTAGATTGAAAATCCCACAATTGTAATATCCATCATTGGCACTAATGATGTAACCAAGGGGACAAACTCCTATTCAGCCCAATGTCATTTGCTTACATCTTGTTTTAGTCACACCAAGGGCACACCACATACTTCTGAGTATGATAGGAGACTCAGGGGAAGGAATCGTATTTTGTAATCACATCCTTGATGATAGTGGCAATCCATAATGACCACCGCGCATTAAGAGGAGATTAGTATATTTGATGCTTAGGCATATGAAACAAGGTTTATGAGAGTGGATAGATAAGAATGGATGAGGTGGCAACCAAAGAGATCACACACAAATGTATGAAATGTATCCCATAAGTAAAGAGAAGTGAGTGTCTCAAGTTGAAAAAGCTATAAATTCATGCACTTCTTCAACCATAAATCAATCATCTTTCTTGTATACACTTATTGTGAATGGCTCTCTCTCATACCCTCCACAATTTCATCAAGTTTACCATTGACAAGCATTTTCATTACAAAAGCATGATGTGATCACATTTGACAGTCACAAGCTCGATGAAAACAATATACACATTAATCTTTATAACTAGGAGATATTAGCCATCCTTCATTTTGAAAGAAATGGTACTATTATCTCTATTGTAGTTAGTTTAGAGTAAACAGTGATCATTGAATCCTCGAGTATTTCTTGATTGGGTCTACATTGACTTCTAAGCTGAGGAGATAAGTGGAAACCTTGCAAAATTATGATTTTGACATCTCAAGGCAAAGATAATGTAGTGGCTGATTTACTCTCATTTATGTGAGCATGTAGAGTATCATCCATATTTGAACTGCATGGTGATTGGATTGAAGAGCTCTAAGAAGCCTTATTCCTGAATGAAGAATTTGACCACATATTTCAAAAACTACAGCATGGGGTAAAGGAAGAGAAATCCTAGTATCGACTTACGAATGGGCTCATATGGTCTCATGGACAACCTCTTAAACCAACTAGTTTATTACAACCCTTGCTTATCCCTGAAGGAAATGGACACATATTACTATGGACTTTATCATGAGCCTTCCCACAACCAAGAAAGGATGGAACATCATATATATGGTAGTAGACAAACTCACCAAAGTAGCCCACTTCATTCCCACAAAGACTCGGTATACAACATCTGAAGTGGCCACTCAATTTATGGAGCACATATTTAATTTAATGGATTAATGCAAGTCATATGGCACGATAGGGATGCAAAGTTTATGAGCAACTTTTGGCAAGCGGTTTTTTACTTTATGGGTACTAAGTTAGCTCTGTCCATGGCATACCACCCCTAGACTAATGGCAAGATAGAGAGGGTTAACAAATGGATTGAGATCTAATTGAGACACTTTTGTCATGATGTACAACATACTTGGGATTTGTGGCTTCATTTGGAAGACTTTGCATATAATAACTCCACTCACTCTAGTATTGGAATTTTCCCTTTTGAGGCATTATATGAATATAAGATTCTCCTCCCTATGGTCCTCTTCAATGATAAGATAAATCCTTAGAGTAAGAGGAATTAGAGCACATGCATACCCCGCTTCAGCAATATAAGGTGAATCTTAGAAAAGCCCAAGACTACATGAAGCTTTATGCAGATGAAAAGAGAAGGTATATGGAGTTCCAAGAGGGAGAGTTGGTTCTTTTAAAGGTATCAAAGTCTTGTTACTCTATTCTCAAGGATGGCATTAGCAATAAGATAGCCCACAAGTTCTATGGGTCATATCGGCTCTTAAAAAGGGTAGGTGACTTGGCTTATCACTTGGAACTCCTCTCCTCAACTAGGATTCACAATCTATTTCATGCTAGCTAGTTGAAGCCCTTCATTGGCACCTTAGTGAAGCATATGGAAGAGTTATCCCCCCATAGATGAAGAAGACATTATTCAATATACCCTAGAGGCAATCATTTGGTAGCATGACAAACAACTAAGGTCTAGGTTAATCAAATAATACCTCATCAAATGACAAGGTCTACCCCCAAAAGAGGCCTCTTGGTGACTAGCCACCATTTTGGAGGAATTCTCCAATTTAAAAGATGCTCAATTGGTTGAAGACTAGCTAGACATGGCCCCATTTTGACCACATGTTATCTGCATACAATAATATATTCTAAACCAATTTTAATCTTGCATTAATTATAGTAAAGTGCATCATACCTAGACTAAAAGTACTTGCCAAGAGCTTTGTTTTGACATATACCACACCCCATTTGAAGTAGGCCATAAAAAGTTATAGCAAATTTACTATAGTAGCCTACGGTGGATAGGAAATTATCCACAATGTTTAGGAGCCCATTTGTTAAGAATTGGTGGCCAAGCTTACAAATTATTAATGCCCCATTAATGTATATCTCATATACATGACTATGTTCCCCAACTCCATCTATATATGACCTTTCCCATCCACTTTTCTATCATTGTAATGTTGAACAAAGTAGTACTTTGCAGTCCCACTATTGAGCCATAGCAATATGTCCTTTTTTCTGTATTCAGGGCCAAAGCCTTTGCATTTGGATGGAATGTAAAGAGTGTGATAGCATGGGACACATGGAAAATACTCAATCACATTGATGGGATATAAAAGGCCTAAAGGGACCAAGTTAGGGCATCCAAAAATTTGAATCAACAAGTCTCTTCACCTTCCTCACAAATTCTATGGCTTTCCTTTCTTCTTTCTCTCTCTTCTTGTCTTTGTCTTTCCTTCTCTAGTCTTCCTCTCTCCTTTTCTTCCTCTTCTCTCTCCTTTATGTAGTCTTATCTCTCTCCTGTCCTCTTCTTTACAACTTTCATTGACTCCTAAGCTTGTGACATAAAGGAACATTTAGGAACGTCATAAGGTTGGGCGATCACTGCCACTATCCTGTTAGCTACAAGTTCCCATGTTGAATGCATATCTATGATTAGAGCATCCCTCATAGCGTGCAACTCAAATTTCATAATCACGGCTACACTAACATCAACATTCACATTATGCAATATTTTGTTCCTCTACTTAAATCAATGGTTGAAGCTACTCTAAAAGCATTTTTTGCTCAACTTGTAGAGCAACATGACCATCCAAAAATGTTTGCATCTTGGCCATACATTTAGTCTTCAATTCATCAATCCACTTCTTGAACAATCCTACTAACATTTTATCATGAGCAATGACTTGCTTCAAATATTTGATTTGTTGTTCATAGGCAGTCTCTAATGCATGAAAATATTTTGCCTTCATTTCCAATTCCACAGTTAATGCATGTGTCTTATCCTTACATTCTTGCAATTGCCCCTTGAAGTCACAAACCGTAGCAACTTTGACCACATCTTTCTTATGAACCTACTACACAAGTATGTTGTCAACTTCTCAATCATACCATTGGTATCAAATTGAATTTTCCCAATTCTCTTTCTCTTTCTAGCATGCACATTGTCATCACTAGATTTAGGGTCCTGCCCATTCATAGAGTAACCTTGACAATTTCTTTATTCCAAGCCTACATTACATTGCTTCCACTGCAGCAATCTTGAGATTGCAATCTTAAATAGATTTGAATCTTATATTGCATCAGATCTTTGGATATTGACCAATGCTTGCATTGGATCAGATGGTAGGATCATCAAAGTTTATTGGCCTATCTTATTGAACATAATTAACTAAAACAACAAAAATATAACCATAATTAAATAATTGAGACCAACTACATTTCAACATAGACAATTATTGCACTCTCATAATTAAACTTATAGCAATATCTTCAAAACTAAAGGTGAAACCTAAATAATATCCTTTACAAATATGGTTGAAATCTTATTTAAATAGATTTGAGTCTTATATCGCACTGGATCTTTAGATATTGACGAATGCTTCCATTAGATCAAATGGTAGGATCATCAAAGTTTATTGGCCTATCTTATTAAACATAATTGACCAAAACAACAAAAATTGAACCATAATTAAATAACTGAGATAACTAAGACCAAGTACATTTTAGCATAGACCATTCTTGAGTTTAAAAAAAACATAGAATAGGATCAAATCTTCAAGAGATTAATATACAATTTCAAGTCATGACATTCACAGCCCAGAATAGGGGCTATCTTGAATAATTTACTATGCTGAGAATCCAAATGACACATATTGCAATGAGCTACATCTAAACAAACATCTTTCTATGAAAGTAAAGAGCTACTTTACATTGACCATGCATAAATATAAGTATTAAGGTTATAATGTGTGTGATTCGAGCCTCAACAAACAACCATGTTAGTTGGCCATCTCTTAGCTAGCCACCCCACATTCCTCCCAAATAAATCATGCACTCACTATTTCAACTTCAAAAGGAAAAAATACAAGACCAAGGTTGAGACATAGTGAACTTACCAACTTGCCTCTTGTATTGTAGTACAAAACTCAAACATGATGCATGCAATGCTCCAAGAGTCATATATCCACATTCTTGTAGCCACATTTGCAGACCCACATAGAGGAGATGATAGAGAATAAGGGGAAAAAAAGAGTAAAGAGAGAATGCCACACATGAGTCCATTGCTCTCTCTCAACTCAATCCTCTCACACTTCCTCTTATTATTAAGAATATGTATTCTCTAGTAGCAGATATGGAAATTGTGAGAACTATCATTGAATAGCTACAACAAAAGGTTGGTTATTGCATGAAATATATGTAAATATGTGTTCTTGCAAGGTGATTTGCAAAAAGAAGTGTATATAGAGCAACAATATGGTTTTGAGAATATGTGTTACCTCGATTATGTGTGTACAACACTTTATATTTGCTAAAATAAAAACCAAGTGTAAAATAACATGACACAGCAAATAGAATCTAAGCAAGGATTAGCAACTATGAGAAGAACCAAAACTTATTTAATTTCAAACAAATTGATACAAAGATGGCTCTTCCACTTGTACACTTTCATTGTGAAGCTTAGATGGCAATCCAAAAAGATGATAGGTGAAGAGCTTAAGGCTACTTTGAAGAACTTTGACTAGGTGAAAGATAGATTGATGATGGCTAAAGGAGGGATCTTCCTTTTATAGCTTGGGAAGGTAGTTTGATTATCCTATGCAACCATATTGTGAACCTTTCCTAGTCCCTAGCTGCAAAGTAGAAAGATCTTCAAGCTTTGAGCTGAGACACTGCACCATTTGACCAAGCTAGTGATGCTATAAAGAATGGTCTTTATATTTCAGCCACTTGTCACGGAGAAGAAAACAATGATGTACAAAGAGATTATCATGCAACTTATCATCGACTATGTAAAAGTGAAATATCTTTTCCACAACATGTCCTACATTCTCGTGACATAAGTCATGTGGACAAGTATTGGAGACCACTAGTGCATGGATTGTATCTCATTCTACATCTTAAATAAGTAATTCTATGCCAAATCAATAACTAAAACAATAACATCATATGGAAACTTCATCAAGCACTCTTTAAATAGTTGTGCTTGCTATCAAAAGATGAAGTTGTGCTTCATAAAGTACCAAAAATGAGAAAAAAAAGTGTTAAAAGTAGATGTTCTCATTTGTTGCACTGCCAAGTTTTTTCTTTTCTTCTTGGCCCACATAGATCCACTTGCCTTGTTGAGACATCAATGAAGATCTTCATAGTCATGTCCCTAATATCCACTGAAGTCTCATTAGGATAGATTGTGAACCTATTAATGTCACATCTACCATAACATAATCCCCAAACAAGCATTTTTTGCATAGTATTTTGAATCATGGGGATTTGAACACAAAAAGAAATTTCACGTATTGGTGATGCTATGATATATTGATCAATTTGCCATATATTGACCTAGATCATTATTTTTATAAATAGACAAAACATTTGGCATGATCCTTTTCATGGTGCCTGAACTTGTTTTGTCTCATTAGATTAAATCCCTCCTTAAAGTATATCATTTGGACATGATATGCACAACAATACATATAATGCTCCTTCAATTTTTGAACAAAGTAAGGCCTTAACACATCAAAGCACCTAAGAGATATTTGTACTTTTGGATGGGCCCTTTTTAATATTTGGTACAACTCAACCTATGACATTAAACATTGAAACTCGTGAGACTAGTTTTTTATTTAAAATAATAATTGGTATCATACTAGAATATTTTAATAGCCATATTTGGTACTATAGAATACAGATTTGGAAATGTATAGTACCAATTTGGATTGTACCAATTTGAAACTTTATATTCAAAAATTTGGCACTGTGCTAAGAAATATAAGAGACTACTACACTCATTTGGTGACCCTTTTCATTCTATCCAAAACTAATTTGGTACTATATAAAACAAGCTTGGTACTTTGTAGAAACATTTTGATACCATGTTAGGAAAAATAATAGACTACTAAACCCTATTGTTGGTACCTTTTGGTGCTACACAGACCCAATTTGGTACTATATAGAACCAATTTGATACTTTATAGAAGAACTTTGATGTTGTGTTATGAAATATAACAAAGTACTCGAGCCTTTTGGTATCAGCAATTACCAATTTTGAACTTTACAAAATAATTTAGTACTATTATAGGAAATATAAGAGCACTAGATCCATTTGAAACCCCCATTTGGTATTGTGCTGTAAGAATTTAAACCTTTATAGTAATTTTTTGGTATTGTTCTCTATGGAATACTTTGGAGTACTAGACCCTTTTGATAATGCATGATAGCAATTTTATACTTTATGGAATCATTTGGTATTGTGCTAGGAAATATAAGAGACTATTGTAAAATATCAATTTTGTACTTCACAAAAGCATTTGGTACTTTAGAGTGTCCTTTCGGTATTATACCAATGAATATACTAGAATACTAGATCCATTTGGTACTATACATTTTTAATTTGGCGGTTCACATAAACATTTGGTGCTTCATAGTACCCTTTTGGTACTATACCAAGGAATATACTAGAGTACTAGATCCATTTGGTATTATACATTATTAATTTGAAACTTTACATACTATACTATGAGCTAAAATAGATTGATAGAGCAATTTGGTCCCAATGTATGCTAATGTACAATATCATGATGGTACTATGAAGTACCGATTTGGTACCACACTAGGAATGTACTAGTACCAAAACCAAATGAAATGCTTGATAATGTGTTTATATGGAAGTAATGAGTAGATGGATTCTAGAAATTATTAGGTGGTGATCCAATTAGATGAAGAGAGCTATTGAGTATCTAGCATGGAAGGATAGGGTAGCGCAAGGTACAATTCAAGTATCTTCATATCAATATAAGTTCTCTTACCACACCAAAAGCTTTTATAGCAAGAAAAACGAGGTGGTATACATTTGCTACATGGAATATATGAGGCACAACAAAATGTACTATATGTAGACTACAAGACACATGACAGAAAATAGAGGAACAAAAGATAGTTGATGCACAGGATGCATTAAAATACTTTTTGTCCAATCCTCTTCTAACATATATTCTTTTTATTAGTCAAAACTCAAGTCTCCATGCTCCAAAAGCCATACACTAGATCTCTTACTTTACCTATGATGATGTTACATCGAGGCCATTGTCTTTGACATGCACCCAATAGCAAAACTTCCTCCCCATCTTTAATCTCAAGATGACAACTGGCTATGGCAATGTTTCTCTGATGAACATTTAAAATCCTACAATTCTTATATGGTTCATTTGTGTTGTGCCATTGGGATTGTTCAATACCATCGTCAAAGGATATCTCTTCAAGAGGAGCTCATGTGTGGACTGGGGCACCTTGAGCTAGCTAAGTGTGTTATGGATGCTGGATAGAAGAGCACTTTCAACCTTATTTTTGACAATTGTAGATTCTAAAAAGTTGGATGAAGCAAGAGTAAATGGAATAACTCTCTCTAGACAACTATTATAGGCCCTAGTATTTGCTTGCACCAAAACTTTACCATAGTTGAATATATTTTCTTTGTTGGCTTTGCTTCATCCATTGAAGATGGATTTGTCAATCGAGTGTTTTCTTTTTATTTCCTTATTTGTTCTCTTTTCTTAGTAACTAGTACTCATGCATAGAAGCTATCTTCTTGAGATATTGTCCCATCTCGAGGATATTTGAATTTCTCTCCATAGTCTGATCTATGGATTCAATACCTTGGACAATATCGATATTGGGAACACCTTTCATATTCTCAATGGACCTATTTGTTTGAAATGAGTTGTTGCCACACAAATTATCCTTTGGATGTTGAATTAATCTATGGATAGTACATAGAGGGAAAGAGTTATGGAATAGGAAATGGAAGGTGAACACACACACACACACACACACACACACACACACACACACACACACACACACACACACACACACACACACACACACACACACACACACACACACACACACACACACACACACACACACACACACACACACACACACACACACACACACACACACACACACACACACACACACACACACACACACACACACACACACACACACACACACACACACACACACACACACACACACACACACACACACACACACACACACACACACACACACACACACACACACACACACACACACACAGAGAGAGAGAGAGAGAGAGAGAGAGAGAGAGAGAGAGAGAGAGAGAGAGAGAGAGAGAGAGAGAGAGAGAGAGAGAGAGAGAGAGAGAGAGAGAGAGAGAGAGAGAGAGAGAGAGAGAGAGAGCATTACAAAAAAGGTGGAAAAAAAAGTAATACAAGTGAAATATTTTTTGAAAAAAGGAAAAATAATTCCCAAATAAGACTAAACAAGAAACCAAATTTTGAGGTGTGATCTACCAAAAAGAGGTGGGTCGCATGGATGCCACTGTATTTTAACTAGTTAAAAAATGGATGGTTTTTTTTTACTATTGTTTGTTAGTCAGCTTTTCTTCCCAAATGCCAAAAAGGCATAGCATAAGAAATCCTTGGCAAGTAGTTCTAAAGAACACTAACCAAAAGCATCTTAAAAAGTTGTATACTTCTTGAATAAGTCTAATGGGTCATGTAGTTACTCCATAGCCACATTGATATGAGAGTAGATCAGAGAGCATAAGGTTAGATATTAGGTAGAAAAATAAGAAGAAGAGAGAATTGGGAATTAATCTAGTCGAATAGAAGTGTCATATAAAGAACCTTACAAAGATGTAAATTATTATAAAGCAGGTGCTTTATTCCTAGAAAAATGGAAGGAATTAAGGATTGAACCAATGCAAAATGGTTGGACCTAGATAGTGCTAATTGCTAATGGTTTTACAAGAATTAGAAATAATTTCTTTGATGGGCATAGGAGGTAGGAGCCACCCTTCAATCCAATATAAGGCAAAAGCTAGGGACCCTCTAGAGTAGGATCATTCTAAAGGAAAGAGACCTAATCTAGTATCCTAGGTGACTAGAAATACTCAATAGATCAATGATGGATAGAAAGGAGTAGCACACATATGCATGCAATATTGCTTAAGAGTTGGATGACGAGGAAAATTGATAGATATATAAGAAGTGCATCTTCAACCACACCTAGAGATTCTAGGAAGGTGACATTTGTTGAAGATAGGAATTAGCAATATTATATCGAGGTCGGTTGAGGTAGGAAAGTGAAAACTTATTTGTTCAATCATACCTTGTGCTTGTGTAGAGATATAGCTGCCTAAGATAATGATCATATGCTCCGATGTCTGCAACCCCCCCTTCTGCTGTGAGCCATAAGTCCTTTTTTTTGTTTTTGAGGGCAAAAACCTTCCGGGTCAGGATGGAATGTAAAAGAGTGGGGATAGACAGGTAGGACATGGGTTAGCATGGGAATACCTAGCTATATTGACGGGGTATTTAAGGTGTTGGGAGATCCAATTAGGGATCAATTATTAATAATCAAGTCTCTTTTACCCTTCCTTCCAGCTTTCATGGCTTCCCTTCTCTTTCTCTCTCTTTTCTCATCTTTCTCTCTCTTCTACTAGTCTTTCTCTCTCTTCTTCTCTCATTTTCTTCCTCTTTTTTTCTCCTCTTTGCAGTCTCTCCCTTCTCTCTTTCTCTCTCCTAGGTCTCCTTCATTACACTACATCAAGTTTCCCTTGTTCTTCTCAACCTTCAAAATCAGGAAAGCCAAAAGTTACTAAAGCTACAATAGTTGATGGTGGGCCCATCATCAATAACTATTGACAATAACCCACCATCAATAGCTATTTACAAAAACCCACCATCAAAACCAAAGATGACCACATCCACAGACAAAAGGAAAGAATCAATCCACAATCAATGTGTCCAAAGGTATTAGGTAACATTGGCATGACTATAAATACAATGAAACTATCATCACATGTATGAAATAGCAGGATAATAGTTTGACCGTGTGTACTCATAGATATGTTCAAATGGACTTAGGAATTCTAGATAGTAATACCATTGAAGTCTAAAATTACTATAATATGATTTTTTTCCTACATTCCTACTTGGTGTTGAGATAGATGTGATGTTGCTAAGATAGGGATCATCTAGTGGTATTGGGTTGTGGATATCGATCCCATATGTGTAAAGATGTGCTATTGTAAAGGATGGATCTATTGTTTGGCAAAAGAATCTTGTGCTTGGAAATGGTTGTTTATGGATGTGATTGGAAAATGTGATGAGATCATCATGGGATTGATATCAATATATCCTCTTCCCCAAGTCTTGCCATTATGGCTTCCACTCAGTTGGTTATTACTATCTAAAGTGCAAATTGCCACCTAAAGTCTTGCTTTTATGGCTTCCACTCAGTTGGTTATTACTATCTAAAGTCCAAATTGCCACCTAAAGTCTTGCTATTATGGCTTCCACTTAGTTGGTTATTACTATCTAAAGTGCAAATTGCCACCTAAACTAGAGGTCAAACATATAAGGAAGGTTCCACTTATGGTAGTACAAGAACCAATGGGGCTCTATTCAATTAGATCATGCTCATGATTAGTCCTATAATAGGGGATAAACCCTCAAGGTACAGGTGCATGGAGATGGGCATTGGGGGACTCGAATTAGAAGGGAGGGTTTCTACATAGGTCGGGGTATCCAATGATGAATACCAAGAGGAAAGGAGAAATTGAGGATAAAGTTGAAGTATCCTGCTAGTCTTGATGGAAGAGTGGTTAATGAAGAATTATTTTAATATTATTTTAAAAATATGAATTTCACTTTTGTGTTATAAGGAAACCTATGTAACAGAATTAATTAATGAAATTTTTATATATGTCTCATAGTGTGGTAGGTCCTTATTAAATAATTAAGCATATAAAGTGAGTACATGGAAAGCGGGTGGACAACTATCGTGATGACATTATCATATGAATGGGTGGACCCAATTTATCAAGTAACTTTTAAAAGAAGAAACTAAGAATAGTGTTATATGATGACTTTTTAGGACCAATGTGTTAAGAAGAAGGGGATTATGGAAGAGAGAGAAGAGAATAAAAAAGAGAGAAAAGAGGAGAGAGAAAGATAAACAAGGAGAGAGAAATATTAGAAAGATAGGGGAGAGGTGAGAGAAGCCATAGAAGCTGGGCAAGAACCTTGGATGTGAAAGAGAATTTGTATTATTGTCTGAATTAATCCTGTGTGAAATACCTCTTACATCTTATATAGTCATGCCATCTTGTCAACAAGTATTTATTGAAATATTCCTAAAATATATTTCTAATTCCTCTTCATTACAATCCATCCCCACCAGGATTTTTTTTCCTAAAAAACAAAATTAGATCCTATTACAAAATATGCCTAATGGTGGAGATGGTAGAGTACCTATTTAGACAACATAAAAGATATCCTTATCTTCGAGGATCTTCAAGGATCTTCAAGCAAAAGATGAATCTAAAGTTGAAGGCCAAGTACAATATATGTATAACTATGTTGCACCATAAAAGTGATAACTTGGCCCAAAACTTTTTAGCAATGAGTTCTTACAAAAGGTAGACATAGTGTTGTCTATTATAGACCGTACTAGACTAAATCTATCTAAACCTTTAATTAGCTTGTTCGAATCAAGAGTCCTACATCTCAAAATGAAGCTTATTAAGCACTTTCGGTCTATGTATGACTCACTTCTCTGTAATTAATGAAAGTCAAACTTGTTCTAAAACAAAGGACTATCTTGTACATAACCATAGTGAAACAAGGCTCATAAATGACATAATCTTCTATTAAAAGAGTACTTGAAGATATAGGAAGAACTCAAGATGCTTTCTAGTCTAAACATAGCTTTTTTCAATGGCAATGCTTTATCCTCCAGGATCAAAAGGAAAGGTCTCATCCATGCATGCACGATATTCTTGGCCACCAAGCCATAGGTATCATTATCCATGAACTCATATGCATGTACATTTAGATCCACAAAATCATAAGTAGCCGAATCAAATAAAAATTCATGGTCAGGGTCCTCCTCATGCTAGTTATGATCTGCATAATCTTTCTCATGTTGGTCTTCAATTCCCAACATAATTGTTAGAAGCTTCATAGACTACTATATATATATATATATATATATACAGATATATATATATATAGAGAGAGAGAGAGAGAGAGGGGTGGGGTCATGAATATATGTATGTATCATGTGAGTTCAAAATAAGGGTTTAAAAAACACCATTATTATACATTTTTTACATACAAAAGGGTCTCATATAAAAGGGTCACACACACACACACACACACACACACAGGCCTTGAATGCATGTGTGATATAGAGGATATATATATATATATATAGTGAACCTCCTGAGGCTACTATAGAGCCTTTATCTTCTTCTCGACCCCTGCATCAATATTTTTTTCATCATTAGTATCTTCATTCTCTTCATCAAAATATTTAATTACCAATAGTATTTTTGCATTCTTCACCTTGCACTTGTCTTTATGATTAGAGGACATTGGTTTAGCACATCTATAACATGAGTCTTGAACATGCAATTCTTTGATTTGGCCACTAGTTAAGTATCTATCGCTAATAACATTAGACAAGATTTTGCCCACACCATTACACTATCTAGTTCAGTAGTAGATCTATCATACTGTTGTCCATGGTGCTTATGATGATTATATGGTTGAGAATAAAATGACTACTACTCATTGTCATGTTGTTTAAAAGAATATGTACTATCACCATGTCTTTCCACCCATAAGAAATTGGTTCAAGAGGATGATTTCCATGAGCATTAACATGTTCATATCCATTTGCATGCTTCTCATAAACATTTGCATGTTGCTTTCCAAGTGTAGATTCCAAGTGCAGACTGCTACCCATGACCATGCTGCCCCCATGAGAATTGGCATATTCATTAGATGCATGCAGCTCATAGTATGTATTACCAGCATATGCATGCTAACCATAAGCATAATCATTAGATGCATGCTGTTGTCTTTGCTCATAGTATCCATACTATGTATTACCATCATATGCATGCTAACCATAAGCATAATCATTAGATGCATGTTGCTCATAGTATGTATTACCAGCATATGCATGCTATAACCATAAGCATAATCCTTAGATGTATGTTGTTGTCTTTGATCATAGTATCCATACTAATCATCACAACGTTATTCTTCATAATGCCCATGAGAATGCTCATGCTATTGATAACACTCATGGTGCTCATATTGACTACACCTACTCTCGTGCTAAGCCCCAACGAGTTTGTAAACAATGGTCAATGTGTATGAGCGATATTTGAATGTTGCATGAGTGTCATGCTTATGAATTTTGAAAATGTTGCTACCTTCAATGATCTTGAAGAATCTGTTGGTTGCTTTGTTTTAGATGGAGTTGTTGATTCTTGAAGAGCTCTTACTACAAATGAGTAGTTTGATATTGCTACTATAATAGATTGTTAGTAGTTCTATCCAATTGTTGTAATACAATGTTGAAAGTTCTATATAACTACTATAATACATTATGGTTTATACAATTATTCCAGTTGATGTGAACATTTAGATCTATGTCTATTTTAAGCAAATGTTTGATTCTATGATGGAATTTCTTGATTGAAAGGTATCAAACACCAATGTCACCATCTCTAGCTACTATTGTTGTTAGCATTTCACTATTATTTTTGCTCCTCCTACACCTGTCACAACTAGTTTCCCTCTTGGTCTATAAATAGTGAGCATTTGGGCTTTCTATAGTGATTTTAGGATTGATACAAATTTCAAAGCATTTGAATCTCTAGTAGCTTTAAAACACAGTAACAATTGTAGGTCCCTTCCCCAAACCAGGATTAGGAACTTTCTATTAGCAACTACAAAATCTCTTCACAAGCAAGCAAAGGAGATGTTAGGCTTCAGACAACAAAACAATAGAATAGTGCAATAGTTTCTCATTGTTGCAATCATGTTGTTGCTTAGATTGTCCATCATGTTGCTACTACCAAATTGTCTAAGAATAGCATCATAATGCTGCATCGTAACCTAATCACCTTTGAAATCTCAAATACCAGTATATAGAAGGCTTCCAATCTTAGGGCTCAAGTGCATAATCAAGTTTCAAATGAGGTTGTCGTGGATGAATGAAAAGCAGAGAACTCTGATGCAATATCTTGAGCTGAATGATGAATGATAGGCTAATCATGGACTTCTCAACATACTTTTAGAGATTCTCAACATAGATTCATTTGGTCTCTTTACCATCACCCCTATGAACTAGCAGCAAAAGAACATTTGAATATAAGAGTGCATCATTTGTATCACATGCAAGCCAATGGTTCCTTGCTTTTCCCAACTATTAATGTCGATGTTTCATTGACTAAGAGTAAATTTGACAACCTATATGAGTGCCACCATTCAGTACCTAATGGACTCATGAATCCCACTAATGTAATGATTGGTGGAAAAGTTGCAGTTGTCCATGCTTTTGGTGATGTTGGCAAAGGTTGTGCAATTCGGGAAAGTAGAATGGTGGATGGAACATCATGTATATAGAGTTTAGATTAAGGGACAATTCTCTCTCTATTGACTTTCCATTTTCTTCAAATGTATTTGAAAGTAATTATAAAGCTTCAAATGGTGCATCTACAACTCCTCTAAATGCTGGGGGAGCTAGCAAGGAGTTTGGAATATTCCAAGTCAACACTCCTTCTTAAAAATACAACATGTGGTACAATAGGTAGGTCTCTTTGGAATCTTGAGTTGCACATGCTTACTACTACAAAAACATTCACAAGAGTTGGACCAAAGAGCTTAAGTAGTATGACAAGAGTCAAAATTTCTTATGAAAACGTTGTTTGAAATTTGAAATAGATGTCAAAGATACCACTTAGCTCTTCTAAAATATCCAACCCTATTGATGGAAGGACCTATAGCAAATGTCTATTAGCTAGAATTCCTTTGAAAAGATATCTTAGGGCGGTAATAGAAAAACCAAAATGGGATGTGATGCCTCTTGAATGTGTTTCCAAACATTAGAACTGTAGGAGTAGTAGTTTACTATACTTATTTAGCCATTGAAGATACATCAAATATGCACATCAATTCTACACTTTCCCATACTTCATAGGCTTCACCATCTCCCAAGTGAAATGAGGATCATTATGCCCAAAATAGTCATATACACTAGTGCTTCTAGTAGCCCTTGTTAAGGATGCAAAGATCGAGTGTATGGATGAAAGTTGTCAAAAAGGATTGGTTTGAGTTGTTGTAGTAGAATTCACCAATAGTTAATCATGAAGACACTATTAAAGAGTATTAGTTAATGAATAATGGGAGACACCTATTTTAATGTTTCTTCCATGTAGACTAGGATGATGTTTCTTAACTCTTGTGTAGTCCTATTGGGAGACACTTATTTTAGTGTTGCTTCCATGGAAGTTGAGACGATGTTGCTTTACTCGTGCATAGTATTGGTAGTTGTATGGATTAGATGGTTGCATTAAATTCCAAATTCAAGCATGGAACTTGCCATTGCATTGGCATATTATGCTATTGAAGAATGGCTATAGCACTTTGGTGTCCAAAGATATGCTTGCCAATGTTGTTGAAGAACAATTACATTGCTCTGGTGTCCAAAGATACACAACATTGATGGTATATCTAATCCTTCTCAATCAATTGACATTAAAATACCCTCTATAAACACTAGCAAGTTCTTAGAATTGAGATCTATTGCAATCAGCATCTAAGATTGCAGATACAAGTGGAGATCAAGATGTAGGCTATTTTATAGAGAGTGGAGTTATTGGCACTTGACTATTTAGTTTCCCTGAAGGACAATGGAGAACTCTTTTGCAACAATGCCATTTCAAACTCTAGAATTTGGTCAATTTTTTAAAGGAAATACAAAGATACTGCTAGATTAAAAGTGGAAGTGTCTTCAACATTTGCAACAATCATAGTTGTAGCTCTATATCAATCATTCTTACTTCTTCAAACCTCTCATAACGTAGTATTCAACATCAAAAATAGTAGCAATAAACAAGTTTGCATACTTCTGATGAAGCTTGATCTCATTGATCAATATGAAATAAAACTTCCCCTAAACCCCCAAGTTCAACACAATCTTCAACCCTTTTAGCTCCATCTCACTAGCCTTCTTGAGAACATTTTCACTAGAGCTACATGGCCTTCTCTTGAACCATTTTCATTGGAGTTGCATCCTTAGATATGTTCCTCTAGTCCAATGATGCCCTTATCTATCTAGTATAAATAGCAATCTATTCCCACAGATGGTAGATCTAAGTTGGAAGGGTCAGAAGCCTTATGAATCAATACCACAAAGAAGACAAATGGTAGATCTTTGACAAATCTCCATTTCATATTGGCATAAGGTGAAATGTCATTTCAAAACTTGGCAAAGAACCACTTTAATGGGAGTCAAGTTGAAGCTACTAATGCCTAGGATATTTCTCCAAACGATTGTTGTGATTTTGCCATAGCTAGGATTTTGAAGAAAGAGGGAAATAGTTGAAAGATTCAAAATAAAGCTTTACTTCTTAATCTTGAGCAAGAACTTTGTGTCTAATCACTTCAGCAAGAATCATAGAGCTTGCAAGATGATCACATGGTTGTCTAGGATAGGGAAATGGCTACTACAAGTAGTGCAATTTGCACTAGCTACTCCTAATCACACATGGGGCTAGATACAGACCAACAGAGTGCTCAATCTCTTTGTTAGGATGTAAGGAAGGCCATTATAGAATCGGAAGATGCTAGTGATAGATGATCAAGAAAAAGGATCAACATTTCTTGCTAAAGCTCTCATGGAAGCTTCAAAGGTAGAAGAAGATGAATTCCAATAAAGTAATTAATACTAAAACTATTGCTAACTCATGAGACTCCCTTTTGTTGATCAAATACCTTCAAAATGGTCTAAGATTTTAGGATGACCTGCTATTTTGTCCATCCACAACCATATCTATCCCTTCTAGCTTCAAGACTTATCTTCTTCCAATTGCGATAGTCCTCTAATTGCATAGATGTGCCATTAAGAACCATCTTGGATTTTTTTTCTACGTAAAAATGAGATAGGATGTGTACGAAAAGTGGATCAAAATCTGAGCTCTCATACCACTTATCAAGAAGGGGATTATGGAATAGATAGAATATTGAAAAAGAGAGAGAACAGAGGAGAGAGAAAGATTGGAAAGATAGCAAAGAGGTGAGAGAAGCCATATAAGCTAAACAAGAAGCTTGGAGATGAAAGAGAATTTGTAGTATTGTCTGAATTGATCTTGATTGAATAACCTCTTATGTCTTATATACTTGTGCCATCTTAACGACAACTATTTATTAAAATATTCCTTAAATATATCTCTACTTCCTCTTCATTACACAATATCATAGATCGTGACTAAGGATCATTTCAGGGGGTTGGAGGTGAGATTATACCTTATGGGTAGAGGAATCCATCTCAGTCCCTTTATATATATATATATATATATATATATATATATATATATATATATATATATATATATATATATATATATATATATATATATATATATATATATATCTCCATTTGAACCAAGTGTGGTGATTAGTCTGCTCTTAATCGGGTTTATATACAAAGAACCTTTATTGATTGGGTGCTAGATTGTTGTTAAATATTGTTACATCATAGGTCCCTTAAGTCAATCCTAGTGTGCCAAGGTTAAACATTTCACTGTGAGGTAGACTCAAAAGTCACATGACTAGTGTAAGTTATAAATGTGAAGGGGCCTAGATAATGCTACTTAGGAAAGACATCCAAGAGACTACCAAACATCCATTTACTTGGCTCTAGCTAAGAACAAGCACATCATAAATGTATATAGTAATTATGTATTGGAGCAAATACTTTGATGTATGTATTGTTGCAATATATTATGTGTAGATAGTATCAATTATGGGTTACAATCCATGATATGTGCTTTTGAATGAGTACTTTTATAGACACTATTTTGATTTTATTATATTGATACTATTACATGTTAGATACAATCCTTGATATGTGTTAATGAATGAACACTTTTGTAGACATTGTTTTGGTTTTATTGTTGTGATATTGATAAAATCAGTCTCTCTAATATACATTTGGATAGCTAGATACTATGATGTTATTGTGTTTGTGAGAACTTGTTGATGTAGTAATATTGTGTATTGATTCATGCAATTGATTTTCACTGCTTTTGGGTACTATTATATGTGTAATTTCTCGTTTATGGTTCATTTGACTTATCCTCACTTTTGGTCATACTGAACAATTTTATTGTGGAAACTCGACTAGCCTTTTGGTGTAAATTTTTTAAATTTTTGGGTTGTTTCTGATTGACAATTAGTCCTGATCTTGAAAACGGCTTCATCATCTGCTATGGACATGGAACTCTATAACATTAGGGAATTTGATACTACAAAGTTTAGTTTGTTAAAATAGCAAATCTAGGATGTCCTAATAGAAAAGAAGTAGTTAAAGATGATACAAAGTGTAGATGCAATAGCTATAGATTTGTCTAGAGACAAATTGAAGGAATTGGATGCATTGTCTAAGTCCACTGTCAAATCGCACTTGGCAAATCAGTTTACTTTGCGCTTGTGAATGAAACCACTATGCATGGCTTAAGGAAAACATCATGTGATATATATGAGAAGGAGAGTCTCTTAAATAAATTGTACTTGGTGGTGAACATTTGAGTTATAAATAAAGGGGGGTCCTAGTATTTCCTCCCACCTCAATGAATCCAACATAATATTCAATCAAATGCGAGTATAAATTTGAAGTTTGAAAATGAAGTTAAGGCAATATTTTTGATATGTTATATTTGCTTATTAGGATAGCCATTAGTAATTCATGTCCAGATGGTGAGTTGGACTTGAATTATGTTGTGGGTAGTTATTACTAAAGAGATACATAGGAGATCCATCGACTGAGGAAAAAATGGTCAAGCATTGGAACATAGGAAAAAAGAGGTGGAAAATAGTATCAAGCAAGAACCAAGACTGTGAATGATCACACAACAAATCCAAGTTCAAGAAAGACATTGAATGCTTTCACTATGGTACAACAAGTCATATCAATGACTATTGTAAATGGAAGTGAGAGCAAAAAGATAAGAAGAATTATGACAAGGATATTGACATGAAAAAGGATAAAGATAAAGCAAAGATTGAGGAAGTGAGTGTGGTAAAACTACACATAAAGATGATGGTCAAGTGTTGTTTACTTCTAGTGTTCCTCCATATGTGTTGGTTGCATCTAATCGATACTTAAACTAAGATTGGATAATTCATATTGTGCTTCTTTTCATGTAACTCCTTGCAAGGAGTGAATTTGTTCATAGGATACCAACAAGGGTGGATCCATCCACCTTGGAAATGAATCCATGTGTGACATAGCTAGTGTAGGAAATATGCAATTTTCATCTTAGAATGGCTCTACTTCACCTTTTAGAATGTATGATACATACCCATGCTCAAAAAGAGTTTGATCTCTACTAGTTAGCTTGTTGATTAGGGATATTCCACTACCTTTAGTAGTTGATGTCACGAGGGCTCACTTGTTGTAGCTAGAGGAGCCAAGTGTGGAACCTTGTATCTTCTTTATGTATCCACTATAAAAGTTCATGTAATTGTAGTAACCAACTAGCCAAGTGTATTTTGTAGCATTTTTGGTTATGCCATAAATCTAAGAAAGGAATGAAAACACTTTCTCATGTAGGTTACTTGTTGATTCTCAAATTTTTTGATTTTTCTATATGTGAGCCTTGTACATATGATAAATATGCATGTTCAACCCATAAGAGAAACTTTAGAAAAAAAAAAGAGTGAGCCCCTTGACTTAATATAGAGTGATATATGTGGACCTATGCCTAAAAGGTCATTTAATAAAGAACATACTATTTTATTACATTTATTGATGATGCAACTAGAAAGGAGTGGTTATTTCTTATGGCTAGGAAAGATGATGTGTCGTTTTGCTTTAAATTTGTTTTTGGTCCTTATAGAAAAATGTCTTAGGAATGATAATGGTGGAAAGCATATCTCTCATGAATTTGAAAGTTTTTGTGAAGTGCATGATATCAAAGGGGAGCCCATTGCATCTAGTAATCTTACACAAAATGGCGCATGCATATTGATATGAAAGGGTGTTAAGGTTGCTTTCAAGTGATGGCCTTACTCAAGGCTTTTGGGGGGTTGAATCAATGGCAATGAGGTTTTATATTTGATAAATAGGCTACCAAATATGACATTAGATAGTGGAATTCCTAAGGAAACTTGGATAGGCAAGGAGCCTCCGTATGATTATTTAAGAGTATTCAATATGAAGTTTATGTGCATATGCAAAAAGATAAACATAGCAAGTTTAAGAGTATTCAATATGAAGTTTATGTGCATATGCAAAAAGATAAACATAGCAAGTTAGAGCCAAAGTCAAGAAAATGCATCTTTATAAGCTATAGAAAGAATGGAAAAATGGGTTATGGCATCTAGAATGCAAAAGCTAGGAAGCTCATATGTAATAAGAATATGATCTTGAAAGAGAAAAAGATGCATTAAAAACCCCTCAAGGAAATGGAAACAAGAAGGACTACTTTCCAAGATTAATTACCATCTATTATATTGTTGTAAAGGGCAAATACTAGTGTACTAAGTATGCAAAGAGAGGGCTCAAGTGGTGCTTTTGCTAGTGTGGGAGCTCACGCTTGACCACCAAGACCCACGGATTGCTTATTGTTTCAAGCGTTTCAAGCCGAATGTTGATGGCTACCTCTCACCTCGCCATGCATGCTCTCAAGCCTATAAGTGTAGTGAGCTTACCTCCATGCCCGATTGAGTTGCCTCCTCCATCAAGCACTCCGGTAGCTCCACGATCCAAGTGCAAGCCTTAAGTGTGTTTGATCCTCAAGCTCTAAGCTCCATGCTCCATTGCCATATGTGTGAGACAAGAGAAGAGAAGAGAAGAGAAGAAGAGAGGAGAAGATGGAGAGCTTCTCCACCATGGTCCCTCACCCTCACACACTCACTCCCTCACACTCTTACACTTCCTCTCTCAAGCAAAAGCACAAGTAAGCAAGAGCAAGAAGAAGAATAAGAAGAGAAGAGCTAATTTTGGTCACATACAAGAATGAGCTTCTTCATTCACTTTTTGCCTTTTATACAAAACCGTAACCCTTATCCCCTTTGGGCATCCATCCCTTTTTTATACGACCAGCCATCTTAGCCTAGGTCCTCTTTTCCTATTTCCTTCCTATTTGCATTGTGCCTTCACTCATGCTCATCTACATTTACAAATTGCACAGGAGGAAGCTTGGTGCTCTTTATCAAGGATTTAGAGTGCACTTTTATATTTAAAAGGTGCATTTCTTCTTTTGCGCTTGTCCTCAACTTTTAAGGTTGTCCTTATGCTTTTGGCCTTTTTTTTTCTTATTTTTTCAATTGGGGGGGTCACCCTTTTAGCTTTGCCTTGCATCTTCTTAAATTTATTTTTACTTTCTTTGCTCTGGGATTAACATTATACCCCTCCTAGCGGAGTGCTAGTCCCATGGCACTTGCTGCACTTGTGGATGAGGGCTTGGGTGGTTAAAAGGTTGCCATGTGGGTTGGTGATGGAGCTTTGTGGAGATTTGATGGCAAGAAGAAGCATCACAAAATTGGATGAGAGATTGCAGAGGCAAGAATAGATTTGATGGGTAGTGGGGGCCTCCAATATCGGTGGTTGATAGTAATTGTTGAGTATACCTGAAAAAGAAAAAGAAACTACACTACCTAGGGGCATGTCTACCTCACTATACAGTGCATGGTGTTCGTGTAAGTGAAACTGGGAGTTGGGTTGGAACTTCAGGGAAACTTGTGGTGTTGTTCCACACTTGAGGACCCAGTTTGTTTACAATGGAGGTACTGTCGCGGGTGTGACTTAGGGAGATATGTTTAACCATAGGAGCACAAACTCCCTAGGTGTGTCCTATCCTTGATGTGCCCTAAGTGGAAGTGGGGGATAGGAAGGGTTAGGGGGTTAGGCATGGAGCTGGGGCCAACCGAGACCATCGAATGCATCTAACTTGAGAAACCCTAGGCGCAGTGTTTGTGGCACTTTGATATACATGGGAAGGCTCGTTGTTCCTTTCCTTTTGCTTTGTATGGGTATTTTTTATGTTTTGTTTTTTTTGGAGATACATTGGGAGGGAGCATGCTAGATATCATCTTGATGCTCTTTAGTAGTTACATTTTGAGGGGGTCTAAGAGATTTGCCAAGAAACACATGGCTTAGCATGTAGCCCTTTGCTCTCGTGATTGTACTTGTGGCCATAAAGGGAAATTGGTTCTTGCACTCATTCTTTCTTTTGTTGATCTGATTTAGAATCAGGCCCCTCTTCCTGAACTAGCTCTAGTGATCTTGTTGAGGTGGATGCATTTGCTATTCTGGCTTACCCAACCCTAGCAAGGAGAGTTCTTGTGAGGTTTATCTAGTTGAGATTAGGGGAGCATGTTACTCCTCTACTCCCAAGCTGGTGCTAGGCTTGGGTGTTGTGCCATGGAGTCCATGTTGCAGCGCCCTCGTTGTAGCTCTAGTTTTCTTTTTAGTTGCTCCAATGTCTCTTCTCCTCTTGAGTGCATGACATTCAATGCCGTGCTCAAGAATGTGTGTTGTTGCTCCAACATTCTTGACTTGACAACCGCTGCGACTTTGCTTTTTGCTAGTAGAAGGAGCTCACCGCTCAACCGCCAAGACCCACGGACCGCTTATCCCTTTAAGCTTTTCAAGTAAGCACCTATGGCTATCTCTTACCTAGCTGACGTGCCTTCGATCCTACTGAGGTGTAGTGAGCTTACCTCAATGCCTGAATGAGTTGCCTCCTCCCTTAAGCATACCGGTAGCTCCACAATTTGTGATGCAAACTCAAGCATCCTCAAGCCTCCACCTCCAAGCTCCATCCTCCATAGCCACGCACAAGACAAGGGAAGAGAAGAAGAAGAGAGGAGAAGATGGAGAGCTTCACCTCCAAGATCCCTCACCCTCACATACTCACTCCCTCACTCCCTCACACTCCCTCTCTCAAGCACACACAAGCAAGCAAAGAGAAGAGAGGAAGATGAGTCCACTTTTGCCACATACCAAAGAACAAGCTTCTCTATTCACTTTTTGGCTTTTATACATTCCCTAAACCCCTTGGGCACCCATCCCTTTTTTACATGACTAGCCATTGTGGCAAGGCCCTCTTTTCCATTTCCTTCTATTTTCCTTATCTCTTTACCTATGCTTGCCTACCTTTTATAATTTGCACAAGAGGGAGCTTGGCACTCTTTTACAATAGTTTTGGGGGCGCCTTGCATTTAAAAATGCACTTTTGCCTTTGCCTTGATTTTTGAGGCCGCCCTTGCACTTTTAGCTGCTCTCCATCCTGCTTCTTCCATTGCATGCGCATTCTTGAATTTTTTTTTCTTCTGTCTCAAACTGGGGTTAACATTACCTCCCCTCCTAGATGAGTGCCAGTCCCATGGCGCTTGCAAGGCTTTGCTGCTGATGAGGGCTTGGTGCTTGGAAGGGTGGTTACTGAGGTGATGATGGGCCTTGTGTGGGTGGGTACTGGGTGAGAAGCTTGGCAAATGATTGTGTTGTTGGAGGCCGAGGATATGTTGCGTGGATGGCAGGGCCTCCGATCTTGGTGGTTTGCACCATCCGTCATTACTTGAAAGAGAAAAAGTGCGCTACATAGGGGGTATGTCTATCTTACCGTGTGGTGCATTGTGCTCATGCTAGTGGAACTGGGAGCCAGGGTCTTACTCCAAGTAAGCCTGGGTAGTGTCCACACTTAAGGACCCAGTTCATGCATAAGGGAGGTGCGGTGGGTGCAGCTTAGAGAGACAGGTCGTCTAACCGTAGGTGAGTTTGACCTTCTTAGGTATGTCCTCCCCTTGATGTGCCCTAAGTGTGTGTAGTGGGGAATCAAAAGGGCTAGGGGCTTAGGGATGGAGCCAGCTGATTGAAGCAATTCAAACACACCTAACATGAGAACCGCTAGATATAGTGCTTGTGGCCTATGTGAAGTGAGGTCGTCTAACTGCTTTGCTTGTGAGGTGCTTCTATTTCCTGTTTATTTGTTTGTTTTTTTTTTTTTTTGAATTACATAGTCATGAATAGAGCTAGTCTTTGTCATTTGAGTGGGGTGGAGATGGGGGCCTAAGAGATTTATTCAAGAATTGCCAACTCTGCAAGTACCCTTTGAGGTTTAGGAAGACTTGTAGAGCGGTTGTAGAAAGAAATGGATGATTGCAATGAGTAAAGTAGCTATCATTCATATCTTCGAGGAGGGAAAAGCAAAATGAAGGGAGAAGAGCAACTTGGATCATCAATCGAGTTATGGTGCAGCTATCTATGGCATTGGGATCAAAATAGAGGCTTGAAGGCCACGTTCTTGTGGAGTGGGATCTTACCTAAGTAGTATTCTAAGTAGTCTAAGATAATTACATGTAGTGATGAAATCAGGGTTGGGGAAAGAGGAGAATTAATCTACAAAGCGGACTTGTAGAGATGAGCTCAATTGCCAAGACCCACGGACTGCTTATTGTTGAAGCATTTCAAGCGAGTACTTATGGCTACCTCTCATATAGCCGACGCGCTATCTCTCTCTACGAGTGTAGTGAGCTTACCTTCATGCTTGATCGAGTTGCCTCCTCTCCCAAGCACTCCAGTAGCTCCACGATCCAAGTGCAAGCTTCAAGCAAGCTCGATCCTCAAGCTCCACGCTCCATGCTCCACGCTCCAAGCTCCATTGCCACGAGCAAGAGAAGAGAAGAGAAGAAGAGAGGAGAAGATGGAGAGCTTCTCCATCACAGTTCCTCATCCTCACACACTCACTCCTCCACACTCTCACACTCCATCTCTGAAGCACAAGCTCAGGCAAAGAAGAAGAAGAAGAAGAAGAAGGAAGAAGGAGAAGAAGAAGAAGAAGAAGAAGAAGAAGAAGAAGAGGAGAGCTCTTTTTGGCTACATAGAATAATGATCTCTCATTCACTTTTTGAACTTTATATACAAAACCCTCTTTCCCTTGGGTGGTCATCCCCTTTTTACATGGCTCGGCCATGGCCTAGGCCCTTTTTTCTATTGTTCTTCTATCTTCCTAGCTTCCTTCCTACTGCCCATCCTCCTTTACAATTTGCATGGATGAGATCCAGTGCAACCAGAGCTCTTTTACAGAGGTTTTGGCTGTGCCTTTATATTTAAACACCTTCTTGCTTTTGGCTTCTTGTGGCTTCCATGGTTACTCCTGGTGGTTGTTCGATTCCTTTCGATCGCACTCTCTTATAGGGTATCTTTTCCTTTTTTTTGCCTTGAGCTTTTCCTCTTGATACCTCGTTTTTTGCTTCCTTAGCTTTACAGTAAACATTACCCCCCTCCTAGTTGAGTGCCAGTCCCATGGTACTGATGGGTGGTGAGTCGGATGGTGTTGTTGGGGTAGCCAAGTGGCTTTTTGAGTGTGTATATGAGCCCTCTTGGAAGGTGCGTTGGAGGGATTTATGGACTTGAAAGGCCCTTGAGTTGGATGTGAGCCCTAGTGTTGGAGGGATTTATGGAATTGGAAGGCCCTTGAGTTTGAAATGAGCCTTGGTGTTGGAGGGATTTATGGAACTGGAGGCCCTTGAGTTTGGAATGAGCCCTGGTGTTGGAGGGATTTATGGTTCTATTGGAGGGATTTATGGAACTAAAATTGAATATCGTGTTGGACGAATCCCTCTGTTGGCCCTCTACGCTTGTCGTCTCTTGAGTTGTTCCAAATGAGATTCTTCATTCACTCTTTGACTGGGGTTGTCGTGTCTGCCCCTTGGTTTGTTGTGTTGGCATGGTGGCACGTTGTATAGGATGGGGAGTGCATTGCATGGATGATAGGGTCTCTAGAGGTGGTGGTCGGGGCCTTTGTTTGTACCTAGCAAGAAAAGAAGGTGCACTACCTGGTGTGCTTTTGCCTTATCATGGAGTGCATGGTGCATGTGCTTGTGGAATTGGGAGATGGGTCCTTGGGGATGTCCCACACTTGAGGACCTAGCTTGTGCATAAGGGAGGTGCAGTGCAGGGGGCTTAGGGTGACATGTCTAACCATAGGCAAGTGTTACCTCCCTAGGTGTGTCCTGCCCTTGATGTGCCCTAAGAAGTGGGGAATCAAAATGAGGTTAGGGGGTTAGGGACGGAGCCGGCCGACTAAGGTCACCGGATGCACCTAACTTGAGAATCCCTAGGTGCAGTGACTAGCAACTATGTGCAATTTGCATTTTTTTTTGCGTGGTGTTTCTTCCCATTTCTTTTTCATTTCTCTCTTCTTTCTTTTCTTTTCTTTTCTTGTCTTTTCTTGTCTTTTTTTTTTGAATAAACACTTTCTTGACTTTGGTGGGGTGGTGCAAGATAGATGATTTATTCTTCGGGTTCTTGAGCATGGGATGGGGAGGTAGGGGGCTTTAATGATTTATTAAGGAAGTGCCTACTTAGCATGTACCCTTTTTGGCTTATTCTAACATGAAGAGGGGTGGTGGGCAAAAATGGATGGCTACAGTTGGTGAATTGGCTGTTGTTCATGTCCTCAAGGAGGGCCATGCAAAAGGATGGGAGTAAAGTAGCATGCAGCATTAGTCGTGTCATGACGCACCCATCTATTCCCACATTAATGTAAAAAAAGAGCGGCGGAAGATGGTAATCTACTGGTGTGGGGGTTGCTTGAGGAGAGTCCTAAGTAATCTAACATAATTACATGTTGTTACAAAGATGGGGTCTGGGCAAGAGGAGAATTCCATGAGAAAATGGGCCATAGAGTCGCATAGATCTTGTTCTGAGAAGGTGAGCACTTCCTTTGGTTTTGTGGCGTTGATGTTGTAGATCTTCCAGAAGTCATATTGGCCATGGATGTCAGACTCAAAATCTACTCCCACCCTCCAAGGATATGGTAGATAAATCGGGTCATTCCGTTCGAAGGGTATACAGCCACAAAACGACATCCACGCATCCACATTTCCTTTCCAGACTCTTCTCCTCCACTCTGGTTGGGATTCGTAGCCTTTCACCGCGTGGGGTACCTCCTCAACCTTGTTTTCCCAGTAATTTGGGGATTCTGTCCCCAATCCGTTGGATTTTTCCCTCTTTCCGCAAGCCATCGGTCACCAAGCCTTCTTCCCATGGCGATTACTTCCATTACCACTTCGGTGGATAGTACTTTGCTCAAGGTCACTGGGTATCAGAAGGTGAAATCGAAGGGTTGGCAGTGATTTTTCCACTGGGTATTCTAGTTCATGGGTAAGCAGCCCCTTTTTAGTGGGATGAACGACTGTGGAATTGCAAGCGGTTGCGCTTGAGCTTTTTTGCGTGCTTGATCCAACATTTTGGACCTTTTCTTTTTTGCTTCTGCCTTCCTTTCCGCTGTAGCATCTTGTTCTTGAGGGGCTCTAGTTGTGGTGAGGGAGGTGGTGGGATCCACTCCTCACCTCGTTGTGCTTCTTCATGGCTTGACCCAGCTCGTGCCTCCTAAGGTTGCTCTTCTTGGAGTTCCAATGCGTCAACCTCCTCTGGCATCAAGCCTGCTCCCAACAGATTCTCTCACTGATCTTGCCCACTCGGGTTGAGACTTGTGTCTTGGGCATGGGAGCACATCCCTCATTTGATTGCCTTGCAGGCTATTTCCAATTTTCTTTTAAGCACCTTAACTGCCTCCTCCTTGTCAGAGAGTGTGATGTCTAAGATTGTGCTGAGGAAGGCATATTGTTGGACTTTGAGACTAGTTTGAGAGGCGTCAGCCCTGCTTTTTGCTAGTATTCAACTTCCCTTAGGAAGGGCCAAGCAGCTCGCTAGGTCCTTCTCTTTCTTCTCACTCTTGGCCTCCCATTCCTTGCCTTCTTTTTCATCTCTTCAAAGCCCTCACTTTGCCTTTGTGACATGGCCACTATCATTGGCTCCTGCCTTTTCCATTTTTGTACAAGTTCTTCTTTTTCTTGTGTTAGGTGCCTAATCTCCTTCTCGCTTGTTCTTCCCTTTATCTTTGCATTCCATACTCTGCTTCTTCCCTCTCTTTTTTCTGTTCTTGTTTCTATGCTCTCTCTGCTTCCAGCGCGGTGAGCTCTTCCATGCTCTCTTGGAGTTTTCTCATCTGTGTTTCGAGCTCCGCCTGCTGTAGAACCAAGATTTTGTATTCCCTTTGCATTGTGACTAGCTCCTGGTTCTCTTCCTCCAGTATTTTTTTCCACTTTTCTTCTTCATCTTCCTTGGCCCTTCGCTTCGCTTTCAGCGCATGGATTTCTTTTTGTTGCAAGGCTACTTTGTGGGTCTTTTCTAGTTGGAAGGCATTTGACATTTCCCTTTCTGTTTCCAACTTCGCCATGTCTGCTCTCTTCTCCTTCTTTGCCCTTTCCAATTGAGCATAAAGCTCCTTGACATGCTCATCTTGGTTAGCAGGCTGCGACTCTGTGGTAGTAGTACCTGTTCTTGGTCGCTTGGGCCCCTGTTGAGATTTGACGTCTGCAGAGCTATCGGTATTTTCATTCCTATCATTGGGGGGTTTCCACACTAGAGGTGGGCATTGGGGTATGTGCCTTATCAACCAAGAACTGCACCCATGCCATGAGATTGCTGGCGTCGTCCATTGTGGTTGGGGTACTTGGCGTTGCTGCGATGGTCGGATTATTTGGCAAGAGGGCAGGTGGGGTCAGGTGGAGTGCGGCCTTGCCATTTCCTTATGGGATGGTGGAGGTAAGTCTTTTGATGCTTGTTGGCCGCTGCTTCTCGGCATGTCCTGCCTTGGTGGGCTCATTGTTGCTAGTTTTTCCGGCATGCACTGCTGCTCTATGGACATGTGCACAACTTGTGCCAAGTCCTCCTCCTCTTTTCTTCTCAAATCCTCCTCTTGTTCGGTGGCTTTTCTCCTCCTCTCTTCCTCGGCTCTTTTTGACTCAACCTTTTCTCTATCGTCTTCTTTTTAGGCGGCTTCGCCTTCCTCTTATTGGATTGAGATTCTTGCTCTCCCTTTTCTTCACTAACTGTCCTCTCAATTGATTGTTCTTTGTCATGACGAGGAGGTGACCTCTCAGGCATTTCATTTGATCTCTCTTCTTTGTCTTGCATCTATTTTATCACCTCTCAAATAAGGGCGGTCAAGACTCCTCCATACCCTATGAATGAGGCCTTGGCTGAGGGCTTCTTCCTGTTACTTCCCTTCGATGCTGGGGATTCACCACCTGCAGATCTACTTCCAAGGGCTAGTGTCCTGGCTTATTGATCTATGGTTTTCCTGACATAGCTGTTCCAATCCACTTCATGCAGTGAATGAGCCGCCATGCTCTCCAACACGGTCCCACTAATCCTATGCATGAGCGAATTATATCTTAGGCTGAGGAAGAGGGAGTGGATCACCTTGGGTTGCAGCTTGTTGACCTCTACGTTAGAAATGTCCTGGGATGCTTATACCATCATTCATCAAAACACTTTCCTTCCTCATCCCTAGCATGGCATAGACATCTCTTTTATGCCTCTTGTCCACGTTTGGTTCCCATCCCATAGCCTTTTTCACTAAGGCCTTGCTGAGCGGGACTTGCACTTGCTTGATTCCTTCTCTGCTTTCCAAGGACACTATCCCACTCTCCTTATCAGGGTCATACATCCTCAAGAATTTCACACACTTAGTGTGATCAACTTTTCAATATATGTGGCGAGGTTGCAGTGGTCCACGATCCTCTTGACGGCTTCCTCACTAGTCACTACCCCTTCGATGTTGTGGATGATCCTAAACTTGAGCTGGTTGTATGCTCGGTTCTCAAGGGAGAGGTCATACTTCACTCTTTCCTCTTCCGTGAAGGGTGGGCGATGGGCTCGGTCTCCCTATGACATCTCCAGCTCTTGTCATAAGCCATGGTTTGCCATTAGCGCTTTTCCAAATAGTCACTTGCTGAAAGAAAAGACTTCATGCTTGACAGATTAAAAATTTTTAAGTACAAAATTAGAATTTTTCCTCCAAGTAGTCTAAGTTTATTGATTTTAAATTATTCACTGTACCCCTCCCTTTTTTGAATTGAGAAGAATCCTTCCTAGGATTAAATGTTTAGCGGATGAATGGCCTATAGCACATAATCTTAGAGTTTTACTATCGCATGAGCCAAGCATAGAAATTAGGGTTGTATTCTAAAGTAGCATATCTATCCATGTCTAAAGGGCGTATGCCTACATGCGTAATGTAAGTGAGGACATCAAGCAAGAAGTCACCGGAGTCCACTCGACTAGCAACATGCAACTCCTCCTTAGTGAGGATGCGATCTAAATAAGGATGTCCCTTAATGTGTTCTTCCAAGGGTCGGTTACGAATGGTAGTCAACACCTTATAGGAAGTTGGAGCTACATAGGTTGGGTTGTATTCTGATGCCTTGATTGCACATCGTTGTTCAGCGTTGGCCATTATTTGGCATCTCTCTACTCCCATTGCACTCGTAGAGCGTACCATTTTTGCAAAAAGGAGGAGTTGTTATCAGGAAGCTATTTCAACTTCTCGATCTCTTGGTTTGTGGCCATGATTGTGTTGTTGCTATATGACATAATGAGACACTCTTTGATTGCTTGTTCCTTGGATATCTCAGTTGCCATTAACTCCTCAGCTACTTCAGAAGCCTTAACGAATACAAATTTTGACTCCTCTCAAGAGTAAGGGAGTGGTTCCGTTGCTATGAGTTCTTCCAAGAGGCCTAAGTCTAGTCAATCATAGCTTTTAGCCAATGCCATGAAAGTAGCGTCCAACCGTTGGAGGCAAGCAACCAAGTCATCCCCAGCATTTTCAGCTAAGTCCATGGCCAAGGTTAGAATTGATCATCGCCTCATAAGAGGGTCTATGCCCAGTGGTGGGTGGTTGAGGTTTGACAATGCTAGAGAGTTCAGCAGGTAATGTTTGTTGATTGGTTTGCTCTTTGAGTTGTATCTGGGCCTTATGTTCAATGGGTTTGGTTGTAGCTATGGTTGACATGCTAGTAGGTGCTTCTGAGGACTGAGGGGCACCGTTGGGACTATATTTGGGTGGTTTATTAGTATTACGCTACGGTTTTGGGCTATAGATTGGTTTATGCCCTGTTGAGCTAGGCTTTGAAAGTTCTATGAACTTAGAGGCCTGACTCTCTTATGGTTTGAGTGTCTCTGATAGGATGTTTTGTGTGGTCAAGCTTGAGGGTGGCATTTGAGTAGGACCTTTGGTTGATTGGGATTTAGGTAGCCAAATCCAGGTGTTACTTGCATAGTAGCCTTGTGCTTGCAATAAGATCTTAGGGACCCATCGTGGCTAGACCATACGTCGACGTTTATGGTTTCGTCTTGGCTTCCTAGGTTTTGAGTGTGGGTCATTAGCCTTGCAAGGCCATGGGTTTCTATTCCTAGGTGGCGCTCGCTGTTTAGATACCCATTTGAATCAGGGTTCATGGGCTCCAATGTTGGTTTGAGTGGGTCGTAGGCATTGAGGCTTGGCACAGGTGGTGACGAGTCACGACCCCCCTCCTTAGACTTAATGGTAAGTTTCTCTACCGGTTGCTTTGCGGACTTGAAAGGAGTCATGGCGCCCTTGGTAACTACATAGATGTTGTTCACGGCTAGGTGGATATACTGCGACTCGTAGTCGTCATTGCAACGAGCTTACTTCTTAAAGGTTCGTCCTAACGGTGACTTCATGCCTATATCTTTAGTGTTGGGAAACACATAGAAGATTACCGGTATGTTTTTAGATTCGATAGAAATAAAAACCTTGCACTTTTCCAAAAGTGTGTAGGGTTGACCTCCATAAGGGCTAAGCTTAGCATTAGTGGGATACAATTGCGGTTTGCCAATTTGGGTCCACTGGTCATTGGTTAAGACATTAAATTTAGCTCCCTCATTGATCAAAGCATTGATGATTCATGTGTGCTTAGCAGTGACCGTCATGCTTAGGTAGGCTGCTTCTACTGGTTCCTCGTCCTCATTGTCCATCTCAGTGATAGTGGCTACTCGTACATGGACAGGGGGTATGAGCATTGGGGGCTCATGCAATGGGTGCATGGGAGGGAAGTACTTCTTTATGTGGCTGCCATTGAAAAATCCTATTTCCTCACCTTTCAGGGTTTCGAGCTCTATGTTGCCAGTTCGGCTGATGGTTTGAACCCTAAAGGGGCCTAGCCCTCAAAACTTCAGTTTTTGCTTATGCCCTTTGACCAAGTATAACAGCACTAAGTCTCCCTATTCAAAGTTGCACTGCTTGACATGCTTGTCAAACCAGTGTTTGCGTCTTTCCTTTTCGCATATTAGCACATGGGTGGCTAGAAGCCGGGTTTCCAATAGGCATTCGAGTTCAATCAAGCATTCTGTCCACGCTTACTTTCCATCCCATCTCTCTTGGAGGGAAATCCTGAGGCTAAAGGGGGTTAGCTGTCTTGTAAGCTGTGTGGTAGGCCCACAAGGTCACCATCTGCTTATTATCCTTGCATGAAGTGGAGATGACTTAGGTCATGACATTTACTAAGATCTTATTTGTGGATTTGGCTTAACTATTTTCATGAAGGTAATAAGGCGAAGATTTTCGATGGATGATTAGAAAGGAGGACAAGAGGTGAGCTGTCACTTCGTTGATGAAGTGCATGCCTTGGTTGCTAACTAGTTCGATGGGGCAGCCAAATCGTGAGATCACTTGTTCCCATACAAACTTAGTGGTTGTCCTAACGTCATTCTTTCTCGTAGCTCGTGCTTCTACCCATTTTGTTAGATAATCGGTGGCCACAATGATGTATTTGGCTTGTGAATACTGTGCCGTAGGACTAATGGGTCCAATGAAGTCGATCCCCCATTTCTCAAAGGGTTATCGTGTGATAATTGGGGTTAGCTCCATGTGATCCTTACGAATCAAAACTTTACTCCATTGGCACTCATCACAATGCTTCACAAATTGTGTCGCATCTCGGAAGAGGGTAGGCCACTACAGTTGGGACTGCAACACTTTGCAGATTGTGGCATCTCTACTAAAATGTCCACCTGGGATTCTGTCATGTGCCGCTATCAGTACGTACATCATGCATCTCATGCTCGAACACGCATCTGCGCAGTAACACATCTTGTCCCACCAGCCTCTAAAGTTGGCCTGCTATCAATTGATAGGATTGGATCTTCAGGATGAGCCGCCTAAGTCAAGCATTTTTGATTGGTCATTCTGGTAGTCCATGCTCGAGCATTTGAACTATGTCATTTGTCCAATATGGCGTCATGTCGGCTCTAGACAAATCCCTTTTGCTAGACAAGATGAATAGATGTGCGTTTGGCAGTTTATCTATGATGCCTTGCCTAGCAGATTCTCCTGTGGGGATGTGCGACATATGGTCATCCATGTAATGTTGCTTCCCTTTATGCACCACCATGGAGAAGTCAAACTCCAAACACAGAAGTAGCCATCTAGCAATGCGTCTTGTAGGGCAATATTTGTTAACCAGATACAACAAGGCTTGATTGTCAACAAAGAAGATAAAAGGTGTACCTAGAAGATAATGCCAAAATTTCTCCACAGCAAACATCATGGCCAAGCCCTATCTCTCCATTGTTGAGTAATTCATTTCGATCTTAGTGAGTTGTCTGCTAGCAAAGCTCACTGGGTAATCTAGGTTGTGTTCACCAGGTTGGCACAACACAACTCTTACGATGAATTTTGAAGCGTCAATATGCACATGGAATACGAGTCCCCAATCTGGGGCTTGCAAAATTGGTGCTGTTAACAGAGCCTTTTTTAGTTCCTCATACGCGTGTTGGCATTCCATGGTCCATTTGAATATGATCAACAACTTGTATAGAGGTTTAGCAATCAATGCATAGTTCAATACAGACTATTGATAATACCCTGTGTGTCCTAAGAAGCAATGTACACCCTTGAAATTAGTTGGGGGTGGAAGATCAACAATGACCTTGATCTTTGGGAAATTTGTGGCAATGCCATTCTTTGACACCATGTGTCATAAGATACATCCATGCTTTACCCAAAATTGGCACTTCAAGGGGTTCAAGGAGAGATGGTATAGTCGACATCATTCAAAGACTGCTTGGGAGTCTGTGTAAGCGTTCCCGCCAAGTAGAGTGAACACACAAGTCGTCTACGAAGACCTCTAACTCCTTCCTCAACATGTCTTTGAATATTGTACACATCAGTCATTAGAAGATGGTTAGCGCGTTAGTCAATCAAAAGGCACGACTATGTAGGCAAGGATGCCCCATTCAGTGGCGAATGCGGTTTTATCCCTATCGTTAGGAAGTACTTGCACCTGATTGTATCCAGAGAATCCGTCCAGGAAACTGTAGGCCTCTTTGCCAACCACTCTCTCGAGCATGTGCTTAGTGTATGGCAGTGGGTAGTTATCTCTCTTTGTAGCTATGTTTACCTTCTTGTAATTGACACACACTCTAATCTTTCCATTCTTCTTTAACACGATGACTATGGGGGAAACCCAGTCCATGTGTTCAATTTCATAGATGAATCCTACTCTCATCAGCTTGTCGATTTCTTCCTTAACAGCATGGGTGTGCTTTGGATTCATGGGGAATGGTCACTGCTGACCGGTGTTGCATCGAGTGTCATGGGTATGTTGTGAGTCACCACACTCAGGTCTACCCCTTTGAGCTCTCACGGACCAAGCAAAGACGTCTACATACTCTTGCAAGGGAGAAATGAGACATGCTTTCTCTTTCTTGGTCAAGTCATCAGCTATGAAGATAGGTCGTGGGGTCTCCCCTTCCCTGGCTAAATTGACCTCCTTGACCTTGGCAGGTCCCTCGATTGGTTCGCTTGCTTGCCCCTATCCTTTGGCTCCTAGCAAGATCACCACCCTGTCTCCCTTTTTGAACTTCGTGAATAGTTTTGGCAAGTCTTGCGGTTTTTGCTATTCTTCTGTTTATGTTTCTTTAGGTAGCTTTTGTTGTTTCTCCCTTAACCGTTGGCATCTTAGGTAGACGGGTAGGTCTCCATTGGTGCTAGAGCCTTGGGGGGTTGAGGTATTTTGGGGTCACTATTTGAGCTGACTTTTGATTTAGAATCGAACTCTCCATCTTCACTAGAAGAGGGGCTCTCTCTTGGTGGTCGTAGCTTAGAAGGTGAGTCTATTCGCAGCAATGGTGCATCACTCAGCGGGGCTAGGCCTGCCTGCTCGTAGTCAATTGCACTTGTGTGCTCCAACCAAGTTCAATCGTAGTCCTTGTGTCGAACTCCTTTTGCTACTCTAAGGGAACTTTGCTTGTGTGGTCTGGGGTCTACTCATATTTGTTCAATCATACATTGTCGTGATGTTATGAGGACATAGTGTGAAAAAGTATGGAATGCATCATCATCCGACTTCTCTATATTGATCTAGAGAGTCAATGTGATGTGAGCCATTACTACTAGTGTGAGTTGCATGGATTATCCAAAAATACTAGATTTTTGGATAATTTTAGTCTATTTTTGATATTATTTATTGTAAAAATCTGAAAAAGTTAGAAAAAGCTTCTAGGTTAAGATGGCATGCAAAAAGCTAGTTGCTTTTTCAGCAAATTAGGTGATTTTTCATAAAAAAGACAGATGGACGAAATCGTCGCATCGCGATCGCTGTAAATAGGCTGAAAACTGCAGATTGAACTGAAGGAAGAAGAAGGAGTGATCTGAGAGATCCGTGACCAGGTGTCTTGGTGTTTTACCCCCGTTCGGAGCCAATGGGTCCATCAGATTTGGGTTCCGGACAACAGAGAAAGAGCTGATTTTTCTGATCCACGTTTTTGGTCTATGAAGGAGCTCCAGGAGAACTAATGCCTGGAGATTGCTTTTGAGTAGTGCAAAGATTCCAGGTTCTTTCAATATATATTGATTCAATTCATTGTGATTTGTTTTTGTCGTGTTTACCACTTGGGTATTCTCTATCTTCTCTTCCATCTCCTATCTCTACTTCTACTTCTGATCCCCAATGGATTCAACCTTTCAACAAAAACCCCTTCGACAACGTCCCCCACTATCGGATTCTAGGGTATTGATTTCCCTTTCCCTCTCATCATTGTAGGAACAACAGTCCTCGTATTCGTTGTCAGAGCTGTCTTCGTCTGGGTTGCTCACCCTTCTCCAGGTTCTAACATATCTCTTCTTGCTGGTCAAGGATTAAGGCCCAATTGTATCTCAATTTTAAATTGTGCACTTTGGACCATCGCCATAGGCTTGTCTAAGAGGTCTTGGAGTGGTTTGAGATTTGTGGTTGGATTTTCATTCAATTTATATGTCAAATATCCTAAGATCTCCAAGAGCTCTCGTCTATTATTCGGGACTTGGAATGCAACAGGGTTGGTTCTTCCATGTAGGCTTCTAGTCATCATGTAGATTGGCACTAAGGGTGTGTCCTTGGGTTTGCCGGTTGCCTTGATGGCTTGTTCGTACTCCTTTGTGTCTGAGAACGGTAGGTCTATGGTAGCTAGAACATGCATCCAATCTCGCTTGTCCTTAGAGCATAAGATATACTTGGTAAGAGCCCCATAGGATCTCCTAATTTGGCCGTCACCCTTCAGCATGGTGGAGATGGCATCTAGGTCAACTGGCATTGGATGTTGCCTAAACAGGTCGCCTAAGCTTAGAGTTACGGGGGTGGTCACCAGTGTATTGAGGAGGTTGCTAGTCACTTGCCTCTCTCCTAAGTCTGCGGTTCTTGACCAATGAACTTGACTGGTTTGCTGGCCCCGGAGCATTTAGACTTTGTCTAGGCAGCCCAGCTTGTGCTGCCATCACCTCCCTTGATCTTGGTTGTGGGAGAGAGATTGGCATGCTTATGCTTGAGAGATCATCAATCTCATCTTTTAGTATAGGCTTAGCATCCTTTAGGTGCTCCTGGGACTCCTTCATCCACTCTTTCACCTTCTTGATGGCTTTGAGTTGGCGCTTCAAGTCGGGGGGTACTCCCCAACCTTAGCACTTCCCTTTTCAATCATCCGTGGGGCCGATGTTTCTTTCTCTACGTCAATGACTTTTCTTCCAACTGGCAATGTTGTGGCACTTTAAGTTTTGAGGGTGACCTTAGTGTCTGGTCTTTTCTTCCTTTGTCTCCAGCTCTTCTTTCCAATTGAGGTTGTGTCAAGGTTGCTAGGCCCTGGCAATGATATGCCGGTGATGAGTGAAAATGAGCAACCTAGGACATGATGCTGCATGAAGTCAAGTGGGGTAACACATGCAAACATCATTTTTTTGTCTTTCTAACACTAACCCGTAGTGGGAGTCAGGTTTATAGATGAAAATCCCAAGTGCTACCATGCATGTTCGACATGTGGTTGTGATATTTCAGTTTTGAGACACATGCCTCACGCAGGAAGAGAAGAAAATGTATTCTCGCTTCCGATTTTGAGTCTCTGAGTGGGATTTTACGTGGCAAGGGTCATGTTTGCCACATCTAACAATTAAGGGAAAGCAAGGGGCAACTTGAAAAACTAAGGGAAAAAGCAAAAATGTGAGTAGTTTTTTTTGGGAAAAAAAGAAGAGAAGTGTTCGACACAACACAACGAATGAGAGAGAGAGAGAGAGAGAGAGAGAGAGAGAGAGAGAGAGAGAGAGAGAGAGAGAGAGAGAGAGAGAGAGAGAGAGAGAGAGAGAGAGAGAGAGAGAGAGAGAGAGAGAGAGAGAGAGAGAGAGAGAGAGAGAGAGAGAGAGAGAGAGAGAGAGAGAGAGAGAGAGAGAGAGAGAGAGAGAGAGAGAGAGAGAGAAGAAGAAGAAGAAGAAGAAGAAGAAGAAGAAGAATCTTGCAGGCTGAAGAAGGGAGAAATCTGAAGCTCAAAAGAAGAAGAAGAAATTGTTAGAAGAAAGAGATCATAAAGCTAAAGTGATTGAAGCTGTGAAGCAGGATGGCAGGGCTACTGAAGTCAATGGGCTGATGTGAGTTCTTAGTTTCAGATGATGGTAATAAGAGTCTTCTTTTTGTCTTTTTTTCTTCTACTGCTGCGTGGGGTAGAGAGTTTGCAGATTAGTTTTGATGTATGGATATGAGTGAAAGACAACAGAGGGATGTTCTTCATCCTGTTGAGAGTGATGCATGTTAGTTGTTGAGTGAGGCTTCCCATCACAGCAAAGAATAATGGAAGTGAAGGGTCCCTACATATGAAACTGGATATGTAGCAAGGAATATGTATTATGGTCATAGGTGTTGAATGCACGGACTCAAGTTACTAGAAATCTGAAAGGATTTGCAGCCAAGAAAATAATGGATCAGAGTTTGTAAATTTTGAGCTCCCGCAACTCTTCACAATGCAAGATATGCTAAGATGTATCTACTGGTATGCTGAAATGACAATCTGAAGTCAAAGAATGTGTATTACTATTTGCAAGTTTGTGCTTTTGGAATAGAGCAGTTGTGTTTGCTGTATAGAGTATGCAAAAATTTAGGACTGCAGACTGTACATAGTTGTTTCGGGGTAGCAGATTAAGGAATTTGACTTTGAGTTGTTCTCAAGAATTATAGATTGGAAAGAGAGCTACACCTTTACTTTTTGAAGCTTTGCGATCTGAGGTCTAGTTAGAAAGTTATGAATTGTTTTGTGTTATGCTCCACGAGGCAATTTGTGCTCTATGAGGAAACATGTGAATTCAACAGCATCTATGTCACCAACTTGATTTCTCATGAAACTCACCATGATTATCCATTGCTATATCAATGTAAACTTTGTTTTGATGCAGTAATGGAATGTCCACAGCAGTGAAATCCTTATAGCAACTGAGTTGGTATGAAAGTTGGCAGTATAAAGCTTTTAGTACATATGTATTTGGTTTGTATTTATGTGTGCTCTGAGGAAAGAAGAACAGAGAGGGTCTACAATTGATTTTGTATTGCTTGAAGAAATCACGCTTTATGGAGCAGTTTGCTGCATGGGATTGCCATCCCTAAAAATAGGAGTTGTGTGAATCTGAAAGCTCAGTTGTCAGAGTCTCTACCATGGTTGTTTCAGTATCAGATTCTCTCTAAAAATGGTAATTCTGAGCTTGAAGGTTTAAACAGCTCAAGTTGTTGAGTTGAAGTCCCAATGAGGAGTGAGTGATCAAGAATTTTTGATCATGTGTTCAGTGGTGCCGTCTTGTGGGTTTTGTTGAGGTGAGATCCTCAGTCTTTATCCTGTGGTGTTGTCTTGGGGGTTGTTAGAGGCCGACTACCCAATTCACCTACCACTGGCTTGCTTCGTCTGTGCGTGGGTCATGAAATGCAACGGGATAGGCATGGCCTCCCCATTGAGTGTCTTGACACCAAACAACCCTAATGGAACTGATGTCTCATTTCCCAAACTAGAGGATGGCCTCTGCCTAGGGAAATTGACAAAGAGATGAGTGATTCCACACTTAGCGCGTCTTAGGTCAGCCTTATCTCTATTTGCTTGCTCCCTCTCAAGGCAGCACGAAGAAATGTGTATTGGGTCAACCGCTCTTGGGTTTGTGCTCCTAGGCCTCTACCTCTCCCTCTACCTAATGCCATCACATGCACTTGTCGGTAGTCCATAAGGATTGCATTGCCTTCCTCATCATATGACATGTATAGGTTTACATAAGGCTCATCGCTGCTAGGCTTGTCCACATAGTGGAATGGAGCGTAGGGTCCAAGTGGTCTAGGGATACATGTAGGATTATTTCCATCCTAGGGATGGGCGGCTTAGAATCATTGCCGGGAGAGCCAATGGGGCTCCCCTTCCAAAGAAATTCGGTGGCCTGTTCGCAAGGTAGGGTTGATCGTAAGGCTGGGGGTATGGAAGTCTCTGAGGTAGTCTACAATGCATGGCGTCATGGTCGAACCTACCACAATTAGCGCAAGGTCGTGACCTAGGATCTTGGCACTCGGTTGGCAAGTGGTTCCCACCACAATGCATGCATCGAACATGTGGGCGTGTTGGTCATCTCATCATCTCCTGTAGTTTCGTTATGTCCATCATCCTAATCTTTGCTAGCTCTTGTCTTGAATTAGTGCCCTTTCCTTTGTCCTGCGCGCTTGGGCCTGCTCTCTCACTTGGCATTGAGGCCTTCTCAAAACTCCTGGTACACTGGACTCTTCTCGATTCAAGACTCTGGAGCTTCTTTCCTTGAGCTGGTCATCCACTCTAATAGCTTCCTCAAAAACCCTTGCTAGTGCATCTCACTGCAAGCTCAAGTTGCCGGGGCCAAGGCTTTGTAGAGCTCTTCACTTTGTATTCCGCTGATGAGTACCATAGATACTGCTCTTTTGGTTGGTCTCTCGCCCATTGTGATTCTCTTGAAGAGGCTCCTCACATGGCTTTGCTTGACATTCATGAGTCGCACTAGTAGGTTATTGGAGTACCCAGGTTCAAAAAATCTCTTAATGAAGAGATTTTTCAAGCCATTGAAATTGGCATGCTTTGCAGCATCCAAACTCGTGTACCAAGTCCGACCCTTGTCACCTAAGCACAGTCTGAAAGCTTGGGAGTGTTGAGTAGGATCGGTAAGGCCGTTGGCCTCACAGACCTACTTGAATTGTTCCACAAAGCTGTATGGGTCATCGTTTGCTTGGTATTTGTCTTGGTATTTGTCCAGTTGCTTTGCCACCACATGAGTTTTTGATTGGCTCTTAGAGCCTTGGTTAACCCCTAACCCTGCTAGCAGTGATGCTACTAATACCAGAGTGCTTTGCTCTGCTGCCGTGTTATTTAGCAGTTGCTTCTTTAGAATCTCGCTCAGTGTGAGGTCTCCCTCCAATGCTCTCTCGCTCTCTCTAGCATAAGCTCCTAGTTTGCTGATTCTGGTTGTATGCAGCTAGGCCTTGCAAAGCTTTGCGTGCCAGCTTCCTCTCCTCCTCGAGATCTGCTATGATGTTTTCTACAGGTCTACTGTGATATTTTAGCTGATTTTGAGCATCGTATTTGTTTACTAATTGCTGGATAGCCTCAAGAAAGTCTCCTAGGTTAAGCTCCTCATTGCTTCTACAGCATGAGTTTCCCTCTTCCATGTCTAGAGCTTTCTATTTTGCCAAGTTGTCGATCAAGTTGATAAGGCCGGGTAGATCCACTTCCATGATAGTACTTGTCCTTGTTGCGTCCGGCTTTTTGGCTATGTTCTTCACTTGGGCCTACCTTTGGGGATTCAATCACCCTTCTATGTCTTTGGGTCTTCTCTTACTGGTGGGTTCCTTCAAGTTCTTAAGTTTGGGTGAGTTCCTTGTTAATTACAACCAGTTTTCAACTTATCCTCACTTTGTACATGTGTGTGTCCTTTTCCGTGCATTGTGCAAAATCACGCTTTTAGCTCTTTTCAAGTGTGCTTTGAGGGCTAGAAACCAGAGTGAGTGGGAAAACAAAGTGTCTAGATGGCTCTAGCACTCTCATCATAGGTTTAGCCTGGTAGACTTATATGCTCATCCATCCTTGCTGGTTCTTAGGGTTCTCTACTATGCCCTTTGCTCAGTCACGATTCGTTAGCGCTCTACCACTCCACTTGATGTTGCTGACGGGCTGGATTGCTAGATGGTTGACTAGTGTTGCCTCTATGCTTGTGTCTTGCTAATTCCTTTGTTCCTTGTGCCAGAAAGGCGTCTCAAGCATCTGTATAATCTTGGATGTTCGTACGGCCGGTGTCTAGGTGGTCTAGTCCAAATTTCAAAAATTTTGGGGCAAATCAAACTTGACCCAATAGATCCGAATTGCAGGGGCCGAGTGATTGAATAGAACGAGCGAGTTTGGGTCACCTGAGTTCCGAGTGTCTGAATGTGCCTGGGCCGGCCAGCGGGCGCAAGTTGGTTCGAGTGTTTGATTTGGATTGGGCCGAGTAGTGGGCGTTTGAGTCGAGTGGGCCGAGGGATGAATACAGGAATGGGCAAAGGCCCAAATTTCCACGTTTCCGAGTTGAGTGGCCCGAATGGCCAAACAGAAGTGGGCTGAGGGCCAAATAGAAGTGGGCTGAGGGCCGAATAGAAGTGGGCCGAGGGCCGATTTTAGGACTTGGCATAATTCGGATGGGACAAATGTGGTACTTTTTTTTCGAGTCGACGAAAAATTTGATGTGCCGAGCAATTACGGGCTTCACACTAGCTGAGCACCTCCAGATCCCACCTATGCATGAAAGAGAAGGTGTGGGTATACCTGTAGTGGGCAACAAACTTGTTGGTAATGTGATTGAAGTGGGTCCATGCAATGGAGCTCACTCATATACACACTCTCTCTCAAGCAACCAGGGTTTCAAATGAGCTCCCCCTTGGTCTCCTGGCTATTAAACCCCTTCTTTCACAATGTTCTTGCCACTCTTTCCCCCTTGCTTATTGACCTTAACCCCCTTCAGCACTCCTTCTTCCCATTTTTCCTAGATTTGTGGTGTGTTTGGCTTGTTTTACAGTAGCAAACCCTATGCTTTTCCAATCGATCTCTTAACCTTAACCTATTCTAAATGCAACAAGAATTAAAAGCTAAGTATTGGGATTATTTCTCCTACTCAACCAATCATCAAAAACCAAAAATACTTGTAGCACGGATTAAAAACCCAAAACCTCCTATTTATCTCAAGCTTCGATTCAAGGATGAAACCCTTACTTTGATGCTCGATTTGAAGCGCGCAAGAGCTCAGGCTTGAATCTGTTGATCTCGACAATGGAATCAAAATGTAGAGGCAAGCTTAAGCTCAATCACTAAGACCCACAGACCACTTATTGTTCAAGCGTTTCAAGCGAGCACTAATGACTACCTCTCACATAGCCAACACACTATCTCTCTCTACGAGTGTACTGAGCTTACCTCCATGCTCGATCGAGTTGTCTCCTCTCCCAAGCACTCTGGTAGCTCCATGATCCAAGTGCAAGCTTCCGATCCTCAAGCTCCACTCTCCAAGCTCCATTATCGTGAGCAAGAGAAGAGAAGAGGAGAGGAGAGGAGAAGAAGGAGAGCTTCTCCACCATGGTCTCTCACCCTCACACACTCACTCCCTCACACTCTCACACTCCATCTCTCAAGCATAAGTAAGCAAGAAGAAGAAGAAGAAAAGAAGAGAGCTCCTTTTGGCCACACCCAAGAAAGATCTCTCATTCACTTTTTGAACTTTATATACAAAACCCTCTTTCCCTTGGGCGGTCATCCCCTTTTTACATGGCTTTTACATGGCCTAGGCCTTTTTTCTATTGTTCTTCTATCTTCCTAGCTTCCTTTCTACTGCCCATCTTCCTTTACAATTTGCAAGGGTGATGGCGCTCTTTTACAGAGGTTTTGGCTACGCCTTTATATTTAAAGGTGCACCTTCATGCTTTTGGCTTCTTGCGGCTTCCATGGTTGCGTCTTGTACTCCTGGTGGTTGTTCCCATGCTTTTAAATTCCTTCTGGGCCCACTCTCTTGTAGGGCGCCTTTTTTTTTTTTGCCTTGCACTTTTCCTCTTGATGCCTCGTTTTTTGCTTTCTTCACTTTGCAGTAAACAGGACTATAGAGTCATACAAATCTTTGGATGTGAAGATAAGGCCTCTTCAAGTTTAGTACAATTTTGATTATAGGGAAGTCGTATCAGTCATGGACATTGGGGTCAAAATCCACTCCTACTCTTCGAGGGTATGACATGAACATTGGGTTGTTTCGCTTGAAGGGCAGGATGTTACAAAAAGCTAGCCAAGTGTCCATATTCATATCATAGATGCGCCTTCTCCATGTGGGTTGGCACTCATAGCCAGGCACAGATCTAGGCACTTCAAAAACTTTATTCTGCCAAAACTCGGTGTCTTTTGTGTCCCATAGGGTGGGGTTCTACTCTCTTTTAGCTAGCCATTTCTCATTGAGCTTGCTTTCGATATTAATAAATTCTTCCACTACCTCCTAAACCTGTAGCAAGCGTCTGGCTCCAGCTTTTAATTGTGTTAGATTGGCAAGCAACAAGACCTACAACCTATTTGTCGATTGTCTTGGTCTTGTTTTGTTGATCCTAGCTTTGTCCTTTTCTTTTGGCACTGGCTTTGGCTTCATATTTTGATCATCATGCCATCTTCCTTGGTGGACTTCATGGTGGTCTTCTTTGCCTGCTTGGTCTCTGTACTCTTCTTGATCTTAATGTTCTTCATCTTCACTTGGGCTGAACCTTGCATTTACATTTAAAAAAACAGAAGGGTCCACATTCTCTATATTCATTGTATGTCCAATGAAAAACTGCATTTTGTCAAAGTTTTCTTTGCCAAATAAGCTGATAGCTTTCTTTGCATCCCGTAGCAGGACACGAGTCTGAACACCCCTACCCATTAGTGTTGCTACTACAAGCTGACCTGATTATTGTATAAGGAATGCCAGAAGCCAAGACATCCATGATCTGATCCATGTATTTACCATAGAAGATTTAATCAAGAAAAGGGCTCTTCTCTGGTGGTTGCTTGCAAAGAACATAGATCACCATAAAAAGCCACCTTGACATGCTCCTCAAGTCTTCAATAACTAATAATTTTCTTTATATGTTTGTGTCTTTTGTTTGTGCAATGTTCCCTAAGAAATACATGCTTTGGAATAGAACTTCATGCTTATCAACTCATGATTTGAGAAGATATGCAAATTGGATTTCATGCTATGCAAACACTCAAGTGATGCTCACACGAAAAAATGTGGATGCACTTGAAGAAATTGTGCCTAGCCTATCTACATGTGCTCGTGCGTCATGCAAAGTGCAACCAAACTTCCTTGATTATTTAAATCCTTAACCTCATCTCTCAGCGCTCAGTAGGAAAAAAAGATATCAAATTCTGCTCCACCCATCCAAAATCTCACAATCTTTCAAGATAAAATGATGGTCCTCAAGATGTTGACCAAATAAGAACAATCCATCTCACAATTGACAGCATCCTTCACAACCCTCTAACTCACCCAACCACCTTACACACTCATCCAAAGGTTCCTAACTTGGTGATGAATATCCCAAATATCGTGCATGCAAGAAATGTGCGTGCTTAATGACAGGTGCTCTCTCAAGTGTGCGTGCATCTAAAAGTTATTGCATATAGCTATAACGAGCCTCTTGCTATGCTAGTACTCAACGATGGTGCAAAATGTGCATAAACCCAACCCATGGCATGGAAGTATTTGATAAGAATAGGAGACGACCCCAAGTGCAGTGCATCAACAAGTGCATCGTGAAGAAGTGCTCGTGAACCCATAATCCCTGTGATGTGCAAGAGTCTAGGCAAGAAAACAAACCTCGTTCCACAATGTTTGGTAGCTATTGACAATCTCTAGCTCCAACCTGTCCAACAAAATACCAAACTCAACAAAGGCTATCAAGTTTCACACTCAACAAATCCAAACAAAATGACAAAAACAAATCCTAAGCTAGACAAACACAAGAAATCCAATTACGAAACGATATCACAAACTGTTACGCAAACAACTAAACTAACAAGTAAACTAACAACAATTTGACTAGGGGTTTTCAATTTTTAGAAAAATGCTTGACATCGTAAATTAGGGATATCCAAGATTAATTATACCTACATGGAAAATCTATGCCTTGGGATGGTATTTGTGAACTATTGTTTAGCCCACATTTGGGAGGAAAAGTGGTATCATCTAGTTGGATTTGCTAGCAATAAATTGGGGATATCTGAGATTGATTATACCTACATGGTGAAGGTGTGCCTTGAGATGGTATTTGTGACAAAGAAATTTAGTCATTACATCCTCTATGAAAAGGTGGTATTTTATATGAAGGTAAAGGGTTTAAAACTATTGATGAATAAGCTATAATCGCATGATCGTCTAACGAAATGGTTGATCACCTTGCACGAGTTTGAGTATGAAATTAGGAGTAAGCCACCAAAGTTGCAGGGCATTTGAAACATATTATGGATTTTGGAGAGCTGAAGGAAGCCTTGGCTGAAGGTAGTGACCTTGAGGGTCTATTTAAAATGATATGGCCTCCATCCCATCTTGCTATGTTGCCATAATGCACTATCTATCTATAAGAGGGACTAAAGCTACTTTATCAAAGTCCAAAAAGAGAAAAATTAGACAACAAGCCTTGAAGTCTGCCTTGATTGTAGGAACACTATACCAGCAAGGTATTGATGATGTTTATTGCCGATGTGTCCTCACTGATGAAGCCCCATTTATCTTGGAGGAGTGACATGACTTTGCTTGTGGAGGGCACTTTGTTGGATGATTGACTACACAGAAAGCTTTGAGAGTTGGATATTGGTGGCCATCCATTTTCTAGGATGCTTTTGCATATGTCAAGAGATGTGATACATGTCAGAGACATTATAGTAGGGAGAGCAAGAAGCACCCATTGACTCCTATCATGGCTATACTACCATTTGAGAAGTGGGACATCAATTTCATTAGACCTATACATCCTTTGTCAACTAGGTAGAAGTGTTATATCATTTTGGCGACAGACTACTTTACAAAGTGGTCTAGAGCTCAAGCTATGATGAAGGACAATGCCAAGGAAACAACTAGTTTTATCATGGAACAAATTGTCTACCGTTTCGATCCACCAAAAGAGTTAGTGTCTGATTGTGGGACACACTTTCTGAATAAGGCCATAGAAGCCTTGATGGAAGCTCTAAAAATTAAACACAATAAAACTACCCCATATAATCTCAAAGCGTATGGACAAGCAGAGAGTACCAACAAATTGCTTGTGGGGATTTTATCCAAGAGACTATCTGAGGGTAAGCACGATTGGAATAAAAAACTTCATGTGGTTGTCTAGGCTTATAACACATGACATTCAAGAGAGTAATAGGCCACACCCCATTCAAGTTGGTATATGGGAAGGAGTGTGTCTTACCCTTGAGAATTGAGTTACCCATTGTGAGGTTTGTGCTAAATCATTTGTTGAATGAGGCAGAAGAATTGCAAGAAAGGTTCATTTCCCTTACACATCTTGATGAAATATGATTGGAGACTCTATTACATCAAGAAGTAGGGAAGAAGAGAATCAAAGCACTCCATGACATTCTAGCTAAAAGATATCAATTCACGAAGGGTCACATGGTGCTATATTATGATACTCGCACCATTACCACCAAGGTTGAGTGATCTGGTGGAGTAAAGGTTATTATATCACTGAGTGGCAAGATAGATCTTTTACTTGGGATATTGAGGTCTACTACCATCATTGTCATAGGGTTCTTGTTAGCGTCCCTATCGAGTTTGGTGAGGAAGGAGAGATTGTACCTGTTATACATCCTCTCTCTCAACTCAATTTTGACTATCATAAGTATGAGTACGCTGATCGGTATGGCATGGCCTATCAATGAAGAATGGGTCTATACTTTGTAATTTGATCTAGCTTTTCAAGGGCCCACTAAGCATGTGAGTGTCAGGGTGGTTATTAAAGATCCCTGACATAGAATTGTTATGAAAATGGAAGTATATTTAGGAAACTCTTTTACTAATAATATGGCGGAATACAAGGCCTTAATCATGGCGTTGAATATAGCTTGACATGGTAGTATCTACCATTTATTAGTAAAAGGTGACTCACAACTAGTGATCAACCAATTGAATGGGACCTATAATGTGAGGGATCCCATTTTGCAGATGTACCATTGTGCAGCTTTGGATATGGTGCATATTTTTGAGATAGTGGCTTGCCAGCTAATTCCCCAATAAGTAGTGGAATCACTTTGTGGATTCCCTGGCCAATTATACTATTTTGAAGATATTTTTTCAACTGTGGTTTTGAGGGGCTCTTACAACTGGCTTTATGTATTAGCCTAAGACTACTATAGGGACTTCTTTTGTTGACACATCCTATTTTGGCCATCGATGGCTATTTTGGGTTATGAGTTAGGTAGCACTTGATCACCTTCCTATTTTGTCATGGACGCATAGGATTGTTCAACATCATATTCATCGGACACCCCTTGCCATTTATGTAAGGGGGTTGGCCAATAATTTGATGCACTTAGGGTAGGCCATGAGAAGCCCATAACCTTGGTCTAGTTTCGTGCTTCAGTAGAGTTATGTGGGGACCAAGTGTTTGTTTTTAGTAGTAAGCTATTGTTGAATGATGCAATTTTACTGCTACAATAAAAATATTCGATAGAGCTTGGATCTTGCTATGTAAACACTTCTTGTGGCCAAGTCTAGGTTATATCCTTCCTTCACGAGTTTTTCACTCTATGCTAAATGGCTATGTGTATGTGAGAAATTTTATTTTATTGGGAATTGGCATTCAAGGCATGAAGTACTATGTTTAGGTTAGGTGTGTATGGGGAGGTCCAAGCAATTGTCTGCCTCTTGTAAATATATTTCAAGGCACTCTAAGAACTATTTTAGAAGGTAGTCCTAGTGACCCTTTTCTGCTAGCATACTAGGCACATGTTTCTAGGAGTTTCTATTAGTTGTGAGGAGAGAAGCCTATCAAGATAAAAAGAAAAAAAATCATGAGTATATCTTTTAAAAAAAAAAACATATAGAGGTGTGTAAAAATGGGTTCTAACCCCTAAACTAGAAATAAACACAATATTAGTGAGTTTGGGAATCTTCCAATTTCCATTTTTTGAATATTAAAAAGGTGGCACTCGGATAACATGCCCATATGTTTCTCAAAACCATATGATGTGATGTATCATTGGAAAGCACTTGAAAAATGGAATCTATTGAGGTAAAGAACACTTGATTTGGAGTTATAGTGTTCAAGTTATGACAAATCCAAAGATTTGACCACGTGTCCCAAACTTATGAGAAATTCCCATATTTCCCAATATGGTGTTAATATGGAAAAAGAAAAAAAAATCAAAGAGTAGATAATCATTGCCTTACGAAGGCCTGGTAGGCTCCTCGATACCCAAGAATCTGCCAAGCTCTCGCAAGGTGACAATGAAAGTGAGTGGAAGAAAAAGGATTTATTGTCACCTTGCGAGAGCTTAGTAGATTCTTGGGTACAGAGATAGAACAAATCTGAGACCGATGCCCTATTCTCCTTGGGTCACAATATGCTCAGCTCCCTCCTTTTTACAAACCGAGTATCAAATCTTAAAAAAATAAAATGGAAAATGAAATGAGTGTGGATCGATGAGCTGGAGTTCTCCTAGATGCATTTAAATGCGAGGAATCCAACGCAAGTCTTCATTTGTCAATTGGAGATCATTTGATCCCCCATTTAATCCCCGTAAGGTTTCATATTATGAAGCGGCTAGTGGATCTAGGAATTGGAAAGAGAATGACAAAGGTCAAGTTGATGGATTGCAATGCCACAAAGCCAGCCGTCCAGTCAAATTGCGATTTCGAGTTTGTTTGCCCCCTCAACAGAGCCAAAACCACTTCTGAGAAGTGTAAACACACAGGACTTGAACTAATTAATTCCAAAGGTTAATATTTAAGCTTTAGAAACATTAAGAACTTCAAGAAATCAACGTGGAGGAGGGAGGGGGCACAGTTTTTTGGTGCCTCATCAATTGACATGATGATGGCTTCTCGTATTGACACAATCGATCATAGAGATGAAAGACAATCCTCTGATCTACACATCAAGGGCTTTAATCTAAATGCATGCATGCACAATATGATGAAGGGAATGAAAATCTCTGATTTTAGTCTTTCTCTCTTCTCTCCGCACCTTGTTCCCATGGCTCAATTTATATGACAAAGGGGTGGGCTGAAGCGATAGATTTAGGACATGTGATGACGCTAAAGTGTTATGGAATGTAGATCAAAGGTTTGGGATGTGTCAACGGCAATGGACAAGTGTTAGTGGCTTCTCGACTTTTAAATACGTGTGGATTCGTACTAAATTAAATGCATAAGTGCTCGTTTTTGTTGTTTAATGATGAATCTTTTGCGTATAATTTGGAAAATGGTTTCAAATGATTGAGTGTTTGAAAAATCACAATTATTAGTTGGTTCTTGTTGTTTGCATAGTTGAAATGAAAATTGATAAAATTCGTAATGCGAGAATTGTGAGATTTTGAGAAAATTGAGGGTTTTATGTGTTTTCATGGTCCTTTTGGTGTTCACAAGGGATCATTTGACATGTAATGCTATATCTTGGTTCATGTAAGCTCTACATGTTTGAAATTAAAAGAATGATTAATAAATAATAATATAAATTAAGAAAAATAGATTTTATAAGAAAAAAAGTAAAATTTATGCACAAGAAAATTACAAAAAATTATGAATGTGTTGGGACTAGGTCATGAGATTTAGCCTCAGCCTATCTCCATTTTTATGTTAAAGTGCACATTTACAACTTTTTATATATGAAAAACACATTAAAAATACTATTTACACCTACCAACGAATGCAAAACCATAAACAATAAGAGGGTAAAGGATTGTGGGGAGTTAAGAATCCATTGAAATTTGATTTTGTGCATGTCTTGATATATAGGATGCATTCATTTTAAGTCTTTAAAGAAGGGACATAGTAGGAATTATCTCAGTGCTGCCTTAGCAATGACACATTGCATTAGAGTGAAGTCATGAAAAGAATTGTTTGTGCATAATTCACGCTGTTTGATCTAGTATTTACCTTTGCATTGCATTACATATACATGGTATTAGAAAAACAAATCCCTGATACATTGCACTTGATTGTATAATTATTGACCCACATTGAGAGCATAAGGAGTCCCATGTTGCAGGATAGTATGTTCATTCCCTTTGGGGCTTGATTTGGTAAGGATTGAATTATCTCCTGGAATGAATGTAAAGAGGGGACTGTGTTTCGCATGTACTGTATATTTGGATGGCACATCTTGGGGTCAATCCCCGAGGTGTAGGAGAGCTTTAGTGGGGCTATAGCAATCTGCTAGGGGGTGCTCCATGTGTATGTGATATGAGGTGTTAGACACTGATCTGTTTGGGAACTCCAATATCTTGGAGTTGGAAAGGGATTTGTTGGACCATGAATAGCACGAACGCATGTCTAAGTTAAGACGCTCTTGGTCGCGAGGCCCTAGGGTGTTTCGGTTGAGTATAGAGGCTGGCTAGAGCCTTAGAGCCAATGTCAAGCCCATTTTTTCGTCTCGACACTACATCTTTCCATGGTACTCTTGGGCTAAAGCTAGGCTCATTCATACATTCTTGGGAGTCTCATATTTCCTGTGAAGTTCCTCCTAGGCCTTCTCTTTTCCTATATATCTTGTCATTTTGAATGCGGTCCATAGGATCTCCCTGCACTAAAATAGTAATAGCTTTCAATCTATAACTCTAATCGAGGAGATTTCTAATTCAAATCAAAGGGGATGATGATTTCTTTGCAATTAGTCCATGTAGGGATTTCTAATAGAAATTATACAAAAAATTGTGTAAGCAGTTTTCTATGAATATCTTGAATTTCATGTACCTTGTCTACTACTTGTCTTGGACCAAAACTACACCATTTGGCCTCTTTATGGGCTGAAATCCTTGTGGGAACCTTTGTATGATATAGATATCACTACAATCATGTTATGAACTCCATAATGGTCTACAATTGCATGCAATTTACTAAGCAACCTTGCAAGAGCCTAGAATGGCATTCATTCGACCCTTGTTCAATACATTTTACATGAAATCAATGAATTGCCACTTTCAACCTTCTTCAAATGGGGAAAAGGGAAATGTACCTATACTTGTAAATAGGTTTCATGCTTCAAGACTTGAGGGATATGCAAAGTTCCTCCTCAAGCTAGGTTGTTAAAATGAAAGGGACCTAACCTAACTTAAATCTAACTAGTTTCAACACGAAGTAATCTAACTACTGGAAAGAAGCCATAGCCTAGCTATGTTAAAATAAGAAAATGAACAAGAAACTAGAAAATTGGAACTAAGTCCACAAAGTTTAATTGATCATAATGACAAAAAGTATCTATAATAGCACACTCTCCCCTAAGTATAGTTCTCCCCCAATACTAACTAGTGCCTTATTTTTCAAGTTAACAAGGCTTTGGACGTCTTCATCCTCTACTATCCTTCATTACAAACCATCCCCACTTGAAATAGTTTTGTCCTTAAAGCTTATATGATGGAAATGATAGAACCAGAGTACTCCCACAAAGAATCAGAACATAAGCAAGTTTGCTTGATGGAAACTGAAATGATGAAGTATCTCCCATGAGAAAGAAGAGTCACAAATAAGGCAAAACAAAGCTGCAACAAAAAAACAGCCATAGAGATATACTCCTCAAAGTAAGGAAAATGAGGTGTTTAAATGTAGAAGACACTTCATACTACTCGTTCAGCTCATAAAGTCCCAATTTTTTTTGAGTTAGGCTAATTATTTTTAATGCAAAAGTTTATTACATCAAGCTCTAACATGTTCTGTGACATCATGAATCATCCAAAAGATCCACCTAGATTAAAAGCAGCATAATAGTCATCACACATCCAACGATAACCATCCTCACCTAGATCGAAAGGTATTCCAATATAATAACTATCCAAGAGAGGAAAACTCTCATCAAGTACAAGTATCAATCCACCCAAATTAAATGGGTATGATGCATCATCCCCATAATCATATCCAAAATCCCCCAGATCATAAAGAAGCATAGTGTCATCATCATCCCTATTATCCATGTCATATGCATATGCATTCCAAGTATAATGTCCATATGCATCCCCATCAAGAAAGTCATATGCATCATATGTATCCTCATACGCATCCAAATGAATTCCTTCTCTTGGCTGTTGCATGCCATGGTTATGTATAGATTGCCCATAGGGGTCACAAGAATTACCCTACAGTACATAGAAATATGCATAAGAATGTTGCCCTTTAGCTTCATAAGAAGAGTCATAATGATGTCCATAATATTGCCCCATAGCATCATGAGAATGACTGTGATTATGTCCATAATGCTAGAGATTACCATAATGTTGTTGATCAACATGTGAATGCCTTTGCACAAGAAAAGGTGGAGCTCATGTCCTTCTCATCACATCCTCAATAGACCTTTTGCTTTCCTCATGCCTAGCATTCAATTCATCCCAAAATGTTGGATATTTGGATAGCATAGATGATACTTCATGATCCTTACATACATGTTACTATCTAGGAAAATAGGCATCATGTACATTTGCATTTTCTCCATATGCATATGCTTGATGCTACTCAAAATTGCATGATGACTGCCTATGGATATGATATGATCCATCTTCATGCATTTGACCATGAGATTCTCTATATGGCCACTATCCATGTTCACTAGCATAATGTTGGCCATGTCCATGACCACAAACATATGCATGTTGCTAGTCATACTACCAATGCTTGTTGTGCCCATAATCATAGTGATGTTGTCCATGTAGAGGTGGGATGTTTGTGTCCATAATGTAGTTGTTCATGTGGAGGTTCATGAAGAGGTTCATGAAGATATTAAGTTGTGGCATCTATTTATACTAATAATGGTGATGCCATTGGTAACATGTTCACATCCCCAAGTACAAATGAGCTCTAGTTAGCATGTGAAAATGATGTAACAATGATATAACACTAATTATGAGCTGTGAAAGATCTTGACCACAATACACTTCACTACCATATATTGTATAAAGAGGCAACCTATGAGGTGAGTGTGTTCCAAAGATGTGAGCTTCTTCCAAATATAAATAGTTCTATCCTTGATATCCCATTGCCATTTCTTGATGATCCTTCAAATCCAAATGATGTTGCTCCTTGTGTATAAGAGGAGGTGATTCAAGTGAAATCAAATGATCCTTGATTAGCAACTAAAGTGGTATTATTGGAAGCTCAACAAAAATGAATTCCAGGAAACCAGTTACCCTTCCACATGCATATCTATCACTATCTAAGACAAATATAACATGAAAATTTAGTAAAGATATAGTTCCTTATTAGACTTTGAACATGTCAACATTTGAGTAGATAATTGATCATCATTTAACTACCATTGAACTTCCATTTCCAATCTCTGTAAATACATTGTTTGTCACTATAGTTGTTGATTGTATCATATCTAAACAACTGCAAGCTCTAGCACAACTAGCAAAGTGAGAAAGAAGACCCTATTGCTGGTGCTAATGTAACTAATCATGATAGTGTTGAGCCTCCAAATTAGAACCTTTTTGAGGTAGAGATCGGTCTAGGAATTTCCAACTTTAGTGTTGAATCCTCAATCCTCTAGATGGAATATAGTCTCTTTGGCATCTTCCATGCCTCCAAAAGTAGTTTTGTAGAGACCACTACTTGAACCATAAGAAACATCATGTGAATCTTCAATAAGATTCACTCAAGAGTGATAGACTTTTGTCTTCAAGATCATAATAGTGAGCTCACACACAACATACCATGCAACTCTTAGTAGTGCTTCATCTTCTATTGTTCTTCATTATAGTTGTGCATCCCTAGGGTCATTAGTGGCAAGGAAGAGTCACCTCACACTTGTCTTGCCACCTTGCTTGGCATTGGCCTTTTCCTTAGTAGGAATAGATATGGTAGTAGCATATTGAGCTAATCAAATAGCATGCAATGCAAGTTTGATTGAAACAAAGTTCTTTCATTCAATGGGATGCAATAGAAATAAGGATAGTGGGATGAGGAAGGGATTATCTTAATAGCTTAGTGACTCATTGGCTAGTAACCTACCCCTTTTTACAAAAAAATTAGATCTACTCAAGTATCATACAAAATCAAAGTGGTAATAATAAGTTAGGATACAATTTTCAATTCAAGGAGTAAGATCAGACAGATCCATAATCCTTGATGTATGCAATGAGTGATTGAATGGGGGCATTTTTTTCTACCATTTAGGTTTTGCTTCTGTACATAAGTGTAAAATGGTATTGTCATCATTTTTTAATATAAATAAGCAATTTTATAATTTTCTACTAAAACTAGTTTTTATATTTTTTCTTCAAAAAACTATTTTTTATGTTTTTTGATTTATTTGAACATAAATTAGTGATCTTTCTTGATTTTTTGATTTGTGTGGCTAGTATGGATTGTGATTCATCAATATATCAATTAGTATTCCATGTGGACAACATATTGAACTCTCAAAATCCAACAAAACTCCCATTTTTTGCATTAAATCCTATATCTCAAATTTTGTAGTTTTGATCTTTTTATGTAGCCAATTGAAAATGACTGAGTTTTTAATAATTTTAGACATTAATAAACATAACTCAAACATTTTCAATCACGTTCTACTATAGACACAAGAGATACAACATAATATGCAATAAATTAGCACTTACGCTAAATCCTGTATATGTGACATATCGTATGTCCAAGAATGGAGTTGTCGATGCTCACCTTTGTGCTTCTTCGTTCTATTCCTCGCATCTTGTCATGAACTAGCACCCATTCTCCCTCATCTTTGGGTTTTGCGTTTTGGATCTTTTTTATGTAGACAACTGAAAGTGACCGATTTTTTAATGATTTCACACATTAGCAAATATAACCAAGCATTTTCAACCACGTTTCACTATAAACACAAGAGATACGACATAATATGCAATAAATCGACACTTATGCTAAATCTTGCATACACAACACATTGTATTTCGAAAAACAAAGTCACTGATGCTCACCTTTATGCTTCCTCTCAACCCACCCATTCCCCCTCATCCCCTCAGCCCATATAAATAGCAACTATGGCAAGAGAGAAAGACTAAAATTTGAACTTTTCGTAAAGTACATCAAATCTCTTGCTATTTTGAGTGACTCGTTGGAGTGAAGAATTGTAGCCTCTCAACCCCAAGATGAGAAGTGTGATTCCACTGATCACAATCTTCCAAAAATAGATTTAAAAAATGGGATGCAAAAAAAAATTTCACCCCCTCCATGTCTCTTGAATTTAGGCTCTCTTTTAAACGCCATTAACACTTAATCTTTAAAATAACCAATTCATGTTCTTGCATTCACACTCTCGTAAGTGATTTTAGGCCACCAAATAGAGGGGCAAATGACCTCAGATTCGCGATTCGACTGGATGAGCGGCTTCCTAGCATAAAAAACTGTTGCTTGGCCTTTGTCACTTGCTTTCTAGCTTCTACATCATTAGGGGAGTTTTGAGGTCTCAAAAATGCCCTGTAAGTGATCCTAGAGAGAGAAAATATATTAGAAAAAAACTTTTATATTTTGGTAAGTAAATATATCAAAAATTGTTAATAAGTCATTGTCGCGATATTCTCGTGGTCACATCAAACCTAGAAATCTAGGCCACCATAAAGGTGACAAAGATTATCATAATGAAGATTTACTCATCCTCATTAAAGTGAAAACTAATATTCAATTTGAATTTTGTTCGACGTTTGATTACTTCCCTTAATTCTCACTCTCTTCTTTCTTTCCCATCCTTACTAGTTTCTTCTTCGTTTTCCTTCTTGTTTCTAATTCGCATACTTTTTCAATTAAATCTTCTAATCACATCCTTAGCTATGGATCACTGATCCAATGATCTCTGTAGCTCTAGTAAAAGGCCTCTTTATCATCTTCATATTGAGTTGGATAGTGAGTATGAACCAATAAGGAAGAGAACAAAACCCATTATCGTTACAGAGTCTACGAAACATACACTCAGGTTTGAAGAAAATAAGAATCTTGATATTTGGTTAGATGGCAAACTATATCCCAAAGATCCTAGCAAAAACAATACTCTGCCTTTCTATAATAGCTCTTCATTGTTGAGGTTCATTGGTGATGGTTATAATGGGTTTCTAGGCTATACACTTAACTTGGTTGGAGAAAAGGATGTCCTCAAATTGGAGAACCATCTTTTATCAAAACATAACAATGAGTTACTGCACAAGCTAGAAGGCTATTAATAGAGGATTCGTTTGTTGGAGAAATGCATCAAATGTTATCAACGAAAGCAAACTATTTTAGGACTTCGAAATCGATAAAAGGCTCTTAAAAATATTGAGAGTCTTAGACAAGGAGGAGGCGGTTGTAGTAAAAGAATCCGAGCAGCAATGTACATTTTTTTCCACTTTAAAAATATGAAATATGACTTTGTTTATAATTGATTGTATTGATTTGTGATGTTGGTTTTGTTTAGGTCTCTGCTTCAACAGAATGCAAGTGAAAGATATTCTTTGAAAGCATCTCAGTTTTATTATCATCTTCTTCCTTCAGTAGTTTCAAAAGATATTTTGGAGAAGAATAAATTTAAAAAGGTAAAGAAACAATGCTTGGAGTCATTTATAAAGGATTTCTCTTTGGATATTGAGTTAGTGCAAATTACACTAGATAATATTGGTATCAGTCGAGATGCTTATATACAAATTTTCAAGCTTTTATAGTCAAATATGAAGTAAGGACAAGTACATAATTGCATACTTCCAAGGCCATCTGTGATTAGAACTATTAGACAGAAAGTGAATAAGGTAATGGAGATTCAAGGTGAGCCTTTCCATATCAAGGTAATCTTCAAGGGCAAGAAAAAGGAAGTTGTATTCAATGAATTTAACAATATTTTCCTTGACTTGCCTACCCTTCAATGCTTAATGATTAGATTTTATGACTTGTCACTAGAAGAGGCACAAGGAGTGGCTAGATTTGTGGTTAAACTTGATGAAACTGAGATTCTAAAATGTACAAAACTAGAGAGAGTCTCTATTACCTTGATCAATAGAGCACTTTCATCAGATCATTACAATCACTAAATGTCATTCAATGTTCAATCAGAACACAACATCTAGTGGCTAGGAGCATTTGAAGTAGATACAGAGAATTTTGATATATTGTATTGGGTTTTTCATCGAACACCAATACCTGATGTTATTAAGAGACAACAAGTAGGAGAAGAGCTACTTGTCGAAGGATTTGGGAACTATAAGATTGAGTGGCACATAGCTAGTGACTTAAAGACACTTAAATGTATGTACAATGTATAAAAGGGAGCCAACTCTAGATCTCCTTGCCTATATTGCATGTCCCCAGCTAGAGAGTTGAACTCAAGAAATTGGAATAGAGCTCCCTCTAGGCACAACAACGATCCATAGTTTAAGCCACTCCTAGATATTCCTTTAGTGAATGCCTATATCTGTACACTTCATGCACTTTGTAGGATAATTGAAAAGCTTGTTCATCTTTATATAGGATTTGCATGGAAGTTGAAGCCATTATCAGTTAGAACAGATGCTATAAAAAAGATTGAAAAAGTCTTATTTCCAATTGGTTTGCATGGTGGTAATGTTGTTATTGAACCAGACCTTCAAAAGTCTAAGGATGGCAATTGTGTCTCCAAAAAGCCATCTATTTGTGGAGTGAAGACTAGAAGGTTTCTAGACTTTCATGGGAGACTTGGTAAGATAAACTCTAGGAATGGTGGCTCAACTATTAGATACAATCAATGGAAATGTCTATATAATGCAGTTAAGGATAATGTTGATAATTGGTGCACAGATCGGTCGCCGTATGCGCGTGTAGTGAGCGTCAGAAGGTCCCCAAGAACAAAAGAACTCTACTTTTTGCACACAAATCAATGAAGAAAGCTTGCACGACATGAACAAGAGACCAATTGGGTGCAATCTCCCTCCATGCCTTGTGTGAGTGCTCCACAAAGCATGTAATTCATATATTATTCATCTTCAAGCTCAAATAATAGCCCAAATTACAAAATAGCACGCTTTAGCTTTTGAGTTTGCTTTTGTGCCAATAAAGAATTAAAGCTAATGGGCACCCAAGAAGTCAGGCGGTACCCAAATACAATGTCCAATACAAGTATTTAAATCGTGCGTCCATGCACATACAAAAATAATAAATAAATATCAAGCGCTTTGATAAATAAGCGCAACAAAATATAGGCGCCATGCCTAAGATATGCGCCCATAAAAAATATTGACGATAACTTGAATACACGCTATCCTTCAATGCTTTCCACTGCCACCACTGCTTGCTCTACACATCAACTGAAGCATTCACAATTGTTAGAAAAATAATACAATTAAACTGACAAAAGTGAATACCTAGCAGTCTTCAGCTACATAAATAAATTGGTTAGAAATCAATCCTAACCTTAATTTATTACGAGTGCGCACTCTAAACTCATACACGTTTATTAATTTAAATATGTATTTTGTAGAATCACTTCTCGCTATGGAATCACCCATGTACACATAAAATTAACAAAACGCTCGAAAAAGATAGGCATCCCCATCGACTTCTCGCACAAAGAATCCACTTTGTGTATGAGCCCCGGTAATAAAATTTTACAGAATCCACCGCAAAACCTCACGGAATCCATCGTGGCACGGAATCCACCGTGGAATATGCCTCCTGGCATCATACCCCCGGGGTGGGATAGCAATTGTCCTCAATTGCTATTAGCTCAATGTGGAGCTAACAGAGTGGGGAAAGCATTTAAGTCTCTAGCGTGCATCCATTGGGCCTCTTCAACAAGATGGTTTTTAAACTTGACCAAATATCTAGAATATCTACGGCCAGTTCTAGTGGTCATAAAGTCAGTATCTATAATAGTTTCAGGCTCAAGGATTTCAGTTTCATCATCTAGCAAAGGAGGGTTTTCATAGACAGGGTGTACAGGTAATTGGCCTCTAAAAGGTTGTAATAAACTGATATGGAAGGTGTTGTGGATTTTTCAATGTTGTGGTAGTTCTAGTTTAAATGCATTGTCATTGATTTTGTGTATGATCTTGTATGGTCCATAGAATCTAGGTGCTAATTTCACAATTGGGTATTTATCTACACTTTGTAATCTTCGTTTTTCTATTCGTAACCAAACATAATCATCAACTTTAAAATTCATAGCATGTCTTTTCTTATTTTCTTGTTTTGTATATGATTGCTGGGCTTTGGCAATCATATCTTTAACTTCATCAAAAATAGTAACATGCATGTTAGCAATATCATCAACAGTTTGAATTTTGTTTGATAATGATACAACATGTGTAGGCAATCGATATCCATAAATAACTTCAAATGCTGCTTTCTTTGTAGTTGTATGTGGTGTATTATTATATGCAAACTGAAGTAAATGTAGATGTATATCCCATGTATGTGGTTTTGAAATGGTATAAGCACGTAAAAGATCTAAAATAGTACTGTTAGTAGCTTCTGTTTGACGTTTGTTTCAGGATGAAATGTAGATGAAAAATCAATCTTTGTTCCTAAGTTAGCAAATAAAGTAATCCAAAAATTATTACAGAATCTAGAATCACGATTAGAAATAATGACTTTTGGTAAACCATGGTTAGTGAAAACAGTTTTCAAAAACAATTGAGCAGCTTGAGATGCAGTTAAAGTTTTCTTGCATGGAATAAAATATGCTTGTTTGCTAAACCTGTCTACAACAGTCCAAATCATATCATGGTTAGCTTTAGTGTTAGGTAAACCAGTGATAAAATCCATTGAAATCTGTTCCCATGGTCGTGATGGAATAGATAATGGCATTAGTAAACCATATTGTTTACCATGGTGTCTTTTAACTCGTTGACAAACTAAGCATTCAGATACAAAGTTAGATACATCAGTGTCCATATGTGGCCAATAAAAATCTTCAGTCAATGTACGCAAAGTAGATATAATTCCTCTATGACGAGGACAATGAATTTCATGCAAAACAAATAATCGAAATGGAACTGTCACATAATCTTTTTTCATAAAACATGAATCCATTATTGTAAGACAGTGAATCAATAGAAATCCAATTATTTGCAACTAGTTTATTCCAATCAGCTTGAAAAGTAAGATCTTGATGATAAGTATCTTTCATAGGGATAAGGAAATCAAATGATATCACAGAAATATTATGAATTGTCGGTCTTCTACTCAAAGCGTCAGCTACAACATTCTCTTTTCCAGGTTGATATTGTATAAGGGGATGAAAACTTTGAATAAAAGCGGCCCATTTAATGTGTCGGTCAGATATTTGTGGTTGACTAAGGAGATGTCTAATATTTTGTTAGTCAGTTTTGATCATAAATTCAGATCCCACTAAATAATGTTTCCATTGACGTAAGGCTTGTACTATAGCTAGCAATTCCTTATCATAGGTAGAATATTTAAGTTCAGATGGTTTGAGTTTACAGCTAGAATAGGCTTTTGGATGAGAATCTTGCATAAGGATGGCTCCTATTCTAGATCCACTAGCAGCAGTAACTACTAAAAAGAATGGTCTATTGAAATCACATAGTTGTAATACATGAGCATGAGTTAAAGCATGTTTCAATAAATCAAAGGATTTTTGTTGATTGTCAGATCGGTTATACACAATACCCTTCTTTAAAAATTTTGTCAAAGGTAATGCAAGTAATGAGAAATTCCTCACAAATTTTCTGTAAAGCTAGCAAGACCTAGAAAAGAACGTAATTCATGCACATTTTTGGGTATGGGCCAATTTAAAATTGCTTTTATCTTTTTAGGGTTGACTTTAATACATTCTGATAAAATAATATGTCCTAGATATTCAATTTTTGTTTGGAAGAATTCACTATTTTCTGGATTAGCATATAATTGATTGTCTTTTAACAACTTAAAAACTAAAGATAAATGTTCATAATGCTCATTCTCATTTTTACTGAATACTAATATGTCATCAAAGAAAACTATGACATGAAATTCATAGTATCCAAATTGTGTTCTAAATGCAGTTTTGAATATATCAGATTTATCCAATCTTACTTGATGATAACCAGATTTAAGATCTATCTTACTGAATATGGTAGATCCTTGTAGCTTATCCATAAGATCATCTACCCTAGGAATCAGATATCTATTCTTAACAGTAATTTTATTTAGGGCACGATAATCAATGCACATGTGATAAGTATTATTTTTCTTTTTCACTAATAAAACAGATGCACCAAATGGAGAACTACTAGGTCTAATTAATCCTCTGTTAAGTAATTCTTCTATTTGATTTTGAATTTCTTTCTGTTCAATTTGGTTATGTCTATATGGTGCTTTACATGGTGGTTGTGTTCCAAGAATTAAATCTATTTTATGATATTCAAGACGTGAAGGTGGTAATCTAGGTGGTAAATCATCAGCAAAAAAATCTTGAAATTGGACAAGAAATTGTGCATGCCTAGGATGCATCTGTGTTTCTTTAGCTTGAAGTTCATTTACCCATATTAAATAGGATTTGGTACTTTTACGTAATGCACGTTTAGCCTGAGTATGAGTAAGCAATGGAAAATTATTAAAAGCGTACATACCATGCAATGTGATTTGTTTTTCTTGAAAATAAATTTTAATTGAATGCGTATAATAATCTATGTCAGGATTACATTGATGACGCCAAGGCATTCCTAAGATAATGTCACTAGACTGCAAAGGTACAACTAGGAAATTTCTTCGTTCAGTATATTCACCAATTTTAATTTCTAAATTATGCACCTCTTGTGTTCCATTATATCTTGTTCCTAGGAATGCAGCCTTGATGCGATAATGTGTAGAAACAGTTTGTAAATTCAATTCTTTGACTAACTTTGCAGAAATAAAGTCATGTGTGCTCCCATCATCATGTAAAATAGTCTTTTCTTTACCATGCACAAAACATTTCATTATTAACAAAGAATGAGGAGTTGGCATACCTGCCAAAGTATCCGAAGTAGTACCAATGTCGTCATCATCTTCCGTAAAGTTCGGCATTTCCTCACGTTGTTCTTCTTCTATTGCGCCCAGATAATTGATATGGACAGGTGGCTTTTTGGTTTAGCAATTTGCTGCTAGATGTCCAGGTTGATGGCATTTGTAACAAACTATGGGTTTTGCTTTAGATACATTATTGGTAATGGTAGGAAGTTTAGGAATGTTGGGATTTGACTGTGAGGATGGCTGAGGGTTTGGATTGGTGTTTGATGGCAAGGCAGGTGGTCGTGTCCAAGATTTACAGAATGAAGATGGAAGAAAACGACTTTGATTGAATCTTCGAAAATTTGAATTGAATTGTTTGGAACCATAGTTACCATTAGTTGGAAATTATTGTGGTCGCTTGTCTCGTCCTTGAATCTTGTCTTCAGTGTCATGAGCCAAGGAAATTGTTGAGATTTAGCAATCACACTCACTAACAGCCTCTTTATATGGAACTTCGGGGCCAAGGACATGCAGGCTTACCTATCCCATATGCACAGTAGTCCCTACTGCAATTTCCTACTTTCCTATAAAGCATTGTACTTGCTTCCTTTTCTTAAGGCAATGATAGTACTCTTTTCTTATCAGTAAAGTGTCAGTGTCATTGTCCACATACACAAGATTGTGTTTATGAGTCCAAGTCTCAATCTTGGAACCTAATTCACTTGTGTAACAAACTGTGTCTTTGTCTCCTCCATCATGAGTCTACTCTTCTCCTTTCATCCACCATAACTAATTGCCATGCTCTAGATCCATGTACTTTCACATGGTATCAGAGCCCAGCTGAGCATGGCTTAGCTCTCCTCTACTCTCTCTCAGCTCATCTCCATCTCAGGTAAGCTCAAGTCAAGTTTATGGTTCCATTTCTCACCTCCATCTCTACTTGACCTTCCTTGGCAGCCATAGCCAGCCTGCACCCTTCCTACTTCAAGCTCCTGGATCTCTCTCCACAGGTCAAATATCTTGGAGCTTCCTTCAGGAAAAGTGTCCGCTAGCTTACAAAGCTTCCCTGTATCACATCAGTCCATGACATTTGGCTGTCTAGAGCTCAGCATTGTGAAAATTCTCAATCTCTGCCTTGTGTCTGCCATAGCCAGATAGGACCTACCTCACTTAGAGCTTCCATAACTCCCTTGTATCACATCAGTCCATGACATTTGGCTGTCTAGAGCTCAGCATTGTGAAAATTCTCAATCTCTGCCTTGTGTCTGCCATAGCCAGACAGGACCTACCTCACTTAGAGCTTCCATAACTCCTCAACCAGGCCACTTTAGCTCCTGCTTCTTTCTAGGGGATTGTTCTCCTGCTCAATGCGCTCCACCTTGGCACATCAATCAATCACATTGTTGCTCTTTGGCCCCGGCATTGGAGAAATTGGCTGGCCTGTGTCCTGATTTGTGCCGTTTTTGATTAAGCTCTCTGCGCGCACCGTACTGCCCGCGATCTGGTCGATTGCTATGGGGCTTTGATAGCCCTTGAAGTAAGCTTCATTTTCATAAAGAAACTTTTGAAAATGATCAAAGTATTGAGTTCACAGCACTAGGCCCCTGTCTCAGAAACCCTAATTCCACCATAGCTAAAATCTCCCAAGCTCATTTTTCTCTCAGTTTCTCACTCCTGCCACTAAACCAAGCTAAAGCCTACTAAATCTGAAGTTCCCAGCATCAAATCAAGGAGGGGAAGATTTGGATTTTGAAGATCTTGAAGAATTTTGCAGATTTGGAAGACTCAAGGAAGAAGATACAAACATAGTGTCCATTGACACTCATCTAGTGCTCTTAGCACTTGTGTCTTGTGACACAACCAACTCTTCTGCTGTTGAAATCTGAGAAATTGGTGCTCATTTGCTTCTGCTTCAGCCATCCAACATGGGAAAAGACTCTCCAAATGCTCGGTTCAAGGGAGTCGGGTTTCACACTTGGCAAACCCGCATCAAGCTCATTCTAATGAAGAAGGGTCTTTGGGCCATTACCAATGGCAAAGAGAAGAAACCTCGGGATGCGGACCTTGCAGTTACTTGGCAGAAGAATGATGACAAGGCACAAGCCATCATTAAGCTGGAATTGGATGACAGTTGCATCCATCATGTGGATGCCTGTGACACGTCCCATGACACTTGGGACAAATTGGATACCTTATTTGGTGCACAGTCAAAGTCGTCTAAGTATGGTCTATTGATTGAATTTTTCAGACTTGATATGAAGCCTCATACATCCCTGGCATCCCATCTGAACTACATGGAAAGCCTGCTTACTCAACTTGCAGGGATAAAGCTAAAAATGGATGAAGATGTTTGTATTGGTGTCTTGTTAAAAAGTCTACCTCCTACCTATGATAATGTATCAACCACTCTAACCAATATGCCTGATCCTCAACTTGTTGATATTAAAGCCTCTCTGCTAGAGGAAGAAGAGAAGCTTAAAAGCAAAGAAGAGCCTAGCACTTCAAAGGATGAAAAAATGTTATATGTAAACAACAGATACAAAGATAAAAAGGAACCGCTCTTCTGTGACTTCTGCAAAAGGACCGGACACACTGAGAAGTTCTGTCATGCTAGGAAAAGGTCCCAAAAGACCTATCTTGCAGCTGTGAAAGAAGAAGAAGACCATGGACCAAAAGATGAAGATGAAGATGAAGATGAAGACGAAGACCACCAGGATCGGAAGGACAAGCCTCATCAGTCCTTCTACTCTCATTACTTTGATAGACTGTTTTAAAAGCCTTGTATTTCCTAGCCCTAATGCTTCTTGCCATAAGCTTTGTAAACTCCTCATGTAACTTGGCACTACAGTCCCTGTACACTTTGTGAGGCCCCTGTTACAGCCTCTGGATGTCCATCATGTTTTGGTGCCCACACTTAGCCTTTTCTGCGACAGCCTCTGGTGTCTACCATGTTTGTGGTGTGCCTACACTTTGCAGATGGTTCTCATTATAGCCTCTACACACTTTGTGCCTTTTTAGTTGTGATTGATGAGGGGTGTTGAGATTCAGCAATCACACTCACTGACAGCCTCTTTATATGGAGCTTCAGGGCCAAGGACATGCAGGCTTACCTATCCCATATGCACAGTGGTGCCTACTGCAATTTCCTACTTTCCTATAAAGCATTGTACTTGCTTCCTTTTCTTAAGGCAATGATAGTACTCTTTTCTTATCAGTAAAGTGTCAGTGTCATTGTCCACATACACAAGATTGTGTTTATGAGTCCAAGTCTCAATCTTGGAACCTAATTTACTTGTGTAACAAACTGTGTCTTTGTCTCCTCCATCATGAGTCTACTCTTCTCCTTTCATCCCCCATAACTAATTGCCATGCTCTAGATGCATGTACTTTCACAGAAATTGCATCTCCAAGGGTTGTTGGCTTGAACATATTGACTTCCGCATAGAAATGTCCAAGTAGGCTAGACATAAACTTGCGTTTATGAGTTACTTTAGGTACATCTTCGAGCATACGTAGTTGCAGTAGAGCATTCCAGAAACGTTTAGTGTATTGGGAAATAGGTTCACGATCTCTTTGTTGTAGAAGATCCCATTGCTTGATGGCTTTTTCATGGAATTGAGGAGGAAGGAAATTCTGCAAAAATTTATTTTGGAAAGTCTTCCAGGTAGTGGGACAATCAACGCTCTTGCGGACCACAGTCCACCATAAGGATGCTCGGTCAACTAAATGGTTAGTGACACATTTAATTTTGTCTTTCTCAGCATATGTTTCTTCATGGAAGTAATCATCAAATTGACTGATAAAAGCAAGTACAGTCTTTCCATCTCATGATCCATTGAAAGTACGATATTTGAAGTTTCTTTTACTTATCTTTGTTTCTTTGCGAATGGATTGGGCTTCAAGTGTTGCGTCGATGGTACGTCATATAAGATCTTCGGGTTGCGATCCATCTTGGTCGGTGGTAGATCGTTGCAGATTGGCCAATTGAACTTGCAAAGCTTGTCGGGCTCTTCGTTCTTCTTCGAGCTGCATCATAATCAAATCCAACTTTTGCTCCATCATTGGTTCGGGTAAATCACCTTCAGCCATAAGATCGTCCATGTTTGGATTGGTCATCCTGCAAAATTCCAAAAGACCTCACACTCTCGAAATCTTATTAGCGGGATGAGCGTAGCTCAAAGGCGGGTATACAAGGCTTGTATATTTTGTTTGGCTTTTGTAGTCTTTCTCCTTTGTGTTTGCGGTATTCGTTGTCACAACCGTCCTCCAAAAGAATAGTGTTACGTAGAAACTGCGTATGAACTGCATATGACCTGCATATGAACTTCTATTCTTGCTGAAACTGGTTCAGCAAGTCTGCAAGTATGAACAAGGTCTACCAGAGAGCAATAGACTAGTTTGTGTGCTTCTACGTGTGAACTGTTGCTATGAGAGTTGTTGGAGATGACTTAAGTGACCTTTGTGACTTGCAGGATTAAGTGAGCTTGGGTAACTTGGAAGATTTAAAGCTTAAGGACTCAATTGGATTTTCAAGGACGTGAGTATGTTGGCAGCGGAATCGGCGGTAGTGAAAAGATACTCCCGTCGCAGACGAATTAATTCAATGAAATAAGCTTTTTAATAAGCTTATTATTAAGCTTATTAAGCTTTGTATTAAAGCTTTGAAGCGTTGGGCTATGGAGAAAAAGTTTTCTTATCTGTGTATCATGACTTGTTGAAGGAAATTTGCCGCCAGTCCTTCACCTACAGAGGCTGGTCTTTCGCGATCAGAGGGTATAGAAGGGGGTTCTTGACTGCCAGGAACACGCTGGCATCGACCGTTTGCGATAAAATTGACTGTAGAGCTCGATCGTTCCAGGAGCTCTGCCTTTGCGCAAGATGGTAAGCGATTGGAAGCTCTCGATCTCAGCTTCGCTCTGATACCACTGGTGCACAGATCGGTCGCCATATGCACACATAGTGAGCATTAGAAGGTCCCCAAGAACAAAAGAACTCTACTTTTTGCACACAAATCAATGAAGAAAGCTTGCACGACATGAACAAGAGACCAATTGGGTGCAATCTCCCCCATGCCTTGTGTGAGCACTCCACAAAGCATGTATTTATCTTCAAGCTCAAATAATAGCCCAAATTACAAAATGGCATGCTTTAGCTTTTGAGTTTGCTTTTGCGACAATAAATAATTAAAGCTAATGGGCACCCAAGAAGTCAGGCGCTACCCAAATACAATGTCCAATACAAGTATTTAAATCGTACGCCCATGCACATATAAAAATAATAAATAAATATCAAGCGCTTTGATAAATAAGCGCAAAAAAATATAGGCGCCATGCCTAAGATACGCGCCCATAAAAAATATTGACGATAACTTGAATACACACTATCCTCCAATGCTTTCCACTGCCACCGCTGCTTGCTCTACACATCAGCTGAAGCATTCACAATTGTTAGAAAAATAATACAATTAAACCGACAAAACTGAATACCTAGCAGTCTTCAGCTACATATATAAATTGGTTAGAAATCAATCCTAATCTTGATTTATTACAAGTGCGCACTCTAAACTCATAAACATTTATTAATTTAAATATGTATTTTGCGAAATCACCCGCTATGGAATCACCCATGTACACATAAAATTAACAAAACGCCCGAAAAAGATAGGCGTCCCCATCGACTTCTCGCACAAAGAATCCACTTTGTGTATGAGCCTCGATAATAAAATTTTACGGAATCCACTGCAAAACCTCACGGAATCCACCGTGGAATATGCCTCCTGGCATCAATAATAAACAAGCTTGGAATAGAAAAGCCAATGTTTGGGAAACACTAGAAAAAGTATTCTTTTATTGTGATAAAACATAGTGGAATGATGATAATCTCAAAGACTTCAAAAACCAATTGAACATTTTTAAAAATGCAATGAAAGAAGCTTGGGGTAATCAACACTTCACTCACTATATGGTAAGAAGTTTGCATATGTATGTCTCTTTATTGTTTGACTCATATAGGGTTTTTTAATTGAATTTCTTTATTTGTTAACTATGGGACATATTTTATACAACCATGCTCCATATTTTATCAAGAAATATGGATCTCTATCTATTTGGTCAACCCAAGGTATGGAAAAATCACATTATCAAGCAAGAACAAAATACTTTAGACACACAAGACATGGAGGTGGAAGATACAAAGCAAACCATTTATTCGAGATCTTTCAATGGTTCTACAAACAAATTTGGCATAAATTCAAGCTGAAAGACACAACTGCATCATGTAATACATCATCTTTGGCAAAGACTATATCCACTATTACCCAAAGAAGAAAAGAGGGATATTTAAACTCTCGTGCAAAGCAAAGATATTCTAAATGGTTACAAACTAGACAAAGAGATGGAAAAAGATGGGTTTCAAGAAACCCTTAATATCTTTTAGTCTGACTCTGCTGCAGAAGAGTCTTCAGGGAATTCATTAGGTCCTTTAAGGGAATCTTTTGTTTTATCCCACTCGATGAGACCTCTACATTTCAGGAATTCTTGTTTCCTATAGCTTGGAAGGAGCTTCAAATTATTGGCATCTCCTACATGGGAGAGCAAATAAGAGGCAAGAACTCCAAAGTATCTTGCCCTAGATCCAATGTATCCATGCATGAAGCCAAAAGATCTTAGAGCTTCTTCCTTCTCCACCAAAATTATCTTGTTTGAACCTCTATTGAAAGCTTGTGATCCAATCACCTTGGAGATAGCTTTTAAAGCCATTATTGGTAAGCTTGGAGAGCTTGACAACCTGCTATGATAAATTGCAACTGTTTGATTATTTAAGCTTCCAATATAATGACCAAGGCCTTGACTTTTGCCAAGTTTCAATGGCCTTGAGCCCTTGGCTCTTCCAAGAAAGTTGTCTGCATCTTCAATTTTTATATGCACAATAAACCACAATAGTATAAGATGTCAGTAGATAAATATCCAAAAATATTTGTGTATAATGCATAACATACTCTAACATAAATCACAATGGATATTTTAGAATTATCTTTCATACCTTAGGGTTTTCATATTCTTCAAGAATACTATCATCATATAGTTTTATTGAACTTTTTGGTTTCTCCTCTAATGGAGACTCGAGTTTCTCTTCATACCCCATGTTATAAATACCAAGTCTTTGTTGAATTTGTAAGTACTCTTCCTCTGTAGTATCCCCCCCTTTTCATATTCCATGATTTGATTAATACAAGAATGCAAGGCTACAGAACTGTCTTGAAAATTCTCTCCCTCAACATCAAGAGTTACTACCAATTCCTCTTCATAACACCACTTGGAAATCCTTATTGCATGGGGTCAAAATGATAAGAATTGCTATCATTTTGACCCCATGCAATAAGGATTGCCAAGTGGTAATCTTCTCTAAGATTAAAAATGTGTCGAATATCTTTTAGCAATACATATCTCTTTTTGTTGATGAGATAACTGGGAAATGTTGGGACACATTCAAGAGGACTTATTTCAATATCTGCACTCAACTCTATCTCCTTTTCTTTCACTTTTGTAATGTTCTTACTTTTAAACTAAGCAACATCAAATCCATGCACTAACTGGTTCGCAATATCCTCCTGAAAAATTTCACCCTTCTCTTCAACTTCTTTGTCTTTGCACGCAATATCCTCCATCTTCTTCTCTTGTATTGTATTTGAAGAACAACTATCCATATATTGAAGATATACAAGAAATCCAACATTCTTTTGTACAAGAATACATTGTTGATGATTCTGATAAAAAGGGCAAATTGCTTTCCACTTCTTGAATTCTTCATCAATAAGGCTAATCCTTGTTTGCAAAGTTGTTCTAGCAGCATTAGAAGCTTCCATTACATCGCTATAATGGACAAATCCCTCAATCTCTAGGCCTTCCACATGTCTATCATAAAACACCTTAAAATCCTTCATTTTATCTTCAAGATCCTTCAAAAGCTCTTACAAATCAAAGGGAACATCGAGCATATCTCTGATGTAAATAAATCTAGATGAATTTTCAGTTGCATGAAGAAAATCAAATAGATTTTCATCACAGGTGACCTCCAGATCCTCCTCCTCCATTCCCTCTAAAGAGAACTGTCAAGATTGTGGGAGAGAAGGAAGGAGTCTCACTTGTAGCTTTCTTGCTTGCACAATGGGGGAATACACACACAGGTGGAGGCTGAAAACAGTTTTCCTCTTCTTAGTTTGTGTAAACCAAAGAGAACTCAAGTACATAGAAATAGAAGAACCCTATATATGGGTCTCAAACCACACTCAACTAACTAAGGTGGCATACTAGCTGAGCCACGGACTAGAGTAGATAAGGATAGTTGTCATCTAGCTATTATTCATGGGCGGTGTACCAACCGCATCTACAGCTAACAAGTCGGTGACATAAATGCACAACAATCACCCTGGCATATCACGAGTGGAGCTCGATATCTCAACACTCCCCCTCGAGCTCAATCCCAATTCCTACACACCAAGCATGTCTCTGAACTTGCACAGCTTCTCTGCGCCCAATGCCTTCGTAAATATATCAGCTACCTGATTCTCTATGCTGACATAAACTAGATCAATAAGACCTAGTAAAACCCTCTCCCGCACATAGTGATAATGCACCTCAATGTGCTTTGTTCTAGCATGATAGACTGGGTTATTTGCCAAGTGTATACTACTCATGTTGTCACAATAAATGACAACTGGCCCATCTGTAGGCTGATGCATATCATAAAGTAGCTTATGCAACCAAGCTACCTCACATGCAGCCATTGCTGTGCCCCTGTACTTAGCCTCTGTGCTCGACAAGGCAATTGTAGGCTGTTTCTTGCTGCTCCAAGTGACTGAAGCACTCCCAAAAGAGAACACATATCCACTGGTAGATCGTCTATTAGAGATACTACCAGCCCAATTAGCATCAGTGTATCCATGCAACTGTATCTGAATCCCAGTCTCATAAAATAGTCCATACTGCAATGTGGACTTCACATACCTGAGTATGCGTCTAGCCGCATCCAAATGCGGTTTCCTTGGAGCCTGCATAAACTGACTTACCAATCTAACAGCATAGCTCAAATCTGGCCTGGTAATAGTCATATAAATCAAACTTCCTACTATGCATCTATACATAGTAGGGTCTTCGAGAAGCTCACCTGCATCTATGCTCAACTTCACATTCTGCTCCAAAGGAACTGAAATAGGCTTACAGCCTGTCATCCCATATTTGGATAGTATGTCCAATCCATTCTGCCTCTGTAAGAGTCGTATCCCACTTGGTGATCTAATCACCTCAATGCCCAAGAAATAACGTAGCTCTCCCAAATCCTTCATCTCAAACTTCTGCTTCAATAGCATTTTCACATGAAGGATATCTTCATCACTATCACATGTGATAATCAAATCATCAACATAAATGACAAGTAGCATAATACCTTTCTCTGTTTTTCTCACATAAAGTGAAAAATCTGCCTTGAAAATCTGAAAGCCAATAGTGACAAGATACTGTCCTATCTTGTCATACCATGCTCTAGGTGCTTGCTTCAAGCCATACAAGGCTTTCTTCAACGTGCAAACAAACTCAGAATGAACAACATGCACATAACCTGGTGGCTGATCCATATAGACCTCTTCTTGCAAATCACTATGCAAGAAGGCATTCTTTATATCCATCTGATGTAAAGACCATCCCTTTGATGCTGCCATAGCAATGAGTGCTCTTACAGTTGCCATCCTTGCAACCAGACTGAATGTTTCTTCATAATCAATGCCATATGTTTGTGCATACCCCTTGACTACTAATCTTGCCTTGTATCTATTCACAGAACCATCTACATTGTGTTTCACCTTATAAACCCACTTACAACCAATTACATTCTTATCTTTAGGCAAAGGTACCAATTCTCATGTAGCATTTGCTTCCAAGGCATCCATTTCTTCATCCATGGCTTTCTCCCATTTTTCTTTTTCTATGGCTTGCTCAAAAGAAGTGGGTTCTGGTTCTTGTTTCACTTTGACCATATATGCATAGTGAATGGCTGTAAATCCATCATATTTCAGTCTATCCACAGGATACCTAGCTCTGGTAGACCTGCGCAAAGTAGGTTCACTCCTAGGTGCTCTCAAAACATCCATGGTCTTCCTTACTCCAGGTGTTACAATAGAAGGAATACCCAACTCATCATCAATGCTCTGTTTTGAGCCACTGGATTCAATATCCACATAAGAGCGACCTGCATTCACATCAAACATGGGCTGGTCTACCTTCTCTTTTCCTTTTTGTGATACCTGCATACCACTATCTGCATTGCTTTGAGAAGATTCTCCTGATCTCAATTTGCCTTCCATGGCGAAGAATGTGAACCACTGCTAGAGGGCACTCCAGGTCCACTAATATCTTGTGACTGCTGTTGTGAATTCTGTGCAGCATTACTATTTTGTGCATCTACATTATCAATCACATTTACTGGTTTATACCAGCTACTCATCTCATAAAAAACAACATCTCTGCTCACTGTAAACTTACGAGTAGAAGGGTTATAGCATCTATACCCTTTTTGCTGCAGAGAATAACCAATAAAGATGCACTTCTCAGCTTTTGGATCCAACTTGGATCTCAACTCATCTGGCACATGAACATAGGCAATGCAACCAAAAAATTTTCAAATGAGAAATATCTGGTTTCCTACCAGTATACCTCTCCTCTGGAGTCATGCCATGTATTGCTGCAGTGGGAGTCTTGTTTATTATGTAGACTGCTGTAGCAACTGCCTCAACCCAGTAAAAATCTGGCAGGTCTTTTTCATTGAGCATGGCATGAGATACCTCTCCAATATGCCTGTTTTTTCTTTCTGCAATTCCATTTTGCTGTGGGTATGACTACATGAATATTGCTGCTTTATCATGCTCCTGCAAGAACCTTGCAAACTCATTTGAGAGGTACTCTCCCCCTCCATCTGACCTTAGGCATTTTATTTCCAGGCCTATTCTTTTTCAACCATAGCTTTAAGAGTTTTGAAATGCCCAAAAACTTCACTTTTCTTTTTCATAAAATACACCCAAACTTTTCTACTATAGTCATCAATAAAAGTGACAAAATAATGACAGCCTCCAAGAGATGTAGCTTTAGTAGTCCACACATCAGAGTGGATTAATTCCAATGGCTTCTTACTCTCTTGAACATGTCTAGGAAATGGTTTCCTTGCCTGTTTTCCAAACTGACAGGCTTCACATACCTTATGCATTTTTGCAACCTTGAATTTAGGCAATCCTGCAACAATATTTTGGGCTTGCATTGATTTAAGTCACTGTACATTAACATGACCAATGCATTGATGCCAGATATCAATATCTGCAACTACACCGGTCCCATGTGAAAACATTGCTGCACTCAATTCAGGTATGTCTGCATCCAACATGTGCCCTTCTTCTTTCCTTTTGCTATCAAGCGACCTTTATTTTTCATATCCTCAACAAAGCATCCATGAGAATTAAATCTGACCTGCAAGCCCTGCTCAACCATTTGACCAACAGAAACCAGGTTCTTGGTGATATTCGGGACATGAAATACATCGGACATGTATTTCTTTTTCCCATCCTGCATAGACAAAGGAGTTTTTCCAATCTGCACAATAGGATGTGCAGTATCATCACCAGTCTCCACAAATCCTGGTTTTTCCATTTTCCTTGCATCCTGCATCCATTCTGCATGACCTGTCATGTGGTTTGATGCACCTGAGTCAACATACCACACATCGTTGCTTTCTTCTACACTTGTCACAGAATTGGTCATGTGCTGCACCATAAACAAATGCTCATTTCTGTCATCACCCTGTCTACTAGAAGATGCATAATTCCCTTGTTGCAATTTTCCATTCATGATGTCATTTTGCTTTTTATAGCAGTCTTTAGCCATATGACCCATTTTACCACAGTAGTAGCATTCAACATTGCTGTTTGCATTTTGGCCTCTTTGCCATCCACCACGACCTCTTTGGCTCCCCCTGCCTCTAGAGTTACCACGTCCTCCTCCATAGGATTGGTTTTCTTGAGTTTGCTACATATTCTGATTTCTACCACGGCCTCCAGATCGGCCTCCTCTACCTCTGCCTCTACCTCTTCCAGCATTTGAGTAGAAGATAGCTTCTTTTGAAGTTCCTCCTGAAGAAGATGCACCACCATTTCTCAGCTCCTCAGAAATTAGAAGAGCAATCAACTCCTCAAAATCAGAAAATCTTTCACGGACGGAAATCGATGTTCGGAACTGTGCATAATCCTTTCCTAGACCATTCAAGGTCACAGAAACTAAATCATCATCTTCCACTGGCGACCCAATGGAAGCAAGTGCATATGCAATCTTCTTCACCTTCATGTGGTAGTCATTGATGCTCATACTTTCTCTTTGCACATTGTGCAACTCTTGCTTGAGTTGCATTTTCTTGGCTTGCGTATTTGTGCTATACATTTTTGACAAAGTATCCCATGCCTCCTTTGGCGTACTTGCATCCTGAATATGCACAATCATAGAGTTTGAAATGCTGATAGACAGCCAGTACATAACTTTCTTGGCTCTCTCATACCATCCTTTAAATGCCTGCATTTGCTATTGATTGGGAACATCAGGAAGAACTGGTTCTTCTTCATTTCCTGCAACGAATTCCCAATATCCTTTTCCCATAAGGAAATTTGTCATTCTAAACTTCCATGCTTGGAAGTTGTTCTTGTCAAGCTTTTCAGTGACAATCTGTGAAAGAGAATCAAACGCCATTACAGAACACTGCAAAAAATTCTGTCACTGCAAAAAACACAGCTTCAGCCTCACAAGGGCAAATCTGCAAAACTGACAAAAGTGGTATTTGACCACACAATCACTTCCTAGTGACGATTTTGCATCAATAGGCAACAAGGATGATTCTGTAACTCCCAATGTCTCTGTGCATAGGCATACGATGCAATTTCTACAGTAACTTTTCACCGACCTGTAGAACAGTGGTCGCACAGCATAAAACAGGGCCTTTTCCTGAGTGCGTGCAGAAAACTTCCGCCTCCAAAACAGGCCCCAAAATGGCCTCAAATCAAAAAAACAAAGCTACCAAGCGCTAAAGCCCTTGTCCCGCAACATATACTGCCCTCTTGCTACACCGCAAAGGGTGTCTCAATCTGAGACAATGCACTCTTGCACTTTCCGGCTGTGTTACCTGCAGAGACTTGCTCCCAAAACAGAAAAATGAAAGCAACACTGGTCCTCTTACCAGAATACCGCAAAATTGGTTTGCTTTCTTGAGCTCCTTACCACGAACAAGGCTCTGATACCATGTCAAGATTGTGGGAGAGAAGAAAGGAGTCTCACTTGTAGCTTTCTTGCTTGCACAATGGGGGAATACACACACGGGTGGAGGCTGAAAACAGTTTTCCTCTTCTTAGTTTGTGTAAACCAAAGAGAACTCAAGTACATAGAAATAGAAGAACCCTATATATGGGTCTCAAACCAAACTCAACTAACTAAGGTGGCATACTAACTGAGCCACAGACTAGAGTAGATAAGGATAGCTATCATCTAGCTATTATTCATGGGCGATGTACCAATCGCATCTACAACTAACAAGTCGGTGACATAAATGCACAACGGTCACCCTGGCATATCACGAGTGGAGCTCGATATCTCAACAAGAACTTCCTTTTAGTCATCCTGATTACTCACAAAGAAAAAAAAAGGGGGCATGATATACAAATCCACATTTTCTCATATGCAGTAGACTAAAGAAAGATTCCTAAGTAAATTTAGGAAATACAAGATGAATGAAATGAATTAAAACTTTATGCAGCAGAGAAAGCACAATGATATAGACTCATGAAACACGAAAACAATGATACAGACCACCTCACAGTTCGCAAAATCACATTTCATAAGTCACAAAACGATGCTTCAAGAACATCAAAACCCCATCATTTAACATGTGTGCTAGACCAATATTGATAGAAAAATAAAGTTAAACCACTACGAAATTTCTAAGTCTTTGTTGTATCTTTCTCCTCTTAAACAAACAAACATCTTCAATGCCTTGAAATTTAGGATTGCAAATAAAAATATTAAGAAAAGCGTGATACTTGATATTTACAGGCCTTGCTTCTGAGAATATGCTTGGTTTGGCTTGTGATGCTTACAAGATAAAAAGATGGCCAAAGATAATACAAGATACGTGAAAGAAATAGTAACCAAAACCCGAACCTGAGTGTCCAGATATATATACCAATGGTCACTGCACGTTTGATCAAAAAGTACGCTATACTAATTTGGAGAACATGCACTTAAAATGAAAAAGAAAATGAAGAAAACTTAAAAATTAGAGCCATAAAAACGCTATCATGTCAAAAAAGTAAGTGACATGTGGCACAACTTCCTAGGCAAAATGGTCTTTAGCCGTATGTGTGAAATTAACTACGCATAACAACCACACATGTAAACCAACATCACTATAAACCCAACTTTTGAACCGCAAAAGAGCTTTTTTGAAGACAAAACTCTCTCTATGCTCAACCACACCAACACAACACTAATTTGATCGCAGTACAAAATTATTCTTTCACGCAAGGCTACTAAAGAAGGTTTCATCGACATCATACGCACCCAACACTCAACAACGTAAGTTCTGGCTAAAATATGAGTTAGTTTTGAATCACTCAAAGAGTCCTTCCAAATCATCCCAAAAAATGCCAAACATATGAAACACGATGGGTGCTAGGTTCCTCTTATGCATGTGAGGCCTTCTCGCATTTCATATGCCTAAGACCTGCATTGTTTCTATTGTGACATGGGTGTAGGTGTTTCATCCGTAAACTTCATGCTTCTATATAGAGATATAAAATTTTCTTCCAGATAGTGACATGGAAAATATTGCAAGAAGGTACTAGGTGAAGATATCTCGTAGAATAGATGTGTTTGTAGAATACAACATATTGTTCTTTGAATGTTATAGCAAGAATATGAAAGGATGAAACACGATGGATGTAAGGTTTCTCTTGTCCAAGTGAGGCCTCTCGTAATTCATACGAATAAGCCCTGCCATGTTTCTAATGTGATGCATGAAACACGATGGGTTTTATGTTCCTTTTTTCGAATTAGGCCTCCTCGCATTTCATATGACTTGAACTTTGCCATGTTTCTAATGTGACATATGAAACGCGATTGGTGTAGTGTTCTTTTTTCTGAGTCAGGCCTCCTTGCATTTCATACAACTTGAGCTTGCATTGTTTCTGTTTTTTGTCATATGGAACGTGATATGGTGTGAAGTTCTCTGGCCTTAAAGGTCTCCTTGCGTTTCATACGTCTTCTACATTGTTTTATTTAAATTGGATTTAGATTATGTAGTTAGTGTTTGCTTGTTGCTTCATGATTGTAGATAAATTGATATGAGAGATTATGAGATATTTCCTAATTTATTTGTATTATTTGTTTTTTTGGATGCTTCAGATGGTTAGAGCTAAGGCCACTACAAGGAAGCAGAAAGTTGATTTTAGAGGTCTTGCTTCAAAGATTCATCAGTCCTCCAAGCCTTCCAAACTTTCAAGGAAATCAAAGCCAAGAAGAAGGTTCTCATAGCATGTGAGGTGCCTTAAGAAGATTAGAAGTGCAATGAAGGCTTTGAATACTACAATTCCAAAACTATCTTTTTAGAGGCTTGTCATAGAAATCTGTGACAAGCATAGTCTTCATAGTTTTGGATGGACTAGAACACGTCTCAACTTTATTCAGGAGGCTACAGATGATATTTTTAATTGAGTTTTTCCAAGATTCTTATATATGTGTTGCTCATACACATAGGCTTACGCTTATGGATAAAGACTGATAATCCTCAGGAGATTGAAATATAGGTTTTCAAAGGTCCTTGACCCAGTCCCTCTTTATGATGTGAAGGCTTTCAATATTTTAAATGTGCCTCCATATATAAAGAATAAAAATGATATTGGTCTTAAGGTTGAAGATGTTACACATAAAATGGACATAAGAGAGCATGAGAAAGAGGAAAAGGCCACAATAGAGTAGGGTGATAAATGGAGGGAGTATAAAAGAAAGAAGGAAGAAGAAAATGAAGCAGAACAACTCCCATCATTTAAAGAGGAGTTATCTATCCTTTTTGAAAGGGATGACCCTAAGGGATTCAATGTTTCTTACTTTTTACCTAGTGATCTTAACAAGAGATTTGATATGGTATTTTTGGACTCTGATTGTGCTCAAATTCTCCAAAATAAAGTAAGAGAAGTAAATGGCTTGATTCTTCTTGCTGGGATGAGGTATAGTTTACTAAAATTTGTTTTTACTCACCATATTTTTCTAGCAATAGACTTTCATGTTGATGCTTACTATCTCCATTCTTTTGCTAGGTGTGTAATGCGTGAGCTACCCTTCGATATACAACAAAAGATTGAGGCTCTTGATCCATCCATCTCATACTATATGAGGAGTGAGCTTGATGCAAGTGCTTTTGACCATTGGTTCAATTCAATTGACTTTGAATCTTTGGAGCTTCTTCTAATTCCATACAATGAAATGTAAGTAATTTAAAAATTTTAAAGATTTTATGAGATCTCGTTTTGCTAAATTATTGAAATATTTTTGTTTTCAGTTCTCATTGGAGCCTAATTGGAATAGACTATGTGGAGAGGCAATGTTTCCTCATCAATTCTATAAAAGGAAACCATGGAAATGCCAAGTTGTAAGTTATATAATCTAGAGTCTCCTTGATATTTTGATCTTTTTGTTGCAGATAATCTAAATATATTGATCTTTCTTTTGTAATATCGGTAAATTTTATTGCCTTTTGGATACAGAGTTTGCACAAGATTGATTGAAGTGCTAGAGAAAAAGTCTCCCATGCCTTCTGACTTACTTGCAACAATGCAATATGGACAAGCTGCAGTAAGTTCTTGATTAATATGGTTGGAACATACCAAGAAAATTTATTCTAAAAACTACCATAAACAAGTTTCATAGTTTTACTTTATATTGTTGATTGCAGTGTCCTCATCAGGTTGATAGTTACTCTTGTGACTGGAGAGTAACTGTAAATGCCAGAAGATTGGTTCAGTTTATTTATCTCAATGATGATAAACTTATAAAGGTAATGTGAAACATACTAAACTTTAAGATAGAGTTTTATTGCAAAATAGTCCATTGTAAAAAATAACAATGAACTAAAAATATATTCTTACAAATGTATGACATTTTACAAGGGATTGCTATACAAGTGAGCACGTTTGGTATATAAGAGAAAACCTCTTGAAGTACATAATGGCCAATTGTATACAATTGATAATAATGGATAATAGTGGGGGCTTGGACATTGAAGGAGAGGAGGTGCATGTAACTATAACAAGTGAAGGTATGCCTTCAACAACCAATGCATTAAAGATAGGAAAAATGACTCCTAGAAAGAATGTCCCTTCTCCTTAGAAAAGTTCTAAAAAAAGGTAGCTTTGCCTCAGATTGTAAGCCCTTGTGTATAAGTCATGGAGATAGTTGACAAAAATTTGTACATGTATTTTATATTGATAGTAAATAGATCTTTTCTTCAATATCCTTGCATTGTATATTCTTCTCTCTCCTCATTGATATCTATAAAAAAGAAAATGTTACAGATGTTTATTAATCAGGAAGTAAAATCAAATATACACCTAAGTGGATATAATATGAAATAAAAACTTACTCGTTTGTTATTAAGTTGGAATACAAATGAGTATAGTAGTTCAATATCTTCATTCTGTAAATCCATCCTCACTTGATGTAGTGTACATGATGATCTAACCTTTAAGATTGCAATAATGTCCTCATTGTACCAAACATCAAGATCTACTATAGGATCTTTGCTAAAATTATTAAGATTTTGGTCTAAAGCGACCAGACTACCGCCAACATAATGCCATCTACTATAATAAAAGCCAAGGATAAAATTTTGGGTAGGAATAATATATTTACAAGCTATAGAGTCTTGATCTATCTTACATATAATTTTCCCTTCTGTTGTCCTAGTGTCCCATCTCTCATCAACAAATTGTATAACATGATCATATGTTAGTCTCTTCACTGAAAGCATAGCCTTTGATTCTCTTATCTCAACATTAGAAAAGAAGTCAACGAATATATTAATAGGCATGAACAAAGTAACTTTACTTAGCCTACTTGAGATACTAGGTTTTAATGCTCTCTGTATCTTAGAAAATATTTTACATCTATAGCCCTCACTAGTAGCTAGAATTGGCAAAGGCGACTCAAACCTTGAAAAATCCGGCAAAGGAAGGGGGGATATTGATCCCCATTAGCTATGCTGCATGGGTACAATATAAGAATGGTCATAGAAGAATATTCCCTTCTCTGTAAGCTCTATCTTCTTTCTACCTTTGTACATCTCTTCTCCAATCAAGCCATGCATCACATCAATCACATCAACAATAGACTCGATCGGTTGCCATTCCTAAAGATTAGAGGGATAGACATCTACAAGACAAATGAACAAATGTTATAATATCAAACCTTAAACCAAGTTCAAGAAAAGAAAGACTTTAAGAATCAAATCCTTACAATTTGGTTTATGCATTGGAAGATTTGAACTTCCATGTTCCAAATATAGCTCTCTATACATAAACACATGTTGCACCAGAACCTCTTTTATGCTATTCTTATTTACTCCAAGCTTGAAATCTCAGATTCTACCCTTCTAAGCAGAGATGAACGAGCTCTCATATCTTCGTCTTTTCCCATGTTTTGCCTGTTGCATGGTGATCCAACTGCCTTTGCTAATGATTGTAGGAATCCATCTTCCATCTTTTTGGAATGAGTTAAACATTGATATGGATGTGATTTGGGGGCTTGGATGCCTTGTTGAAGGTTGAATTTCTGTATCCATAGCAGAGAGAGAGAGAGAGAGAGAGAGAGAGAGAGAGAGAGAGAGAGAGAGAGAGAGAGAGAGAGAGAGAGAGAGAGAGAGAGAGAGAGAGAGAGAGAGAGAGAGAGAAGACTAGGCTACCACGAGAGGGACAAAAGAAAGGAGGGAAAAACACAATAGGGACAAAAGAAAGGAGCGAAAAAATATGTGCCAAGCTTTTCACTAATTTGAAATTAGAGTAAACCTGTAATTATTGTTAATTCAAACATATTATTAAATAAAAGAGACCGAGATTTATATCATTAATGTAAATAATGACATAATCACGAATATAAGAGGCTAAAAATAGATATTGATAATACAAATTCGTAATATTATTATATATGTATCTTTTTGGAAAATAAATATTTCCTTTTTGAAAATAGAAGTTCCGTTATGGAGGCTTTGCTCCTATTGGTCTAGAGTACTCTCTTTCTATCTCCTAAAAGGCATTTTCGAGACCTCGAAACTCCCCTAATGCAAGTAGTTGCTTCATAACTCTAAACCTTTGCAGCCATTAAATGGAGGGTCAAAACGAACTTGGATCGACAAACCGGCACTTGCATTGGATTTTTGGAATCAAAATGCACGTAGTAAAACTCTAGCTTCTTGATCTATAATCAATATATTTTGTACCAAAAATACCACTTTTACGATTCTCAGCCCCACTATTGTGCTTTAAATTTTACATTAAAATCCACTTTCATTAGTGACCATGAAATAGAGTGACTCGGTCCATTAAACTCATGAATGGATATGCACACACATATAAACCATAAAAGCATCAAGTTGCTACAAATAAAATATACAATATAGCACAACACAAATCTTGCTCTACTCCTTGAAACAATCAAGGCCTGAATTTCACAAGGGATAGGCCAAGCATAATTTGGCAAAGAAGTCAAAAGCTAGTTACAAATCAACTGCTCCAACACAGACTAGCTAAAAGAACTATCAAAGGGGTCATCCTAAGTGGTGGTCTAACCTGCCTACTTGACCTAGGTCAACTAGGGTAGGAACTCCTACTAGGTGAGTACTCTTATAACGTGTCTCATATAAATTCATATTTTTCTTTTTTTCACATTCTTTATTCTTCATTATTTGGTACTTGAATATGTAAAAAGAAGGGAGCTACGCATATTGTGACCCAAGGAGAACAGCGCATCGACCTCAGGTCCAATCTCGGTACCCAAGAACCTACCAAGCTCTCGCAAGGCGATACGATTTTCCTTTTTGTTCTCGCTCACTTTTATTTTTCCTCCAACCATCCTCATATTCTTGTCAGAAAAATGTCACCCCCAAGAAGACGAGGCATCGGCCCCCGACTTATCCCTAGGAACCTACCAAGTCTTCGCAAGAATGTGATGAACATCAACTCTTTGAAATTTTTCTTTCTTTTGATTTTCTTATTTCAAGGGTTAGATGTCCTTTTTATACACCTCCATATTATATATATTAGATATATTTATCATTTTTCTTTTTTATCTATCAAGCTCCCCTAACTACCTCGCAAGTAATAAGGATTTCTAAAACCAACTTTTTAGTAGGCTAAAATGACATGGTTAGTAGGACTACCCTCTGAAATAGAGATTTGCATGCCTGTTAATGTCTTTACAAGAGGCGAATAAGTGCTTAAACCTCCCTAGATATACCTAACCTAATCCTAGGACTTTATGCCTTGACGGCCCCCAGTCCCTGGCATAAGACAGCAAAAAAAAATCCCAAAATACACATCACACATTCTTCTTAAGGGAAAATAATATGGATTTGTAATCTGGCCATACCATGCCTTGGGTACTTGCTTCACCCCATACAAGGCCTTATGAAGCCTGCATACATAATTTGGATGACTCTGGTCATACCATGCCTTGGGTACTTGCTTCACCCCATACAAAGCCTTATGAAGCCTACATACATAATTTGGATGACTCTCATCCACATAACTAGGTGGTTGCTCCACATAAAATTCGTCTTGCAACTCTCCCTATAAGAAGGCATTCTTAACTTCCATTTGATGCATGATCTAACCTTTTGATATAGCCACTGCTATGATAGTCCTTACAGTGGCAATTTTAGCCATTGGAGCAAAGATCTCCTCATAATCAATACCATGAGTTTGTGTATAACATTTGGGGCAGTCATGCCTTATAGCATTCATAAATCCATGCTTGACCTTGTAAATCCATTTTCAGCCAATAGCTTTCTTGCCTTCAGGTAAAGGTGCCAAATCCCATGTGTCATTCTCCTTAAGTGCTACCATTTTTTCATCCATCGCATGATCCCAATATTACCCAATGCATCTTTAAAATAAGTGGATTCCACATCTTGCACTACATAGCTATCATATGTCAATGGCGGTGTTGGATTCCCTTCTTATTCTATTTGACCTACATGGATTTGGCTCACTACTAGGTGCTTTAGCATCCTCTTGTACCTTATGCACACCAGGTGTTTTAACATACGTAATCCCAAACTCCTCATCCAAGCTTTGCTCAAAGCCATGTGAATCAACATCAACATGAGGGAAACTTGATGATACATGTGTCATAATAGGTGAGTCCCTAACTTTCTATTTACCTTTTCTTAACATTTGTGATGTACTTGCTGGAGTAACTTGTGACTTCAATCTATCCTCCAAGGTCTATCAACAGAACCATGACTAGGAGACTCTTGTGGTCCTCTCAATGTCTATGACAATTGACATGTTTTCAGGACATCCATACTCTCATGCTCATTAGTCCTTATTACATTTTGCACATTACTATACCAGCTACTTATTTAATTTAAAAAATATCCTTGCTAACTCTCAGCTCATGTGTAACAAGGTTATAAAATCTATATCCCTTTCTACTCAAGAGAATATTTCACAAATACACATTTATCTACTCTAGGATCCAATTTACTACACAACACATCAGGAATATGCATATAAGCAATACATTGAAATCCTTTTAGATGGGACAAATTTGGCTGTCTACTTGTAAATTTTTCTTTGGGTATCATATCATGTACAACAACAATGGGTGTCTTGTTCATAATGTAAACAATAGTAGCAATTGCTTCAACCCTATAGTAATGAGGTAAGTTTTTTTAAAGCATCAATACACAAGTCACCCCTTATAAAGAGTTGAATTTGGAACATATAAAAGGGCAACAGACATATGTACATGTAATCAATTTTTACACAATAACACAACTTTGTCATTCTTCTCTCTCTAGCTTCTCCTATCCTTTCGTGACTTCTAACAATCTCTCTTCTTCTTTCCAATATTTCTCTCTCCTTTTCTACTAGTTTTTCTCTCTCCTCATCACTTTATTTCTCTCTCTTCTGGAGTCTTCTCTCTCCAATCCACTTCTTGACATACAAAAAAACAGGCATATTGCAGATTTGGCTCATGTATTGATGTCAAAAGTAACTTGCCTCATTACTATTGGGTTGAAGCAATTGCTACTACTATATACATTATGAAGAAGACACCCATTGTTGTTGTATATAGTATGGCATTTGAAGAGAAGTTTATAGGTAGAAAGCCAAATTTGCCCCATCTAAAAGTATTTGGATGTATTGGTTATGTGCATATTCTTAATGATTTACATAGTAAATTGGATTCTAAAGCAAAAAAATGTGTACTTGTTGGATATTATCTTGAGCAGAAGGAATATAAATACTATAACCCTATTACATGTGAGTTAAGAGTTAGCAAGGATGTTGTTTTTTATTAAATTAGTAGCATGTATAGTAATGTACTGAATGTAGTTTGGGGTTGATGATAATAAGAGTATGGATGTCCGGAAAATAGGCCAACAATCACAAACATTGAGTGGACCATAAGAGTATGGCTGTGCGGAAAATAGGTCAACAATCACAAACATTGAATGGACCACAAGAGTCTCCTAGTCATGGTTCTTTTGATAGACCTTGGAGTGGTAGATTGAGGTCACAAGTTACTCCACTAAGTACATCATAGATATCAAGAAAAGGTAATAGAAAGTTGGGGACTCATCTATTGTGACAGATGTATCATCAAGTTTCTCTCATGTTGATATTGATTTAGATATCTTCGAGCAGAGCTTGGATTAGAAGTTTGGGATTCCATCTATTAAAATACTTGGTGTGTGGAATACACAAGAGGATTCTAAAGTACTTGGTAGTGATCCAAGTCCACCTAGGTCATATAGAGTAAGAAATCCAACACAGAGATTGACATATGATAACTATGTAGTACAAGGTAAGGAACCCACTTGTCTTGAGGATGTAGTGGGTAATATTGGCATCATGAGATGGTGAAAAAATGGCAGCACTTAAGGAGAATGACACATGGAACTTGGTACCTTAACTTGACTATTGATGACTCAAGTGCCTCTAACCACATGACTTCTCATGGAGAGTAGTTTAGAGAGATGTGCAATCTAGAGTCTCTAAGATATGTGGAGACAGGGGATGATACAATTCACCTTATTTCTTATATTCAAAAGGTTCCTTTGAGCATACAAGATGGTAAAACTAAGTACTTAGCTTATGTGCTCCATGTATCAAATATTACAAAAATTTTGGTTTTTGTTCGTCAAATGATAGAGTAAGGATTGCAAGTTCAGTTCACATTTGATGGTTCTCATATAGAAGATTCTAAAAATGATTACAAGTTGATTGCAAAAGAGAAACATGTTGGAATAATATTTACTCTTGATGTAAGTATCCTTGAAATGGCTACTACCATGTTTACACAAGGCTCATGTGTTATAGAGCTAATATTGAAATTTGGTATAAGAGAACTAGTTATGTGAATGTACAACAGAGTTGAAATATATGCAGTCAAAACTAATTGTGGATGGCTTGCCTAAGTTTAGAGTTGATGGGATGCATAAAGTATGTCAGTTTGGAAATCAAGCAAGGCATGCATTTTCACATGAAAATCATGTGGAAGAAGCCACTTGAGTTGATATATTTTAAGGTGTGGGATCCTACAGAGACTACAATTTTAAGTAGTTGCAAGAATTATGTTTCCTTCATTGATGATCATACTCATTGCAAAGTATGGGTTTACTTTATGTATGAGAAAAGTGAGGTTTTCACTCACTCTAAAAGCTTTAAGGCTTTGTTTCAAAAGGAGATAGGGTTGCATATTAAAAGCCTAAGGTGGGATAAGGGGAAGAATATCTCTCTAATGAGTTTTTTTATTTCTTATGGAAAAATTGTACATAAAGGAAATATACATGTAGATATAGTTTGTAGCAAAATAGAGTTGTCGAGAAAAAAGTAGGCATATTGCAAACGTGTCAAAAAGTGGACTGTAGAGAGAAAGAGGAGAGAGAATACTGCAAAAGAGAGAGGAGTGCAAAAGAGAGAGAAAGAAAGTGACTAGGAGAGAGAAATACTAGAAACGGAGAGAGAAAGACTAGAAAGAAGAAGAGAGAAAGATTGGAAAGAAGACTAGGAGAGAGAAAGATTGGAAAGAGCATATGTAAAATTGATTACCTATACATATGTTCTTTGCCCTTTTATATGCCCCTAATTTAGCTCTTTACATTCCATCCTCACTCGGATATTTGTCCTTAAAAGCAAAAATGGGACTTATTACAAATTGCCAAGTGGTGGAAAGGGCAGAGTACTCTGCATGGACTAAAAATAAATTGGCCTAATCTTCAAGGATTCACGAAATAAGTACCACTAGAAGGCTAAAATCAAGTACAAAGTATTGACATCATTTGGGAATATTAAAATAAAATACAAGATCAAAATGTTGTCATTAAAAGCTCCTCCCAGATGGAGACTCTATGTTGTCCACCACTGCAAACCTTGTTATACTAAATCTAGAACAAATTTGGATTGGCTAAGCCAAATTAGACATGCTACAGCTCCAGATGAAGCTCTTGTTAAGTATTTTCAGCCCATATTACTCACGGATCTCTATCATTAATTTAGTATTAAATTTGGTTCAAAATAGAGATTTGTTCTACAGTGAAACAAAGCCCACTAGTTAGCATGATATTTGTCTCAAAATTCTTGAACGTAAGGACATCATTCCCAAAGTAATGCTGGTCCATGTAGAGAGTTAGGTCTAGCCCTTAGCCTCCTAGGTCAAAAGGAAAAGTAACATCTCGTCCATGCATCATGACCACCAAATCAGAGATATCATCACTCATGAAATAATATGCATGTACTAATGAATCCAAAAAAGCATAAGCAATTGAATCAAATAGAATCTCATGGTCATGGTCTTCCTCATCAGGAGCTTCATAGGCTGCAACTGTAAACCCTTTATCTTCCTCTTGATCATCATTGAAATTGTCTTCAGCAGCATGGTTGACTTTATCCTCTTCATCTGAATATTCAAGTACCACAAATATCCTTGCATTCTTTGCTCTACAGATGCATTTATGACTAGAATACATCGGTTCAACACATCTATAACATAACCCTTGGGCATGCAATCCTCTGATCTGGTTACTAGTTAATTGTCTAGCTTTATGAGTTTTAGATCCAATGTTGCCCACATCATCACTATATAGATCAACAATAGAATAATCATATCATTGTCCATGGTACTCATGAGAAGCATATGGTTGAGAAGTACATGAATGTTTCCCATAGTCATATTGCTATCCATATAGATAATGGTGTCCATGAGAGTGATTGGCTATACTCATTGCTATACATATTTAGCAATGATTGCAATAAGTCTTGTTGAGCTGTTACATTAGCCATAGCAATTGATACAACCAACGTATGCTTGACATATACATGTGCTAAACTCTCTTGCAAAACAACATTACCATAAAGATTGATGAGAGCTTCCAAGATGCATGGTTGTACCAACTGATCCATATGAGATGTCAAATGTTTGACAAGTGCTCATTCTATTGGGATGGGATCTATCACTTCAGCTACCATCATGGTTGCATCAAAATCCATAAGTGCATATGCCAATACATCAATCATGTCAAGCATGTGAACAACTGACTTGTTGAGTTTCATTTCCCGAGAATGATACTCATAATATTGCTACTGGTGGATACCACTTGCCTCCTATAAGACAATTAAAAGTCAATATTGCCATGTGACACATGATCTTGCTGAAGCATCTAATGTTTCCAATCTAAGCCCTCATTATATTCCTACTCTGTGTCTAGTCATAGCTTGAAAGATTTAGAAGAACAGTATGCTTCTTGATGTCCATTTCTAACTCAATGTAGCCTAGATTCATGTAAAAAGGTCTTAGTTGATTGACAACACGTGAAAACACCTAAATTGACTTGCTCATACCATTACAAAATCAAAATGGAGTCCCCAATCTCACTATTGTAAATCCAAGAAATTTTGTTTCTCAGCAAAAAGACTATAGATAGGAATCATAAAAAGTCTGCAGGTGCTGGTGACATCCTTGGTAAGCCCACTAAAGCAATGCTTCAAACAATCATTGTCACTCCTTGCTTATGATAGAAATCAGCTATTGGAAGCCAACTATCTTTTGGAATACCAGGACCCTTTTGGAAGACTAGGATGATCTACAAGGGATGCATCTACATTGATTTTGGCTATTGACATTGCACCAAATGCAATTGTAGCTCAACATTCCTATAATAGGTGTCTAATACCTTCTCTAGCATGATATAAGACCCCCTTTTCATGGACCAAAAGCAAAGACTTTGCTTGTTATGATTGGAAACATGGCTACTCAGCGTCTTGCATGAGAGATTTAAGTTCAACTGTACATAGGAGAAAGATTGTGATCAGAATAGTGAGTCCTTTAGCAATAGACATGTACTGTCATGTAACTGTAGTAACACTAGTGCATCTTTCATTGGCATGAGAAATGCTTTACCCAACCAAGGAATCAGAATCCCTTGTTGCAAAACTCTCGAGGCTTTTAACGAGACCTTTTAGACAAAGGTTCAGTTCTCTCATATAAAGGTTCAATTCTTTATCAGGATGTTTCTTGATGGAAGGAAAATTGTGTTACATGAAAATATAGATGATATAGTTGAATCAATCCATCAATCCATAGGCGGATTTCTTTTTAAAGAACAAGGCTTCCTATCTCAGAGCAGAGACTTATTTATTTTGGACCATAGCTGCACAACTGGATCAGACACTGAAGGAGTACTAAGTGTGTAATGATGCAACATTACACTTGGTGGCACAGATGTTGACCACTCCACTACATAAGTCCTGGCAAGTTGTTAGTGATTTAGTGGCGACACTTCATCTTGCTTCGGTGATGAGATGAGATGCTAGAACATTGGAGCTGTTGTAGGATAAAATTCAAATTCTTGTTAATGAATCTTTGAAAATGGCAACAATTTCTCTCCTTGTCTCAGACCATATTCAGATTTTCCAACTTATTTCAAGCCTCTTGAACTAAAGTGAAGGGTGCCACTCTTGAGGATTGAACTAGTAAAACCCAAAGAAACATAGAAAGATAGTGTTTGTGTTGCACTTCAATCAGACATGGGTGACTAGGCAAAGGCACCTTTACCCCCAATAACCTCCCACTTAAAGGTGAATCTACCTCAGTGAGGAGTGAAAAGAAAAAAAGAAAAGATAGTACAACATATACACAGATACAACATAATGAGGAAAGATATCATCTCATCCAACGCCCATCAACCTCCTAAGGAAGGCAAAGCACTCTGTAGAGAGGATTTTCGTGAGCAAGTCTACAAGATTCTGGTCAATTGACATCTTGAGAAGGTCAATAGACCTGTCCTTAATCACCTCACAAATGAAGTGATGCATTACCTCAATGTATTTCATCTTCACATGGAAGACCGTATTCTTGGCTAATTGGATAGCACTCATAGAATCCAAATGCAATATAGAGATAGCATCTGCAATACCAAGGTCAACAACCAAATGACCCAACCAAATGGCTGCAATATACTTGGCCTCTGTAGTAGAAAAGGGTAGTGCATTTCTGCAACCTAGACATCCATAAAACATCACCTCCAATAAAAGTGAACACATAGCGAGAAGTAGACTTCCTACTATCTACATGCCCTACATAGTTAGAGTCAGTGTATTCCACGACTCCTGTATCATGGCTACCATAACATATGCACATATTAGCAGTGCCCTTCAAGTACCTCATGATACCCTTCAACACATCCCAATGCCTCTTGCTAGGTGTAGCCAACACCAATTACGTACATAAGACTGCCCACTATGGATGCATAGGGAATCTTGGCCATCTCGGCCCTCTGCTCATTTGACTGCTACGGTGCAGACAATTGACCTGTGATACCTTCTCATGAGAAGGAAATGGATAGCCAATAGGCTTCACATCCTGCATACGAAATCACTCAAGGACTTTATGGATATACTCCTTCTGTGCGACAGATAGAGTAGTTCTCCTTGAGACCTATCATGCGTAATGTGTATACGAAGTATATGAGAGGCATGCCCTGCATCTTTCATCTCAAAGCTCTTCTTGAGTTGAGCCTTAAGAGCATCTAGCTCATCATGAGATTTCCGTGCTAAAAGCATGCCATCCATAGAGTACCAAAATCGGTAATGAACCATCACAGGGTTTCTTCATGTACAAGCATACATCCATAGCACTATGGCTATAGCCCTGTGATTTCATGAATGCATCAAATTTGTGGTACCTTTCCCTAGGTTACTACTTTGGGCCATAAAGACTCTTCCTCAATCTGCACACTATGTGTTCCTTATGTCAGGCTCTACAAATCCCTTTAGCTACTCCATGTATATCTCATCATGCAAGTCCCCATGTAAGAAAGCCTTCTTGACATCCAACTAATACAAGTCCAAGTCAAACTGTGCAACCAAAGCTAAGACTAAGTGTAGGGTGGTCATCTTAACCACAAGAGAGAAGATCTCATCAAAGTCAACACCATGCTCCTATTTAAAACCCTTTGCTACCAATCTGATGTTGTATGCCGACATGGGGTGTACTTTTCAACTTATACACCCACTTGCAAGGCAAAGCCCTCTTGCCACTAGGCAAGGAAATCAAATCCCATGTACAATTCTTATGCAGCGAGTCAATCTTAAATTGCATAGTCCTCTCCTAGGAGTGACTATCACCCTTGCACATAGCCTCATCATAGGTGAGAGTCTCTCCTACATTTGTAACCAAGACATAATTTATGGAGGGCTCATAACGGTCAGCTCTAGTAGAATGCCTCAATGCATGCTGTGATGCCTATCCAACATCCTATCTAACATCTTGGCCATGAAGATTGGCTGCTGGTGCATGTTGTCTAGCTAGTTGTGCGGGAGCAGGGGGACTCCTCCTGAAAGATAACCTTGCATATCTCAACAACTTTCTCAAGCTGCATATGAATTTTTTCCTCATGGAACACAACATCATGGGTGTGGATCACTTTCCAAGCCTATGGATCCCAAAGACAATATCTCATCTCACTTGCATCTCCATAGCCAAGGAAAATGCATTTCATACTTTTAGGATTCAACTTATTGCATTTGTCCTTGGGCACATAGCATAAGGCCTCACATCCAAAGACATGCAAATGAGCATATGAGGGAGGCTTTCTTGTCCATACCTCCTTTGCAACCTACAAGTCAATACCACTGCAAGGTGACCTGTTAATGAGACGCACAACAGTAGAGACTATCTCATCCCAAAAATGTTGTGGTAAGCCTACTTGGCTAAGCATACTGTGGACCCTATCCTGGATAGTCCTATTCATACGCTTAGCCATACCATTCTAGGGAGGGGTGTAAGGGGCGATCAATTGACACTTAATACCCTGCTCATCACAAAAATTCTCAAAGGCACGTGAGATGTACTCACCCCCGTTATTGGTCCTTAAGAATTTCAGCCTATGCACAAACTGGTTCTCTGCTAAAGTAAGCCAACACTGAAAGATTTCCAAGACATCAAATTTCTACTTTACGGGATAAGGCCAAACCTTACATGAATAATCATCAATAAATGTGAAAAAGTACTTTGCACCCCCTAATGACTGGCAGGGCATGGATCCACATACATTTGAATGCCTCACCCATGCATGGAATACCATATTTTTTATGTGAATTCCTAGTCTGCCTGCTATATAAACAATGATCACACAACTCAAAATGCGAGTAATCAAAAGGTGAAAGATATTGCAAAGCACTAAGCATTTTCATTCCCTTAAGTGACATATGTCCAAAATAAGCATGCTAGAGAGATACATATGGGATAAAACCCACTAACATAACATGGTCAATAGTACCAAATACAACCAAGGGGTAGAGATTGCCAGACTTGTCACCTCTTGTAAGAACAAGCCTACCACGAATCATCTTCCATGCAGAATCACCAAAGCATATATGATAACCTGCACCATCAAGCTGCCAAATAAACATAAGGCTTTTAGTCAGTGCAAGTACATGATATACATTATGCAAAACAAAAGTGCTACCAGTGGAAAACTGTAGAGTGACATCACCAATGCTAACAATAGCAAGAGACTAATCATCACCTAAGCACATAGTACTAGATATGCTGCAATAGGTATGAAACCACTCATGGTAGGGGGTCACATGAAAAGACGCACCCAAATCCAAGAGCCAACACCGTGCATGCATAGAATGAGCCTCGGTCGGCTGCAAGGCATCACATGAAGAGGCTGCTAAGATGTAGTCACCATCGGACTCCTTAGGCAGCATGGCATTTATCTCCTCAATCATTATGCTAGACTTTGTAGGTATAATGCTTCGATCATTGGATTTCTCCTGCACTTTTTCTTTCCCCTTTTCTTTGCACTTGTCATTGTGCATCTTATAGCACTATGGCCATATGTAATCCTGGTTTCCCACAATAATGGCATGTAAGATCATACTTATGTCCACAGGACTTGTTGCATCCACGTGACTTAGACTGGGACTTTTGAGAGTCCTTTTCATGACGATCATTATCTTTCTTGCCACTTTTGCCACCTCTAACAGATAAAGCATGTGAAATGTAGGAAGCATCATTGTTTTTCATGTTAATTTCTTCAGTCAAAAGAGCACTCTCTACATCTTTCAATTTTAGCCCATCAAGTTTGTTGGTACAAATTGCAGTATGAAATACATCCCAAGACACAGGTAAAGTGCCAAGCAAAAACAAAGGATGTAGATTATCCTGAAACTCAATACCCCGTTGAAGCAGATTCTTCATGTCAAAATGAAAGTGGCTAAAGTGAGCAGACAATCGGGTCCCCTCCTTCATGCGGAGATTCATCAATTGTTTAAGCCAATAGATCTACGAAGTAGGGCTCTGCTTTGCATAAAGTTCCTAAATATTTTCCCATAGATTCCATGCACTCTGATCTTCATCTTTAACAACATTATTTTGGATCTCTTCAACGAGTGATGAAATGATAGTGGACTTGCATAGGGCATCTAAATCAGCCCAGTCATCATCATTCATGTTCTTGGGTTTTTTTCTTAGTGGCTTAATCTACAATTTTTGCACCAAAACCTACCATATTTGAGACTTCAAGTAGCCATAGTTGGTGCCATTCAACTTGGCAATGTTAAACAAAGGCGTATCTTTGAGATGACCAATCATAATGAGTCAAACAGAGGTAACAGACTATGTAAAAAACAACATGATGTAATTAGTAGTAAATAGGCCAAAACCACTACCAAAACAAGTTGAAAATAAGAGAAACTACTAAAATGACCAGCTATCCACCAAATAGTACCAAAATTACATCATGTTGAGATGGCAAGCTCAACACGTGTGGACATTGATGATGGACCGCCTGGCTAGATGGGTCCGCACGTCTACACTTAGCACGTTGGTAGTCATTATGATACTCACATGGCCACTGACTTATCACTTATTATATTTAGTTTGTTACACCTACCTACAGCTGGCAAAGACATATCGCCAGTTGATTAGTGTAGTCGGTTATGCATTGTTTGACTTAGTAGGCCACTTTCCTTTATATTGTATCTTATCTATACTTTGTGTACATTGTATAGTGTGTGGAAGAAGAAGAAGAAATCAGCAAGAAAACGTTTTGGCCTCCATCTCTCTTCTTGTGTTCTTGAGTGAGCTTCCTCTTGTGTATACAGTGTGTGTTTGGCGCAGTAGCTCAAGCAAGTCCCCCCACCACGCGATTCTTGACATGGTATCAGAGCCGCACCACTGAGAGAGGCTGATTTCGAAGGCTGAAGTGAAGGAGAAGAAGCAAGGTTTGAGCAAGCAAGCAACGGGTAAGAAGCTCTCCCATTCTTCCACTCTATCTCTTAGGTAGTGCCTTTGGAGGCACCGAAAGCAGGGTTGGGTTCAGGGCTTACCCGCACTTATTTTGGGCATTTGAGGCCGTTTTAGGCTCTGTTTTAGAGTCGCAAGGTTGCAGACAATAGTTTCAGGGTACACTGTGATTTCGGATATATTGATCGAAAGTGGGTGCACAGGTTACAGATTGCGAATCTGTAATTTTTGAGGTATTTGCAAGAAGAAAACATGAGGTTTATCTGCAAACAGGTTGCATATTACATGTACTATTGAGCAATCAATGAAAAACGTTGCTTGGTGTATTACTGTACACGTGTTGTGAAAGATTGCACAAGACTAGCTTGCTGTGTTGTATCCTTGTTTGTGATAATGGCAGAGAATAGTGGAAATCCAATTATTGAGAAGCTCAACAAGAACAACTATCCTTCATGGAAGTTCCGTGTGATGAACTTCCTTATTGGAAAGGGCCTTTATAGGTTTGTCTCAGGTGAAGAAAAGGAGCCAAAGTTGGGTATCTCTCCGACTGCAGATGTGTTAAAAGCATGGAAAGAGTGGAATGCGAAAGACAAAAAGGTGATGTACTGGCTATCTGTAGTCTTTGATAATACTATGCTGGGACATATCAGGAATGCAGAAACTTCACATGTAGCTTGGACAATTTTTGAAAGCATGTTTTCAGTAAATACAAAGGCACGAAAGATTCAACTCAAGCAAGAGTTGAATGCCTTGAAGAAAGGGAAAATGCCTGTCAATGAGTATGTTTTGAAGGTGAGGAGCATTACAGATGTCTTAACAGCGATTGATGCAATTTCGAATGATGATGATTTGGTTTCATCCACTCTGAGTGGCCTTAACAATGAGAAGGCATGGAAATCATTTGTTACTTCAGTATATGTACGGAAGCCATTTCCAGATTTTGATGAGCTAATCTCTCTCATGATTACTGAAGAGATCAATATGCAGGGTGATTCATTTGAAAGAAATGGTGAATAGGTCCAAGAATTTTACTCAAGTTCAGGAAGAGGACATGGAAGATCCTCTTCGAGAGGCCATGGTATGGGACATGCTGGCGATAACCAGCAAAACAGGTTCAATCAACAGTTTGGTGAAATGCAGGTTTTTGGAGGTAGAGGAAACTTTAGAGGCAGGGGGAGATCTAGAGGAAGAGGTGGATGACCGAATAGAGGTTTTGAAAATTCTGCTATTGTTTGCCATTATTGTGGTAAAATAGGCCATATTGCAGCCCATTGCTATGCAAAGAAGGATGATATTCGCAGTGGTAAATTGTAGCAAGGAAACTATGCATCGTTTTCACAACAGAATGAAGACAAAAATGAGCATATGTTTGTTATGCAGCATATGATGAATGCAGTTACAAGAAAGGGGACACATGATGATGCATGATATGTTGATTCAAGTGCATCTAATTATATGACCAGTCATGTTGAATGGTTTGGAGAGATGCAGGACTTACAAAACCCAGGCTATGTGTAGACGGGTGATGATTCATGCCACCCAATTTCACACATTGGAAAGGTTCCCTTGTCCTTGTATGATGGCCAGACAAAGAGTTTGACAGATGTATTACATGTGCCTTCAATTACAAATAATCTAGTGTGTGTTGGCCAAATGGTAGAGCAGGGGTTGCACGTCCGATTTAATGCAAAAGGTTGTTTTGTAGAAGACTTTAATAATAAGTGCAAGTTGGTCGCAAAAGGAAGTAGAGTTGGCCGAATGTTCACTTTAGATACTAGAATTCCTGCAATGGATGCTGCTATGTATGCTAAAGGAAAAGGAGTAGTTGTAGATATTGAAATATGGCATAAACGTATTGAACATGCAAATGTGCAAAGGTTGAAATTAATGCAGTCCGATTGGTTACAGGGTTGCCTTCTTTTAGAGTTGCAGAATTGCATAAGGTCTGTGAAGCATGCTAGTTTGGTAAGCAGGCAAGACAACCCTTCTCGCATGATAGAGAAGTGAGCAAAAATATACTTGATGTAGTACATACAGATGTTTGGGGGCCTACACAGAACGTATCTCTTGGTGGCAGCAAATACTTTGTCACATTTATTGATGACTGTTCAAGGAAGCTATGGGTATACTTCATGAAGGAAAAGAGTGATGTGTTTGAGCACTTCAAATCTTTTAAGGTAGCTGTTAAAACAGAAACAGGCTTAAAAGTGAAGTGCTTGAGATCAGATGGAGGGGGAGAGTACCTCTCTAATGAGTTTAGTGGCTTCTTGAGGACTCATGGGATAAAGAGGCAATTTACTTGCAGGTATATCCCACAGCAAAATGGTGTTGCAGAAATAAAAAACAAGCATATTGCAGAAGTTGCACGGGCATTAGTGGCTGAAAAGAATATGCCCAAACATTTTTGGTTTGAAGCTATCCATACTGTTGTCTACATTATGAACACAACTCCTACAGCTGCAGTTCATGGGATGACTCCTGAAGAATGCTTTACTGGCAAGAAGTCTGATGTATCGCACTTGAAAGTATTTGGCTGTGTTGCATACGTTCATGTGCCAGATGAGCTACGGAAGAAGCTTGATAACCCTGTCATAGGTGAGTTCAGAGTGAGCAGGGATGTTATCTTTGATGAGATGGAATTTGGTATACACCTGCTGGTGATGTTTTGGATGATTAATGATCAGGACAACTATGTGAAGAAAGATAAACAAGAATCACAGAGTCTTAGTGGACCAGAAACATCATCTGGTACTACACCTACAGTGAGCCCCTGGTCTGGGAGACTAAGGAGTAGCCCCACACCTTCAAGTGGATCTATAAGTGCTGCAGGGAAGGACAAAGGAAAGAAGAAAGTGCTGGATGGTAATGATACATCTACCAGTCACTTGGGATTTGATGGAGATTCTAGTGGTTCGGAGAGTTTGGATGATGAGCTTGGCATTCCTTCAATCAGGATGCCAGGTATACAGAGAGCTCATAGTAATGTAAAGGCTCCATTGAGTGATCCAGTGGCACGTAGATCTAGCAGGGTCAGATACCCTGTTAAAAGATTTGGTTTTAAAGGTTATGCAACTCACCATTATGCTTATATGGTGAAACTAGTTGAGGATGTTGAGCCCACTTGCTTTGAGGATGCTATTGGTCATGCTCATTGGGATGCAGCAATGGATGAGGAGATGGTTGCATTAGAAGCCATAAGACTTGGGATTTGGTACCCTTACCTAAGGGTAAGAAAGCTATTGGCTGTAAGTGGGTTTGCAAAGTCAAGCATAATGCAGATGGTTCAGTTAGTAGGTATAAGGCTAGGCTGGTTGCAAAAGGCTATGCTCAAACATATGGCATAGATTATGAAGAGACATTCAGTCTAGTTGCTAGGATGGCAGCTGTTAGGTGTGTGATTGCCTTGGCAGTAACCAAAGGTTGGAGTTTGCAGCAAATGGATGTTAAGAATGCCTTTTTGCATGGTGAATTGCAAGAAGAAGTGTATATGGAGTAGCCAACAGGTTATGAGGAGTTAGAGCATCCCACATGTGTGCAGGTTAAAGAAGGCGCTCTATGGGCTGAAGCAAGCACCTAGAGCATGGTCTGACAAGATTGGAGATTATCTTGTCAATATTGGATTTCGTATTTCTAATGCTGAGCACTCACTTTATGTGAGAAAGGGAGATGCAGGTTTGGTCATCATATTCATCTATGTGGATGACTTGATTATTACAGGTGACAGTGACAATGGGATTGTTGAAGTTAAGGACTTCTTGAAGAAGAAGTTTGAGATGAAAGATTTGGGTGAGCTGAGATACTTTCTTGGTATTGAGGTGATCAGATGTGATGATGGTATATGGCTATCCCAAAGGCAGTATGGCTTGGATATGTTATCCAAGTATGGTATGGCAACATGTAAGCCTCTTTCAGTACCATTGGAGCAAAATGTGAAGTTGAGTGCTGATGTTGGGGATGAGATAGAAGACCCTACTATGTTCAGGAGGATAGTAGGGAGTTTGATTTATATGACTATCACAAGGCCAGACTTGAGCTACGTTGTTGGCCTTGTCAGTCAGTTTATGCAGATGCATAGAAAGCCTCATTTGGATGCAGTTAGACGTATATTGAGGTACATGAAGTCCACTTTACATTATGGACTTTTTTATGAGGCAGCTAAGGATGTACAGGTCTTTGGATACACAGATGCAGATTGGGCTGGTAGCATGTCAGACAGAAGATCTACAAGTGGATTCATGTTTTCCCTTGGTAGTGCAGCAGTTACATGGAGTAGCAAAAAGCAATCTATAGTTGCTTTATCGAGTATAGAGGCTGAGTATAGAGGTGCTGCTATGGCAACATGTGAGGTGATATGGCTGCAAAAGTTATTAGGTGATTTGGATGTGCAGGGAGATGGTCTAGTTGTCATTCATTGTGACAACATGAGCAGCATACAACTAGCTAAGAATCCAGTGTTCCATGCTAGGACAAAACACATTGAGGTGCACTACCACTTTGTGAGAGAGAAGGTACTTGCAGGAGAGATTGACTTGGTATATGTCAGCACACAGGATCAGATAGCTGACATTTTCACAAAGGCATTGGGTGCAGAGAAGCTTCGAAAGTTCTGAAGCTTACTTGGAGTTGCAGAGATAGAGTTGAGCTTAAGGGGGAGTGTTGAGATGGCAAGCTCAACACGTGCGGACATTGATGATGGACCGCTTGGCTAGATGGGTCCACACGTCTACACTTTGCACGTTGGTAGTCATTATGATACTCACATGGCCACTGACTTATCACTTATTATATTTATTTTGTTACACCTACCTATAGCTGGCAAAGACATATCGCCAATCGATTAGTGTAGTCGGTTATGCACTGTTTGACTTAGTAGGCCACTTTCCTTTATGTTGTATCTTATCTATACTTTGTGTACATTGTATAGTGTGTGGAAGAAGAAGAAGAAGAAATCAGCAAGAAAAAGTTTTGGCCTCCATCTCTCTTCTTGTGTTCTTGAGTGAGCTTCCTCTTGTGTATACAGTGTGTGTTTGGTGCAGCAGCTCAAGCAAGTCTCCCCACCACGTAATTCTTGACACATCAAAATGACATGAGTAAGCTCAGCAAATACATCACAGTCCACATAAAACAACTTGCTGTAATAAATCACAACTATGAGAAAAAGAGAGCAAATAATGAGCTGACTGTGATCGAAAGTCGAGTGTGACTGCCAAATCAGTTCCCTGCATGAAGCAGGCATGCAACAAACGCTGTAGTAGCCAAGAACCATGAGCCAAACTCCCAAATGTGTCAGAGCAATCGATGTCAGTAGAAGGATATAAGCCCTGGCATAAAGAATTTAGAGAGTAAGCCACTCTAGGTGTATCCCTAAACTGATAGGACTTGACAAAGGTTGGTGTATGCTCAAAGAGAAGATGGATCAAATTAGCCCAAAAGCATCCAATGCAGACAAGTATCTATCAAGAGAATAGACATGTAAGAGATCCGTGTCTCATCTACTCAAAGAAGCTCAATTGCATAAACCACAAGCTTTGCAATATCCAGAGATAACATGAAGCTCATTGGTAGAAAGATTGATATCAGTCGAGAAACCAAGCTCAAAGATAGCATGAGAATACATAAGGCATCATGGAGCCAAGACCGTATATCAACGGAGCATCTAGAGCAAGGGATCGGTCAAGCATCACCTATAACATCCAGTACATCATGTAACAGTCAATGTGAAATCTCTAACAACCCAACAGGCATCCAATAGCTTCAAAGTATGGAAATGAATGAGCAATTGAAGATCCAAGTAGCAATCAAACACAAACAATGTAAGGAGCATGCACTTTTGGCATATGCGTCAAAGCATGTACCGAAGGGTCAAGTATAGACCATAAGCATAATGATTATCACAAAGCATGCCACTGTAGACCAATGTCAATCAAATGCTAACCAAGACGGAGCTTGATCAAAGCTCAAAAGGAATTTCAGAGTGATACAAGACATGTGCCAATCTTTGTATATATCCGTGTAGTCATATGAGTCACTGGAAAGCACCCGTGTGACCAATAGGTAGAGCATACACTGACCAAATAGGCTTCAGCCCTGGTTATTACAACAATACATTCAATGTCAAAACTGAGTAAATTAGTCCTCAAATCAAGCTCAAAGCCACCTCAAACCATGGGCATATGATATATCAAGGTACTAGCATCCATGGTACACATCAGTAGTGCATATAGAACACCCGAATCATAGCTAGAAGCAATAGGCATGTAAAATCCCTAATTAAAAGAGGTTCTTAGACCTATTGTATACAACACTAAATACACGTCAAATCAACCTATTTCAGTACCAAAATCAGCTCCAAATCTAATCTACAACATGGACATAGCATTCCCATACATGTAGACATCATCCCAACATAACTGGGCATCATAAGACCAACAAACCTGACCATAGAAGCATCAAATAGAGTGCTTCCTTGTATTTCCAGCCAACAAAACTTAGCCAAAACAAAGTAAATAAAGTGCTTAAATCAGTCCAAAATCAACTCCAAGCAATGACATAGCATCCCTCAATATATAAGCATTAACTGGGCATAACTAGGCATGAGTGTAGACAGATAAGTGATGCCCTATTTTATGACAATCTGTGGACTATTATAACAATCGAAAACTGAAGCTTAGCACTCAAATCAAATGCAAAGAGTAGAGGATCAATGCCAAGCATCAAAACCAAGTGTATAAGTGCTTGCATAGTTGCCCAATGAAGAAGATATGATGTAGGAGTGAGATGCTGCTAAAAAAGGGTCTATTTCACACAATGTGATGCTACATCAATAGAGTGAGGGCTATGGGAAACTGCTTCAACTTGCTTGAGAAGGCTCAAAGAGTGCCCAAGAAGAATGCAACCGATAGAAAGCTCGAACGGAGTGGCTATGGCTACCAACAAAGAGATGACTACTATAGGTATTTGAATGAAAGCTGAGTGTGTGCCAGACCAATCTCAAGTTCACGAAGAAGAAGATACTAGTTAAAGGGAGGTGAGTCCTAAAGTGGAAGCACAAGTGAGAGCAATAGCTATGGTGGAAGAAGCAAGAGTAAGAGAGAGAGAGAGACGCAATGTGGAAACTCCAACAGTCACAATATATGACTAGCCTTCCCTTTATTCAAATGTCATTGAAAGAATAAAGAATGAAGAGACAATGATGGGCGCCTTCTGCTTATAGTGTGCAGGCGTGGGTACTGTCAGTGTAGTAATACATGGGCGGCTAGGCAGAGGCACCTTTATCCCCAACACGCTCGTGCTGGGTTGTGCACCCCTTCAAGGTCTAAAGTGGTAAGGGAGAGTCACCTCTCTTTTGACTTACCACCTCGCATAGCATCGATCTTTTTTCTCATACACAAAGTATTCATGGCAAAAAAATTTAACTATTCAACTAGCATGAAATGCATTTGAAAGTAAACATTGGGCCTTTTCGTGAGATGTAAGAATTGGACAAGAGCTTGGATGGGGCTTACCTTGGCAATCCAGTGACTCACTAGCTATCACTAATCCTTCTACAATGGTTTATTATCCTCTTGGGATCAATTTAACACGCAGATGGCAGAATAAGTGTTAAATACAACAATAACCAATGGGGAAGAGTTAACATGATGCATTAGAAAGGAAATGGAGAGCAAGTAATCTACTGATTCAATGTGGACAGCGTGTATTTAATGAAGGACTATACTAATAAGGTAATATACATCCTTAATCTCTCCTTTAAAAAAAACTAAACTCAAAAAGTGGATTAAAATGAGAGATTGAGATTGAATTAACATACCTCTTTCATATTTGAAGTAGATAGATGAAGCATTACCCCACAATTATCCAAGTCTTTCATTAAGTTAGGCCTGAAAAGTACTCCAATGGGTACAATCTTCAAGAGTTTGGATGGTGCTTGATCTCGAGCTTACTCTTCAAGAATTGAAATCTTCAAGTGGAGCATTCATGGCTACCCATAAGAATTATTTACATGTTGAGCTCCATGTCTTCAATGGTCGGGTGAAGGAGGCCAAGAATGGCTCAAGGGACTTCTGAAGATTGAGATTGAAAAGGTTTTGGATTGATTTGAGAGCTTAGGTCGAGCTTCAATGGCTACCCAAAAGAGTTCACTGCTATGCACTAGGGTTTTCAACTTGTGGAAGCTCAAATGCTCAAGGAGGAAGGTCAAGATCCTGATCAAGAGTCCCAATCAGTTGTGTTGGAAAACTAAGGAAGCCAAGGGAGAGTTTTGTCACAGTTGAGAAGAGGCAAGAGATGAGCAAGGAAATAGGAGCGGGATGCCAAGTTTATGAGCAACTTTTGACAAGCAATTTTCATATCTATGGACACCAAGCTTTCTCCATCCACTACGTACCACCCATAGACTAATGGTCAAACCGAAAGGGTAAATAAATTGCTTGAGACCTACCTATGGCACTTTTTCCATGATGTACAACATAGTTGGGATATGTGACTTCACTTGGCTGAATTTTCATATAACAACTTCACCCACTCTAGCATTGGGATTTCTCCTTTTGAGGCACTATATAAGTAGAAGGTTCCCCTCCCTATGGTCCTGTCCAATGATAAGATCAATCCCTAGAGTAAAGAGAAGCTAGAGTGCATGTAGGCCCTGCTTTAGCAATGGAAAGTTAATCTTTATAAGCCACAAGTTCACATGAAGCTTTATGTTGATTAAAAAACAAGGCATTTGGAATTCTAAGAGGGAGAGTTGGTTGTCTTGAAAGTGCTTGTCCTGTTACTCCACTCTCAAAGAGGGCAATAGTAATAAGGTGACCCATTATTTCTATGGCTCCTATTAGATCCTTAGGTGAGTTGGTGACTTGGCTTACCAATTAGAGCTTCCCTCCACCACTAAGATTCACAATGTGTTTCATGTTAGCCAACTGAAGCCCTTCATTGGCACCTTAGTGGACCATGTGGAAGAACTATTTCCCATAGATGAAGAAGGCATCATCTAGTATATTATTGAGACAATCATTGGGCAGTGTGATAAATACTTGAGATCTCGATCCATCAAGGAGTACCTCATCAAATGACAAGGCCTACCCTTGGAAGAAGCCTCTTAGTACCCAGCCACCATCATGGAAGAGTTTCCTCACCTCCAACAGGCCCAATGAGTGAAAGACTAGATGGATATGCCTTGTTTTGACCTCACACTACCTGCAGTTTTAGAACACTTTTGCACCTACATTAATTGTAGCCATGCACTTCCTATATGATAGATTTATCTTAGTAGGCGTATAGTGGCTAGCATGTTGTCCATAGTTTTCAGCCCCCCAAGAGTCCGCCTTATAGGATATGTAAGATACCATGCGAGTTCAAAAGAAAGGGTATTATATTTAGTAAAATTTACATGATTATATTTGCAAAAGGGTTTTCCTAATTACAAAGTGAAATTTTTTTGTAAGTTTTGTAAAGTAAAAGGGGTTATTTTAAGACCTTGTAGCATGTAAAAAAAGGATACTTCTTAATGCCATTAGTGAATTTGGGAGTTTTCCACAAGTTTAGGACTCATGGTCAAAACTTTCTCTTTGTTACATGGCTCCAAATTTGGTGTTCAATAGCTCAATAGATTCCTTTTTCATAAGGTTTCAATTATGTATTGGTATATTTGGATGACTTGAAGGTATCTTTTTTTGAGTCCCAATGTTCTAAATAATAAAAAATGGGACTTGAAAGTTTCCCAAATTCACTAAAATTGTGTTATACACATTATACAGATGATTTCTTATAGGTGGACCCCAAGGACTTCACCCAATCTTCTCATTGTAATGTGGATCAAACTAATACTCTATACCTCACTTGCTAGCCACTTTGACAAATTCATCAACTTGTCTTCTCTTTTTTAGGGAAAAATCTTTGAGGGTCAAGATGGAATCTAACAAATGGGATACATGGGAACTAGGGGTTAGATACCTAGTCACACTAATTGGTATATAAAAGGTGTAAGAGACCCAATTTAGGGCATCCACGTATAACCAAGAACTAACTCTTCACCTTCTTCTTTAGCTTCCATGGTTTCCTTTATGTCTTTCTCTCTCCTCTTCTAGTATTTCTATCTTATTTCTCCTCACTTTCTCTCTCTTCTGATCATTCTCCTATCTCCTCTTAGCCTCATTCATTATACATGCAAGAGCAAGTGAAGGCAATCCATCATGACTTTGAAGCCACTCAGGATCACCAAAAGACATGCAAATCCCAAGATATCAAAGTGGATATTTAAGGAGGGAGGTATGGTCTCCCTAAGGATTTAACCTAAGAAGAGTTCCCTATTAATATGAAAGTTCAAGAAGTCGAGCTCAAGATACTACGATCTTCACAAGATCATTAAGTGTTTAGGAAAATACGCTTACAAGTTGCAACTTCCTTAATATCTTAAGGATCACATGTATTTCATCTTAGCCTTCTTAAAGTTTATCTTCCAATTCATGTTTATGTGTTGGAATACCTAGACAAGGGATTCTTGAAGTATAACTTGAAAGAATTCTTGATACTAGAGAGAGGACCCTAAGAAATAGGACTATCCTTGTGAACATCTTATGCAGTGACTTCCTTGAAGAAGATGCCATTTGAATAGATGAAACTACTCTACACAAACCACCACCCCTAGCTCCTTTCGAGATAAGGACATCTCAATTCCTCTAACGGGGAGAGGATGTAATGTATGCATACTTGAACTCCCTTAATATAATGTTTTCATAATTATTTTAACTTGCCTTGACCTTAATAAAAATCCCATGAATTTATTTTACAACTCTTTTGACTTCACTTCTTTGCAATCACACCTAGAGTAGTGTGCAAGTAGAAGCTCTCATCTACTCTATCAGGGAGAACTATGTTGAGCTTAAAAATGCATTATAAACTTATGAGCTCTTCAAAATAGCCCCAAAATATATTTATTATCAATTTTTTAATTAAAATTACGAAACTTTCCTAGAGAGTATTTGTGCCCCGTAAGCCAAACCTTAATTTGGGACATATCCACATATTTATAAATAGGAAGTTGCCCTTCCACTCAACCTTGATTCTTGTTTTGTAGATTCTCCTTTAGTTGGCACCCTATCTAACATCCTTTTGCCAAAGTCAATGCCATTAAGCCCCATGCTAAAGGATCACTTACAAGCCAAAACAATCAAGATTTTGAGTCTTGTTCTTTTCTCGATGCTTGACAATGCTCAAATAGGCCCTTAGCTTAAACAAGAAGTGTACCCCTTGCTTTTGCAATCAAGCCAGCCTCTTGCTTCCAAGAAATATGTTGCCCATGGGCTTAAGTAGCCCTTACAATTACATATATCAACATATGTATCAATTCTCTCCTTTGGCAATCTGAAAACCCAACCCAGTTACCTTGTTTCTAGCTACTATTGCTATTCAAACACTTTGAAATCGAACTATGGAAGTGCCAAAATTTATCCTCAATGGCTTAATCAAAGTATATATTCAAATAGATCCATGATAAGACTTATATCCCTTTCAAGCTTGGACAACAAGTATCAATGTTGTAGTAAAGCTTGACTCCTCGATCTTATAGTAAACCTTGACTTCTAGTGCTCCTTGATCCCACCATAAACTTCCTAGGATGATGCTTTTGATACCATGAGAGGAAACGATGGTAGACTACAAAGTTAATGGATTGAGAGAGCACGAGGGTGAGTGAAGATCAGAGAGCAAGAATACATAAGAATTCTTTTATGGGTATATGCATACCCTTATTTTTATATATGATTGTATAGTGTGTCTTTATACAATGGGTACTTGCTTAGTCTTTGAGCAAAGCCTTTACCCTAACATGAAAAACAAGACTAGGAGCATAGTGCTACCTTGGACAAAGCATATGGATGCATTTGCTATGCTAAGTTGAATTCAACACCATAGGTAGAATAACCCATTTATAATGTATTTTGACTATGGGACTAAATACACGATGGATTTATTTCTACTAAAGATACTCAAAGTAGTTGGATCATAGCCCATATATTCTCAATAAGGCATCGCAAATGTTATGGTTCCTTATGTAGCTCAAAGCTAGACATTTTCCCATTGACAAGACAATTACTATTTTTTTGGTGTATGTATTTAGGCTTTAGACTCCCTTGTCATATTGAAAACATATGCTTTGGTCTTCTAGGATTAGAGAATTTAGAGGTGCCATAAAAGGGAGGGTTGTTGGCAAAGGGGCCAGCTCTAAAGCTAGAGACGAAGCCTCCACTATTGTTGTATAGCCTCCTCCCCCCAATTAAGCATAGTTCTTATTATAAAAAGTCAAAACATGTATTTAGTTTTATTCTATTAAGCTTTTCAAAAGTTATTTTTAGCACTATTTTAGATTATTTTCTTTCTATCTATTTTTTTTCATTTGACTAAAAATGGATTGCCAAATGGCATGATGAATGCTCAAATATAATCATCCATTCCTCTATTGTCAAGGACAAGGATACACATCTTGAACTCTTATCAAGCTGGTTACATACCACCTTTACTCACTTAGACTACACCTAGTTTATGGGGGCACAAGAATTTCAATATTGTGGTTATTTATCCACCACATTGGGTTGTTATCATAATTGCTATGAGAATAAGATGTTTTCAATATTGTGGTTATTCATCCACCACATTAGGTTGTTATCATAATTGCTATGAAAATAATATGATTTCTATTTATTTAAATTTGTGGATTTTTTTTTTGTCTAGTTGCTTGATTTGTTGCAAGTATGGATACGTGTGACATTGATCCCATCATATATGGTAGATAGATGGAAGGGAATTGATGTGCTATGTGTTGTGGTGAGCATATTATTAGATGAAGCTATGTGGAGTTATTATTTAGCTTAAAGTGTAATTTAGTACGCAAGAGTTAATTATTTTTGGGTAGCACGAAGTTACTCTATTTTGGGCATTGTGTAGCATAGATATATTGTACACATACACATGCAATTTATTTATTTAGTTATAACCTCTATGGAAGGCCTAAAGGGCTAGATTATTATTTTTGGATCCTTAGAATAGATCTATTGAATAGAAGTTAAGAAATTAATAGGCCAAAAGCATAGTCTTTTAAGCAAAGAAAGCAAGAAGCCCAAAAGTGATGCTTTTCAATGTACTTTGAGTATAAAAAGCTAATATAAATCCATGAATATATGTGTGAGGGAGATGCATGTGTTTTTGTAAACCTCTTGAATAGATTTATTAGATAGAGTTAAAAATTAATAGGCCAAAAGCATGGCAACCCAAAAAGGATACTTTTTCAATGTATTTTAAGCACAAAAAGCTAATATAAATCCATACCTATATGCACAAGGGAGGTTCTCACCCATGCATGAGGAGATATTGTACCCCATGATTGACTCATGTACTCTTTCTTTATAATGTGGTTTTCATTAATAAAGGTATAGTATTTACATTTCCATCCTAACATTGATGGAACAAGCTAGGCCTTAGATCTCGATGTGCTTACAAGCTTCAGGTTAGAGAACTTAGCTTCCTACAGAAAAGCCTAAAAATCCAATACTTAGAATCAAAGACTTTCAAAATAGCAAGGCACTCTTTGGCTAGAGCAAATGGGCAAAATTGTAGAGATTTTAGGCCTACCCTCCCAAGCACACTTTGGTTTCTCATCCTCCATATGAGCTTGATTATGATTGTAGAAAGGGTGCTAATTAGTCTCCAAGATGCTTCACCTAAAGCACCTTGATCCCTGAATAGTGCATTGCTCATGCAAAAATTGGTCTTGAGATTAGAATCTTTTAGCCATACTTTAATTTGCCACCAGATTAGGCCAATAGCAGAGCAATCCCAAAATAGGTGTTTCTCGTCTTCTTCGTGCCTCTTGCATAATGGGCAAAGTGGGGTGATGGGCATTGGCTTAGTGAATGTTCCTCTCATTGGCAGCTTCTTAGTCACCAGTCTCCACCTGAAAAAATTAAGTTTGAATGATGGTGTAGCTCTCACTCTCTCTTCAATTTGCATTTCCAAGTTGACATCCTGACCATAGAATAAGATTTCCTCTTTTTCTCTAGTAGGTTGAGTGGGCTGGTGGGGATTGGGCCACCAGACAACAGTAAAGGCTGTTGAATTACTAAGGTTGGCCATTTGGGTCTCCTGTATCTGAATATCTTGCCTAGCCCTAGCTGCTCCTTTTGTGCCAGGTTGAATCGATTGTTGATTTCTTGCATAGAAAGCCAGTAGGCCCGCTCTCAATTCTAGATTTGTTTCTATTTTCTTAGTCCCTTGGCCATGGTGTAATTGCCTATAGCAGGAGCCAGGGGTGGGTCAAACGCAAGTGGATTCATCCAAATGCTAGAGCTAAGGGATGGGTATTTCCTATTGGTAGATAAGGGCCAAGTACATTGTGCAATGATCTGTTGCCAACTCCTTACCAAGGCTTGTGCCGAATCCGATTGGGATAGCTTTATTGGCCTTTGATAGTTACATATTGTGTACCCCACTATCCATGCTTGTAGAATCTGAGCCCACGACTATTGCTCATTCATCCTGCAGATGATGCAGAATGATATCTTGTTAGCTTTATCAAGGAGTGATTCAAGACCTGCTCCTCTACTTGCAGTAATGATTTCCCAGCCGATCTGGACGTGTGACCTATTGCCATCCCTGTTGCAAAGAAAGTCTTTGAATGCTTTCTCTATTGACTGCCACAGCTTTGCTGAAGAAGAATAGCGATGACATGTAGACCATCGTTGATGTTAAGACATTTTTTAGAATTGTCATTTTTTCCACCATGGATAGTGGAGTGCCTTTCCACTTGTTTACCTTGTCTTTAATTTTGTTGTGGTACCACTAAAACCTATGTTTTGAGATAATGCCAATCCCTACTGGGGCCCCGAGGTATCTGATCACCTCACCAAGTTGAACCAATTTGAAATCATATTCCAACATCTACTCTCATGGGCCATCTAAGGAGAGTGGGATGAGCTATGTTTTTGTTTGGTTCATCACTAAGTCCGAAAGTAAGGTGAACTCTCCAAAAGTGGACAGTAGTCCTCCACTGAGGACTCCTCAGTTGCAATGATCAATACACTATCATCTGCAAAAAATTGAGTAGCAGAGGTTGAGCCATCCAGAAGTGCGAGCCCTTTGATGACATGCTTCTGCAATTTGACATCAATCTTGCGCAGCAAAGGGTTAATGACTAGGACAAAGAGGAGTGGAGCAATAGGGCATCCTTGACGGATACACCTTCTGAGGGAAAAGGGTTGGACAAAGTGCCATTAATACTAACACAAGCAAAAGCATCAATGGTGAAAAGGGCATTTATCATACTGACAAAGATATGGCCAAATCTGAAGGTGGCTAGGATTCCACAGATGAAGGTCCAGTTGACACAGTCGTACACCTTGTCAAGGTCTATGTTTATCAAGGTGAAGTCTAAGTTGTGATTGATAGCCCAATCAATAGAGAATAGGAGATTGAGGACAGCATCCCAAAGCTTTATGCCATTAACAAACCAATATTGTTTCTGGTGAACCAGCTTGCCTAGTAATTGCTTGATCTTGAGAGCCATGACTTGGAGAAGATTTTGTATGTGAAGTTTGGCATGGTGAGGGAACACTGGTTGGAGGTTTTGGTGCGCACTAAGGATTTAGGGACTAACTAGATCATGCCCTGATTTGTTGCTTCCAAAATGAACCCCAATCTTCTGAGGGCGCATTCAACATATTGACTAGGTCTGCTCCACATATGTCCCACAGCTGCCGGAAGATCTCCATTGGTAGACCATTGGGTTCAAGAGCTTTCCCTAATTTCATCTGGAATATTGCATATTGAACCTCGTCGGCAATAAAAGAGTGCTCCAAAGGGAGTGCGCCACTTGCCAAGATGGACTTCAGTGAGTCTCCCAAGAAATTTTGAAGCCGAGGGCCATGGTCTACTGCCAATGTGGGTTCCTTGCCAACTATTGAGGACAGATGCCCTTGGAAATGCTATAATCGTCCTGGCATGGGATACCTTGCTCATCTTCCACTGCTACAATGGTCTCCTTCTTTTGTTTGGTCTTCAAAGAGTCCAAGAAAAAGGAGTTTGGTGCATCACCAAGTGCTTCCCACTTCCCTCTCAGCAAGACCTTGGTTGTTTGCCCAGCTCGTTCCTCTTGGACATTTTCTTTATTGGAGCCTCCTTCATTGGCTTTGATTTCCGTGCACGGTTTTTCGTAGGTGCACTCTTATCTATTGCAGAGCGTTTGGGTAGTGGAGCAATAGGTTATGCATGGGGAGCACCAGGATGAGTCGCAGGCTCCTTTGGCTTGGATTTGTTCATGGCTTGAGGCATCGCCTGTGGGCATGTAGCCAGTGCCCCATAGCTTCTAATTCTCACCTTCCTGGGCAGCTTCCAGTTTGTCCTCCTACCTGACGATTTCCATGCTGAAAGCATCTTGAAGCCGGAGGAAGTCAGGGGGCTCTTTCCACTTATCCCACAGGATGTACACTCGGTGCTTACCGAGGGCTGTTGAGACAGTAGGCATGTAGAGGACTTTGCCAAGCAAAGATGCAATGGTTGCCGCCTCACCGTTGAGCCAGGGCGGAAGGTCCAATTGTGTGATCCACACAGGGCCTTTGTGGAGGAGACCCTTCAGGAGAGGAGGAAGAAGACCATGGAAGAGCACAAACAAGATTACCTGTGAAGCGACCTGCGGAGGCCGAAATCCAGCCCCATTCTGCTTTGGACGCGAGCATCATAAGGAAGAAGCCTTTCCTAAGTAAAACTGGACGAGCGTACCTTCTCCTTCTCCATATTGAAATCCTCCGATTCCTTCCCATTGTATTCTTTTTGTGAGACAAATAGAGTATATTTTTGTCTTGATCTTTCCATATTGCACGTAGTAAGTATGTGACCATAGTATTCTTCCTAAGATCAAGAGAGCCTACTTTTATCTTGATCTTGCATATTGCACATAATAAGTATATTTTTGTCTTGATCTTGCATGCCATCTTCTCACTCACACCATTTTGGGCAAAATTCTTAAGAGCTATCAACTCTCTCTTAATACCATGGCTTGCACAAGCATTTATAAAGGCATACAAATGTGTACTCTCCACCGTTCTCAATCCTCAAGCCCTTAAGCTTCTTGGGCAACTAATTCTTTTCAAATGCTAAGAACTTTTGAAATCTAATGGCCTTTAACATTAGAAACATGTGAAGGATACAAGGTACTAGATTTCAGTCCCTAGGCTATAGGCAAGAGGTCCCTTGCACTATCTTCCACACATAGTCACAAAAGATCACTCTATAGCCACAATCATCAAGCTATCCTATATTAATCAAATGTTTTGTCAAGTCTAGAATATGTTGAACATTCCCTAAGACAAAAGAAGAACCACTTGGTAGTGACAAGTGATATAGTAATTTCTAAAATGAATGCATCCTCTCCTTTCAACATCATAAGTGGAGAACCACTCCCTATGTGAACTAACATGAAACAATGCTCTAGAGTCTTCCATTTCAAAGCCGTCACTTTTTACGTATCCCTTCTTATTATGGAAGCCGTATTCCACGCCCTTGTTGATATGCTACTTGCTTCTTAACTTGCCTCTCTCACGAGAGTTCTCCTTAGAATTTGACATTGCTCTCACTATAAGTGCAATGGAGATCTTTAGCCCTACATTATTCTTTTTGTCTAGCCCCTCAATGAACCACCTATGGGTGTGAAGTTACTAAACGGTAGTCCTAAAAGTATTACACCTCTCAAGCAAGGTGACTAACAAGAACATGGCCTTCATCAAATCATAAAAGAAAATCTTTTGAGATGTTAGCTGGCTAAAAATAGTATTGAAATCATAAAGATGATTACACATCTAATCCTCCTTTTCCATATAGAGATTAATGAGCCTTTTTTAGTCACCAATATATCTACAAGGATGCAATACAAGTCACTAAGATTTTTTCATACATCATATGTTCTCCTTGTGTCTTCCACATTAAACTACAAGGACATTGAGAGTGTTAACATAATAGTGGAGTATGCTAACTCATCCAAATCCTCCCATACATAAGCATCTATGTCTTCAAGCTCAATCCCACTACATTTGATCCAGCTTCACTTGCTTATTCTCGACCAATACATTATAGGTTTGCTCTTTCCAATATGAAAAGTTTGTAGCATCAAGCTTTTCAATATTGAACAATGCATTCTCTAAACTTGATGAAAAAGCCATAATAACAAAAGCATGTCTACAACATAGAAAATAACAAGGTGTACTAAATCAACTACTGGACTGTAAAATGAATTCTTATGAAGCTAACAAATAATAGAAAAATAAGAAACTAGCATAACATTCATGTAAAAATGATATTTTGGCACTTCCAAAGGAATTGGCAAACTATCCCAAGTAGACGAAATATATGAAAACTATCTTCACAAATTAATTTTAGTTTGCATAATCTCTACAAAACTAGCATGGTTAATTGTTGTCTTAGGGGTTCACTTGTAAATATATAAGTGTATCACATGGATTCAAAAGAAAGGATTTTTAAAATATTCTTAAAAATATTTTTTACATGCAAAAGGATGCCATATAACTTAGTAATTCAATGCTTGAATAGAAAAATGACGTATTTTATTTAGAGAAAACAAATAATGGTATTTTTAAATGGGCCTTGAATATACATGATATAGAGGGTTTATATGTAGTGAACCCCTTGAGATAGAAGTAAATATCAAACTTTCCATTGTCTTTTTATACATTGTGGAAATCTCCAAGATCTCATTCACAACACTTAGCTTCACATTTTGATCCAATGGTACTGAGATTGTCTTATAATCAACCATGTCATACTTTATTCACCTATGTAGAACATATGGTCTCTATGTTAACCATATTCTCTTAGATGTCTCAAGCACCTCAATGTCAAGAAAATATTTCATCTTTCCCGAATCTTTCGTGTCAAATTTTTTCTTAAGAAGACTTTCCACATGCTATACTTATTGCACATTACCATCCCCAAGGATTAAATCATCTACACATAGCTAATCACAATGATGCCCCTCACACTATGACACACATAAAGCAAATGATCATTGTTCGTAACATGAAAGCCAATAGATATAAAATACTATGCTATCTTGTCATGCTATGCTCTTGGTATTAAATATGCTCAATACCTCACCCTCATATGGTACTAAAAGTGACATTATCCGGACTAGTTTGGACAATAAATAATAGGTGAATTCTATTAAAAATACAAATACGAGATTTGTTTGATTGTATCTTATTATAATATTATTTGGATCTTTTTGCAGATAAAGAGAGGTGAGAGAAAGCCCTTAAGGGACAAAAAAGAGAGTCTATATTTCTCCTCGCAATGCTAATATGCTCATACATCACTATCATAGTATACAATAACAAGCAAGCCTAGCAAAAAGAATATTTCCAAAGAAGAATATGTTCAAAGTCATGGGATATTTTAAGATTCCTTAAAATATCCCATGACTTTGAACATATTCTTCTTTGGAAATATTTTTGCTAGGCTTGCTTGTTATTGTATACTATGATAGTGATGTATGAGCATATTAGCATTAGGAGAAATATAGACTCTCTTTTTTGTCCCTTAAGGGCTTTCTCTCACCTCTCTTTATCTAGAAAGAGATTCCAAAATAATATTATAATAAGAGATCTTCTACAATCAAACAAATCTCGTATTTGTATTTTTAATAGAATTCACCTATTATTTTATTCCCAAACTGTAGGATAATGTCACTTTTTCTCAAAATCCTCACAACTAAAAAAATACAATTTTATTTTCTCAAAAAATGGAGCCAATCATTGTTAGATGACTCTTTAATACCCTCATGACTTTTCAACATTAGAATATATTAGAATCATTCTCATTCTCACTTCTATAAAGGGTGTAAGTTAAAAAATGGTATAAGTTGACGTACACATCATATTTTAGGATTATTTTTACCCAAAGACACCTTTTTAACTCAAGAGTTTCTTTGTAAATTTGTATCTCTTTTGGACAGGTATATGTCCATTTTTTGGCATTTTTTCCTTCCTTCTAAAAGCTCTAGTTTTATCCCAAATTTTGTGCACTCTTCTCTTTCTCTCCAAAATATGGTTTCTTGCATACGAAATCTTCTGAAGCAATATTGAGGAGTGGTTTTCATGCCATTTATTGAAATAAAATAATCTCCATCTACAATACTCTCTACACTACTACAAGCAATCTCCCTATTCAATACTATACTATAAACAATATCCCTCTTCAATAGTCTATACTACAAGCAATCAAGTGATAATGGAGGTATCTTTATTTTTTAATCTTTGTGATGTTATTATTCTTCACAGTTATTGTTTAATCCTTAAGCAACAATTCATGTAGAGAGAGAGAAAGAGAGAGAGAGAGAGAGAGAGAGAGAGAGAGAGAGAGAGAGAGAGAGAGAGAGAGAGAGAGAGAGAGAGAGAGAGAGAGAGAGTATCTGACTGTGTGAGATGAACTAAGAAAATAAGTGATAGAGTGGCATAGAGTACATTTGGGCAGAAGATAAGATGATGCTATTGTTCTTCACTATCCAAGATTTTGTATAAATGTGTTTAATAATCTTTGACCAAATCTTATTGAGAGAGAGAGAGAGAGAGAGAGAGAGAGAGAGAGAGAGAGAGAGAGAGAGAGAGAATATTTTGGATAGAATAGATGATAAGATTAGAGCCTAATAAGAAGTTGATTCCAAGAAAAGATTAGATGCTAACTAGGGGGGTTGATTAGGGTCTATCATGACTGAAATCAAGTGAAAGAGTCAAGATCTAATTGGGTAAAAAAGAATATAGATACAGTGAATCAAAGGAGTATAATTATGTGATTTGAATGTTAATCCAAGTTAAAATTGCCATACATTTTTCTTTGTAGAATGGAGGTGCAAGACATAGTAGAGAAATATAGACATTCACTTACAATTGAAGGATGAATATGCACCACTATTCAAAAGAATTGTGGAAAGGGATGAGGCCATAAGATATAGGATGCAACAATAAAGAAATGCATGGAAAAAAATGTGGATCTTTGGGTTGATGGGTGCATTTATCCACCTAATCCACTAACTCAAAGACCACCACAATTTAATGGGCTTAAATCATTTGTAAAGTTTGTTTGTGAAGGCAATGACAGATTGTATGGATACACATGTAGATTTGTGACACAAGGATTATCAGGGGTTTATCAAGCCTTAACAAATATGTAAACAAGATTACAAGGGTGTGTGCAGTCTTTGATGGAAAAAGATAGATTGTTGGCTAAGAAGGATAGGGAGAATCAGAGTCTACAACAAGCAATGTGTGCGATTAAAGATCCTATGCATGCTACACAGGTACATAATATTGAGTTATAGTCTAAAATTATGGAGTTGGAGAAGGAGAACAAAAACTTAAAGAGGAAGCTCATAAAAACTTTGGAGATTGGCCCCACTTTAAAAACCAAAGAAGCATGTCAATGCATGTGATTAGTTAAACCAATTCACCAATTAACTAGAGGAAGTGGACAATATCATAAAAGGATATATGCTCAATCTGCTACAATGAGAAATATGTTTCCTTATCCAGAGAATGATACTATTGCTAAAGTCCTTAGTAGGGATATGATAAAAAATGCATTGGAAAATTGTAACTTCAAGGATATTGTGGATGGTATTGTAAGTGAACATCTTAGTGATGTAAGCAACTTCTTTACTACTACAGTTGCTCAGGGATTATGTGATAAGGTGGGACTGAGTTCTGAGTCATACAATACGCTCTATCAACAATTGGATACATGTTTTAAGTAGGTCTTCAAAAATGAGTGAGTAGTGCCTTTGCCAAAACTATTTCACATGAAAAAGGCTCACAAACAACTAAATGAGAAAGTTTTAGAACGGATTGGTGAGTCTACACATCAAGAACACATACACATACTGAAGTATGATTCCAAAGAAGTTACCTTTGTATTGAATGTATCCAACAACTTTGCATTGAATATATGTAGTATTAGGTGGTTATCATCAAGTTCTACAATATGTCTTTGGAAGAATCTAGAGGCAAGCTTAAGTTTTTCCTCAAACTTGACGAGAGTGAGATTATCAAGGGGAAAAACTTGAACGTGTGAGTATAACACTTATATTATAAATCAAGCATTGGATCATGACATCAATGAAAACCATCCTTTATACTTCAGTGTGCAATCAAAGAATGGGATATGGTGTCTTGCAACATTTGAAGTACCAAAGGAGGATCATGAAGTACTTAAAGTTTCTTTAAACCTCACTAATATACCCAATGTTATTCAATAGTAAAATAATAGAGCAACTTTACATGTTGAAGGATTTGGGGACTATCAAGTTAAATGGCATCTTTTAGGTGATTTAAACACAATGAAGTGTATGTTTGATTTATTGAATGTAGCAATTGCAAAATTTCAGTGCATATATAGTATGCAAACTAGGAAGAAAGGGAAAGAAAGAAAGGCTTGCTAAGACTTGATAACAAGGTACTCCAACACGTGATTAGAAAGTTATGAGAAATGGAGTGCTAGCCCTAGTGGGGCTGGTGCCCTATTTCGGAAATACCATTGACAAGGGTTCACTTTTGCACATTGCATTGTTTGGCTAGAATAATTGAGAAGCTAGTATATGAATATGTTTGCTTTGCATACAAGATACAACATATGTCAGAAGCTGATGCTACATGCATGAAGGTAGAACAAGTCCTCTTTGAAGTTGGATTGCATGGGGGCCAAGTACAAATAAAAAAAGGCGAGAAAAAATCGAGCAAGAGTGGAAACATCCCTTGCAAACCATGCTTTGGAGGACCCAAGGCTAGGAAGTTTGTATCTCCACCTCGAGATGAGGATAGCAATATACTTGTGAAACAACCAGAGAAGTATAAAGCATGAAAAAAGTTACACCTTGCTGTTTTAGATTGGAGTAATGGGGGAAGAATGAGGATTGCAAAGGTAGAAGTGTGGATACACCTAGATTGATTAGTAGCTCTCTTACAAAAGTTCAGGTTTAGGGATGGTGATGCCAATACATTTAAAGAGACAGTTGCTAAATTTCATAACTCTATGGTGGAGGCATGGACTTCAAACAACATAACACAAAAGTGTGGATACACCTAGATTGATTAGTAGCTCTCTTACAAAAGTTCAAGTTTAGGGATGGTGATGCCAATACATTTAAAGAGACAGTTGCTAAATTTCATAACTCTATGGTGGAGGCATGGACTTCAAACAACATAACACACTACATGGTCAATATTGTTACCATTGCAAAAATATATCATCATTGTGAATTAGTTTGTGTCTCTAATATCTCTTTCTTTTGCAGCATATACTTGAGGCACATGGTCCATACTTTGCAAATCAAGGGAGTTTAGTTAGCAGTATGATCAACTAAAGGCATGAAATGATCTCACTGGCAAGGTCGTTGTGCTTTTCAAAAGGCAACTGATCATGCAAGTGGCATCAATGATTCCAATTCTATGAGGCAATTATTCCAATGGTGATATAGGAGATTAGAGATACAATATGAGGAAAAAATATAAAGTCCAAAACCTCTCAAGAAGAATCTATAAGTAGGGCAATATGAAGTGAGGAAAGTAAGATATGAAAACAACATAGCTATAAAACACTATGTAGAATGGTTGGCAACCCAAGAGAGAGATGGCAAGAAATGGAGACCTAGATAAAGAGTACAATCTTGATGCATTTAGAGTCAAAGAGAGAGTACATGTACTAAGGATATGACTCATCAATACTCTTATCTTAAACATGAGATGTCTTTAACACTCCTATCTTAAGCTTTAGATAAATTGTCTATTTGATTTTGGCTAAAATAGCATTTTGTAAATTTTATTTTAAATTTCAAAGGTTTGAACTATGTTTTTCAAAGTTTTGATATCGATTGCTCTATCATTTGGGTCTATTAATCTTAAACCACACTTCTTGGGAGAAGGGACAATGTAACAATGCCTATCTTAGAGAGTGAAGTTTAAGGTTATCTCTACTTGAGTCCTTTATTTGATTATACATACAAGATATTGTTGGAAATGTCAAAAAATGAAATTTAAATGATGAAAATTCAATTTTAAAATTCTAATACAAAGATTTGAAAATTCCAAACCTTAGAAGATTCACTAGCCTAGAGAGAGAGGGGCATGAGGATGGGTGGCAAGAGATAGAGAGAGGGAGGGATGGGGTGGAGAGAGAGAGAGAGAGAGAGGTTCATTTATGCCACAATAAGTTTGAAAGTTCATTTATACTAAAGTAATTTTAAAGTTTATTTATACTAAAGTAAATTTAAAGTTTATTTATACTACAGTAAGTTTAAAAGTTTCATATTTAAGTCAAGTCTCTCCTTTCATTTTTTTCCATTACTCTTCACTCTACCCTCCACTTTTCTTTCCTACATCATCACAACCATAACATGATTCCAAGCTTCCTATCAAGAAGGTGCATATGCAAGAGCAAGAGCTCAACACTCTTCTAAATCTAGTGACATACTATAAGTGATAATAGCCCGTTTGTGGTCGACAATGGTGGCCCTACTACAACTTATAATGGTGGTGCTACTATGGCCAACAATGGTGGCCCTAGTGTGGTCAATAATGATGGCTTGTCTATAGAGAATAATAGTCCACCATTGTCTAGAAATGGTGGTCCACATGCTCTAGTTGCTCCATCTCCCACTATTGCTCTAGATGGTAATAGACGTTCTCCAACACATAAGAAGTGAAGATGAAGACCAAGCACAACTGCTCTATATGAGATAAAGAAATTCTAGAAGACTACCAACTTAATTATTCCTAACGCACCATTCTCTAGGTTAGTGTGAGAAATACTACAAGATTTGCAGAGTTAGGACATCATCACAAGTTCTTTTGAAGTAACTACGCAAGGAATGTGGAGCGATGGTCAAGCCAAGCCTTGCTTGCTCTCCAAGAGGCAACTGAAAGCTACTTGATTGATCTCATGACTGATGGTCAACTTCTAGCCATTCATGCACGATGTATCACTATTAAGCCCATAGATTTGATTCTTATTTGTAGGATTCACAACAACAAGGATGCATTCAATCTTAAATTCAACAACATGCTTTGAGAAGCTACCTTGTAAATTGATCTATGTTTAGCTCAGGTGGTTTGGTTGTAAATTTTATGGAGCTTAGTTTTTTATTATCCTTCCAGTAGACCTTCAAATATTTAATTGCAGTGGCCTTCAAAACGAAGCCAAATTTTGCCTAGCTCTAGTTTTACTTGGTGCGATGTACTATCTATAGTGTATTTTGTGGTTTCTTAATGTTATATCTAATATGTGATATTCTATTTTTCCCATGACTTGCATTTGTGAATTTTTAACTTTTCACTTTTGCAAGTAGTTTTGTTAAGGATAAATTTTATGTACAATCACGCACAGGTTAGTGAATAGATATACTTGGACCGATGCATTATATCTTTACTGTATTTTATGGTTTGGCAATACTATATCTGATATATGATATTCCATTTTACCCATGATTTGTATTTTGTGAATTTTTAAGTTTCCAATGTCACATGTAGTTTAGTCAAGAATACATTTAATATGCAAGTATGTACACGATGAAAATTTTTTGTTCTCAATAAGTATAATCTAGTTAATACATTTTCCAAAAAAATATTCAATCGTCAATTTTATCAATTGGAATATGGTGAAACTTCACCCATGTGCCAAGCATCATAAGAACTCATGAAAACTAAAAAATTGGCCCCATCAGAAGCCTCTAGGACACCTGGCTAGAGGCTCTCATGTGGAGCCCTGATTTCCCAGATTCAAGGCCCCACACATGAGCCTCCGACCACGTGTCCTAGAGGCTTCTTAATGGGGCCTTTTTTTTGGGTGGTTGATGTGTCCTAGAAGAGTCCACAAGTAAAATTTCAAGTCAATATGATCATCACTGCTCATATTTTTTCTAAAATATGGACACATTAATTAAGTTTATGGATTTTTTAAAAGTTTGTCTATAAGTTGAAAGTTTCATCTCATTTTATCCATTTGAGTTTTTTGTTTCAAGTTCTCACTCTTGGAAGACATGGCTCACACCAAGTAAGCGGCTCGGAGATTCCCCCTAAGAACTCTAGTGTAGAGATAACCTCCCCCTGCACCACCACCACCATGCCACCATCAAAAGTGCTGATGGAAGCTAGGCATAGTGGCCCTCTGAGAGATCCACCATTATCAAAAAACCACACACCTCTTGATACCAAAGACTACATTCCAAAAGGTGGTGTGGGAGACAATGTAGAACATACTGATTAGAAATAGCAGGATGCACTTCCCCAATAGTTCAAGTGTGGATCGATCTGATGAGTGGACTGTCTAGGCCCTCCTTGCACTATAGGAAGTTGTTGAAGCCTTCTTCATTGACTTGTTTGGAGACTCCGTCTATACAGCAGTAGTGTATGCAAGGAGGGTCACTATCATTGACAGGGATCTACGAATAGTGAGATTCTTTTGGCGATGGAGGGACAATCTTGGCATAGAGTAGCAATAATAGGGGTCTACTAGTGAAACATTTATGGAATCTAGCTTCTGAAATGATTTTGTAAAACCCTATTTGTATCAAATCCTCTTTGTAAATTGTTATGAATATGAATATAAAATTTTATGCACATCTTATTTTTGTTTATTTGCTTGTTACTTGTTTTATTTATTTATTTAAGTTATCCTTACGTGCCTTTGTATAAATAAATATTACGCATGAATTTGATAAAGCACTGTGTATTAAATTTAAATAACGAACCATGTTGCATATAAATACGACAAATAAGTATTTAAAAACAATTATAAATGACACGTATCACAAACTACTTTGCACGCAAATCTAACAACATCGATTTTTATTAATACAAGAGAAGATTACAAATTGTGTTACATTGCAAAAGAGACATCATTAGGTATTAAGTACATCTAATCTCTCCTAGGCTTCTTGGAGCTAGGCTCCCCATGGTCAAAGCTGCTCTTTATCATAGGCAACAATACGTTTTCCCCTAAAAGTTCTTACTTAATGACAATGGGGTTGACAACTTCAGTAACCATACCACGGGCCACCATGGAGAAAAGTGGGCCTGACCTAGTACTTGTGAACTAGAGCAGCTTCAAACGTCGAAGCAACACTACTTTCTCCAAGCTAGAGTTGGTTGGGATGGTCTTGAAGGGGCCAGCCTTCGTCAGTGTCCTTAGCTTCAAGAAGTTCTTAGCGAAGGTAGTAGAACATGCCTTATGAAATACTATTATGTCGCTAATAAGCTGGACAATTTCCTCTTTCAATGTGGAGTCATGTATTCTTCCTTGGCCACCAGATCAACCATCTTGCTTAGATGAAAACTCATCTATATAGATAATGTCATGTGTCACATAAGTTCAGTATCAGACTCACTATTTATGGAGTATTAAAGATATATACTTCACTTTTGTATGCGGCTTCACCCACAGGGCCTCTAGGGCATGAGGACCCACAACATGAAATTTGACCGAGATGGGACCCCTATAGGAGCCTTGTCTGCAGGCTCATGTTTGGAGGCTTGAATTTATGGACAAGGCTCCTGTAGGGGTCTGCCAATCCCGATCAAATTTTGTATTATGGGTTCTTATGCCCCGACGTGAGCTTGCGGACAAGGCTTCTATAGAGATTCGATCCCGATCAAATTTCATGTTGTGGGTTCTTATGCCCTAGAGGATGCAGCTTCAGGCCCCCAGAGATGCGAGCCTGCAAATGAGGCTCCTATGAAGGTTTTTGATCCTGGTAAAATTTCATGTTGTGGGTCCTTATGCCTTGGAGACCCTATGGGTGAAGTTGCGCTGAAAATTGAAAACATTACCTTCTCTACATCATCTATTTGCCACTTTAATGGAGCATCCAAGTTTGCTCCTGCAATCGGGCCACCCTTATTTCTCTCCTAGGAAGGAATCGTATAGTCGGCTCGAGGAACAAAAATGTTTTCTTGCAAAGAGCTCAAAGTCCTGGTTAGAGATGTCATACTCTGGCACTACATCCTTAATTTGCTTTTGGATACTCACAATGGCAAATATATCATCAACACTTGTGCCTCATATCGAACTACCTCATCCAGATATGATGGGGCCATCCTGTACATCAATATCTACAAAATCATATGGTGCATCATGCAACATGATAGAGTATAGTTCTTCTTCTCTTATCTCGAAAATCTCCAACACACCTAGCATGAATAGGTATTCAACCCCCTCGATGGTGGCAGCATGGAGAGAAGCAAGAGGTAGCTCATTGCTCAACATCTCAACAAGGCAAGGAGGTGGGTGTATAATAGCTAAGCTCTATACTACCTCCTCATTTAGATCAAGAGTGATTTCCTCAAGCTCCCTCTACACTGACTACAAAATGATTATGACCATTCCACAAGATAACCACATCTATGTGAGCTGTATGTGTCTCATCTCGGGTATCTCGATCCAAGCTAATCCACTCCCCTCGCAAATGTTTCCATCTTCTATATCGAAAGCAAATACACAAAGTTTGTCTAGTAATGAAATACATGTAATTAAAACAAAAACAAGGATGTTATTTTTATGAGACAATTAGTTGTTATGTATCTACTAGAGATGCATTAGATGATGATGACAATCATGACAGCCATATGCAAATAGAAAAGTAGGAATCATGAAACCTTAGTGAACCAGAGATATCATTTGATAGTAGAAATGCAATCTCTTATCTTCGGTGTATTTATAGTAGTGTTGCAAGTAATGACAAAGGAAAGAGAAAAATGTCAAATGCTAATGATGTATTAGTAATGATGAGATTGGAATTCCTTCAATTAAGATACTAGATGTACAAAGAGCACATAATAATGTAAAAGCTCCATTAAGTGATCCAATAGTACATAGGTCTAGCAAGGTGAGATATCATGTTACAAGACTTGGTTTTGTGCGTTATGCATCTTAGTATTATGCTTATATGGTGAACATTGTTGAGGATGTTGAGTCCACTTGTTTTGAGGAGGTTGTTGGTCATACTCATTAGGAATATGCAACAATGGATGAGGAGATAGCTACATTGGAGCATTGCCTAACGACAAGAAAACTACTGCTTGTAAGTGGGTGGCCTATAAAATTAACCATAATACATATGGTTCTTTTAGCGAGTATAAGCCCTAGCTAGTTAAGGATAGGCTATCCTTAGACATATGGCATAGACTATGAAGAGACATTTTGTCCAATTGCTAATATGGAAATGGTTATACAAATGATTGCTTTGGTAGAATCCAATGGCTCAAGTTTACAATGGATGGATGTAAAGAACGCATTCTTGCATGGTGATTTACAAGAAGCAATGTATATGGAGCACTAAGATAGAGTAGCTAAAAGGTTATGAGGATTTTGAGAATCCCATGTATATTTGCAAGTTGAAGAAGATACTTTGGACTAAAACAAGCACCTAGAGCAAGGTTTGATAAGATTAGGTAGTATCTTGTCAACATTGGCTCTTATTTTTTGATGTTGATCACTCACTATATCTAAGAGGGAAAGGGGCATGTTTAGTTGTTATAGTCATCTATATGGATGTGTTGATTGTTACATGTGATAATGTGATAGTAGGATTGATCATGACAATGAGATTTTGAAGTAGAAATTTGAGATGAAGGATCTAGATGAGCTTAGGTATTTTCTTGGTATTAAGGTGATTAGATATGCAAATGCTATATGGTTCTTCCAAAGATAGTATGACTTGGATATGTATTTGACTATGGTATGACTGCATGCAAGTCTCTTTCAATGCCTTTAGAGTATCATATCACATTGAGTGTTGATGTTGGGGATGAGATATAAGATTCTACTATGTATAGGAGGTTAGTAGAAATATTGATTTATATGACTATACCAAATTCAAACTTGAGTGCTGATGTTGAGGATGAGATAAAAGATCCTACTATGTGTAGGAGGATAGTAGAAAGATTGATTTATATGACTATACCAAATTCAGACTTAAGTTATATTGTTAGCCTTGTGATTTAGTTTATACAGATATCTAGGAAGCCTCAATTGGCTATAGTCAGATTGAGATATATGGTCCAACTTGCATTATGGACTTTTCTAATGAGGTAGGTAAAGGTATACAAGTGTTTAGACATGCAGATGTAGACTAGGCTAGTAGCATGTTTGATAGAAGATCTACCAACGAATTCATGTTTTCTCTTACTAGTACAATAGTTACTTTGGTGCAACAAAAAGTAACTTCTATTTAATGTAGCAAGTACAAAGATGTTGCTATGGTAGCATGTGAAGTGGTATGGCTACAAAAGATATTGCAGGATTTGGATGTGCAAGTAAATGGTCCAGTCATCATTCATTGTGACAACATGAGCAACATATAGTTGGTGTGAAGTGGTATGACTACAAAAGATTTTGGGAGATTTGCATATGAATATATATGGTCTAGTCATCATTCATTGTGGCATTGAGCAACATATAGTTGGCTAGGAACATTGTGTTCCATACCATCATTCATTGTGACATTGAGAAGCATACAATTGGCTAGGAACATTATGTTCCATGTCATCATTCATTGTGACATTAAGCAACATTATACAGTTGGGTAGGAACATTGTGTTCCATGTCATCATTCATTGTGACATTGAGCAACATACAGTTGGCTAGAAACATTGTGTTCCATGCCAAGACAAAGCATTATAATTTTGAGTAAGAGAGATGGTACTTGTAGTGAGATTGACTTAGTATATACTCGCATCCAAGATCAAGTAATTGGCATTTTCACAAAGGCATTAGGTGCAAAGAAGCTTCAACAAAATAAAATCTTGGAGTTGCAGAGCTATAGTTGAGCTTGAGGGGGAGTGTTGAGATGGCAAGTTCAACACTTGTAGACATTGATAATGGACCACCTAGCTGAGTGGGTGGTCTACACATTTATAATTAGCATATTGGTTGTCATCATGATCCTCACATGACCACAGACTCATCATTTACATTTGGTTAGGTATATCTATCTATAGTTGACATAGTTATAGCACTAATTGATTAATATAGTCAATTAAGCATTATTTGACTTTGTAGGCCACTTTCCCTTATGTTATATCTTATCTATTCATTGTGTACATCATATAGTGTATAGAAGGAGAAAAAAAAACCAGCAAGAAAATATTTTGAGTGAGATTCTCCTTACATGTATTGTGTGTGTCTCAAGTAAGTCTCCCCATCGCATGACTCGTGGCAAACAAGAGGTATTCATAATGGATTCTGCACTACTCATATGAGATAGAAATTGTAAACATAGGTGCGAGATTATTTAATGGTTACAAGTAAGAGGCACAAGCATTCTTGTATTAGTGCTTTTTATAGTTTGATGTATTTGTGTAGACTAGCTACAAGAAGAAAAAGGCATTCACTTTATTGAAGAGTTACTTTTTGTCATAGTTTCAATGTATTAAAGGATTGTTTACATAAAAGAACTATATAAAGGAGATACCTAGGGGAAAATCAAATTTTTATAAGAACTTTGCATACTTTTGGGAGAAGAAACAAAGCTCTATCATGACAATGAATATAAGACATTGTGGAATCCCCTATGCACAACTTATATAGTTTAGAAGATTGATGGCAAGACCACTATGGAGCTAAGGGTGTAGCTTACAAGTATCGTATCTAGTTGCCTCAATAGTTAGCTTCATGAAAAAGATTATATGAATTTTATAGTAACCTCACACTTAGAAAAAAAGGGAGATGTTGAGAGTATTGTACACTCAATATTATACAACTTTAAATTATTTATTTCTTTGAACTATAATCTATCTAAGAACTATGATGTTTTCAAGTGTCTTGTTTTAATGTCATAAAGCTTCAAACTTGTAATTACTCTCACCCATCATGTAATAATAAAGTTCTTACACTTCAATGTTTAATCTTTGTAACTCATGCGATAATATAAGAACTTAAAGCTTTAAACTTCAAACTATCAATGTCTTCTGATTTTGATTGACTAGTGCAAAATGTCAATGACCTACCTAGTTATGAAGGGAACCCAAATCATTTGTGTGAGCTACTATCAATTGGAGACAACTTTGTAATCAAGGCAATAGAGAAAGATGAGGAAAGTAGTTCCTCATCTTTCTCTATTGCCTTGACTACTAGTGACTACTTTCCTCATCTTTCTCTATTGCATTGACTACAAAGTTGTCTACTTCCTCATCTTTCTCTATTGCCTTGACTACAAAGTTGTCTCCAATTGATAGTAGCTCACACAAATGATTTGGGTTCCCTTCATAACTAGGTAGGTCACACTACTTTCCTCATCTTTCTCTATTGCCTTGACTACAAAGTTGTCTCCAATTGATAGTAGCTCACACAAATGATTTGGGTTCCCTTCATAACTAGGTAGGTCATTGACATTTTGCACTAGTCAATCAAAATTAGAAGACATTGATAGTTTGAAGTTTAAAGCTTTAAGTTCTTATATTATCGCATGAGTTACAAAGATTAAACATTGAAGTGTAAGAATTTTATTATTAGATAGTGAAGGCACGAAAGGCACAAGAATGCACAAGAATCATCAAATGCACAATAATCATGCATTAGACAGTGAAGGCACAAAAGGTTGCATGGTACAACAAATTGTTAGAGGGCATAATATAGTTGAAGGCTTGTACTATGGCCAAGTTGAAGGTAGGATTGACATGTACAACCTCCTAGATCACACATCTCTAGCTATGATCTACTCACATCTTATAGGAGCAATCAGGTTTCTCGTGAAACCTATCCCTAGACGCCAAAACAAATTTAGATTATCTATTGAGGTTTATGAAAGCATATACAATAACATGCCATATGAACATGATGATAATCTTGTAATAAATAGTACCGAATAGTAGGAAGAAAGTATCAATAGATTTCTATGATAGCTTCTTCCAACACAAAAAATCCAACCATGTAGTTCTTTTAATTAATGAGCATTGTTTTGCCCCTCTTTTGAGTTTCTTGTGCTTTGACAGGAAGCTTGATATCTTAGAATATCAAATGTGCTAGTAGATGCATACCTACTATGTAATAGTATTTGTAGAGTATCAATTTTGGTATCGTCCATAATATCACATTTGGAACTCTATAATGCCAAAAATTTAAAATATTTGTTATTTGTTCTTTATTACATGGTCAAGCTTTGTCTATGTTATAACAAATGTTTGAATGCTTTTGTTGTTGGTACTTTAACACAATACCAAACTTGAAAGTTTATGGTACCAATTTTTTTCTATTGGTCTTACCACTTTAATATAGTTCTTGTTTGGTTTCCTGGAGTACCAAATTTTGTACTATATAGTACAAAAAGTTTGATGTGTTTTTGATTCTTTACCACTCATTCAAATTTCATATATGCAGCACTAAAGCTTGAAGTTTGTTGTTGTTAGTACTTAAACACAATACCAAACTTGAAGTTGCATAACGCCAAAGGCTTAAAGTTATTTGTTATTGCACTTCAATACAGTGCCAAGTTTAAATAGTACAAACATTTGATACTTTTTAATACCAAAAACACTATGTGTGATTATGATTTTATTTATTTAATTTTGTGGATTTTCTTTGTTTATTTGATGCATGATTGTGACTTATTATGCATGGCCTATATGTGACATTGGTCCATTGTGCTTGGTATGTAGGTGGCAGGGAACTAATGTGTTTTGTGTTGTGGTGAGTACATTATTAAGAAGAGTTAGGAAAATCAATAGTTTTAATTATAGCATGTCATAATGCATGAGTTTTATTTATTTTTGGGCACTTCATCAATGTAGGATTATCATAGTTTTGCCAATGTTTCTTAGTGTAAGGTTATTATATGCACGCATGTGCAAGTTATTTACTTGGTTATAATTTCTTAGAAGAATGACAATGAATATTTTTGTAGATGCTTCTTAGTACAAGGCTATCATATGCACACATGTATAAGTTATTTACTTAGTTGTAATTTCTTGCAAGAAAGACTAGAAATAGTAATATGTTATTTTTGTTGTAAAATTGGTAGAATATGTTTATGGTTTGATATTTCTAGATAAAAATATATCATGCAAGGAGAAGAAAATAAAGAGCCCAAAAGATGGGAGAGGTGCTCATGCATGGATGGAGGGGAGATTGTGCTCTCATTGATTGTGTTGTGTGCTCTTCTTCTATTCTCTTTTTGCTTGACATTTGTGAGTTGATTCAATTCTCAATTAACATTTGCTATTGTTTGATGTAGGACTACAACATTGGTATTGGACTTAGGCTATTGGTGTATACATCAATATCATAGTGAAAACATACATCCATCTTGGAGGGCTACACTATTGTCCATCATCAAGCATCGCTCTATGATCCATTGGAAAACAACTCTACATAAAGGAATTTGGCTCAAAGGTTCTTTATAAACATTGATGGTGTACTTCTCTTTAAAAATTTAAGAAAATGAATATTTACAAGGCTCTTTTTACCTTCTAGTTCAACAAAACCACATGGACCACACCAAAACCACTCCAACAAAAGTGGTTTTTGCCTACCGAAGGAAAGAAGATAATCAAATTCTATAGATCTAAAGCTACTAACCAAGTAAATAACATGCTTGTGTGCATACAAAAACCTTGCGCTATAAGAAGCACCTCTTAAAATATAATAGTCTTGTGCTAATGAAGCAACCAAAAATAAATAAAACTTGTGCATATGATATGCTCTACTCAAAAACGTTAATTTGTCTAACTTTACCTAATAAATTACTCATCACAACGCAAAACGCATTAGTTCCCTATCACCTACGTACTAAGCACAATGCAACCCATGTCACATGTGAGCTCATGCATAGCAAGTCATGATCATGTAGTAAATAAGAAAGAAACCTCACAAAAATAGATAAATAAAGAACATTCTTTTTTCATAGCAATTTCCATAGCACTAAAAGCAGGTCATTTTATTATCTTATAACATGTATAGACATGATATTTTGAAATACCATTTGAAAACACATGATATGGATGAATTCTTATAGGTGCCAATCATCCCTCCCCCACCCCCCCCCCCCCCCCCCCCCCCCCCACACACACACACACACACAAGGGTGCTTGAACAAGCAAGACAACAAAACTTGAGAAACAAGAGGAATAGACCCCAAAGAACATTGTGTATTATTGAATATAGCCACCGTACAAAGATGATAAACTCTCAAGCATACTCTAACAATATAAGAATGATTATTCTCTACAAGACCTGCAGCCTTTAGGCTAAAAGTCATGTAGAAACTCTGCTCAATCTCCTTATTCGGGTAGCCTTCTAGACTAAGGCACCCGTTTAGAACTCAAGCTTGTGTCCTTATTTCAAAGACACAATATATCTTCAAAAGTTTGATTGCCCATACCTTCTCCTTCATCCATGCTTCTATTTCTACAACTCTTATCCCTTGTTTACAAACTCAAAAGCTTACTTTCCAAAGACAAAAGCTTGCTTACCTTCCTTGCATTTACTTTTTACTTTTCTCATTTTTGTTTTTCTAGAGGGCCTAAGTCTGGCTACGACTTGTTTTGGCCATAACTTTGTCATACAAACTTCCCAAGGCCCAAGCACCCACTTCCATGGCCATAGTGTCACTAAGGATGTAGGCTTACATGATGGAAAATACAATGCCATGAGCCATGTTATGAGGACTTGATGCCCATAAGAGCAACACATTTTGGAATTGGGACCATGGATGTAAAAGAGGATGTGCTAATGCACCCCTTTCATGGCCATAATGTCACTGAGGATCTAGACTTACACGATGGCAAAAAGAAATTCCACTAACACATTTTTATTTACATGTGGCCATGTTGTGAGGTTTTGGTACCCATAAGAGCAACAAATTTTGGTATTGGCACCATGCCCATGGAAGTGGGTACACCAATACACCCATTCATCACCACCACCCTATCAATGAGCCCAATGTTGAGAAAACCAATGCTTAAGTACATTGTTGGACTTTGTGGAATAGCTCAATGTAGATATCTAGGTGCCCAATTTTTCAAGTTCATGGTGGGCTGATGAGGCTCAAGTTAATTGGTTAAAAGTGTGCAATGTTTTCAATAAAGGGAAGAGGAATGTGACACATTTAAAGGAGAGGTTATGCTCCTTTCAAAGAAGAGGAGTATGCTGGAGCATAAGAAACAATGAATTAAACCACAATTCCAAGAGGAACATAAGGAGCTATGTTGTAAATGGAGGAATGCACCAAGGAAGTGTTTACTAAGGTAGCAAAGGACAAACTAATTAGCTTCTAGAGATTGGCTCATACACATGGGGATGAATTTGCAGTCATTTGATACCTAGCTTTCTTCATGGGAGGTGATATGGTTTCATGACATGAACTAGTTTATTGGTAGGAGAGAAAGGCTAATATTGGCCATAACATGATACATTAAGTTTACTTGCTTGCTCAAACTCAAACTTTATACATACACATAAATGTCTTATAAATTATCCTAAAATGGCCTCATGATAAAAATGTGGTTTCACCTAAAGATAGATTCCAATGATGGTCTAATTATGAATTCTTCGTCTACTAGATCTCCAATGTGCTTGCCTATTCATGGGTGCACTATGTGTGGTTGTTTAGGTGGGACAAGAGTCAATAACTACTACTAGATATTTCAAGAAAAAATAATGTTTAGGTGAAATCATGGTTTTTAACTTGAGGTGGTATTTTTGTCCTTTTGTAGTTAGATCTTTATCATATCTTGGAACAATGTATATTTTGTAAAAATATGATATGCTCACTCACATGTAAGTTATAAGATATCTTGGAGTCATGGATGCAAGTTTTGAAAATCTATTTTTGTATGCACTAAAGACCCACAAGTCATGTAAGGGAGTCCTTCCATGTAAAACTATGTGTCATAGATCTAGAAGCCAAGGGCACATAAAAGGGAGTATGACTACACTTGAGAGAGGCAAAGGATTCAAGCCCCTAGCCCAAGAAACCTTCTGTACATAAACTATTAAATGGATCTAATCTCTCATTCTTGTGTGTGAAATATTAGAGCTCTTTTTTCTATCTTCTTCCTTCTTCTTACACCATATCCAAGTTGTGTGTGTGTGTGTGTGTGTGTGTGTGTGTGTGTGTGTGTGTGTGTGTGTGTGTGTGTGTGTGTGTGTGTGTGTGTGTGTGTGTGTGTGTGTGTGTGTGTGTGTGTGTGTGTGTGTGTGTGTGTGTGTGTGTGTGTGTGTGTGTGTGTGTGTGTGTGTGTGTGTGTGTGTGTGTGTGTGTGTGTGTGTGTGTGTGTGTGTGTGTGTGTGTGTGTGTGTGTGTGTGTGTGTGTGTGTGTGCACGCGCTCATGCCCTCAACTCATTATTAACTTCTCAATAACACAAATAATGTGCAACCCCTTTGGAAATAAAAATTGTATTTGCTTCTTGAAAACACTTCAGAATCTCTTCAAATTTGAGATTTGTGACTTTTGTACTTGAGAATAACTGACACAACCAAAATTATAGAATGCCCCAAAACTCATTTTTCCAATCTTGTGGAGCTAAAGCGGGATTAAGCCCTAGGTGGCAAAAAGAATAGTAAGAAAGCCCCAAATGGCAAATCTAAAAAATATACATAATCTTTCTTGCACACCAAATCTTGGAGCAATTTGAGACTTTTGCTATACCTTGCTTTTTATGCCTCCATAAGCTCTATCCAAGAGAAAGAGTGAGAGAATGGGAGAGATTCTTACTCATTTTTGCTTCCAAACCTCCAAAATAGCCTTCAACAATGGTGTAGCTTTGATGCCATGCCGTGAATTGTATGGTGGAAAACTTACTTGAATTACTACACTGAACACACAATATACACAAGTAGAAGCTCACTCAAGATCACAAGAAGATTGATGGAGGACAAAATGTTTTCTTGCTAGTTTTTCTTTCTTCTTTCTCACACAATGCAATGTACACAAAGTATAGATGAGATATAACATAAAGGAAAGTGGCCTACAAAATCAGATGAGTTTAACTTTAGATGGAGTCCAACGGGACCAAGCAAAGGTAAAAATTGAGCAATAGTTTTTCATTTCAAGGCCATTGATAGAAAAAAAGATGAAATAATCTAGGAGTATAGAACAATACAAACACAAAAATGATGTGGAATTTCCTTTTTTTTTTTCTGAAGAGTTTGTTACTTTATTCTTTTGCAATGTAGCTTGACACAAGATGCCTTTCTTCAGGAGTAGCCTAACAAAATCAACTTCTAAATGCATTTTGAATTGTGTCTTAGCATGTATCCATATTCATCATGGTCACAACTAACTTGGCATAGCACATCAATGCAATATAGGAATATTGAATAATTATGTAAGTTATAGACCTTATGTACAATTGTAAGAAAATTGATTGTTGTAGAAATAGCAATACTAATGAAGCTATGGATGAGACTATCAAATAGAAGAACATGTGGTAGAAGTAGAAGGGTGGACATTTCAAGACATCTAGAATCTTTCATTTAAACAATACATCACCACCTTTCATAATCTCCATTGCATTAGTCTAATCTCCACTTATTACCTTATTAGCTCCACTCGAGTGTGTTGAGCTTGTTTTCTCGACTAAGTTAAAACAATTTTATTTTCTTGTAGTTGACACCTTGCATGCAAAACAAGTACCTTATAAAAAAACAAACATTTACCGAAACTTCTTTTGATAGCAATTGCTTCTTCACCCATCTCTTTCGCTTTTGTTAAAACACACTCAACCATGCTCTCATGATAGTTAAAATAGAGTTCTTTGATGCAATATGTGGCACATCAAATCTACTGATAGAGAAGGAAGAAGATGGGAAAAACCATCCATATATTTCCCAACCACTAGTGCTTCTAAACATGGAGGCATAGGAAGACTTGCCCCATTAACCTCGTAGAATGGAGGCTAGGAAAGTTTCAAGCCATCTTCTAAGTGTGAAGTGTACTTCTTAGCTCAATTGTTTTCTATGCTTTCTCTAGATTAATGAAGTCCTTGCCCTAGGCAAGTGTGGTTGCATACACTTTCCTCATGGGATCACTAATTGATTAGCTCTTATAGAAAGGGCATAGGGACACTCCATGTTCTTAGATGATTCTACTTGAGCCACTCTGCCATTTACTGAGGTGCTTTGAGAGTGCTCTATAAAGTAGAAGACCCAAATTGCAAATTCCATAGAACTACCTGAAAAGACCAAACAACCTAAATAAGCAATCTAGTTATTCTCTTCGTGTGACACAAAAATCCTCCTTGTACCAAATGATCAGAGATGACCTTGGCCTCAAAAATTCTAAAGCAACATCAAAATTGTAGATCAATAATGCATTAAAGACATAATCTCAATTGTCCCGATGCCTCAAAATAGAAAGATCAAACATCCTCCCCTATGAGACATGATATTGCTATATATGGCATGTGGTCCCCTCCAATCTACAACTCTGCCTTCTTCATAACTTGTTTATGTGGGCTAATCAAATCAATCAAAATATTTAAGCAAAACAAGGACAAACATCCTTATCTAGGTAAATTCAATCATCATGATCATGTTTTTTGGGAACCTTCATTGTAAACAATGCTATCCATGCATTTAATTTGTTGCCATGGTCTATTAGAAGATGTAGCCTTAAGAATGTGATATATAAGACCATCAATCTAATGGCAACAAGATGAAGTTGAAGCTAGTAAGTAATATGCATAATCCAAGCTTTTCATAAACTATAGTCCATTGACTCCAATACACTAATTTGTGATTTCCTCTTCACATTTATCTTGTAGATTGCATCCCAAAATATAGATTGTTTCTCCCAAGCATTGCAACTTCTCATTTTACTAGAGGGATAGGAGACTATCCTTTCATAGTACTAGTAGCCAAATATTAATAGTATATAATGCATGTATTGAGAAACCACCATTGGAATAATGCACTAAACTCAACACCCGCTATAGCAATGGCATAGGAGATATCATTGAATGTAGTGGCAACACTGATGCATCACAAGCTTCCATAGGCATGAATTTTGGTGCACGTTAGTGTAGTCATGTCAGATGCATGACTACACTAATGATGGTGTTCCTTCAATGCCAAGACACAAGGACATGGGACTCAGACACCATGCTTAGTACAAGCATAAGGAAGTCCTTGTATATTTCTATGCCAAGAAAGCCTAGGACATTGATATAAAGTAGAAAGCACGAGCTATAAACCACTTAAGTTAAACACATGACTACACTAATCATGGTGTCTCTTCAGTGCCAAGCACTAGACACAATGCTTAGTGCAGGTATAAGGAAAGCCTTATACATTTGTATGCCAAGTAAGTCTAGGGCACCGACATAAGGCACAAAGCACAAGCTATAAATGAGTTAAGTCAAATGCATGACTACAATAATCATGGCATCCCTTCAGTGCCAAACCATGAGAACTGGGATTCAAACACCATGCTTAGTGCAAACATACAGAAAGTCTTGTATCTTTGTGTGCCAAGCAAGCATGAGACATTGACACAAAGTAGAAAGTACGAGCTACAAATCACTTAAGTTAGACACATGACTACACTAACCCATGGTGTGTGTGCCTTCAATGCCATGCCATGAGGATGTGGAACCTAGACACCATGCCTAGTGCATGCATAAGGAAAGCTTTATATCTTTGTGTGCCAAGAGATTCTAGGACCCCGATACAAAGCAAAAAGCACAATCTATAAACCACTTAAGTCATAATCATGGTATCTCTTTAGTGCCAAGCCATGAGAATGTGGGACCCAAATATGATGCTTTTCAAGCATAATAAAAACCTTATATCTTTGTGTGCTAGGTGAGCTTGGGAAAATGACATAAAGCAAAAAGTAGAAGCTACAAATCACTCAAGTTAGATGTATGACTATTGTACTAATCCATGGTGTCCCTTCAATGCCAAGTCATGAGGATGTGGTACCCAAACACCATGCTTAGTGCAAGCATAAGGAAAGTCTTATAACTTTGTGTGCCAAGTAAGACTAGGATACCAACACAAAGTGAACTCCCTGATGGGATTGACAAGAGGCCTCTTAAAAAAAGTAGCTAAAGGAGAATTTTGCTACAAGAATCAAGAACCAAAAACCTATGTACCACTAGTTGTCAATGATGCCTTCTCACAAACCACAAGCCACAAAGCCTGGTTTGGAACCACCATGTCATAATATGGAAGATGTACCATTAAGTTTTTTTCAAAAAAATTCCTTACTCTTCAGCATAAGTGATAACCCCCTCCTTACTCTTACCATTGACAAAATCAGGGCCGTTGTTTATAAGTTGATATGCAAGGGTATGGGCGTCCTTGAGATAAATAGCCTTGGACTTATTCTTCTCCTACTTATTCTCGTGTGATGATCATGCATTAATATCATCTCCATCCTCTTCTTTAATGTCATCGAAGGACTTGGTCTCTTGCGAGTAGATGAAAGGGTCATTGTTCCCAATTTGGCACAATGCTTTGAAGGATCGCGAGCCTCAGTCTCTTTGCGCAGGGAGGAGGCCGTTGTCATCATTGTCATCAAAGGATTTGTCTAAGAAGGCCACAAGACTTTGCTTTTTAAGATCTTGCAACCTATGCAAGGCCTCTTCCTTCTTGTTATGCTTGAGTTTGGCTACATTTCTTATGATCATAGTCCATGATAAGACAAACGTAGCATGTTTTATTTGACAAGCATGTAGTTTCATGGCTTGCTAAACATAAATAATATTCTTTTGTAAATTAAACACAAAACACTTCCTTATCCTCAATTAGAACATGACCAAAAAGCACATCTAAATATGGCACATACCCTTCACTCTTCATGTGTAACCCCAAACATTTTGACAATTTTATAGTGTCTTGGCACTAACAACATACTCATGTAACATACCCTTCACTCTTCACGTGTAACCCCAAACTTTCTGAAAATTTCATAGTGTCTTGGCACCAATAACATACTCGTGTAACATTTTGTTAAACTCAATAGATGCAACCCCAAGCTTTTTCCTTGTCCCAACATTGTTTCTCAATCCTCTAATATGTTTGCATCATTCCCCTTGCCTACACTAACATAAATATCTACCATCAATAGGTAAGTAGATGCATTTTCTTGGTTTGCCTTCATAAGTTGCTAAAAGCATATTTTTCCCAAATCCACTTTTCCATAAACTTTACACGCCATGAGCAAAGGCATTAGAATTTCCCTAGATGAAAGACACTATGAAACACAATGAATTTCATAGCCTCATAAACATTCTCTGACCTCACAAAAAGGTCAACCATTGAGCAAAGCTACTCAACTTTCACTCATCGCGGAGGACATTGCATAGCTACAATGAATTTCCTTGCCTCATATACGTGTCCTAATCTAGAAAAAAGATCAATCATGCAAACACAATGATCCACATCAAGTTTGATTCTACGTATATCTATCATCATTTTGAAATACTCCAAGCTCTTGTGAATTAGGTTGGCATGGTTGCATGCAGTAAGAAGGCAAGTGAAGGTGAGAATTTTATTTTACACCCTGCTCTTGCATTTCCTCAAAACATTGCCATATAACCTTCGTGGTTTTCACCATATGTCTTTATCATTTCCTTGCCTCATATACGTGTCCTAATCTAGCAAAAAGATCAATCATGCAAACACAATGATCCACGTCAAGTTTGATACACGTATATGAGCCATTTCCTTGCCTCATATACGTGTCCTAATCTAGCAAAAAGATCAATCATGCAAACACAATGATCCACATCAAGTTTGATTCTACATATATCTATCATCATTTTGAAATACTCCAAGCTCTTGTGAATTAGGTTGGCATGGTTGCATGTAGTAAGAAGGCAAGTGAAGGTGTGAATTTTATTTTACACCCTGCTCTTGCATTTCCTCAAAACATTGTATAGCCATATAATCTTCGTGGTTTTCACCATATGTCTTTATCATTGACTTCCAAGCTATGATGTTTGGTCCATCCATCTCACCAAAGACTTACCATACTTTAGCAGCTAACCCACATTTTCCATACATGTCTATCAACATGTTTCCCACACAACGGTCTTTTTCTAAACTTGATTTTTAAGCATAAGCATGTATCTCTCAACCTTTTTCTAATGCTCAAATGTTTCCACAATCTTTCAAATAGAGAATGAATGTAACAACATTTCCAGATACACATCCAAATCTCATCTTTTCAAAGCAATTGAGCTCTTTTTTATCAAGGTCATGTTAAGCATATCTTAAAATCAGTGTCGTCTAGGAGATTACATTTTTGGTAGGCAGCTTATCAAATATGCAACAAGCTTCTACAGAGTAGGTGAAGAGCATTTCCAAAACATATCCACCAATGCAATTCCTATATATTATTTTCTTTTCAATCCCCTTTGGTTATTTCTATAGCTATTTCCAAATTGCCTATATTACCACAAGCTTTCATGCATGTGATGAACATAACTACGTCCATATACACACCTTCTTGTTGCATTTCTCTCAACAATGGAGTATATTCTCATCACATCCATGTTGAGCATAGCATGCAAAGAGTGCAATCCAAGAGATGGCATTTTGAATTGGCAACTTATCTAATACTTGTTGGGCTTTTGCAATTAGTTTGCATCTACCATACATATACACAAGAGCACTACCCTTAAAAAGCTTTGTTTCTAATGCCCTTTTGTGACTTCATGAGGCATTTGTTAGGAGTCATGTGTGTCTTTGTGTGGTCATCTCCTACTTATGAGCCTCAATCTGAGTTAATTGATCCGAGTTAGATGAGGACATTGGGAGATATGATATAGTCTTTATCTGTCATTTCATGTGTTTTAAATACTTTAGATGAAGGGTACATTAGTGCTATTTTTTTTCACTTTTGGCTATTTTTTAGGGATTTGACCACATTTGGGATTTTTCCTCTTTTTCACCTATATATAGGTAGCCTACCTTCCCACTTTCATTATCCATTCTCCATCATTAATTATATAGACCTTGCACATACTATAGACCTTGCACTTTTGGAGTCAAACAAGACAGGGCAGCTTGTTTTTAGCTCAATTTTAGGATGTGTTTACTAGGGTAAATTTGTGTTTTGCTTATAGGCAGCCTCTATAAGGCTAGATGGCACCGTTATTACACCCGAGCAGCATCAAACACATGGGGGGCAACCATTTTGTTGGTTGGTCAACACCAAAATAAACTTGTATTTTCTGCACAGGCAACCCCCGATACATGTGCTGTAGAACTAGGCCATGCATTACTTGCACTTTTGTGTAGGCAACCATTGTATCTTTGCATTTTGTGTAGGCAAGTCATCGGTCCCCCTAGGTAGTACATTTGCAAGTTGAGTGACACCTATTCTCTATTAGGGTGGCTTGTTTACAAGTGGATAGATTTCTTTATTTGTTTCATTCTCATACTGGTAGGTCTTTGTTGACTAGGTTGACTTCTTTTTTGTACTAAGAGACCTCCATTGTGGGCCCATATTAGGCTAGATTTACATTTATTGCAAGTACACCATTTCTGGGCATTCTTGGCCCTTTAGTAACCCCTAGATTGGATGTATTTTCATCTTGAAGCCATGTTTTCCTCTATATTTACTGCTTTCTCTCTCTATCTGGCATTGTGTGTTTCCTTTGGTATCAAATACTCCATGTCAACCTTTCCCAGTCAATCTTCTTCTGTACTATGGCCCAATGGACCCCAATTATCCCGAGGACACCTCTTATTAGTCACCTTTATTCCAATGGAAACATCTTCTTTTGTTTTCTTGTAGGTACTTTATTGAAGGATATCTATGGCTGATGTGTATATTATGGGGGATTGTGTGGTTCCTGATCAGTACCATCTTATTAATCTTTCTTGTTATATTCTTTTAGGGCTTATAGTCCTCGATTGTCATTGATGGCATCTCTTGATCAAGTGCTAGTCCGACGCTCTCCCTCCGCATCCGACAAGTTGGATAAGACAAACTACCCTCTATGGTTGTGCCGCATGGAGTGTCTTCTCAACCACTGTGACCTTTGGGATTTTGTTACAATATCTATAACTCAACTGCCATGGATCCTCATAATGGTATGACCACGAATTTGATAGCTTTATGGGATTGGTTGAATGACAAAGCCCGATTCTCACTCCTTTTGAGTTGTACAAATTTTGTACTTATGGATGTTAGACGTATCCACATTGCTATAGAGGCTTGGATAAGATTGACATCTCTCTTCCAAATCTAGACATTAGGCATCACTTATCTCTTGAGTTGAAGCTAGGACATATTTTGTTGCAAAATCCCTACAATCAGGGATCACATCCATAGGATGGAGAAGATTTGGGATGATCTTTCATTCCTCAGTACATATATTTCTTTGGAGGACCTAGCTGTGACACTTTTCTCACATCTTCCATCATCGATATATGATGTATTCCACACTAGTCTTCTCACTTCTCATAATCAGAACACTTGGGGGTAACTACTTTCATTAGTGCCTGAGCAAGGTGCATGTCACAGTTGTCTTGCAAAACCTATGCACATGGTCATGCTTATGCAACTTCATCTACAAGTAGAGGACAAGCCAAGAAGAAAAAAGGAAAAATGAAGAAATTGGAGCCATCTTTTGACTCTAATACAACTTTTTTGGGGAAGCATAGAGGATATCCCACACGTATACTTATTGTAGGAAGACCTCACACACCCTGAGGAGAAGTGAAGGATATACCCTCACCTTTGTCCAAGTACAAAGGGTGGATCTATATCAAAGACTTCATCTACCTCTACTTCCTCATCCACTATTTTGACCGAGTCAGTGTTTCTAAACATTTATCATGTGAAGAAGCCTTCTTTGACTATTTTCACTAAGTTAGCGTTGCTACACATTTATCAGGTGGAGGATCCTTCTTTAACTATCTCTTCTTATGAGCAGTCTTGGCTCATTTCTAGTGGTGTGTTGAGTTCTATGACTTCCCAAGGTGATTTGTTACAAGTTCTCTATTTGTTAGAGGACATCATCACTACTAGTGACATTCCTTCATTGCCTATTAGTGGTATTGGTATCTTGCCTCTATTGTCTAACAGTCCATCGAGTTTTGTTTTTGAAGCTCTATATGTTTCTGAGTTTGGCTTTCCTCTCCTCTCAATTTATGGCCATCCTAGACTTGAAACTTGTGTTTTCTTCACCAAGCCGGCAACCTTTGTTAGGGATTCTTCTATAGGAGCCACTTTTACGACAAGTTGGCAAGAGGAGGTTATCTATGCTCCATTTTCTTCCATTGTGTAGGGCTCTATGGGACAACTTTTGATTACCACACCCATTCCTGATTGTGCACCATTTATCCTACACATTCCATCCCATCCCCCATCATCTCCTTTAGTAGTTTTCTCATATCTCCAATCCCTTTCAAAGGAGAATGATATTGGTGATGTAGCTATGTGGCTCTTCGTGTTTTAGATGGAGCTTCCCTCGTGAGGAGTTTCTTCAAGGTTTTCACTATACTTTGGGCCTATCTTTTATATGGCTACCCCTTTTCTTTATCATCGAGCCACCATCCCCTACCGCTTGGCCCTTGGTCCCTAGTATTTCTATGCAACTTATGGTGCCTTTTTCGATAGTTTCCACTATCATCTCATAGTTGGATAAAGGCTTGGCTCATCCATCCCCTGACTGAAATTTTCAAGAGTGAACCATTCGAGGCCTCTTCATTTCCATTGCCCTTTGAAGGCCTTCCGTTTGATCGGGATTTTCAACGAAGAGGGAATCTTGCTCCTTGGCTAGCTTTCTTCATCGATAAATCACATCAACATTGGTACTCTTCTTGCCACCCTCAGATCCATATCTCCCTTGGCCTTTAGCCATATCTGAGAGAGGGTATTAGTAGTCATGTGCAATCATCTCTAGCCTATTAGCCTATGAGCCTTAGTCTGAGTCAGACATTGTCATGCCGGTACGTGCACACCATGTAAAAAAATCTAGAGTGTGGCTTCCTTTTAGATTTAAGAGCCAATGCCACTTTAGGCATTAGTGTTAGTGTCCATGGTTCAAAATATTAGATTTTTTTGGACAAGTTTTTAGCCAATTTTTGATATTCTAGATATTATCTCTTGTAAAAATCCATAAAACTATAGAAAACTTCTAGATTAGGATGACATGTAAAAGAAAGCATGTAGCTTTTTGCCAATTTGAGAGGATTTTATGTAAAAAGAGAGATTGATGAAATCGCGTGATGCGCGATTGCTATTTTCAGGCAGTGAGCAACACTCTAAAGTGGGAGATGAAGAAGAAGTGATTTGGTAGAATTTTGGCCAGGTGTCCTAGTATTTAACCCCCCTTTCGAAGCCAATTGAGGGATCAGATTGGCGATCTGAGTAGCATAGAGGAAGTTATTATTTTGTACACGTTTTTGTCTATTAGAGTTATATTTTCTCAAAATGCTGAAAGAAACTGACAAGCTTCATCCCTGTTAGTATTCTTCTATATTTTCTAATTCTTTTTGGGAGTATTCTTATACATCTTCAATCTCTTCAAACCCCTTCGTTTCCATCTACTCCTCTCCCTAAATCTACCTTCACCTTGCTGTTTCTTATCTTCAAGAACTTGGCTTGAAACCTTCAACCCTTCTCTTATCTCTACCATCTTCGAAGTAAAAGCTCTTGAATCCCCATACATTCTTCTCTTGCCAAACCCCTGTGGTGACCTTCAACCCTACGCGCTGCGACATTGGTGAACCCGACGTGAAGGTCGGTGTAAAAGAACTCCAAGATGGGGGATTATTCAGGAGATACTCTACAACAATTGGTGCGCATACTGCAGTAGGCTCAGCAATAACAAATCCAAATGTTACAACAACAACAACAAATGCAAGACAAAGAGAAGAATGATTCCACAACTATCAAGGCCCTAGAGGAAGTTGGGTGGGAATTAAAACAATTTAATGGTCAAAATGTCTCTATTTTTATTCACTTGTATGTTGAAAAAATGCTATTCTTTGGTGTACCACAACATGCATAGAGTCGCTATTTTGCCAGGCTAGCCAAGCACGGTCTTTAAGAGAGCAGATGCAGCTAAGATTGGGCTCTACTTCAACTTCAACAACTCCATTGATGGAGCTTGTTCTATCTTCAAAATTCCCTATTCCTTTGACTAATCAACCAACTCTTTCTTCTTCTGTTCCTTCTAAAAATGATGTAATGGATGAACTCATTAAAAGCATGTGTGACCTTCATCTGAATCTTACAAAAACTAGTTCCAAGGTGGAGAAGTTGGATATCAAAGTTGAAGAACGAGGACGATCATCAACTCAAAGACCCATGAGAGAAGGCTTTAAGAGGCGTTGTATTTAGTGCAAGAGCCAACAACATGACAAGAGGGAGTGTTCTGCCTTCCATGAGGCTGAAGCACAGAAGCTCGTCTTTTGGAAATACAGAAAATTTCTTGCAACTGAAACTGGTCTTCCATTGTGGAGCCAAATTTTGGCAATGGTGGAATGAAGAAAGATTAGAAGATTTAGCTGTAAAGAATGCTTATGCACCAATTGATGCAGCTACCTATCGGCTACCAATTGAGCCAACTAAATCAAGTTTGAAAGCATGTAAAGCTAATGTGCAATCTAAAGTATGGATGTAGGCACTAGATCAAATGGAACATGGTAGAGCAGCCAAAGAAGATTTGGCTAATGCCAGTCAGTGCCTTCGAGGAATAACTGGTTGGAAAGAACTGGTAGATTCTTTTTCCGCCTTTGCACATTTGGCTGACGTCAATCGTAAAGAAGTCTTGATTGAAGAAAAGAGAAGAAGAGAAGATGAACCAGGGCCTTCCTCTTCTTGCCCTCCAAAACGGGTAACTAGAAGAATGCCTGAACAACCAAAGCTTGCTAAAAATATAACCCCAGATCAAGAGATGGAAGATGTGCCACAATCAAAGAAGACCAAAGGAAAGAAGAAAGGCACTGAGTAGCATAGAGGAAGTTATTATTTTGTACGTGTTTTTGTCTATTAGAGTTATATTTTCTCATAATGCTGAAAGAAACTAACAGGCTTCATCCCTGTTAGTATTCTTCTATATTTTCTAATTCTTTTTGGGAGTATTCTTCTACATCTTCAATCTCTTCAAACCCCTTCTCTTCCATCTACTCCTCTCCCTAGATCTACCTTCACCTTGCTGTCTCTTATCTTCAAGAACTTGGCTTGAAACCTTCAACCCTTCTCTTATCTCTACCATTTCCGGAGTAAAAGCTCTTGAACCCCCATACATTCTTCTCTTGCCAAACCCCTGTGATGACCTTCAACCCTACGCGCTATGACAATGTGGATATTAGGAGTTCTAACATTATCTTTGTCTCTCATTTTGTGTGTTTTAAACACTTTAGATGGAGGAAACATTAGTGTATTACTTTTTTTACACTTCTAGCTATTTTTTAGAGGTTTGATCACATTTAGGGTTTTTCTTATTTTTTGCCTATATATAGGCAACATGCCCTCCCACTTTCATTATCCATTATCCATCATTGATCCTTCAAAATCACCAGCCCTTGCCTCATCCCCCTGCTATCATTTGGCACCCACATTGATGTGTAGAGTTGTGTATTGGGGTTGATTGTTGTAATCTTGTACCTTCAGCCATTGCAATCACATTGTTCCTTCTCTCTCTTGCATTCTATTTGTCTCCTCTTTTAATTCACTTTCCTCTTTCCATTGCGCACTCTCATAGCATTGTCCATTCTCTACCCAAGGTTTCTAAGTTTCCACAAGCTTTCAAACTACAAGAATATGAGACAAGATCTAGGGTCAAACCTTCAAGCTGCATTTGTTGCAAATAAATTTTTGTTTCCTTAGCAAGCCCACATTTAGCATAATAATTTATCCCACACATGGATATCTTGATTAGGAATCATGTTAAACACTTTCTCACCTATTGCAATTAAACTATTTGTAATACGCATTTGCTAGTATACAACCCACATGAGGGTTTATCTCTAATTCTAGTTCTCTGATCCAGACATGTAATCTTTTGCATATTTCTAAAGCTTCTATAGTTGTGCAAGCTTTCAAGCATGCAAGAAACATCCTTAGCATTTGATTTGATTTGATATTGTTTTGTCATCGCCTTGAAATGCTCCTATCCCTTGTAGACCAAGCTGACATGACTGCATGCAACAAGGAGACAAGTAAATGTAACAGCATTTGGCTTCACATCTTGATGTTGCATATTCTCAAAGCATTCTAAAGCCATGTTAACATCATGGTTCTTACCATATGTATGAATAATTTCATTGCAAGATACCACATCTTGAGCATGCAAGTTGTCAAAAATTCAAAACCTTAGCAAATCGAGCCACACTTCCATATATATCTACCAAAATGCTACCCATATAACAATCTCTTTCTAAATTAAATTCCTTTATCTTAGCATGTATTAGACCTAATTGCAATGTTCTTGTCACCCAAGCTTTCAAGCACATTACCCATACATATCTACCAAAATGATACCCACATAACAATCTCTCTCTAAACCAAATTTATTGATCTCAATAAGTATCATCCAACCTAATTCAATGCTTTTGTTGTACTATAAGCTTTCAAGCAAACCATAGAAGTGATAGTATATGTAGACACCCCTTTGAGCTACATCTCATTTAAAAAATTCAGCATTTCATCATTGAGGTTTTCTTGGGCATATCCTACAATAAGAGCACTCCATGTAACTGCATCTCAAAATAACAATTGGTTGAACACCTTGCATGATTCACCAAGATAGCCACATTTCATATACAAATCTACCAATGTAATACCCATATAAATATTTCTTTCCAATCCTCTTGCAATGCTTTCATCATGTATTTCAAAACCCCTCTCTACATCATTTGTTGAAGCACAAGCCTTTAAGGTGTAGACATATACAACAAGGTTAGTACTGTGTCTTGGAGATGCATTTGTTGAAAGTAAACTCTTGCTTCCTTACAAAGCCCATTTTTAGCATATCTTACTATTAATGAAGCCCATGTCACTACATCTTTAACTCAGATCCTATAAAAAACTGGGTTCTTCCAAAAGGCACCTGCATTTGATGTCCATATCCACTAGTGTACATGCCACACATACAAATCTACCTCTGGTCCTCTTTTCACTATTTCTCCATGCAAGATTTGCCTTGTTTCTAAATCCCTTGATGCAAAAGAGCAGGCTTTCAAGCTATGAAGGAATGTAATAAAGCTAGGAGCTATACCTCTGTGTTGCATTTGATAAAAATATATTTTCAATTATTTAGCAAGCCCATGTTCAACATATCCAAAAGACAATGCATTCCAATATACAATGTTTTGGATGGGCAACCTATTGAAAGCATGGTGCGATTTGGCAAGCAAGCCACATTTACCATATGAGTCCACCAGACTGTTCCCCACAAGACAACTACTAGCAAACAAATCATTTTTGAGGCCCCACTAAGTAATCTCATAGTGCACTTCAAGGCCTCGCTGTACTTCTCTAAGGTGCAAGCAACCATTGAACAAGGCCAAATACATACATCAATTGATTGGGTGAGACTGTTGTTGTCAAGGAGTGGACTGGAGAGAGAGAAAGAGGAGAGAGAATACTATAGAAGGGAGAGAAGGAGAGTGATGAGGAGAGAGAAATACTAGAAATGGAGAGAGAAAGACATGAAGAGGTGAGAAGCCATAGAAGCTGTGAGCAAGGTGATGAGGTAAGAGACTATAATGTATTAATGCTTCAAAAAGATATCAAAAATTAAATGTCTCTCCCTTTTTTATCTATGTCAATGTGACATGGTATTACTATTATTTCTACACTAAACATATATTATTCCAAGCTTCTTACAATCCATCCCGTCCTAAAGGTTTTTGCCCTAAAAAACAAACTTACAAAAGTTAAAAAAGGATGGATGGAATAGAGTACTACTCTATTTTCAGCTATACAAGTGGGGAAATGAATGAAAGATTAAAGACATATGGACTGAAATGAAGGAATGAGGGTAAGACTTAGCTATATACATGATCAGGAGTGCTTCAAAAGTATTTGGAGCCTTAAAGTATTCAAATGGTAGACTCAAAATGAAGTAGATAGCTTGCTGTAAGAACAAACCCTATTGAACCAAATCTACCACCATAAGTTCCGGTAGAAGTATCCAAATGAAGCATGACACATGTCAAAATGTAGCTCTTGAAGACTACTTTGATGCTATGGAGGTAGCATAATTTTGAAAATTGGGTAGAATAAAAACTGTTCTAAAACAGGCTGTTGTAAGGACCCTGTTTGTACCATAACTAGCTCCATAATCAGTATGCTTTAGCAACCAATGTGTCCCTAGGTAAGGAAACTCGTGGAGTATAGAATCACGCCTCCAAGAAGCTTCCTCAGGTGGCAAACCTCTCCATTTAATCAAATATTCAATGATAGAGCGAGAGCAAAGATTCTTCTCACGTTGACCTATGATAGCCTCAGGGATATACTAAATAAGACCTTCTTCATCCAATAGGTGGCATCTCATCCAATAATATCAATAGGAGCACCATATAAAGGCTTGAGCTAACTAACATGGAATACATTATGAATCTTAGTAAAAGAGGTTGTTCCAATATATATGCTAAGTCTCCAATGCACTTTAGGATCCTACAGGGTCCATAAAATCTGTAAGCAAGCTTGTTACTGGATCCATTCTTCAAAGTAGAATATCGAGACTTTGGCATCTTCAGCAAAACTAATTCTCCTTCTTGGAACTCTAAGGGTCCCCTCTTATCATCTATATACATCTTCATCTAGTCTTGGGGTTTCCTAAGATTCAAATTACACTACTAAAGAAGGGTCTACATTCTTTCCAATTCTTATTTCCCATGAGGATTGATTCTCTCATTGAAAATGACTATGGGTAAGGGCTCCTTATAACAATCACTTGCAATAATCCATGTAATCTAAAATTTTGCTCCATAAACTAATTGGCCACTTGAGAAGTAGTAAATTGGGTCTTGGTTGGAATAAAACAGGTTGCCGTGGTGAGTCTATCCACCACCACATATATACTATTACATCCCCTTTTGGTAGTAGACAAGCTAGTAGTGAAGTTCATGGTAATGTGTGTCCATTTGCTCATAGGAATAGGTAATGGTTGCAATAAACCGCTTGGATTATGGGTGTGCTATCCTTATTTTTTTGACAAGGAAGGCACTTCATGGACAAAATATTTGACATCTTTCCACAGTCCTTTCCAAAGAAGCTTATACTGATCTTATCATAAGTTTTAAAAACTCCAAGGTGTCTAGTTAAAGGTGAAGAGAATGCAACTTCTCCATAATTTTTTGTGTAAAAGAAGAAGTAGAAGGAATAAAAATATTGCCATTTAACTAAATTAGGCCATTTTTAAGCTGATAATGGGAGTTATCCTTTATGAGACCTTGCTATAATTCCTAAAAAACATAGTTGAGCTCTTCATCCAAAAGATAGGCTTCATGTAATTCTTCAATCTAGTTACTATGTAGCTCAGTCATAAACTGAAACTTTACATGCCCACATACGAGAAAAAGAGTCAGCCATTACATTGTCTTTACCCCTCGTATGAGTGATATCAAAATCATCATTTTGTAGTATAACTACCTACCTTTGCTGCTTAGGAGTAAGATTGGATTGTATGAGAAAATACTTTAGGATCCTATGATCACTTTGAACTCTAAACCGACTGCCATACAAATAATGGCGCTATTTCTTTATCATATGTAAGATAGCTAACATCTCTTGGTCATAGACATTCATAGCCATTTCCTTATCTATAAGCTTATGACTTTCAAAGGCAATCACTCCATGCTCTTGCAACAAAACAACCCCTATGCTTCGGCCATTGGTATCACACTGAATGGTTAACTTCTTCGAAAAATCCGGGCATACTAGAATAGGAGCAGAAGTAAGGAGTTCCTTTAATAACTGGTTGAAGCTACTATCTGCAAGTGCATCCCAAAAGAAATCTTCCTTCTTCAACCTATCAGTCAAAGGAGCTACAATAGTCACATATTGCTTGATGAATTGGTGATAAAATGAGGATAGACCAAGGAATCCTCTAAGTGAAGTAGTGGTAGTAGGTGTTGGCCAATCTTTAACACATTGCACCTTCTTGGGGTTAGCCGGGACCCCTTTTTCACTAACAATATATCCTAAAGTACTCCACCTTAATCTACATGAAAGAACATTTCTTCTCCTTAGCAAAGAGTCTATGATGCCACAATACATAAAAAATCTTCCTCTTGTGTGATAAATGGTCCTAAAGGGTCTTACTATAAATCACAATGTCATCAAAGAAGACCATGACAAATTGAAAGAGGAAAGGCTGCAAAATCTTGTCCATTAGACTTTGGAAGGTAGTTGGAGTATTAATAAGCCTAAAGGTAATCATTAGAAAATGGTAGAGTCCTCAATCAGTCCTAAAGGAAATCTTGATTTCATCACCCTCTCGCATATGGATTTGATGATACCTTGACCTCAAATCAATCTTTGTAAAGAATCTAGCCCCCTTGAGCTCATCAAGAAAATCAATGAGGAGAGCATCAAGTGAAGCATATCATTACATAACAAGTCATCTAAGATAGACACAACCATAGCTATGAAGGCTAACTTGTACTTAACTTCACAAGTAGAGTTCTCATGGTAGAATTAGTTTTGCTCAACCAAGATATACCTAAAGCCTCGAGGGACTCATTGTGTGTGTGTGTGTATCCTCTATATCACATGTGTTCAAAGCATATTTATAAATACCCTTATCTATGATTTTTTCCTAAATAAAACACAACCCTTTTTTATTTAATATGTAAATAACCCCTTTATATGACACCCTTCTATATGTAAATATATATTTAAAAATTCTATTATTTTGAATCCACAGAACACACACATATATTCATGAGTGACCCCACGCCCTTGAGCCTAAAGCACCAAGGTGAACATAAAACTTGATATAGAATACACTAATGTAAAGTCTACTCTCATGTGGCTCGAAGAGAAAATAGTATATTTATGAAAATGATTGCAATGGCAAATCCCCTAAGGAGGCAAAGTGAAGAAAGAAACATCCATGGTTTGCATAATTATGGGCTTTGTTATGCTCTTATCTTAACAAAACTATTAATATGATGATTACAACAAGAAAGATTATGTCATAATTTGAGTTATTCTTAACCTATAAACACGTTTTATGTATTTTTCTACCAATTTTCCATGAAAATATTCATTTATTACTTTTTATAAGATCACAACAACGTCTTTTTTTACCCCTCTCTCTCTCTCTCTCTCTCTCTCTCTCTCTCTCTCTCTCAATAAGACTTGCCACCTTTAGCTCTCCTTTAGCTCCTTTTTCACATATTAATAGGTTATATTTTGATTTCACAAGAGGGTTGCAACTTTAGGCCAAGATTTCAAGTGATATAATTCTTTTCTTCGATAAGACAAATCTCCCAAAGGCATCATATGTATTTTATAATTTAAAGTCTAATCTTCAAATACAATATGTCTATATGCATCAGAGGCTAGTCACGAGATAAAAATTATCATATTAATCATATTGCTATTTTGAATTATGTTTTCATAAATTTCAACTTTTGGACTCGGAACAAAGTATCGAACACCCCCCCCCCCCCCCCCCCCCACCCCCTCTCCCCTTTCTAGAATATAATAAAAATTCATCAAAGTCTACCTTGCTACTAGTACTATGAAATATTTGTGGCTAGGGGGGTATAATAAAAATTCTAGTAACAAAGTAGCGAAACCCCCCCCCCCCCCCCTTCCCCTTGTCCCTTCCTCTCCTCCCCCCTCTGAATCCATCCCCGAACCTCCTCACTTACTTTTACAGTTGGAGGAAGCAATTAATAGGGGTCTACCCATAGTGTATATGCTTATGTATTTTTTAGAAAACTCCCCCTCCCATACACTTACGTGATTCAATAAGTTGCCCATGGTGAACCCCTGAGAACCAATGCTAGTCCTCGTGACACATTGCTTTTGATTACAAGTCCACCCTTACATAGATTCCTAAGCTTTGGCTTCAACTTTGGTTGTCCCTGCTCATTCAGGATTGGTACAACTTAACTAATCTATCAACCTACTCGACATTGAGCTCAACATTGAACTTATCATGGTAAAAGTAATTGTCCTTAATCATCAGTTTGAACTCATGCATGCATTCCTTGTGAATGGAGAACCAAACGTGAGTTGAAAACTTCCAATCTAAATCTTGATATGCCGTAGGTACCAAGTGGCTCTCTTTTATTAGCTTCCTTTGATGGTGCTACTATCTTGACAACTTTAGGGTTGAGGGGGCATGTAGCAGTTACACGGGATTGGAGTGGCTAATGTTTGCTTCCTTAACTAAGGAAGACAAATAGAGAGAGAGATAGAGGTGCACATATTGATTTTTTTCTATGCATCTTCTCTATGTGGCATGAGTCATGTAGTATCAAAAGAGAGAGAGAGAGAGAGAGAGAGAGAGAGAGAGAGAGAGAGAGAGAGAGAGAGAGAGAGAGAGAGAGAGAGAGAGAGAGAGAGAGAGAGAGAGAGAGAGAGAGAGAGAGAGGATAATTAGTAAAAAGTGAAGGTAATGAAGATTAGGATTGAGATGGTGTGGGAAATCTTAAGAACGTGCTAGCAGTCGTGGATTGGACGTCCAGCCACGGGCTGTTGAGAGGAGCGTTTCCATCTTGGGAGCTAGCCCCCTTTGATAATCATGGTGGTAGCGTTCTTTTACTTATCAATGGCGGTAGATTTAGTCAAGGAGCTGCAGAGGGTGGTGTTAGGCTTATGGGACGGGTGGAAGGAGGCAAAGGGTGGTGTTGATCTTGTTCCACATATATACTATTACATCCCCTTTTGGTAGTAGACAAGCTAGTAGTGAAGTTCATGGTAATGTGCGTCCATTTGCTCATAGGAATAGGTAATAGGTAATAGTATATATGTGGACTTTATCACCAGCCCCCTCCCTCTCATCCCATAATGATGCAATCTTCTTGTCACAACGATTCAATGAGTAGCGTACATGCTCGAGCATCCTCACAAAAGGTGGCTATGTTGGCATCTTTGCCTCACTTACCGCCACTGTCATTGTGTACCTCTAGAAACACCACCAAGGCACTCGCCTTTATTGATTAGAGTAATTATAGTTGACTTTGTAACCCGCGCACTTGGCCTTTTGTCCCTTTTCCATAGCTTGAGAGAGAGCGACACAACAGAATGAGAGAAGAACTGATAACCCGCTCTGCTACACTCAGTCCTCTTATGTGCTAGCACATGCACTACTATCTTCTCGTGCATCAATGCATTCTTTTAGAGAGAGAGAGAGAGAGAGAGAGAGAGAGAGAGAGAGAGAGAGAGAGAGAGAGAGCACTCATGCACCGCGTTGCCTTTCATGAGAGAGAGAGAGGTCTCGTGCACCAATGCACCTATACTACTCCTTATTTTTGAATCTACTGAACCTATCACCAAACTTGACAAAGTCCTATGTGACACACTTCCTAAGAACCTTGAGACAAAAATATGTGTGTACTTTCCAAAACTATTTCTTTTTAAAGCTGAAAAGATAACTATGAATAGCTATTGGTGCCAAGTTACTTGCATATATCATGACTTAAATATACACATCCTACCCTTTCTCCTTTCTCTCCTCTTTTTTACATCTTTCCTTGAGGATCTTGCCACTCTTGACTTCTTGCCTCTCTCTCTCTCCATAGAACAAGGAAACTCTTTGTTAGGCATAAGTGCAAGGAGGCCTCGATTGGTGGCCAAACTAGCATTCATAGATTGGGGCCTAAAGTGGCAATCAATGCTCACAATAGCACAACAGTAATGGAAGGCAATGATTTAGCCATAGATTGTGCTAAAAGGACTTTAAGTCACCATGGGCAGCCAAAGGCTATAAAAAGGAGTAAAGAGGAAGTGATTAGGATTCCATACCTATAGTTGCAACTTGGAATGTTACCCAATATTCTTCCATTTGTCCCCATTATATTGCTACATGTGCAGCCATGGTCATCGGATTTTTGCCTTGTGCTTCTCTAAGGGAATTACCCCTTGAAAATGTGGTTCATTGCATGATTCTATCTGTATTTAGAAACATCTCCTTGTGAGATCATTTTGCATTGACCAAGCTATTGGAAAATATGAGAATTCCTTCTTAGGTTAAATATTATCTATGGTTGTGTATTTGATATAAGTCTTTCTTTTGGTATGCTGTACTATTGAATGTGCAATGTCTGCATATCCATGTGTTGGGTCTAAGTATATTAAGACTCTGTTATTTGGCAAAGTTGGTGCAAGTTGCTTGCACTTGGTGACCACAACCAGGAACTTAGACTCGATTACACATGGTAACCATGTTGATCTTTCCCATGTGCATGAGTTGACATGCACACATGCTCTTAGGGTTTGCTAGAGGTCATCCAGCCTATGTTTTCAAGGTAGTGTAAGTGTGAGCAATGGCATTGGATTCCTAAAATAAGTGAGCCTAAAGTGGAAGCACACGAGTGACTGGAAGTAAGAGCTATGGTGGAAGGAGCAAGATCAAGGGAGAGAGAGAGAGACACACACACAAGATGTAGGAACTCCAATAGTCACAATGTGTGATCGGGCTTCCCTTTATTAAAATGTCATTGAAAGAATAAAGAATGAAGTGATAGTGATGGATGCCCACCGCCTCCAGTGTACAAGTATGTGGGTACTTTTAGTGTAGTAATAGACAAGCGGCTAGGTACAAGTGCCTTTACCCTCCATAACCTCTCACTTAAAGGCAAATATGCCCCTAGTGAGAAGATAACAAGATAAAATCAACAAAGTACAAATGTACATAAGTACAACAAGATGAGGAAAGTCGTCATCCCATCCAATGTCCATCAAATTCTTAAGGAAGGCAAGATGCTCCACTAATAGACTTTTGTGAATCTGTAGGGTTTTGGTCAGTTAAGATCTTGACATGGTCAGTAGACCCAATGACCTCTCTAGGTAGCACTCATAGAATCTGAGTGTAATGTAGGGACCACATCAGTAATACCAAGGTCTACCACCCACTAGATGGCCTAACCAAAGAGCCTCCTTGCAAGCCGCCTTAGTAGGGTTGCAACATACTTGACCTCGATAGTAGAGAGGGTCACACATTTCTATACCTTGGACATCCAAGAAATAACACCTCTAGCAAAGATGAAGATATACTAGAGGTGGACTTCCTATTGTGTGCATGTCTTGTATAATTAGAGTCAATGTACCCCACATGTAACAAGCAGGATACACACCGCCTAGGGTTTAGACACCCTGTCACACTGACCAGGGTATTTAAGGTGTAAGAGCCCCAGATTAGGGCAACAAGTTATTATCAAGATCACACTCTTCACCTTCATCTCCAGCTTCCATGGCTTCCTTCTTCTTTCTCTCCTCTTTCCTCTCTTTCTCTCTCCTCTTCTAGTCTTCTTTCTTCTTCTTCTTGTTCTCTTTCTCTCTCCTTAGCTCTCTTTCTCTCTCCCCTCAGCTTCTTTCATTACAAGTGGTATCAGAGCTTGAGGCTTTGGTCCTTTTCCTCTTTCCCCTTTCTCCCTTTTCAAATCCCAAAAACCCTAGTTACTCAGCTTACAGGTACAATTACAACAACAAGGACTGCAGTTAACTCCAACTTTTTGGAGCAAGCAGGAGCTATGACTGGAGACTTAGACATATCTGGAGGTAAAATGGTTAAAACAGTAGGTCATCACTTCTTTTCATGCAAATTCTAAGGGTTCCAGGCCAAGTTTAGGGTCCCAGGAGTTAGAAGAGGGCAAAACCCCAGTTACTTTTTGCTATAGCCCCCTTTCTCTCTCCTCCCAGGCAAGCTGCCATAGCCACACAGCAGAAATAACTCATCTTTTTCCCTAGAGCAGCCATGAGAGGGCAAGACTGAAGCCTCAGGAGCCTTCCCCACTTGCCCCTGACCACAGTCCATATCCTTGACAAGGGTCATAGGCCAGAAGAGACCCCAGGGAACAGCCTGCAATTTGCGGCGCATTTTGCACTGCTGTTCCCTGCTCCTCCTGCCTCCCCCCTCTGCCCCAATCCTCCTTCCCTACTCCCCTCTGCCATTCCAGGCCTTGAATCCACACATTGATCTCCTCCTCCTTGACACTCTTGCTCCGAGGATTCAGCCACAAGGTTGGACAGTAGTTGGTGGACTGTTTGGAACAGTTTGGGGCAGCCATGGATTCTTCAAGCTAAACCATCTCTGACCCTGAGAGCTCATACCCCACAAGTCCTTTAGCGCATGAATGATTTCTTTTTTCCGGATGAAGATATTGAACTCAACATGCATGGAAGCTTTGCGGGCAGCCATGAAAGCTTAAGTTGAAGCTTCTCATCCTTGAAGCTCAAGCTCGGGGATAAGCTTGGGAACCTTCTTCATCAGCAAAAGCACTCGAAGGCTGAAGCACTCTTCCACGATGCCCAACCAACAACTGAAATTCATCAATGGAGCAAGCGGCATCATGACGATTCGGGCTTCAACGGTCATCACAAGCATTAAAGAGGTATGCCACTTTGATCTTAATCTCTCAATTTAGCCACTTGCTGAGCTTAATCCATTGTTGGAGAGATTCAAGATTGCATACAAGCATCATACCTCTTCCTCGGATTTCATTGTAATGGTTGACATTAACCCCTACCTTGTCTTATGATCTTGGAATAATATTAGCCATTGTAAAGTGGGTAAGTAGCAGCCAGTGAGTCACTGGACTGCCAAGGTAACCCCTACCCCAACCCTCATCATTCCTTGCATCTCATGAAAAGGCCCAATTCTCCTTTCCAATGCATATCATGCTGATTGCTAATTAAAAATGTCTGCCATGTATACTCCGGCTAAGGAAAAAGGCCGATGCCAGGCGAGGTGGTAAGACAAAAGAGAGGTGACCCTCCCTTACCACTTAAGACCCTAAAGGAACCCGACTCAGGGGAACTTTGCCCACCTCCCGGTGATCCGAAGCCCAATACTTGTTTGTAGGTGCAGGTACTTCTATAAGCCACACTTCCCTACCCCAATGATCCCTCTTGAATACCCGGAATGATAATGGCACCCATGTATGCCACTTGAGGTACATGCAGTCTATGGAGATGTATGGCAATGAATGTACTTATGCATGAATGGCAATGTTGATGGGTATGCAATGATGTTCGGGACTATGCTCAATATGCTCAAGATGCTATTGAGGTGTCAGATTAGGCCCCTTGATCTATGCTCTATCCATGTCAGACATTGGCACTAAGGGATAGACAGTGTTTTTTTTGTCACAGTCCTGCAGGACTGTCACAAAGATCCAATTGTAGAAAATTTTATCTTGAATCTTAGGGTAAACCCTATAGCTCATCTCGAAGAGGGTTTTGTCCCCTCTGGTTTAAATCAAAAATCTCCCCAATCAAAGTTACGGTGTGAAAGTTATGCCCATTTTTGTGCACTAGGGTCACTGTGGACAGGTTGCAGGATAGCCACTGTAAAACCCCTACAGAAAATTGTGATCATTTTTTGTCATAAAGGTTAATAGCTCATCTCGAAGAGGTTGTCATCCCCTTCGACTTGAGCCCAAAACCATAGCAATCCGAGTTTCCTACTAAGAGTTACGCCTTTTTTACAGACAGTAGGTCCTTTGGATTGCATCCAGATGGCTGGCCAGAAAGGCAAAAGCAAGGCCCAAGAGGAACTCCAGAGGGAGATTAGAGACTGCCGGACCTCCATGAGTGAAGAACCAAGCTCGTCGCAAGATTACCATGGTGATATATAGGAGGACATGCCTGAAATGGACCCGTATACCCTTCTTAATCACACCCTCTGTCAACATGAGCTCCGTCATATGGAACGCCACAATGATATGGTCACCAACCACCGCCAGATGATATGGTCACAATGATATGGTCACCAACCACCACCAGATGATATGGCCACAATGATATGGTTACCAACCATCACCAGATGATGTCTAAGTTTGATGAAGCGATCGAGCGCGTGGCCATCTCAAACTCAAAGACCCAATAGACCTTGGAACAGCTCACTGCTCTTGTTACTCAGTTAGCGACCGCTTCATCCCAAGAGAAAACCAATGACTCTAGATGCCCTCCACATCAGGAATCGTCACATGGACCACAAGGTATACTTGGTGCTAAGGGAATTTCCCCTTCTACTTATGAGATCGGGGAACCCTCTCACATGCATGATGAGCCCCTATTGAATTCCCCTGTCCACCATGCCGGCAACATTCACTTGAGGCCTTCCCCTACCTTGGGTCGAATTTCACCCGCTCTACCTAGGAGCCCCCATGCACCACATATGAATCAGCCCCATCAAGGAAAATATGGTACAAATGGCCAGCCTGGCAATCATGGACAGCATGGCTATAATGGACAACATGGGCTAAATGCACCACAAGGGATGTATGGACAGCAGGGCATGTATGGCCACCACGGGATGCATGGACAACAAGGATTTCATGGGCAGCATGGCCTCTATGATTTGCATGACAAGGGCATTCTCACAAAGTATAATGGGCAATCTCCCTCACCATCTGACCTGGAAGAATGGACGTCCAAGTTGGAGTCCTACTTCAACATCTACCCCCGCATTGATGAGCAAAAAATACTTTTTGCTTCTCTCCACTTGGAAGGTTTTTCCCACACTTGGTGGCGCTATATCAATCGGGAGAATCAATAGTTCATTGATTGGGAAGATTTCAAAATGCATATGGTCCAAGTTTTTGTGTCCCCTGCTGTGGAAAAAGAATGGTTGGCAAGAAGGTGGTACACTCTTGACCAACGTAACCTCACTGTACGTGACTACACCAATCAATTCATGAACTCGACCATGTATGTGGAAAGCATCAATGATTATGCTAAACTGCACAAGTACATCTATGGGTTGGAACCGAGTCTATCAGCTGATGTCATGGCCCAAAAACCCACTACACTGTTTGATGCAATCAAACTGGCTAAAAGATATGCAAGAAAGTACCGTAAGAATGAGCATTTTCAGCAAGGTGTTGGACCTCCCCGCATCCCTTCACGATCAGCCCCATACGGAGGTGGTTTTCGAGGCTCTTCTATGCCTAATAACAGCCCCAAAGTACCCACTTACCCCGCCTTCCATGCTGAAAGGAAAATTGACACTTTTGGGACAGCATTGGGCTCTATGGCTGAAAATCAGTATGCTGAAAATAAACAGTCTACTGCATCAACTTCCCATGGATCCAATAGTCAACGGTTCATCTCCCCAGATGTTGTCAAGGAACAGAAAGAAAAGGGCCTATGCTTTAAATGTGGAGATAAGTACACTGTTGATCATGCCTCCAAATGCCCGTACAAGTCAGCTAAGGTCAAAGTTCATAGCATGTATGTCATGGAAGATTGGCACAATGAGGAGGATGACCTAGCCATTGACCAGATTGAGCCCATGGAGGATGTTGATCATGAGTAGTTCTATGACCTGGAGGATGGGTTTCCCTTTGACCCGAGCGGTGCGCCCTCACAGACACTTGATTTAACATCCCACCCACCTCCCACTTCCCTTTGCTCGATCTCCTTGGATGCTTGGACAGGTTCGCATAGCCCTAGTACCCTTCGCATTCAAGGCAGTATTAATGGAAAGCATGGTTTTTATCCTTGTGGATAGCGGAAGCATGCATAGTTTTGTCAATAAATCAACCATTGATTGGTTGAAATGTATTCTATGGCATTACACCACCCCTTGAAAGTCCAAGTAGCAAACAGAGAAGAAGAAATCAGCACACATGTATGTCCCGCAGTTCCCTTATGCTTGGCTAAAAATTATGTGGCACTGGTTGATTTGATTGCCTTAGATATGGGCCCCATTGATGTTGTCTTGGGCTGTGATTGGCTGAAACAATTGGGGAAAATTGCTATGGACTTCTCTCAGCTTTACATGGAGTTTATGATGCATGGACAACCTATCCACCTAGAGGGAGTTCGAGACCATGTTGGTTTTCAACTCATTACAGCAAAGCAACTCAAATGGGAGTTTAAGAAATGCTCACAGATCTTTGTTTTGCAATTAAATAAGGACAATTCTGATCAGCCCTCCACAGTATCATATGACTTTGCCTTGCAGCCCTTACTTGAGGAATACAATGACTTATTTCAGATGCCTACATCCCTCCCTCCCCAGAGATAAGTGGACCACCCACTTGACGTAGAGCCCCATTCCAAGTCAGTGAACAAACCCCCCTATAGACTCTCCAAGTGTGAGCGTGACGAGGTTGCAAAGCAAATCAAAGAGTTGCTGGAGATGGGTTTCATCGAACCGAGTTCTTCCCCCTATGCATCCCATGTTCTCTTAGTTAAAAAGAAAGATGGCTCCTTCTGCATGTGTATTGACTACAGAGATTTGACCAAGATTACAGTGAAGAACTGCTATCCCATCCCACAGATTGAACACAAAGCATGAGTTTACAGAGAGAAGCAAAAAAAAGAGTTTACAAAGTTTGAGTTTATATAAGCTTGAGAAGCTTAAAAGAGGCAAAAGCTCTTCAAAATTCACAAATTTGGATGGGACTGTGTCTTCAATGATGACGTTGACGGCAACATACTTTGACAATAGGCAATTTTTAAAAAAAGATTACTTAAGCTTAAAAGCTTAAGTCAATTAAGCTACTCAATAAGGTTTAATCATCCAAGTCACAACTCTCCTTCCTCAAGTGGTCGTTCACACTATGTTTTACACCGAATTGGTTTTCAAGCTTCTTCAAATTTTGTTCACACTCACAGTGTTGATGAATCAAATTCAACAAGAGCACTGTCATACACATGCTTAAGAAGATTACATTTGTGCTTGAACAAGGCCGTCTAAATTGTCGGGATCACAAAAGAAAATTCGTGACTATAGCATAATGCAAGCTGCCTATGAAATTTTGAAGCGCCTACTCATATGCTACTTCCTCCTATTTAAAAGCCATAAAAAGTAAGCCTTGTAAACCCAAATTTGAGCTACGCTCATCCTTCTAACAAGATTTTGAGTGTTTTGAGATTGTTGCAGGATGTTAGATCATAACATGGATGATTTTATGGGCGAAGGCGATTTGCCAGAGCTGACTATGGAACAGAAATTGGATCTAATCATGATGCAGCTTCAAGAAGAGCGAAGGGAATGTCAAAACTTGCAAGTACAATTGGCTACAATTCAACAATCCGCTGTCAAGCAAGACAGAGCGCAACCTAAAGATGTCATTCGACGTACTATTGATGCGATGCTTGATGCATAGGCTCTTAAGAAAGAGGCCAAGATAAGTAAAATAAATTTTAAATTCTGCACTTTTAATGGGTAATGTGATGGCAAAATTGTTCTTGCTTTCATTAGTCAGTTTGATGACTATTTTCATGAAGAGAAATATGCTGAAAAAGATAAAATTAAATGCATTACTAACGATTTAGCAGATAGAGCATCATTATGGTGGACTATTGTCCGCAAGAGTATTGATTGTCCCTCTACTTAGGAAGCCTTTCAAAAGAATTTTTTGCAAAATTTCATTCCCCTCAATTCCATGAGAAAGCCATCAAACAATGGGATCTCATGTGCAACAAAGAGATCATGAATCTATCCCGCAATACACTAAGCATTTTTAGAGTGCCTTACTTCAACTTCGAATGCTTGAAGATATTCCTGAGGCGACTCACAAATGCAAGTATATGTTCGGTTTGCTTGGTCACTTCTATGTGGAAGTGAATATGTTCAAGCCAAAGACTTTGGAGGATGCGATTTCTTTAGCACATGATGCGGATGATAAAATTCATGGATGAGAAAAGCAACGGCAACAACTTTCGGTTAACGGTAACTTTACTACAAAGCAATTCAATTCTAATTTCCAAAAATTCAATCAAAATCTCTTTGTTCCTTTTTCTTTCTGTAAACCCTAGACTCTCAACCTCTTGCTTTACCATCAACTGCTAATTCAAACCCTAAGCCTTCCCTCCAACCAAATCCCAATATGCCCAAACTTCTAGCCCTTACCAACAATGTCTCCAAAAAGCATAGCTTATGGTTTGCTACAAGTGTTATCAATCTGGACAGTTAGCAACAAATTGTTAGTCAAAGAAGCAAGTTGTTCAAATCAATCACTTGGGAGCAACTGATGACAAGGATCATAATATATGTCAGACTTCATTGATGATGATGATATCAGTGATGCTTTAGATACTTTACCATGTATGCCAAATCCTCATTCGTTATTAACAATGAATGTTTTGTATATGGTCAAGAAAATATTGTTTTGCATGATGATGGAAGCACACATGATTTTATTTCCGCAAAGTTGGTAAAAGAATTGAATTTATCTACTGTTCCAACTCATTATCGCATAAAGGTTGCAATCCTGGGCACTAGATACAATGGTACACAAGAAGTGCACGATTTACAGATTAAAATCGGTGATTATGTTAAGCACAGAAATTTCTTGGTTGTGCCTTTGCAAGCTAGTGATATTATTTTAGGAATGCCTTGGCGTCACAAATATAACCCTTACATAGACTATTTCACACATTCTATGAAAATTCATTTTAATCGAAACCAAATCGCATTACATGGATTGCACACCTTTGATAAATTTTCATTGTTTAGTCACACAGAGGCTAAACGTGCATTGAGAAAAGGTAGTAAATCATATTTACTATGGGTGAATGAAATTGAAGCTAAGGAAAATAAGATGCATTCTAGGCATGCACAATTTCTTTCACGGTTTAAAGATTGTTTTGATGTTGATTTACCACCTGGTTTACCACCTACACATTCTGTAGTCTATAAAATAGATTTAATCCTAGGTTCTCAACCACCATGTAAAGCACCTTATAGACACAATCAGATTGAACAAAAAGGAATCCAAACACAAGTTGAGGAACTATTGAACCGAGGACTCATTAGGCCTAGTAGTTCTCCTTTTGGTGTACTTGTCCTATTCGTTAAGAAGAAAATTAATACCTATAGGATGTGCATTGACTATCATGCCTTAAACAAAATCATTGTTAAGAATAGATATCCGATCTCTAGGGTAGACAACCTCATGGATAAATTACAAGGGGCCACTGTTTTCAGCAAGATAGATCTCAAGTCTTGATATCATCCAAGTACGCACGGAAACACTTGACATTTTTCAGACTGCATTTAGAACTCAGTTTGATCATTATGAATTTCTTGTTATGCCTTTCGGATTGACCAATGCACCAACTACATTCAATCATATGATGAATCATATAATTTTGAAGTATCAGAATTGTGTGATTGTTTTCTTTGATGATATTTTGGTTTTCAATAAGGATAAGAATGAGCATTGTAAACATCTATCTTTAGCTTTCAATTTGTTGAAAGAGAATCAATTGTATGCTAACCCTGACAAGAGTGAAAATTTCCAAACTCAAATTGAATACTTAGGTTACATTGTTTCTCCTTATGGTATTTGTGTTGATCCTAAAAAGATAGAGGCAATTTTGAATTGGCCAATCCCTAAAAATGTGCATGAGTTACATTCTTTCTTAGGCCTTGGTAGCGTTTATAGAAAATTTGTAAGAAATTTTTCATTGCTTGTTTGACAAAATTGTTAAAGAAAAGTGGTTTGTATCGTTGGTTTGACAACCAAAAAAAGTCTTTTGATATTTTGAAACATGCTTTAATACATGCACCTGTCTTGCAATTACCTGATTTTAGTCGACCGTTCTTCCTAGTAGTCACTGATACTAGTAGATTAGGAATAGGAGCTATCCTAATGCAAGATTTATATCCCATAGCCTATTCTAGTTGCAAACTTAAACCTTTTGAGTTGAAATTTTCCAATTATGATAAAGAATTGTTAAATATAGTTCAAGCCTTACGTCAATGGAAACACTTCTGATGGGATCTAAATATATGATTAAAACTAACCAACAAAGTATCAAACATCTCCTTAGTCAGCCACAAATTTTTAACCACCATATTAAATGGTTGCTTTTATTCAAAATTTTCATCCACTTATTCAATATCAATCAAGAAGAGAAAATGTTGTTGTTGATGCATTGAGTAGGAGACCAAGTATCCATAATATTTTCGTTCTATTCACTTACTCCTATATGAGGATACCTATGACCATGACACCATTTTTCAAGTTGATTGGAAAAAATTAGTTGCTAATAAATGGATTCCAATTGATTCTTTGTCTTATTCTAATGGATTTATGTTTTATGAGAAAAGATTCTATGTCACTGTTCAATTTAGATAATTTGTATTGCATGAAATTCATTGTCCTCCATATCAAGGTCATAGAGACATTATTTCCACTTTAAGAACATTGGTTGAAGATTTTAATTGGCCGCAAAGGGAAAATATGATGTTTCTAACTTTGTTTCTAAGTGTTTAGTTTGCCAAAGAGTCAAGCGACACCATGGTAAGAAATATGGTTTGTTAATGCACTTACCAATTCTTGACCATCCACCATGGGAACATATTTCAATGGATTTTATAAGTGGTTTACCTAATACACAAGCTAATCATGATATGATTTGGACTATAGTAGATTGATTTAGTAAATAAGCATGTTTTCTACCATGTAAGAAAACATTAACTGCATCTCAAGCTGCACAATTATTTTTGAAGAGTGTTTTCAGTAATCATGGTTTGCCAAAAGTTATTATTTCTAATCGTGATTCTAGATTTTGTAATAATTTTTGGACTACTTTGTTTGCTAATTTGGGTACTAAGATAGATTTCTCATTTGCATTCCATCCTGAAACCAATGGGCAAATAGAAGCTACTAATAGAACAATTTTAGATCTTTTACATGCATACACAATTTCAAAACCATAAACATGGGACACACACTTGCATCTACTTCAATTTGCATACAATAATACACCACACACAACTACTCATAAAGCACATTTTGAAATCATTTATGGACATAGATTGTCTACACTTATCACATCATTGTCGAATAAAGTTAAAGTTGCTGATGATATTACCAAAACACATGCTACTATTTTTTCTCAAGTTAAAGATGTGATTGCGAAAGCCTAATGATTATACACTAAACAAGCTAACAAGAAAAGACAAGCCATGAGTTTAAATGTTGGTGAATATGTTTGGTTTTGCATTGAAAAGAGAAGATTGAAAAGTGTTGAGAAACATCCTATTGTTAAATTAGCACTTAGGTTTTATGGATATTTCAAAATAATTTACAAGATAAATGACAATGCGTTTAAATTAGAACTACTGAAACATTGGAAGATTCATAATACTTTTCATATCATTTTGTTACAACCTTTCAGAGACCAATTGCTTGTCCACCCTGTCTATGAAAACCCTCCTTTGTTAGAAGAAGAAAGTGAAATCCTTGAACTTGAAACTATCCTAGACACTGACTTTATGACCACTAGAACTGGCCACAGATATTCTAGGTATTTGGTCAAGTTTAAAAATCATCATGTTGAAGAGGCTCAATGGATGAACGCCCGCAACTTAAGTGCTTACCCTTCACAAGTAGCTCCACATTAAGCTAATAGCAATTGAGAAAATTTGCTATCCCACCCCGGGGGTATGATGCTAGGAGGCATATTTCATGATGGATTCCATGACCACAGTGGATTCTATAAAAGTATTTATTTTTCGGGGCTCGTACACAATTGGATTCCTTGTGCGAGAAGTGACGAGGATGCCTGTCCTTTTCGGGCATCAAATTAATTTAATGTACACGTGGGTGATTCCATAGAGAGTGATTTCGTAAAATACATATTAAATTAATGGACACTTACAAGTTTAGAGTGTGCACTCAAATTAAATTAAGGTTAGAACAGAGTTCCAATCTATTTAATTATTTTGTAGCTAAAGACTGCTAGGTATTCACTTTAGTTGGGTCTTATTTAATAATTTTTTAACAATTGTGAATGCTTCAATTGATGTGTAAAGCAAGTAGCAGTGGCGTTGGGTAGCACCGAGCGATGGTGTGAATCTAAATGCCTAGAGGAATTACTATTTTTGATGGGTGTGCACCTTATCACTAAAGGCGTGGTGCCAATATTTATTTAAGCGCGCTTATTTATTAAAGCACTTGACAAAAATTTATTATCTTGTATGGGCATAGGTGCTCAATTAAATATTTCATTATTTGATATTTGTCTTTGGACACAACTCAACACCTTACTTTATATTTGGGAAAATGCAAACGCAAAAGCAAAAGCATGCCACTTGTAAAGTAGGCTATTTTTAAGCTTAAAGATAAATAAATGTATAAATACATGCCTTGTGAAACGCTCATGCAAGGCATGGGGGGATATTGTACCCAATTTGTCTCTTTTGTCTCATGTTATGCAAATTTACTTTTTGCTTTGTACTTGAAATTATGAAGATTTGTAGAGTTCTTTGTTCTTGGGGACCTTCCAATATTCACTATGCATGTGTCCAACATTCGATCCGTGCACCAATTCCTATCAGCAATGATATCTTACTAACATCCATCTTGGCAGCAACACAAAAGCTTTTTAGTGCCACACTCAACTCTTTTGGTATGTCCTTCAATTGTGCTTTCTTCTTCATCATTGCATGCACTAGTAAAGTAACCTATCAAAGCTTTGCAAGTTTGTTCCTCAACCTAATATGAAATTGACCTAAATTTTAGTTAATTTGATGTTCTCTAGGAGCTTTGAAAGATTTATCCTTAGTGGTTAGGTTTTCTAACATTTTTGTGGTAGATTCCTTTTTCTAAGAAGGGTTTCCTTAGCTTTATTTGTCTGAGCTATAGGGGTTTCTCAATTTTACTATTCCTAAGATCTAACACTACCTTCTGCTCAATCATGCTTTCTCTTGTCTCAAAACAATTTGTTTAATGTGATCAATGAAATGTAATTCTGTATTTATGTTCAATGGGGATTTTTTCTTTCCAAAATAGGTTGTGGTTATTCAATAGTCAAGCAAGAAACTTCAATCCCTTAGTTCACTTTTCAATATTAACAAAGTAATAATCACATACAACAATTGATCTAGCATTACATGGTTCCTATAGTGTATGATATGACAAGAAGAGTTGATATAGTTGACACTTAAACTATGGTGTGTCTAGCGTTCAACTACATGTGCAATCCTATCCTATTTGTAGTATTTCCTAAGTTTGATTGCCCTAGCAGAGTAGCCTGACGATGTCCGAGACAACTCCTGGTCTGCCATGTCTCTGAATCTTGTGATCTGGTCTGGAGACATACGCGTGAAGATATCCTGCAACTCGTCATCGCTCATTCCTCGACTCATCTTGAAAATGTCACCTATACAAACAAAAAATGATGTTAGCATAATCAATTTAAATCATACAAAGCACAGTAATATAAATCCTAAAAAAATGATCTCACTTAAAATGCATATCTTATGTACCCTTATAAGCGATTGGTCAATGAATTGAGTAAGTGGATGCTCCAAGTATGAAGTATCCTATGGTCCCATGTCAATCTCCTGACACAACTCCGCATACACTGGAAGGTCGATAGACATGTCACCACAAAAGGATGAGTCCACCTCGTTCTCAAAGAATTCTTGGACTCCTGTATTTCCATCATTGTTAGCCGATGCTGGCTCCAAGCTTTTGGTGGCCTCCACCCCTTGCAATATCGACCCCTCTATTTGCATATTGTCTTCATCTATGCTCAGAACATCGCTTTGATCATATACTCTTGCACTTCGGGGAGTTGAAGGTATAACATACCACCATCGAGGTTGCCGGGGGTTTGGATAGAAGATTATCTATTCACAAACACGTACAAGAGAGTTTAAACTATTGTGACATGTACCATGTCGTAATACAATTAATAAACAAATGAGTCCATGCACCTGTTCACAATGGGCCGGTAACACAAAGGTGTCGTGCAAATCTGTCCATTTTTTTGGGAATCTATTTCGAGAAATCTAGATGGACCTCATCGAACTGTTGCTCCAGCTCCTTCAAGTATCACTTTGAACCACTGCACATCGAATAGTATCATGGAGAAGCTACAGTAATCCACCGTAACAATACTTTGCAAGTTTCCAAAATACTCCATCTCATCTATAATCGTGTTTGGATCCATTGCTCATCGCCGGCTCTCCTGCTCGAACCTTGCCATGATACCACAGTCCATTGTGGAGCGCATTTTGTCAATACGCTCCATGCGAAAATGCCATCCGTGCGACCACGCTACACTATATATTTTGTATTGTACATTGAAACACTCAAATTAGATGTCGCATATAAAATATAGATACAAAAATCCTAAACACCTCATCACCTTTGGACTATATCCCCTTGAGAATTTCCACTCCTCCATTGAGACCTCTGCCCCTTTGCGAGACGCTGCGGGTCAAAGCTCCATGCAACCATCGCATTGACATGAACCGCAGCATCTCCTCCATGCCCTCGGGATATCGAATCGGTCGATGACGTATACTACGTCGGAATTCAGATCGCGCTTCCTCTCGATCTTGCCTAGCGATCGAGCCACGTCTCCATAGAGGCATGGTGCAACATACAAAAGCGATTCACCTTCTCCTCCATTGTAGCATCCATTCTTTTTTCTACCCCATTTCCAATTGTAGCATCCATTCTTTTTTCTACCCCATTGTAGCATGCTGGTAGGCAGGTATTTCTCAAAGAGACAGACTGTCTCCACTACTCCCCACCTCGCGGATTCAATAGAGGACGTCTTAATCTCCTTCTGTGAGATCCATTGCACCAAAGTTGACAACCTATAAATGGCCCCGCGTATTTCTGGAGTAAGACATCTTGCGAGCGCGATCGGTAGTACAAACTGCCATAAATGAGAAAGCATTATGAACAATGGCTACACTCCAAATAGCAAAATGTGCATGCCAATTACAATCCATTCGTAGTACAAACCTGACATATCTTATGTCAGTCATGGGTTCAGCCCTAATAATTGTTCGTCTTTAGAAAATGCAGACCTAAGAGAACGTATCATACTCGTTGGGAGTGCGGATAGACTTCACTACTTGCTTCACAATGCGCTCTTCTTTAGTGGACAAAATCCAAGGAGCGCGAGATAGCTGCACGCGACCATCATCACTCGACTGCGGCCAAAGCGCCTCCATCTTACCTACCTCCTTCAAATCCATTCATGCCCCTATAGTGTCTCTCTTTCCTGTGATGTGGTCCCATAGCAAGCTGCCCACATTCTTGAAAATATGCATGGGATCCAACAAGTGGTTGACCTGTAAGTGGGTCCAATATGGCAACTCGTAGAAAACTGAGAACCGTCGCATTCCGTTTGGATGTGACTCCGCGTGGACTATTTTCAACTCATACAAGCTTGTGGCGTTCATACGTGTTGGAGGTCGTCCAAGAAAACCTTCCCTGAGTTCATGACCCTCTGGCAAGAAAGCAGCGTGTCCTTGATATACCATCTTCTTCATGGTTCGTGACCTTCCGGAGTCTAACTGTGGCCCGCACAATGGACATGCATGATAACCTGAGGTAACAGACCTGTTCCAACACCATGACCCAGTGAATATAAGCTTAAAAGAGATAAAATATAGATATTACCAACGAGAACGGAAGCCTATTTACTTGAGCACTCTCCGAATCCCGAAAAGTCATGCATCATCCACATGAGAATGGCTCGAATATTGACAGACCGCCAACCATCGCACTTGCTCATATCTTGCATGGTGACCCCCTCCTCCCACAAAATCTTAAGCTCATTGACTAATGGACGAAGATACACGTCCATATTTTTTACTTTGTAGCGGCCAGGGATGAGTAAGCTAAGGATGAGATGTCCTTTCTTCGTAGAAAGCCATGGAGGGATATTTTAGTTGACAAGGACTATAGGCTACACACTGTAAGAAGTTGAGCACAGATCGAATGGGTTCATGCCATCCATTGCAAGACCGAGCCGAAGATTCCTTGGCTCTCGAGCAAAGCCTGGGAAGGTAGAGTCAATGTGGCTCCATGCCGTGAATCCGTTGATATTTGTTGAACTCCATCCGTGGACCTATTCTGTGCATGCCACATTGTCAAGTTCGCCATGCCGGATGTACGAAACATGTGGTTTATGCGGGGGATAAGCGAAAAGTGTTTGAGAACTTTTTGAGGGATGGTTTACCCTTGCAAGTCCTGTCGATACCTATGAGCACCACACTTTAGACATGTCTCCATAGTCTCGTATTCTCCTCGAAATAGTATGCAATCGTTGATATATGCATGGATGTTATTGTAGTCCATGCCAAGCTTTCGTAAAACATGTCTTGCATCATCACGAGACTCAGGCATGATATTTGCAGGTGGTAATATATGATATTTCAATAACCTGAAAAAAATCATAAAACACCTTGAAAAAGCACAAATGTTTTTAATAATAGTGATGAAAAAAAATCAACGAAGCGTATGTACAAGGTACCTGAACAACTTGGTCACACTTGTATCACTCCACCCATATTTTGCTTGCACAATTAAGAGTGCAAGCAGTGTCTTCAGGCGAGATACTCGGCACCCATCATATAATGGTATGGATGCTTCCTCTCTAAGCGGATCAGAAGTCTCGACATCCATGGGAATCAATGCATCGATCATTGCCTCCATCTCAGGCTCCAAGATTGTAGGTAGGTCTGGAAGACTACATGTCTCCTTTGGCATTGACGGTATAGATTGGCCTTGCAAGTGGTGGATTGACTCATGCACTCCATCCATCGCACGCCCACGAACTCTTCTAATTGGCCGCAAAGGGTGCACTCCTCCTTGGGACGAGACATCACCTCCCTGGATAGAAAATTTCCCAACCAGACCCAATCTTACTATATATGATATTCAATTAGCTTGCGAGTAAAATACATGATTGATATTAACTTTTCTTACCGTTTGCTAAAAATCCACAATCGCCTGATCAATGATCTCAGATTGAAACTCGCCAAATCATCGTACGTGTTCTATAGACAATCAACATTTTCATCTAATTGCTAGCTTGCATTGAGAGCAAGGACATGGGACACACTGATTAAGATATGCCTCGCGATCTTGAACAACAGGACCTTCATCGTTTTCCATTTTGTCTACGTTATGACAAACTTTTTTTTTTTGTTATCGTTCTTTTTTTCTTTCTTAAATTGTTCTCCTCTCCTTCCATCTCTCTCTCTCTTTTTTTTCTTTCTTAAATTGTTATCCTCTCCTTCCATCTCCCTCTATTTTTCTACGTTACGACTACGACCACGACCACAAACACAACCACGACCACGACCATGACCACGACCATGACCACCAGGACCACGACTATGACTACGACTACGACTACGACCATGACTACGACCACGACTACGACCACGACCATGACCACGACCATGACTATGACTACGACGACCATGACCACGACCCACGACCATGACCACGACTATGACAACCATGACCACGACTACGACCACGACCACGACCATGACTACGACAACCACGACCACAACCATGAGCACGATCACGACCACGACCACGACCACCACGACCACGACTACGAATATGACTACGACTACGATTGCAACTACGACTATGACTACAACCACAACCACGACCACGACTACTACTATGACTATAACAACCACGACCACGACCACGACTACGACTATGACTATGACTACGACCACGACTATGACCACAACTACGATGACCACGACCACGACCACGACCACGACTACGACTACGACTATGACTACTTATATAGAGATGAAGAGAGAGACAAGAGTTGAGAGAAGAGAGAGAAGAAAGAGAGAGAGTTCCGACTAGAGCATTTGACACCCATAGTCAACACACCATGGAAAACACAAGCACAAATTGACATTGAATTATGGCAAGAAAATCCACCACAAAACAATAGTTATAATACTCGAGGTAGGATTTCAAAGACTTACTAAATTCAATCGGTCATGGATGCCATACTATGGGTAGGTTGCACTCACTAAAAATAGAATTGGCGATTCACCTCATCTTCTCTCCATCATCAATAGAATTTACCTTTACCATTTACAACTCACCCACCTTCTCTCCACTCTATTGCACACTACAATCTCTATGAGGGCATGAGATTGGGATCTCCACAGATACCAAAGCATGATCTCTAGCTTGATGGTTGCATATATACTACTACAAGTCGTGGAATAAATTTTAAAATAGTTATTATGCTCAAATATATGCTTGTTAGAGCAGAAATTTGTTCCTAAGACTATTCTAAGGAAGAAAGAGGGTTAATGATAAAAGAGTGTCCTTCCTTGCAAGTGATTTTATATTATATTTATTAGTTAAAATTGATAGTTGAGGATGAGTTTCCTAAGAGATCTTGTGGTGATGTTGTTTTAGTTTTGCGAAGCATATGAATGATGCTGTTTTAGTTTTTTGTATTTGTCTTTTTAAGAAGAGATTGATTTTTATGGAATATCCAAAGTTATTTTTTGGATTTACATTATGAAAAATGAATGTTTTTCGTAGTGATAGGCTGATTGCCTTCATTGTATACTTGTGTGGTGGAGGCTAGGACAAGCCCCATGTATGAGAGGTCTCTTTGCAAGAAGAACATTATGCTAGGAGGCACAAGTATGCTAGGGCTCTCTAGCCATACATCCCTTAGGTTTGTTGAGGATCGGCCTAACCTCTATGAGCCTAGGATGAGCTTATTGCAATGTCTTATTTACTTTTCTCTCCTTCTCTCCCTCTCTCATTTCCTCACCCTCTCTCACCCTCGCCCTCTCTTTCTCTATTAGGTTTAATGATTTTTCTCTCTTTTTCTCTCTCCTCTCTCATTTCTTTTTCTCTCTCCTCTCCCTCTCTCATTTCCTTTTCTCTCTTCCTCTCCCTCCCTCACCCTCACCCTCACCCTCTCTTTCTCTCTTTCCCTATTATGTTTAACATCTTTTCTCTCTTTTTCTCTCTCCTCTCATTCTCTCATTTTTTTCTCTCTCCTCTTTGTCTCTCATTTCCTTTTGCTCTCTTCCTCTCCTTCTCTCTCATTTCCTTTTGCTCTCTTCCTCTCCTTCTCTCATTTCTTCTCCATCCCTCTCCCTCTCTTATTTCCCTATTATGTTTAATGTCTCCCTCTCCCTCCCCCTCTCTTTCTCTCTCCCTCCCTCTCCCTCTCATTAGGGGAGTTTTGAGGTCTCGAAAATGCTCTACAAGAGATCCTAGAGAGAGAAAACAATTTAAGAAATAAAATCATTTTATAGAATTTTTAAAAGGTTTATATTTTGGTAAGTTAAAATATCAAAATTCATTAATTAGTCATTGTCGTGATATTCTCATGGTCACATCAAACCTAGAAATCTAGGTCGCCATAAAGTTGGCAAATGTTGTCATAATGAAGATCTTACCTCTCCTCATTAAAGTGAAAACTAATATTCAATTTGAATTTTGGTGGATACTCGATTGCCTCCCTCCATGGTTTCTCTCTTCTTTTTTTCTCCTCCTTAGTAGTCTCTTCTTTGTTTTCGTTCTTGCTTCTAATCATATCTTTAGCTATGGATCAATCACCCAATGATCTCTGTAACTCAGCTATGGATCAATCATCCAATGATCTCTGTAGCTCTCATAAAAGACCTCTCTATCATCTTCATATTGAGTTGGATAGTGAGTATGAACCAATAAGAAAGAGAACAAAATCTATCACGATTACAGAGTCTATGAAACATATACTGAGGTTTGAAGGAAAGAAGAATATTGATCTTTGGTTAGATAGAAAGCTATATCCCAAAGATCCTAGCAGAAATAGCACTTCTCCTTTCTATAATAGCTCATCATTAATGAGGTTTATTGGTGATGGCTACAATGGATTTTTAGGTTATACACTTAACCTTGTTGCAGAAAAGGATATCCTTGGACTAGAGAATCATCTTTTGATGAAACACAATATAGAGTTGTTGCACAAGCTAGAGGATTGTCAACAAAAAATTCATTCATTGGAAAAGCGTATCAAAGCTTATCAACAAAAGCAAACTTTATTAGGCCTTCGACATCGACAAATAGCTCTTAAAAATATTGAGAATCTCAAACAAGGAGGAGAAGGCTGTGGTAAAAGAATCCAAGCAGCAATGTATATTTTTTTTCACTTGAAAAATCTTAAATATGGCTTTATTTAAATTACTTGCATTGATTTGTGATGTTAATTTTGCTTAGATCTTTTTTACAACCAAATGCAAGTGAAAGAGATTCTTTAAAAGCAGCTCAGTTTTATTATCATCTTCTTCCTTCAGTAGTTTCAAAGGATATTTTGGAGAAGAAGAAATTTAAAAAGGCAAAGAAACAATACTTGGAGTCATTTGTAAAGGATCATTCTTTGGATTCTGAGTTAGTACAGAAGACACTGGATAGTATTGGTATTAGTCGAGATGCTTATATGCAACTTTTCTAGCTTTTACAATCAAATATCAAGCAAGGACAAGTACGCAATTGCATACTTTCAAAGCCATTTGTGGTTAGGACTATCAGACAGAGAGTTAATAACAAAGTGATGGGGATTCTAGGTGAGCCTTTTCATATCAAGGCTACCTTCAAGGGCAAGAAAAAGAAGGTTACATTCAATGAATTTAACAATATTTTCCTTGACTTGCCCACCCTACAATGCTTAATGATCAAATTTTATGACTTGTCAGAGGCACAGGGAGTGGCTAGATTTGTGATTAAACTTGATGAAAGTGAGATTCTGAAATGTAAAAAATTGGAGAGAATCTCTATCACCTTGATGAATAGAGCACTTTCGTCAGGTCATTGCAATCACTCAACATCATGTAGTGTTCAATCTGAATATAGCATCTGGTGGCTAGGAGCATTTGAGGTAGATACTGAGAATTTTGATATATTACATTGGGTTTTTCATCAAACATCAATATCTAATGTTATTCAAGGCAACAAGCAGGAGAAGAACTATTTGTTGAAGGATTTGGGAACTACAGGATTGAGTGGCATATAGCTGGTGACCTAAAGACACTCAAATGTATGTATAATGTATCAAAGGGAACCAACTCGAGATCTCCTTGCTTATACTGCATGTCGCCAGCTGCAGAGTTAAACTCAAGCAATTGGAATAGAGCTCCCTCTAGGCACAATAAGGATCCACAGTTTAAACCAGACTTGGACATTCCTTTAGCGAATGCCCATATTTGTACACTTCATGCACTTTGCAGGATAATTGAAAAGCTTGTTCATCTCTATATAGGATTTGCATGGAAGCTGAAGCCACTATCAACTAGAACAGATGTTATAACAAAGGTTGAAAAAGTTCTCTCTGCAATTGGTTTGCATGGTAGCAATGTTGTTATTGAACCAGATCTTCAGAAGTCTAAGGATGGTAATTATGTCCCCAAAAAACCATCTATTGGTAGAGTGAAGGCTAGAAGGTTTCTAGGCTTTCATGGGAGACTTGGCAAGATAAACTCGAGAAATGGTGGCTCAACTATTAAATTTAATCAGTGGAAATCCCTACATAATGTAGTTAAGGATCACACTGATAATGGACAAGCTCGGAATAGAAAAGCTAAAGTTTAGAAAACACTAGACAAAGTGTTTTTTTATTGTGATAAGACTGAATGGAATGATGATGATCTCAAAGACTTTAAAAACCAATTGAACCTTTTCAAAAAGGCGATGACAGAAGCTTGGGGTGATCAACACTTTACTCACTATATGGTAAGAAGTTTGTATATGTTTGTTTCTTCATTGTCGAACTCATATAATGTTTTTTAATAACTTTCTTTATTTGTCGACTATGCAACATATTTTATACAACCATGCTCCATACTTTATTAAACAATATGGATCTCTATCTATCTGGTCAACCCAAGGTATGGAAAAATCACATTATCAAGCAAGAGCAAAATATTTTAGACACACAAGACATGGAGGTGGAAGACACAAAGCCAACACTTTATTAGAGTTCTTTCAATGGTTCTATCGAAAAATCTGGCATAAATTCAAGCTTAAAGATACAACCACATCAAGCAATACATCATCTTTAGCAAGGACTATACAAATTGTTACCCAAACAAGAAAATATAGATATTTAAATTCTTGCGCAAAGCAAAGATCTACAGAATGGTTACAAACCAAACAAAGAGTTGGGAAAAGATGGGTTTCAAGAAACCCTTGATCTTTGGCATCTTCTAGTTTGATTGTGTTGCAGAAGAGTCCTTAGTTTCAGGCACCTCGACAAGGCCTCCAGAGGAGTCCTTAGTTTCAGGCACCTCAACAGGGCCTTCAGAGGAGTCCTTGGTTTCAGGTAGCTCGACAGGGCCTCTAGAGGAATATTTTGTTTCATCCCACTCAATAAGACCTCTGTATTTCAAAAACTCTTGTTTTCGATAGCTTGGAAGAAGCTTCAAATTCTTACTATCTCCTACATAAGAGAGCAAATAGGAGCCAAGAACTCCAAAATATCCAGCTCTAGACCCACTGTATCCATGCATGAAGCCAAAAACTCTTATGGCTTCTTCCTTCTCCACTAAAATGATCTTGTCCAAACCTCTGCTGAAAACTTGAGATCCAATTACCTTTGAGATAGCTCTCAAAGCCATCATTGGTAGACTTGGAGAGCTTGACAATCTACTATGATATATTACAATTGTTTGATTATTTAAGTTTCCAATATAATGGCCAAGGCTTTGATTTTTCCCAAGCTTCATTGGCCTAGAGCCCTTGGCCCTTCCAAGAAAGTTGTCCAGATCTTCAATCTCAATCTACACAACAAACCACAACAGTATAAGATATAAGATATTTATCTATAATGCATAATAAAGTCTAACATAAACTTAATGGGTAACTTCGAATTATATTTCATACCTTAGGGTGTTCGTCTTCTTCGAGAAGACTATCATCATAAAGATTTATTGAACTCTTGGGTTTCTCATATGATGGAGACTTCAATCTCTCTTCATACCCTACATCATCAATACGAAGTTTCTTCTGGACTTGCAAGAACTCTTCTTCTGTAAGTAGCCCCCCCTTTTCGTATTCTACGATCTGATTAATACATGTATGTAAGGCTATAGAGCTGTCTTGGAAATTCTCTCCCTCAACATCAAGACTTGCTAGTGGTTCTTGTTCATAACCTATAAAATTCATGTCATTTTGGCCCCAACCTGCAAGGATTGCTAAGCAATAATCTTCTCTAAGATCAAAAATATATTGAATATCATTTAGCAACACATATCTCTTCTTGTTGATAAGATAAGTGAGAAATGTTGGAACACATGCAAGAGGACCTTCTTTACCAACCTGTGCACTTGGCTCGATCTCCTTTTCTTCCACCATTGTGATATTGTCACTCTTAAACAAACCTACATCAAAATCTTGGACAAGTTGATTCTCAATATCTTCTTGGAACATCTCCTCCTTCTCTTCGACCTCCTCATCCATACTTGCAATATCCTCTAGCTTTCCCTATTGGTCTATATCTGGAGAAGAATTTTCCATGTACTGAAGATATACAATAAATCCAATGTCCTTGTGGATCAGAAGGCATTGGTGTTGATACCTGTGGAAAGGGCAACATGTTTCTCTCTTCCTAAATTCCTCATCAATGAGGTTGAACCTGCCTAGCAAAGTTGACCTGGCTATACTGGTGGCTCCCACGACATTAACAAATCCATTGACTTCTAAACCTTACACATGTATATCATAAAAATATATGTACTTATTAAGTTTATCTTCAAGATCCTCCGATAACTCCTTCAAATCAAAAGGAACATTGAAAATTTCCCTGATATAGCTAAACTTGGAAGAATTTCCAGTTGTGTGTAAGAAATCAAAGAGCCTATCATCAGAAGTCTCCATTAGCTCCTCCTCACCATTCCTTCCAGAGATAGCTTTCTCTTTGTCATCTTGACAAACAAAAGATTTATCCCTGAAAATAAAGCAGAATGGCAACAATGTCCAATAAAACACAATAAAACCATGGAAAGAGGCCCCAAAATTGCGTTTTCCAAGACAAAAAATCAAAAAATGAGTATTTTTTTAAGTGACCGGTGAAATGCAAAAACAAGGTGTCCAGAGGCAAAAGCCGGTGAAGAAATCGTGTTTCACCGAACACTACTTGAAAACGAAAGTTATTTCAAAATTTCACCGGTGAAACGCGATAATTAGCAACATACCACTAACCAGATATATTATTTCAAGTTTCATCGGTCAAAAGATGCAGAACAAGAAGAGAAACATGAACTACGAATTAATTCTATTAAAACACAGAAATTTATGATAAAATCCTTTTTGAAAGTGCCATGGTTCTTTTAAAAGACACAAAGCACATGACATCTGTAATTTTTTAAGTATTATTAAAAATTCTTTCTATACTAATCAATGAGATTTTGTTTAGATACTTGTAATAACAAAATTTTGTTACCTATCAGAAATTGTTGAACTGCTCTTCAAACAGGAAGCAAGGACCTTAAAGGGAAATCGAAACAAAATTTCGAGAGAAAGAAAGACAATATCGGAGAGGATGACTTCGAAAAGCTTTTATATTGATTGTCAAACGTGTGTTGATAGTTTCAACGAAAAAGTTTACGTAATGATGGCAAAATAAACGTGATTGTAAATTTGGACGAAATTTTTAATATTTTTGCACGCATGAAATACCTCAGAATACGTGCGCACGTGTCTCACTTAACACACCGTATCAAATTTCTCGGAAGACGTGCGCACTTCCTTTTTTCGAGAATACGTCGCACGTGTTTTACTTAACACTTCGCCAAATAATACATGTACCATCGATTTTAAATACATCCCCCAATAAAGGAAAACAACGGCCAAATTCGTTTCATATTTTTATGGTCATGAGCACATTTTCGTGGTCATGCAGTAGGGACTTCGAGCTGTGGTTGTGAAGAACGTATTCACGTTTCACCAGAGCTATTGACAAAATTGATTCTAAACGGATTTTTCCTAGCAAAGCGCCAAAGAAGGTATGGTTTTTTGCATCCATCCTTCTCAATGCCCAGGCATCCATTCAATGCATTTTTTTTTATACTTTTCCTTAATGTTTTATAACATTATGAGCCTATGAGCACTATAAACAAACTTTTTCCCTAGTGTGAGCCTATGAGCACTATAAATAATTATTTTCCCTAATGTTTTATAACATTGCTTCTATGGCTTTAATGGTGTGGAGATTTTAGGTAATTGTAATGGCATTCCTTAGATTAATGTTTTGTTTTTCTTCATTTTGTTGATTCTTTTGCTATTTATGTGTTGTCTAGTGAAACGCGAAAACAACATGCTACAAGGAGGTCTCTTATCTGAAACTCTCGTTTCACTGGACACATTGGACAAGAAGTAACATGTCTTTTTTTGGCAGATGGCTAGAACTAAAGTCCGCAAGGAAGGAGAAGATTGATCCTAGGGGTTTAACATCAAAGATTCATCAATCTTCAAAGCCTCGGAAGCTCTCTAGGAAGTCAAAGCCAAAGAGAAAGTTTTCTCAAAATGTCAGGTGCCTAAGGGAGATTAGGAAGGCAATAAAGGCTCTTAACATTGCAATTCCAAAGCTGTCTTTTCAAAGGCTTGTCAGGGAGATTTGTGACAAATATAGTTTGGATAGTTTCAAATGGATAAGAACAGCCCTTAATTGTATACAAGAAGCCACATAGGATTTTTTAGTTGAGTTTTTACAAGATGCCTATATTTGTGCTACTCATGCTCATAGGCTCACACTCATGGACAAGGACATGATAATTCTTAGGAGGCTAAGATATAGATTTTCAAAGGTCCTTGAGCCAATTTCCCTCACTTATGAGAAGACATTTAATATCCTTAATGTACCCCCAACTAGGAGAAAGAAAGATGATTATGGTCCCAAGGTTGAGGATGTCACCCATGAGAGGGATACAAGGCAACATGAAAAAGAGGAGAAAGCTAAAGAGGAACAGGCAGATAAATGGAGAGAGTATAGGAGGCAAAGGGCTGAAGAAAGGGAAGCAAAGCAACTAGAGTCCTTTGAAAATGAGCTGGCCACCCTTCTTGAAGCAGCTAATCCAAAAGGATTCAATGTGTTTTGTTTCTTACCTGGTGACTTGGGCAAAAGAATTGAGATTATCTCCTTTAATGCTGCATGTGTTCAGATTCTTAAGGATAAAAGAAGAGAAATAAATGACAGTATTAAGCCTAAGGTATATCCACCCATAATTACTTCTACTTTTTGATATTTTTTTAACAATAAGATTTTTCTTGTTTATACTCACTATTTCTATGCCTTTTCTAGGTGTGTAATGCATGAGTTTCCTTTGAATATGAAACAAAAAATTGAGGTTCTTAATCTATCTATCTCATTCTTTATGAGGAATGAGCTTGATACAAGTTTTGTTGAGCAGTGGTTTAATCTGATTGACTTCCATACTTTGGAGCTCCTTATAATTCCATATAATGAAAAGTAAGTGATTCAATATTCTATTAGAGTTTTTTAGATTTTATCCTACTAATTTATTGAGATATAATTGCTTCCAGTCCTCATTGGAGCTTGATTGCAATAGACTATGTGGATAAGCAATGTTTTTTAATCAACTCTATGAAAAGAAGCCATGGAAATGCTAAATTGTAAGTTATATTATCCAAGGGCTCCTTGATATTTCAATTCTTTTTTTTTGTAAGTACTCTAAATTTCAATATAGTTTATATATAGAGGTGCAAAAAGATTAATTGAAGAGCTAGAGAAAAGGCCCCCTATGCCGTCTGATTTGCTCGCAACAATGCAATATAGACAAGTTGCGGTAAGTTATTGATTAAAATAATTGAAACATAAGTTTATTCTATGAACTACAATCCGTAAATTTCATAGTTTTACTTTGTGTTGGTGGTTGCAGTGTCTTCATCAGGATGATAGCCATTCTTGTGGCTGGAGGGTGATTGCAAATGCTAGAAGAATGGTTAACTTTGTTTATCTTAATTATGATAAACATGTAAAGATAATATGAAAGATGCTAAACTTTAAGATAGATATTCATTGCAAATAGTCCATTGATGATAAAAATATAGTCTATTGTAAGAACAATAATGAACTAAAACTCTTTTTTCTATAAATGTGTGACAGTTTTCGAAGGATTGCTATGCACCTGAGCATGTTTGGAACGTCAGAGCAAAGCTCTTGAAGTATATAATGGTCAATTTTATACAACCAACAACAGAGATTGGTGGGGATTTACACAATGAAGGAGATGCAGTGCCTATAACCATGGAAGGTGAAGCCACAGCTTCAACACCTTTACCCACACCTTCTATACCCAAGACATCAAAGAAAGGCAAAAGGACTCCTAGAAAGGATAGTTCTCAAAAAAAAAAAAAAAAGCTTTGCCATATCGCCTTGTAAGCCTTCATATATAGAAATTCGCCCTTCAGCCCTTGTATATCTCATAGAGATGGCAGATAGACATCTGCTACAAAATTTGTACATATATTTTATATTGATAGTAAAGTTACCTTTTCTTGAATGTCCTTGCAGTGTATATTCTTTTCTCTCCTTTTCGATATCTGCAAAAAATAAATTACAAATGTTTGTTAGTTAGGAAGTGAGAACTTGATATACATCTAAGTAGATATAATATGATGTGAAAACTTACTCGCTTCTTGTCAAGTTGGAATACAAAGAAGCATGGTAGTTCAATGTCTTCATTTTGTAAATCCATCCTCACTTGATGTAGCGTACATGATTTTCTGATCTTTAAGATTGCAATAATATCCTCGTTGAACCAAATATCAAGATCCGCTATAGGATCTTTGCTGAAATCATCAAGATTTTGGTCTAAAGCAACTAGACTACTACCAACAAAATGCCATCAACTATAGTAAAAGCCAATGATAAAATTTTGAGTAGCAATCATATATTTACAAGCTATAGAGTCTTGATCTATCTTACATATAATTTTTCCTTCTGTCCTTGTATCCCATCCTTCATCAACAAATTGTATGATATGATCATATGTTAGTCTATTCACTGAAAGCATGGTTTTTGTTATTCTTATCTCCATATTAGAGAAGAAATCAATAAATATATTAATAGGCATAAACAAAGTAACTTTGCTTAGCCTACTTGGGATATTAGATTTTAGTGCTTTTTGGATCTCAGAAAATATCTTACATCTATAGCCCTCACTAGTAGCTGGACTTGGCAAAGGCCACTCAAAGCTTGAAAAATCTGGCAAAGGAAGGAGGTTTATTGATCCCCATTGGCAACGCCGCATAGGAATAACATAAGAATGGTAATAAAAGAATATTCCATTCTCTGCAAGCTCTGTCTTCTTTCTGTCTCTATACATTTCTTCTCCAATTGAACCATGTATAATATCAATAACATCAATAATAGACTCCACTGGTTGCCATTCCTCAAGATTAGAGGGATAGACATCTACAAGACAAACAAATATTATAATGGAAAAACCTAAACCATATTTAAGAAAGAAAAAACTTTAAGAATCGAATTCTTACAATTTGGTCTATGCATTGGAAGCTTTGAAGATCCAGGTTCCAAACACATCTCTCTATGCATGAACACATGTTGCACTAGTACCTCTTTGATGCTATTCTTATTTGCTCCAAGCTTAAAATCTCGGATTCTGCCCTTCCAAGCAGAGATAAACGAGCTCTCATGTCTTTGCCTTTTTCCACGTTTTGCTTGTTGCATGGTGATCCACTACCTTTGCTAATGATAGTAGGAATCCATCTTCCATCAGTTTGGAATGAGTTAAACACTGATATGGATGTGATTTGGGAGCTTGGACGCCTTGTTGAAGGTCAAATTTCTGTATCCATGGTAGAGGAGAGAGAGACACGCAAAGAGAGAGAGAGAGAGAGAGAGAGAGAGAGAGAGAGAGAAGACTGGGCTATCATAACGGAGGGAAAAACAATAGAGGAATAAAAGAAAGGAGGGAAAAAACTGAGCGCCATGCTTTTCACTAATTTGAATTTCAATTACATCAGTCATTATCATTAATCTAGATATATCATTAAATAAAAGTAGCTGAGACTCTATGCCATTAATGCAAAAGATGTCATAATCACGAATATAAGAGATTAAAAATAGATAATAAAAATATAAATTCGTAATATTATTATATTTATATATTTTTGTAAAATGATTTTTTAAAATTTTTTAAATAGAAGTTTCGTTACGGAGGCTTTGCTCTTATTGGTCTAGAGCACTCTCTCTCCACATCCTAAAAGACATTTTCAAGACCTCAAAACTCCCCTAATGCCCTCCCTCTTCATTTCCCATTTCCTCCCCCTATCCCTCTCCCTCTCTTTCTCTCTCTCTCCCTCCCTCTCCCTCTCCCATTTCCTCCCTCTCCCTCTCTCTCTCTCATTTTCTCCCCCTCCCTCTCTCATTTCCTCTCCCTCTCTCAATATACACAAATTATACAAAAAAAAGTAAAAGAGAGAGAGAATGCACTCTCCCTCCCTCTCCCTCTCCCATTTCCTCTCATTTCCTCCCACTCCCTCCCTCTCCCTCTCTCATTTCCTCCCTCTCCATCTCCCTCTCTTTCTCTCTCCCTCCCTCCCTCTCCCTCTCTCATTTCCTCCTCCTCCCTCTCCCATTTCCTCCCTCTCCCTCTCCCTCTCCCTCTCTTTCTCTCTTATTTCCTCTCCCTCTCTCAATATACACAAATTAAACCCTAAACAAGTAAAAGAGAGAGAGAATGGATTCACTGTAAAGATTCGAAGAAGGGATTGGTGGCTCCTCTTCATGACGGCGGCTCCTCTTTGCCCTCCATACACCTCCTCCTCTTCTTTGAGAATGGCGGCGCCGACAGCGGCGGCTGCGGCGGCGGTGAGAAGCTTTCTTTCTCTCTTTCTCTCCCTCTAAGCAAAACGGTCGATCTCTCTCTCGCTCTCCCTCTTGAAAACTTTCATGAATGCGCAAAATGAAACGCACTTGGGTTTCGGCCCACGTTTTTTTTTCTCTGTGGAGCGTCACTATTTGCATCGCTATTTGCGTCGCATTTGCGATGCTAATAGCGACGTCGCTATTTATCGTCGCTAATCGGCGTCGCTATGGCCTGATATCCTTGTAGTGAAGGTCATTGTTATACAAATGACAAAATCATGTAATTTGATTTAAAAAACCCTCCGAACATTTGAATTAAATGTTTATGTTACTATAATTTGTTGGAGGTCAGTCAAAAAAACGCCCACTACTTAGTTATTTGCCTATTATGGCCCAAGTGTCAAATGTTGTAAGGCCCCCAAATGAGGGGAAGCTGATGAGCACTGGGCATTGGCATGGTTCCTAGTTTAGAAGTTGAAAGGGGTATAACCTTAAAGACCATATGGTTATGAGATGGCCTATGTGGACTTGATTGTTGGGTCAAGTAGGAAAGAGTAAATGAAGGTAATGGTATGCATCGAGGGTCCAACAGGTGGAAGCCCCCAACCCAATAGTATAGGAAATATTCCCTAGACTATCATATGCCACATACATTAGTAGTGACCAGTGTGTTGATTGGACTACGTGGCCACTTCATATTCAGTGGGTTGATTGGACTACATGGGCAATGAGTTAAGGCAAACTGCCCATGTGCATATATGACTAGTGGATGGTGGCTTGATTGGACTATGTGGGTAATGAGTTAGGGCAAACTGCCCACATGCATCTATGACTAGTGGACCTCTAGCAATGATGTAATAGGTTGTGCTACCCTTGTGTATAACATAACTACTGAGCACTCATACCTTCTAGAGTCACTATCCTTCATCCAACATCTATGTGGATTACTTGAAGGTTGTAGCAATGCATGGGTGGACAGAGCCTTCAACCATCAATTGTATTAGTTTGGTAAAAGAGCTTCTATTTATTTTCTCTTGTACTTGAGTTCCCTCTATTATCTTCCAATGTGTGTTGTTTTCTTACATAATATATGTCTACTTTTTGGTAATTTGGTGGATATCCTATTGGCTAACCAATCATTTTATCAACACGCAGACTTGATCATAAATCTTGCATTTTTATTCATATTTCTATATGAGTGCAAGAATTGAACTAAAGACCTTTTAAAATGTTATCATGTGTTTAACATACCAATTGAACTGGCACTATTTGATCAATAAGAGTGCTCCAAACATGTGTAGGTCAATTGACATATAGGAGTTGATAGAATCGGCCTTAACTTGCATCTATCCCATTGTTATCACCTTGCACTTGGCAAAAGATGGGACTTTAGCAAGACTTGGACAAGGTACCCTCGAAAGGAGGGTAGTTTATTAACTCTAGTAGATACACTTGACATGGATGGATGCTAGAGAAATGAGGGCATTTTGTTAACTCTAGTGGACACACTTGACACTCGAGGGGTGCACTTATAAGAAATCATCTATATAACGTGTGTTGTTCAAAGGATACGAAGAAATGCCCCTTCTTTACATATTATAAGGCTATAATACGACCCTGTTTACTTTACTAAACTTACGAATTTTCCAAAAAATATAGTTAAAAATCTCCCTTTGTAAATATAATCCTGTAAATTTTACTAAGTAAGACACCCTTTCTTTTGGATTCACATGGTATCTTACATGTTTTACAAAGTGCACCCCCAGGACTTGACATGGATGGATGCTATAGAAGCTTGATCTTACTTTGATTTCATCTAACATGCATGTAGGTTTATTTGTTTTCATTTCATCTTCTTTGTTGTGTGAGCTATTTATTACAATCGCATGTGATTGTACCTCCCACCTATGTTTACAAGCTAATGCTCACAGTTGATCAACGTGCATGTGGCGAGACTCTCTCTCTCTCTCTCTCTCTCTCTCTCTCTCTCTCTCTCTCTCTCTCTCTCTCTCTCTCTCTCTCTCTCTCTCTCTCTCTCTCTCTCTCTCTCTCTCTCTCAGTCAATGTTCATGAAAAACAAGATATAATGTAAAATAAATTGCAAAATTTTCAAAAAAACTATTTAAATTTACACAAGAAGGTTAAAAACCTTAGCTTTTATAAAATTCATAGTTACAAAAATAGTGAATCCATGTTATTTGATTTAAAAATCCCTCCAAAATTTGACTCAAAGGTTTTTCTATCTCTGCTATATCAAAAATGTTTTCTCGTGTTCTCATTCATATTTAGAGTGCTGCCACACGTTGTGCCTTCAACTTGGAGAACGTGAAATTGGAGGAGTTGCCATACGTCCATTGATATTCTTTAAGTTTACCTGCACTCTCGGTCACTCTCTTTTCTAGGCGAAATCAGGCTGGGATGTCACCTACAATAGGCAGTGAGCTTGATTCCTGCATGTAGCTCACCGATAATGGGCGGTAGCTCTCGTACAGCTCAGCACTTTTCAAAGTTAGTCTCAAAATGAAAGGCTATGGGCCGCGCGTCGTGACTTTGATGAACAAGACTTGTGAAATGTATTGTTCGTCTGCGCGTGACAGCGCTCTTATTATGTAGCGACTAGGCTCTAGAGACTTGTTGAGGGGATGGTCCAAAGTTCAAACAAGAGGGCGACAAATGCACCAGGTGGGAGGAACTGGCTGAAATTTGAATGTGGTGGTGCGGGGCCCAGATTCTCAGAAAAGACGTTTTCAGCATGGTCCCGCAAGCTGACGTCAGCGTCGCGACAAAGTCCGGGTCGTTTTCCTTCCACGGTACGTTTCCCCTTTCTTTTCTTTCCTTGTCTTTTTGATTTTGCTGCCCTTTCTTTCCCTTTCGGACCTCGATCTTATATTTTTATTTAAAAAAATACGTGGCCCGCGGGCCCCACCCGCCACTCCACCCCGCGCTGCGGTCGCGGGCGTGACGCGCGCCACGTGGGCCTGGGCCCCGCTATGTAGTACGACGCATCCACCTTTGGAAAGTTCTGCGGGAAACGTCCAATGGATGGCCGCCGCGTGTCCCCCGCTCCCAAAGCCGATAAATGCGGCCCCTTGCGAGTTGCGGCCTTAGGCCTACATGCACGCTGCGGACAGCGACGTTGCAATGATATAGACGCCCAATCCGATGGCCCGCGGGCCCCGCCCAATCGCTGGCCCACACGTGTCCATATCGCACCCAGAAATGTCGGCGTATTCGCGCCCCGGCGAAAGGGCAAAAAGGAAGAAAAGAGAGCAAAGAAAAGTGAAAATGGCAAAATGGCAAAAAGCGAGTAAACTTTAAAGGTCGCATCCCATAGCATTACATTTTTAAAAAAATAAATTAAATTCTCTATCTGGCCCACCTGCAGTACATTTCTCATTTTACAAAAGCCTTATTGCCAACTCCCAAGCCCTTCCATTTCCAACACCTCACCAATAGATTTGTTCCACTAGGGAAGCATAACCCAAGATTTGAATCCACGCTGCCACGCAACTCAGCCCACACGCAAACCGCTAAGTTGCAACCCCATTAGCACCATGACTTTTATTTCTTAGGATTTAGAGTCCACCACACTAGCGACTTGGACTAGTACGACCTAGAACCTAATTAGGTGCCACATGCACTTCCCCGTACCCAACTTTACCTAGAAGTTCAATCACTTTGGAATGAGAGCTCGCGTATTGCTTGATGTATAGTCCTCCACAATGGCATTCGATTCATGTTTACGATGGTGAATTGCTATTGATTCCCAGTTGATGAATGAGAAAACTCACGCACATCCATGTAGTAATCAACTTGGAAATCAACAATGAAAGTCTAGATGGTGTGCCATACAAGTTGTGTAGTCCTCCACAATGCATTCCATTCATGTTTATGATGGTGAATTGCTCCCACTTGATGAGTGAGAAAACTCACACATGTCCATGCAATAATCAACAATGACAATCAAGATGATATGACATACAAGTTGACCACCACCTTGCTCCACTTGCTCAAGGTCTAGCATGTCCCAGCACTTACAACTAATGGCAATGCCACACTCAGACTTGAGTACACTCTCAAAGCTAGGTCTCACACAAGGCCCACTTACCCATGATTGACCCCAATTAGGTTTGAAGGGAGGGGGGTTATCCAAACCACAAAATATGCTACTAGCACATCCTCAAAAGGGAGTGGCTATTAGCAAGCAAGCAAGGTTAAGCACCCTCCTTATAAGCATCAAAGCCTTGCTAGTAACCTCGACCAATTGGAATGCAATAGTCTAACAAAATAAAGATGCATGCTCTTTGTAGCTTTCCTTGCTACCACTAGTATGGACACCTTGCCTAAAACAATGGTGTCCCAACCCTACCAGCCTTTGGTCTCTTTGCCATCAAAAAGTCTAGCAAGTAAAGTGTGCTTGGTTTTTCAAGGGAAATGGAAGGTTAAGGATGTGCCCCATGAGACTGATTTTACTTGCAATACTTTGAAAATTTCAAGTTGGATGAGCCTACCTTGAACTCCCCAAATGTTTCCTTCTAATGTTATTTATGCTACAAAAAACCAATATCTAGCATGACTACCCACAATTTATTGCGCATGAAAATACTTTTGGTCACAACCACAAAAACCTTTAATTTAGAGTTGGTTTCCACAATCAACAAGTGAAACAACTCTTCCCTAACTTTGGAGTCAATCTCGTAGCAAGAGTCACCCCCTCAAAAACCTCCATGCACCTCCACTACCACTTGGTGGTGGAGAGATCGATATTTTGGAACTCTTGTATCATATATCTACCATGTTAATCAACATGTTACAAATCAAATTTATTTAAATGGCAAGTATACAGGTTATCATACATGGTGTACATGTGTGAAGCCATACATGAAGTAATGCTCTCGACTTCATCAACAACTTAATAGAGTCAGCACATGGGATCCAAGTCTTAAAGGGATTTTGGAACCAAATTACATGTATTCATAACAATTCTTGTCATTTTTGAAGATCTTAAGGCTTTTGACATTTTTTTTCCAAGCTTGAGAACATTTTTAAAATTTTGTGACTTGTTTTCCATTATAGATCGATTCTTCACAAACACAACCCATGAATTATGATCATGGGAGTCAATCAAGCTACAAAAATAACATTTTGAAGCAATGTAGAAATATTCTAGTTAAAAATTTGCACTGTTCTCCTAAGGCTGGAAAATATATTAAAAAGAAGTGAACTCTTTATCAATTCAAAAGACTCCTCACTAAAATTCTAAATATCTTTTTCTTATTTTGGCATTTCAGTTGAAAACCTTATATTTTCATGAACATTGGTTGTATCCCTAAATTTGCTTTATTTTTTGTCTAGTCATAACAGTGTTAACCTAAACATTGAAAATACAACCATTTTATCCAAAAGTTCAAATGTTTGTTAGTCATAACAGTGTTAACCTAAACATTGAAAATACAACCATTTTATCCAAAAGTTCAAATGTTTGTTTCTTAAATTTTTCCATTTTCAATCAAATCTCAATGTTTTATAATTTTATTGCAACACTCTAACTTTCTACCACAATCGACTACAATGTAGCAATTGCAATCCCTTTTCTTCTTTGTAAGAGACATGAAAGTGTCTATTCATATTCAACCTAAATCCAAGATGCCTAGTATCAATAGATCCCTACCCACCACTCATGGATGTCCAATCAGGTGAGGTATCATCCAAACTCCACAACTTCCCTTATAGTCCTATGATTTGGATCCCCTTCCAAGAAGGGAGGTCAAGAAGCTAGACTCTGTTGCCCTTTATCTAGTGCTAGCATGCCACCATCCTTTATGATGGGTGAAGAAAGTGTTTGAGCACATGTTCCTTGCACAAGGATGCCAAGTGGTGAAAATCGAGGTACCCTCCCAAGGGCCTCCCGTCAAGGAATTTTAGGGGGAGAGGGGAGAGCAAGCCACTATTTTGGAATCATTGTGCCAATCTCCCACTATCTAGCCCCTAGACTCTCTTGCCCCTCATTACCTACTAAAGGATTTGCATGTATATATCCCTATAGATGTCTCGCAAAACTTTGATGGAACGAGCAAGTCCCAACCTCTCTCAAAATAGCCCCATTGAATGTGCATGCACTCCCCATGCATCAACCTATCTCTATCCCTAACACGTGCATTCCCAAGATTGGTTGTCTATCAATCTCCTCCTAACACCATGGGGCCTTGTTGTAGCATGTTTTGTTGGCATCACCAAACTTGTAAGAAATAGTTTTGGTGGAATCAACTATACATGAGAGAGTGAATGCTTATTACTTTACATCTAGGATCATTATTGGCTTGTTGATCACCACCAAATATCAATTATACTTCTATTCCATGTATTAGTTCAAACATAACATGTCTCATTAAAGTTGAGTTATTTGTTATGACATAAGAAAGGATAAAAAGAGAGTTAGAGGTATAAAGTACTAGTTGGAGCACTCAAAACATAGGCTTTGTGAAAGACATAACAAGCAAAAGAGTCTTTGCACATTTCATGGTACTTCATCAAGCAAGGGAAAGTCTCTTAACTTTCTTCAAGGATCTCAATCAATGTTTTAAACTTCATGGAGGCTCAAACTAAAGCCATGCAAAAGGTTGGAGCTGAGTTGTACAAGTTGCAAATCATCATCAACATTTGACATCTCAATAACTTTTTTGCACTAGAATAACTAGAGCATAAGGAAGACATAGCAAAAGAGAGGAGAGAAGGGCCATCATTGCTACATCCACCTCATTGCTAGCCTTTTTATGCTATTTCTTTTGGAAAAACTCAATATTATTTTCCTATGTTGGATAAAACATAATTAAAAGTCTGTGTATTGCTAATGACTTAATCATGTGCTTGACTATGAGCTAGTTTTAATACCACATGTAGGAGTTTTTGACTTGCTATTTGAAAATTTTCTTGCATTGAGAGTCGCTTTTGTGGATTAATCGTTAGATCTATTTGGAATGTTAATGTGCAAAAAAGCATGCATATCCCTTGCTTTAGGACTAACAACAACAATGCACCTAGGTTGACAAGAAATGCAACAAAACAAAAAGGGTATCAAGGCCTCATTGCCACACCAACTCATATGAAAATTTTAGCTACATCTATCAACCACTTCATTAATTTAGTTTTGTAAATTGCACTTTGAAAATCCACAACCTCCATGCTAAAATCCCCCTTTGGGCAAGGTCAAGTGAAATTGCATTACAACATTCGTATGGCTTCATTCTCTGAAATTGCAACCTTGAAGTTTTTATAACCTCTTCTCCCTCCATAAAAATACCTAGTTCTTCTATGTTCCAATCTCATTAACAAAAGTGGCTTGACTTCTATATGATCCTCCATGATATTATGTTTGTTTGCACCTTCAATATAAAGCTAAGAAAGTGTTATAATGCAAATTTTGAAGTTGATTACTAAGATTTTATGGTTGACTAGACAAAGGCTCTAATTTGATTGTTGCAAATGTTGCTTGGGTGGTTTAACAAAAAGTACTCATAGAAGAAAGGCTAATATTAGTTGATAAAGAGGTAATAGACCATTTTCCACATTTGAGGTGAGATGTTGAATTAGGTGGTCAATTTGATAATCAAACAACATAAAATTTTACAACATTTGGAGGTGAGATGTTAAGTGGTTGATCGGAAAAAATCTAGCATGCATCTTAATGTGTAACTAGATCCATACATGCCCCAAATTGGTACCTCAAAATTCAAGGTATCATAGCACCCAAAACTACAGTTTAGCCTGTGCCATTCAAGGAATATGTTGCAAGAATTCAATGATATCAATTCATAATGAAATCATCATATCTACATTTCTCCATTTTATATATATTTAGATGCCCCAAGTTCGTACCTCAAAACTTAGTCTATCATAACAAGACTACATGTTTATTATATGTCATTCAAGGAATATGTTGCAAGATTTCAATGAGCAAATATTCATGATGGAAATCATCAATATCTCATGTGTACATTACAATTTGTATTCGCTACAAAGTTTGGAAATTTTTCATTTCTTCCCAATTGTCGAGACTAAGAAGGCTTGATATTAGCTCTAGGGCTCTAGATGGGCCTCCTATGCTTACCAAACCATCCTCACGGTCATGGGTAGGAGTGTCTGGAGGCTACACGTTGCTCTAAATAAATCACATGTTTGTATTGATTTGTAGTCCAACGATTTTTCCCATCCCAACTTCAACAGAGGGAGTATACCACATATACAAGTGATCGACACCTTGTTGCACACACATACAGAGCACCCCCTAGCAGATCACTATAACTCTTATGGCTTTCCCACACCCCAATATTTGGCCTTAGGATGCGCCGCCTCAAACATAAAACATAATTGTAACATTATCCACTCTTTTTCCAAGCTGCATGTTCCAGGAGATATTTTTGTTTTCTCACTTAATCATTCCCCAAAGAAAATCATTCTGTCTTATAGCTCAGGGATCCTCACACTCTCATCGTTGGTCAATATTTTTAGCAACCAATTGCAACCCATCTAGGAGACTTCCTCTTTCTTGATACTATGTATAAGAATTCAAATGCAAGGTATAATACCATATAGTGGTTGAATAGATTAACCACAAATAAGCCGACATGTCATGTGAAAAAAACATTCTTTCAAAGATTTCCTTTCAAATGTATTGTCGTATTGCTTAAAAACAATACAAAACTCATATGTACTATTATCCCTTTAAAAATATTAAAAGAACTCTATATGGTTCATTTCAATGTACAAGAACTTATATTTCTATATAAAATTATTGACATTCCAACTTTTTTATGTGTTCATTTATTATGTAGGGTGTTTTCTATGTGTCACAATTTTTTTTCATAAAAACACCCCGTAAATGACCACTTTAATACATGAATGGGTGTAGGCTGAGGCAAACCTCATGCTCTGTAGCCATTATATACTCACAGACCTTCCCCTAATTTTAGTAAATTTTGTCACCCCATAAACTAATATTTTTTCATTAAATAACTATTTTTGTGATTTTAATCATTTATTTTAATATTAATAAATATTTTTTCTGATTCTCAAATTTATAAAGCTTATGTGGATTTTGATTTAGCATTGTATTCAATATAACTCCATAAGAACACCATTTGGACCATAAAAACCTATGAACTTAACATTTTTCTACTAAATCCCACATTGTAAATTTTATGATTTGATTTTCATTACAAAATTCAACTCTCACTAATGCACATTAAAAGCTCATAATCAAATCATCATCTCATATGCACATTTTAATCTCCATTTGCTATGACATTTGTGAAATTTTTGTATCACTCTCTTAGTAAGGTTTGCAAATTTCACTAATGAAATTTGCTTCTATGGAGGGAGCTAAGAAACCACCAAATATATACTTAGAACTAATGTACCTTAAAATGATATACCTAGAAATGAAATTTGCTTATTTGTGTGTGTGGGGTGGGGGGGGGGGGGGTTGTTTAAAGAAACCACCAAAGATATACTTAGAAATGAGCTTTTAGACTAAAAGGTGGATAGTTATTTGAATGAAGGTGCCATATGCCCCCTCTCCATCGCTATATTGCTTTGAGTTTATCTAGTTATAATTTAGGCATATCAACACTTTCCTTTGTATGATGATACAGTAAAATTAGCAATAAAAGCATCTATTGTTAGCCTCCTCTTGATAATTCCCTGCAATTGAAATTGTAGGAACCCTAAATGAAGAACTATCTCATGCCCCACAATCTAGCCACCCTTTATAGTGTAGTTTAAAATCTAATAATAATAATAATAATAAATCTTTTGAAATGTTCAAAACTCTTATGCAAGCCATTATGGTTTAGGTCCATATGAAATGACATGAAGGTTACTTGAACCTACACGGATGACACTTCAATCATTAGATCCTTAAGATGCAATATGGTTGTCAACAATTCTTATTAAAGTGTCTTTGTAGTGGCCCAAAATCTACTTACGTCTAGTCATTCTAATCATTGAAAGGGTATTGACATTTTAAACAATATTTTCAACTATTTTTTGTAAAGGCAAGGCAAGTTGCTTGTGACGATTGTTCATGCATTAACTTTTGTTTAAATGCAACTACTCATCTTAAAGACATTATGTTTAATATTAGAAATTGTACCTTCCTTAACACCTAAGGAAAACAATTATGGATAGCCAGCCTCTAAATCAAGGGGAAAGAAAATTGGATTTCTAGACTTTAAAGTAGATAGGCTTGATTTAGTGTGTAGATCATAATGAAAATGTATTTGCAAAACCAATGTAGACAATATAAGAATGGAAGCAATTGATTGGAAGTTGGAAGATTTCCAAGCACAACTTGTGCACTTGATATTGACTCTTCAACAAAGTAAAAAATTTTAAAAGCTTCCAATTTCTTTCTTAAACCTCTCACTAAGGTAATCTTATGTCTTATTTCTATAGCTCCTTCATAGCACTTTCAACAAAAAAAAGGTGGTGCACTTTCACTTACCCTTGCATGGAGAAAATGAGAAAATCTTTGCTTTAGATGGATTTTCTTGCATAGATTATATATGTGAACAATTTGTAGTTGACATTTGTGTGTGTTAGTTATGAAAAAGGGTCTTCTAAAAATGCCTTTGGTATTTGGAGAGTGAATCTTAGAGGCACCAATTTCTCCCGTTTTTGTTGCACTCTGGGCGCATCCATGCATGTGTGTGTGTGCATGCACACACATGCACATGCACGCATGTGCACATGCATGTGTGTGTGCACGCATGCATGCACGTGACATGTGTGTGTGTGTGTGTGTGTGTGTGTGTGTGTGTGTGTGTGTGTGTGTGTGTGTGTGTGTGTGTGTGTGTGTGTGTGTGTGTGTGTGTGTGTGTGTGTGTGTGTGTGTGTGTGTGTGTGTGTGTGTGTGTGTGTGTGTGTGTGTGTGTGTGTGTGTGTGTGTGTGTGTGTGTGTGTGTGTGTGTGTGTGTGTGTGTGTGTGTGTGTGTGTGTGTGTGTGTGTGTGTGTGTGTGTGTGTGTGTGTGTGTGTGTGTGTGCGTGTGTGCGTGCACACACACGCACACATGTGCAAGTATGATTGCACACACATATAGACATGTAATCACATCTCCACATCTTTGTGTGTATATGTGTTGGGTCATGTTTGTGTGAATAATGTGTGTGCACATGAGAAGCAATTATATTTATTTTAGAAATATTTTGTGTCATTAAGGAATAAAACCTTTTTTTAAATATTAAGATGTGAGCAAATAAAAGTTTTTTCTTTTTTTTTGAAAGTGTTCAAATTGATTGCATTGTACATTTTTAAATTTTACATTAAATGTATTTGAAATGAAGACCTTGAATTAGTCGTAAATGCAAAATTTTCTAAAGCCATTGATTATTCATGTTAATGGTTTGCATTAGAGTTTTTTGCATTCCATAACGTACATAAGAAAAACATCTTAAATAAGACAATTTTACAAAGAGTTTCCATTCATGATAAAAATTAGATACAATACTCAATTATCATTTATATACTAGTTAATGGATGTCATCATATTCACCAATCCACTAATCTCAATAGGCTTAATGCGAAATGTTATCCTTTCATATATTATTTTTAATTTCGGAGATATATTACCAATGTATGCATTATTTTCTTCATATGTTGAAGATTTGGCATATCCAAAGTTTATTTTTATTAGATTTTTCTTGAAAAACAAAGATGGGTAATTATGCTTTGCCATATACTATTAAAATTGTGCATCATGGACAAAAGATTAAAAACATGGAAATGTGAGCTTTAACATTGAGCATGGTTTGGATCAAAACCCACTATGAGAGAGAGAGAGAGAGAGAGAGAGAGAGAGAGAGAGAGAGAGAGAGTAGAGGATTTAGCTTTCTGATGGATGAAATCAACCCTTTAAGCCAATTGGCAACCACATACAATGTTGGCCTGTGGTCTTTGTCAACTATTTCTCTCTCCATGTCTCGCAACCAAGAATGGCCATCTCATTCTTAGTCTATTGATTCTTGATTGGTACAAGGTGAAGTATATGAACATCTATCTCGAGTCTTTGATTGAGGAGCTTTAACTACTATGGATAGGTGTTCTAGTAAGTGATATGAGTAGGCAGGTTGACTAGCATAGAGGTGTATTGGTCTGAGGGATCTTATTATGGACCATGCATGACTTTCTTGGGTACAAAGAATGCTCTAAGGCCTTTGGGCCTTTCTCAAAAAACCGTTGGAATTTCTATAACATTTACATCTAAGGGTTTTCAAAACATGGAAATGGTGTTCTTTTGTCCAAAGTGGGTCAGCCGTGGGGATGGATTGTCGCAACTATTCCTTGAATGTTTCCCAATTTGAAATTATGTTTTAAAGGATGAGTTACAAGCTCGAGCACATCTTTTGCATTGGTAAACCCATGAATTTGGGTGTGAACTCAACGGACCATTCTCTGGATCTATGCCTATTTTCGACTCCCTAAAGCATGTCTTCGTTTACCATGCCCTTCCTCGTCTTTGGGTGCCTAAGCATCCACCGTAAGCCCTTTGGGAGTACAGAGGATCAAAGGTTTCCTTCTTGATAAAGTATACGATTGGTTTGAAGAACATCTCGAGATTCAAGTGATTGTCGATGATATTACAAGTAAACTAAACGATTATTAGAAATAGACCCGTACAGCCTCATAGGTCTGGTTAGCCTCGGCAATACAACCATGGTATAGGTATATATCACATGCCTCATGGATGCTCGATCAATAGTACATGTAAATTAGCCACAATATTTTAATTATTCATAATATGGCATTCTAAGATTTTAAACTATGTAAGTCTTGTCATAATCGGCTATCATGGCTATCCTATGTGTGGACGAATGTTAAATGCACAAAAATTGTGAGCTTTGAAGAAGATGAACTATGAAGGACATTAATTGTTTCTCCCAGAGGATCATGAGCTTTGATTTGGTTTCTTGGAAGAACACCAAAACACAACAACAATGGATTACAAGACCCTACGGGTGGAAGGTGGTGAGACATTGCCAAATGGAATGAAGAGATTTTCTATTTTCCACACGTTACCATATGAGAATACCATATTGATCAATCATCTTCTTGATCAAATGCACATATATCAAGAACATTGGAACTATCTTATGGGAGCACATCATAGGGTCAAGAGACTTGATGGCTACTCACGATGACATGTGAGGAGAAAATTCCATGCAAGCATATGGGGATGGACACATTCATCTCCCGACAAACGCCACATTGATAATGTTAACAATAGTGGAATAGAAGGATAATAACATTATCTCAAAGATCCACTTGTTGATTGCTAGGGTCTCATGCAAAATTTGCATGGGGCCTTCACAAAAGACATTCAACTAAGGGGTTTGAAGTCGCATGGCTAGAACAAGGTGTGTTAGGTACGCATTCGTATGTAAATCTCGAGTTGATTGCACTCAAGTCTTGTCATTACTTTTTACCTTTTTTATTTCTATTATTTTCTACTTCTTAAATATTCAGATCATAAGGTCATTAACTTCAGAGGCCCGCTTAGTGATATACTCACTTGGCAAGCTTGTGTAATGGATATCACATAAGGAAATCCATATATCCTCCATAGATGCATCAAAGAAAAACTTCATTCAATTAGTCATGCTATTAGAGAAGTACTTTCCTAGCTTCATCCTCACCATTCAAGTGCATTTACTAATACACCTTGTGGATGAGGTATCTGTTGCAAGCACAATACACAATATGTGGATGTTCTTCCTTGAATGCTTCATAAAGTGACCGAAAGGCTTTGTGTAGCAAAAGGAAAGACCTGAGGACTCTATGGAGGAAGGGTGCTTGATGTCAGATTCAATAGTTTATATTATAGAATATTTAGGGAATCATGACAGTGACATGCAATCCCTATGGCATCTACAAGAGGATCATTGGATAGTTAAAGAGGTGGCCCAAGGCCAAGGGTAAGAAAAGAGGATGGATAACTCCCTTGCAAAAAAAAAAAAGACAATTTTTGCATGCTACATCATCCAGTCATAGAACTGGTTGAATTTGTACGAGATTGCAAAGGAGTGAAGATTGGCAAGATAGGCCTTTAAGGCATCTCATAGAACATGGCCCATGCATTATCTAGAGCATTTGGAGGCATTACACACCTTCATGACCCCCATGTGGTTATATGAAGAGTTAAGAAGAGCTATAGATGAGGGGGTGAATCCAACCACAATGGAATGGGAGTTCTCTAGAGGCTATAGACTCAAGGTACAATTGGTGGGATAACTTGCTTTGTTATGCATGCTTGCATGATTACCATACATTTTCTCATGGTCCATCTTTTCTTGTCTTTTTTTTGTACAAGTCATATTCTACATTGTGATCTTATGGCAGACATTTTCAAGTGGAGCACATAAACTAAAAACGATATGATTATGGTGTAATGGCAAAGTTTGAACAAAAGAACCATCATAGGGCTATGTATGCAAACGCCATGGTGGTGGTAATAGCTAAAATGGACTACTTCAAGAAGATCCAAGAGATTTCAGGGGTTGATTACCACACTTTCAACATGTTCATCTTACATTTCTAGTGGTACAAAAAGTGGTCATGGAGGGCCCAAGTGCAACTATTCGAAGGGGCCCTTCAAGATTTATAGATGTGGACTCCAAAAAATTCTAGATGGACCTCCATAAAAAACATCATCCACATAGATGATTATGATGACCAAATCTACATCTCCCTTTCTCACATAAAGTGAGTGATCAACATCAAAAACATAAAAGACAATGTTGACAAGATACTCTCCGATCTTGTCACATCATGCTCCAAGTGCTTGCTTTAGCCTATAGAGCACTTTCTTTAATCTGCATACATGTATGGGATGCTCTAAATCCTCATAATCTACTGGCTGGTCCATATACACCTCTTCTTAAAATTCACCATACAAGAAGGCATTCTTTATCACAAATTCTTAAAGATTTAGCCCCTTACAAAATTATGCACAATGTGTAATTCACTTTTCTTGTGCACAGTCCTAGTCTGACATCATCAACCTTCTCAAGCATATAACTTATGCATATTGACTTGAATAACTACCAAGCTTGGTAAGCCTCTTTCCTACCTTTAAAAACCCATCTTGAAAGTGTTATCTATCATCAAATGTCTTTGATATAGAATAAATTTTGAAATCATCATAGTGTCCCAAACTATCTACTGCAATAGCATACATCCATATCATCCTCTTGGCTTAAACAGTCACTTGATAATCACCCACTAAATAATACATAGAGCCCAAACACTCCTTCTTGGTGCAAATAGCCCTCATATCAGGCTTAGCAACACATGAAGGCCACTAGAATCAAAGGTCCACTTTATTATCTCACATAAGTCATCCTCTTGAAAGCAGTCACTTGGATCATAAATCTAAATATATCTTGTATAGTTTGCATCCTCTGTTACAGTCTCTTGCAAAATTTTTAACATCTTACCATCATCAATCAAGGCATTCATTCCCTTTGAACTTTAGTCATAATTTCCACTACTTGTACTATTGAAGCATAGGTAGAGAACATATCTATGTCATCAAACAACATGTATATTATCATGAAGCAGTACATCCTCTACTGCCTCTAAAACTACAATATGTTTAGGCAAAGCCATATCTTCAAGCAAAGCATCATACACAATCACCATCATTGTATCCTCTACTTTCATTGTCCAAGCATAGTCCTCATTAGACAAAACACATGTATCATGTGCACCCTCACACAATACCGTATCTATATGCATTGTCACTATTTCATCTGCATTACACAAACATTTTAGCATATGCACTTGTATTCATATCATCATTAATATGTATTTGCATTGTCTCTAGTAGATTCACATCCTCATGTAAAGCATGTGCACCATACTTTGACAGTGTATTTGCAATACCATCTGTCGAAGTGTCCTAGCTTTTTTCTTTTTGCTTTTCCTAATCTTATTTTTTCTCTTTCTACTCTTCTTATTGCTCTTTATGTTCTTCTTTTTTCTCTTTTGTTGTACACCCTCCATATATTGCTCTGGTTTAGGTCTAGCAGGAGGTGCAAACTTCCGCTACTTTCTTCAAAATGCCAAGATTCCCTTCATCTCTCTTCTTCTTCTCTTTTACAATTACTTCTATATTCTATGTTTTAACTTAGCCATAAACTGAATAGGTATATATAGGAGCTTCCCTTTTAGGCTGAGCTCTTATAGTCTATTTTGTACTACTCAACTCTATTTGAGGCATCTTGCTCTTTTCTAAAGTCTACAAGGCATAGGTCCAAATATTTGTCTTTTTATCCTCAAGCTTCTTCTCAATTTGTAGTCCATAGACTCTATCATCTACAATGGAATATACAGTCCACGTAGATAAATCCTCTAAAATCTTCTTCATGCCACCCTTGCCATAGTTTGTGGCAATAAATTGATGCCAGGAGGCATATTCCACGGTGGATTCCGTGAGGTTTTACGGTGGATTCCGTAAACTTAGATGACCGGGGCTCATACGCAAAGAGGATTCTTTGTGCGAGAAGTTGATGGGGACGCCTGTCCTTTTCGGGCGTTTCATTAATTTAGTGTGTACATGGGTGATTCCATAGCGGGTGATTCCGCAAAATGCATATTAAATTAATAAACGTTTATGAGTTTAGAGTGCGCACTCGTAATAAATTAAGGTTAGGATTTATTTCTAACCAGTTGATTTATTTATGTAGCTGAAGACTGCTAGGTATTCACTTTTGTCGGTTTAATTGTATTATTTTACTAACGATTGTGAATGCTTCAGTTGATGTGTAGAGATAGCAGCAGTGGCAGAGGAAAGCATTGGAGTCTAGTAGGTTTTCGACCTTTGGACTATATTTTGATAGGCGCCACGCCTATATTTTGTTATGTCTATAGAGACATTGATTATTGATTATTATTTTGTATGCGCTTATGCGCCTGGATATGTTATTTCTATTTGGACATTGAGATTGGGCATGCCAGACACTATGGGCACCGTCCATTAGCTTTATTTTCCTATTTTTGTAGAAAGCAAACTCAAAAGCTAAAAAGCTTGTCATATTTTTGTAATTGGGCTATTATTGAGCATGAAGATTGGAAATATACATAAAATACATGCTTTGTGAAGCGCTCACACAAGGCATGGGGGAGATTGAACCCAATTTGTCTCTTGCCTCTTGTCGTGCATGCTTTTACATGGGTTTTTGTGCAAAAAGGTAGAGTACTTTGTTCTTGGGGACCTTCCGGGATTCACCACGTGAGCTATCTGCGACCGATCTGCGCACCAGTGGTATCAGAGCGGAGCAGAGATCAAGAGCTTCCAATCGCTACCAATCTCAGGCGAAGGCGGAGCTCCAAGAACAAACGGCCTCTACAGTCAATCTCGTCGCGAACCGTCGATACAGGCAGACTTTTGGCGATCAAGAACCTCTGTTTCCACTGTCAAATCGCGAAGGACCAGGCTCTGTAGGCGGAGGACCACTCAATCATCTCCATCAACAAGTCGTGGACAAACAGTGAGAAAAAAATTTCATATTTATTTTCTATCTCAAGTTTAAGCTTGAGTTAAGCTTTAGGAGAAAGCTTAATACTTCAAAAACTTCATCACGAGCTGTATGAGTGGGTCCGAAATTTGCGCAACGTCATCAAACACATATTCTTGTCCTCCACGATCTGCGTCGATTACTGACGACTCTTTCCCCTTAATAAGCTTTAGTCACTAAGCTTATTAAGCTTAAGCTTAATTCCTTAAGCTAAGTCACACAACTCTCTGCAAGTTACACAGGTCCGACAAGTTCGCAAACTCCGGGTCTCGCACTTCTGAAGTCAAGTTCCGCAAGTCAACGGTAATCAAGTTCTGCAAGTTCTGCAAGTCGGCCTAAGTCCAACAAGTCAACAACTCTGCAAGTCTGCTAAGTCTGCAACTCTGCAAGTCAGACTAAATCAGAACTGACTAGTGCTTAAAACTCATAGAAGACTTGTTCGTATGCAAAAACTCTGAACTGGAAAGTTGTTCGCAGCAAGCTGTTCTACCTATCTACAAGTTCCTTGAAGTACTTTCAGCAAACGGAGACAGAAATATTGCAGAATTTCTGAAAATTGAAGAAGAAATATCCAAAAAACACATAGCCTTGTAACCCCAAATTTGAGCTACGCTCATTCCGCTAACCGATTTTGAGTGAGAAAGGTTTGTTGAGTTTTACAGGATGACTACCCCACGTATGGATGATCCTATGGTTGAAGACGACCTACCCGAGCCTACCATGGAACAAAAGCTGGATCTAATCATGCTACAATTGGAAGAAGAGCGAAGAGCTAGGCAAGCTTTGCAAGCGCAATTGACAAAGCTACAAAGAGCGTCCATTGATAAAGAAGAACCTCAAGCTGAAGATTTGATTCGCCGTACCATCGAGGCCACTCTTGAAGCACAAACCATTCGCAAGGAATCCAAGATAAGTAAACGAAGTTTCAAGTTTCGCACTTTCAATGGCATAAGAGAAGGAAAGACTGTTTTATCATTCATTAGCCAGTTTGATGACTATTTCCAAGAGGAAACTTATCCCGAAAAAGATAAAATCAAGTGTGTTACTAATCATCTGATAGACAGAGCATCACTTTGGTGGACTGTAGTCCGCAAGAGTATAGAATGTCCTGCTACATGGGAAGATTTCAAGAAGAAGTTCATGCAAAATTTTCTTCCACCGCAATTTCATGAGAAGGCTATCAAGCAATGGGATTTACTTCAACAACGAGATCGTGAGCCTATTTCACAATATACAGAGCGTTTTTGGAATGCACTCCTACAGCTACGCATGCTTGAAGACGTACCAGAGACAACACATAAGCGGAAGTATATGTCTGGACTTCTTGGACATTACTACGCTGAAGTGAACATGTTCAAGCCTGCTACCCTTGAAGATGCCATCTCCTTAGCTCACGACACTGAAAATAAGTTACGCGGAAGATATCGACGACCACAGCCATTCCAAGCCAATGGTAATTATGGATCTAAACAATTCAATTCCAATTTTCGAAGGTTTAATCCAGGTCGTTTCTCATCACCATCTTTCCGCAAGAATTGGCCTAAACCACCTACATTACCATCCACTGTCAATTCAAATTCTAAGCCTATTCCACAAGCAAATCCAAATATACCCAGACTCCCAGCCATTGCAAATAATGTGACCAAAGCCAAGCCAATAGTATGCTACAAGTGTCACCAGCCAAGGCATCTCGCAGCAAATTGTCATTCAAAGAAGCCATCAGCACATATCAACTACCTTGGAGCCATGGATGAAGAAGAGCATGAGGATATGCCAAATTTCACTGAAGAAGAGGATGATATTACTACTACTTCCGACACTTTACCAGGTATGCCTACTTCACATTCATTGTTGACTATGAAATGTATGGTGCATGGAAAAGAAAGAACTATAATGCATGATGACGGTAGTACCCATGACTTTATTTCAGCAAAATTGGTAAAGGAATTAAAATTGCATACTGTACCTACGCATTATCGCATAAAAGCTACATTTTTAGGCACTAGGTACAATGGCACACAAGAAGTTCAAGATTTAGAAATTCAAATTGGTCCATATATTGAAAGAAGAAATTTCTTAGTTGTCCCATTACAGTCAAGCGACATTATTCTAGGAATGCCATGGAGACACCAACATAATCCCAATATAGATTATTCCACACACACAATGAATATTAATTTTCAAGGAAAATCTATTACATTATTTGGTATGCATGCATCTCATATTTTTCCACTGCTTTCGCATACTCAAGCAAAACGTGCACTACGCAAGAATACTAAATCATATCTCATTTGGGTGAATGAATTGCACGCAAAGGAAAATCATACGCATCCTAGGCATAAGGAATTTCTTGCATATTTTAAGGACTGTTTTGCAGAAGACCTACCACCAGGTTTACCTCCATCACGTCCAGAAGACCATAAGATTGATCTAATACCTGGCACACAACCACCTTGCAAAGCACCATATAGGCACAATCAAATAGAGCAAAAAGAAATCCAGAGTCAAGTTGAAGAATTACTAAATAGAGGCTTAATTCGACCTAGCAGTTCTCCATTCGGTGCACCTGTGCTCTTAGTCAAGAGAAAGAATAATACTTATCGTATGTGTATTGACTACCGAGCATTAAATAAGATCACTGTAAAGAATAGGTATCCTATACCTAGAGTTGACGACCTTATGGACAAACTGCAAGGGTCTTCTATATTTAGTAAAATTGACCTTAAGTCTGGATATCATCAGGTGAGGCTAGATAGATCCGACATATTTAAGACTGCATTCAGGACACAGTTTGGCCATTACGAATTCTTAGTCATGCCATTCGGATTAACTAATGCACCTACTACTTTCAGTAGAATGATGAACCGTATTTTTCTGAAATATCAATATTGTGTGATTGTTTTCTTTGATGATATTTTAGTGTTCAGTCAAAGTGAAAAAGAGCATTATGAGCATTTATCATCAGTTTTTCAATTACTGAAAGAAAATCAATTGTTTGCAAATCCTGAAAAGAATGAATTCTTTAAGACAGAAATAGAATATCTAGGTCATATTGTATCAAAAGAAGGAATAAAAGTTGATCCTAAGAAAATTGATGCAATATTGAATTGGCCTGTTCCTAAAAATGTACATGAATTATGCTCATTCCTTGGTCTTGCTAGTTTCTATAGGAAGTTTGTACGTAATTTCTCATTACTTGCTTTACCATTAACCAAACTTCTTAAGAAAGGAATTGTTTATCAATGGACTGAAAATCAGCAAAAATCCTTTGACTTACTAAAACGTGCATTAACCAATGCCCCTATTCTACAATTGCCTGACTTTAATAGACCATTATTTTTAGTTGTGATCGATGCTAGCGGATCAAGAATATGAGCCGTATTAATGCAAAACAACCATCCAATAGCATATTCTAGTTCTAAGCTGAAACCCTCTGAGCTCAAATATTCCACTTATGACAAGGAACTCTTAGCAGTTGTACAAGCATTAAAACAATGGAAGCATTATTTAATGGGTTCAAAATTCATGATAAAGACTGACCAGCAAAGCATTAGACATCTACTTAGCCAACCCCAAATTTCTGACCGTCATATCAAATGGACTTCCTTCATTCAAAGTTTCCATCCTATCATTCAATACCAACTTGGAAAAGAAAATGTAGTTGCTGATGCATTGAGTAGAAGACCTGCAATTCATAACATTTCTATCATATCTTTTGATTCTTTGATTGCTATGAAAGACACATATCACCAGGATATTACTTTTCATTCTGATTGGCAAAAATTAGTTCAAAATAATTTCATTCATGTTGATTCATTGTCATATAATGATGGATTTATGTTCTTTGAAAAGAGACTGTGTGTTACTATTCCATTCCGATCTTTTGTTTTGAATGAAATTCATTGTCCCCCATATCAAGGTCATAGAGGTATCATTTCTACATTACGCATGTTAACTGAAGATTTTTATTGGCCGCATATGGATGCAGATGTATCTAATTTCGTTTCTGAATGTTTGATTTGTCAAAGAATAAAGAGACATCATGGTAAACAGTATGGATTATTAATGCCCTTGTCTATTCCATCTAAACCTTGGGAACATATTTCTATGGATTTCATTACTGGTTTACCAAATACTAAATCTAACCATGACATGATTTGGACAATTGTAGATAGATTTAGTAAGCAAGCATATTTCATTGCATGTAAGAAAACTTTAACAGCATCACAAGCAGCACAGTTATTTTTGAAAACTATTTTTACTAACCATGGATTGCCGAAAGTGATTATTTCAGATCGAGATTCTAGATTTTGTAATAATTTTTGGATTACACTGTTTGCAAATCTAGGCACAAAGATTGATTTCTCATCTGCATTTCATCCAGAAACAAATGGACAAACAGAAGCCACAAATAGCACCATTCTAGATCTTTTACGTGCATACACTATCTCTAAACCTCAGACTTGGGATACTCATTTACATTTATTACAGTTTGCTTACAATAATACACCGCACACATCTACAAAGAAAGCACCTTTTGAAGTTATTTATGGATATAGATTATCTACACCTGTTGCATCTTTGTCTAATAGAATACAGAGTGCTGATGATATTGCTGTTATGCATAATAGTATTTTTGATGAAGTAAAGGATATGATTGCTAAAGCCCAACAATCATATACCAAACAAGCCAACAAGAAAAGACAAGCTATGAATTTCAAAGTTGATGATTATGTTTGGCTTAGAATAGAAAAGCGTAGACTGCAAAGTGTAGATAGACATCCAGTTGTCAAATTAGCTCCTAGATTCTATGGACCATTTAGAATCATTCATAAGATTAATGACAATGCATTCAAGTTAGAATTGCCATCTCATTGGAAAATTCATAATACATTTCATATTAGTTTATTGAGACCATTTAGAGGCCAATTACCTATCCACCCTGTCTATGAAAACCCACCTTTACTAGAAGAAGAGACTGAAATACTTGAACCCGAAGCCATCATAGACACTGACTACATGACCACTAGAACTGGCCGAAGGTATTCTAGATATCTAGTAAAATTCAAGAACCATCCTGTAGAGGAAGCACAATGGATGCACGCTAGAGACTTAAATGCTTTCCCCACTCTGTTAGCTCCACATTGAGCTAATAGCAATTGAGGTCAATTGCTATCCCACCCCGGGGGTATGATGCCAGGAGGCATATTCCACGGTGGATTCCGTGAGGTTTTACGGTGGATTCCGTAAACTTAGATGACCGGGGCTCATACGCAAAGAGGATTCTTTGTGCGAGAAGTTGATGGGGACGCCTGTCCTTTTCGGGCGTTTCATTAATTTAGTGTGTACATGGGTGATTCCATAGCGGGTGATTCCGCAAAATGCATATTAAATTAATAAACGTTTATGAGTTTAGAGTGCGCACTCGTAATAAATTAAGGTTAGGATTTATTTCTAACCAGTTGATTTATTTATGTAGCTGAAGACTGCTAGGTATTCACTTTTGTCGGTTTAATTGTATTATTTTACTAACGATTGTGAATGCTTCAGTTGATGTGTAGAGATAGCAGCAGTGGCGGAGGAAAGCATTGGAGTCTAGTAGGTTTTCGACCTTTGGACTATATTTTGATAGGCGCCACGCCTATATTTTGTTATGTCTATAGAGACATTGATTATTGATTATTATTTTGTATGCGCTTATGCGCCTGGATATGTTATTTCTATTTGGACATTGAGATTGGGCATGCCAGACACTATGGGCACCGTCCATTAGCTTTATTTTCCTATTTTTGTAGAAAGCAAACTCAAAAGCTAAAAATCTTGTCATATTTTTGTAATTGGGCTATTATTGAGCATGAAGATTGGAAATATACATAAAATACATGCTTTGTGAAGCGCTCACACAAGGCATGGGGGAGATTGAACCCAATTTGTCTCTTGCCTCTTGTCGTGCATGCTTTTACATGGGTTTTTGTGCAAAAAGGTAGAGTACTTTGTTCTTGGGGACCTTCCGGGATTCACCACGTGAGCTATCTGCGACCGATCTGCGTACCATAAATAGACCTATCTCACTAGCACAGATTTTCCCATCCTTTCAAAAAATCAAATTTTTTCTCATAGCATCTCTATAGTCTTCATAGTCCATGTGGCCATGCTCACTACTGTCACACCATATACAACTACAAACAAATTCACTCCTAGGTAGAGTTTGTGAAGGACAACTCTCCTAGGATCTTCTAGCTCTGCCAATTTTATCTACGAATCTCTCATATTCTTCACAAGCTCATGCATAACATCAACTTTTGACATTGTAGAAGTGGGTACAAGAGGTTGTGACCTAGGTACAGGCCTAGGCAATGTAGTGGTATCCATAGTCAACGGACCCATCAACGGCTCATGTCTTATTTGCCTCTTTACCAATTTTGAAACTACTTCTTGGGGACATCTATCCGATCGGTCTTCAATCCATTTTATATAGCATCATCTTCAAGAAGCTCTTCTATTTTTTTTTTGCAATGGAGGATTTACAACTTGTAAGAAAAGCAAGACTTTATGTGTCTCAAGTGTTAGCTACTCTATAGCATTGAATTGCTCATATTTTGCTCAAAAATCCTATATAGCTCTAGAGTGGAAAGGCCTCTTTCCCACTCTAGGAAAGAATTCTATGTCACATGGTTGAGAAAACTAAGAAATGAAGAACATTCAGAACTAAAATAGTTTTTTCTGATTCTCATGAACATTGTCTTGTAGAGAACTAAGAGATAACTCATAACTAAGAAAAATAAGAAATTGAAGAAATAGGAGAACAAAATAGTTAACCCCTATTTTCATATCTAAGTTTCACTGGTAGATGCCCAATAGAGGATAATAGAATGGAGGAAATAGAAACTTTAGGCCTACACGATGGGAAGGATGTAGAATTGAGGTTAGACTAAGAGAAAAGGGGGGAAGGGCAAGATCTTTACATGATAAAAATAGAGGGAAGAGAAGCTTCAAGCTTCAAATGATAGAGAATATGTAGAAGAAAGGTCATTAATGGAGAAAAAAGAAGCTTGAGAATCACAATGGTGAAGAGAAAGCAATGGTAAGAATAGAAGAGGGAGAAAAGTCCGAGAGAGGTTGAATGGTTGATAGAATGGATGAAAGAGAAGCTTCGATCCAACAATGGTGGAGAGGGAAACATTGGGTTCAGGAGAGGAAGAAAATTAAGAGAGATCTTGAATGGATAATAGAATGGAGGAAAGAGAAGCTACAAGTTTGCAATGGCAGATAGCAAATAGTAGTATAGCATGGCTTGAAGAGGAAGAGAAGTAATGAAAAACACCAAGTTGAATATAGAAATGGTCAGAAAGTTGCTTAAGTAATGGCTTGAAGAGGGCTAGAGGAGAGAGAAAGCTAAGAAAATACAAATACGATTGGTTAGCAAGGTGTTTAAGTGGAGCTAGATGCCCTTTTTTTAAAGGGGGAAAAAGTTGGAAAGGTGGGCCCCACTAAAAAATGATAACTCAAAAGGAGGGTAAAAGTGGACTCATAAGAATCCAATAGCTTATTAAAAATCCCAAACTCAATTATTAAGAAAATAATTTACACCACCTATGGGTGCACTCAATTAGCATCCTGCTGGCTAGAATTTCTAGTGAGCCTAATGGTCTAACCATTTTTTAGTACCATCCTCCACTAATGAGGTCTTCAAGCATAACACAAAAGTTGACATGTCCTTTACATGACAATCCCACAACAATTTAAATGTAAAAATAAATAAAAATCACCATCTTAGATTTTTATTAAAATGTTGCATGGAAGGTCCATATGTTTTTGGACAAGCTCCTTTGATATCTTGCATTGAGGAATAGCCTAGCTAATTAAGGTGAAGAGGTTACATTTTGAAGGAGTGATGAGATTGTCTTGAATTAAGTCATCTCATTTGGATAATAATATAATGCATACCACTTTCACTTTGTCTTCCTTATAGAAGTGAACTAGAAGACCTTCAAAAATTAGCCTAGTTTCACAACCTAATGATGTACTTGTAGCATTCACTCTCTTTGTCAACATCATAACCCATATAGACCAATCTATTAAAGATTGGTTGATTTGTCCTAAGTTTGGGTATTTATCCATTTTGAATCTGAAAAGCATCATCAAATAAGGTTTGTGATAATTATATTTTGATAAAGGCAAACCCTTATTATGAAAAACTATACAATGAAACATTCTCAACCTCAATACTAGAATTGTATGGTTAACTTAGATTGATTTTGACACTTTTCATTTTAATAGCTCCATAGACTTTGGTGTTTAAGTGCTCTGTATTATTTACATGATGGATAAACCTACTTTTTGAAATCTTGAACAATTCTTGTGTGTGTGTGTGTGTGTGTGTGTGTGTGTGTGTGTGTGTGTGTGTGTGTGTGTGTGTGTGTGTGTGTGTGTGTGTGTGTGTGTGTGTGTGTGTGTGTGTGTGTGTGTGTGTGTGTGTGTGTGTGTGTGTGTGTGTGCGTGTGTGTGCGTGTGTGTGCGTGTGCGTGCGTGTGCGTGCGTGTGCGTGCGTGTGCGTGCGTGTGTGTGCGTGTGTGTGTGCACATGCGCATGTGCATGCATGTACACACACACACACACACACACACACACACACACATGAATGTGAGATGTGCATGGACAAACACAAAAGCCTATGTTTATGTGTGTACATCCACATACACATGTGTAAATGTGCATGTGTATAGAAAATGCATGACTACCCAACATCTCGCATGTATGCTCACTCCCATGCATATAAAAATGTGCATGTGATTGCACAAGATGCATGTGTGTGATTTTCCTCTCATGTGTTTAATATGAAGGATCATCTCAAATACTAGCTTAACTTTGATGAGGTGGTCATGGTAGCAAGTGTGTGTGTGCATGCATGGGTATACATGCATATGTCCATGTTGGTGATTGTATATCCTTTCCAATAGCTTGTTGTCCGACTTGCACACTCTAGCGTACCATACAAGCATTCCTTGAGCACTTTGCATGCATGGACACCTAGCCACTTCATAGTAGCTTCATGCTACTATGTAAAGCTATCATGAACCAATATTGCAAAAAAACACAAATAGCATGACAATTCTCTTTCTAGGCTTCTTCATCCCCATGTATTGGCCTTTGGGATGTCATCACTCTCTCTCATCTTTTTCTCTCTCACAACTCTCTCTCTCTCTCTCTCTCTCTCTCTCTCTCTCTCTCTCTCTCTCTCTCTCTCTCTCTCTCTCTCTCTCTCTCTCTCTCTCTCTCTCTCTCTCTCTCTCTCTCTCTCTCTCTCCCCATGCCATTTGCTAACCACTATCATGCTCTACAACTCCCACCCACTTGAAAGCACTATTAGTTGTGTCCTACTCTACTGCAAGCATTGCTTTATTGCTTGGCTACTAATCTGGGTGCTCTACTTGCTAAGGGGCACACACACACACACACACACACACACACACATTTGTGTGTGAGCCTATGGAAAGAGAAAAAGTTGCCCTGTCAAAGGAACAAAGAAAAAGGCTCTTCAATTTCAAATTTTCTAGGTTTGGTAATTGGTGGTATGTTTGGCGGGGCCTCAAGAGGTGTGAGCCCTCCCTCAAGCACATCCAAAGTTATAATATAGTTCAACTTAGAGGCTTAGACTATTATCCATTATGTGTCAAAATAGTAGAGGCAAAATCTTAGGGAAAAGGTAAATACCACATAGAGTGGATCATACAAATTAATTCCTACCTCATGCTTATGGGGTACCTTATGCTTGTGTGGTGCCTCATGCTTGTGGGATGCACCTCAAAAAATATAAGTGTACCACTTGCAATTGACAAAAATGTTATTTTATTTGGAATATTTTGGATAAATTTATAAGACTACATTCACAAAATATTTTTTAAATTACAATTTGAAAAAGACATTGTAAGTTTTGTAAGAAAAAGTTATCATTTTATTCCATTTAATCCTTCAAATACATGTGATATAGATGGTTTCTTATAGGTGTAGTCCTTGAGGCCTTATGGTAGACACAAAGTCCATCCTTTGGTGCTCGTGTGCCCTTAGTTCTCCATTAGCAGCCTCCATGGACATGCTTTGGTTATCTTATACCCACCAACATTCTACACTATAAGTATTGATCTTGAGGTTACTATCATTTTTAGGTTTGTCATGGAAGAGGTGAAAAAAGTTGGTTCTATTCATGCCAATGATGAGTTGTGGATGGAGGCCTCCATGCCAATAGATAAGAGAATTGATGTGAAGGTGAGGATGTGGCTTAGAAGTATTTCAATTGTGTCAAGTAGGATTTAAATATAGATATCTTTAAGGAGAGTCAAAACACTAACCACATTTAGCTACCACTTCAAGACTTTGTGACTTCATACTACCAATGTAAGCCTTAATGTTATATGTGAAATTGAATCTTTGAACAAATGTATGGTGTTTAAAATAAATTTTAATAGAATCTAAGAAACAAAAGTGATTGGACATTGTGTCACATTTATATCACACTAGTTCTTAGCTAGAAGTGCCATGTCCATTCTTTCGCTATCACAATGCCAACCATAATCTACTGGCACTTGAGCATCCTCTCACCTCACCTTTTCCTTTGACAACATTAGAGAATGATAACTAACTCCTACCCCTACTCGCCATTCCAATCATGCCTCCTCTACAATCAAGTAAACTGAGAATGAAAAAGAAAGTATATCTAAGAGCATATCTATTTCATAATCAAAATGCATATCTAGCTCTCATCCCCACTATGCCCATGTTATTTAAAAGGAACTTTAAATAACCCTTTTTCCTCACGAGAAGGGGATGCATATATCATAAATGTGTATTTTGACCCCTTTAGAATGCAAAGCTACATTATTTAGTAGCACATATGTACCAATCGCACATAGTTTGAATGCAAAGCTACATTATCTTGTAGCAGGCATGTACCAATCGCACATAGTTTAGCCTTTAAAAATGAATTAGAAGTGTGGGGGTGCCTTTACTCTTTCCAATAAAGCAAACATCTAAGAAGAAGAATGTACAAGGTATAAAATAAGATGAACTTATTTGAAAGCATGCACAATCAATAAATGATGAGTTACAAATCATTTGGTTGTATCAATGATGACATATGCTTTTCTTAAAGATAAACATGGCCAACGCATTAAAAAATCCACATTGTAAAGAGTAAAGGGAACCACAGTTTCCTTCATAGAATCAGTTAGCTTCATATATTATTTTTTTCTCGCAAATGACTCTATGACTTGATAAAATAAGTGTCAAACATTGAACAAAATTAAAAATTCTCAATCATAATTAGAGTGTAATATTTAGTATAGGTTGGTAAAAACTTAGAACATGTAAATAAAACTTTCTTTGGATAAATACCTAGATTCATGTCTTGAAATGAATGCACAATGGACTCTGTGCATGCCTTTTAGCCCAAAGAGGGAATCCATCATCTAGCACTACAATAGGATCTATTGTATGAACATGTTCTACATGTATTTATAAAACTCCAATAAGTAGTCAAGAGGTTTGGTAGACTATGTATTTGAAGAGATAAGGGAGAGCATGCCCAATTTGGCGCTAAAAGTCAATCGTTTCTATAATGGAGAAATAATAGGCCTTTAAGATAATCAACACTTCAAATCACACATAAAAATGAAATGCAATTCATCCAAACAAAAGAAGTAGCACATATTTTATATAAAGACTTAATCTAAAGCAGTACTCATGTTTCTCTACAAGTTTTTGGCACTTAAATCATAGGGTGTGTCTTCTTTAATTCCTAGAGTTTCTACTATCATAGGCTTTTCTAGAGTGATGCTCGAGGAATAAGGTAAGGCTCACATTTTAGGGGTATTGTGGTAGTTGGAAATGTTGCTAGCTCATGATGAGGTTAAAAAGGGATCTCTTTAACCGCACATAGAGACTCCATTTTTTGGAGTTAGTCCCCTTATTAACTTGCTAGTTAGACAAATAGTATTTTTATGACTCATGCATCCATGAAAGGGCAATTGAGAGAGAGAGAGAGAGAGAGAGAGAGAGAGAGAGAGAGAGAGAGAGAGAGAGAGAGAGAGAGAGAGAGAGAGAGAGAGAGAGAGAGAGAGAGAGAGAGAGAGAGAGAGAGAGAGAGAGAGAGAGAATGATGATGATGATGTGGCTACATCTCCTCCTTGGAACATGGGGGAAAAGCCAATAGACCATGGGGTAAAAAGTAGGAAAGGGTCATAAAGTGAGTGTTTTTAATAGGAATATATTGTTTCACCCATGTAACGTGCTAGAAAATTCAAAGGGCTTGAGGAGTCTCTTTAATTCCATTCACTTTTTTGTTGTTCCCTCAACATTTGTGGCCTTCCTCTACACCACTATTCCACTTGACGTTTACAACATTACTATCTTAGCCGATCATATTTTGGTATTACTCAAGGATGCATTAGGAGCCATGACACGTGCAAGTAAAGTTGGCCTACATTCGCTGTGGTATTCAAGGAAGGCAATGCATGTACAAGTGCAATAGATTGGAGCTTAGGGCTTGACAGTACATGGAAAATTCATGAATTAACCTAAGAAACAGGGGTACCTTTGAACATGTCGGAGTCTCATTGGAGTTCACACAACGTGTCCTCCATGATGGTTTCTCTATGCTTTCAATGCCTTTCTTGGATGGCTCCATAGGAAAGTTTCCCTCCTTGTATTATAGAAGAAGTCACATTAGCTATTGCTTCATGCACAAGCCTACTAACTCGTGGATGTCAACACTCTTAAGCCTTTCTAAGATTTCCTTCTTTTGTTCTACCACAAATGTATTGTGACAACTCATCAAAGCAAGGCATTTATATTGAGACCTTCCCAACTTTGACAAGAGTGGAATGAGTAGGATTGACGAAGTCCCCCTCTTAACTTCTTGACAAGAGACCTTTTTGCAAATAAAACTAAAGACAAAATATACTGTTCAGGTGTCTTTTAACTCATCATAACATTTATCTAAGGTGAAACCCTATCTTAAGTCAATAATATAAGTTGAGAGATCTACCCTCCTACAACATTTATTGAGAGAAAGAGGTTTCGCTACATTTGGTTCTATGTGGCATGCTTCTAGAAAAGATGATTTTTTAAATTAAGTATAATTTTCACCAAAATAATAGCGATAGTAGATACAACATGTGATTGAAAATGGATGCTCTTTTGTTTCCATAAATCTAAGGAGAAAGTCTAAGTAACTCCACTAAATTAATTCCATGCTAGGATGAGTTCATGTGTGGTCGAAAGAAATAAGTACTATGGTTGGTGAGGCTTGCGGATCCCTTTATCAAGTCCACCATCACTTGATGGGCATCTTTGTCACTTTAGACAATGTCCCAATCATGAGCATCCATCACTTCACACGATGTCGGAGCCGCATGCAAAGTTACTACTACAAATTATCATAAGTAGTCTTTCAATTACCACTTATAATCTAACTAGGGATAGAGTGGATTAAAAATAGGCTTGATGACACAGAGAAGCAACATCAAGTTTTTATCATAATTCATCATGCCTTTTTTGTTTTTAGCTACATTTCATTTTCCACCATGCCAGCTTGCCTAGGGCCCTCTTCCTAAAGTTGGTAGGAAAAAAGGGCAAGCTCAACCTTTAACTTTAAAAGTTAGGGCTTTCAAGACTTAAACCAAGAAGTGCCAAAAATTGTGGTTAACAAATCTTGTCTAGTATTATGGCCAGTTGTATTCCTTGTGTTGGGAGGTTGGAGGTGCCCAAACATATGGTTAACAAATATTGTCTAGGTATGTAGAGATTTGTCTAGGTATGTAGCCAATTTTATCTCTCTTAGGGTTGGGTTTAGCCACAATGAAGGTAAAAACCTTATTTGTTTATTTATTTATTTATTTATTTATTTATATTTGTATGTGTGCATGTTTTGATATTTATATACACACACATGTGTACATATGCAAACATGCATACACACACACACACATATGTATAAGGGTATAGAATAGCTGAAGTCATGGTCTTGGAAAGAAGGCACAAACCAACAAGCTACCTCACAGCCTACATAAGTACTTTTTCGTGGATGTTGTTTTTTCTTGGTCCTAAGGTCTTTCCTCCTTCCAGCCACCTTTGTTTCTCTTTTCTTACAAAAACTTGGACATTGGCATCAGAGTTTGTTGCCTCTGTAGGAAAGCCTGGCTGACCCCCAGTACAGAAGCTCAAATATTCTAGCCAGTCCTTTTGTTTCCTTCTTTCCTCAACCTGGAAACTCTCCTCAATTCTTCCATCTAGGCTTGTCTGAGCCACCGGTACTTACAGTCAGTTTCCCCTCATTTACTTAATTCTGTGTGCTCTGTCTCTCTCTCACCCTCTCTCTCTCTCTGTATCTCTCTGTGTGTGTGCGCTTGTGTGTGTGTGGCTATGCATGTGTATATTTTGTCTGTTAGGCTTTTGCTTTCATATTTCAGATGTCTACAACTGATAAGCCCACTCTCTAGGACAGCTCAAACAGTAAATTCTTCTCCATCCTAGCCGACTCAGGTACAGCAGTAAATTCTCCTACATCCTAGCCTAATCAGGTACAGCAGAGGCTTGAGCTCCCAGAAGGACCTGATGAATTAGACCTGTTGGCACACAAACATCCATGAATTGTCACATTCCCCTCTTCCTCTCTCTCTTCCTCCCTTGCTTAGCTTCTGATTACCTCCCTCCTAATTTGATCTCCCACACTGCCAGAAGCTGCTTCAATCCATCTTGAATAAGCTTCCTGTCATTGATTTTGAGATCAGCTCATGCACATATAAATCTTATATTGCTTTACCATCAACACACACACATATGGATATACATATTTCTCCTCTCACTTCATCTCTGATCATGAATGAATGTGTAGCTCATTAAACACTCTAGCTTTATCGGTAGTTATTACTGCTCAGTCCTTGTCTTCTAGATCCATGCTCTCTTTGCAAGATACACCAGTCCTGTCTTCCTCACCTTCATCCCTATACTCATCTTGTATTTGTTCAAGCTGTAGATCTTCTACCATGCTGCTACTCAAAGAAGAGACCCAATTCATGACTCACGTGTCTCTGTATGTCTTCCAAGCAGTCGACATTGCGCTGCTCCTGTGCCGGCTCGTGCGCTACTTTCCACCATCCTAGTACCTCCAGCTCTGTGCAAGCTCTAGCTTAATTCTCCCTCCACTGCCTTCCTGTAGTAATACCCTCCAGCTCCCATTTCTCATATGATTATATGCACATCATCTCTGATCTGATCCAATGAGCAGGCCTTATACCATATAGACACATGAAATGATCATGGTAATAAAGAGGGCAATCAAAACTTTGATCTGCTCTGATCTCTGCAGCTCTCTTCTCTTCAGCTAGTGACAAGGTGACAAATGGCTCTCAACTGTGGAGGAAGGCCACCAGACAACACAGGTACTTCAAAAGGCAATAGCTACTTGATGCTTAACAACAACAATTTTATCAATAACAGCAGCAGCACCCCATCTACAACCTGCACCAATACCACCAGTAATTTGACCATGGCAAGTGATCAGTCCATGGTGACAGCTGCAGGGTTACTCCCTTCTGCTTCAACCCACTTGCTCGCAGGTCTCCGTCCTGATCACATCAATTTGTCTGGTTTAAATGGTCTGCATGTTTCCTTACCAAATTCTGGAAAGAATTTCTGTTTCAAGTCTGCTGTTTCTGATTTTCTAGTACTGCAGTACTAGGTTAATTGGCTCTAATTTCCTGAAGTTCTACACTTCTAGAGCTTCAATCACATCACTACGTTATAGGTGAGTGTGATAATATTCTGAGCTACCTTGTGGTGCATCCCAAGTCCTCATGTTGCTAGTAAAGTGCCATGGGAGTGCTATATATCAATTGAACATCATGGTCATATGACACTGGTTGTATTGAAACAGCACACAACTAATGCCCTCTACTAATTCTACAGTTGTGTACAGACCCTTGCATAGTCCATGCGTATATCTTTCTCATTAGTCTTCTAACTTTTGAGAATTCTACTGGGATCCAAAGATGCAGACAGTCTAACCATATTACTCATGATTGCATACGCTATGTTGTCAATGATTAAATATGCATATGTGCACTTGCAGGGCCTTGCAGTCTGGTTAACGGCTTCCAGTTCAGAGCTGTGAGCAGTGCACCAATGGCAACACATTCATACTACCAAACAGTGCAGCAGCTTGGCTGCGATGGCAATTCCAATAACATGGAAACAGGCTCACTGATGCATCATGATGACAGCAGTATGGACATGGATCACAACTTTCTGAATCATCCTGTGGAGAAGAAGAGGCGTCTCACAAACGAGCAAGTTAAGTCCCTGGAGGAGAGCTTTGAGAATGAAAGTAAGCTGGAACCGGAGAGGAAAAACCAGCTTGCACAAGAGCTGGGGCTGCAGCCAAGGCAAGTTGCTGTTTGGTTCCAAAACAGGAGAGCACGTTGCAAAACCAAGCAACTAGAAAGAGACTATGGCATCCTCAAGGCTCAGTATGATGCTGTAAGGTCTGAGAAAGACAAGCTGGAAGCTGAGGTAAGGAATATTACAATTCACGAGCTGCAGGCAATAGTACTAGAGGCCAATAGCTTACTAATTGGTTTCACAATGTTTAAGCAGGCCACAATAATGATTAGAACCTGCAGTCATGTATATATAACGGAGATAATTAAGGTCTTCTTAGAACACAGAAATCACCGAAATCACATTACAATATTTGTATGCCTTCTGTATTAGAATGGAACTTGCTGGTGTATTGCAGTGCCATAACATAATCAGGCCTTATGTACTGGGAGGATATTCATTACATGCTTTTGCTATTTCTGCAGTGTGACTCTGCATGGTGTGTGAGTCTTTTTCAACCCTTCAACCCGGTTTAGAAACAACTATTATTGCCTCTTGATGGGTGGGTGAGTAAGAGCTTATTAACTTGTTGACAACAGCTCTGAGAATGTCTGCAACCCACCCCAATCACTGGTTAGAAATCACAAGATGTACTTGGAAATTTCAATTAGGAGACCTTTATATAATCATATATGGAATGCAATTGTACACTAGTGAGCTTGTCTTTCCAGCTTTAATGTCTTCAATTATCTGCTGCTCTAGTGCTTTGATTTCTGAATAATTAGGTATGAGACAGCGAGGCCCAGAAGATTAATCATTGCATGATCACTGTTTTGGCCAAGTTGATTCTTTCTTCAAAATGCTTTGGATGAATATTTCTCTTATAGTTGCATGTTTACAGTCCTGGCTCCTAAGTTTAAAATTCCACATTGCTGAAAAAAGCTTACAATAATTAATTAAGATTGTGAGCTCAAACAGATCAAGAATTCTCTGGTTCAGATTCAATTCCAAAATCCCAATAATATCGTGCTTCTCTCATTATTCTATCTGAGCATAAGCTAGCATCAGCGGTGCTAATGCTGTAATTATTGTGGTCTATGAAAGGATGGCACAACTAGAAAGTCTAGTTGGTGGTAATTAAGTTCTGAGACTGTACGGACTGCAGGTAACCAGGCTGAGAGACTTGTTGAGCAATACACAAAGTGCCTCCAGCAAGGCCTGCAACTCCAATCCAGGTACTGATGGCAATGATGATATCGGTGCCGGCCAGAAGATCAAATTAGAACAGACAGGGGCAGTTGCTGCTGTGACAATGAATATCGAGCAGCAGCAATATGACAGTATGGATGATCAAGAGATCAGCCTAACACCCAAGCACGAGCAAAATACTGATGTTGATGATGTTGTGGAGGAGGATGCCGATGATATGCACCATAGCCCCATCAAAGGGAACCTCATTCGTAATGATGTCAAGGTGCCGGATGGGCCATTGCACAAATTGCCTAATCATGATGGAGAGGCTGCCCTCTCTAGTGATTACTCAGACCAGACTGATGTGCTGGATGCTGCAGTGAGCTGCTGCAAGAGCCCAATCAAGGCACAGAATAATATACCAGAGACCATGCTAGTGCTACCCAGTGTCAGTAGTACTGCAATTGGAACCACCGTTCATACTCCAGAGCCTAGTGTTGAGCAGGTGTATCATCAGAGTAGCCATGGTCAGCATCTGGACCACCAGTATAACCAATTGCAGCAAAAACAAGCTCAATATGATCGTCAGCATGATCCGCATCCACAGCTCCAGCATGCTCATCAGCCTCAACTTCCACATCCTCAGTATCAAAGCTTTCATGCTCAGCAGCAGCATCAACCATGTCCCCATCAGGTGCAACCACAACAGCCCCAGCTGCACATGAAGCAGCTAGCTGTCCATCAGCAGCAACATCAACATCATCAGCACCAGCCACTTCAGCTCCAGCAACCACGCCACTTCTACACCAACAACATCGCTGCGCAGCTCCCATTTGTTGCACCAGGGGGTGCCAAATTGCCTCTGTGCACCCCCCCTCAGCTCTTCCTGCAGCATATGATAGCTCATGTGAAGCTGGAAGAAGGCTTCCTGCCACCTGATAGTTACAACCTCTACAATGAGCATTATAGCTTCCACAACACCAGTATAGGCCATGATCAGGATGAGGATCAAGTAAGTGATTCCATGCTGTGCTTTAACTCATGGCCACATGAATCCTGATCAGCAGCATCCATAGGTTGTCTACTCATAAGTACCTGTTTAGTTAAGCAGTGTGCTTACTAAATTAAGACTTACCAAGGTCTGAAATCCCAAATGCCCACATAATCTTCTATGTAAAAACTTTTGTCTTTGGTATCTTATTCAGGTTAATGGCTACTCATGTTTAAAAATCATTGCTTAGAACAACTATACAGATTCTCCTTGTCTTTTATGGCATGTTCAATTAGACTATGGCCAGTTTATACAACCTACAACCTGTTTTTCGGCTGCGACAATATAACCCACCTCGCTTCTCGACTAACCAGTTCATAGAAAACTAGCTTTCTCTTTGGCATTTTAGCTATAAAACCGACTAATTTTTCCCCAAGTTTGTACTGATGAGAAATAGGCTTTTTCAACTACACGATAGCTGGATCAATCACTCTTCTCCATCACCCCATTCTTGGAGCAACTGAACGCTACTCTTCGGTTCCGCCCAGTTTCGTTCCCTCAACGTCAGGATGCAATGACTGGCTTCTTTTCCCCAACCGCGCATTTCCCAACGTCCGTCGGGGGAACTATCCAATCCACCCCATGGAATGGCTGGGACAGGACTCTAATTGGCAAGGAGATACTTGCCGCTAACATTCCTGTAGAAGGATGTCCAGACGTGGACTCGAATGGCACGTCGGCCACTTCCAACCCCATTACAACTCCCATGCATGAAGGAGCTTTGAACTTTGTCACCATCCTCGCCAACATCATGACAGGGTGTGGGCCTCTACTCCATATCCCTACACCGCAAGCCCAGCATGCAGACGCCCTCCTCCCTTCCTATGGAGCCATTCTCCATAACGGTGCTTTCCAGCTACACCCAGACAAGTTCTGGGCACAGAACCATGGCGGCCTTGTCAACGTACGAAGGCGACTCTTTCCTTCCTCAAGAGTCTAACCTACTTGTGCTCCAGAATGTGGCTGGGCGACATGGCGAGCTTGCCTATCCAGGGCGGAGACATTCTGAAATCTACCCTCCTGGCTGCTTACAGAACTCTCCACCTCCATGACCGAGGAGCTCTTGGAACGCCGCATGAAGGCCGAAAAAATGCTGGGTCCAATGGAAGAAAAGAAGGAACACGACCAGGGCAGAAGGGCAGCGTGAGCAAGACAACCACTGCAACCAAACACCCAAGAAAAAAGGTCGTTCCTCGTACTGGCATTCAGCACTGGAAGTATGTCTTTGCCAATAGAACCCTGATTGGACTCTGTCATGGCCCTCGTTCACCTATTTAGTACCTCCAAGATCGTGCCAAACTTATCGGGAACCACCGGGTACTCAGGTTGTTGCGGCCCAATAGCTCGCTACTAAGGCTAGGTTCAGACAGAGGCGGCAGCACTGCAAAACATGTCCAACCTTCTTTCTGTCTCCTTGTGTGAATATTGAGGCAGGAGGCACAATGTGCTACAAGAAGGTAAAGAGAGGTTTTTTCTTAGTGCTAAGGCTCTTCCAAGGGGGAGGGGTCGGTAGAAAGAGGGTGGGTTCTGCGGAACGGAAAGAGGAGGAAAGTCTCCGCCATTTGGGGGATGCCACATCAAAAGCACGCCCCTTTGATATATCTTTGCCGTCGCTTGTCTGAACCCACCCTAATTATTTCATCTCTCTATTTAAGTCGGAAGAGATAGCTCTTAAGGTCTTGGGGCAAGGGAAGTGGATGGTAAGCCGCAATGGCCCTAAGCCTACCACGCTCCCCATCTGGATGGAGCTACTAGACCTCCCCATGTATCTCCATTCATGTCTCAAGAAATGTCACCTCACCTCTAGAGATGCTTTTAGGCCAAAAACCTATGAATGTTTGGAAGCCTAGAGGCATCCGCAAGTCTTAGTCAAACTCGACCTATCCGCCAACCTCCCTAGCCATCTGGTGATCACAAACAGATTTGGAGTCCATGTTCTCGATCAACCAATGGTGTATAAAAACCTTCCCAATTCCCGTTTTAAATGTCATAAACATGGGCATTTCATTAAGGATTGTTGTGAACTGGAACTACTAGCAGATTATCTAAAGATCGAAATTGAGGAATCTAATGATGGATTCTAATCAATTAACAACAAAAAAACTAAACCTAACGTGTCAACCAAAAACAATAGACCTAAGAACCAAAACAAGTTTGCCCCTCTCCTCATGAACCTAGCCGACCCTAAAGAATATGTATTTCAAAAATCAGCCCTCACCAAAGAAAAAGAAAGCACCCATCTTAGCATGGCCCCTAAACAAGCCAACTAGATCTCTCATCTAATGATGAAGATGAGGAGTTTGTAGATAGCTCTCGATTTGTTTGAGAGGTCAACATGACCCAAGTTGAGGAGAAATCCTTCGCCCTAAACTAGCCAATCAACAAAAATCTCTTGGGAATAATGATAGTAACTTTGCCTCCAAGCACAAACATTCAAGAATAGGAGCTTGCTCTCCTAACTCTCAAACTCAAGCCTCTAGTTGTAAAATCAACGATGTTGTGCACTTGGACCAATCAACAAAAGGGAGAAGCTCTAAGAAAAGCCCAAACTTGATAGAGCATATGTCTTGGCTAAGTTTATGGGGGCTTTTGAGCAAGCACACATCTCTGAAAGTCCACAACAAGGACATACCGATCACTCCCCCATTCAAATTATAGTGGTGGAGGGAGGGGAATCCCTAAGGTGGCATGGAGTATTTACGCTCTTTCAGATTGGAAGGAGGGGAATCCCTAAGGTGGCATGGAGTATTTACGCTCTTTCAGATTGGAAGGAGGGTTGGGACTCCTAAATATCCCCCTTCTTGCAAACAAACTAGTTGCCAAGTGGGTCACTAGGAGAATTGGGCAATCCTCCTACATAAACATGCCAACAAATTTTCCCTAAAAGACTACCCATAGTGGAAGGGCCTTTCAATAATAGCGGTTGCCTTTGCATGTATTGACATCACTATTCAAAAGGACACCCCCTAGCCAAAAACATTTGGACTACCTGGTTCAAATACAAAAACAAGGTCAAGCTTTCAAAAAAGTAAAATATAACCCTCCCCTAGTCCTCTTTTGACTTGGTGCAGTCCCGCTCCTCATGATTCCTTGAAAATTACCTTCAAAGCCTATAAGAAAGGGGTCCAAGTTTGGGAAGACCTTTGGGATTTCATAATAAAATATTGGCTCAACCCTCCCCAACTCAAACAGGAGTTCAACTGTCAGCCCATATACAACTCAGGATTAGTCTCTGGAGCTTGCACCTATCCAAAGCTATTCAACTTTGACAAAACTATAATTGTAGGGCTATATGCTGGGACAATGATAACCCTTCCTCCCCCTCCCAAACCTTGAATCTCCCAATCACAAACTAATCAAGAAACTTAACTCGAGAGATGGCATATTAGTTTGGGACAAGCACTAATGTAATTTTTTGCTTTATTAATCTATGGTTCTCAATCATACCTTTCAAAAAATTGATCTTAATGTAGCTAATCGTTTAATAAAGGCATATGGACAAGGGAGAGAGCGTTGTGTTTGGGGATTAGCAATGGAATGTGTCCTAGATTCAAATCCAAGGTTGAATCTATTTCTCACATCTTTTAGAATTGCAAGTTCAAGCATGAAGCACTGAAATTCCTCCAAACTATCCTCAAGAAATAACACCCTCAATTGTTCTCTTGGATAGAAATCCTACTTGGTGAAGCTAATGGCTTGCCCACATTTTTTGGGGCTTTCGTTTGAGCCATTTATCTTTGGAATATATGGTGAACAATGTAATGATGCAATTTTCAAGGGTTACTTTGATTCATCTTCCTCATTACTATAATTTGAGTTTTTGTTGCAAATCTATGTGAATCAGCAAGAACTGATCATTCAAATGGAAGCGTAGATCCAATAAAGAATGGTATGCAAGATAGTCAAACGACCGCAGCCTAGACCATGGCTAAAGCTCAATCCGAAGCAAAAGAGCTTGAACTCATCCTCAACAATATCAAGGATGCTGCCCATTGATACTAAGTCTTCCCACAATATCAAATATCCTCCCCATATTTTGTACTATCTTTTGTATGGCCATTAGGCCCTCCCCCCTATGGGATCCATATGAAAAATACTTAGCATAAATGGTGCCAATAGCCTGCAACAAACTCCCCCTAGAAGGATTGTGCAAACCCCTCCCCCTCGGCGCCCATGTTGATCTTAACTATACCAATGGCTTATCCTTAAAGCTATTCGCACCACTGGACAAAGTTATAAATACTTTATTATTTAACTTTTTTTATACAATTACTTCCTTTCTCCCCAAAAAATGACCTTTTCTTAACATTTTAACTATGAAACCAATTAATTTTTTCCCATGTCACATTTCAACCTTTTCCTTTTTTCATTAGAAAAAAGTTTATAGTGCACAATGTTCTAAGAGATGTGTCATGCAAGGTGTAGTGGAGGTAACAAGAAGGCAATGAAGGAGTAAGCTATTGTCTAGTTATGCGAGGTACTGTAGATACTTGAGTGTTTGCATATGTTAGCTATAACAAATGTTTGTTTATGAAGATTCTATGCAATGACAATTTTTGTATGCTTTCTTATTGCTTGTTGCCAACCAATCCCTCCTCTCATTTGTTAGCACTGCTATAGTTTGCTTAAAGCCTTACTTTTGCATTTGGTTTAGCAATGCCCATGGGGTTTCAACAAACACTAATCTCCCTAATCTCTCTCTTGTGACCATATGGGGTTTCAAAAAATGCCACTCTTCCTAATTTCTCTCTGTGTGACCATATGGGAGTAGGGTTAATCCCCCTCACTATCCTTTTGCTACTCCCCAACATGACATGGCCCTGAGCTATTTTCATAATATTTACAGTTTTGAGATCAAACATGTGTTGAAAAATATAGATGCATATTGCAAACATGACTATCTCAAAGGCCACATTGATGGGATCCAATGTTGAACAATTTCGAATCTCTCTCTCTCTCTCTCTCTCTCTCTCTCTCTCTCTCTCTCTCTCTCTCTCTCTCTCTCTCTCTCTCTCTCTCTCTCTCTCTCTCTCTCTCTCTCTCTCTCTCTCTCTCTCTCTCTCTCTCTCTCTCTCTCTCTCTCTCTCATATACAACTAACTTCCCACCTAGGTGGTATAGGCCACTAATAACATAGTTTCTTGACTTTAGTGAGACTTGATAATATTAAGGATATCAAAATGGGCATTGGTCACAACAAACATATGAAGATTTTGACTTGTCCACTAGGAAACACAAGTTCAAGACCTACTTTTCAATTGGGGCACATATGTTTTTTTGGCTTGTAATTTTCACGAATTAGAAGGCTCCTTTTTTACATGGGAAAATCAAGCAGAAATGTTTGTGTGATTTTTGGATCAAGATGAGGTGAAAGCAATTCCACTAGTAGAGAGAAACCTAGATAAACCTAATGCACATGTGCATAATTCCAAATCTACAAATTTTCTTTCTATGCACAAAAAGTTTTTGATAATTTTGCATGTAGGAAAAGGGGTTCTTTTCCATTGTGTTTGCCTACATTGTTCAACATCATGAGGTTCTACTCGAGAGGCATTGTATATCTAGCTAGGTGTGGTTGGGGGTAGGGGGCTTCTGGCCCCCACTCAGGCCAGTAGGCCTTCCCCTTTCCCCCAACCACACCTACCTAGGCATATGATCTCTCCCTCATGGAAACTCATGATATTGACATAATTCATGTCATGAGAATGAAAGTGGAAATTTGTCTAAAACTTCTTATGATGGTGAAGATCCATTTGCAAACTCTTAGCAATTCAAGTAGTGGCCCCTTTGCCCTACATTCTTAGTGTGCTTTCCCAATGGCAAACCACTAGATGACATCCATTACTTCTAGGCCAACCCTTCATATAAGCACCAAAAAGAGGTAAATAAATATTTTCTTGTGTCACAAGACTATTGTTGCTTCATCCCTCTCTATCTTACTAACTCATTAATCTACACACACACACATGTATATGTTATAATGAAGCAATAGTATTATATGCAAATATTAAAGGGAAACAATTCCATACAAAGTACAAAATGTATAAATGAGGAGAAATGTATTCTAGCAGAGCAAAGGGCACATAACCGTGATAGAAATTTGATAATCACACCTTGGTGTTGAAGGTTGGCCATGTAGCGATCCTTACATCATTGACACACTTGCCTCCTGATCTACTATGCTCTAGCTCTTCCTTCATAAAATAGAAAAATCATAAAATGGATAATATTGTTTTAATTAAACATTATTCAAAATCTCACTAGAATGGTGTCATATGCCAAGGTAGAAAAGATCTCTACTATGAATTATTACAGTCTGGATATTCCTTCAAAAATTCAAAAAATCATCAAACTAATAACACCTTTTTAATAAACATAATTCAAAATCTCAATCAAATGGGTTCATATGCAAAGAAAGAAAAGATCTATGTTATGAATTGAACCATTTATTATTCATGGTTGACCTAGTGGAGGAAAGTTTTTGTGATTTGAATGGACAATTTTAGGATCACATGATGGATCTTAAATGCATAAAACTTGTATCACCAAAGAAGAGAAACCCAAGAGTTGTTCCTATAAGAGTTTCTTAATGAAAACAATTGTTTACCTAGTTTCCAACACTACAAGATATAGGCCTTATACCGACGTTTAAAGTGACGGAAATACAAACAACAAAATTTGCCCCCGTCGTCGCAAAAAGCATTGTTATTAACGACGCCATGGAAACGTCAGTATTGGCATCGCTATTGGCGTCTCTATTGCGACGCTGATAGTGATGCCAATAGCGACGGTTTGCGACGCGTATAGCGACACCAATAGCGATGCGAGCAGTAAAATTTGCGACGCTAATAGCGACGATAACAAGGATAAAAAAAATTTGTGGCAGGGTAGCAAGTTGCCCTGCCACATATAGCACTGTGTGCTTTATGAGAGCCATACACCACATCCATGCCTCCACAGCAGCATCCCCCTGATCCCAATGCACTCCCTCCCTCTGGCCCAAGTCGTGAGAGTCGAGATCGTTTGCTCGAAGCCAAAGCATCTGATCGCACTGAAGCAGATCTAGCAGAGCACCCTAACGAAGAACGAGACAGCTCCTGGACTGCCATCTCTCTGAATCTGGCGATCTGGTCTGGAGACATGCATGCGAAGATGTCCTGTAACTCCTCATCGCTTATCCCTCGACTCATCCTGAAAATGTCACCTACACAAACAAAAAATGATGTTAGAATAATCAATTTAAATCATACAAAGCACAGAAATATAAATCATTTTTAAAAAAAACTCACTTAAAATGCATATCTTATGTACCCTTATAAGAGATTGGTCAACGAATTGAGTAAGTGGATGCTCCAAGTATAAAGTATTCTATGGTCCCATGTTAATCTCCTGACACAACTTCGCATACACTAGAAGGTCGATAGACATGTCACCACAAAAGAATGAGTCCGCCTCGTTCTCAAAGAATTCTTAGACTCCTGTATTTCCATCATTGTTAGCCGATACTGGCTCCAAGCTTTCGACGATCTCCACCCCTTGCAATATCGACCCCTCTATTTGCATATTATCTTCATCTATGCTCGGAACATCGCTTTGATCATATACTCTTGCACTTCGGGGAGTTGAAGATATAGCATACCACCATCGAGGTTGTCGAGGGTTTGGATAGAAGATTACCTGTTCACAAACACGTACAAGAGAGTTCAAACCATCGTGACATAAACCATGTCATAATACAATTAGCAAGCAAATGACTCCATACACCTATTCACAATGGGCCGGAAACACAAAGGTGTCGCGCAAATCCATCCATTTTTTTTCGGAATCTATTTCGAGAAATCCAGATGGACCTCGTCGAACTGTTCCTCCAAGTACCACTTTGAACCACTGCACATCGAATAGTATCATGGAGAAGCTACGGTAATCCACCGTAACAATACTTTGCAAGTTCCCAAAATACTCCATCTCATCCACAACCGTGTTTGGATCCGTTGCTCGTCGCCGGCTCTCTTGCTCGAACCTTGCCATGACACCACAGTCCATTGTGAAGCGCATTTTGTCAATACGCTCTACGCCAAAATGTCGTCCGCGCGACCACGCTACACTATATATTTTGTACTGTACATTGAAACACTCAAATTAGATATTGCATATAAAATTTAGATACGACAGATTCTAAACCCCTCATCACCTTTGGACTACATCCCCTCGAGAATTCCCACTCCTCCATTGAGACCTCTGTCCCTTCGCGAGATGCTACGGTCAAGGCTCCATGCAACCATCGCATTGACATAAACCGCGGCATCTCCTCCATGCCTTCGGGATATCGAATCGGTTGATGATGCGTACTACATCGGAATTCAACTCGTGCTTCCTCTCGATCTTACCTTGCAATCTGGTACTTAGCGAGCCACATCTCCATGGAGGCATGGTGGAACATACAAAAGCGATTCACCTTCTCTTCCATTGAGGCATCCATTCTTTTTTCTACCCCATTTCCAACCACCACATCTCCAATCAGTCTATCATCATCCTTCAGTGACCATAGCATTTCATTGTCTGGTTCCACCGTTGGTAGCCATTGTGAAATATGCACTAGCGCCTCAGACACCAACCAACCTTCGGCCATGCTACCTTCTGGCCGAGCTCGTTGTCACACAAAGCCTTTCAGGGTTTTCATGAAGTGCTCCAAGAAGAACATCCATCGCGTATGGACAGGTCCAGCAATCTCCACTTCATCCACGAGGTGCACAAGAAGGTGGATTTGTATTGTGAGCATGCTAGTGGGCAGGTATTTCTCAAAGAGATAGACCGTCTCCACTGCTCCTCGCCTCGCAGATTCAATAGAGGACGTCTTAATCTCTTTCTGTGAGATCCATTGCACCAAAGTCGACAACTTGTAAATGGCCCCGTGAATTTCTGGAGTAAGACATCCTGCGATCGCGATCGGTAGTACAAACTGCCACAAATGAGAAAGCATTATGAATAATGGCCACATTCCAAATAGCAAAATGCCCACGCTAATTACAATGCATTCGTAGTACAAACCTGACATATCTTATGCCAATCATGGGATTTTAGCCCCGATAATTGGTCGTCTTTAGAAAATGCGGACCTGAGAGAATGTATCATACCCATCGAAGTGCGGATAGACTTGATTACTTACTTCACAATGCGCTCTTCTTTAGTGGAAAAAACCCAAGGAGCGCGAGGAAGCTGCACGCGACCATCAGCACTCGACTGCGGCCAAAGCGCCTCCATCTTACCTACCTCCTTCAAATCCATTCGCGCCCCTATAGTGTCTCTTTTTCCTGTGATGTGGTCCCATAGCAAGCTGCCCACATTCTTGAAAATATGCATGGGATCCAACAAGTGGTTGAACTATAAGTGGGTCCAATATGGCAACTCGTAGAAAACTGAGAACCGCCGCATTCCATTTGGATGTGATTCCGCGCAGACCATTTTCAGCTCGTACCAGCTTGCGGCGTTCATACGTGTTGGAGGTCATCCAAGGAAACCTTCCCTGAGTTCATGATCCTCCGGCAAGAAAGCAGTGTGTCCTTGATATACCATCTTCTTCATGGTTCGTGACCTTCGGGAGTCTAACTGTGGTCCGCACAATGGACATGCATGATAACCTGAGGTAACCAGACCTGTTCCAACACCACGACCTAGTGAATACTTGATTGAAAGAGATAAAATATAGATATTACAAGCGAGAACGGAGGCCTGCTCACCTGAGCACTCTCCCAATCCCGAAAAGTCATGCATCGTCCACATGAGAATGGCTCTAATATTGGCTGACCACCGACCATCGCGCCTGCTCATATCTTGCACAGTGACCCCCTCCTCCCACAAAATCTTAAGCTCATCGACTAATGGACGAAGATTCACGTCCATATTTTTTACTTTGTAGCAGCCTGGGACGAGCAAGCTAAGGATGAGATGTCCTTTCTTCGTAGAAAGCCATGGAGGGATGTTGTAGTTGACAAGGACTATAGGCCACACACTGTAAGAAGTTGAGCGCAGACCGAATGGGTTCATGCCATCCATTGCAAGACCGATCCAAAGATTCCTTGGCTCTCACGCAAAGCCTGGAAAGGTAGAGTCAATGTGGCTCCATGCGCGCGAATCCGCTGATATTCGTTGAACTCCATTCATGGACCTATTCTGCACATGCCACATTGTCAAGCTCGCCATGCCGAACGTACGAAACATGTGGTTTATGCGGGGGATGAGCGGAAAGTGTCTGAGAACTTTTTGAGGGATGGTTTGCCCTTGCAAGTCCTGTCGATACCTGTGAGCACCACACTTTGGACATGTCTCCATAGTCTCGTATTCTCCTCGAAACAGACAGCAATTGTTGATACATGCATGGATGTTGTAGTTGACAAGGACTTTAGGCCACACACTGTAAGGAGTTGAGCGCAGACCGAATGGATTCATGCCATCCATTGCAAGACCGAGCCAAAGATTCCTTGGCTCTCACGCAAAGCCTGGAAAGGTAGAGTCAATGTGGCTCCATGCGCTCGAATCCGCTGATATTCGTTGAACTCCATTCGTGGACCTATTCTGCGCATGCCACGTTGTCAAGCTCGCCATGCCGAACGTACGAAACATGTGGTTTATGCGGGGGATGAGCGGAAAGTGTCTGAGAACTTTTTGAGGGATGGTTTGCCCTTGTAAGTCCTATCGATACCTGTGAGCACCACACTTTGGACATGTCTCCATAGTCTCGTATTCTCCGCGAAACAGACAGCAATTGTTGATACATGCATGGATGTTATTGTAGTCCATGCCAAGCTTCCGTAAAACATGTCGTGCATCATCACGAGACTCAAGCATAGTATTTGCAGGTGGTAATATATGATATTTCAATAACCTGAAAAAAATCATAAAATGCCTTGAAAAAGCACAAATGTTTGTAATAATAGTGTCAAAAAAAAATCAATGAAGCCTATGTATAAGGTACCTGAACAACTCGGTCACACTCGTATCGCTCCACCCGTATTTTGCTTGCACACTTAAGAGTGCAAGCAGTGTCTTTAACCGAGATACTCGGCACCCATCATATAATGGTATGGATGCTTCCTCTCTAAGCGGATCAGAAGTCTTGACATCCATGGGAATCAATGCATCGATCATTGCCTCCATCTCAAGCTCCAAGATTGTAGGTAGGTCTGGAAGGTTGCCTATCTCCTCTGGCATTGACGGTATAGATTGGCCTTGCGAGTGGTGGATTGGCTCCTGCACTCCATCCATCTCATGCCCACGAACTCTTCTAATTGGTCGCAAAGGGTGCACTCCCCCTTGGGATGAAACATCACCTCCCTGGATAGAAAATTTGCCTACAAGACCCAATCTTATTGTATATGGTATTCAATTAGCTTGCGAGTACAATGCATGATTGATATTAACTTCAAATTACCGTTTGCTGAAAATCCGCAATCGCCTGATCAATGATCTCAGATTGAAACTCGCCAAATCGTCGTACGTGTTCTATAGACAATTGGCGTTTTCATCTAATCGCCAACTTGCATTGAGAGCAAGGACATGGGGCACACTGATTAAGATACGCCTCGCGATCTTGAACAACAGGACCTTCTTCGTTTTCCATCTTGTCTACATTACAACAAACAATTTAATGACTTGTAATACAATTTGGGAAAACGAGACTCAAATGGATAGCTTTATGGAGATGTATGTCAAGTTGCAAGTTGACCATAAGCTCTTGCTTGAGAGGTTTTAGCCTCTGCAAGAGGTTGAAAAGCAAATTTTGAAAAACATTGAGGTTGATATTGATGCATCCATGGTGTTGAAATCTAAACTTCAAGATATAAGAAATGCTTTACTGATTGATGTAAAAAAATGCATGGAACATAGTAGTTGAGAGATTACTTATACAACTACACTAGAGGGCTTTGAGTATAAGTAATCCTAGTCAACAAAATTTATGAGTATCATTGAGGATCTCTTAGTCTAATAATAAATCAATCTCAACAAAAAGCATCTTAGTAATGTGGTTTTTTTGTCCTAGGTCCATGTATAAAAATTAATGCCATCTATGAAATTTATCAACTTTTATTGTAATGATTGGAAGACATCAAATGCAACAATGTAATACAAGGTTACCATGTCAAAGACAATATCAAATAGTAAAAATGTTTGTGCTTATGTGGGTGTGTGTATGTGTGTGTGTGTACCATAGCTATAAAATTTGTTCCAATCAATTATACTCATAGTCATAACCTTTGAAGAAAATATCCTATGCTCAATTTAAGGGATTCTTCTTCTATGGCAATACTTTTGGGTTTCATTTTTTAGGAAGTACCATAATGACCATTAGCTAGGGGATCATTTTCTTTTAGTCCTTCAGTTGACTAGTTGGCATGATTACTAATTTGTTATGCCTATAAAGTTAATACAAAAACAAGGAATTATGCATATCACAATTAGATCCCCTACTTGGACATTATGAAGGATATGACCAATTTTAAGCCATCTTAAAGAGTCACCAATGTACGTGGCCCATGGTAAAGCACATTGCATACCATTATCGATAAGTCCATTATCGTGCATCTTAAACCTCCTAATTAGACTTTATAAAGTGTATGACCAATTTTTAGCCCTCTTAAGGAGTCAATGTAATGGTACCCATAAAAAAAGCAAAGTGCATACCATTACCATAATCATGGATATGTTATCGTTCCAATATATACACACACAAGTGGACTACATCTTGAGTAGACAAAAGCTATCCATTTGAGTAGACATACATCTCCATAAAGCTATCCATTTGAGTATACATCTCTTTCTCTTTCTCTCCCTCTCTCATTTCCTCCCCCTCTCTCTCCCTCTCCCTCTCTTTCTCTCTCATTTCCTCTCCCTCTCACAATATATCCTAACACTCTCCAAAAGCAAAAGGGAGAGCGAGAGAGAGAATGCACTCTCCCTCCCTCTCCCTCTCCCCCTCCCTCTCCCTCTCCCCCTCCCTCTCCCTCTCTTTCTCTCCCTCTCTCATTTCCTCACCCTCCCTCTCCCTCTCCCTCTCCCTCTCTTTCTCTTTCTCTTTCTCTTTCTCTTTCTCTTTCTCTCCCTCTCTCTCTCTCTTTCTCTCCCTCCCTCTCCCTCTCCCTCTCTTTCTCTCTCATTTCCTCTCCTAAACAAGCAAAAGAGAAAGTGATTTAAACCTTAAACAAGAAAAAGAAGGAGAGAGGGAGACTCATCGATGAGATATGGCGACTGAGGGCGGCTCCTCTTCGCAATGAAGGCTCCTTCTCTCCTTCGCAAACAACGGCGGCGACGGCAAGTCTTCTTCCTCTCCTTCTCTCACGACGGTCGCTTTCTCTCTCGCTCTCGCTCTCAAAACACAAAACGCAAAAACGCGAAATAAAGCCGCGCTCGGTTTCGACCTGTTTTTTTTCCCTGTGGAGCGTCGCTAGCGACGCCAATAGCGACGCTGCTACCCGTGTCGCTACCCGCCGTCGCTATAGGCTTAAATCCTTGTAGTGCAATTTTGAAAAACCAAACGTGTTGGCATCGGGGTCTCTAAAACTTCCTCTCATTTTTAAATAAATAATTCCTTTGAAAAGTTAGGCTTTAAATGTGTTAGTTTGCCACTTCCATCAATGTTTCAAAACCATCACTATTTTAATGTCTTGTCTCAATGTCTCGCTTGCAAGTGTGATGCTTGCACAAGCCTCCTCTTCAAATCTTTATATCACAAGAGCTTTTCATCTAGATCAATATGAAATATCACTATCCTCTTACAACAATAGTGATGAAGTAATAAACCATAATAATCATGAGGTAAGCTCTGTATTTAATCAGTCAATCTCATGCTATGTCCCCCGCTCACCCCTTCTCCTTCTCCTTCTTCTTCAAAGCTTTTCATCTAGATCAATATGAATTATCATTATCCTCTTGCAACAATAGTGATGAAGTAATAAACCATAATAATCATGAGGTAAGCTCTGTATTTAATCGATCAATCTCATGATATGCCCCCCGCTCACCCTTCTTCTTCTTCTTCTTCTTCTCTCACTTGTTGGTTTCATCTTGACGTTTCTTAAACCTGAGTGCCTCCTCCCCCTCGATCCCTACTCCCCCCTCCCCGAGACTCACCCCTTCTTCTTCTTCTTCTTCTTCTTCTTCTCTCACTTGTTGGTTTCATCTTGATGTTTCTTAAACCTGAGTGCCTCCTCCCCCTCGATCCCTACTCCCCCCTCCCCGAGACTCACCCCTTCTTCTTCTTCTTCTTCTTCTTCTTTTTCTTCTTCTTCTTCTCGTCATCTTCTTCCTCTTACTGTTGTCAAATACTAGTACCTCCTTCCCCCACTCCTCAACCCCCACTAGCCTCACCATGGCCCTCCATGTCCTCCGTGGTGGCACTTTCCATATGACCATCATTAGGGGAATAGGGGAGTTTTGAGGTCTTGAAATCACATTTTAGGATGTAAGAGAGAATGCTTGACAAAAGCCATGGTTTGCCATCCTCTATTATGGGATATTAATTTACATAGCTATTTACATTCATACCCTATATCTAATTAGAAAGAAAATACAAACCAAAATCAAAATACAAAGTTTTGTTTGTTAAGAGGTTTCCTAAACGCACAACTAGGCCCAACATCCCCCATAACAAAAACCATGGTTTGACATCCTGTATTATGGAATATTGATTAACATAGCTATTCACATTCATACCATATATCTAATGGGAAAGAAAATACAAGCATAAATCAAAATACGAAGTGTTGTATATCAAGAGGTTTCATGTAGCTTAAGATAGTTGCTATAGAGAATTCTATGTGCCAAATCATGATGTTTAAACATCACCATCACATTTGAAATGTGCCAAAACATTTAAAATGGCTATGAAAGCTCTCGTTTCTGACTCCCAATGAGGGAGAGGTAACAAAACTAAATTTATATCATATTCTTTTCTTTTATGTGCGATCTTGTTGCTTTTATAAAGAAATCTAAGAAAGGTTTCAAAAAATAGACCATGTAAAGAAAATAACGAAGCATTCCATAAAGAACGTTTGTTTTGATAAAATCATAGTTTAGATCTATTATTGTACTATTATTTATGTCATAGAGATTAAACCAAATAATTTAGTAGTATTAAAGACCAATGCTTTAGTTAAAATTACCATTAGAGATACCATAACTTTTAATTTACAATCGACTAATAATTTTAGTACTACACAATATCATATAAATACATATTATTATATACTACACTATCAAGTGTTTTCATGATAGCTCAATCTAACCCAAATAAGTTGAAAACTACATCTAGGTAAAGTGGAGTTGGCACAAGCTAGAATACAAACGCTCAAGGAATCCATTATCCAATTTTGTCAATATAAGCAAGTTGTCAATATTATCTATTTGCATGGGAATGGTTAAGAGAATAGTAGCTATGGATCAAATTTAAAATGTATTTTACACTTCTTGAAAGGCATTGGATGTAGAATATTATGAGAATTGTAATTAGTTGAACCCGATGAATACATATTTTGATATTATGAAAATGTTTGGGCATATGAAAATGTACCCAAGCCAATGGAATTTATGCAAAAAAGAAAAAACTAAAATATTACTATGGATGATATAATTAGAAATTTTGGAAATAGCATGCTATTATGAGGTGGAGTTGGAAACAAACGCATTAGCTTTTAAAAATCTAGTCATTTGTGTGGAGGGAAAAAGGTTTTTTTTTTTATAAGCTTGAAAATGCAAATCAACTAATTGAAGGCTATATAAAATGTATGGCTGCTAGATAAGTATGGTGGGGAGGAAGATGGTGAAGAGTTGGCAAGTATGTTGGGGTGGACGTGCAAAAGGAGACTATTGTGACCTTGGAGGAGATTCTACTGGAGAGCGGCAGGAGAATGTGAAGGCATATCGAGCTGGCATCTACAAGAGATCCCAGAGTTTTGCGACACTGGGAGGTGCTCAAAGGATTTCAAAGGCTTCAAGGATAGTAAGTAAATGCTGAAAAGAAACTTTCAACTTTCATGGAGATGGTCAGAATAGCGGCCATGTTTTGAAAGGCCCCTTAGATACTCTTATGTTGAGAGGGAACTTCTTGGCTTGTGTTTTTTGTAGCATAGGGACTGCTTGCATTTCCTAGAAGCGCCTTTCATGATGATAGCTTGTGATTGGAGAAGGTAAAGATGATTACAAGTGTGAGAAGACAAAGACGTAGTTGCTGAGTTGCATAGGAGGCAATGTATAAATAGAGGAATGTGTTCTTCATGGCAAGGTGGTGCTACCAATAATATCCAAGAGCTAGTATAAGGCATTAATCAGGGAGAGTGTTATCTAACAAACAATTGGAAGAAGGATCACGCTTGGTTTTACGAAAGATTTGGAGCTAGAGCCGCAGAGGCCATTGAAATCATCTTGAAGAGCACGACAATATTATCTTCACCCTGAGTTAGAAAGGACATTTTATGTGTGGTAGCCCTATTAATTGAGAGATTGGCCTTTAACACATGATAGTACATGTGAGAAAGGAGGTTTTGTCCTGGAGAAAGACCGAGTTTTTTCATCTTCCTTGTATTTGTCATCAACTTGTGACAATGTTTTTTTTTTTTGGCACATTGGAATATGGTATGATCTAGAGCTATACGGTAAGTGTTTCCATGATTATTGGGTGGCTAGATGGCAATGTTGGGATAGTGCAGGTCAATTTTCTCTTGTCTTTTACAACATAGAGGTAGTTACTCAAATTGTTTTAGCCAGATTTTTAGGTTTGGACAAGTTGTCACCAAACCACAAACCTATACTAGTGCTCTTTTTCTTATGTCTTCAGGTTGTGTGAGAGGATTATCCTCGATAACCATGCTCATGATACATCTTTTGTGGTTCCCCCACAAAGGAGCGTCAACATGAGTAAACCCAACAACTATTGGTCACAGGGATGGCAACTCTCCATGGGAGATTGAATGAACATGTTAATGCTTGGGTTGATTATGTTGAGTAGCACATGCAAGGATTTTATATTATGGATGATGAAGAGAAGGCGAGTTTTTCTTTGTAGGGATTTAAAGACTATGCCTTGGAAGTTATCAGTTGTGCACTAGATGATATTATCAGCAGTTGGGAAAGTTCCTCATTATTTATACAATGTTTTTTCTTTATTCATCCTATAGGTTTTGGCATAAGTGATCACACATACACGAAGTTTCATGGATTGTACAAACTTCAACTTAATGATATTAGAGAGATGGGATGTAATTATGAGGATTACATGGATATATTGGATGTGATTTGGCAAAAAGTAGAGGATTTGGCATATGGGGTATATAAAAAAAGGAAGGTTCAGAATGTTGAAGAGAAGACATGTATGTATGAAGATGAGAGGGAAGGATATACATCAATGGATTATTCTTTTGCTATGGATAAATCTTGTTTTTTTGCAAGTATTATTGTCTTTGGCAATGATAGAGAAGAGGGGAGGGCTTCTATGAGTAACCTACATCATATGGTGATATAGATGTTATGTCTACTAACATTGGTTTGGACTCCTTGATTTGCAAGGAGGATCTTCATGTTTCTTCTAGATTTGGCAATGTGTTGAGTGATGTAGTTAGTCATGATGATGAAGGTATCCATGATTATTATGGGATTGTATTTGGTGTTGATGGTGATGAGTTAGTTGTAGAGATGGTTGTTAAAGGAAGTAAACTAGAGCATATGTCATGTATGCTAGAGGATGCGGGAATTCTTGATGAGTACTTCTTAGAGTTGGATGATGCTTCTTTTATTGAAAAGATGTTTTTGGATAATTTTAGAAGTGATGATGATGATGAGCTTGTTGTATGCCAAGAGCTGATGCAAAGTGATGTGCATAGAGCAGAATATCCAATTGTTATCTTTTCCTCTACTTTTGATTAAGATATATTTTTGTGACTTGTACTTATAATGTATGATTTCATATGACTATACAAATGGTAGTCTTGGTAAAGAACTTGACATGGATTTTTCTAGTGGAGGATCTCATGTATTAGAGTATGCACAAGAGGATGTTTAAAAGGATGTTGGTATTATTTTCTTCTTGGAAAAGGCAACACATGTTGTGTCTATCAAAGAGGACCAAGGTATGTTGATAGAGAAGGCTATTCCTAGTATTTGGAAAAGTATTTATTGGATGTATGTAGCAATGTGTGGTGTCCAAAGTATCAAGGAAGACTACATGGTGAAGCCATTAGAATTACTTCTTGATGAGGAAGTAGTATGGGATTTGAGGTGTGATCATATATATTGCTTTGTAGAGACCATATTTAAGGAAGAGATTGTGCTTATTGGAATATACATGCCTAAAAGGATGCACAAGATCATTCAAAACTTCTTGGTTTTCTTACTTGGAAATATAAATATACAGATGTTTGCAAAGCTTGCAAGTTTTGATAAAGTGCTTATGGAGTTTGGAGGCAAGTATTGGAGATAGCAAGATGATGGGGCAATTTTTGTGGACATATTTTCTATGGAGCACATTACTTGGAATAGCAAGTTTAAGTCTTCGTACACAGATGAGCTAGGTGGAGGGTCTATGTTTTCTTTAGGCCTATGAAAGTATCTTGCATGGAATGAAGAGGATACTATCTATGTGTTTGATCTAGGAGTTCAGTCAGTATGATTTATAGGGAAGCTTGATGAGAGTACAATTATCTTTGTGTTCAATCCAAGTATCCAAAAAATCTTCATTGTTGGTAATCACAATGAGAGTGGAATTATTTACATCTTTGATCTAGGTGGATTGCTACACATGAACGTTTGCAGACTAGGGGGAGGGCTAAATATGTCAGGTGTTTTCATGATAGCCTAATCTAGCCCAAATAAGTTGGAAACTACATCTAGGTAGAGTGGGCTTGGCACAAGCTAGTGTGCAAAACTGTGCTCAAGGAATCCATTGTCCGACATTGTCGATATAAGTTGTTGATCTTATCTATTTGCACAAGCATGGTTGAGAGAATAGCGGCTATGGATCTAATTAGAAATGGATTGTATACTTCTTGAAAGGCATTGTATGTAGAATATCATGAGAATTGTAATTAGTTGAACCCGATGAAAACATATTTTGATATTACAAAAATGTTTTGGGCATATGAAAATGTACCCAAGCCAATGGATTTAATGCAAAAAAGGAAAAAATTTGAAATATTACTATGGAATATATTAGAAATTTTGGAAACAGCGTGCTATTATGAGGTGGAGTTGGAAATAAATGCATTAGCTTTAAAGAAACTTTTCAAAAAGCTAGTTGTTTGTGTGGAGGGGAAAATGTTTTCTTTTTAAAGCTTGAAAACACAAATCATCCTATTGAAGGCTATGTAAAATGGATGGGTGCTAGATAAGTACGGTGGGGGGAAGTTGGCGAAGAGTTGGTGAACATGGAGCTTTTTTTCATAGAGGTGGATGTGCAAAAGGAGACTGTTATGATCTTGGAGGAGATTCTGTTGAAGCAACAGGAGAATCGAAAGGCATATCAAGCTAGCATCTACAAGAGGCCCAAAGTTTTGCGACAAGAGGTGTTCAGAGGGTTCAAAGGATTCAAGGATAGTCAACCTGAAAAGAAGATTTTGACTTAATTCATGGAGGAGCCATGTATAGTAAATGCTCCAATAATAGTGAAGCTGAGTAATGAGTTGATAAGTCACAAGTACGACATTACTCTCAACCAAGATTTCTAAGTGAAGAAGGTGATTCGAGATGGTCAGAAGAATAACATCCATATTCTGAAAGGCCAAGTAGATAATCTATGTTGAGAGGGAGCTTCTTGACTTGTGTTTTTTGTAACATTATTGAAGACAAAGGGACTGCTTGTGTTTCTTGGAAGCGCCTTTCATGGTGTTAGCCTATGATTGGAGAAGGTGAAGATGATTACAAGTGTGAGCAAATGAAGACATAGTTGCTAGGTTGCAGAGGACGCAACATAAAATAGAGGAATGTGTTCCTCATGTAAAGCTGGCACTGCCAATAATATGCAAGAGCTAGTATATGGCGTTAATCAAGGAAAGTGTTATCTGACAAACAACTAGAAGAAGGATCGTGCTTGGTTTTACGAAAGATTTAGAGTTAGAGTTGCATGTCTTCAAGAGAGGCTATTGAAATAATCTTGGAGAATATGACATTATCTTCACCTTGAGTTAAAAAATACATTTTATGTGTGGTAGTCTTGTTAATCAAGAGATTCACCTTTGGCACATGACCATGTGGCAGCGGATAATGCAAATGATAATACAGGTGAGGAAGGAGGCTTTATCTAGGAGAAAGTCTGAATTTTTTCTATCTTCTGTGTATTTATCATCAACTTGTGAAAATATATTTTTTTGGCACATTGGAATATGATATGATCTAGAGCTACAAGGTAACTATTTCCATGATTATTGAGTGGTTGGGTGGCACTCCTCTTCCTTTCTCACATAAAGTGAGTGATCAACATTAGAAACATAAGAGCCAATATTGGCAAGATACTCTTTGATCTTGTTAGATCATGCTCTAGGTGCTTACTTTAGTCCATAGAGTGCCCTCTTTAACTTGCACACATACATGGGGGGATGCTTAAAATTCTCATAATCTATTAGCCTCCTATTAGCTAATCCATATACGCTTTTTCCATCAAATCAGTGTGTAAGAAGGCATTCTTTACATCCATTTATTATTGTAAACTCCAACCCTTGGTTGCTGCCAAAGCAATCATACATCTAATAGTTGCTTTCTCAATAGTTAGAATAAATGCCTCTTCATAGTCTATGCCATATGTCTATTCATAGCCTTTCATAACCAATTACTAGGCCTTATACTTGCTAATAGAACCATTTGCATTATGATTAATTTTATAGACCTAGTTACAACCAATAGTTTTCTTATTCTTAGGAAATTATATTGCATCCTAAGTGTTATTGGTCTCCAATGCATCTATCTCGTCATCCATTGCTACATCCCAATGAGCATGACCAATAATCTCCTTAAAAAAGTGGGCTTAACATCCTCAACCACTTTCACCATATAAGCGTAATGTTGAGATGCATAACACTCAAACTCAAATATTCTAACATGATACCTCACCTTGCTAGACATGCATATCATTGGATCACTCAATGGAGCCTTTACATTTCTATGTGCTCTCTATACATTTGGTGTCTTGATTGAAGGAATACCAAGCTCATCATCCAACCTCTTTGACCCACTAGAGTGTCTATCCAAGAGTTGAATGGCTACTAGATACATCGATATCATTTAACACTTGTTTTTTTTGCTTTTTCATTACCTGCAACACTACTAAATGCACCTAAAGATGAGAGATTAAAGTTCTACTACCAAATGACATCTTTGGTTTACTAAGGGCACTTGCGATTCCTACTTTTCTATTTACACATGACTATTAAGATCATTATCATCATCCAATGCACGTACAATACATATATACCAACTACTCATCTCATAAAAAATAACATCCTTACTTAATCTAAACTCATCACTCACTAATAGGGTTATAATAGTGATATGGTTTTTTCTTAGTAGAGTATCCAATGAAGATACATTTTTCAGCAAATTTTGGTTCCAATTTATTCTTTAGCTCATTTAGCACATGAGCATATGCAATACAATCCAATACTTTTATGTGAGATGCATCAAGCTTCCTTCCTTAAAGCATTCTTCAAGTGTCATATTATAAACTTTAACTGTGGGATATCTATTCATAATATATACAACAATGTGAACAATCTCAATCAAAAATACTTTCACATAAACTTTTGTGATATGCTTGATTTTCCTTTCTACAACCCTATTTTGCTATGGGATATACTTGCATGTACATTGTTGCTTAATACCATGATATATTAGAAAGTTGGTAAACTCATTAGAGAGGTATTCTCCCTCTCCATCTGACCTCATGAGCTTTAGTCTTTTCCTTCGTGAAATTTACCTATATCTTTCTAGACAATCATCAATAGAGATAACAAAATACTTGCTTTCACTGAGAGATATATTTTGCATAGGCCCTAAACACCCCCAAGGAGTTTACTCTTTGTAAATAACACTCATCATATGCAAGCAAATAATCTTAGAAAATCCTTTATCTATGGCTCGTGCAAGGGTCATATAACCCCTCCTTTTATACCTATATCAAAAATTTTTATTGGGTATCCCCTTTTTTAAATATAAGATTTTGTCTTTTGTTCTGTTTCTTATGTTGACTAAGCTTCTTAGATATAGTAATGTTAATGAGACATGATCTTGAGCTTTCTTTGTTATGAATCATTGAGGGCCATGGATAGGTTGAAGGCGATACAATGGATAACAAATGGTAATGCCTATGAGTTTGTCAACATATAACCTCCTAGACATTGAAAGAAAGGGCTATATTAATCATGGCAATCTTTATGCAATTGTGTCACCCCCTCCCCTCCCCCCTCTACTTTTAAAGGTTGACTGGGGAAATTAATGGGGGTGAATACATGGTAAAAAAGTAGATAAGCGCTCTCATGAATGAGCTACCATGAATCATAATACATGCAGTTAAAAGTTTGAAATTTTCCAATCATTAAGTACTAATAAACTATGAAATTTACCGACATTCACTATGAAAATAAGATAATTTGTACTTTTGTGGATTTCATCTATTTGCTGCATGATCCTTGACTTATTGCATGTATGCACACTATGACTTTGGTTGTATCATGCTTGATAGATAGATGGAAAGATACTAATGTGCTTTCTGTTGTGGCAAGCAAATTGAGCAAAATTAGGTGAATTAATATTTTTGAAAATAATTGAGTATAAATACTCTCTATATGAATCCATATAGTAATAATAATGCATAATAACATACATTTACATGATATTGTATATGATTAAAATTATTATTTTACTTATGAATTACAAGTTTAAGCTTCTTTTGTGATAATTTTACTACATAATGGGTCTTTAATACTACTAGATCATTTAATTTGATCTCTATAATATAAATTATATTAGAATATTAGATTTGAGATACACTTTTATCAAAACATGCGTTCTTTATGAAATGGTTTGCTATTTTTTCATGTGGTTCATTTTTAGAAAGCTTTCCTAGTGTTTTAAAAATAAAAGCAATAGGATTGTGCATAAAATGGAAGAATAGGATAACCACTTAGTTTTATAGTTTCTTCCTTATTTCGAGCCAAAATTTAAAGCTTTAAGAGTCTTTTAAAACATTTTGTCACATTCGCATATGATATGATGTCAAAATATCATGATTTGACACATAGTATTCTCTATAGTAATTGTGTTAAGTTATAGGAAAGTTCTTAACACAAAACTTCATATTTTGATTTATATTTGCATTTTATTTGCAAATACATATATGACATGAATATAAATAGGTATGTAAATCAATATTCCATAATAGAAGATGACAAAATATGGCTTTCGTCATGGGGGAGGTTGGCTATTGTGTGTTTTCCCTTATGCTTTTTGAATTTATTAACTTATTCAAAAAAATTATGTTCCACAAAGTTGCCTATATTTAAGTTTTAAGATGCTAGATTTGCTACATAATATGCTTTGTAACATGGTATTAGAGCTTGGCTATGCTCCAACTTTTGATCTCATTTAGCATTGTGTGTGAAGTTATTGAGTTTTGCATGATTATATGGGTTTTTCAAACTCCAAAATCTCAAAATTATCATCATAACTATATTTCAACTCCTAATCCTCATGTAGAGCTATTTTTCAACTGCTGTAACTTTTTATCTATTTAAATTTTGAGGATAATATGTAAATGAATATTTTAGAGATTTAAAAATCTATTACTTTTATTAGAGAAAGATTTTACAATATTTGAATATTTTGTGAGATATTTTAATCCCAAAGTGACCCTAAATCAATATTTCATAGTAGTAAGCAAAAATTTATGTCTTGGTAGACTTCCCGGGGGTCCACTAGGGTTTACCGTATGGTACCACGTGAGTGTAAGGGAGGGGGGTTATTTAAGGAAAGGAAGGTACATTTTATAAGGTAAGGTCCCATAAATAGGGGGTAGATAAGGGGCATTTTCATATATTTCTTGCACGCAGGTGACGTCTCCTTATTACTACTAGTGAATCCCCCGTGGTAGACTTTAAGCTCTATTTTCTTACCCTTACCTCTTCTGAATTGATAAGTCATCAATATGAGATAATTTATAGATATTTTTGTTATCTACAACTCTCTAATCATCATCTTAAACTAAATCTAAATACTCAAATAGTTATTTGCATCTAAAGCGGATCTTTAAATTGACCCACACTTAGCAAAATTTTCTAGCTCATGTGCATAGTGACAGCTTCTCATCAAAATAAAATTTTAGCTATTTAGATTTTAGATGTACAATAAAAAGCAAAGTTGTAGCTTATAGAAATAATTATAACTTGTATTAGAAATGGTTTTGACTAAATACGCATATTTTTAAAGTTAAAATTAGTAAAAGTGAACCTTTAAGTCTAATTTTGTATTTTTATTAAAAATTATGGTCTCTTGTCATTTTCAAGTATTGCTTTGGTTAATTTTTTCTTATTTTTAGAGTATACTTAGATAAATTTTGTAGATTATTGGAAGATCTAAAGTTTTTAATTGGTGCATAGTATTTTAAGTATTAATAATTTTTAAAATATATTTCAATCCCAATATGCCAATAATTCAAATTTTATTTCAATAACTAAAATAGATTTAGATTTATATACATACATTAGGTAACTATTACTTTTAAATCTCTCTATATTTTATCTATATTATATAGCTATTATTTAGTTTAATATCCTATAATTTTATCCTAGCTTCATTTAAAGTAAATGATCTTGATACTTTTACCTAATAGCTGCCTACCACTCATAATCATATTAATAGTCCCGATGTTCACAAATTCACCCCATAAGGTTGTGTTCCATGAAAATCCATGGTTACCTTATTTTCATAAGAAAGGTATAGATTTATCGCATAAGGTAGTACTAGTTAATCACGTGTATGGTTTTGTTTGTTTTATCAATTGAGGGAAGTTGCTTTTTAATGCCTAGAAAATGTTAAGGAATTATGGAGCTGATTGGAACTCACTATGAAAATAAGATGATTTTTATGGATTTAATCTATTTGTAACATGGTCATCTGTATGGATGACTTGATTTCTACAAATGATAATGATAGCAAAATTGCCAATAACAAGGAACTCTTGAAGTAGACATTTGAGATGAAGGATCTAGATGAGATTAGGTATCTTCTTGGTATTAAGGTGATAAGATGTGCAAATGGTATATGGTTGTCCTAAAGTCAACATGGCTTGGATATGTTATCTAACTATGGTATGACCACATATAAGGGTCTTTCAATGCCTTTGGAGAAGAATGTGACATTGAGTATCAATGTTGGGAATGAGAAAAAAGGCCTTATTATGTTTAGGAGAACAGAAGAAAGCTTGATTTATATTACAATCCCAAGGCTAGCATACTTGAGTTATATTGTTGGCCTTGTAAGTTAGTTTATACAAGTACTTACGAAGCCTCAACTTGAATATAGTTTGATTGAGATATATGAAGTCCACCTTGCATAATGGACTTTTCTATGAAGTAAGTAAAGGTGTACAAGTGTTTAGACACATAGATGCAAATTGGGCTAGTGGTATGTTTGATAGAAGATCCACTAGAAGATTCATATTTTCTCTTGCTAGGACAACACTTACTTTGAGTAGCAAAAAGCATTCATTTATGGAGTACAAAGGTGTTGCTATGGTAGTATGTGAAGTGCTATGGCTATAAAAGAGATTGGAGGATTTGGATGTGTAAATAGATGGTCCAATCATCATTCATTGTGACACATGAGTAGCATACAATCGATGTAAAGTGATATGGTTACAAAAGATATCGGTTGATTTGGATATGCAAGTAGATGGTCCAATCATCATTTATTGTGACATTAAATAGCATAAAATTGTCTAGGAACATTGTGTTCCATGCTAGGACAAAACACATTTATGTGCATTATAAATTTGTGAGAGAGAGAAGGTACTTACAATGAGACTTAGTGTATACCAACACACAAGATCAAGTAGCTGAAGTTTTAACAAAGGCATTAGGTATAGAGAAGCTTCAAAAATTTCAAAGCTTACTTGGAGTTGCAAAGATATAGTTGAGCTTGAGGGGGAGTGTTGATATGGCAAGCTCAACACATGTAGGCATTGATGATGGATTGTCTTGCAATCTCAACATGTGTAGACATTGATGATGGATTGCCTTGCAAGCTCAACACATGTAGACATTGATGATGGACTGCCTGGCAAGGTGGGTTTGCACATCTATAGTTAGCGCATTGGTGGTTATTAAAATCCTTACATGGCCACAGACTCTTCATTTCTATTTGGTTAGCTATATCTATCTATAGTTAGCATAGTTATAGCATCAATCAATTGGTATAGTTGATTATTCATTATGTGACCTTGTAGGTCACTTTCCTTTACATTGTGTCCTATCTCTACTCTATATACATCATATAGTGTATAGAAGAAGAAAGAAAAACCAATTTGAAAACATTTTGGCTTCCATCTCTCTTCTTGTGTTTGGCACAACACTTCAAGTCTCCCCACTATGCAATTCATGACAAACAAGAGGTTTATAGAATGGATTCCACACTACTGGTATGGGGTAAAAATTATAAACAAGATTACTAGCTTATTTGATGGTTACAAGTAATATGCTCAAGCATTCTTGGATTGATGCTTACTACGGTGTAATATATTGCTGCTAGAAGAAAAGGCATTCAATTTGTTAAAGAGTTACTTTCCATCATAGTTTCAATGTAGCAAAGGATTGTTTACGCAAGAGAAATATATATACAGATTCCTAGGGAAAAATCAAATTTTTACAATAACTTTAATACTTTTGGGAGCAAAAACTAGATTATATGGCTTCAAAAACTATCATGGTGGATGACAATGAATATAAGACATTGTGGAATCCCCTAGGCACAAGTTACATAGTTTACAAATTTGATGACAAGACCACTATAGAGATAAGGTTGCATCTTACAAGTGTTGTCTCTAGTTGCTCACAATAGTTAGCTTTATGGAAAAGATTTTATGAATTTTAGAGTAACCTCACCCTTAGAGAAAAAGTGAGATGTTGAGAGTGGTGTTAACTAGACTTTCAATAGGAATCCTAGACCCTAATGTATTCAAAGCAATGATGCAAATTATTGTGTAGTCAATAATATACAACTTTAGATTTTTTATTCTTTAAATTATAATGTCTCTATAACAACTCTAATGTTTTCAAGCACCTTGTTTTAATATCATAAAGCTTCACACTTGTACTTAATCTAGCTCATGGTGTAATAACAAAGTTCTTAATGTTGAATGGAACCCATGAGGTAATGTAAAAACTTAAAGCTTTAAACTTCAAATTATTAATGTCTCTAAACCACACACGCACGCACGCACACATGCATGCATGCACATGCGCGCACGCGCACGCACACACACACACATACATATACATGTGTGCCTGCATGCACGTGTGTGTGTGTGTGTGTGTGTGTGTGTGTGTGTGTGTGTGTGTGTGTGTGTGTGTGTGTGTGTGTGTGTGTGTGTGTGTGTGTGTGTGTGTGTGTGTGTGTGTGTGTGTGTGTGTGTGTGTGTGTGTGTGTGTGTGTGTGTGTGTGTGTGTGTGTGTGTGTGTGTGTGTGTGTGTGTGTGTGTGTGTGTGTGTGTGTGTGTGTGTGTGTGTGTGTGTGTGTGTGTGTGTGTGTGTGTGTGTGAGCAATTAAATCTTCCATTGGGTTGACTCGTGGCTAGCACTATCACATGAGTAGTTACCATTATCCTACTAGCAACTACCACTATTCCACTACCAGCGACTACCAATGTGCTTTTAATCACTACATCTCTTCTACTAATAGCTACTATTGCATGTTGGCAACTACTCTCCTATTGGTAGCTATCTTGTTCTTCTAGTTGAATCTTGAATACTTGATGACTCTAACTTCATGTGCCCTTGCAAAACAATTTAGTAAGCTTTTTCATGAAGGCTCTCTTTCATGGTATTTTTTAAGTTTTTTTCAAAACTTTCAAACATATTCTTCTTTGGAAAACCTTTTATTAGATTGGCTTGTTATTGTATGCTATGCTAGTAATATGTGAGCATACTAGAACGACCACATTTTTTACCTTTAAAGAAGCAAATAACTTTGCAAAGCTAAATACCATTCACCAATGGCCTTTGAAGCTCTTATTATCTCTCAAACAATGCATGCAAAGTCAATCCTCAGAATCCCAAGGTGTTGAATGAGTATGGAAAGCACAAGTTGCTTAGAGAACAAGGACAAGCTTCATATAGGTGCTCTTCATGACTTGGCACCAAGGGAAACCACATTTTGCATAGTTACATTGTTTCACATATTTATTGTAGATGATAACTTGAGAAATACTAAGATTTTGCTTTGTATCCATGTTCCAAGGCTCACTTGGCACAAACAAACACAAAGACTATCCTATGCCCACATACGACATGGTGTCTCACTTGGCACATAAAGACACAAACGTTATCTTCTGCCAACACATAACATGGTGTCTAGGTCCCATGTTTCTTTATGGCGGCTTAGCATCAAGGGATTCCATGCTTAGTATAGTTGCATTATTACCCATATCTCTTGTAGCTTATAACTTGATAATTTTTGTGTCCATGTCATAAGCCTCACTTTGCACAAACAAACATAAAGATTATCCTATGACTACACACAAAAATGATGTCTAGGTTGAGCTTGTTGTATAGATAATACCAATGGGATTCACCACATGGAAAACCTACATATAATCAAGAAGGGATTTTTTCTCAAAAAGTACATAAGTCTATACACTAGAGATAGGCCCCCCTTAATTATGCATCCCAAGCATAAACATAAGGGAAGATTGAGGGAAGGGGATATACTTTTCTACTTGAACTTTTAATGTGTTTGCAAAAATTATTGACTTCACTACATTAGCATTCTCCTTTCTTGGCCATTAGTAATTACAATAACTCAAGACCTTTCTTGCCATACTTTATGGCTTATGGCGATGTTAGAGCTTAAGATGATTTGGTATAGGTCATAAAAGAAACTAAATATCTCAATGTCAACTCAAGTAAATTTGGAAGAAATTAAAGCATTGAAACCACAACAACAATTTTGAAGTCTCGCCCAACTAAATGAGTAGTTTGAGCCCTTTCATACATGGACATTTCTAAAAGTTATTATGCATAGAGTTTGTGAGACCTATTCATATATTTCAGAAAATGATAATTATCTATGTCTTGTTCTAACACACCTTCGAAAATATGATTGATATAAAACATTTGAAATAATCAATATTGTTATGTAGAAAAATGCCCTAGTCGATCAATAAAGTAAATCTATTGATCACACTATTCATGTTGATAACAACCATACTTCTCATGTTTCTAGCTAGCAACATTGAGTACTATCAACTATATTTTTGTTTGAAGCAACAATCCTATTAACAAAAGAAACACTTCGGGGTGACCAACTAATGCTTTGTCACATAGGTTTCCAATGTTATATCAATAATTGGATTAAATAAAGTGAATGCACATTGTAGTATTGTATGAAAATTGAGCACAATAAAACACCCCAAAAGTAGTTGTTTAATTATTATCAATACATAGATCAATTATAAATTCATCTTGTATTGAGTATGAATGCCACCACTTCTAGCTCATTAATTCTTGTTGCAACAATTGTAGTCTATGCTACTCCAAAGTTATGTTTGCAAAATTTCATCCATGGAGATCATATACTCATTTTCAATATATATCATATGCTTCCATCCAAAAGCCCCTACTCATAACAAGATGCTAGCTTTGAGAAAATTATTCTAATACAGCAACAAAACATGTGAATCTAATACACATAAAAATAAAACCATTTATTATACTTGACAACCTAGGATTGTGTTGGTCCACTCCTTCTTCCTTGAGCTCATACTTTTGAGGTTGTGAAAGATTCTTAGAATAGGTTAGGCTTCAAGATCTACTACTTACCTACAAAATATCGTTGCACCAAGGGAAGTAAAAGAAAGACATCAATAGTAGTATGATTGTAAATACCCTTAAGAAAGTTTTTGCATGTCATATTATCCTAAGTACCCATGAAAGTTATACATTAGATCCTAAATTCATCATTTTACTAAAATTAATTATCATGTTGACTTTGTAAAAATCATTGTGGATTAGACAATGGAGAAAAGATAGAGATCTCAAGCATCATGATATTGGATGGCCTTCCCAAGCTTCCATTTTATTAGAAATAATTTTTTAAATTATGATTACCTTAGTCTTTATGAAAAGAGACTAAATAGTCATATTGTCATAAAGATAGGAGTGATTTTGGATAGAATAGATCTAGAATTGTGAGAAAATCATTAGATGACACCCATATCAACTAGGAATGTGCCAATGGAGTTTTGTGTTAATCATTGTTGCCAACAAGTTTTCTCTTTTTCCTTGATCATTGAATCAAATCAACATCAAAGAATCGTCTCTCTCTCTCTCTCTCTCTCTCTCTCTCTCTCTCTCTCTCTCTCTCTCTCTCTCTCTCTCTCTCTCTCTCTCTCTCTCTCTCTCTCTCTCTCTCTCTCTCTCTCTCTCTCTCTCTCTCTCTCTCTCTCTCTCTCTCTCTCTCTCTCTCTCTCTCTCTCTCTCTCTCTCTCTCTCTCTCTCTCTCTCTCTCTCTCTCTCATGGATGAGATTTGACTTAAGGGAGCAACCTCATATTGCTATTTTGTGGATTTTAAGAAGGCTTTTGACACCGTACCAAGGGTTGGCTTATGGCAATGACTACAAGAATTAGGGGTCCGAAATGATCTATGCATGGGAATTTACAGGATATATCAACGAGTGTGTGTCGCCTCAGAGGTCGCAACGAGTGGTGTGTCGCCTCAGAGGTCGCAACGGGCTGTCACAAGTATTTGAGAGTAATATGGGAGTCAAACAAGATTGCCCACTCTCCCCTACATTATTTGGTTTATGCATTGATAAGCTAGAGGAAATACTTCTCGCGGCTTTGAATAAAGAGAAAGCCAAAAGCCCACATATTGGTATGTTTGCAATCTTGCTCCTGCTTTATGCAAACGATGTGGTCCTCTTTACATATACTAGGGAATGTATGTAACAGTTCATGGGGATTCTTGAACGGTTTTGTCAAGATAGTGGTTTGACAATGAATATATCAAAAACAAAGCTAATGGCTGTGCACACCAAGCAATCAAAGACCCCCCCAAAAGTACATTATGTGGGACAATATATAGAGGTAGTATCTACTTTCAAATACTTGGGGATCAAGATACCTGCAAACGCAGATGGCATATATGTGTGGAGCAATGATTTGCGACAGGGAAAAGCAAGTATTATCACTTGGAAAATGATTGTAACCATACAGATACTAAATGCTAGAAAATACGTTGTATGATTTTTGATACATATGTTCTACAGACGGTATTATATGGAGTGGAAGTGTGTGTGTGTGTGTGTGGGGGGGGGGGGGGGAGCATCTCGAGTCATCTACATGGAACAACATTGAGAAGCTGCAAAAAGATTTTATTCGTAGACATTTCGGCATCAAAGCACCATACCATATGTACTTATGCTTTTGGAAACTAGCCGTCGGCCAATTGAGGTACATGCTATGATCCGAGTATTGAGATATGCCACCCGAGTACGTCAAATGGATGATAGTAGGCTCCCCAAATGGGCATGGGATGCTAGCACATGCCTATAGAAAATGTGGAAAAGTAAAGTTCTTTCAACAAGATGGGTGCTGGATATGCGAAAATGGTTTAAAGGGTGGGGAGTGGATAGATATCTAGATATGGCATCTGAAGATATATGCATGGACACATTTCATTCAAACCTCTTATGAGCGTATCAAGAAAAATATCAAAGCAAGGGAGCAAATGGCAAACTTGCTTATTACAGTATGCATATCTATCCTTCATATTGGGAATCTTACATGCAGACAAAGGCACACACACAGCCATACATAGCCAACCCGCTCTCAATGGTATTTAGATGGAGTAATGCATGACTTCGAACTCAATCACACACTTTATTGATCGAGATAGGTGCATGGAGTGGACAGGCAAGAGAGATGAGGTTATGCAAGCTGTGTGGACTGCAAAGTGTAGAATTAGAGGAGCACATGATTATGACATGCCCAACATATGCACACATATGGGCTAACTTTGATATCCCTTTACAGGGGCCACTTCACCAGTTTCTGACCACTACTCCTATATCGAAGTTAGGGGCTCTCATCACCCACATGTTACGCTTTCGAGAGAACCACACTGCATAGATCGTTCTTTCACCATGGCTACCCTTTCCTACCATGGAGGAGGAGAATCATTGTATATCTAGAAAGGTCCAATGCGTCATAATTTGGCCTTCCATGGACGATAATAAACTACTCGAGGAAACTTGATCTCTGGAACTTGGGCACTTCAGCTTGGGCCTTCATCTCGTGGTGAGCTCATGGCACCGAGCTCGTTCTCTTTGCACTACTATTCTATTGACATGTGTGTTACTAGTGCGATCTCCTCTTCTTCCTTCCTTCTCAATTCTTCCTCTCTTTCAGCTGCCTTCCTCCTTCTCTCATGTTCAGTTCTCTTCTTCTTTTAACCTCTCACTGATTCCTCCTTTTTCTTATTTTTTCTTTCTTCCTCCACTTTCTTAGATTCTTTCTTAGCCTTTTCTAAGTCAACCTTCTCCTTTTTCTTGCTTTCTTCTTCTTGCTTTGCTTGTGCAGTCTTTTCTTTGCTTTCTTAGCCCTTCCATGGCTAGATTGTCTTTCCTTTTCCTCCTCTTTGTCACTTACTGTTTCACCGGATTGCCTCATTCATGGTGGGGAGGCAACCTATCTGGATCCTTCTCCTTCTTCATTCAGTGCCTCTTTCACTACCTCTTGGATAAGAGTAGCCACAGCACACCACCATATCCAATGAACGAGGCTTTCAATGATTGTTTCTTTCTTTTTGCTCTCCTACCTTTGACGCTAGGGATTCCTCGCCAGCTGATTTTCTCCCTAGGGCTAGTGCCTTGGCTGATTGCTCGATTGTTTTTCTCACATACCCATTCCAATCAATCTCATCCAATGAACAGGATGCCAGGCTCTCCAACATGGGCACACTGATTCTGTGCATAAGTGAATTATACATTGGGATAGCGAACAAGGAGTTGATGATTTTTTCCTGAAGCCTTACTTCTTGATCCGGGATGTCTTGGATGCTGATGCCATCATTGGTCAGAACCTGGCCCTTCTTCATGTTCATCGTGGCGCAGCCATCCCTTTTGGGCCTCCTTTTGACTTTGTGCTCTAGCTTTAGTGCCTTCTCCACCAAGGCTTTACTAAACTAGACCTATACCTGCTTGGCTCCTTCTCCTCTTCTGACTGTCACTGTGCCACATTCTCTATCAGGATCGTAGGTTCTCAAGAACTCTACGCACTTAGTATGGTTGGTCTCATGCCCAAATTTCTCGACGTATTTAGCAAAATTGCATTGTTTCACAACTCTTTTGGCAACCTTCTCCTTGGCCATGACTTCTCCAATGTTGTGGATAGTCCTGAACTTTAGATGGTTGTAGGCACGATTCTCAAGGGAGATGTGGTACCTTGCCCTTTTTTCTTCCGTGAATGGAAGCCAATGGGCCCATCGACCTTGTTGTACTGCCATTTTGAGTTCTTGCCATGATATCATAGTTCACCATTAGTGTCTTTAAGATCATTTCTTGCTGAAAGGTAAGTAGGAATTGATTATGTTTTATGGAAAGAATAAAATGCTTAAGTACAAAAAGAGAATTTTGCTTCAAGTAGTCCATTCATTCCAAAAAAATTATGACTTTTTTCCTCAATCCCAAGTTGATTTTCATCCACTCTTTTCCACTTTTGGACATTGATTGAGGCTTTTTTCCTTGCATGTTTTATTCACCTTACATGTTTGACTCCCCTTACCCCCTCCCCTTTGGAATTGAGAAGAATCATTCCTCCTCGAATTAAGGTTACATGTTTGACTCTCCTTACCCCCTCCCCTTTAGAATTGAGAAGAATCCTTCCTCCTCGGATTAAGGTTTGAGAGGTCAAGGACATTCAGTGCGTGCTCGTGGTGTTTTTCTTTTGCATGAGCCAAGCATAGAAGTTTGAATTGTATTCTAAATTCACATAGCAATCCATGTCAAAAGGACAGATGCCTACTTGAGTGATGTAAATGAGAACATCATGAGGAAGTCACTAGAGTTGATTCAACTAGCAATGTGTAACTCCACCTCAGTCAGAAATTTTGATCTAAATATGGGTGGATCAGGAGGTAGCCCTCTTGCTCCCATTGAAGTCAGAGAGTATACCATTTCCTCAAGAAAGAGGAGTCGTTTTCAGCAAGCTGCTTCAACTCCTCAATTTCTTGGTCAGTGGCAAGGACTTTGCTCTTGTCATAAGACATGATGAGGCATTGTTTTTGTGGTTGTTCTCAGGATATCTCAGTGGCAATTAATTACTCCACTACTATTAACCTCAGCACAATAAGAAAGCAGAAAAAGTGAAAAAGCGCAAGTTGGGTCACCTAAAAGAGGTTGCCCACCATGAAGGAATCAGATGCAACGGACGAGGCACGATGAAAAATGACTAAAAGTGCAAGGGTGAACTCTAAAATCAAGTCAAAGGAAAAAGAACATTTTTAAATGCAAGGCACCCCTAAAACTATTGTAAAAGAGCACCGGGCTCCCTCCTATGAAAATTGTAAAAGGTAGGTGGGCATAGGTAAGAAAGAAGGCAAATAGAAGGCACATATTAAAAATTGGAAAAAGGACCTTGCCACAATGACTGGTCATGTAAAAAAGGGGATAAGGGGATGATCACCCAAAAGGGATTTAAGGTTTTGTATATAAAATTGAAAAGTGAATGAAGAGCTCATTCTTTGGTGTGTGGAAAAGTGGACTCTTTTTCTTCTCTCCTTCTCTTTTCGTGCTTGCTTAGTTGTGAGTGCTTAAGGGAGGGAGTGTGAGTGAGTGAGGGAGTGAGTATGTGAGGGTGAGGGATCTTGGAGGTAAGGTCCTCCACCATCTCCTATCTTCTTCTTCTCTTCTATTCTTTTCTCTCGTCTTGCATTGCGTGGCTATGGAGGATGGAGCTTGGAGGAAGAGGCTTGATAATGCTTGAGCTTACATCATGAATCATGGAGCTATTGGAGTGCTTGAGAGAAAACAACTCAATCGGGTATCAAGGTAAGCTCACTACACTCGTAGAGAGGGATAGCACGTCAGCTATGTGAGAGGTAGCCACAGTAGTGCTCGGCTTGAAACGCTTGAGAAATAAGCAATTCGTGGATCTTAGCAGTTGAGCTTGCCTCTACATTTAGGTTCTGTTGTGCAGGGAGCAACAGATTCAAGCTTGAGCACTTACATGCCTCAAATCAAGCATTGAAGTAAGGGTTTCATCCTCAAATTGGAGCTTGAGATAGATATAAGATTTTGGGTTTTAATTCGTGCTACAAGTAAGTATTCTTGGTTTTTTATGATTAGTTGAATAGGAGAAATCATTTCAGTACTTTGCTTTTTATTTTTTTTGTATTTAGAGTAGGTTAGGATTCAAGAAATCAAAGCGGAAAGCTTAGGGTTTACTATTGTAAAACAGGCCCAAACAGGGCATAAACAGGAAAAAAATGAAAAAAATGAGTGATTAGATGTGTTGGAATAGCAAGGGGAGTAATTAGTGAGAATAAGGTTGTGCGCAGCAAGGGTTTAAGACCCCAAGAGGCGAGGGAAAGCCTCATTTGTGACCTGACATTGTGTGTGTGTGTGTGTGTGTGTGTGTGTGTGTGTGTGTGAGCTTAGAGGCCATTACTTTCGATCAAGCTAGATCGGAGGTTTTTGTGGCATCCAAATATGAGACCCTTCCTCTACATTCTTACTTGTATTCTGGAAAATATGGAGTGCTAGCATTGCTTGTATCAGTAGCTTTTGGTTGAATCATACTCAAATGTGTTGTTTCGACCACTGAAATTGGACAGCTGTAATAGTGTTTGATTCCCAGTGAGGGCTGAAAATATGAATGGGTTGCCTCTTACCCACCCAGCCTCCAATCCTCACTAAGAGAACTAAAGAGGGGCACCACCTAGCCAAAGTGAGGATGGGCTAGGACATCCCTTTTCTCAAAGAGAATGGAAAGAACCAAGACATAAATTCACAAGAGAGAATATATGTACTGGACACCATATTAGAATATGAGAGAGAGAGAGAGAGAGAGAGAGAGAGAGAGAGAGAGAGAGAGAGAGAGAGAGAGAGAGAGATGATAAGAGAGGGAGACAAGAGAAGAAGAGGTAGAGGAAGCTTGCTATTATGCTACATAATAAAATAGACTCACTCATAGCTTACCTCAAAGAGATGGACTAGCATGAGGGTATTATAGAGTGCTCTCATGTGCTTGTCATTGTCCCTCTTTACATCTCCATGGGCTCCTTATATAGCCTCCATGAGGGATTAGATTAAGCTAATCTTTTTGATTAACATAATCCTAGATGATGTATTGCATCTTTAAAAATATGGAGAATAGTGGATGGGACAAGTCTCCACCTTGGTCATCATGCAAGTAGCCAAGGGTGATGGTAGACAAAATAGAGAAAGGGAGCTAGATTACAAGAGGTGGATGCCCAAAGCACATTATTATAATATATTTACAAGAAGGATAAAATGGAAAGTTGATGTGGTGAAAGAGAGAAGAAAATTGCATGTATCCAACATTCTACGCTTTGTAACTTCAGATCGGTGAAGAATCTGAAAAACGTTTCTTCTACAACTTTGTAGACCAGGCCGAAACCGATCGAGTGTCATGTGAATTTTCTTGAAATGCGCTTTCGTTGGGAGTTATTGAGATTATAAAAAATGGCTTCCAATAGCTGCTTTGAATTTAGTTCCTTATATATATATAAATATATATAAGCATGTGACAGAAGCGGTCCATGCTTGTAAGCTTTTGTATAAGATCCAAATGACACCATGATGTGGATATTGACTTGTGTACTAGGGTGAGGTGTCCTCTAATGATGATGATAGATTCTAAATCTTAGTGATACAGGCGAAACCCACGTGTAGTTGGAGGCTAGTCCTTTGAAATATCTATGCACTCACTCAACTCCTAGGTGTAATCCATTTCCATCTTCACTAAGATAACCATCCCTTTTACCCTTTACATTGACATCCCTTCTAAGAAATTATTCTCCCCATTTGCTAGAGTTATCATAATCGAGAAGCAATGTAGCATACCTAGTGCTTGAAGAGTAAACCCAAAGTGATATGGTAAGGCTCTTGATAGGGGTTTTGTCCAAATTTTGTGGTAGAAATTTGATTTGTAAAAAACCCGAATCACCTGAATTGGATGTTTGTTTCTAAGAATCGAGCATTCAGACCACCTTGTTTGATTTTCAAAATCAAACACTTAGGATTGCACTTGCCACATCACCACTCGAACAACTCACCCCCTATCTAACCCATCCGATCGTGACAATCGGACCGTAGAATCAGACCCAGTGACCTATCCGATCGAACACTAACCAAGCGCCCATGTCCGATTCCTAGAATTGGATATATCCAAATTGAACCCACCCCACACTGTCCGATTGGACATACTCTATTCGATCGTGAGTGACAATTGGACTTGACCTTGTCCGATTTCTAAAATCAAATGCATCCTAAATCGGACACTAGTAAATCGAACTCTGGTAAATTGGACACGGCCTAAGGGATAAATTCTAGAAATTGGACAAACCCCGACCAATGAAGAGTGTGACCCGCACCAAGAGAAACCAAGAGAAATCACTCCTTACGAATAGTTACAAACCTACAAATCATAGCCGAATAGCCAGGAACCGTGCTGACGCACATTTCAGCAAACTTGACATGCTTAGTTCTGTAGGCTAATTGTAAGACCCCAAATTGACCCTGAACAAACTGAATGACACATTGTAGACCCTAATAAGCGACAAGGAAGGCCAGGAACCCGAGCTTAGAGCCCCATCAAGCCACGAGCACAAGTGAGAGTACGAAAGCTAAATAATCATCTTGTCTTCACACTAATACTGTTTTCCAACACCTGAAGTACACTTGATAAGAGTTGAAAACCTGATTACACATAGTGCACAAAAAAGAGTACACACACACACATACACGCACAGTGACTGTAAATTGAGAATTTCTTGTAAGTAGCAAGGAACATACTCAGACGCAATAACCTGTAGGAACCTACCAGTGGGAGAAGACCCCAAGTGTAGGACCCAACTAAAAACACAACAGAGAAGCTAGGCACAGCAAGGACAGACCCCATCGGAGAAGTGAATCTACCCGAACTAATCAATCTCATCAACAACTTGGTGGAGCACAAGACCACGGACATAGTAGAGACAAGCACTAACCACGAGGAGCTCGACATAGGAGGTCTCTCGCCAGCTGTTGGTTGCCAATTACAACCTCCAGGTCCGGACAGACCACCACGGCAGGACGTCCAAGGATGTCATAGCAAACCTAGGAGAGGAGAGGAGACTAGCATGCAAAGCTTTGCAATGCCTAGTGACCTACAATTAGGAATAGCAAGCCAAGTGCGTGAAATTCAATGGGTGCTAGTGGTAATAAGCAGAAATAGGATGGGTCCTGATGCCAAGAGGGAAAGAGCACTAGAGGAAGATCTTATGCTGAGTGAGCTTCTCATGAAGCGACTATTAGACAACGCATCTACCAAGTGAAGTGCCACTACAATGGCAACCTCGTTGCTTACAGGATTATGAGTCACTCAGGGCTCCAAGAGCCAGTCTAAAATCTCAATAGTCATTGCACAAAGTAGCTAGACAAGTACCAACTAATGATCACCCATATAGTTTCATGGAGCAATTTGAGCAAGTCTACAAGCTAACGGCCTCACCGATCTTACTTTTGCACTCGCAAGCTTTTGGTCTATACTTAGGAGATAAGGGTAGGACTTGGTACGCAAGTCTAGACGCTACCAAGCAAACTGACTTTAACAACCTCAAGAGTCTCTTCTTAAGAGATTTTTCGAGCCAGAATACTCTAACAACCTATTAGTGTGACTCATGAACGTCAAACAGGGAGAGAAGGAAGATATCTAGGATTACGTGACACATGTGAGGAGTCTCTTCAACACAATCCCAGCTAGTGAGCAACCAACCAAAAGAGTGGTATCCATGGTATTCATTAATGGGATATGAAGTGAAGAGCTCTACAAGGCCTTGGTAGGAAACTTAAGCTTGCAGCAAGATGTGCTGACTAGGGTCTTTGAAGAGGTGGTTAGAATAGATGACCAGCTTAAGGAACGAAGCTCCAAGAGATTGAATCAAGATGAGCTTAACACTAGAACTTCAGAAAGAGCTTCAACATTGAGTGAGAGATCAAGCCCGAGTACTCAAGATAAAGGAAAGGACATGGACTCAAGTCAAGAGCTAGCATAGATGAAGATGGAGCTAGCCAGATTATAGGAGATGATGAGATGACCAACATGTCCTCATGTCCAGTGAGTGAATTGTAGCGGAAACCACTTACTAGCTATGTGTCAAGACCCTAAGTCCTAACTTTGTGTGAATTATGGTAGATTCGGTCATGATGCCATGCATTGTAGATTGCCAAGGAGACTCCCGTACTCACAACTGTACAATCAGCCTTACCTAGTGAATAGACCACCAAACTTATTCGAAAGGGGAGTCACATTGGCTCTCCTGACACCCAATGATGCCAAGCTAGCCATTCTTAGGATGGAAATAAACCCTATGGGCATCCCTAGACCGCCTAGACCTTACGTGACCCATCCACCTAGTAACACTCCAATCCACTATGTGGAGGAGCTAAATGACAAAGAGCCTTATGTACACCCTTACATATCGTATGACGAAGAAGGCAATGCAATCCTTATGGACTATCGACCAATACTGGTGATGACATTAGGTAGAGGAAGAGGTAGAGGCCTAGGGGACAGGCCTAAGAACCAATCACGTGTTGGAGATGCGATCACCCAGTGCATGTTTCTTTGTGTTGCCCTGAAAGGGAGCAAGCAAGTCAAGACAAGACTGATCTTAGATGCACTGAGTGCAGAATCACTCATCTCTTTGTGATTGCCCTAGATGGAAGCCATCTTCTAGTTTGGAAAACAAGCCATAAGCTCCATTAGGGCTATTTGGTGTCAAGACACTCAATGGGAAGGCCACACCTATCCCATTGCATGTCATGACCCATGCGCAGACCAAGCAGGCTGGCATATCATTGTCAGGGCCTAGCAACTTAGACACAGCCTCAATAGGGAAAAAGAGCCAGAGACAAAGAAAGAAGAGACCAGATGCAAAGGCCACGCTAAAAATTGAGAGTGCCACGACACTGCTTGCTAGAAAGAAAGTGATCGACATCATAGATGCAGAAATGTCAGCTCCAAAGATGGCAGAGAAAGGAAGTGCGAGGGTCGAGGAGTACCCCAATTCAAAGCTCCAACTTGAAGCCATCAAAAAGGTGAAGGAGTGGGTGAAGGAAGTCCAAGAACACCTAAAATACGCCAAGCCCATATTGGAGCATGAGATCGATGATCTCTCAAGCATAAGCATGCCAATGTCACCTCCACGACCAAAACCAAGAGATGTGGTGGCACCACAAATAGTGTTGCATAAACAAAGCCTAAATGCTATGGTCCAGTGAATCAGCCAAGGCCATTGGCCAAGAAGCACAGAGACAGGAACACGGCAAGCAACTAGCAATCTCCTCACCTCACTGGTAACCACCCCTATGATGCTAAGCCTAGGAGATTTGTTTAGGCAACATCGGCCGCTATGGTAGGAGCTGAAACAATGGATTGAAGGATCAATGGGGCAAGGTATCACTAACTTGAACGAACACGACGCAGAAAGGTAGATATTGAGTCTGACATTGCACTTAGTGCCAAGATCCTTACACGTCAATGCTTTCTAGAAGGGCATTGAAACACATGTTGTCTTGCCAATCTTAGCTCTAGGTGATACCACAAGGAAAGGGATCATGGACATGGGAGCGAGAGTCACTATGCTGAGCCATGCGATGCTCCAGACCTAGGGCAACCCACCAGTCAAGACAGCCAAGTTTAATGTTACTTTGGCTAATGGAATGAAAGTGAAGCCATTCGGCGTGTTAAAGAATTGGCCAATAAAGATAGCAAGAGTCCAATTCTCAATTGATTTTATAGTTATGAAGGGAGTAGACTATGATATCTTGCTAACTAACTAAGTATATTACAGGCCACTAACTAAGTATATCCCTTGTCCTGAGGACGAGTGAGACTGGATGCATGTCCTTGCTACAATTGGCCTGCCGTTCTTGGACAAAGAGGAGTACGAACAATCCATCAAGGCAATTGGCGAGGCCAACAATGCACCCTTAGTGCATGTCTGTATGATAGCTAGAAGCTCACATAGAAAACCCAATCCTGTCACATTCCAAGTATTGAACAATAAGCGAGAGCTCCATGTGATATTAGAGCACCTGACCGACAAGTTAGGTGTTAACTCATCAGCAAATCTTAAACCACTCGAAGATCTCTTGAACAAACCAAAGTGCACGACTTAAACTTGATATACATTTGGGCCTTAGTCATCGATGAGAAGAAGCCTGAGTATCAGGCCTTAGGAAATGATGGGCAGTCAGATGAGGGCAATTCTGAGGACGAGTACGAGGACTACTACTCCTTCCATGATGACGAGAGTGAAGGAGAGATTGATACGATAGAATACGATGTTGAGGGACGCATAATCGAGCAAGTATGAGCAAACTCCAAATCGTGCAAGGAAAATGCCTTTAAAATCAAAAAATGAGTCATGCGCATGGATTGTGATCACACTTGGTTAGAGCACATAAGTGCAATAGACTATAAGCAAGTAGGACTAGTCCAACCAAGTGTTGCGTCTATACATAGGACGGATTCACCTTCCAAGCTATGACCACTAGGAGAGACTCCCTCTTCTAGCAAAGACTGAGAATTCGATTCCGAGTCGGAAGTGAGCTCAAACAGTGTTCTCGAGATACCTTGACTTGCTAAGACTAGACGCACCAAAGGGGACCTGCCCGTTCACTTAAGGCACCGAAGGTTAAACGAGGAAAGGAGAAAATATCCTAGGGACACACATGCAAGACCTACCAAAGAGGTTCACTAAGTTCAAAAAATGTGATAAATAGTGATCTTTCTAAGAGCCAAATGCTAGGGGCAAGCAAGCAAACCAATCGAAGAACCTGCCAAGGTCACAAGGAGGTCAATTTAGCTAAGGAAGGGGAAACCCCCGACCTATCTTTATCGCCAATGACTGAGGAAGAAGAAGCAAGTCTCATTGCTCTCTTGTGAGAGTATATAGATGTCTTTGCTTGGTCTCTCGAGGAACTCAAGGGGGTAGATCTGAGTGTAGTTTCTAAGAACATACCCATGACATTTGACGCAACATCGATCAAGCAGTGACCATACACTATGAATCCAAAGCATGCCCATGCTATCAAGGAAGAAATTGATAGGCTAATGAGAGCGGGATTCATCTATGATATTGAGCACATGGACTAGGTTTTGGCCATACTCATCACATACTGAAAAAGAACAGAAAAATCAGAGTGTGCGTCAACTACAAAAAGGTAAACACCGCCATGAAGAGAGATAATTATCCATCGTCATATACCAAAAACATGCTCAAAAGAGTAGCTAGTAAAGAGGTCTACAACTTCCTGGATGGCTTCTCGGGGTACAATCAGGTGCAAGTACACCCTAAAAATAGGCACAAGGCCACCTTTGCCACACTGAGGAAACTTTGCCTATAGTCATGCCCTTCAGGTTAACTAATGCACCAGCTATCTTCCAGAGGCTCATGTGTGTTATATTCAAGGACATGCTTAGGAAGGAGTTAGAGGTTTTTGTCAATGATTTATATATTCACTCCACTTGGAAGGAGCACATAGACAAGCTTCGAGTTGTCTTTGAATGGTGTCAATTATATCGTCTCTCATTGAACCTTGTAAAGTGCCAGCTTTGGGTGAAGCAGGGATGCATCCTAGGGCATGTGGTATCAAAGAACGGCATTGCCACCGACTTCTCAAAATTCAAAGTCATCATCGATCTCCCACCACCAATTGATTACAAGGGATTTCAATGCTTCCTAGGCCATACAAGGTATTATCAACAGTTTGTGTTGAACTATGCATTGATTGTTAGACCTCTATACAAGTTGCTAATCGTATTTGAATGGACCGAGGAATGCCAACATACATACGAGCAATTAAAAAAGGCTCTAACCAATGCACCAATTCTATGGGCCCCAGATTGGAGAATCACCTTTCATGTTCATATTCACGCTTATTCATTGTAGGAGCAGTGTTCTGCTAGCTTGGTGAACACAACTTAGACTATCCTTTGAGTTTTGCCAGAAAATAACTCACGGATACTAAATGAATTATTCCAAAATAGAGAGAGAGGGGTTAGCCATGGTATTTGATGTAAAGAATTTTTGGCACTATCTTTTGGCTACGCCCTTTACCTTCTTTGTTGACCATCAAGCCTTGTTATATCTTGTTAACAAACCTTGTCCTACAGGACGCATCGCTCGATGGCTACTTCTAATTTTAGAGTTTGACTTCTCTATGGTTGTACGCAAGGGAAAATAGCATTACATGGCTAACTATATGTCTCGCATTCCCACAGAGATGTCATTGGAAAGGCATTACAGAAGAACTACCTGATGCCCATCTCTTTAACCTATCCAATGAAAGAGATATATTTAAAGATTATTTGATGCCATATTATTGGGTAGATGATATAGTCCAAGTGCTTGAGCATGGACTCCCTGAATTACCAATAGAAAAAAAATGACTTAGGCAACTCATCTTGAAAATCAAACTCTGTTAGTTAATAGCAGGCCAACTTTATAGGCTAGGGCAAGACGGATTGTTGCGTCGATGTGTATGTGAACATGACATGCATGATGTGCCTGCTAATGCACATGGCGGAATCATAGGAGGGCACTTTAGTGGAGACATGACAGCTCGCAAGGTACTGCAATCTCAGCTATGGTGGCCTACTCTCTTCCGAGATGCAACACGTTCGTAAAGCACAGTGTGACGAGTGCCAACAAACCAAGGTCCCAATTCTCAAGGATCAAATGGAGCTGACCCCAATCATTGCAAGACAACCATTTAAGAAATGGAAAATTGAATTCATTGGACCAATAAGTCTCGTGGCACAATATTCACAAGCTAAGTACATCATCGTGGCCACATATTATCTCACGAAGTGGACAGAAGCACAAGCTACAAGAAAGAATGACACTAGGACCACTGCTAAGTTCTTATGGGAGCATGTGATCTCATGATTCAGCTGCCCCATCAAACTTGTTAGCGACCAAGGTACACACTTCATCAATGAAGTGATAGCTCATCTCTTATCTACCTTTCTAATCATCCATCGAAAATCCTTGCCATACTACCCTTAGGAGAATGGCCAAGCTGAGTCTACAAATAAAATCCTAGTAAACATCCTAACCAAGGTGGTCTCTGCTTCATGCAATGATTGGGATAACAACTCATGGTAGCCTTGTGGGCCTGCCGTATAGCTTATAAAACAGCAACCCATCAGATCCCTCCAGGCTAACCTACAAAACTGAGGCAATTCTACTTGTAGAGTTCTTTGTTCCTAGCCTAAGAATCACTCTTCAAGAGAGATGGGATGGAAAGGAGGCATGGACGGAGTGTTTAGTCGAGCTGGAACGCCTATTGAAGACTTGGCTTCTAGCCACCCATGCGCTAATATGTGAGAAGGCAAGACACAAAAGTTGGTTTGACAAGCATGTCAAGCACCAAGAATTTGAACTTGGAAACTTAGTATTGTTGTACTCATTCAAGGAACATAAATAAAAAATGAAATTTTGGGGGTTAGGACCTTTCAGAGTTCATGCCATTAGTCCAAACTGGCAAAGTAGAATTCAAAACCCTAGAAGGAGAGGACATAGGCTTCTTCAATGGCAGCTGCATAAAGAGATACTACCCTCCCACCACCCGCTACATGAGCCTTCGATGTTAGAGTCCCCTGCCAATGTACGAGTGGCCACTATCACTGAGATAGACGATGAGGATGAGGAAGCCATAGAACCACCTTACCTAAGCATAGCGGTCACTACCAAGCAAACACACACCTTCAATGCATTGATCAATGAGGGAGTCAACCTTAATGTTCTGACTCATGATCATTGGCTTCAAATTGGCAAACCACAGCTACAGCAATCCACTAATGTCAAACTCAACCCATATGGGGGTTGATCATATGTACTATTGGGGAAGTGCAAGGTTGACATCTCTATCGAGTCAAAAAGCATGCCACTGATTTTCTATGTGTTGCAAACACTAAAATGCGGGTATGAAATTGCTGTTAGGATGCATCTTTAAAAAGCAAACTCATTATAATGTCGACTACGAGTCCCATTGAATTCACCTTGCCATATGCAATGTACGTATTGTCACACCTTTCAGTAAGGGCTGCATAACTCCATCAAAGTCCTCAAAGCCACTGCTAGAGAAACCCACTGTCAAGTCTAAGGAGGGGGGTCATGACTTGTCACAACCCGTCAAGCCTCAATGCCAACAACCCGTTGCCCATGAACCCCCAGTTCAAATGGGTACCTAAACATCAAGGACCGCTGCTGCCTAGGAGTAGACACCCACACCCTTGCAAGGCTAAGGACCCACACCTAGGAGGCATAGAAGAAGCTACCAATATCAAGAAACAGTCAAGCTGCGATGGGTCCGGAAGACCTTATTGCAAGTGCAAGGCTACTATGAGGGCAACACCCGTATCTGGGTACCTAAAGCCAAGACGGCCAAAGGCACTCCTCAAAATCCACCCTCAAGCTTGACCACACGAAACATCCAAACAAGTTAGGCACTCAGACCACAAGAGAATCAGGTTGCTAAGTCCATAGAACCTCCAAAGCCTAGACTAGCAGGGCCTAGACCAATCTATCTCCCAAAACCACGCCTGCTACTAACAAACCACCCAAATCTAGTCCTGCTAGTACCCCTCAGACCTCAAAAGCACCTAGTAGTGCGACACGCACAACTCCAACCAAACCCATCAAACATGAGGCCAAACAACAACCTCAGGAGCAAACCAAGTAGCAACCATCAATTTTTTGAACTCTCTAGTTCTGTCAAACCTCACAACCACCTATCATCCTTAGACCCTCTTATGAGTGACAATCAATTCTAACCTTGGCTATAGACTTAGTTGAAAATATGGGGGATGACTTGGTCGCTTGCCTTAGACTCTTGGACACTACTTTCATGACACTGGCAAAACCTACGATCGACTGGATTAGGTCTTTTGGAAGAGCCTAAAGAAATGGAAGTGCGTACACTCCCTTACTCTTGGGAGGAGTTGAAATTTGTATTTGTTAAGGCTTCCAAATCAGCTAGGAGTTAATTGCCACTGAGATATCCAAAGGACAAGCAATCAAACAGCATCTCGTTACATTGTGTAACAAGAATAGGAAATCAAACAGTGTCTCATTACATTGTATAACAAGAACATGATCATGGCCCACAAACCAACAATTAGAGGAGTTGAAACATCTTGCTGATAATGACTCCTCTTTCTTGCAAAAATGGTATGCTCTTCAATTGCAATGGGAGCTAGAAGGATGCCAAATAATGACCAATGCTGAGTAGCAATGTGCAATCAAGGCATTAGAATAGGACCTAATGTATGTAGCTCCAACTTCCTATAGGATGTTAAGACTACCATTCGTAATTTACCCCTAGAAGAAAACATTGGGGGACATCCCTATTTAGATCGCATCCTCATCGAGGAGGAGCTGCACATTGCTAGCAGAGTGGACTCTAATGACTTCTTGCCTGATGTCCTCACTTACATTACCCATGTAGGCATCCGTCCTTTCGACATGGACACCTATGCTAATTTAGAATATAATCTGAATTTCTATGCTTGGGTCATGTGAAAGTAAAACACTAAGATTATGTGCTGAAGGCCCTGCATACTCTAACGCTTTAATCCTAGGAAGGATTCTTCTCATTTTAAAGGTAGGAGGGGGTGAGGTGAATCAAACCAAACACATAAGGAAAACAATAAAGGAAAAGCACATATTAGAAATCTCAATCAATACCTAAAAACAGAAATGGAAGGATGAAATAACTTGTGATTGAGGAAAATGTCAATAAAGTTTGAAATCAATAGACTATTTGAAGGAAAAGTCTACTTCTATACTCAAGCAATTCAGTTCAACAAAAGTATGTAGTTGTTTCCTTCTGCTTGTAATTATCTTGAAAAGCACTAATCGTGAATATGGATTCACGACACACACCCATCATGGCAGGCCAAGAAAAAGCTGTCAATTTTCCTTTTTCAGAAGAAGAGTAGACAAAATACGGCCTTTCAGTGGAAACACGGACCTTTAACTAGTTTAAGTTTTGACATGTCTTCAATGTAAAAGACGTGGCCATCGACGAACATGCCATGAGGCAGATCATAGACCAATGCGGTTTGTAGAAATACATGGAAGATGAGCCAAGGAGTTGATTATACCTGCTACGTAGAATTTCTAAGAACTTTTAACAGGAACTGTGGCACCGTCACCGTGCAATAGGGGGAAGAGACTCGCCAAATACAAATTGAGCTAACCCTAGACTTGGTAGAAAGGGCCATGGGATTGGCCAATAAGATGGAATGAAAGTCAAAGAGAGATGTGTATGCCATACTGGGAGTGGACAAGGTGAAGGTCCATACCAACAATGTCATTAGCTTGATAGATATCCCTGACCTTGAGATTCAACTCCAAGCAAAAATGGTGCATACGTTGTTCTCTAGTGAAAGGTACAATGCCATCATGAGCTGCATTAATGTTCCTTTGCTAGAGAGCATCACAACACAATCACTAGATGAGGTGAATCTCAATGGTTTTGTGAGAAAGACCATCTAGATCTCTACTAAGGCCCTGGCAACACGAGGAGGGCTAGCAAGAGGAGAGTCCCTAGCTACCAAGGCCTAAAGGAAAGCCTCATCTTCTAAGGCCTCAACCATTGGATTCGGTGGGGTCCTTATGGCCATTATCAGAGAAGTCTTGGGGCAAGGGCAGAGAGAAGGAGAAGAAGAAGCAATTGGAGAGACACCACTAAGATCACCTCCTCAACAAGAGTAGAAAACGCAAACAAGTGAAGAGACAGAGACTAATGATGAAGGGGAAGGAGAGCTACAGGCTAGCCGACAGAGGCGCAAGGAGAAAAGGAGGAAAGTTTCACAGGGAATGATGGAAGAAGAAAGGAGGAAAAAAGAAAAAGAAGATTTGCAGAGGGCTCACATGGAGTCTAAAAAGACCAAAGAAGAAAGGAAGAAGAAAGCAAAAGAAGAGGCTGAAAGGTTGAGAGAAGAATCGAGAAGGTCTAAGGAGAAGAGAAAAAGGAAGGTAGCCAAAGAAGAGGCAGAACTGAAAGGAAAGGAGGATGAGGATGTGGCTCTAGGTACATGTCGGTTAATAGAGTAGTAGAGCAAGAGAGATGAGATGGATACAATGAGCCCGCCAAGAGAGGAAGGGCCAGGCTCGAGTACCCATGTGCCAGAAATCACGTCACCTCCTCCAAAAGAAGGCAAGGGCAAGGAACCAATTGTGCCCATTCCTACCCTCCTAGTGCCAACCATGCCCACATTCACAACCACCTAGGGATCCACACCAAAAGTAAACTCCAGCAATGTCTTAGCCTGGGTGCAATACCATGTAGATAAGGAAATGACCCAAGGGAACAGAGAGGGTACCCCAATGACAAGGACCAAGATATCGGCTGCAACTGATGCCAAGTCTAGGCAAGACCCAAAGAGGCAAAAGGTAAAAGCCTCTACCACCTCCATACCCACAATAGAACTACTAGCTAAGGAGCATGATGAATATGTAAAACAGCTACTGTCGAAGTTGGAAAAAGCCAAGGAAGAAAAGAAAATAGCAATAACAAAGCTCAAAGCTAAAAAGGAGGCCATGGCTGCATTCCAGTTGGAGAAAACACGCCAAATAGCCATGGCCCAAAGGGAGATCAATGAGCTCAAAGAAGAATAGCTCTAGGCCAAGGATGAAATGGAAGCCAAATGGAGGGCAAGAATGGATGAAGAAACCGAAGCCATATGGCACCTGCGAAGACACAACAAAGAGGTGGAAAATTTGACACAAGAGGCAGCCTTGGCATAGGAAGAGCAACAGAATTTGAGAGGGGAAATGGAAGATCAAGAACGGAGGCTGCTAGCTAAGATACAAGGGGAAAGCCTCAAGGAAATGACAAGAAGGCCAGACAAATGGATAGTGCATAATGAAAGACGAGTCAAAGCCTTAGTGCGCCATCTGACTCGCGCCGGCTTAAAAAGATAGGGTACTAGTTGAAAGCTTAGTAGAGGCTGCCCAAGTGGGCTTCGAAACCTAGCAACATGTATTTCTCAATGCATTACTTGACATCACCTAGACAAAGGGAAGGAAGGCCATTGAAACCATTAAGAAAAATTTGTAGATTGCATGCAAGGCCTTGAGAGCAGGCCTGTAGATGTTGTCACAACCTGTGGGAGTCAGCCTAATCTTGGAAGAGCAACGAAGATCTATTATTGGCAGGTCTGACACCACAAGAAATAGATGCTATTGGGTTTGCAAAAGGAGTCCAACAGGAAGCTCAAACAGTAGATGAGGCTAGCCCAAGGTTCGAGATGGGGCCCCATGAAGAAGAGATAGCCCCACAGCCTCCCTCCCTACCACGGACCAACAACAGGTGGACACATATGAAGAAAGAAGGACTACACTCAAGGAAAAAAGAAAACAGATGGTGGAGAAAGCAAGGAAAAGGCCGAATGCCAAACCAATACAAGTGCCACCTATGCCTATTCCACCAAGCCAAGATATTGTCCCAACAAGCTTCCATGCCGATTTGGTGATCTAGGAACAATAGTAGACCTCCAGAAACCCCTTTGACCTGAACTTCCAGTTCCCTGCTAACTTGCCTAGGGTTTTACTGATCAAGATGGTGGAGGAGGTAATCGACATCAAAAGTAGGCTTTAGGGCATGGAGGATGTGGAATTTTGGCAAGACAAGGTTTTTGAGGTCCCAAGATCAATGCCGGGCTATGAGTGCTAGCCTACATGGAGAAGTCGCCTCTGTGACATAAATATGGATACTTGGGTGGCTTTCTACAACACCCTCCCATTCGAACGCAACAACCTGATATTCATGCCATACCCCTAAAGAATGGGAGTGGATTTGGACCCCAATGTCCACAGCTAGTATGACTCTCCCATGATCTACAACGTGAATTGTACCATGCCAGAGAGGCCCTAATCTTCACCCTAAAATTTTTGGGTGACTCTATAGTCCATTTTGTAGATGAATTCTCCTCTTTCCCCAACCCTACATTCATTACTACATGTAGTCACCTTAGGATACTTAGAATACTACTTATGCAACATCCCACCCCACAAGAATGCAACCTTCCACCCATTTTCTTTGATCCCGATACCATAGACAGCTGCACCATGGCTCGACTGCTAATGCACACCACTTTTCTCCCCTCGTTTTATTTATCCCTTCTAGAAGATATGAATGATAGCTACTTTACTCGTTGCAATCATCCATTTCTCTCTACCACCACTCTACAAGTCACCTGAACCTCAAAGGATACTTGTAGAGTTGGCAATTCCTAAATAAGCCTCTTAGGCCCCCTTCTCCACCCCACTCGGACGATGAAGCTTAGCTCTCATCCTACCTATGTAATTTTTTTTTAAAGAACAAGAAAGAGAAAGAAAAAGAAAGCAAACATGAAAAGTGAAGAAGTCACAATGAACAATAGTTTACCCCACATAGGCCACAATCATTGCACCTAGGGGTTCTCAAGTTAGGTGCGTCCGATGGCTTTGGTCAGCCATCTTCGCCCCTAATCCCCTAACCTCATTTTTATTCCCCACTTCACACTTCAGGCACATCAAGGGTAGGACATACCTAGGGAGATAACACTTGCCTATGCTTAGACCTGTCACCCTAAGCTACACGAACCACACCTCCCTTATGCACAAACTAGGTCGACCCAACTCCCAGTCCCACTAGCACAAGCACAATGCACCACACAAAAAATTAGGCACACCCCCAAGTAGTGCACCTTCTTTTCTTTCCAAGTACAAATAGAGGTTCCAACCCCTAACTTCGGAGGCCCCATCATCCATGCAATGCACTCCCAGTCTCCCCACCAACTTAAGCCGATGATCCATCTCTTCCCAAGACCAATTCCCCCAAGACCCCATCATCTTCGACTCACATGTCCACCCTTTTAAATCATCAAATCTTCATCAACTCAAAACCACAAGTGCCCTAGAACTAGTCCCTCGCCTACTAAGAGAGGGGTCATCTCATGCAACAATGTCACCAAGCAGACAAAGCAAGGTAGATGCAAAGGCAACCCCAATCAAAAAGTGAATGAAGAAGCTCATTTGGAACACTGTAGGAGAAAACAACCGTGGAGGGAAAAAAAGCAGATCCATCCAACACCCTCATCAATTTCAAGGACAGATCTGTCCAACTGCCATTCCCCAAGCAAGGACCGTCCAACACGATAATGAATTTCAAAGGACCGATCCACCCACCATCAATTTCACAACAGTACCAGCCCCCATACCATCTAGAATTTCAAAGGCTGATCCATCCAATCCCAACCACCGCAAGGGTTTATATACAAACTCAAAAACGCCATCCGGTTACATCCATCCCACCTTCCAATCACTATACATCAGTGCCATGGAACTGACACTAAACTAGGAGGGGGTAATGTTAACCTCAGCACAAGAAGAAAGCAGAAAAAGTGGAAAAACGTAAGCTGTGGGTCACCTAAAAGAGGTATCCCAAGAAGGAATCGGACGCAAGGGAAGAGGCAAGATGGAAAATGACTAAAAGCGTAAGGACTGCCTCTAAAATAAATTCAAAGACAAAAGCACATTTTTAAATGCAAGGCACCCCTAAAAATGTTGTAAAAGAGCGTCATGCTCCCTCCTTGCAAATTTTAAAAGGTAGGTGGGCATAGGTAAGAAAGAAAGCACCTAGAAGAAAATGGAAAAAGGACCTTGCACAACAGTCAGTCATGTAAAAAAGGGGATAAGGGAATGACCGCCTAAAAGGGATTTAGGGTTTTTTATATAAAGTTGAAAAGTGAATGAAGAGCTTATTCTTAGGTGTGTGGAAAAGTGGACTCTTCTTCTTCTCTCCTTCTCTTCTCTTGCTTGCTTGCTTGGGAGTGCTTAATGGAGGGAGTGTGAGTGAGTGAGGGAGTGAGTGTGTGGGGTTGAGGGAACTTGAGGTGAAGCCCTCCACCATCTCTTCTCTTCTTCTTCTTCTTCTCTTCTCTTCTCTTCTTCTCTAGTCTTGTGCGTGGCTATGGAGGATAGAGCTTGGAAGAAGAGGTTTCAAGATGTCTAAGCTTGCATCACGAATCGTGGAGCTATCTGAGTGCTTGAGAGAGGAAGCAACTCAATCGAGCATCAAGGTAATTTCACTACACTCGTAGAGAGGGATAGTGTGTTGGCTATATAAGAGGTAGCCATTAGTGCTCGCGGCTTGAAATGCTTGAAGGAATAAGCGGTCCGTGGGTCTTGACAATTGAGCTTGTGCTCGCCTCTACAGCTACTTGGGAATCCTTCATAAATACAAATTCGGATTCCTCCCATGAGCAAGGCAACGTACATACCTCCATTGTTAAAGGCTCTTTCAAAAGACCTAGGCCTAGTCAATCATAGCTTTTAGCAAGTATGATAAATGTGGCGTCCAACCGTCAAAGGTAGGGAACCAAGTCATACCCTGTATTTTCAGCAAAGTCCATGGCCAAAGTGAGAATTGATCTTTGCTCGTAAGAGGGTCTAAGGCATGTAGGCTAGAAAATTTGACAGCTAATTGTTGTAGCTTTGGTTGCTCTTGAGGGTGTGGTTGGGCTTCTTGTCTGATGGGCTTGGCTGGAGTTGCGGGTGCCATGCAATTAGAGGCTTGTGAGGTCTTAGGGACACTAGTAGGACTGGGTTGAGGCAGTTTGTTAGTGGCAAGCTGTGGTTTCGGTCAATGGATCTGGTTAGGCTTTGCTAGCTTATGCGTTTGAGGCTCAATGTGTTTTGCAACCTAAGTTGTTTGTGGCATTGGTGCTTTTTCTACCACATGGCTTGGTGTCGTCATGTTTGAGGGCAGCATTTGAGTAGGATCCTTGGCCATCTTGGCTTTAGGCACCCAAATCCAAGTGTTACCCTCATCCTAGCCTTATGCCTACAATAAGGTTTTGGGAACCCATCGCGGCTTATTTGATTGTTCATCTTTGCCTATAGTTCCTTCTATGCCATCCTAGATTTCAAGTACGAGTTCCCAGCCTTGCGAGTTCATCATTGTGTACTTCTAGATAACAGCTCTTAATGTTTAGGCATCCATTTGAGTTGTGTTGTATGGGCCTTATCTTTGATTTCAACAGTTTTTCAGCTTTGAGGTTTGGCAAGTTGTGATAAGTCACAACCCCCCTGCTTAGGCTTGGTAGTGGGTTTCTCTACTCATGGCTTTGCAAGCTTTGATGGAGCTATGCTACCCTTGTTGAAAGTCGTAACTATACATACATTGATGACGGCTAGATGAATGCACTTTGACTAGCGGTCAACGTTACAAAGTGTTTGCTTTTTAAACATAAATCCTAACAGTGATTGTGCACTTGCATCCTTTGCATTCAACAACACATAAAAGATCATTGGTATGCTTTCAAAATCTATAGAGACCGCAACCTTGCACTTTCCTAGAAGTGCATATGATTGACCCCCAAATGGGTTGTGTTTGGTGTTAATGGGCTACAATTGTGGTCTGCCAAGTTGAATCCAATGATCATGAGTCAAGATATTAAAATCAACTCCCTCATCAATCAATGCATCAATTGTATGTGTTTGTTGAGTAGTGATAGTCATGTGCAGGTAGGCCAAAGCTACGGCTTTCTCATCTTCATCTTCAATTTTTTTCATAGTGGCCACTTATACCTTGAGAGTGGGTTCCAACAATGTTGGCTCATATAGTGGGTGTGTGGGAGGATAGTACTTCTTTATGCTACTACCATTGAAGAAGCCTATGCCCTCACCCTCTATGGCTTTGAGTTCTACATTACCAATTTGATTGATGGTGCAAACTTTGTAAGGTCCTAGCCCCTGCAGCTTCATTTTTTTCTTATGGCCTTTGACTGAGTACAACAGTACTAAGTCATTTATGGCCTTTGACTGAGTACAACAGTACTAAGTCATCTTGTTCGAAATCCCATTGCTTGACATGCTTGTCAAACCAACTCTTGCATCGTGCCTTCTCGCAAACCAGTGCATGTGTGGCAAGAAGTTGAGTTTCTCATAAGCATTCTGGCTCAATTAGGCACTCTGTCCATGCCTCCCTTCCGTCCCATCTCTCTTAAAGAGCTATTCTCAAGCTCAAAACAAAGAACTCTACATGTAGAATTGCTTCAATTCCATAGGTCAAGTTGAAAGAAGTCTATCCTACAGCCATTTTATAGGTTGTCCGATAGGCCCATAAGGTTGCCATTATTTCGTTATCCCAGTCACTGTGCGAAGCAAAGACTACCTTGGTTGGGACATTTACTAGAATCTTGTTTGTGGACTCAGCCTGGACATTCTCTTGAGGGTAGTAAGGTGAGGATTTTTTATGGATGATTAGAAAGGTGGATAGGAGGTGAGCGATCACTTCATTTATGAAGTGCATGCCTTGATCACTAACCAGCTCAATAAGGCAGTCGAATCGTGAGATCACTTGCTCCCATAGGAACTTAGCTATGTTCCTAATATCAATTTTCCCTGAGGCTCGTGCATCCACACATTTTGTGAGATAATCAGTGGCAAAAATGACGTGCTTGGTCTGCGAGTACTATTCTATGAGACTAATAGGCCCAGTGAAGTTAATCCCCCACTTCTTGAATGGTTGTCTTGCAATAATTGAGGTTAACTCTATTTTGTCCTTGTGAATAGGTACCTTAATTCATTGGTATTCATTTCAATGCTTTGTGAATCATGCTGCATCTCAAAAAATAGTAGGCCACCATAGTTGAGACTGCAACACCTTGCGGGCTATTGTTCTCCATTGAAGTATCCTTCTACAATCCCCCCACATGTGCCTCTACAAGTACATCATGCATTTCATGCTCACACATGTATCTTTGCAACAATCCATCTTGCCCTAGCCTATAGAGTTAGCCTTCTATCAACTGATAGGGTTGGACTTTAAGAATTAGTCTCCTAAGTCGGGCTTTTTTAATGGGTCTTTTAGGAAGTCCGTGTTCAAGCATCTAGACTATGTCACCTACCCAATATGGCATAAAGTCAGCTTTAAACAAATCTCATTTGCTAGACATGTTAAACAGATGTGCATCTGGCAATTTGTCTGTAGTAATGCCTCGTCTAACAACTTCTCCAGTGGGTATGCAAGACATATGGTTAGCCATGTAATGTTTATTCCCTTTGCATACAACCATGGAGAAGTCAAATTCTAAAAGCGGAAGTAACCATCGAGAAATGTGTCTTGTAGTGCAAGGTTTGTTAATGAGAGATAGCAAGGCTTGATGGTCAACAAAGAAGGTAAAAGGCGTGGCCAAAAGATATTGCTGAAATTTCTTTACAATAAACACCATGGCTAAACCTTCTCTCTATGTCATTGAGTAGTTCATTTCGGTATCCGTGAGTTGTCTACTAGCAAAGCTCACTGGATAGTCTAGACTATGTTCATTAGGCTAGCACAACACAGCTCCCACGGCAAACTTCAAGGCGTCAATGTGAATGTGGAAGGTTATGGCCCAGTCAGGGGCTCATAGGATTGGTGATGTGGTTAGAGCCTTCTTCAATTCCTCATATGCGTGCTGGCATTCCTCAGTCCATTCAAATGTTATCAGCAACTTGTATAGAGGTCTAGCAATCAATGCATAATTCAGTACAAATCTTTGATAATACCCAGTATTGCCTAAGAAGCACTGAACTCCCTTGTAATCAGATGGTGGTGATAGATCGAGAATAACCCTGACTTTCAAAAAGTCTATGGCAATGCCATTCTTTGACACCACGTTCCCTAGGATGCATCTATGTTTTACCCAGAACTGGTACTTCAAGGGGTTTCGATACAATCGACATCATTCAAAGACCTCTGTCTAGGTGTTCCATCCAATTAGAGTGAACACACAGATTATCAATGAATAATTCTAACTCTTTCCTAAGCATGTCTTTGAATATGGCATACAACATGAGCCTTTGGAATGTGGTTGGTGCGTTTGTCAACCGAAACGACATGACTATGTAGGCAAAGACCCCCCACTCAATGGAAAATGCAGTCTTGTGCTTATCGATAGGATGCACTTGTACCTGATTGTACCTTGAGAAGGCATCCAGAAAATTGTAGGCCTCCTTAGCAACTACTTGCTAGAGCATATGCTCAGTGTACGAAAATGGATAATTGTCTCCCTTGGTAGCAACGTTGACTTTTTTGTAGTTGATGCACACTCTGATCTTTTCATTTTTCTTAAATACGATCACTATGGGTGAGACCTAGTCCATGTGCTCAATATCGTAAATGAATCCTACTCTCAACAATTTATCGATTTCTTCTTTGACAGCATGAGAGTGCTTAGGGTTCATAAGATGCGAATATATTTCGTCAATGGCTTGTAATATTTTCTAACTTGCACATCTCCCTTCAATATGGCTGACATGGCATCTAGGTTTACTGGTATCGTCTTCCAAGTATCCATCTCTAACTTGCACATCTCCTGTCAACATGGCTGACATGGCATCTAGGTTTACTGGTATCATCTTCCAAGTATCCATCTCTACTCTCACAACTTCCATACGATTGCTTAAGAAGATTAGACTATTGCCCTAGTCCTCTATGACTCGTGCATTGCACATCCAAGGTCGGCCTAGCAAAATGACATAGTCCACTCCCTTCATGACTATGAAGTCTGCAAAGAATTGGACTCTCGTGAACTTCACTTGCCAATTCTTTAGCACTCCAAATGGCTTCACTTTCATTCTGTTAGCTAGTGTGACATTGAACCTAGCATTCTTGACAAGAAAGTTACCCCAAGCATAGAGTGTTGTGTGGCTCAGCACACTGACTCCTACCCCCGTGTCTACAATTCCCTTTTTCGTGGTATCACCTAGAGCTAGGATTGGTAAGTCTGCATGCATCTCTGTGCCTTCCTAGAAAGCATTAATGTACAATGACCTAGGCATTGAGTGCAACACCAGACTTGGTATCTACGTTATTGTGTCATGCTTATGTAAGTTAGGTGTAGCTTGCTTTATCGATCCTTCTATCCACTACTTCAATTCTTGCCATAGCATTGGATGCTGCCTAAGCAGATCTCCTAAGCTTAGAGTCACTAGGGTGGTCACTAGCATTGTAAGAAGATTTCTAGCTGCTTACTTTTCTCCTAGTCCTATGCTCCTTGGCCAATGGCCTTGACTGGTTTGCTGCCCTGTAGCGTTTAAGCTATGTCTAGGTGGTACTACTTGAGGTGCAAATTGTCTCTTGATTTTGGTCGTGGAGGTAAAACTGGTGTGCTTACACTTGAGAGATCATCGATCTCATCCTCCAAGATGGGCTCGGCATCCTTAAGGTGCTCCTAGGCTTTCTTTACCCACTCCTTCACTTTTTGTATGGATTCTAGTTGGCACTTCAGGTTAGGGTACTCCCCTACCTTAGCACTCCCTTTCTCAACAATCTTTGGAGTGAATGTCTTTGTCTCTACATCTATGACCTTCTTTCCAACAAGCAATATTATGGTACTCTCAATTTTGAGTGTGTCATTTGCATTGGTTTTCTTTTTCCTTTGCCTATGACTTTTCTTTCTGATTGAGGCTACATCTAAGTTGCTAGGCCACCTTAGCAGTGATATGCCAGTCTGTTTCGTCTTTGCACTCAGGTCATGACAATGGGTGTGGCCTCCCCATTGAGTGTTTCGACATCGAACAACCCCAATGGGATTGATGGCACAATTGTCGTGCTAGTGGATGGCTTCTGTCTAGGTCAATTGGCAAAGAGATGAGTGATTCCACACTCAATGCATCTAATATTAGCCTTGTCTCAATTGGCTTGTTCCCTTTCATGGCAACATGAGGAGATGTGATCTAGGTGACTGCAAGTGGCTCTTGGGTCTACCCTCCTAAGCCTCTACCTCTACCTATACCTAGTGCCATCACTGGTACTGGTCGATAATCCATGAGTATTGGATTTCCCTCTTCATCATATGAGACGTAAGGATTCAAATAAGGCTCTCGTCGTAATTCAACACCTCCACGTAGTGGAATAGAGTGCCAGTCGATGGATGGGTGACATAAGGCCCAAGTGGCCTAGGTATACGTATGGGATTAATCTCCATCCTAGGAATGGCTGGTTTTGCGTCATTAAGTGCTAGGGGAGTCAATGGGGCTTCCCTTCCGAAGAAATTTGGTGGCCTATTCCCTAGATAAGGATTGTTGTAGGGTTGTGAGTATGGGAGTTGTCTTGGTAATCCACAATGCATGGCATCATGACCGAACCTACCGTAATTGGTGCAAGGTTGAGACCTAGGGTCTTGACACTCAACTAGCACATGGTTTTCACCACAATATACACATTGGACATATGGGCACATAGGCCTCCTCATCATCTCTTGTAGTCTCACTACCTCCATCTTCATTTTTGCTAGCTCTTGGCTTTGTTCTACACTCTTCCCCTTGTCTTGGGTGTAAGGGGCTGATTGCTCACTAGATGTAGTAGCTCTCTCTAAGCGTCTAGAACTAGTGCTATCTCAAGTTAAGCTCCTAGAGCTCCTCTCCTTGAGCTATTCATCCACTCTTATGGCTTCATCAAAAACCCTACCTACTAGGACCTCTCTCTGTAGGCTAGAGTTGCTTGCTAAGGCCTTGTAAAGCTCTTTGCTACAAATCCCATTCATGAACACCATGGAGACCGCTCGTTCCTTGGGTCGTTCACTAGATGGGATTCTCTTAAAGAGACTCTGCATGTGGGTAACGTAGTCCCTTATGTCCTCTTTGCCTAGCAAGTTGGCTAGCGTCATTGCTAAATCCACAATTCATTGGTTCTCTTGTTTCTTTCACCAAAAAGCTGTTATGTTTATTTGTATTGCTCTTGGGGGATCGTCTGGCCTATGGTCCAAGACAATCAGGGTCCACAGATGTCAAATCTAACAAATTCTAGATTCGGTCCAACTAGTCTAAATTGCAGGTTCTGAGTGTCAGATTCGGCCCATCTGAGTGGACTAGGCCAAATAATATCAAGGCCAAATCTGGGTTCCAATTATCTGAGGACCGAACGTAAGGCTTTTCGAATGCCATGTGGCAACGTAGGCCGAATGGCCAATCATCCAATTCAAACGGGCCAAATATTGTGGTCTGAGTGGGCACAGTTGAGTGGGTCGAGGCCAGATCAAGTGGGCCAACTTTCAAGTGGCCAAGTCTAGTTGGGGCCGAGTGGGCTAAATCTAAGCAAGCTGAGGGCCAAACGGCCCAGAGTGGCCATCCAAATCTGGTACTCGGACAGGCCAAGTGCGATGGTGCATGTTGGTAGGGGTGATGATTTTGGCTTGAATCAATCAATTCCTAGCATCCTAGGTCACAAGCACTTCCAGAACAGATCAATAGACAAAGATCAAGGTTTGCATATACTTGATGTGCTCAAAAACCTTCGAAACCCATCAATCGATTCACTGCAAGGGTTTGCTCTCTCTCTCTCTCTCTCTCTCTCTCTCTCTCTCTCTCAATGCTACTGTTGCAAATGAGCTCTCCCTTGTCATCTTGGGTTTTAAACCCTTGCCTGACCTTCTCGATCACTCCCCTTGCAACTTTAACACATCTAAACGCTCTTTTTTTCCATTTCTTCCTTGTCTGTGCCCTATTTGGGCTTGTTTTACAATAGCAACCCTAAAGCTTTCCCCTTGATTTCTCAATCCTATCCTACTCTAAATGCAAAAAAAATCAAAACCGAAATATTGAAATGATTCCTCCTACTTACCTAATCATCAAAAAATGGAAATACTTACTTGTTGTGAAGATTAAAACCCCAAAATCTCCTACCTACCTCAAGCTCCAGTTCAGGGATAAAACCCTTACTTCATTGCACGATTTGAGGCATGCAAGTGCTCGATCTTGAATCTGTTGGTCCTGACAATGGAATCAAAATGTTGTGAGCTCATGCTAAATCGCCAAGACCCACGGATTGCTTATTGTTTCAAGCATTTCAAGGGAGCACAAATAGCTATCTCACCTAGCCAATACGCATTCAATCCTATCAGGGTGTAGCTTACATTGATGCCTGAATGAGTAGCCTCCTCCCTCAAGCAAGCTGGTAGCTCCACGATTCGTGATGTGAGCTCAAGCATCTTCAAGCCTCCTTCGAGCTCCATCCTCCATAGCCACGTGCGAGACAAGAGAAGAGAAGAGAAGAGAAGAAGAAGAGAAGAGATTATGGAGAGCTTCTTCTCCAAGATCCCTCACCCTCACACACTCACTCCCTCACACTCTCACACTCCCTCTCTCAAGCACACACAAGCAAGTAAGAAGGAGAGAAGAAGGGAAGAAGAAATCACTTTAGCCATACACCAAAGAATGAGCTTCTCATTCACTTTTAGAGTTTATATACAAAACCCTAAATCCCTTTTGGGCAGTCATCCTCTTTTTTACATGGCTGGTCGTGGCCTAGGCACTCTTTTCTATTATCCTCCTATCTCCCTATCTTCCTTTCTACTACCCATCCACCCTTACAATTTGCACATGAGGGAGCTTGGTGCTCTTTTACAAGGATTTTGGTTGTGCCTTGACATTTAAAGGTGTGCCTTCTCTTTTTTAGCACTTTTTGGGCTTCGGTGGTTGGCTTTGGACTTCTTGTCACCGTGCCTACACTTTTGGGCACTTCCAAGTTTGATTTCCTTCCACGCCACCTCTTTCAGCTCTCGACTTGCACTTTTTCCCTTTTTTTGCTTTTTCTTATGCTGAGGTTAACACTAGATGGTGTGGCATTTTGATTGGATCAATGCTCCTCCTTGCTAACAACACACCATGTGATCTACTCCTTTCGTTACCATAAAAGAGATTTTGAATGACCATGGCACACATAAAGATAAGATATCAATGAGAAAGAAAGTTTGGTAATGAAAGAGGCCCTCTAGAGATTTACCATGCATTGAGTTGGCGAGTCAATCATGGAATGAAGTATAGCAATGACCTTTAACCTTGTTTGTCATGGACTAAAGGGCATGTGCTAGCACATCCCATTTTTCTTCTAACCTTGTCTACCTTGGACTGAAAGGAATGCGCCAACACATGGCCATAAAAAGGGCATGCACTTTTTATGGTAATGGATGCTTAGTCTTCCCTTGTGCATCCATTTCTCAATATTCCTTTTTAGGATGCTTAGTCTTCCTTGAGTAGCCCTTGGTGTCCACCATCTCATGAGGCCTTAGTGCCACCGAGGAATTTTGCTTGCCATGAGACCATCTTAAGAGACCATGATGGTGGGCAACACCTTGTCTTAAGCCTTTTTTGACACCTTTTGAGGCCTTGGTAGCCCTTGATGGACATCTTATGAGGCTTTGGTGCCAATAAGAGGAAAATTTTGCCATTGCTACCATGGCCATGAAAGTGGATGTGTGGGTGCACCCACTTCCATCTCCATACTATTAGTAAGGAGCTACACTTACATGATGGCAAATGCAATGCCATGAGCAAATGTTTATTTATATATGGCCATTTGTGAGGCCTTGCTACCCACAATAGCATCATATTTTGGCATCACACTATAGCCAAGGAAGTGGGTGCACACCTTCTTCCATGTCCATAGTGTCTCTAAGGATCTAAGCTTATGTGATGGCAAACACAATGCCACAAGCATATGTTCATTTGTATGTGGCCATATTGTGAGGCCTTGGTGTCCATATGAGTAACATATTTTGGCATTGGCACCATGCTCATAGAAGTCATAGTCAATTCCATCTTGGTGGCCATCTTGTGAGGCATTAGTGCCCATGGGAGTTGCATGCACTTCCATCTTCATGGCCATCTTATGAGGCATTAGTGCATCCATAAGAGGCATGTATTTGGCCGTTGGCACCATGTCCATGGAAGTGGTGTGCCAAGCCTCAAATGCACCTCAAAAAAATGCAAGTATATGTGTGATTATGATTTTATTTACTTATTTTTGTACATTTTGTTTGTTTATCCACCACATGATCGTACCTTGTTATGTGTGGCAAGGAACTAATGTGTTTTGTATTGTGTTGAGCAGATTATTAATAGAATTAGGTAAATTAATACTTTTTAGTAGAGCATGTCATAGCCCATGATGAGTTTTATTTATGTTTGGACACTTCATCAATGCAAGATTATTATATTTTTGTAGGTGTTTCTTATCACAAGGTTACTGTATGCACACATGTGAAAGTTATTTACTTAATTATAATTTCTTACAAGAAAGCTAAGAAATATTTTTGTAGGTGCTTCTTAGCATAAGGCTATTGTATGCACACATGTACAAGTTATTAACTTGGTTATAATTTCTTACAAGAAAGCCTAGAAATGTTAAAATATTATTTTTGTTGTAAAACTCCTTGAATATGTTTATAGTTTGATATTTTTAGAAAAAACCATGTCATTCAAGGAGAAGAAAAGCAAGATGCCAAAAGAGATCCCTTTGAATGTATTTTGAGCACAAAAACTAATCAAATATCCATAAATATATTCATGGGAGAGAGTTGATTCAATTCTCAATTAACATTTGCTATCGCTTGATATAGGAAGACAACATTGGCTCACCAAGCCTATTGTTATACATGTCAATATGATAGTGAAGGCCTACACCCATCTTGAGGGCTATATGATTCTCCATCATCAAGCATTGTACTATTATCCATTGGAAAAAGACTCTACTTAAAGGGTTTTGGCTCAAAGGTTCTCTATCAACATTGATGGTATACTTCTCTTCCATCATTTGAGAAAAATACTATTTTCAAGGCTCTTTTTACCTTCTAGTTCAATAAAACCACATGCATTATCCCTTAAATCACCCCCTTAGTGGTTTGACGAAGCAAAAGTGGTTTTTGTCAATTGAAGGAAGGAAGATAATCGAATGGTATAGATCTAAAGCTACTAACCAAAAGTAAATAACTTGCACATGTGTACATAGAAAAACCTTACATTAAGAAGTGCCTATAAAAATATAATAATCACGTATTGATGAAGCACCCAAAAATAAATAAAACTTGTGTGTTATGATGCAGTCTACCAAAAGAAAAAAACTAGCTTTACAAATAATCTACTCACCAAAACACACAACACATTAGTTCCCTATCATCTATCTACTTTTCACAATGTGGTCAATGTCACATGGACCCCATGGATTACAAGTCATGATCATTAGCAAATAAATAAGTAAAATCTGCCAAAATTAATAAATAAATAGCATTTTATTTTCATAACATTGAAAATTGATCATTTTATTGCCTTATAAGATGTACGAAAATGGTATTTTTAAATATCAATCAAGCACATATAACATGGATGATTTCTTATAGGTGCATCCCCCCCCAAAGGCCAACATAGCCACTTCCATGGCCAGTGTCACTAAGGATCTAGGCTTACACGATGGCAAATACAATGCCACTAATCCATGTTTATTTATATGTGGCCATGTTATGAGGACTTGGTGCCCACAATAGCAACATATTTTAGAATTGGGACCATGGACATAAAAATGGATGTGCCAACACTTGCTTCCATGGCCATGTGATAAAGCACAGAGTTAGGGAGAGTATAAAAGCATGGAAATGTAACATGTGCATATATTTTCTTCATTAATCAATTTTCACTTCTTGAGGACTCCAAGTTTGGACCTCCCACTATTGTAAGAGGGTGCATACCTTGCTCCACCATAGCAAGAGGTGAGTATCTTGATGCCTTTCTCTATTTTCCCCATTCTAATACTTCTTCATGATAATGAGATTCCAAGCTATGGTATGCTACAACATTTATTAGCATATTTTATTTCTTATTAATGTGAGTAACTGCCATCGTTACATTAGTATCAGAGCCAAGCTTTGATATAGCGAAAAGTCATTTTCATGGCACAATTTGGTTAGTAGCGTCAACATGGGGTAACTAGAGTTGAGAGCTTGGTCACAAGACTTGATTCCTTCATAACTATGACTAGACAAAGTCATCTACAACAAATCATAACTATTTTGGAGTTTCTTGAAGAAGATCTTGGTAAGAATGGTGATCTTTTGACAAATTTGGCATGGCATCACCCTTTTTCAAGGGATTTTGGAGGTTCTTGGACAAAAAAGAAGGCTAAAAGGAGAAGAAGACAACTAGAAGAAACACTACTTTTCAATGTAGGGTTTTCCCTTTTCCTTCAAAGTTTTCTTTATGTTTTTCCATGGATGATCCTACTAAATTCTTTCTCCTTAAGCCTCTAGGGTCACATTGGTCGCTTTATCCTCCTTCTATCCATTAGAAGAAGCATGGTGAGTACTATTTAGGGGGGGATTAAGCACATGCTATCTAGTAGTAAATCAGCACAAGTCATGTTGATCTCCAAGCCCATTCAACATGCAAAAATGACTACAGGCCATGAAATTGTCTGAGTCATAAGCTTTAGGTTTCACACTAAAATAAACCAAGATAGGAGTTAAATATATCTAGTCTGCATCATTATTCTTCATTCCCTAATACATGACTACTACAAGGGCTCAATATTTATGCTAATACACTTAGTTGATCACTTGGAAGGTTATTGGAAGGATCCAATCTACTCATTTATATTAAAAGCTTCAAAGCTTTTGAAGTATTTAACAAGCTTTTGCTTCATTATGCTCCTAAAAGTTCATCTATAACTCAAGTAATCATCATTTACTAAATATTGAATCATTCCATCGAGATTTGGAGCATTTTCCTTCCCTTGATCACCTTGCACGACAGGGCAAGTTCAAAATCACTTGATTTCATGGGGCTTTTATCGAGATTGAAGCTTCATAGTAGCATGGAACATTCCAATACTAAGTATTGAATTAATTTCAGCATATTCTCAAGCTCCCATGTAAATATAATCCATCTTGGCTTCATGGAAGTATTCTAAGTTTGGAGCAAAGCACTTTGGAGATTTTAACAGCTTGGGAGGAGTATTCGGTGACAAGTTTGGATTCATTCAAGAAGAGATTCAAGAACCATTGATCAATTACTTCTCCATCAACTCTCAATCCGCTCTTTGTGGGACATACTCCTATATCTTCTTACTTTTAATCATCTCTATTAATCCTATTGTTGGGCCTATCCTCCTACTACAAGTGAGCTTAATTGGAAAAGAATATCACCCAATGTCTCATTGCATTACATCATAGACTCCCTACAACTCAAACTTTTTGGAATGAATGCTTATCTAGCCATGCTCTATTAATTCTCAACTCTTAATTAAGCCCAATACAATCTACCATCATTGTTTGATTCCTAACACTAACTTTACTTGGATTGAATGCCATGATTGAAATAATACCAAATAGGGCAAGTGGAAATAAATCTATCACCTAAGGATATGGATGTGCCATTGAGGGTACAAGTTGTCGATGCGGTTTTTGAAGCTTATCAAGAAGTGTGCCCATGCACTCGTATCATGTTGTCACCATCGTGCACTATTCAAGTTGTTAACCCTCAAATGAACAAGGTGGAAAATCTGGAAAATCTAAAGCAGAAGACAAGGCCAAGGCAAAAGTGAAACGGAAGACTAAGGCACACCAAGAAAAATATGGAAACACAAGAAGTGCAAAAAAGTCCTAAATCAAGAAGAAAGGCACACAAGAAAAAGTGCAAGTCAATACTTTTGTAAAAGAGTGTAAGGTGCATCATGATTTATTTTAAGAGCATCAGGCTCTCACCCGTTCAATTTGTAAAGGTAGAAGGGTGGTAGGAAGGAAGCTAGGAAGATAGGCGGACAATGGGAAAAAGGGCCTAGGCCACAGCCGGCCATGTAAAAAAGGAATAAGGGGATGACCATCCAAAAGGGATTTAGGGTTTTGTATATAAAGTTGAAAAATGAATGAGAAGTTCATTCTTGTGTGTGGCCAAAAGTAGCTCTCTTCTTCTTCTTCTTCTTCTTCTTCTTCTTCTTCTTCTTCTTCTTCTTCTTGCTTGCTTGCTTGCTTGAGCTTGTGCTTGAGAGAGGGAGTGTGAGAGTGTAAGGGAGTGAGTATGTGAGGGTGTGAGGGTGATGGACCGTGGTGGAGAAGCTATCCATCCTCTCCTCTCTTCTTCTCTTCTCTTCTCTTCTCTTGCCCGTGGCAATAGAGCTTGGAGCGTGGAGCTTGAGGATGGAGCTCACTTGAAGCTTGCACTTGGATCGTGGAGCTTCCGGAGTGCTCGGGAGAGGAGGCAACTCGATCGGGCATGGAGGTAAGCTCACTATACTCGTAGAAATGGATAGCCCATCGACTATGTGAGAGGTAGCTATTAGTGCTCGCTTGAAATGCTTGAACAATAAGTGGTCCGTCGATCTTGGCGATTGAGCTTGTGCTTGCCTCTACTTCTTGCTTGCTTGAGCTTGTGCTTGAGAGAGGGAGTGTGAGAGTGTGAGGGAGTGAGTGTGTGAGGGTGACGAACTGTGGTGGAGAAGCTCTCAATCCTCTCCTCTCTTCTTCTCTTCTCTTCTCTTCTCTTCTCTTCTCTTCTCTTCTCTTCTCTTCTCTTGCTTGTGGCAATAAAGCTTGGAGCATGGAGCTTGAGGATGGAGCTCGCTTGAAGCTTGCACTTGGATCATGGAGCTACCGGAGTGCTCAGGAGAGGAGGCAACTCGATCGGGCATAGAGGTAGGCTTACTACACTCATAGAAATGGATGGTGCGTCAGCTATGTGAGAGATAGCCATTAGTGCTCACTTGAAATGCTTGAACAATAAGCTATCCGTGGGTCTTGGCGGTTGAGCTTGTGCTCACCTCTACATTTTGGTTCTATTGCTAGGACCAACATATTCAAGCCTTGAGCACTTGCGCACTTCGAATCGAGCATTGAAGTAGGGTTTTTCCCGAACCGGTGCATGAAGTAGATAGGTAGGAAGCGAGGGAGTTTGAAGAGGTATTCAATCTCCTTAACAAGTAGGGTTTTTGTTTTTTGGATATGGAAAAGCATGTTGGAGTAGTGTAGGTATTTTTTTTGTGATTTGGATGCATTAGGGTAGGAAAAAACACAAAAAAAAAAGCAATAGGGTTTCTGATGTCATAACAAGGCATGAGGGTTTGATTTGTTTGTCGATTTGCATTTTGGAGTTTATTTGCTATTTCAGGTATGTACAACTCTTCCCTTTATCCATATCTTTGATTTGGAGGTGTATGCGATATGTCGTGACCTGAATCGTGTGATTCGAGCAATTTATCATTGCGTCGGCCAAAATCGCACCGTATTTGGCCCGTCTAAGTGATGGCGATTTTGGGCCGAGTCCCAGAATCGGCCCTCCTATATTCTACCATTTAGCCCACTACCACTCGGACGCCCACCGCTCGGCCCATCCAAATCGACCATTCGGACCAATTTGATATTCGATCCTCGGCCTTGCCAACTCTGCCCAACCCCACTCGGACAAGCTGACATTGGCCAAATTCACCATTTAGACCAACTTGGCATTCGGCCTACCTGACTCAGCCCTCAGTCGTTCGGCCCAAACCAATTGGAACAAACCACTCGGCCCTCGACCTGGTCGATTCGGCCCACTACCATTTGGCCATTCGACCCTCAAACAACCACATTTAGACTGGCTGAATCGAATATTTGAACCAGTTGCATTTTGCCCTTTTCTCATTCAGCCCTCGGCCACTCAGATGGGGGACCGAATCGAACATCCGGCCCTTGTAATTTGGACCTATTGGGCCGAATTTGGATTTTGTCAAATTTTTAACGTGTAGACCTTCCAACCAACCTAGAGACCATATAAAGCCAAAAGCACATCATAGATCTATCAGTGGGCGAAAAACTAGAGCAAGTAGTTCAAAACTTGGCTACAAATGGTCCTTCAAATCGCGCATGGTATTTTGCATAACGACCCTGTGGGCTGGGGGGACTACCCCCCCCAGACCCTCTCAGGGGGGACTTTGCCCCCCTCCACACCTACCCCAAGTAGGCTCTGGAGAGAAAATGCACGCCGCGACAAGTCCTCCAAATTGGATCCTAATGTAGTAATGGCTCTGCACACATATAGACTCTCACTTGCAAAAAAACAACCAAAATCCCATACCCAAAGAAGGAAAAACAGAAACCCTAGAACCTCAATGGGCCAATCTAGCCAATAGGGGAAAAAAGGCCACACCACAAAAACATGTATAGCTTGCATTTGGACTATGTCTAGTCAAAGTGGAATGCAACAACATCAAGCTACAACTACAAGGATGACTAAACATGATAGTCCTAATGATAGATGCACCTTGAATAGCACTACACAAACAACCCAAGACATCAATGGAGAATCCACATCTAGTTGTGCACTTGGGGACTCAAAAGCATGTATCAAAAGGCTTCAATTTATAAACCACTTGCTTGCACAATACGTTTATCGCAAAAGTGATTGTGAGTGGTCTCGCCAGTCATATCTATGGCCTCTATCATGCGCTTATTTTCAGTTCTTTGTGTTTGCTTCTTCTTGCTTTGCATGCTGCAATGCCCATGCTATGGACTAAAGGATTCAAATGCTTTGATGGACATCGCTTTCCTTGTTAGTATCACTCTCCGATAGTATGAGCTTTCTCTTTCCCTTCCTCATTTGCAACATTGAAAAATGTACACCTTCTCCTGATGTCACTCCTTCCCCACATGCAAGTGCAATGGCTACCTATAGCTCAAGAGATGTCAATGATCCTGTTCATGTTGCTCTCTCTCTTGCTCTTTGAGGGTGACTCCCCCTTTGTGATCGCATGCTGTCATGGAATGCTTAACTGAGTTGGATGCTAAACTCAAATTATTCACACGTATCTACGTCCTTGCAGACATGGGTACATTCCCTAAGGATCAACTTGAGGAATACTTGCCATTTCCTCTATCCTGGGAAGAGCAAGACTAACTTAACGACCACTATGACAAGCTCCTACATGAACGCATGCAACTCATCTCTGACGAAGAGGCCGACAAACTATGCCTAACTGTGACATTCAACGAAGCGCTTTGCTAACCAAATATCTTAGAGATAGAGCAACTAAAGCAACAATCAAAGGGTCCAAGTCGATTTGAAAAATGTTAGTTTGAAAACCACGTTACAATGGCCAAACTTGGAGCCCAGATTATGACACAGTCTTAGAGAAGCGATTGGCCAAATGGTGGTCTCAAAGAGACCCAACCTATGAGGTGCCAACTTCCTTTCGAATGGTGACTGCCATTCGGGGTATGGACTAAGCTGGAACTAGCCAAGAGAACTCTCTAGTCGATAAGATTCTCGTTGAGGAGGAGCTACATGTTGCGAGTAGACTCGGACAAGGTACCATGCTACTCAATGTTGCAAAATATCTGTTGTTATTGACCAGGCTGCCACAAGTATTGGATGTGTGTGCCCCACTCCAGTACAATCCTGAGTTCTACAATTGGTTTTTATCCTCACAAAGTGACATGGATTTGTAAATGTGTATGTAAATAAACAATGTGTTTTGTGACTGTGTATAGATAATACCCACAAAAAAAAAGCAAAGCTAGCACACGCACAAGCAATGATAATCAAGCGCATGTGATATGCATCCAAGTCAACACTATGGGATTCAGATAAGTGATTTTTTTTTTAGCTTCACATGCTTATTATGATTGAAGCATATGACTTCCATGACGTACTCTCATGAGTTATCAAGTGGATGCAAGATGACACAGGTCTTTGTACGAAAGCATTCAATGTCCAAGTTACCACAAGACCACCAAACCCACAAGGATCCATTACAGAAAAAGCAACAGAAATACCAAGAACAAAGAGCCATGATGGAATCCCCACTGCTGGAAGAGAAAATCACCCTTGCAAAATGCCCACATTGCATTTGAGCATGGCCCAAAGCATAGTCGTAGCTACTCTCCCTTTCTTGGTCAAACTCTACATCTGGCTCACTCCAGTTGCTACCTCAATTGTACCGATGTCTCACATGTTACAAAGAGGTTTGCAAAATCTCAAGTGTATCTCTCCATCTTAACAATTGTTCCTCTAGCATCAAGGCTAGTAACACAATCATCTTTGTAATATCCATTTTTCACAGCCTTTGGATCTCGGCATTTCCCAATTCAAATGAAAGGCTGATAGCCTCAATGTATTGCAATGGATGTATTCATTTTATCCAAAAATAAAAAAATAGAAAAATAAAAGAAAAGAAAAGAAAAGAAAAAGGGAAAAAAAAGCACTTATGATCACAGCACAGTACCTAAGGGTCCTCAAATTAGGTACGTCCAGTGACCTTGGTCGACTGGCTCCATCGTCCCTAGTTTCCTAGCCCTTTACATATCCCCCACAATGGTTTAGGGCACATCAAGGGCATGACATACCTAGGAAGATTGTCTCGCCTATGGTTAGACTTGTCACCTTGAACTATTTGCACAATTCTTTTTCTCACTTCATCTCAGTAGTACCTTTGCAATCAATAGTGGTAAGCAAGGCACGAAAGACCATGGAAAGTACACAGTACTCTTCGAACAATATAAGTATCCACCAGCTATGAAAAGCTAAGGTGTCAATGAGCTCAATTATGCTACATCGTGTTTTCAAAATCAAAAATAATTTCTCAAGAAGCCTTCGTGTATACTTCTCCTCAACATCGATAATTTTTCCCACCCCATCGAACCCTTACTTCATCCACCTATTGCTACGAGGAACCAGACTAGCAATCTTCTAACTACGTAATATCTAAGTATGCAGTGCACTCACATAATATATGCACCACAATATATACACAGTTTGGGTCCTCAAGTGTAGGACAATACTCTCAACTTGCTTAGAGTTTGACCTGTCTCCCAAGCTAATCAAACTACGTCGTGTGCACGATAAGAAGACTAGCACTACCCCACGGAGAGACCACATATGAGAGGTTTTCAATTGCAAGTATTGCAGACTCCAACAAAAGTACCGTCAGCTCTTTATCAACACAACTCTAAATTCTTATCCTTTATCATCTTACAAGCCCACCAAAGAATCATCGCCCATCGTAGAATCCCTAGAATATCAACACCTGTGCCAACCCATGAGTGCAACTCCCAACAAAAACCAACCCTATCACCAACCAATCAGGCCAACAAAGTGCCACCAACCACCTTCATCCGCACAACCAAAACTCCAAGGCAAATCACAGCAGTCCCTTCCACCCGCATATTTGGTGCATACCAAAGCCTGCTACCTACGACGGTGAGTGCCATGGGACTGGCACTCGTCTAGGAGGGGGGTAATATTAATCCTCAAATGAACAAGGTGGAAAATCTAGAAAATCTAAAGGAGAATACAAGGCCAAGGCAAAAGTGAAACAGAAGACGAAGGCGCACCAAGAAAAATATGGAAACACAAGAAGTGTAGAAAAGTCATAAATCAAGGAGAAAGGCGCACAAGAAAAAGTGCAAGTCAATATTTTTGTAAAAGAGTGCAAGAAGGTGCATCATGATTTATTTTAAGAGTGTCCGGCTCTCACCCGTGCAATTTGCAAAGGTAGAAGAGCGGTAGGAAGGAAGCTTCGGAAGATAGGAGAACAATGGGAAAAAAGGCCTAGGCCACGTAAAAAAGGGGATAAGGGGATGACCGCCCAAAAGGGATTTAGGGTTTTTTGTATAAAGTTGAAAAGTGAATGAGAAGCTCATTCTTGTGTGTGGCCAAAAGTAGCTCTCTTTTTCTTCTTCTTCTTCTTCTTCTTCTTCTTCTTCTTGCTTGCTTGAGCTTGTGCTTGAGAGAGGGAGTGTGAGAGTGTGACGGAGTGAGCATGTGAGGGTGAGGGACCGTGGTGGAGAAGCTCTCCATCATGTCCTCGCTTCTTCTCTTCTCTTCTCTTCTCGTCTTTCTCATGGAAATGGAACTTGCAGCGTGGAGAATAGGTATCTCATTCCCTGTTTCATGACTTTTGGATGAACTTAAGGATGCAAGGTTTTTACCAAGATAGATCTTTTATCGGGGTATAATCAATTTAGAATGAAAGAGGTTGATGAGTATAACATAGCATTTAGGATCGAAAGAGGATTATATCAATTCTTGGCAATGCCATTTGGTCTTTCAAATGCACCCACCACTTTCAAGAGGGAGGGTAGCATTTGATGACTAGGGAAGCCATGCTCTACCAATTTAGTGACCTCTTTTACTCTACATTTAATTGGTAAAAAATTGGGAGTGCGTGCAAATGATCCATTTAAATAAAATAAAATATTTCAAATGAAAGAATCATCATTTATATGGATTGAGTTGAATCGGTTCAGATTCCTATTACATGAGCTTCATAACATGTTTATATAGTGTGTGTGATGTTTTTCCTAGTTGATATTTTATTTATGTACAATTATTAAAAAGCATCTTTTCATTATTTACACATCTACAAACTATGGTACTGTGTCACTCTAAGGTGGGAAAAGCTAGTTGTAAAAGTCATGATTATATTCAAGTGTGGCATAGGTATCTAGGAATCATGGTAATTTTACTAGTAAGGATAAGTATTGTGGAATGTCAAGTAGTACCATCCTTTATTTAAATCTATAAGCAACATCCTACTCCTCTTGAATAAGAAATTTGTCAAGCAAAGTGTACTCTAAGATTGGTTCAAGAAACCCAGCCCTTGCACCATAGCAAGTAGGCGAAGGAAAGTAGGGTCTACATATGTTGGACCCCTTTGAGATCAACTCATCTCTCTTTCGAGATAGCTCTCTTCCAAGGTTAGACATCAAAGCTCTATTATTGTACTAATAATTTTTAAATTGGTTTCATTGCTTATCTTTTTATTCTAGTTCTTGTATCTCCAATAAGTTTTGTTTGTAGAGCATATCATGGAATGTGGAGATTAGGCAACATTCCTCAACATCTTTATGAGAGATGTGCCCCATGAGGTCATCTAGAAGATCATCAAAGTGTTCGTTTGACATTTTTCCTCTCTTGATATGTTAGTGGCCATGCTAGGCACTCTATGTTCTTTTGGTAAGGTGCCCATGTCTACATGAACATAGAAATGTGAAAATAATATTAGCCTAGCATTCAATTCTATAAGACACTGCACGGTATCCCTATTCTCATTACAAGCTTACTCTATTGCCATTTCCCTAAGGAGTCCAACCATTGATTTGGGCTTTAGTTTTTCCAAATGACCAATCTTATCCTAGAGTACCATAACTTCAAATATGATAGGTATTAGTTGCAACTAGTGGTTGTGATTGTTTTGGTTCCACCCTTGATTTATCTTTAGTAGCTTAAGGCTAATCTCGTCCATCAAATGTTGGATGTGTTGTCCTTGGGTTCTCCATTTGAGTTGCATTGACCTAGAACATATAGTCTTGCCATGCTCCCAAAGGTGTACCATCCATGAAGAGATTAAGGTACCATGTGCGCCTACTATAAAGTGAGTTTCATCTTAATTGGTTATGGTATGTTCCTATAGTTCTACTCACATAGACTCAATAGTAAGGTGGAAATCAATACATGATAGGGTATATCTAAATGGATCTAGATCAAGAGACCCCTTAGGAGCTGAGTTGTGTGCTTTGAGGCTAAGATGCAACTATCAGGGGGTCAATCCATTGGGTAACTAAGAGTCTTCATGCCCCTAACAACAAAGGGGGCTTTTATAGCCATGTCTAAACAAGGACTACCAAGAGAAACAAATGTGATCGAGAGGCAATGTGTTCCAGAAAGGTGGCTGATAGACCAAGACAATGGCCGTTTGTGGAGGTTAAGTATGTGGATGATGTGGTGGCTCTAATGACTTGGTAGGGGTGTGGGCCCAAGGTGGTAGTTGTATCAGTGATTAAGGCAAGTGGGTCAAAGCACAACCATGGCCAAGAGGCACACAATCCTAGGTGGTTGTGGTCAATGGCCAAGTGCCTTTCGATAGGTGGTGACATGTACCCACAATGGACTAAGGGCTCAGGTGTTATGGCCCTATCATCCAAGCGATGATATCACATGCCAAGAGTGGCCTATGTTATTGATCCAAGTGGTCAAACTCAAGCGTGAGGAGAGCCAAGTTGGCCAAATGATCCATTAATGAAATCAAGGGTAATGGGTGGTGTCGAGGGGTTTGTGTTAAACCACAATATGTAGGGAATAATTGATTGAAACAAGACAAAAGATAAAATGAGATTAACTCCAAGACATAACTCTTAAGGACTCTTCAATTTACATATCTCGAATCTTTCCTGGGCCAAAGGAACTCGAGACATAGGTGAACACTTCAATCTTCAACTATGACTGTATATTAACTCTTGAAATTTTGCATAGGCCTTCATACATCAAGCTATGCATCTTTATATAGAAGTTTATTGCATTGCTTTTCACGCTAAAAGCTTAGGCTTTTGCCTTTTATGCCTTGCTTTTTGCTTTTTCCTATTTTCATTTTTATGTAAGCCCTAAGACTCATGGCCATGACATGTTTTAGCCATAAATTTATCATATAAACTACAAATACGGTCATCCACGTACTCAAAACAGTCAGAATGACCATGTCTTCAAGCCCATGTGGGAAAAAGTGTGGAGATCTTCTCAAAATAGCTAAAACACTATTTTTCATAAAATGCATTACCTTTTAACATTTTTGGGTTTGCATGACTTGTACCACTTAAAATAAGTCATTGCATGTATTTTAATCCATCCAAACTTCTCATTAAGTCATTAGAACTTAATAATGGATATTTAGAGTATTTTGATGGACTAGTTCTACTCCCTAAAAAACTTGTATAAATATCTTGTTTAAGTAACCAATAAGCACATATTCAAAATACTTGTATGGATATTTTTTCCTTGCTTTTCCTTCACCAAACCTATAGTCTCATGATGTCCACTCCCTCTAAACATGCACATACTCCAGATGGGCCACAACTACCTATCCTCATCATCTCTAAGCTCTACAGTCAACTCGAACTTCTCATCCTCTATATCTAATTTGCCTACTTCCATTAGGTATTCTTCTTCTTTGACTTGATCTATTTTGTTTTCAAGTTCTTCCTCAATCAAATTTTCCACTGCATAAACCTTTTCACCCCTCTTTTTGAACACTTTAATTCTTTTGCCCACAATGGGTATCTGCAAAGCAATACTATCAAGCTCTGTCAGTGATGAATAAGTAGTGTTATCTTGGGCATGCTACACTACATATGGTCCAACCATCTCTTAGTAAACTTGCAGATAGTGCTATGCTAGAGTTCCAAGCTATAATCATAGACTACAACCCAATCACCCTCTTCGATTGCTCTAGGTCTCAACCTATGTCTAGTGTCAAACATATATTTATTCCATAGCCTTGCCACCGTCAATTGATGTAATCTACTTGTTCATCATGCGGTCTTCTTTCAAATTGACTTATGTGCAAAGCCAAGAGCTACTCTCTAGTCATATTCTTATCCTAAGGTAAAACGCTCCAAGTCAATGCACAAATATTCATAGGCATCACTAGTTTTTTCCCATGCATAAGATGTGTAAGGCATGTATCCTATAGTAACATTACATGTGGTACAATCTACAAAAGGCAGCAATCATAGCCATTCCCTAATCTTTCCACCACAAGCTTTGTCTAATACCTTCACAATAGGTTGATGCCCTCTTTCACTCTTCCCATTATATGTAGAAGTTAAGGTCAACTAAATACAAGACTAGAGAATAACTCCCTAGCCTCTTCCACATGTAGCTCACCTCAATCTGCAATTATCTTCTTAACACATCCATATGTACAAAAGATCTCCTCTGGTAGAAACTTTCAAATAAATGAAGTGGCTTTTATCCTCAAAGCTCTACCCCTGAACCTGGTTGGTTAGGTCTTCTTATAGAGGTGAGCACTAGCTCTATCGCCAAGACCCATGGACCGCTTATTGTTCAAGCGAGCACTAATGGCTACCTCTCACATAACCGATGTGCTATCCCTCTCTGTGAGTGTAGTGAGCTTACCTTGATGCTCAATTGAGTTGCTTCCTCTCTCAAGCACTCTGATAGCTCCATGATTCTTGATACAATCTCAAGCATTCTCAAACCTCCACCTCCAAGCTCCATCTTCCATAGCCACATGCAAAACAAGAGAAGAGAAGAGAAGAGAAGAGAAAAGAGAGGATGGTGGAGAGCTTCACCTCCTTGATCCCTCACCCTTACACACTCACTCCCTCACACTCTCACACTCCCTCCCTCAAGCACACACAAATAACCAAAGAGAAGAGAAGGAGAGAAGAAGAAGAGTCCACTTTGCCACACACCAAAGAATGAGCTCTCGTTGACTTTTTGAGCTTTAAATACAAAGCCCTAAATCCCATTTGGGCGGTCATCCCCTTTTTACATGGCCGGTCATAGCCTAGGTCCTTTTTTCCATTGTCCTCCTATCTTCCTAGCTTCCTTCCTACTGCCTATCTACATTTACAATTTGCACAGGTCAAAGCCCAACACTCTTAAAATAAATCATGATGCGCTTTGCGATCTTTTATAGAAGTATTGACTTGCACTTTTTCTTGAGTGCCTCTCCTTGATTTAGGACTTTTTCAAACTTCTTGTGATTCCTGAATTTTCTTAGCGTGCCTTCATTCTCCATTCTGCTTTGTCTTTTGCTTTAGATTTTTTGGATTTTCCACCTTGTTCATTTGAGGGTTAACATTACCCCCCTACTAGTTGAGTGCTAGTCCCATGGCACTTGTTGGGTGGTGAGTCGAACTCTGCTGCTGGAGTAGCCAAGTGGCTTTTTGAGTTTGTCTACAAGTCGTGTTGGGAGGTGTGTTGGAGGAATTTATGGAACTAAAAGGCCCTGACATTGGGTATGATTCCTGGTATGGAGAGAGGCTCATGGGCGGATCTGTCATTGAAATTGAATATTATGTTGGGTGGATCCATCACCTGGCCCTCTGTGGTGATCTTCTTAGACACTGTTCGAAATGAGCTTCGTCATTCACTTTTCGATTGGGGTTGAGGCATCCGCCCCTGGGTTTGTTGGGCTAACATGGGAGGATGTTTCATAATATGGGGAGCACATTGATGGATGATGGGGTTGCTGAAGCTAGTGGTGGGGCCCTTGGTTGTACCTAGACACAAGAGAAAGGTGCATTACGTGTGGGTGTGTGCCATTGGCATATGGTGCATTGTGTGCATGCTAGTGGGGTGGAGCTTAGGGTGACAGGTCTAAGCATAGGAGAGTGTTACCTCCCTAGGTGTGTCCTGCCCTTGATGTGCCCTAAGCGAGAAATGCAGGATCAAAATAAGGCTAGTGGGATAGGAACAGAGCTGGTCGGTTGAGGCCATCGACACATCTAATTGAGAACCCCTAAGTGCAGTGACGGTGATCGATGTGCTTTTTTCTTTTAATAAATAGTTTTCTTGAACTTGGAGAAGTAGTACAAGATGACAGATTCATTTTTTGGATTCGTGGGTGTGGGATGGGGAAGTTGGGGGCTTTAAAGATTTGTTAAGGAAGTTCCTGCTTAGCATATATCCTTTTTGGCCTATTCTAATGTGAAGAGGGGTGGTGGACAAAAATGGGTGGCTACATTTGGTAAATTGGTTGATGTTCATGTCCTCAAGAAGGGCCATGCAAAAGGATGGGAGTAAAGCAGTGCTCAACATTAGCCAAGTCATGGCGCACCCATTTATTCCCGCATCAATGTCAAAAAAGAGCGGTGGAAGATGGTACTCTGCGGGTGCAGGGGGTTTCTTGAGGAGAGTCCTAAGTAATCCAATATAGTTACATGTTGTTACAAAGGCGGAGCCTGGGCAAGAGGAGAATTCCATTAGGAAATGGGCCATGGAGTCCCATAGATCTTGTTTTGAGAAGTGAGTACCTCCTCTGGTTTTGTGGCACTGACATTGTAGATCCTCAAGAAATTGTATCAGCCATGGATGTCTGGGTCAAAATCTACTCCCACCCTTTGGGAATATAGTAGATAGGTCATCAGGTCATTCCATTTGAAGGGTAGAGAGCCACAAAATGATATCCACTTGTCCACATTGTCGTTCGAGACTCTTCTCCTCCACTTAGGTTGGGATTCATGGTCTTTCACCATGTGGGGTACCTCCTCAACCTTATTTTCCCAGTAATCCAAGGACTCTGTCCCCCAAGCCGTTGGATTTTTCACTCTTTTAGTGAGCCATCTTTCACCAAGCCTTTTTCCCATGGTGATTACCTCCCTTATTGCTTTGGTGGATAGTACTTTTCTCAAACCCACTGGATATCGGTGTTGAGAATCAGCAATCACACTCAAACAGCCTCTTTGTATGGAGTCTCAGGGTCAAGGATATGCAGGCTAACTTATCCCATATGCACAATGGTGCCTACTGCAGTTTCCTACTTTCCTATAAAGCATTGTACTTGCTTCCTTTCTTAATGCAATGATAGTACTCTTTTCTTTTTAGTGAAGTGTCAATGTCATTGTCCACATACACAAGATTGTGTTTATGAGTCCAAGTCTCAATCTTGGAACCTAATTCACTTGTGTAACAAACAGTGTCCTTGTCTTCTCCATCATGAGTCCACACTTCTCATTTCATCCTCCATAGCTTCCGATTTTGCCATGCTCTAGATCCCGCATTTCTCACATGGTATCAGAGCCCAGTTGGGCATGGCATTGCTTGTCTAGCCTCTCTTGATTTCTTTCAACCTCAGTCTAGCTCAATGTCAGCTCATGACTTCATCTCCCAACTCTACTCTCACTGAAGCTTCCATGGCAGCCATAGCCAGCAGCACCCTGTCAGATTGAGCTGCTTATATCTCACTCCACAGGTCAAATCTCTTGGAGCTTCCTTCTGGAAAAGTATTTCCCAACTCACAAAGCTTCCCTGTATCACATCAGTCTAGGACATTGGACCATCTGGAGCTCAGCATTGTGAAAATCCTCAATCTCTGCTCTGTGTCTGCCATAGCCAGACAGGACCTACCTTACTTGGAGCTTCCATAACTCTTCAACCAGGCCATTTCAGCCCACGATTTCTTCTAGGGAGTTGTTCCTCTGCTCAAGGCGCTTCATCTTGGCACAACAAACAACCACATTGGCAAGCTACAGCTCTGGCATTGCACAAATTCGACGTCGCTGCCCCAGACTGCGCCGATTCTGTTTGCGCCCCCTGCGTGCTGCATACTGTCCACGATTTTGACGATTATGATAGGGCTTTTGTAGCCCATGAAATCAGCTTCCTAGGCATATAAAAATTTTTGAAAATGATCCACTGTAGCTCCTGCAATCAGCAAAAAACCAGGCCCCTGTCTCAGAAACCCTAATTCCACCATAGCCAAAGCTTCAAAATCTTGACATTTTTCACTGTTTCTCTCACTGAAGTTATCAACAGAGATTTTAATCACTGAGCAATACTCTCTGAAGTTCATTAAAGTACTGTCACTCAGATCTGAAGGCATCAGCATCAAATCAAGAAGGGGAAGATCACTTGGATTTTAAAAGAGTAAAAGACTTTTTCAGATTTGGTATTCATTGACACTCAGTTAGTGTTTTTTAGCACTTGTGTCTCTCAATCAATTCTTCTGTTGCTCAAATCTAATAAGTCTGAAGTTGATTTGCTACTGTTCCCGTAAATCTAACATGGGAAAAGACTCTCCAAATGCTCGATTCAAAGGAGTCGGGTTCCACACTTGGCAAACCCGCATCAAGCTCATCCTGATGAAGAAGGGTCTCTGGGCCATCACAAATGGCAAAGAGAAGAAACCTCGGGACGCGGACCTTGCAACTACTTGGCAAAAGAATGATGACAGAGCCCAGGCCATTATCAAATTGGAGCTAGACGACAGTTATATCCATCATGTGGATAGATGTGAGACCTCACAGGATACATGGAAAAGACTTGACACCCTGTTCGGTGCACAATCTAAATCATCAAAGTATGGTCTCCTGATTGAGTTCTTCAGGCTTGAAATGAAGTCCAGCACATCACTTGCCACATATCTTAATTACATGGAAGGACTCCTAACCCAACTTGCAAGAATCAACATTAAAATGGATGAAGATGTTTGCATCGGTGTTCTACTTAAGAGCTTGCCTCCTGAATATAATAATGTATCAACAACTTTAATCAACATGCCAAATCCTGAACTTGTTGATATCCAGGCATCACTGTTAGAAGAAGAAAAGAAGCTAAAAACTAAAGAAGAACCAAGTACCTCTAGAGATAAGCATGCATTATATGTTGGCAACAGGTACAAAGGCAAGAAGGATCAGCTCTTTTGTGACTTCTGCAAAAGGACTGGACACACCGAGAAGTTCTGCCACGCAAGAAAGAGATCCCAAAAGGCCTATCTAGTCGCAGTCAAAGAAGAAGAAGAAAATGGAGCAAAGGAAGAAGAAGATGAAGATGAAGACCACCAGGATCGGAAGGACAAGACTCATCAGTCCTTGTACTCTCATAATTTTGATAGACTATTTTAAAAAGCCTTGTATTTTCCTTGCCCTAATGCTTCCTGCCATAAGCTTTGTAAACTCCTTATGTAACTTGGCATTACAGTCCCTGTACACTTTATGAGGCCCCTGTTACAGCCTCTGGATGTCCACCATGTTTATGGTACCCACACTTAGCTTTTTCTGCGACAGCCTCTGGTGTTTTGCCATGTCTGTGGTATGCCCACACTTTGCAGGTGGTTCTCATTACAGCCTCTACACACTTTGTGCCTTTTTCTAGTTGTGATTGAGGAGGGGTGTTGAGAATCAGCAATCACACTCAAACAGCCTCTTTGTATGGAGTCTCAGGGTCAAGGATATGCAGGCTAACTTATCCCATATGCACAATGGTGCCTACTGCAGTTTCCTACTTTCCTATAAAGCATTGTACTTGCTTCCTTTCTTAATGCAATGATAGTACTCTTTTCTTTTCAGTGAAGTGTCAATGTCATTGTCCACATACACAAGATTGTGTTTATGAGTCCAAGTCTCAATCTTGGAACCTAATTCACTTGTGTAACAAACAGTGTCCTTGTCTTCTCCATCATGAGTCCACACTTCTCATTTCATCCTCCATAGCTTCCGATTTTTCCATGCTCTAGATCCCGCATTTCTCACAATCGGAAGGTAAGTCAAAGGTTTGGTGACGATTTTCCCACTGCTCCCATACTGATAACTTTGTATTCGAGTTCATGGGTAAGCAGTCCCTTTCTAGTGGGATGGGCGGCTGTGGAACTGGAAATGGTTGTGCTTGAGCTCTTTTGCATGCTTGATCTAACATTTTGGCCCTCTTCTTTTTCACTTCTGCCTTCCTTTTTGTTGTGACATCTTGTTCTTGACGGGGCTCTAGTTGTGGTGAGGGGGGTGGTGGGATCCACTCCTCATCTTATTGCTTTTCTTCATGGGTTGACCCTACCCCTGCCTCCTGGGGTTGTCATTCTTGAAGTACCAGGGTTTCAATCTCCTCTAGTGTCAAGCCTATTCCTAACCATTTCTCTTGCTAATCTTGACTGATAGGGTTGAGGCTTGCATCTTGGACCTCGAAGCACAACCCTTTTTTTTATCGCCTTCCAAGATATTTCTAATTTCCTTTTGAGCACATCAACTGCCTCCTCCTCCTCAAAGAGTGTGACGTCTAAGATTGTGTTGAGGAAGGCACGTTGTTGGATTTCAAGGCTAGTTTGAGTGGCGCCTGCCGCCCTGCCTTCTACTAATATTCGGTCTCCCTCTACAAGGGCCAAGCAGCTCGCTAGATCCTTCACTTGCTTCTCGCTCTTGGCTTCCCATTCCCTTGCCTTCTCTCTCGTTTCTTCGAGACCCTCACTTTGCCTTTGTGACAGCACCACTATCACCAACTCCTGCCTTTTCCATTTTTGTACAAGGTCCTCGTTTTCTTCTATTAGGCATCTGATCTTCTCCTCTAGAGTTGCTCATTCTTCCCTTTGTCATTGCATTCCATGTTCGACTTCTTCTCTCTCTTTTTTTCCATTCTTCCTGCTCTTGTGCTCTCTTTGCTTCTAGCATGGCGAGCTCTTTCATGCCCTCTAGAAGTTTTCTCACCTATGCTTCGAGCTCCGTTTGCTGTAGAACCAGGAGCTTGTATTCCCTTTTCATTGTGACCAACTCTCTTGGTTCTCTTCCTCTAGTCTTTTTTGCCACTATTCTTTGTCGTCTTCCTTGGCCCTTAGCTATGCTTTCAACACATGGATTTCTTTGTTGCAAGGCCACTTGGCAGGTCTTTTCTAGCTAGGAGGCATTTGCCATTTTCCTTTTCATTTCCAGCATCTCTGCAATCACTCTCTTCTCCTCCTTTGCCCTTTCCAACTGAGCATAGAGCTCCCTGACATGCTCATCTTGGTCTACAGTTTGTGGCTCCATGGTGATAGCATCTACCTTTGGTCGCTTGGGTCCTTGTTGAGATTCGGCATCTATAGCAGCCGATCTTCTCACTCTTATGGTTTGGGTTCCTGCACTAGAGTTGGGCATTGGGGTATGTGCCTGATTGACTAAGAACCGCACCCATGCCATGAGGTTGCTGGTGTCTATTGTGGCTAGGGTACCTGGCATTTCTATAATGGTTGGGGTAGTGGGCAAGAGGGTAGGTGGGGTCAAGTAGAGTGCGCCTTTTCCCTTTCCTTTAGGGATGGGTGGAGGCGAGTCTTCTGCCGCTTGGGCACTGGTTCTCGGCCTATCCTGCCTAGGCAGGCTCATTGCTGCTAGTTTCTCATGCATGCACTGTTGTTCAATGGACATGTGTATACCTTGTGCCAGGTCCTCCTCTTCTTTCCTTCTCAACTCCTCTTCTTATTCTGCATCTCTTTTTGACTCAGTCTTGGCTTTAAGTAGGTCTGCTTCTTCTTTTTTCTTTATCTCTTCCTCCTGCTTCTTCTTTGTTGCCTTCTTTTTAAGCATCTTCACCTTCCATTTACTGGATTGAGCTTCTTGCTCTCCCTCTTCTTCACTAGTTGTCCTCTCACTTGATCGTTATTTGTCATGATGAGGAGGTGACTTCTCACAAGCATTTCATTTGATCCCTCTTCTCTGTCTTGTGCCACTTTTATAGCCTCTTGGATAAGGGCAGTCTCAAGACTCCTCCATACCCTATGAATGCGGCCTTGGACGAGGGCTTCTTCCTATTAGTTCCCTTTGATGCTAGGGATTCTCCACCCACTGGTCTACTTCCGAGGTTGAGTGTCTTGGCTGATTGGTCTATGGTTTTCCTAACATAGCCATTCCAATCCACTTCATGCAACGAATGAGCTGCCACGTTCCAACATGGGCACGTTGATTCTATGCATGAGCAAATTGTACCTTAGGATGGAGAAGACGGTGTGGATTACCTTTACTTGCAATCTAATCTCTGCATCGGGGATGTCCTAGATGCTTATGCCATCATTTGTTAAGACACTTTCTATTGGAAGAGAGGGAGAGAGAAAGAGTGGAGCAGAAGATGAGCCTTGGCTTATTGCTATTCTTCTTCCATTATTCTTCCATCATACTTATTGAAATAGACTTACGCACATAGGTATGACTAACCAAGACTAATTGTGGTTAAGTCATTGATTACACCGACGTATTGAATGGCATACACATGTATAGCTGTATCCAGCTAACGCCGATCACACACATAAAGATAAACTAACTGAAGAGTAGCGGGAGCTTGATATTCTAACACTCCCCCTCAAGCTCAAACCATCTAATAAACTCCAAGTAGCTATCTGAAGTATATGAACTTTTCTTTACCGAGAGACTTAGTAAATATATATGCTACCTAGTCTTCAATCTTCACATGAATCAAGTCAATTTGCCCTGTAAGAACCATTTCTCTGATGAAATGGTAGTGAACCTCAATATGTTTGGACCTAACATGGTAGACAGGATTGCTAGCCAACATAACATTGCTGAGGTTATCACAATGCAATCTCACTCTGCTTTCCATATGTATTCCCAAGTCTTTCAACAGTTTCATCAACCACACTGCTTCGCAAGCCACTAAGGCAGCTCCTCTGTACTCAGCTTCTATACTAGACAATGCAACAATAGGATGTTTCTTACTCTGCCAATTGATCATACTACTGCCCAATCCAAATGCATAACCACTGGTTGACCTCTTGTCATAGGCACAACTAGCCCAATCAGCATCAGTAAACCCAGTTAAGTCAAGGGATTTTCCATATGCATAAAATAGCCCATAATCTGTAGTACCCTTTACATATCTCATGATCCTCCTAACTGCATCTAAATGTGGTTTGCGAGGTTTCTGCATAAACTGACTAATCAGCCCCACTACATAACATAAGTCATAGTCAAGTATATCAACCTACCCGCCATCTGTTGATACATGGTCACCTTCTCTATGTCATTCCCAACATCAATCTACAACTTGACATTCTGATCAAGAGGTGTCTCCATACACTTGCATTCAACCATACCATACTTCTGTAACATGTCATGAGCATACTACTTCTGTAGCAGCCATATACCTTGAGGTGTAAAGAATACCTCAATTCCAAGAAAATACTTCAGCTCACCAAGGTCCTTGACTTTGAATTCAGCCTTTAAACATGATTTAATTTCAGTAATGCCCTCTTCATCATCTCCAGTGATGATAAGATCATCTACATAAACCACTAGAAATACGTATCCACGATCTATCTTCTTCGTGAATAGACTGTGGTCTTATTGCATTGGCAGTTGCTCCAGGTCAAGTATTTGCTTTAGACTCTTGTCCTTACCCATTGGAACATGCCTCCATTGCTTCTTATTAGAGCAGATGTTGTGTTTAGAGGTGTTTTTCTCTTACTCTGGGGGTTCGGGTGACTCTAGTGTAGAGCCAAGAGACGGTTTTGGGTTCGTGTCATGTAGGCTTGGACGAAAACAGCTAAAAAAGTCAAGGTTGTATTGATGGGAAGCATAGATATCCAGGATTCTAGGGTCTTGAGTGAGGCAGAAGACATATGCGCTAACATCTAGTACCATACTCCCTACTCCTAGCCTGCTAGCCATGTATAGATCTTCTTCTAGAAGCAGTTTATCTTACAAAGGGATGTCTTTGGACAATGGCAGAAAGCTAGACTTCATGGATCATTGCCAACACTCTTAATGAGGTATGGGCAATGTACATGGGATCATGTATTGATGTCCAAAGGGCTTTCCTTTGCTCAGCAACAAGTGTCATTAGTCAGTGGCCAATTTTGGCTGTCAGAGTACCATTTCTGCACAAAGTTACCTTGTCCTTCCCCTTTTCATTTGATTTCTTTAAGCTTTTCCTTGTTTGTCTCACATCGAGCAGTATAGAGTGAGGATATCAAGCGCACTTCTCTAGCTATGGTCTTTGGGATGTCCTTTATGACTTCCTTAGCAATAACTACATAGCGGGAGCAAACATGTTGTTGCTCGTCCCAAGTTAGGGGTTCAGTTATGAGCTTTGTGTGCTCTGGTGTTGGCCTTCCAATATCCACATGGATGTATGCATGTGATGGTTGTCAGCTTGTGATCAAGCTTCATCTTGCACTTCATCTTTGGTTCATTGGTCAGATGCGCCATCTCCTTGGCCAAATCTTTGAGATATTTCTTCTCAACCCTAGGCTTTAGGTGCTTTAGAAGTGTTGGAGGTGTCAAGGATGTTGGTTTTTGCGACAGCTTTCCACAAGTGAATTGCTAAGGACACGTTCCACGAGGGGCGTCATCACGGCCAAAGACTATGACTGTTGTGATTCCTGATTGGAAGTAGTAGCGGCTAATTCAATGGATTGGCCACTATTGGTAGACTACAATGTCAAGTCCTTAAGCTAATCAAAAGTGGTCATGTCTTTTGTTGCCCTTTACGCATTCACTTGTGCAAATCGAGCAAGGCACGATGGATTTCACATGCATATCCTTAGGCTAAGAGTTAAGGGTGGTGTCATGTCCCGCATCTTGGACATTTGGAAGCTCAAATGGAGATAGAGATTAGGATTGAGTAGCTGCACTTGATGACTGTTGTTTTGCTTCATGTGTCCATTTAGGGAAAGAGAGTGTAGGAGATTTGGGACTCCTAGGTGGACTTGGCCCTGGCTAGAAGATTTGCTTGTGGCTATTAGACAATTTTGCCATTTGCTTTATTGAGCAATCAGCCTTATCATGAGCAGTGTTGCACCTATGTTACTCATTATCCTCTTGGGAAGTCGAAGGCTCTTTAGGAACCAATGGTCTATGTGCACACTCGATGGTTATATCAAATGTCCACTTGTTAAGTATGCTAGGATAAGGATCTACCTTTCGAATAGTCATGTTTGGTTTCTTGATTTCAATTGTGAGGGGCTCAATCACTCCAATGTTGTTGACTCGGGACTTGGATTTTTATTTAGATTTTCTCATGCGCTTATTTGCTTTTGATGCAATCTAGCCTTCAATTAACAGAGGTGGTTTAGCAGGGGATTTTTATTTAGATTTTCTCATGCGCTTATTTGCTTTTGATGCAATCTAGCCTTCAATTAACAGAGGTGGTTTAGCAGGGGATTTTTATTTAGATTTTCTCATGCGCTTCTTTGCTTTTGATGCAATCTAGCCTTCAGCTAACAGAGGTGGTTTAGCAGGGGATTTTTATTTAGATTTTCTCATGCGCTTCTTTGCTTTTGATGCAATCTAGCCTTCAGCTAACAGAGGTGGTTTAGCAGGGGGTTTTGGTACCCAAATCCATTAGTTACCTGTGTAATACCCTTGAGCATGTAGCAACACTTTGGATGTCCATCGTGACGTTGTGTTGGCTCTTCAACGATACCTTTACCTATAAGACTTAGGCTTTTTTTGTGGTCTTCTACAATATTTGTAAGTCCAAAGCTTATCCTTGGCATTGTCTCCTAACCTTCTTGTTTCAAGCATGGCCTAGCTCACTAGTTCTCTCTGTTCAACATGCGTTTGTATCAACTCTTTCAACAAGTCCTTAGTCTCATTACTAGGCTTGCCTGGAATGTCAGAATGTTCCTTGTCTTTCCCTCGAGGTTTGATAAGGTCACCTTACTAAAGGTTGTGATTATCCTCACACCCAGGAGTGTCGTGTATTCTCTATGCTACATAATTAGCCTCACACTTCGTCGCCCTTTTGAAGGGTCTTTCTAGGAGGGTTTCCTTTCCACAATTAGCATTATTTGGAGGAACATGGGATAGAATAGGCAAGCTTTCTGTTTTAATAGTTACAAGGATTTTGCCCTTCCCTATATAAGTGCTTGTGTGTGTCCCTCGTAAGGACTAAGGGTTGCATTAGTCGGTGTGAGCTTTGGTTAGCCTAGCAGGGCCCATGCTACATAGTTCAAGACATTAAAATCAGCTCCTTCATCGATGAGAGCATCGACACAGTGCTCTCTTTTTGTGGTGAGTTTGACCCTAAGATAAGCGAGCGGTACTATGTCTTATCTTCCCTACCTTGGCTTATAAATTCAAGCCTTCTGATACATGCCTTTTAGTCCCCAACTGCACAGTTAGATGTGGATTCTCTACTAATGTATCGGGTTGTCTCTATGCAGTGCCATTCAAGGTGCATCTATCGTCAGGACTATCATGTCTAGTCATCCTCGTAGTTGTAGCTTGATGTTGTTGCATTCCGCTTTGTCCAAATGCAACATATACATGTTTTTGTGGTGTGGCCTTTTTGCCCTTATTGGCTAGATTGGCCCATTGAGGTTCTAGGGTCTTTGTTTGTCTTTGTTCGAGTATGGGCTTTTGGCTGCTATTTTACAAGTGAGAATTCCATTACTACACTAGGATCCAATTTGGAGGACCTATCATGGCACGTGTTTTCTCTCCAGCCTACTTGGGGGAGGTGTGGAGGGGGCAGAGCCCCCTCTGCAAGGGTCCGAGGGGGGCAATCCTCCCAACCCACATAGGGTCATTATGCTAAACACCATGCATGATTTGAAGGACCATTCATAGCCAAGTTTTGAGCTACTTGCTCCAGATTTCAGCCTAGTGATAGATCTATGATGTGCTTTCAACTCTGAGTCGCTTTCAAGGTCTACAGGTTAAAAATTTTTAAAAATCCAAATTCAGCCCAGTAGGTCCAAATTGCAAGGGTCGAATGTCATATTCAACCCCTTCGAATAGCCAAGGGCTGCGTGACAAAGGGTCGAATGCAACTAGTCTGAATGTCAAATTCAGATAGTTTGAATGTGGTTGTTCCCTGAGGGCCGAATGGCCAAATGATAGTAGGCTAAATTGACCAACACTCGGGGCAAGGGCCGAGTGGTTCATCTGAATTGGTTTGGGCCGAATGGCCAAGGGCGTCAGGTGGGCCAAATGCAAAGATGGTCCGAATGGTGAATTTGATTGGGCCGATTAACAGCTTATTCGAGTGGGGTCAGGCTGAGGACCAAATTTTTACGTGTCCGAGTAAGATGGGCCGAATGATTGATTTAGCTAGCCTGAGTCCTAAGCATTCGAATGGTGGTGGGCCAAATGGCCAAACACAAGAGGGCTGAGAGCCAATTCTAGGACTCGGCCCACAATTTCTATCACTCAGATGGGGCCGAACGTGGCGCAATTTTAGCTGATGCAACAATAAATCACTCGAATCACATGATTTAGATCACAGCATATCACATGCACATCTAGATCAAAGCTATGGATAGAGGGGAAGAGTTATATATAGCTAGAATAGCAAATAAACTCCAAAATACAAATCGGCAAATAAATCAAACCCTCTTGCCTTGTTATGACAGCAAAAACCCTAATGCTTGTTTTTTCTTTTTTTTAAATGTTTTTTCCTACCCTAATGCATCCAAATCACAAATCAAATACCTACACTACTCTAACCTACTTTTCCAAATCCAAAAAACCAAAAACTTACTTGCTAAGGAGATCAAATATCTTTTCAAACTCCCTTGCTTTCTATCTATCTATCTCAAGCACTAGTTTGAGGAAAACCCAAAAACCTGACTTCAATGCTCAATTTGGAGCACGCAAGCACTCAAGGCTTGAATCCGTTGGTCCCAGCAGCAATAGAACCAAAATATTAAGGGGGCTCATGCTCAAGCGCAAAGACCCATGGACGGCTTATTATTTAAGCATTTCAATCCAAGCATTAATGGCTACCTCTCACATAGCTGACGCACTATCTCTACAAGTGTAGTGAGCTTACCTCCATGCTCGATCAAGTTGCCTCCTCTCCCAAGCACTCCGTTAGCTCCAAGATCCAAGTGCAAGCTTCAAGCGAGCTCAATCCTCAAGCTCCACGATCCAAGCTCCATTGCCCACGAGCAAGAGAAGAGAAGAGAAGAGAAGAGAAGAAGAGAGGAGAAGATGGAGATCTCCTCCTCCATGGTCCCTCACCCTCACACACTCACTCCCTCACACTCTCACACTCCCTCTCTCAAGCACAATCTCAAGCAAGCAAGAACAACAAGAAGAAGAGGAGAGCTACTTTTGGCCACACACAAGAATGAGCTTCTTATTCAATTTTTAACTTTATATACAAAACCCTAAATCCCTTTTGAATGGTCATCCCCTTATCCCACTTTTTACATGGCCGGCCATGGCCTAGGCCCTTTTTTACATGGCCAGTTGTGGCCCTTTTTACATGGCTAGCCATGGCCTAGGCCCTTTTTTCCATTGTCCTCCTTTCTTCCTAGCTTCCTTCCTACTGCCCATCTACTTTTACAATTTTCACGAGTGAGAGCCCTGGCGCTCTTAAAATAAATCACGATGCGCCTTGCGCTCATTTACAAAAGTATTGACTTGCACTTTTTCTTATGAGTCTCTCTCTTTGATTTGGGACTTTTTGCACTTCTTGTGTTTCCAGATTTTTCTTGGTGCACCTTCATCTTTCGTTTCACTTTTGCCTTTGCCTTGTCTTATGCTTTAGATTTTTTAGATTTTTCACCTTATTTATCTGAGGGTTAACAGTAGAGTTCGAAACTAAATTAAACTTCAATAAATTGAAGCCCTATTATGTATAGAGGACTGACATTGAACCTGGCACTTGTGCAGGTCCTTCAAGCTCCAGCTTAAACTTGCAAGGGGTATCAAAACTATTGGATGGAAAAATTCATTCCTTATCTTGAGCATTCATATTTAAAGCAATGTTACCGCCAAGGCAAAGTAATCTGGTGGAGTAAGGGTTATCACATTACACTAAGTGGCAAGACAGATCTTTTACATGGGATATTAAGATCTACTACCACGATTGTCATCGAACTCTTACAAGCATTCCCATTGAGTTCAGTGAGGAAGTAGGGATTGTACATGTCTTACACCCCCTCTCTCGATAAGACTTTAACGATCATAAGTATGAGTAGGTCGATTGCCATGGCAGGTAATATTAATGAAGCCTTGGTTTATACATTATATTTTGATGGAGCTTCTCAAGAACTTGCTAAGCATGCATGTAGGGGTTAACATAAAAGATCCCTATCATCGAATGGTTTTAAAAATGGGCATGTATTTTGGAATAACCTTTACGAATAACATGGCAAAATACAAAGCCTTGCTTATGGGGTTAAATCTACCCAGACATGGTGGGATTTGTTGGTCATTGGTGAAAGGTGACTTGTAGTTAGTGATCAACCAATTGAATGGGACCTATAGTGTGAGAGATCCCATTCTAAGAATGTACCATCATGCAACCTTGGATGCCCTTGTAATCTTTGAGGCAGTGACTTGCCAACTGATTCCTCAATAATGAAATCTCTTTGTAGATTCCTTGGCTAATTATGCCTTTGTTGAATATGTCTTTCTTAACTATGGTCTTGAGGGGCTTTTACAATTGCCTCTTGATATTACTCTTGGGCTACTATAGGGACTACTTGCTAGCATGTCATGTTTTGGCCGCCAAGGGTTAATATGGATTGTGAGCCAGGTAGTGATTGACCATCTTCCTATTCTATCATGGACACATCAGATCGTTCAATGGCACACTTGTAGAACACCCCTATCCATTTATGCAGGAGGTTAGCTAATAATTTGATGCATTTAGTATAGAGCCTGAGCAGCCCATCCATTTGGTCTCATTTTGTGCTTCAATATGATTTTTGTGGGGGCCAAGTGTTTGTTTTTAGCAATAGGTTGTTGAATGGTGTGCTTTATTGGTTAATTTCGTTAGGCTAAGAGGGTCCTTTGTTCTTGTGGAGAGTTGTTTGATTTCATTAGGTCAAGAGGGTCATTTGCTTGTTTGGTGCGGATACATCAAATGGTTTTTGTTTTAGTGGTGTACTAAATAGATTCGATGGAGTACCTAGAGGGAGCCTCTTGTTGCACAAAAGCTTCTTATGGCCAAGTCCAAGTGATGTCCTTCCTTTACAAGTCCTTTCCCTTTATGTTATATGTGTATATGTATGTGGTAAATTTTTTCTTTTGTGGGAAACCAGCATTTAAGACATGAAGTCCCAGGGTTAGGTTAGGTGTGTCTAGGGAGGTTTGAGCAGTTTTATGCTTCCTATAATGGCATTGTCAGACACTCTAAGAATTATTTTTATGAGTAGTCCTAGTGACCTTGTTTTACTAGCATGCTAGGCAGCTATTTCTAGGAATCCCTGTTAGTTGTGAGGCAATTAGAGAAGCCTACCAAATAAACAAGAACAAACAATAAATATATCTATAAAAATACATAATACATAGGTATGTAAAAAGGGGTTCTAATCCGCAGAATAAGAAAATAAAGGAAAAATTTTCCAAGAGAAAATATCCATTGCCTTGCGAAGGCCTGGTAGGTTCTTGGATACTGAAACAGGACTCGGGACCAATGCCTTCTCTTCTTAGGGGTCACATTTAGCCAAAAAATAAGAAAGAATAGTTGGAGCGAAAATAAAAGTGAGCGAGAAGAAAAGAATTTAGTGTTGCCTTACAAGAGCTCGATAGATTCTTGGGTATCGAGATAGGACTTGAGACCAATGCCATATTCTCCTTGGGTTACAATACACTTATCTCCCTTCTTTTTACACACCCAAGTATAAACTATTGAAGGAACAAAATGTGGTCAAAGGGAAAACTATGTGACTTTTTATAGACTAGGTTATACGAGTCCTCACCTAATAGGAGTTCTTGGTCAAGTTGTCCTAAGTTAAGTAGGCAGGTCAAACCACCACTTAGGATAACTTCTTTGATAGTTTTTTTTAGCTAGTTTGTGTTGGAGCAATTGATTAGTGACTAGCTCCGGACCTTTGTCAGATATTCAGCTTGGCCTATCCCTCCATGGACTTCATGCTTTGATATAGTCAAGGGTAGGGTGAGAGCTGTGTTTGTGCTTTGTTAGGTATTTTTATTTATAGTAGCTTAATGCTCTTTATGGTTTCTATTTGTGCACATCAGCTCATGGATTCAACAGGCTAAGTTGCCCTATCATGCAGTCACCAATGGTGAGAGCAAATTTTAAAGTCGAAATTCAAGTGCAAAAGGACCCCGAGACTTGTAAAATAGGCATTTTTAGTGAAAAATGGATGATCATGGATCAAGGAGTTAGAGTTTTTCTAGATACAATTCAACACCAAGAATCCAACACAAGTGTCCATTCCTATATCAGAGTCCATTTAACTCCCCATTTGATAGCCGCAAGGTTTAGCATTATGAAGCAGCTAATAGATCCAAACGCAAGAAAGCATGTGATAGAGGCCAAGGTGATAGACTTCGATACCAAAAAGTTGCATGTCCAGTCTGATCAATATTTTGAGGTCGTTTGCCCCTCCGTATTAAAATAATAAAACTATAAAACTCACAATACGGGACTTAATGAAAAATGGGATTATTCTTGGGTTTTGGAAGATTGAATTATGTTTGTATGGCATGAAAATGAATATATTGATGGATTACACTTTGAATAAGTCATAAAAATAAAAAAACTCAAAAAGTAATAATTTATGTTAAAATTAATTTAAAATCATAAAAATAATCAAATAAATGAGAAAAACTGAGAAAATTTAAGTTTTTGTACGTTAAAAATTATTACAAATTTAGGAAAATGTTTGTGATTATGTAATGAATGTGAAGCATGAGTGTTTGTCTCAAATTTTCTTTATTTATATGTTAAAGTATGTGTTTAGAGCTTGTTTCTATGAAAAATTATCGTGAAAACTCCTTACATTTGTGTAAGCAAGTAAAACATAAACGGTAGGGAGTGTGGGAGTGAAATGGAAAGATGCTTGATTAGGTTATTGATTTGTTTGCATATCTTAGCATATAGGCCATGGATTATATAAGTTTTAAGAGGTTCAGTAGTAGTAGGGTTAGCTTGTTGTTGTTCTTTAGCAACGTAGCACGACGCTAGTAGAAAGAAATCATGAAAAGATTATTTGTGCACTTCACATTGGTTGGTTTTTAGTTAAGTTCTTTGAGCACAAAATGCCATAAACTTTGAATATGCAATCTAAATTTGGTTTTAGGAGATAAATTATTGGATGCATTGCAATTGTATGTTTAGGTGACGACCAATGTTGAGAGTGTAAGATTTTCCTTTTGCTATAGGATAGTGCGATATCTTGGGGAATGGATTAAGTGAGGAATATGTACAGTCTCTTGGATTGTTACCTTTATATATATAAGAGGACTTTGTTACACTTGTATTTTATGTTAAGAAGGTGCATCTTGGGGCCAATCTTAGGGGTATAAGAGAGTCATAGGAGCCATAGCACTTTGCTCTGCAGGGGAGAGGGGAGCTCTTTGTGTATGTGAATCGAGGTATTGATCACCTATATATTTGATTGCTCCCTCTATTGGAGTTGGGAAGGGGCAAAATCATTGAACTACAATCGATACAAACAAGTGATTTATTTAGACTAGTATATAGTCTCTAAATGCTCTTGGCCCATGAGGCTGTGATGAGGGTGGTTTGGTGAGCATAGGAGGCCTGATTAGAGCCCTAGAGCCAGTGTCAGACCCATTTTAGGTCTTGATAACCATATAACATGCCACAAATCCCATTGCAAATGCTATGTCAAGACGAGTGGCTATCATGGCATATATCAACCTACCCATCGCAAATGCATAAGGAATCTTGGTCGTCTCTGTCTTCTGCTCATCAAAGTGTGGATAATCAGCCAGAATAACCTTCACGTGAGAAGGTAAAGGATAGGCAATAAGCTTAAAATCATGTGGATGAAATCACTCAAGTACCTTCTGGATATACTCCTTCTATGACAAGTAGACGAGCCCATTAAAGCGATTGTGTGTAATGTGCATCCCAAGAATATGTGAGGCATGTCCCATGTCTATCTCAAAGCTCATCTTGAGTTGACCTTTTTAGGCATCCAACTCATCATGAGCACTCCCATCCATCAACATATCATCCACACAAAGGATCAAAATCATAAGGCTACCATCATGAACTTTCTTTGTGTATAAACATAGATCTATGTCACTATGCGAATATCCCTGTGAATGCGTAAAGGCATCAAACTTGTGGTACCATTCACTAGGTGCCTGCTTATTCCATAAAGGTTCTTTCTCAATCTGCACACTAGGTATTCCTTGCGGTGTTTAACAAAGCCCTTAGGTTGCTCCATGTAAATCTCATCATACAAGTCTCCATGAAGAAAAACCACCTTGATATCCATCTAATAAAGTTCTAAGTCAAGCTGAGCAACCAAAGCTAGTGCCAAGCATAGGGTAGTCATCTTCACAAAACAGAAGAAAAGACTTTATCAAAGTCCAAACCATGTTCCTGCTTGAAGCCCTTAGCAACTAATCTGGACTTGTATCCATCTTGGCTTAGGGCATCCAAGGGTACTTTTCAACTTGTGCACCCACTTGCATGGCAAATCATGCTTGCCACTAGGAGAATGAACCAAATCCCACATATGATTTTTCTACAATGAGTCATACTCTAATTGCATGGCCCTCTCCCAAGAGTGACTATCACCTCTGCACATGACCTCATCATAAGTAAGAAGCTCACCAGCATTTGTCACCACAATATAATCCATAAAGGACTCAAACTACACATGCTATTGTCTATCTCTAGTAGACCACCTCAAGACAAGATGTGGGGCATGTACACCGTATGAAGCATCAAGGACCTAGGCCATTAGAGCATCAACCCCACTGTTGCAAATTGTCTAGCTGACTATACAATAGCAAGAGGCCCCTCTTGAAATATCACCGTGCATACCTCAATAACATTCTTAGAGGTTGCTTATGCATTTTCTCCTCATGGAAAAAAACATCATGGTTACGGATAATCTTCCAAGCCTACAGATCCCATATGCAATAGCCCATCTCACATGCATCCCCATAACCAAGTGATGCCAAGAGGCATATTCCATGGTGGATTCTAAGATTATATTTATTTGCTGGGGCTCGTAAATTTTATGTGCATGTGGATGATTCCATAGTAGGTGATTCCTCAAAATACAAATCAAATTAATGGACGTTTATGAGTTTAGAGTACGCACTCGAATTAAATTAAGGTTAGGACAGAGTTCCAACCTATTTAATTATTTTGTAGCTGAAGATTGCTAAGTATTCACTTTTGTCAAGTTTTATCTAATTATTTTCTAACAATTGTGAATGCTTCAGTTGATGTGTAGAGGAGGCATCGATGGCATTGGGTAGCACCGAGCGATAGTGTGAATCCAAATGCCTAGAAGAATTACCATTTTTTATGGGCGTGTGTCTTATCACTAAAGGTGTGGCACCAATATTTACTTAAGCATGCTTATTTATTAAAGCACTTGATAAAACATTTATTATCTTGTATGTGCATAGACACTCAATTAAATATTTTTTTATTTGATATTTGTATTTGAACACAGATTTTTGGACGGCCAAACGCCTTACTCTATATTTGGGCAAAAGCAAATACAAAAACCAAAAGCATGTTATTTGTAAAGTGGGCTATTTTTTAGCTAAAAGATAAATAAATCTATAAATACATGACTTGTGAAGTGCTCACATAAGGCATGGGGGGAGATTGCACCCAATTGGTCTTTTTAGTCTCATGTCCTACAAATTTCATTTTGCTTTTATAAAGGTTTTGTAGAGTTCTTTGTTCTTGGGGACATTCTAGCATTTGCTATGCACGCATACAATATCCGTTCTATGGACCAGTGGTATTACAGTGAAGCTGAGATCAAGAGCTTCCAATCGCTTACCATCTCACGCGAAGGTGAAGCTCCTAGAACGAATGGGCTCTACGGGTTGTCTCGCAATGAACTGACAATACAACTATATTCTTGGCGGTGAAGAACCCCCTGCTATACCCTCTGATCTCGAAGGACCTCTCCCAGGAGATAGAGGACCACTCATGAAGTTCCTTTACAAGTCGTTTTTGTTGACAAAGAAGTAGACAAGAAGTTTATAAAGTTTGAAGTTTATAAGCTTAATAAGGTTAAAAGACGCATAAGTCTCAACAATTCAATGATTCGTGGCGGATGTACTCATGAGCAGCAATTCCAACGAAGTTATATTGACGTCCTTCGCGCTACCAATGATTTGCTTAAGCTTTTGTTTTAAAAATCTTCAAGCTATTTACTAAGCTTACTCTCAAGCTTAAAGTTTCAATTAACAATATCTTCCATATCAGGCGTTCACACTGTGGTATTCTTGAACGAATTTCGAAGTTCCAGTAAGCCCCTGTTCCCACCTGCAACTTGGCTAAGTGGATTTGCAGCAATAAGCTTGTCACATGCGGTCTATGTGGAAGACTTTCTCACTTGGAAGAAGACCGTTTTCAATTGCTGTACCCAAGGAAAGCAAGATCGTAAAAGCAAAGACATCCTAATAACCAAAGCAAGTTCGTGGTGAGCTTCTTCACACGTGACTAGAAGATGAGTGACGAATCTTCAATCAAATCCAAGATGTCGAATCATAATATGGACAATTCTATGGGTGAAGGCGATTTTCCAGAGCCGACTATGGAGCAGAAATTGGATCTAATCATGATGCAACTTCAAGAAGAGCAAAGAGCACGTCAAAACTTGCAAGCACAAATCGCTACACTTCAACAATCCACTGTTGATCAAGACAGAGTGCAACCTAAAGATGTTAATTGACGTGCTATTGATGTGACACTTGATACATAGGCTCTTAGGAAAGAGGCCAAGATAAGTAAAAGAAATTTTAAATTTCATACTTTTAATGGGCAAATCAAATTGCGATAAGAGTGAAACCACTCTCTATGAGGGGTCACATGAAAGTAAGCCCTTGAATCTATGAGTCAATACTGAGTATACCCTAACAAAGCATCAGTCAGTTTTGTGAAGTACCAAGAGAAGAAGCTGCAAGTGCAAAGTCATTATCAAAATCATTCAGCACAATATTAATCTCTTCAATCTCAACACTGGACTTGCTAGGGACAATGCTGATAATCATTTTTGTCTTGTACTTTACCCTTGCCCTTTTTCTTGTGCTTATCCTCCCACATTTTATGGCATTGTGGTCGAATATGCCCTATTCTCCCACAATAATGACAAGCCAATGAGGATTTATAGCCACGAAACTGTACACGTAACTAAGAGTGAGACTATTGAGAATCTCTCCCACAACAATCATTACCACTCCTACCATTATTGCGTCTAACTGTCAAAGCATGAGAGGTGCAGGAAGCATCAACATTCCTTTTGTTAACCTCTTTAGCTAAGAGTGTGCCCTCTACATCCTACAACTATAACCCATCAATAGGTATGTTGGCATACATAAAAGTACAAAAGGTATCCCATGATTCAACTAGTGTAACTAAGAGGAACAAGGGAAGAAGAGTGCCCTGCAATTCAATCCCCTACAAAGACAAATGATCAATAATGGAATGAAACTCATTTAAGTGAGCTGATATAGAAGTGCCCTCCTTTATGGGAAGATCCATGAGTTGCTTCAGTCAATACATCTGAGAAGTGGGGCTTTGCTTGTCATAGACTGCCCATTAGAGACAACAATATAGAACACCTGCTTAGAGAGAGATAATATGATGGTGGACTTACATAGGTCATCTAATTCAGCCCCATCATCTACATCAATAATTTTTGGCATGACATCCTTATGTTTCAAAGGCCTAACTTGAATTTTTTGCGCTGAAACTTGCCAAATTTGGGCTTTCCAATAGCTATAGTTGGTGCCATCCAACTTGTCAATATTAAAGATAGCACTATCACTCGAGTCACTAGTCATAATGAAGGAAAACAAGTACACAAACCATTAAAAAAAACTGTTGTAATTACTACAAACCGGCCTAAAACCAATGCTAAATCAAGCTGAAAACACAGGGTATTGACCAAGTAATGAATTGTCCACAAACTCAATGCAAAGAATTGTCAACTAAAGGTGACTGTATGCATAAAGAGTGCAATAAAGTGCAATTATAGCAAGATTAAGTACATCAATAAAAAATCAATGAAAAAGAGGGGCAATCACTGATGTAAGACAAATTGCAACTGCCAGGGATATAGCTCCAACTAGCAATTGAGTGAAGATGCAATTGGCACTGAGAATTGTCAAAGGATTAGTGTGTTAATCTAAGATACATCCCATAAGCATAAACCATCATGCATAGAGTGGGTCTCAAAGATAACAGAAGAGACCAACTAAAGGCACAACGGAGTGAGCAATGTAATAGAAGCTCAATACATAACCAGCTAAGATGCATACATCATTGACAACATCGTGAACAGAGATAGGCGCTAGTCCAAGAAGAATGTCTGATTAGCCCACTAAGGATCAAATGTGTACATGAAACATGACAAGAGCATGTACATGTCACCAAGTCCCACGATCTCACTATTGCGAGGCCCTCAAGCTCAATAGTATAACCAAATGCTCAATGTAACATCCAAGTGTTAAGTAGTAGCTCCCATTGGAACAAAAGTTGAATGATGCTAGACAAGCAAACAAAGCTCAAAGCATCATGTGGAAGGCATCCATACATCCAAGATCCAAGTAGCATATATCTAGGAGTATTTGACCACAAGTAACTTGCAAAATACTTTACTAGAGCATCAAATAACCATAAATATTAGTGAATGATAGTTAATAACAAGATTCAAAGCTCCAATCTCAACTCAAAAGCAATCCAAGAGCGTAATCAAGCATGTAACATAAACCATAAGCATCAATATATCACCCTAAATAATCAGTAATTAAGCACCCAAGAGAAATATGCATATGCTTTCATTGATAAAATAAGCTTCAACCTTGGTTATTACAGTAGTTAAAAACCTCTATAAAATTTAGCAAAAGAGTGCTCAAATTAGTCCCATAGCATTCAAATACATTGGCATTACATCCCCACATGATCCAGCATCAAATAGACATTGCGGGGAGCATAAGTGACCTCAAGATAATGAATGAAGTGCTCTCTTGAACTATGTGACAGCAAACTCACAAATTGTGAATCAATGGTTAATCCCAAGAGCTCCAACTAATGCCCAATACTGAATACAAGTACTCGGAGAGGTATTGCCAATGATCATTAGGGATTCCAAGAGTCCTAGGAGCCTGTTAGAGACTAGAGGAGTGATCGAGATGAGTTGGGGAGATCAGGCTAGGAACATGTGCAAATCACACAAGCTATCCTAGGGGTGTTGTAGGATGTGGTGAGACAAATGGGGGCCAAGGCAAGCTCCAAGGTTTGCCAAGGAAGGCTTGGAAGAGGTCTAATGCAACTAGAAGTAACTTGGAAGACATTGAGTATCAAAAGTATACCTTCAAATGAGAAGCCATGGTTGCCAATGACGAAACCTTCAAATGCAAGCTAAAGCAATGTTGGGTTGAGCTCCTCAATGCCGGTGCAATGGCTTTGATACCAGTTGAAGGGAGGTGAGTCCTGAAGTGGAAGCACAAGCTATGGTGGAAGGAGCAAGAGCAAGAGAGAGAGAGAGAGGCACAAGATGTGGGAACTCCAATAGTCACTAGCCTTCCCTTTATTCAAATGTCACTGAAAGAATAAAGGATAAAGTGATAGTGATGGATGCTTGCCAGCTGCAGTGTACAGGTGTGTGGGTATGCGAATATTGTCAGTGTAACTAATACAAGGGTGGCTAGGCATAGGTGCCTTTACCCCCAACACTCTATCATCAACATGACCTAATAGATGTTGGATACATGAGTGGGGAGGAAAATTTTGGGTCTTTACATGACACGATATACATAAGGATTCATCATGGAGAGGATCTAGGCTTGATAGGCATATGTAAACCAAGGTGGCTAGTGGATAGTACCTCAGCCATCCTTGAAGGTGCTAATTGAGATGCTTGACTCATATCACTACCAGATTTAGGTGATTTGCAAGATATCTTCCCCACAGGCATTGAATCATGGCCAACACCCTTTATCTTCAACACATCCTTCTTAAAGGATAATAGATTTATGGAAGAGTTGAAAGCTAGTTGGAGAGATGCTAGCATTGTGATTGAATTTGTTGCGGGTAGAGTGGAGAAAGAGATTCAAGCAATAGTTGAAACATCTAAAAAGCATGGCACAATTAAGGCTTTCTGACATACAAGGGATGCTCCTACAAATATTGAATATCGATGATTTCTTATGGCCATTTTTGTTGATTGGCATGATGACAATACTTTGGTGTAGCTCCTACAAGGATTTGAGGGCTTTCTTAGAATGGACAAAGGTTAGAAAAGTGAAACAATCAAGACTCAACTTGGGCAAGGGGTGGGGACTTCCTAGAAAAAGATGCCCCCATGTCTACATACTTCAAGGCCCTTTAGCATGAGTGTAGGAGGGAAAATGTAATGATGGTTGAAGGCGCAAAGGGAAACAAGTCTATGGATGAGGTTTCAATCATTGGTGTTTTTGTCAAGCACCTATCTAGCATAGTAGGTACACCGCCACCAAATGAGCTAGATTACCACACATGGCTAGAAGAATTCTTGGAGCAAATGGATAGGATGGCCGAACAAGAAATTTCATGCATGTTAGCTAGGCCCTTTTCTGAAGATGAGTTATAGTATGTCATAAAGGAAGATGAAGAGGGCGCAGCCTCCTAAACCTAATGCCATCCAAATAGAGGTGTATGGAGCCTTGTGGGAGACTCGTGGAAAAGACATATGTGCATTCCAAATGAGTACACGAGAAATGAAAGTATACTAGCTAAGGTAAATGAAGGAAGAGTGAAGTTGTTGCCTAAATCTCTTGTGAGGTCCAAATCGGACTGATGGCACCCACTAACAATGTTAAGTGTCACATACAAAAGTATGGCAAAAGCCCATTAATAATTTTAAATGTCACATACAAAATTATGACAATAGCCATGGCCCTACATGTCAAGTTCTTACTATCATTTATTCTTCACAAGGAATATTTTTTTTTAAATTTATGGATGCAAGATATACGATGCTATTCTCAACCTTATGGTAGCTATTTAGCATGTAGTAGAGTTGGGAGGAACTTTGTATTAGTGAATACAGATTTAGACAAAATCTATAATAGGCTAAGATGGGATTTCTTGTTGGCAACAATGACCAAATTAGCCATGGGGAAGGTTTCTATGGTTGCTACATTATTTATGAATGCTTCAATACATGTGGGAGTGAATGGCTACATGCCATAATTATTTGTGTAGCATGGATCAGACAAATAGGGATGGCCTTAGCACCCCTACAATTTGTTATTGTGACTAATCCAATGCTCAAAGTAGGAGGGGAACAATACATGGATTGCCTCTTCTAGATGGCTCACAATTATGCACCTAACTATTTGTTGATGACAATTCAAACATTGTCAAAGTAGAGAGGACTAGTGTGGAGGAGCTTCTTAAAGTTTATGACTAGTATTCACAATTGTTAGGGGCTATTCTAAGTTATCCAAAGATTGAGCTTTAGTTTTTGGGATTGGAGAAACCTCCAAATCGGCTTTAATAGTTAGGGTTCAAAAGGATCAAGCTAGGGGAAATATTCAGGTATCTTGGGCCACCCATAGGATTGGCAATCACTATAGGTCAAAAGACAAACTAGTTGATTGCTAAATTTGAGTAGAAATTGTTGGTGTATTCTAGGCAGCTTGCATCCTTTGGCAGAAGGCTAGTTATCATTGACAAAATTCCTACCCTTTAATCATGTTTGTCATAGCTATGATACCATTCCCCAAAAGCCGATGGGCGAGGTTAGAACTCATGAGAAAGTTTTTGTGGAGTTTTAGAGAGGAGGAGAGGCAACATGCAATGTCTTGGGATGTAGCTCATACAAAAGAGGGGGGTCTAAGACTAGAAAAGGCTAAAGATAGAGCAAAGAGACTTGCTTTCAAATGCATCATGACTCTAGAAGGGGATGAGCTGTGTGCAACCATGTGCAAATATGCTATAATTAAATCTAAGCTCCCAAGGGGAAGATGAAAATTTCATACTTAGGAAGATAATGCTTTAGCAAAAGGGAATATCAAATTGAATGCCTATGAAATGATGAAGAAAATTTTGAATCTAGGAAAAGGGGTGGTGAAGGAGCTACCATGGAGTGATGGCAACTTGTGAAAAGGAGACATCACCTTGCTCTAATGCATATGGAGTTATCCTCAGGCTTCTAAAGAAAATAATGTCTTGATCACCTCCAACAAGATTAGGATTGCACATAAACTAGCAAAGAAAGGCATGCAAAGATGGATTGACATTGGGACAAGCATAAGCAAAAAATTATGGAGATAGACATGATCACTGCTGAATTTGGCCTAGTATGAGAAGATAAGGAATGGGTGATAGAGATGTTCAAGAAAAAAAAACGTAAAATTGGCCACCAACACCCAAAGTGGGGCCAATAAGTACACGGAAATGCTTGGCGAATCATAAAGGAAAACTTGTAGTAAAGATGAGGAAGAGAAGAGATCTCTCCAAGCTTAGTACTAAGGTTATTTTCAAAACAACTGGTTCATGGAAAAAGAGCTTCTTGCACCCTTATAAGTTGCTCGGGGAAGGAGATTAACTAAAGTTTGGAAAGCCACCCGAAGCAAGAAGTTTAATCTTCTATCTCGGAAGGTGATAGCCAAGAAGAAGGACCATGTGGGCAAACTAAAGGAGATCAATCCAAATTGTGTTTTTTGTGCTAAACAAGATTAATTCGGATTGTGTTTTTGGTGTTGTTCATAAGGAATCGATTATGGTGTGTTTATTCTAGACTTGTAGTGAAGCAAGGTTGACATGGAGCAAATTAAAAGAGAGGTGTTGGATTGTTGGCATGAACAGTATAGTGAAGATGTGCTCAATGTTCTTTGGAGATAATGGAATCCTTGATGACGAAAGCCTGGAGTTATGGAATGTTGTCAAGGCCTTAGTTATCAAGCATGTATGGGATGGCAAAAATAAGGCATTTATGAAAAAAGAAAGGAAAAGACCTTTATTAGATGTGGTTAAAGCTTGTAAGGAAGATAAGTTAACATGCTTTAGAGCTTTAAGAAACAAGGCACACGTGTATGGGATGACAAAAACAAGGTGTTGATGAAAAAAGAAAGGAAAAGCCTTTACTAGATGTGGTCAAAGCTTGTAAGGAAGATAATTTAGCATGCTTTAGAGCATTAAGAAACAAGGCACACGTGTTTAAGATATAGCCTAAAGCATCTTAGAAGACATAGCTAAGTGTTGGACATGAGTATTTTTTGGTACATATTACTTTTTAATGTAAAGCTCATTTGATTTTTAGAAAAACTTATCCAATGGATAAAAAAAAACTTTTCCAATCGAATCGTGACACAGCGGTTTGCACGTAGGCTGCGTTGTAGGGGTATGTGAGTTCAAACCTTGTGCACCGCATCCCCAAAGGCATAACAAAACGTCTATTTGACAAGTGGCATCTAATTGATGCTGTATCTAGTTACTTATTTTACTTGCTTAATATTATGCATTACAAAAAAAAACGTCTATTTGCTGCTTTATAAAAAGATAAAAACCAACTTGCACGAATTTGATCTTTTGATCTTTTAATGTTGCCTCGTTCACGTTTTGCATTTTATCGCACGCACTCTGATCTCTGTCCGTGTCCAGCTGACTTACGTTGAAGGCGGGGGAATTGATCCCGTGAATCCATGGCTTCTGGCCGCCTCCTCCCCGTTTTATTTCTTGTCATTTTAATGGAGATCTATGGTAGCATGAGCAGAAATCCCTTTAACGTGTCGTACGATCATCGATCCATTCTCATTGATGGACACAGGCGCATGCTCATATCTGCTGGCATTCATTATCCTCGCGCTACACCCGAGGTCCGTTTCACAGAGAGACACACACACACACACACACACACACACATGCACAGAGAGAGAGAGAGAGAGAGAGAGAGAGAGAGAGAGAGAGAGAGAGAGAGAAGGGTATGAAGTTTCACACAAAAAGTGTGCGTGCGTCTAATAATTCTTTTTTCAAACAAAGATAGAAAGAAAGATATATATTACGTAAGGCCAAGGTGGCTTCTGAGACAATCCAAAGAGCATCCATGTTTGATGTCCTCTCATGAAGTGGTGATAACAATAAAAATAAGTGGCCCATGAGAGAATGCTGATTTTAAGTGCACAATGAGACAATGCCAGAATACATGCATGTCTAATATCTTCTCTTTCATCGGTAGAATGTACACTTGTATTTAAGGAATTATAGTGAGAGACTAGAGAAAGTTGCCAGGTGCATTCGAGTTGTATGTATAGAATGTCTGCACATGATGTCAGCTATGATATAGTCCCTAACCACTTGATTGATGTGCCTGGTGGTGAGTTTGTGGTGTCTCATAATGATGGCTTCGATTTTATGGTGTGACATCCTTGGTTGTGATCCTAGTAGATTGGGCCATCATGCTTGGCGGAGTGAAATGGCTTTTTCTAGTGTGACTCTGCAGCGATGGAGGATGTTTAGCAGCATGGCTTTATCTCTACTAGGCTGGGTCTGTTTAGTGGAAAAAGTTCATATTTGCTCCTTGTGTAGGCTCCACTAGGTGAGCTGGCCTCTTATCTTGCAGTTTTATTGTGTGGCAGCTTTGGAGCTTGAAGGGGAAGATACCTAGGCATCTTTGGTCCTTGTACTCTAAGAGGTCTAAAGCCATCACAAAAGAGGCATGGTACTTCTCCTATATGTCATAGTATACCGTACATTTGCATATGTAGTGCTCCTTTGTCTTATGCTCTTAGTCATAGAGCTAGCAAATCTATCCTTCGCTAGGGTATTTGTCCATTTGCTTGCCTTTGTTTGTAGCTTGTGAAAAAGAGGAGGTGTGAATCTGCTCAATAGGCAGCCTGTATACCATATGCATGTGTGTGGGAGAGAGATGGATGTCCTTGTATAGTGTGTGAATAGTGAATCCCTCATTGAAGAGACAAGAAATGACTGTGATAGAACTCCGTCCTCAATCCTAGGGGGAGTGGTAGGTGGGTCCATGTCCTCTCAGTCTCTATCCTTAGGATATTAGCTTTGATCAGCTAAGAGAAAGGGAAGGGCAATAAAGACTAGTCAAAAGGTGAAAGGCGGTCATTATCTAAGCCATGTAGGCTTATCCCAATAGTCATCCGTGAAAAAACCAGCAATCGTTCATACCCTTTTAGGTGTCTAGATGAGGTCAGTGCCACTGGTGCGGGAGTTCTCATAGTTTGTGCAAAATAGTCATTGCTCTATAGAGTGCCTCCTTGACTACAAGCACTACTCCTAGGTGTGCTGTTACGATGGGATGTGGGTTGGAGGGCTCATTAAAGAATTGCACTTGCTAGTTATATTGAAAGAAAGATAGAAAAGGTAACATGGGAGGGTTACATATTTGTTGAGTGCATGAGTTACTTTATACTGGTAGGATATTAGCTTGGATACAATAGGCTTGTTGGCAAAAAGTAACAGTCTGAGAGTATACCTGTTTATATTATCTTTTCCAAAGTGATTAGGAGAGCAATGAGCGGTTGTTTGGGGCAATGAGCATTAGATGGTTTGGCTTCAGCTATGTGTTGGGCCTTCATCTCTAGTAGATAATTTATGCTTTTATCATTAGTAGTGTTGAGGTCCATTAAAGGGTTTTGGTTCTTGACTTTGATATGTTGCTTCTTAGCCTCAAATTTATCCATCGCGATACCTAAAAACCTAAAAGGAGATTTATGATTATTCAATCGTTTTTGTTTCTCCAAACATTCCATGGGTAAATTTCTCTTAGCCAATTCTAAACCAGAGGGATAGCATTAGCTTTCTCAAGTAAAAGTTCTTTCCAAGATATTGAGTGTGGATGACATTTACAGATGTGTAGAAGGTTCCATCGAGCCCATTGGTAGGGCATGTCAAAAGACGATGTACCAACAAGACAGTAGGGTTTACGAGGAGGAACACGGAGTGAACTCGGCAAACATGGAGAAGAGAAGAGAAGAGAGAAAAAACTTTGATGAATGGAATGACGAAGTTTTGAATCATGGAGTGGATGTGATGCAAGGAAACAAGGGTGTCGTAGCACAAGGAAGATGATGAAGACAGCCACGAATTACGAACTGCAATGTCCTCCCGAAGGGGTGTGAGGGTAGTGGAGAGGCTGGAGAAAAGAGGTGTCAGACTGAATGAATCGGCCGTAAAGAATGAGTGACAGAGGCAGGCTATAAATAGGCAAGAGACTATCTAGGGTGGCGTCCAGAAGGAGGATGTCGACTGTCTATGGTGGTGCCCCACTGTGGGCCCCCATCCTCTTTTGGGGTTGTCCATTGTGACACCCTAAACGCAAAACGCGAAACCCTAAACGCAAAATGCAGAACACAAACGCATGTGAATGGTTTCTTAATATCTCTTCTCAGGCCCAAAAAGGGAAGAAGAGGAGTGAGATGGAGATGGAATGTTATAGGTTGAAGAATGCTCATGTAGTAGGTGCTACTTGGACAATGTCCCTCGTGGAGAAATTATTCACTTGCTTAATAAGTACCCTAGTACAAAGATGATGAAATCATGTAATGCATAGGAGGAATGTCGGATTTTGTGTGGTGTTGAGAACCGTAAGGATATGCTTGTACTCGATCTCGAGAGTTGGCTTCATGTTGACCAAGTGACCAAGGCAAGAAGAAGAGGAGGAAGAAGATGTAGAGGATCCCTAAGATCCAAGATTTCCACATGAAAGGTAACCTGCAGTAAAGAATAGTAGATAGAGTGAATCGGAGAACTCGAAACTCAACCTCGGGAGAGAAGTTACTAGCTCCGTACATCCATGCAAGAAGGAATACAAAGGCCTCGTCACCAAAAGTCGCCTCCAAGGCCCCGATCTAGGTAGATCCTCGAGATCTTGGGAATCAATAGGTGAGATGACTGCTGGAAGGAAGCCACCCCATCCAAGGGTAGAAGAGGAAGATAAAAGGCCTCTGCCAAGGTGTGCGAAGGATTGAGTGGTGGGTGGGGACTCCCTTTGAAACTGGAGGAATAGGAGTCCCCTTTGAAGTCGCAGTAGATGTAGATGTCCCCTCGGAGACAAAGAAAGATCATCCCCCTTTGAATCCCTCTTTGAGGTAGATAGGGAATCCAAAAGACTCATGGATCACGGACTTTGAAATGTCTGAGGACGAAGGAAGTGCCACCAGTCATGCCGAAGAAGGTATCTGGGGTGGTGAAAAAATCCCAGAGGTGGCCTCTCGAACTTGAGTAGGCAAGGGTGGAGAAGGGTGGGGCTTAGATTGAGCAATGAGTGGGCAACAATTGCTACTTCTCAATGGAGTGGACTGGGAAGCCGAAGAAGAGGAAGGAGTCTAGTAGCCACTGTCTCTCGAAGGAGTGGAGTGATGAGGAGACGGTATCAAACAATCACTGTTTCTCGATGGAGTGGACTGCAAAACTGCGGGCTGTGGTAGCCACTGTACCCGAAATAGGTGGGAGAAGACTGCCGCTGGCATTGGGACGATCTCCCGTGTTACAAAACACGGATCTAGAGCATAGCACTGACTATGGAGGATGGAAGTCGATAACAAGACTCATAGTGACATAGACCTTGTTGCTTGCATGTTCCCATGCTTGCTGTCCCATGCTTGCATGTGCATAATTACCTCGTTGCCCATGTTCCCATGGATTGGTACTACTAAGTTGGCCATGCATTTGCACTTGCTACCCCATGAGTACCAATTGTTTGTGCTCATTAGGCATTTTGGGCTCTTCCAAAGAAGTCTTAGGCATTCCCTTTGGTTCTTGTGGCTGTCCCGAAGCTATAGAAGGTGTCTTCTTCTCTTGTGGCTGTCCCAAAGCTATAGAAGGTATCTTCTTCTCTTTGCCTTTGCTATCCTTCCTTGGGGCATTCACGAATCAAGAAAACTAGGGATCCTTCGCCAATTTAGCAAAAGGATTTGTTTCTATACGCATTTGATCCTTGAAGCTATCATTGAATTCTTCAGTCCCTTGCAAGTCATCAATCTCTTTATGCATTGAATTGCCAACATTTGGGTCATTTTCCACATTTTCAACTTGCTTTCCATGTTTAGAACCATGCCCAAGATCGGTCATTGCATTTCCCCCTTGACCACGTGACTGACCAAGGAGTGATGCATCCTCTCCACTTGATCGTATATCACCATGTAAAGATGTGCTTGCTTTAATTCATTGCTGAGAGCAATTTCAGCACTAATGCAATAATCCCAAGCTGCAATCAAGTGCCACAAGCCCACCAATTCAAAGAATTTGATGGTATCCCAGCAAAAAACCATGAAACCAGCCCTCTTGTGGATGGGTGGTAATTCCCTAATTACAACTCAATTATAGCAGCAACTTTTATTACAAAACTAAGAAATGCAAATTAACTCACAATCTTGGACAATGGATACCCTGTTGGCCCCAAAACTGGTGCCCCTTTCGGTATTTCTTTAACTTAATTGAAGAAGAAGTTGATGTACAATGGAATTTTTCCAATCCCTTTCAGTATTTTAACTCCCCTTTCGGTATTTCTTTAACTTAATTAAAGAAGAAGTTGATGTACAATGGAATTTTTCCAATCCCTTTCAGTATTTTAACTACCCTTGCTATTCAAAATGACCAGCAAGTGTTCAATCTGATGTGCCCCTTGATTTGGACAATCAATTGCCTTTACCCACTTTGATGGAGATGGAAAATGCCCCAAATTCATTGATTTGCTGATTCCTCCACTTGAATTTGACTGAAAATAGCTTCAGTCTTGTTGAATCCAAGTCTTGGGGCTTTAAATTTTTGGCACGCTTCCCGAGGCTGTTGCTAAACCCTAATTTCTGTTGTAGGTTAGGGTTTATAGTGAAGAAATTTGAAATTTCTTAGCCTTTGGTGATCTTACTGCTGTAATCTTCTGAGCAAGGTTGTAGAAAGACTAGGAGATGAGAGAGAATGCTGAGGAGAGAGAAAATCCAAACTTTCTTAGCGAAGAATTGAGGAAAATCAATCATTTACTATTGTTGCTCTATCTCAATAGCATGTAGATGCTGTCGCTTGCTATTGGGAACCCTCTTCTTGTTGTTGCATGGAATAAATGCTGCCACTAGCAACCCAAATGCTATTGCTTATAGTTTGGGGGTCCCTAGGAGCTATTGCTTGTAGCCAACCTTCTCTTGCCTGCTGGAAAATGGAGGAAAGACAGTTCGAATCAACTCCAACAACTCTGCACGATTCACAACTACAGAATGGTCATGTTTTTTCTCTTCTTTAGCCTCCCATCAGCCTTAATAGGCAAGTTTCCCAAATGGCAGCCTTCCCAAATGGTTTTTCCACATTATCCATAATTAAATATTAATTTTCAGTCTTTAAATACTAAAATCAATCTAATAATTATTGCAATGTCCAAAAAAAATATGACTAGCCAATAATTAAAATGGCTAGGCAGCTTCCATTCTTGAGTGTCTCTGCACCATCTTTGACCATCAGATTGGTGTTTGGTACCATTAAACGTCACTTCTCTAGTGTCACCAATTGACACTTATGTTCAAATGAATTACCTAGGCCTACAAGTGGCACCGGATACCACCAAGTACATGTGCAATATAACTTATAGCAACTTTTGCCTTTGACATCCCTTGATTTCCTCAGGTCTTACACCTCATGTGTGTAACATTTACTTAACCATGTGATTAAAAAATTAATCCACATGCTATGTGAGGTTTCAAAAATACATGTCCTCATGATAGTGTGCGCCCTTGACAAAGACATCGAGCCTTGTGTAAATATGTCGGTGGAAGTAACGGTAAGTTTTCATCTTTGGTATTGAAAGCGTATGGGTATTGAGCTACAAGGGGATGAATCCTCTCATGCAATACCACATGGGGCTAATGAAGCACAAGTGGAGCAAGGAGAGGCTAGTGGGCCGAGTGGTGCTATCCAAATTGGCGGTGCTAGTGGCCCATCAAAAAGAAGTGCATCCAACCGGATCCAAGTGCAAAAAGGACCTGGTTGTCACCTTCTAGTTGTGGTGGGCAAAGGGCACCTTGCGTGGTGTAATTGTCCATGCATTGTGGAGGCAACTATGGAACTAGAGACATGCAATTGGACTATCCAGGGTATATCACAACCTTTCCTTGTAAACATCTGGAGGAGATTGGAAGACAGCTTTAGACCAAGAAAGATTTCCCTTTTTCTTTGGTTATTAGCACACAAGAGTTTAGCAATTGGTACATGGATTGGCTATGGTAGAGACCCTATTTCTTGTGCTAGATGTGGGGAGCATGAGGAGACTTAGAGGCATTGCATATGGGATTGCCCAGGGGCTGAGGTTTGGAGGAGAGCTCTTAGGATGGTGTTTCATGGCACTATAGATTCTGTGATTTCTATGTGGGGGACTGTTGCGTGGGTCACCGACAGAGGCCCCCTTGTTGGTGTGAGGATTTACAATGTTCTTAGGCTTATCTCATGTTAGGGTAGCTTGTGAGTAGGACTTTCATGCCATATTTCCCACTGACAGTAGGCACTCGGGGACATTGTCACAGATGGGACCTCATAGCTAGCATTATTGCTTAGTACATATGGACAGCCAGATGTAGCCAAGCTAGACTCTCTCTAGGATTTGGATAGAGATTGTGCATACTCTTTAAGGGAGACGGAGAGAATACAGGCAGTTCAGAGACTATGAAGAAGAGGAGAGATGCTTTTCTCAGAACAGTGGGTTTTGGCACCATTTTCCTCTTCTAGACCCACATTGTCTGGCATTATAGACCTCCCAATTGGCTCTTCACTCAAGCTTTGTAATAGATTTCTCCTTGTTTTATAAATCTTGACATGGATGTCCCTTATAGGGCTTCTTTGTACTTGGTTTTTTGCCTTGGGACACTTTGTTCCAAGGTGTGTTAATAGAATTTTTACTTTTCTTGCAAAAAAAGAAAAAAAGATTGCAGCCTTTGTTCAAAAATATACGGTTTTCCAAAAGGTAAAATTTGACAGACCTAAGCCTCTGGGGTGTTTGCAGCCACTCAGTGGCTTCTGAACCTTGGGAAAGTCTTGCTACGGCTTTAATATCTAATCTATAGAATGAGAATGATGCTACATGGGTACATGGACTTGTTTTAAAACAGGTTGGCCAGTTTAGTCACATTTAGCTATTATGGCTGCCATCTCCACTTTTTCTGACCATCTTGACCTCCTCATCATTGTGGTCATCCATCTGCCCCTGTTTTTCAGTCGTCTCCAGCCACTCTAGCGTTTTCTCTGTCCTCTCTCCCCATCATTTAATTTTTATCCTCTTCTGTTGCAACTTGCTTTGTTCAGCACCTCAGTACCCTGCACTTTGGGCATTCATGCAGGTGCCTCAATCCGGCATCATGAGCATTGTTCGAGACAATGTGATTTTGTGAAACACTTTGCCCGAATATTTCTTGATTGGATTCAAGAGAAGAATTTCCCTGTTGTATTGTTCTTTTGTACCTAGTGTTCATTTATCATGTATCACTCACACTGTTCATTTCTTCATACTACTGTAGTTTTCTGTGCATGCATTGTTGAGAGTAGTTTTTATGTGCCTGATCTTGCTTGCAGAAACCCAGAAACCTTTCTGGAACAATACTTTTTTGATACATACGCTAAATTCAGAAAACTTTGTGTCCATTCATGGGTTGTCACTTTCAGAGTTGGCAAGAAACATAGGATATCTGGTAATATTCATTAAACATTTGGGATGAACTAATGTTTTAGGGTAAGTGATAATGAAACTCAATATATTCACATTCTGAGAGGTAAATGGGAGAGACTATGGGATGATTCATATTGCAAGAGCAGGAGGTGAGATCGCTTCTTACATACTTAGAATCTGGCAACTTCTTTCATTTAGGGATTTCCCACATGGTTGCTCACTGAGGAGCAAAATTATTTAAGAGTGCACTTGAGACAAGGTCATTCCAATTTTGTTTTTCTCCATGGGTGGTACCTGATTGTATTTTCGTTTACATTTTGAACATAATGCTTTTGATGTTGGAAAATTATAACGTGAGTTTCTTTAATAGATGTGGCCGGGAATTTTGCAAAAAGCTAAAGATGGGGGAGCAAATGTTATACAGACATATGTTTTTTGGAATGGGCACGAGCCTGTGAAAGGGCAGGTATGGGATGGGTGAGCTTTTAATGTCAAATACAACATTTCTCATCTATTTATGTGAAAAAGGACGAGCAATGAAACTGTATTTCTTTCTTCTGCAGTATTATTTCTCTGGACGCTATAACCTTCCAAAATTTGTGAAGCTTGTAAATGATGCTGGGCTTTTTCTACACCTGCGGATAGGTCCTTATGCATGTGCAGAATGGAACTTTGGGTTTATTTCTATACCTAATACTTACTGAATGCTTGTTTGCTGTCAAAACAAGAATTTGAGAACGGATACTTAAACTATGGTCTGCAAAAGACCACAGGTTGATTTGATAAAGTAAAATGTATGCATTACATGAGTTATCATACTCTTTAGAACAAAAGAGGAAGAAAGACATAAGAAGAGTCTATGCACTTGATTGATAAAAAGTTGAGGTGCATGCTCAGGCGAGGATGTCCCAAATATGTAGTTGTTCTGTATAGCACTAAGGGGTGGGTTAAGGGCAACTAAATAAATGATCAGGATTTGGTCTCTGATTGCTCCTTGAAGTTTTGAACTTTATTCCCCTTGTCTATCTCTAGGACACACTGCCAAGCAAGGACACTCTTCAGATGCCTTGTATGGAAGAAGAAAGATGCTTGGCAAAGCTTGAGACAGAAATATATCAGCTATTGTTGGGACAGGACAGTGAAAGAGCATGGAAAATGTTCCATGAAAGGAAACCCTCTATACAGATTACATTGCCTGATGCTTGGCTGCATTATGGGAGACAGTTGTATGATGTACAGGGACAGACAACCATATAGCCTCCGCAGTCCTGCAGGCCAAAACACTGGGCATTTTTCACTGATAAGATTGTCAGAGAGGCAATTTATAGACTGCAGAACGAAAAGGCATAGGATGAGGATGGTCTAGTAGTAGAACACTTTGCACATGCATGTGACATACTAGCACCCATCTTGGCACAAATGTTCAATAGGGCTGTTTGTGAGGGATTCCCTGAGATTTGGTCAGACCATACGATAGTTCCACTATTTAAAGGCAGCGATCCTTTGATCCCTAGTAAATACAAGACCATCATGGTTGTGGGCACACATTGGCCAACATATATGGCCATATTGGAACATGAGCTTAGTGCATGGGCTGAGAAGGAGGATAGAAGAGCACAAGGACAGACTGGTTTTAGATGTGGATACACCACATTCGATCACATCCTCACACTTAGAGCAATCATTGAGGAAGGATGGGCTTGAGGTAGGAAGATCTACTATTGCTTTATAGACTTCCATAAGACATTCGACACAATACCTCAAGCATGTTTCATGTAGAGATTTTAGGAAATTGGTGTGCCAGAAGGTATGGAGTGGAGCATCTACACATTGTATGAGAAAGTGACAAGCCATATACACACAACTAGAGGGATTGTTAGAATATGCGATGATGTAGAGAGAATAGGGTTTGCAAGGAGAAACATAGAGTGTGTATGGCAAACATTGAGAGAGAAGACAACTTAGAAATACAAAAGAGCAAGATGATGAAGCACTAAATCATGCTGTGTGAAGAAAAGCTGATACAATGGAGCCGAAGCTCAAAAGATGACTACACTGTCCTATCTCAATCAGGCGGTAGCACGTATAGGGAATTTGCACAATGAAGGAAGTGATGCAATCCTCTGGCAGTGTGCTATTGAAGTAATTAGTGGAAGGTGAATGACAGTTGTCAAGGGAGCGAAGTGTACTCCTCAGTTGCCAGGAGTGGGCCAAGGCTACAAACGCAAATGCTAGAGGCCGCAAGGCAGCAAAACGCTAGGTAGAAACTGACACTAGATGCTTGTATGCTAACGCCAGATGCTGGGATCCACAAATGCAAAGTAGAGGGGCTGCCAAACTAACGCCAAGTGGAAGAAGAGTGATGCCAAGGTAGGAGATATCGATGCCAATAAAGAGGAGATGACGCTAGACAGTGAGAAGCATCCAAATTGAAAGATGTAGGTGAAGGTGGAGCTTGAAGGAGAAGGGTGCTAATGTCAAGCAGAGGGATGGTGATGCTAGGTGGAAGATGCTTCAAACGCAAGGCTTTATGCTATGGGAACAAGGTGCTTGAAGTAGAGGGAGAAGGTGGTGAAAGACGGTAATGAACCATCAACCGCAATGTCTCCCAGAAGGGGTGTGAGGGAAGTGGAAGGGTTGGAGAGAGGAGGGAAGTGTGTCTAGTGATGGAAGAAGAGTCCTGAACAATGTCGCTAGTGGTGGTATAGAATGGATGCAGAGGTGGCCTGTTTTTAGGCCTCAATTGTCTAGGGTGGCGCACCATTGAGTGGATGCCCATTGATAGAGTGCCCATAATGAGGGTGCCGGCCATTTTTGGGGCTTTCAATACGAAACCCTCACTGAGGTGGATACATGGAAGAAGTGGTTTCTTAACACCCCCCTTAGGCCCAAAAAGAGATGAAGAAAGAGGAGTGAAGAACATGGAGAGGATCCCTGAAATCCAAGATTTCCACTTGAAAGGCAACCGATAGTAAGAAATAGTAGATGGGATGAACTATAGAACTTGACTTCACCTCGGAAGAGAAGCCACTAGATTCGTAACTCCATGCTGGAAGGAATTCGAAAGCCTCATCAGCAATTGTAGTTGAACCTCCAAGGCCTTGATCTAGGTGGTACTACTTGAAGATCCTAAAATCAAGATGAGAAATGACTGCTCGAAGACAACCATCCCCAAAGAGTAAATGGTGAGTGAAGAACTTTATGATGAGGAGGGATCCCCTTTGAGGGTGGAGGTGTAGAGGTCTCCTCTAAAGCCGAAGAAGAAGTAGGAGCCCTTGTGGAGGGCAAGGAAAGTACATCCCCCTTTAAATCCTCCTTCGTGAGAGATAGGGCATCTAAAAACTCATGGATCACGAGCTCTGAATCATCTGAGAACGAAGGAAGTGCCTTTGGTCATGCCGAAGAAGGTACCTAGGGTGCCAAATATGTTGAAGGAATCCTAGATGTGGCCTATCGAACTTGAGTAGTCGAGGGTGGGGAAAGGATAGGCTCATGTTGGTGGGCAACGGTCATCTCTCAATGGAGTGGACTATGGAGCCAAAGTAATGAAAGGTGTTGAATAGTCATTGTCTCTCAAAGGAGCAGATTGCCAAAAGGGGATAGTAGCCAATGATCACTCTCTCTTGGGGGAGCGAATTGCAGAACCACGGGTTGTCGAGGTGGCATTCCTAAAACCCTAGAAGAAGTACAAGCAACCTCCGTAGTGCATTGTGGTGGTCACAAGGAGTTCGAGGTACCAAGTGATTCTCCTTTGGCTTAAGAGGGCTTAGTGGGCATTGGATGCCTCTTATTGCCTTCAACATAAAAAGTTGAAAGCTAGTGCAAAATAAGCTCTATGGTTTAGAAGGGAGAGGTGGCACAATGAGTGCCTGGGGTTGGATGCATATACTTCAGCGATGTAGGGAGCAAAGGTCGATGTTGACAAGCATCGGTAGGGGATTCGACGATGCCGGAAGAGGAGCACCTAGTGGTCTGTCCATGTGCTTATGAAGTTATAGGATTGGAGTGTCAATCTTAACAGGGAGGGTAGGAGAGAGGAAGAGGAGGGTATCTTTGTCTCTTGGTGATGCAGTGCAAATGAAGGGGAAAATCAGTACATGATGCCGAACCCGTTACGTATCTTTGCCTTCTTTGATAAACAAGACCTTTGGGTCTTTGAGTTGTTGCGTTTTGATACCATGTCAAAATTTGTGATGATGTAGAGAGTGAAAGGTGAGAAGGATTGAAGCTTGCACTCGAGAGCTATGGCGGGAGAGCAAGTGCAAGAAAGAGAGAGACAAGAAATGGAAACTCCAACAGTCACAATGTGTGACCGGGCTTTCCTTTATTTAAACTATCACTAAAAGAATAAAGAATAAAGTGATGGTGACGGGCGTCCGCCACCTATAGTGTGCAGTGGCGGTGACTGTCAGTATAGTAATACACGGGTGGCTAGGCAGAGGCGCCTTTATCCCCAACAACCTCCCACTTAAAGGCGAATCTGCTCTAGTGAGGAGTGAAAAGAAAAAGAAACAAAAAAAGACAGTACAGCATGTACACATGTACAATAGGATGAGGAAAGACGTCATCTTATCCCACGTCCATCAACCTCCTGAGGAAGGCAAAACGCTCTGTAGAGAGGCTTTTCATGAGCAGATCTGCAGGTTTCTGGTTAGTCGAGATCTTGACAAGATCAACAGACTTGTCCTCAACAACCCCACGTATGAAGTGATACCTCACCTCAATGTGTTTCGTCTTCGCATGGAAAACCGGATTCTTGGCTAACTGAATAGTACTCATAGAATCCGAATGCAGTGTAGGGGTAGCATCAATACCAAGGTCAACAACCAAACGACCCAACCAAATGGCCTCCTTGCAAGCCTCAGTGGTGGCTGCAACATACTCGGCCTCTGTAGTAGAAAGGACTGTGCATTTCTCCACCCTGGACATCCAAGAAACAGCACCTCCAGCATAGGTGAATACATAGCCGGAAGTGGACTTCCTACTATCTGCATGTCCTGCATAATCAGAGCCAGTGTACCCCACGGCTCTTGTATCCTGGCTGCCATAGCATATGTACATATCTGCAGTGCCCTTCAGGTACCTCATGATACCCTTCACGGCATCCCAATGCGTCTTGCTAGGTGTAGCCATATAGCGTGCCACAACACCAACTGCAAAGGCAATATCTGGACAAGTGGTGATCATGGCATACATAAGACTGCCCACTGCGGATGCATAGGGAATCTTGGCCATCTCGGCCCTCTGCTCATCTGTCTGCGGACAATCAGCTTGTGATACCTTCACATAAGAAGGCAATCGACAGCCAATAGGCTTTACGTCCTGCATGCGGAAGCGCTCAAGGACTTTATGGATGTACTCCCTCTGTGACAAGTAGAGAAGTCCCTGATGCCTGCTGCGTCTAATGCGCATACTAAGTATGTGAGCGGCCTGTCCCAGATCTTTCATCTCAAAGCTCTTCTTGAGCTGAGCCTTAAGAGCATCTAGCTCATCATGAGCTTTTCCTGCTATCAGCATATCATTCACATAGAGTACCAAAATCAATAAAGAACCATCACGGACTTTCTTCGTATAAAGACACGGATCCATAGCACTCCTACTGTAGCCCTGTGACTGCATAAAGGCATCAAACTTATGATACCACTCCCTAGGTGTCCGCTTCAAGCCATAAAGACTTTTCTTCAATTTGCACACTAGGTGCTCCCTGCCAGGTTCTGCAAAGCCCTTAGGCTGCTCCATATAAATCTCATCATGCAAGTCCCCATGTAAGAAAGCCGTCTTGACATCCATTTGGTATAAATCCAAGTCAAGCTGAGCAACCAAAGCCAAGACTAAGCGCAGGGTGGTCATCTTAACCATAGAAGAAAAGACCTCATCAAAGTCCACACCATATTCCTGCTTAAAACCCTTTGTTACCAGTCTATCCTTGTATGCCGGCTTGGGGTATCCAGAGGTACTTTTCAGCTTGTACACCCACTTGCATGGCAAAGCCTTCTTGCCCTTAAGCAAGGAAACCAAATCCCAAGTCTCATTCTTATGCAAGGAGTCTATCTCAGATTGCGTAGCCCTCTCCCAGGAGTGATTGTCACCCCTGTGCATAGCCTCATCATAGGTGAAAGGCTCTCCTGCATCTGTAACCAAGACATAATGCATCGAGGGTTGAAATCTATCAGGTGGACGTCTGTCTCTAGTAGACCGTCTCATGGCAAGCTCTGCTGCCTGCCCAGCTGCCTGTCCAATACCCTGACCATGAGCATCTGCTGCAGTTGTAGGCTGTCCAACTGGCTGTGCGGGAGCTCTCGGCTCCTCCTAAAAGATGACCCTGCGGATCTCAACAACTCTCTCAGGCTGCCTATGCATCTTGTCTTCATGGAAGACTACATCATGACTGCGGATGACTTTTCACGCCTGCGGATTCCAGAGACAGTAACCCATCTCGCCTGCATCCCCATAACCAAGGAAAATGCATTTGACACTCTTAGGATCCAGCTTACTTCTCTTGTCCCTGGGCACATGGCAAAATGCCTTACATCCAAAGACACGGAGATGCGCATAAGAGGGAGGTTTTCCAGTCTATACCTCCTCTGCAACCTGGAAATCCAAACCACTAGAAGGTGATCTGTTTATGACATGCACAACTGTACTAACGGCCTTAGCCCAAAAGCTCTGTGGTAGGCCTGCATGGCTAAGCATAGTGCGTATACGCTCTTGGATGGTTCTATTCATCCGCTCAGCCAAACCATTTTGGTAGGGGATGTAGGGGGCGGTCAACTGACGCTTAATACCCCTCTCATCACATAACTGCTCAAAAGCACGTGAGACATACTCACCCCCATTATCTGTTCTTAGGCATTTTAGCCTATACCCAGACTGGTTTTCAACCAATGCAAGCCATCTCTAAAACACAGCCAAGACATCGGGTTTCAGCTTATTGGGATAAGCCCAAACTTTCCTTGAAAAATCATCTATAAACGTAACAAAATACTTTGCACCACCCATAGACTGACAAGGCATGGGCTCACAGACATCCGAATGTACCAATGCCAAGGGCTCACTCATGCGTGGCCTACTAGACTTCTTATGCGTAGACCTAGTCTGCCTGCCATAAAGACAATGCCCTCAGAAGACTTATCCTGCACTTTGTCTTTCCTCTTATCTTTGCGCCTTTCATTGCACAGTTCATGGCATTGTGGCCTAATATGGCTCTTTTTCCCACAATGGTGACAAGTAACATCTGCATTCCTGCCACGGGATTTGTTACGTGACTTCCCACGAGACTTCGACCGAGATTTCTGAGAATCCCGTCCACGGCCACTGCCATTGCCATGCTTTCCATATCCATCATTCCTGCCTCTAACTGTCATAGCATGCGACACACGAGAGGCATCCAAATTCTTACAGTTAACCTCTTCTTGAAGAAGAGCACTCTTAACATCAGATAATTTCAAGGTAGTAGCAGAGGCACATAATGCAGTGCGAAATACATCCCATGACTAGTTAAGAGTACCAAGCAAGAAAAGATGAGTGACATCCTCTGCAAAAGTGATGTCTTGCGAAGTCAAGTTCTTAAGTATAGCATGGAACTGGCTCAAGTGAGTAGACATGGTTACATTCTCCTTCATGCGCAGATCCATAAGCTGCTTTAGCCAATACATTTGACTCGCTGGACTTTTCTTGTCATAGAGATTCTTGATTTTATCCCACAACTGCCATGCACTCTGTTCTTTCTCAAATACATTGTAATGAACCTATTCTGTGAGAGATAATACAATAGTGGACTTGCATAACTCATCAAGCTCAAGCCATCCCTCATCTGGCATAGTTGCAGGGGGATGCTTGCTCAACCTCAATGGTTTGATCTGTGATTTCTGCACCAACACCTGCCAAATCTGGCTCTTCCAATAAGAGTAGTTCGTACCATCAAGCTTAGTGATGTTGAAAATAGCATGATCAGTGGACAAACTCGCCATAATGCAGGCTGGAAGACCGTAGACAGTTCAAAACTGCTTGCTGTTTACTGCAGAAAATGACAAAAAAATCACCAAAATCGAGAGAAAATGGCGAGAAAAGTGTAACCAAAGCTGCTGTCCACCAAGTACTAGTGAAAGTACATCATTTCAAAATATTTCAAAATGACAGTAGGGTACTGTGAGAAGCAATTGCTGACCAAATCACTGCATCAAGTTAAGAAATGACAGCCAAGACATGACCAGCCATAAACGGGCATCAATCAGCACCAAACCATCATCAAGACCCTGAGCAAACACCCATACATGTCACCAAAGCATCCGTCAGTGAGTAGGCATACCCCCTGGACAATAGGGCAAAGTATACATAACATTGGTAAGACCTGACACCAGTAGGTGTATGCTCACAAGAGTGCAAAGCCCAAGCTCAGGTCAAAAGCAACTCCAAGATATCAATGCATGAACCATGCAACATTTAAGTGTAAGAGATCCCAAAGTCTCAAGTATCTGCAAAATGCTCAAAATAGCATAAACCTCCTGCTCAATGTCGGTCAAGCAAACAAGATGCTCCCATTGGCACAAAAAGGCGGATAAACGAGCTCAATAGCTCAAGCAAACCAAGTCAAAGTACCAAAGATAGGTAACCAAGACAATGCCTCAATAGCATCTAAGGTCGTAATGGAAAAAGCCAAGTCGTAACAAAAAAATCCAAGTCCATGTCCAACTGCTCAAGGGAATATGACCGAGATATGACAAAAAGAGTGATTTTTGGGCCAGATTTTGAAACAGGCGCAAAAAAAACATGAGCGCTACGGGGGTCTGCTGTCCCACGTGTCAACAATGGGGCCCAAAGGGGGCACAAATGGGGGCCAAAGAAGGCCTACACCAAGCCTCAGCAAGCCTTGATAGGCTGGAAGCAAGATCCAGGTGAAGGAAGCTCCAAGAGGTGTGAGCTATGGTTGCCCACAACCTGTGAAAACTTTGTTTACCTAGACTTGTGAACTAAGATAAATCTCTGAAATAATAAAGCAATACCTCAATGTCAATGCCGTGATGGTGCCTCAATAGGCCGGAAGAAGCTCGGGAAGCTGGGGAGTGACGGGAGCTCAAGAGAATGAGCTATGGCTACCTTGAAGGAGACCCAATGCGAGTGGGTAGTCGATGGGAAGTTGAGAATGCCACGAGCCAAGCTCAAGAGTCGGAAGCCGTGCTTTGATACCAGTTGAAAGGTGAGAAGGATCGAAGCTTGCACTCGAGAGCTATGGCGGGAGAGCAAGCGCAAGAAAGAGAGAGACAAGAAATGGGAACTCCAACAGTCACAATGTGTGACCGGGCCTTCCTTTATTCAAACTGTCACTAAAAGAATAAAGAATAAAGTGACGGTGGCGGGTGCCTGCCACCTGCAGTGTGCAGTGGCAGTGACTGTCAGTGTAGTAATACACGGGCGGCTAGGCGGAGGTGCCTTTACCCCCAACAGAGAGAAAGCAAGGTCTGTGGGGAGAAACATAGTGTGCAACGCAAACACAGAGAGAGAATAGAAACTCAAAAGCACAAAAGAACTAGATGATGAAGCATTGAATAATGCTATGTGAAGAAAAGCTGATATAGTGGAGTTGAAGCTCAGAAGATGACTGCATTATCTTGTCTGAATCAAGCGGTAGCACTTCAAGGGAATCTACATAGTGAAGGGAGCGAAATGTAAGCCTTTGGGCAGTGGGCTATTAAAGTAATTAGTGGAAGGTGAAGGATAGTTGTTGAGGTAGTGAAGTGTAATCCTTTGATGTCGCAAGGGAGGAAGAAGATGATCACCAACTATCAAGGGAGGAGCGAAGTGTAGTCCTCAGACGCTAGGATTGGGCTAAGGGTTCAAATGAAAATGGGAGAGGCCGCAAGGCAACAAGATGCCAAGTAGATGCCAAATGCCTGTGTGTTGATGCTAGATGTTGGGAGCTGCAAATGCAAGTTAGAGGGGCTGCCAAACTAACTCTAGGTGGAAGAAGAGTGAACACCAAGGTAGTAGATATTGATGCCAATTAGGAGGAGATGATGCCAAATAGTGGGAAACCTCTAGATCGAAAGATGTAGGTGAAGGTGGAGCTTGAAGGAGAAGGGTATTGACACCAAGCAGAGGGATGGTGATGCTAGGTGGAAGATGGTCCAAACGCAAGGCTTGATGCTATGGGAACAGGACGCCTAAAGTAGAGGGAGAAGATGGTGAAAGAAAACCACGAACCACGAACTGTGATGTCTGCTAGAAGGGATGTGAGGGGGCAATGTAAGGGATGGAGAGAGGAGGAAAGGGTGTCTGATGTCGGAAGAAGAGTCGCGAAGAGTATGGGTGGTGGTGGTGGTATAGAATGAATGGAGAGGCAGTCTATCTATAGGCCTCAGCTGTCTAGGGTGGTGCACCACTGAGTGGGCACTCACTGATAAAGTATCTAGAATGAGGGTGCCAATTCTTTTTGGGGCTGTTAGTGTGGAATCCTAACTGAGGTGGATACATGGAAAAAATGGTTTCTCAACAGGGATGTCTAAACGAATTAACAACACAATAGGAGTAAAACAAGGATGTTTACTCTCACCCACATTATTTGGATTATACAAAGACGAGGTGTTTGAATACATCGATAGGGGAGGAGGAACTGGAGTTAACTTAGCTAGAGTGTTGATACTGATACTACTTCATGCTTATGATATTGTACTCATCTCTGATACACTAGAGGGCTTGCAAAATCACTTGGATGCCTTGCACACGTTTTGCAAGGATAGAGACCTCATAGTGAACCTTGGAAAAACCAAAGTGATGGTATTCAATACATTGGTGGCATGGGTGACCTTATCTATGTACTTGTTCACATTTGGAGGGGATGCAATGGAATGTATAAGGGAGTATGTATACTTCAAAGTCACATTTTTTGGCTTGAGATTTTCACTGAGGGGGGTAGTTGAAGCCCGATTAGCAAGAGGTTATGCAACACTTGGGGGCCTCGAGAGTCAGTGTGCTCATGTACAATTTCAAGATCCCTACACCAAATTATGGCTGTTTGATATCTTAGTCTGTCCTACCCTCTTGTGTGGAGCTGAAATATGGGGTTGCAGCCTATACTATAGATGACTGGCCTTGCTTATAGATCACACCATCTAAGAGAGAGAACACTATGATGGTTGGGATTGCATAGAGAGGCCACTGATAATGATGATATCACGTATGATCGGGAGTAAGACCTCTATACCACACCATGTCATTAGAGCGGAGCTAGGGGCAACACCCATGGTTGTAGAGGCACTATTTAGAGTAGTGATATTCCTACTTAGGACATGGGAGCTCCCATGTTATAGATACTCTAGATTAGCATTGGTCTCCTTCAAATAGTTAGCAATGGAAGGGGAGAGACTATTGGTACTCACAAATGACAATGTGGATGAGCCTACGTGGACTAGATATCAATTGGCTCCCCCCATTTGACTATAGTCTTGATTGCCCTAAACTCCCCCTTACATGACCTGAGCTGAATTCAGTCATTAGAGCTGATATTTTGAGAGCGGAAAGAGGGAGAACTTGGATCTAACCACCTCTTTCTCTAGGATCAAGGATGGAGTATTACGAGGATAATTTTCTACATCTTTCTGAGGGTGGATTCATTGTCTGACCACAGTACATGGACATGCCTCTCCCATTGTATGCGAGTTGATTGAATAGATGCGCATATCCTCCCACCAATTGAGGTCAGAGATGGACAGATGAATATAAATTATAGTAGAGGATAGGATATGTCAACCATGCAATCAAGAGCCTGAGACAGATGTAACAAGTAGGATACACGGGAACTAGGGGTTAGACACCCAGTCACATTGACCTATAAGGTGTAAGAGACCTAGTTTAGGGCATCCAATTATTATCAAGAATATACTCTTTACCTTCATCTCTAGCTTCCATGTCTTCTTTCTCCTCTCTCCCCTCTTTCCTATCTCTCTCTCTCCTCTTCTAGTCTTTTTTCTTCTTCTTCCTCCTCTCTTTCTCTCTCTTTAGCTCATTCTTCTCTTTGTTGATCTAAAAATGCATTAGCTTCACTTAAACAGCCCCAAAACGTGCTTGATTAAGAAGAAACCTTGTTTATTTAAAAAAAAATGCGTTCCTAGAGAGTGTTTATATCCCATAAGTACAAACCCACTTTGGAGGGCTCAAACATTCTATAAATAGGTATGCTGCTCTCCATTCAGCTGTAATCTCGTTTTTGTAGGTTTCAGGTGTTTCCAGCTTACTGCCCACACCCCGTTCATGGAGGACATCGTAGTCCAAGTTGTCCATTGCAATCTTCACTCATCTCATGCTTGTTTCCAGCCCTTCGTCATCAGTTTGCTGCTGTTTCTAGCCAGGCGGCTGTTGCTGTTCGTCATCTAGTTGTCCTATAGCCGGCCACATCAGCATACTGCTGTGTTTGCAGGCCCTACTTGCCGCATGATAGATTTTCTCTCCTCCAGTTGTCACCATCATCCCTTCAGTTGCGTTTGCTGTTTTCTCTCTCTTGTAGCTGCGTTCACTGCTTTCTCTCTCCTTCCAGCTGTGTTCATTGTTTTCTCTCTCCTCACTTGCGTTTTTAATGTGTCTCTCTCCTGCACTGCTATCTGCATTAGATCTAGCCTTCCTTGGCTGCATTTGCTGGTGTTCAACATCTGGAAGCTGACTTGCTGTGATTTGGGATTTGTTCAGAGTATGACACACTCTCTAGCTCATTACCCTTGTCCTAATCCTTGAGATACAGGAGTTCGAGGTATGGTATTCATTCATTGCATAGTGTGTTTGCTACATGAGCATTGTATATTCAATAATCATATCACTTCATTCATTCTCTCTGTTTATTGTCTCTGAGTTATCCTAACACTAACTATGTCTTCTATTAGTCCGTGCTTTGTTGTATGGTGTTCTTTGTGTTCTTGTGTAAAGGTATTTTCTTTACACTCTCTCCTCTTAGCTTCATTCATTACAAGTGGTATCAGAGCATCATGCTTTGGTTATTTTCTCCTTTCCTCTTTCTCTATCTAGTTTCCTTTTTAAATCTGAAACCCTAGTTACTCAGATCACAGTTACAGGTATAGTAGGAAGAAGGACCACAGTTAGTTACACATTTTTGGAGCTAGCAGGAGCTATGGCCAGAGACTCAGATATATTTGGAGGTAAAATTGATAACTTAGTAGCAGGTCGTCACTCTTTTTCATGCAAATTTTAGGGGTTCTAGGACCAAAGTTGGAGACTTAGAAGTTAGAAGAGGACAAAAATCTTAGTTACTTTTTGTCCCAAACCCCCTTCTCTCTCTTCTTCTGCAAGCTACCATGGCTGCCAGCCCCTAGAAGCCCTAAGAACTTGCTCCAGCTTGCCCCAAACCACCAACTAGCATTGGAAATCCATCCCTTGCAACCTGGGCTTGAGATCAAGCAGTGGAGTGGTTGGGAGCTGTCTTTAGAGGCCTACAGGGCAGCCTTCGTAATTTTCAGCACATTTTGTGCTAGCAACTCCTATTGTCCCTAGCCCTCCTGCTGCTCATTGGAGCTCCTAGCCATCCTTGGGCACTCCTTTACCACTTTTCCTCTTCCCCTTTTGACATTCTTGTCCTTGGAGCAAACCCTAGAAGATAGACAGTTTGGGTAGCCATGGATTCTTCATTTGGAGTTATCTCAGCCATTAAAGCGCTCAACTAAAGCCTTTCCACCTTTGAAATCTCAGCCCTCGAGCTCCTTTAGCCATTCTTGACCTCTCTTACTTGGATTAAAGACATGGAGCTCAACATGCAAGGATTTTTAGTGGGCAGCTATGAAATCTCCCTTTGAAGCTTTTCATTATTGAAGATTAAGCTCAGGTATCAGCATAGGAGCCCCCACCATCAGTGGAAGCATCAAATGCTTGAAGGCTTCATCCATTGGAGTGCTCTAGCTTGATGGAGAAATTGGGATCATGGTGGATTATGCTTCAGCTATCTTCCCTAAACACTCACGAGGTATGTCAATCAAATCTTAATCTCTCATTTTAATCCACTTGCTGAGCTTAATTCCTTTTGTTGGAGAGATTACGGTTGCATATGCTCTCTTAGTTAAATCGTTCATTGTGTGCATGTCACCCATCTGAAATCAGTGACCCATTTTCCTTCCAATGCATCACGATTAACTCTAAATCAATTGCTTTTGTTGACATTACCTCTTGCTTGATCTTGTATGCTTTGGATTAATCCCAAGTGGACAGTAAGCCATTGTAAAAAGGGGTAAGTAGCAGTTATTGAGTCACGGGATTGCCAATGTAAGCCCTACCCGAGCTCTTGTTTCATCCTTGCATCTCATGAAAAGATCCAATGCTTACTTTTCAATGCAGCTCATGTTGGTTACTTAAGTAAAAATGTCTACCATGTATACTTTGACTGAGGAAGAAGGCCGATGCCAGGTGAGGTGGTAAGCTAAAAGAGAGCTGACCCTCCCTTACCACTGAGACCTTGAAGTAGTGCACAACCTGGCCTGGTGGGAACTTTGTGCACCTACCGATGATCCAGAGCCCGATGCTTATATGTAGGTGTAGGTATACTCCATGATCATCGCACTCCCAATGAAATACCCCCTTTTGGGCATCCTTTCAGTGCTCAGGGCACCCATGTACGACACTTGACATGTATGCGGTCAAAGGAGATGTATGGCATTAAGATCCACTTATACAGTGATGACAGAAAATGGATATCTAAATGTATTTGAGATTATGCTCAGTATGCCTAGGATGTTGTTTATGATGTTTCTTAGGCCCCTCAGCCCACGAGTCATTCATACAGTGCAATTTGGAAAAGGGACAAATAGTGTTTTAGTCACAGTCACTCAGGGACAGTCAGAGATCCAATTACAAAAAATTCTGTATTACCCCTGGGAGTGAATCCTATAGCTTTCTTGGAGAGGGCTTTGTCCCCTCTGGTTTGAATCAAAAATCTCTCCAATCGGAGCTATGGTCTAAAAGTTATGGCTGTTTTTGTGCACTGAGGTCATTGTGGATAGGGTGCAGACCACTCCAGGATAGGCACAGAAATCCAATTGCAGAACTCTCTGATCATTTTTGGTCACAAAGCTTAATAACTTATCTCGAAGAGGGATTCCTCCTCTTCAATTTGAATAAAAAATCTCACCAATCGGAGTTTCCTACCAATAGTTACACCCCACTTACTGACTGTGGGTCTTGTGGACTATATCTATATGGTTGGCCAGAAAGGCAATTGTAAGGCCCATGAAGAGGTCCAAAGGGAGATTAGGGATTCTAGCATCTCAATGAATGGTGAACCTAGCTTGGCACAAGATTATCATGGTGATATGCATGATATGGATCCCTATAGCTTGCTCAACTACACTCCATGTCGGCATGAGCTTCATCACATGGAGAGACATAGTGACATAGTTGCAAACCATCTCGAACTGAAGGACTGAATAAACCCTAGAGCAACTCACCACTCTTGTAGCTCAGTTAGCTACCACTCCGGCCCAAGAAAAGGCGAATGAATCTAAGCCTGAGTCTTAACGGCCTCCACCATTGGAGCCATTACATGTCCACAGGGCATTCTTGAAACCAAGGATATTTCCCCTTCTACCTATGAATTTAGTGAACCCTCTCATGCTAATGATAAGCCTATGTTTAGCTCCCCCATCATCCATGCAGCCAACCCCCGAGTGAGATCCTCACCCACCATTGATAGAAGCCCCCCTACTCTTCCTAGGAGCCCCAATGGAACTTATATGGCTTAGCTCCATCATGGACAATATGGTATTAATGGCTAGCATGGAAATAATGGGTAGGATGGGATTGTGAAGAAATACCCTAACATAGAAACACAAATAACATCGTACGACAAAGCACGACAAAGCATAGATTGACCGAACACAATTAGGGTTAGGGTAACTCAGAAAGAAGAAAAAAAGAAAGATATATTAACGTCTATATAAGGCCATGTGGCCTCTGCTAAATCCCTTGTACATTCTTCCAACGATCTACCCAAATCCAAATCATGTAAACTGGTCTGCAGAGAACCACTGTAGATGTGTGAGGTGTCTTCTGTAAAGTAGTATTTGGGATGTTTAGGGAGGCATGGTGTTTCATGTTTCATATGTACACAAGAGAGCATGAATCTCAAAATAGCATGATCTGTTGCTATGCCAATCGGTCTCTTAGATATCTTAAAGTTTTGGGTGTCTGGTATCAATGCTGTTGGGCCTATCAAGTAGTCCACAATACTTGCCCCTCCTTTGTGATTCCAGCAGGTCAAATTGTCAGATCCTGGCCATTGTGGCAGACCATTAAAGATGGCTAGTCTGTGTGCACTTCCCAAAGTCAATAGGTGTGTCCCATAGGTACTCACTTCTTTATCCTGGGCTTTCTTGCATAGGCCTATTTCATCTATGTCGATCTCTTTGAGCATGGCATTATCATGTATATAAAAGTCACTCTGTCTATCTCCAGTGCGTGCATTGAAATCACCTACTAAGAATATGTCCTCAGTGCTAGCATATCTCATGATATCCTCATAAAGTACATCAAAGGGAGATCCATCACGTGTGGCATAGGTAGAATTTGCAGGAGGAAAGTAGCATATTGCGATGAATATATCCCGTGGTCTTCGTGCATGTATCCTAATCCATAAATATCGTGCATCATCATCTCTTTTCATTACTTGCACTATCCCTTTGAGGTCTTCCCGGTATAGTATGGCCACATCTCCAGAACCCCTAGTGCTTCCTAGTTTTCTAGCTGCTGGACAAGATGTATTTTCCCACCTGTATCCCCGTACGTTTGGTAGTTGGCTATGTTTACATTGGTTTGTTTCTGTGTACATTGCTATATCTATGTTTTGGAAGCTATCTTCAAAGTAACCAACATCCAAGCGTAGGGCTCCATTACAGTTTCATATTGACATCCGAAGTGTCTCATAGGCCTCGTACCGTCATGAAGTCCTTTTGTCAGTGATGATGACTCGTCCATCTCTATAGACAGCCCACTTTCCCTCTTTGCGAGCCTCCAATACACACACACACACACACACACACACACACACACACACACACACAGAGAGAGAGAGAGAGAGAGAGAGAGAGAGAGAGAGAGAGAGAGAGAGAGAGAGAGAGAGAGAGAGAGAGAGAGAACAAAGCATCGCTTTTCCATTTTCGAGACTGCAGGCAAGACGAGTTAGGAAATGAGGGGCAACACAGCGACCTGGTCCTGACGCTCAGTGCTACTGTCTTGTCGCCCTGCAAAGATCGGAATTGAGGGCCAACACAATGACCTGAAGATCAGTGGTTCTGAATTGCTGTCCCTGCAGTTTGCGCCTGCCTTCAAGGCCCCTGTAGCACACACGAAACAGAGGTCTTTGCCTACACCTCTTGCCCCACACACAGGAACGAGAGAGAGAGAGAGAGAGAGAGAGAGAGAGAGAGAGAGAGAGAGAGAGAGAGAGAGAGAGAGAGAGAGAGAGAGAGAGAGAGAGAGAGAGAGAGAGAGAGAGAGAGAGAGAGAGAGAGAGAGAGAGAGAGAGAGAGAGAGAGAGAGAGAGAGAGAGAGAGAGAGAGAGAGAGAGAGAGAGAGAGAGAGAGAGAGAGAGAGAGAGAGAGAGATTCACATGATGGCTTAGATTGTCGTCATGTATCTTGTAATCAAGTAATCTTGTATTTTTTTCGTAATTAATACAATTACCTTTTACGAAAAAAGAGAGAGAGAGAGAGAGGGGGGGGGGGGGAGAATACGTCCCTGCACAGGCCGGGAAACGACAGTAACAGGGACAGGGACAGATAGATAGACATTTTACAAGGATAGATCTGTGCCCAGGAGGCAGCAGATTACTGACAAGGAGAGACTGTAGACAGTACATTCTGCTGTGGCACGTGCAATCTGCCCCTACGCACAGACAAAGAAAGCAGACCCGCCTCGTGGTGGGGACGATAGCTGGTATTTGGTAGAAGTCGTTGAGTGTGCGTTGGTTGGTGGCTCCTTGTCTTTGCTCCGTGGTTCGTAGGAGGTGGTCTCTGTGGCGTCGTATTTCCAGTAGAAAGAGCCTCAGGCATCTCTGGTCTTTGAATTCCATCACCTTGGAGAGTGGTCCGAATCCTTCGCTGAATAGGTAGTGGAAGCGTCCTCGGATTTCGTAGTACATTGGGCATCTACAGATATAGTGTTCCTCTATCTCTGGCTCGAGATGGCAGAGCTAACAGATTCGGTCTTCTGGGGGGAGGGGGTTGGCCCCGTATCTGCCCGTTTTGACCCGTAGTTGGTGTGAGGACGTGCAGATCTGTCCGATGGCACTTCTGACCCCGTGAGACAGGTGTGTGTCCATGTAGCTTGGGCGGGTGCGTATGGGGAGTGTGCTGGTGGGAAATAGCACACCGCCATGTATATGTCTCGGGGGCGATTTGTGTGTATCCGGATCCACATGAACCGGGCTTCCTCATCTTTCCGCATTACTTGCACCATGGGCTGTATCTCCTCCCTGTACAACACAGCCACCCCTCCGGACCCTCGGGTCCCTCCTTTTGTTCGGGCTCTAGGGCGGCCTGCCGTCTCCCATCTATATCCCCTCACTTCTGGTAGGTAGGTGCCTGGGCTTTGGTGGGTTTCTGTGCAGAGGACGATGTCCTTGCCGGTGAAGGTCTCCTGGAATAATCCTGCATCTGTTTTCATAGCTCCGTTGCAGTTCCACACTGCAAACCTCAGGTGGGTCTCATAGGCCGCGCCCCGTCATTGGCGCTTATCTGTGATGATTACACGACCATCTCTGTATACTGCCCATTTTCCTGCTTTGCGAGCCTGGCATGCATTCTTTACGGTGTGCCACCTGTGCGGGTGTGAGGTCATCCTCCAGGTAGACTTTTTCCCCTTTTAGAGCTGTCCTTTTAGAGAGGAAGGCTCGTCTGGATTCTAAGTTGGCAAATTTGAGGATGAGAGGCCTTCCCTTGGTGAGGTCTTTCCCTACGCGCCATGCATTCTCCACTATTTGAGGGTCCTCTACTCCCAGCTTTTCGCATATTTGCTTGGCGTCTGCTAGGGGGCTATTCCCTTCCTTCCATCCGACCACCCGGATGTGGAGCGCTCTAAGCTTTCTCCTTTTCTCCTTCTCCAGTGCTGCATTCACAAACTCCTCCTTTGTTGGTGACTTCTTGGGGAGAGAGAGAGAGAGAGAGAGAGAGAGAGAGAGAGAGAGAGAGAGAGAGAGAGAGAGAGAGAGAGAGAGAGAGAGAGAGAGAGAGAGAGAGAGAGAGAGAGAGAGAGAGCGTTAAAGTGGTGATACAACATGGCTGGTCTGGACATGGATTTTATTGACCAAACGGTGGCAGCCCTTGGTCTGGATTCTGAAATAGAGGAACCAGAGGATATGGTTCCTTGCACAGAGGAGATGCCACCTGGTCCTGACTTCCAGCCTGCGGGCAAACGCACCAAGCATACTCCGGAAGATACAATGGATCATCGGGAACGTTCTTATGCTCAGGCTGCTTCTGATTCTGTGGATTCTCAAGATGTGGACTGGGAGCATTTGTTGGAGTTTGCCAACACTCTGCTTGGTGATTATGTTTAACATAATCATGCAGCGTTTTCAGACTCTAAAACTGAAGATGTTCTGGAAGCCACTGTGGATCCCCAAAATGTTTTGCGCTCATTCTCAGTGTTTTATGAACGTGCTGTTATACTCTTCTTCACTGGTAGGATCCCAGTGCTTTCTTATATTCGCCAGTGGCTGCAAAGTCTACTACAAGGGGAGTGTGTTGAAGAGATTTTTGTTGGGCCCCGAGGCTTTTATGAGGTGTTGTTGAAATCTGACAAGCATCATGCCGATCTGTTGACTAAACTGCCATTGTTCTTTGATCGCCGTTTGGTCCATGTTGTGCCATGGCGCCCAATGGCAGATTTTCAGCGCTTGCTTCAACATGAATGCTCGGTGTGGGTTGAGGTGGAAAATTGTCCGGCTGTCTATTGGCCACTGTTAAAGGATGCCATGGCCTTCGTGGGCACTGTTTTGGTCCCCGCGAGCCTAAGGGCCACGAATCGTAACCATTTGTGTATGTTATGGGACATTGCTCGGAAAAGGCCTGCTTGGTTACGTCTTAACTGCTCTGGCATGCATCCTTTGCACTTTCGTCTGAAATGGGGTAACTTTGCAGGGCATTGTTTTTCGTGTCGAAAATTGGGGCATTTTATGGCCGAATGTCCAGCAAATCAACCGACTTCAGATGCTGAGTATGTTTTGCCTCCCAGGGAAGACATGGTGCTTGATGCTCCGTCGCAGGATGCGACCCAACCACCTAAAGTTTTGGATAAAGGCAAACAACACGTTTTGGGCTTGGATTCCCGTGACAATGATTGGGTAGATGTACGTGCCAAAAAAGGTAAAAGGTTTGATGCTGGCATGGCGGATACTGTGCCTAATGCTTCACAAGATTCCTTGTGTACTTATACGCGGAGGAAAGACATGTTGTCGTCAGAGCACCCTTCTCATGCTATGGTTTTGTCTGTTCCTCGCAATCAGCCCACTAGGAAAGTATATACGGATGGTCCGAAGGGCCCACCTGCTAAGTTGGCTTTTGATGCTAGAGGTGATGTGATTACCCCATGGGATCGGCGTTATCCCCGTTCCATCCCCAAGTCAGTGGATACACCGTCTACCTCTAAATCTGCCCGTCGGAACTCTTTTGCCGTGTTGGCTGATTTTTTGGATGAGGGAGTCCTTGACATTCTAGCAGAAAAGGTTAAATCGAGGCAAGCTTTGCCTCGTTATTGATCTTCTTTTTGAATACACATGAAGATAGCCACGTGGAATGTGCGAGGCATTTGTTCTCGCAATAAGCAGCATGCCATGTGGAGTTTATTGCATGAGAATCAGTGGGATGTCTTGTGTGCTGTTGAGCACAAGAGTCACGGTGAAGTAGGAAAAGTTGTGGATTGCCATGGCTTTCGCTTGTTTTATGCAGGGACACATGCCATGCATTATTCTGGTGTGCTTATGATTGCACATGAGAAATATCAGTCTGTTCATATAAAAAATGATGTACATGGTCGTTTTGTGGTGATTGAAGTTTTATTTGAAGGGGAGATCTTATGGTTACTTGGGCTCTATGCTCCAAATGACCCTTTATCCCGTCGGGATCTTTGCAATACTTTGCAGATCTCCTTGTCACTTGGCAGACGGGGTTTCTTGATGGGGGATTTTAATATGTGTTGATCCTTCACAGTCCACATCAAAGCATTTGGTGATGGATACTCCAGAAAGCCGTGTGTGGAATGTGTTTACTCTTGCCATACTTAAGCAAGATCTCTGGTTATGGCTACATCCTTCTTCTGCAGGGTTTACTTTTCATTCTGTGTAGTATACATCTACATGGTCGCGGTTGGACCGCATGTACATCATGCAGGATGATGCTTTTCTTCTTGAGATGCTAGAAATGAAAGTGTTGCAGCAATATGTCTTGTCGGACCATTTTCCACTACAGCTTGAGATGCTTGTTCAACCCATTGCATCTTTTAAGTAATTTCTGGATAGACTCCCTTTGCGTTTCAACTCGTCTTATTTGAAGCATTCAATCTTTCAAGGTTATATGCAGCAATTGATTGATAGATTTTTATTGGACTTCCCCTCTGAGGGCAATGCTTCTTTTGAACGATTGCTCTCTAATGTGCAGTGGGTTGTTCGGAAGTATGGGATCCATCATGCCTCTCTTTGTCGGCGGCGTCGACACGCAGCGGCGGAATTACTGGTTTTGGTTCGTTCTCTACTGGTGGAGACTTCAGATGATGTATTTCTGTTGCCATTGGCTATGCGTTTGGCTGATCTTCTTAAAGAGTTTCAGTTGAAATCTTATCAACAGGCCAAATTGCAAAATTTGACTGAGAATTTGCAAGGTAGTGCTTGTCCGACTCATAAGTTCTTTTGTGCTCTTAATGCATCTCCCACTCGAGAGAATATGACTAGACTCCAGGATGCAGAAGGTCAAATGGTCACTGATCCTTAGACTATTGTGAATATGTGTAGGAATTATTTTCTAGACCTTCTTGGTTCTACTCCTTTACCTTCTGACCAAACTACTCATGCTCGCTCAGTTTTCTATGATTTGGTCCGCAATCAGGTTCCACATGACATGCAAACTACTTTGGAGACAAATATTTGTGAGGCGGAGGTTATGGATGTTTTGTTATACTTGCCCAAGGATAAAAGTTCTGGTTGGGATGGTCTCACCAATGAATTCTTTGAGGTTTTTGCTACTAGTCTGGTGAAACCATTGACGGCTGTGTTTTAGCAGGTTTGGGAAACGGGGTTTATGCCTTCCTCATGGAAATGACATATCAAACTGCTTCCAAAAGTTCCTTCGCGGTCTATGTTGAAACATTGACGACCAATTTCTTTGATGGGTTCTATGTATAAAATCTTTTCCAAAGTAATGGCGAATCGGCTCCATAAGCATCTTCCTGCCATTGTACATCCTCTTCAATATGGTTTCATTAAGGGCCAAAACATTTTGCATAATGTCTTGAATGTGCAAATGGCTATTGACTATGCAAGGCACTCTAATCAGGAGATGGTATTGATTCAATTGGATCTGGAAAAGGCTTTTGATTATTTAGACTGGTCCTTCATTGCAGAACTTATGTCTACTATGGGCTTTGGTACTCGAATGGCTCGTTTGATCTACACCATTAGTGTTGCGGCTTCTTCGCAAGTTATACTAAATGGTGGTGTTATCGAGCCTTTTGTCCTTGCACGCTCTGTGAGACAGGGTTGCCCTTTGAGTCCTCTCTTTTTTGCCCTTGCAACTCATTCGGTTCTTTCGATGTTATCTCATATGGCAGCTTCTACTCAGTTGGCTGGATTCTCTCTTCCTTTTGGACAGCACTTCATTAGTCAATCCTTGGCTGATGAGCTTTATGATTTTGTTTGCGGATAAGGATAATCTTCGTAAAGCATTAGATGTTTAGACTCTTTTTGGTCATGCTTCTGGTCTTCATATCAATGCTTTGAAATCAGCCATTCTTAGTTGCACAGAGTCAGATTTGCAGTCACTGGATTGGTAGGGAATGGTTGTTCCCCGTGGTTCCATTGTCAGGCATCTTGGGTACCCTTTGGGTGTTGATGTTTGGCCGAAGCAACTACTAGAGTGGATTTCACAGAAACTGATAGCTAAGTTTTTGTATTGGAAATCACAGGCTTGACCTTTCCATGTTCGCCTCAAAGTGGCTCAGACAATTATGTTGCCAATGCTCACATATTTCTTGCCATTGCTGCCTTGGACTACTACTACATTGAATGCTCTTACTCAGTGCATTCATTTCATGTTATGGAAGGACTCCTTACATGCAGGTATTTCATGGATCTCTTGGTTGCAGGCATGTATCCCCAAACGCATGGGTGGTGGGGCTATTTTGGATGGCGAATCTCATATGCTGGCACTCTGTTGGTCTCTTTTTCGTGCCATGTGCTTGGATCATCACCCGTAGGTCTTGATAGCCCGTTATTTTCTTGAGAATCACGGGCTTGTGCATGGTAATACTCAAATACTCAAATGCAGACTCTTGGTTTTCTAGTCCTTTATTATCCCTGCTTGCTCACTTGGTATGTTCCTGGAAATTGGTTCTCCAGAAGGCTCAATGGCATCCAGCATAGGACTGCTTAGCTACTAACTCTTTTCAACGGGAACTGTTGGCAGCCTCGTGATTACTTTTTTGGGAAGGCAAACATAAGCTCAGACCAAAATTTAACCGTATGGCACGTTTGGGCTTGACTTCAGTTGCAGATGCCACCCTTGCTAGTCGCAATGTGTTGATATCGTTTCGTGCAGCCAGAAGGCTTTTCAGGATCCCTCGTGGATACCGTGATTTATGGGGACAGCTTTTGATGGTGCTCCAGAGCAGACAACCCTTTCCTGCCCTTGCTTTGGATCGTCCTTGGTAGGACTGGGACCTTGCAGGCCGCCTGAATTTGGAAAAGGCCTCAGCTAACCAGGTGTATCATCTTCTGATTAAAGATCATCAATGGCTGGTTACTAAAGCTAATACTATATGGGGATTGCATAAATCTCAGTCATGGTGGAAGGTAACTGTGATGGAGGGCTGGTTGAACAAGACACCTTTCAAATGCAAGGTTTTTCTTTGGAGGGTGATGATCGGTGGTCTTCCTCTTGCTTTAGCCCTTTCCAAGCGTCGAATCTCCAACGGCAATTGTTTCTTTGGCACCACCAGTGTGGAATCGGCCCGTCATCGATTTATTTCTTGTCCGTCTTGCTAAGAAAATCTGGTCACTCTTGTCGGCAGTTTGGCGAGCAGTGGTTGGTTTCTCGTTAAGCCCTTTTGAGTGGGTTTTTGCGCGGCCCAAATACCCCACACCGGCTCAGTCGCATATGAAGATCTTGTTTCACTTTCTTCGATATTGGGGCTGTTGGCACAATTGGACCATTCGGAATGCTTTTCTTTTTGATTCAGCCTATAATGTTCAGGGACATATTGCTAGGCTTAAAGGCCTTTTGCATTGGCAGATAGATCTCATTCGGCACTCTGACTTACTCCCTCGGGAGGACTTACTTTCTTGGCATATGGCAATTTCCTTTGTGTCTTTGCCATGACTTTTTGTAACTCTTTTGTCGTTTAGTACTTTAGAGAGAGAGAGAGAGAGATTTTACACACGATGGCTTAGAGCCATCGTGTATCTTGTAATCATGTAAACTTGTAGCTTTTTTTTTTCGTAATTAATACAATTACCTTTTAATAGAGAGAGAGAGAGAGAGAGAGAGAGAGAGAGAGAGAGAGAGAGAGAGAGAGAGAGAGAGAGAGAGAGAGAGAGAGAGAGAGAGAGAGAGGAGTGTGGAAGAGAGAGAGAGATCGTCGATGGCGCCCGCTCGTGCCCTGCCGCCTGTGCAGCTTCAGCGTCATCCGCTGCACGGTTCCCCCTGTGTGCAGACGGCGTAGGCCGTCGCCCGTCTGTCGTTCGTCCTGGTGGCTGGGGTTCCAGCTGTCGTCCTTCCGCCTCGTCATCGTTTCGCGCGCTGTCGTCCTTCCGTCTTGTCGTCGTTTCGCTCGTCCTGCTCCGCGGCGCCCTTCTGGTACGTCACGAGTTTCCTTGCGTTGACTTCCTGCCCGCTTGCGTTGCCACGACTGCAGACGCCTCTCTGCCTTCAACCTCTCTTCTGTTCGCGGGTGCGCCTGGTCGTTTTGCTCCCTTCTGCAGAGGCGCCCAGTTGCGGTCAACCCTAAGCCCCACAGACGTCAGAGAGGTAGTGTCCCGTCCAGTGTGCTCGTTGCTCTGTACACAGAGAGAGCGCTTCCTCGGGATAGGCCACGGCTGAGGCCGCCAAGTCTGCGGGACTTGCACAGAGAGAGAGAGAGAGAGAGAGAGAGAGAGAGAGAGAGAGAGAGAGAGAGAGAGAGAGAGAGGGCGCGAACGCGAAGACAACAGTATGGCTGGCCTGGATATGGATTTTCTCGACCGGACGGTGGCAGCCCTTGGCCCTGATTCAGATGCAGAGGAGCCAGAGGATATGGTGCCATGCACGGAGGAGTTGCCTCCGGGTTCTGAACTGCCGCCTGCCGGCAAACGCTCCAAGCATACTTCTGATGAGCCAATGGGTCCTCCGGAACGTTCCTATGCGCAAGTGGCCTCTGATCTTGTGGATTCGCAGGAAATTGACTGGGAGCATTTACTGGACTTTGCCAATACTCTGCCTGGCGATTATGTCCAGCATAATAATGAATCTTTTTCTGATGCGGCAACGGATGATGTGCTGGAAGCCACAGTCGATCCCAAATCAGTCTTGCGATCCTTCTCGGTGTTTTATGACCGTGCAGTTATACTTTTCTTCACTGGCAGGATCCCAGTGCTCTCGCATATTCGCCAATGGATGCACCATTTATTGCAAGGGGAGTGTGTTGAGGAGATCTTCCTTGGACCTCGCGGCTTTTATGAGGTGCTGTTGAAATCGGAAACGCATCGAGCTGAGCTCCTGTCCAAGTTGCCACTATTCTTTGATCGTCGCTTGGTCCATGTTGTGCCATGGCGCCCCATGGCCGACTTCCAGCGTCTGCTTCAACGAGAATGCCCGGTGTGGGTGGAGGTGGAAAATTGTCCGGCGGTCTATTGGCCCATGTTGAAGGATGCGATGGCGGTTGTGGGAACAGTGCTGGTTCCCCCAAGCCTCAGGGCGATGAACCGAAACCGTTTATGCATGCCCGCCTAATAGTAGCCCTAAAATACCCACTTACGCCCCCTTCCATGCTGAAAGAAAACATGGCACTTTTGGGACAGCACTTGGCTCTAATGGTGAGAGCAAATATGCTGAAAATAGATACCACACTGTACCCTCGAATGGTTTAAGTGGCGAAAGGTTCATTTCCCCACATGTTGTGAGGGAACGGAAAGAAAAAGACCTATGCTTTAAATGTGGTGACAGTTACACAATTGACCATGCCTTCAAATGCCCTTACAAGACAGCCAAGGTCAAAGTTCATAGCATGTATATAATGAAAGATTGGTACAATGATGAGGAAGAATTCATTACTGAAAATGAAGAGCATATTGAGGATATGGACGAAGAGCACTTCCATGACCCAGAGGATGGGTTTCCCTTTGACCCAGGCGGTTGCCTATCCCATGCTCTTGATTTGATATCCCGTCGGACTACCACTTCCCTTTGCTCCATTTCCCTGGATGCTTGGACTGGTTCTAGGAGACCCAATACCCTATGCATTCAAGGTAGTATAAATGGGAAGCACGTGTTCATCCTTGTGGATAGTGGTAGTACTCACAGTTTTGTCAATCAATCAGTCATTGACTGGTTGAAATGCACCCTTACGGAATTATATTTCAAGTAGCAAATGGTGAGGAAGAAATCATCACACATGTATGTTCTAAAGTTTCCCTATGCTTGTCTGAGAATTATATGGCATTGGTTGACCTAATCGCATTAAACATGGGCCCCATTGATGTTGTCTTGGGTTGCGATTGACTGAAACAATTGGAAAAAATTGCTACGGACTTCTCTTAGCTCTTCATGGAGTTTATGATGCATGGACAACTCATCTTCTTAGAGGGAGCTCATGATATTACTGATTTTCAGCTAATTACATCAAAGCAACTCAAGCGGGAGTTTAAGAAATGCTCATAGATCTTTGTCTTGGACTTGGATAATGAAAATTCAAATCAGCCCTTCAAAGTATCTAATTATTCAGCCTTGTAGGTTTTACTTGAGAAGTATAGTGCTCTTGTCTTGTTAGTCAAGAAGAAAGATGGCTCTTTCCATATGTGCATTGACTACAGAGACTTGAACAAAATCACAGTGAAGAATTGGTATCCCATTCCACGAATTGATGACTTGTTGGTTGAGTTGAAAGGGGTACACTTCTTCACTAAGATTGATTTGCGCTCTGGCTACCATCAGATCCATATGAGGGAGGGTGATGAGATCAAAACAACTTTTAGGACTGATTGTGGGCTTTATCATTTTCTAATGATGCCTTTTGGGTTTAGTAATGCCCTCGTCACATTTTAGAGCCGCGTGAATAAATCCTCCACCCCTTCCTGTTCAAGTTTGTGCTCGTTTTCTTTGATGACATTTTCATTTACAACAAATCACAAGAGGAGCACTTGACACATGTGAGAATGGTGTTTGATATCTTGACAGAGCATTGACTCTATGCTAAGGAAAGTAAGTGTATCTGCATGCAGACATCTGTGGAGTACTTGGGACACATTGTTAGCAAAAGTGGCATACAGACTAATCCCAAGAAGGTGCAACGTGTTAATGATTGGCCCACTCTATCTATCCACCACTACTTCATTATGTGGTTTCCTTGGTCTTTCTTCATTTTATAGGTGTTTCATTAAGCATTATGCCACCATTGCAGCACCTTTAATTGATTGGTTAAAAAAGGAATCATTCTTTTGGGATGCCACTACTGATCAGAGCTTTAAGCAGTTGAAGGAAATGCTTACTTTAGTCCCTATCTTTGTATGCCCTGATTTCTCCAAGGAGTTTGACATTCAGTGTGATGCCAGTGGCAGAGGTATTGGTACTGTATTGCTGCAAGAGTATGGTGTGATCGCTTTTGAGAGCCGTAAGCTTGATGACAAGGAGATGCAAATAAATGTGTATGACTTGGAGATGTTGGCCATCCTCCTTGCTACTAAGAAATAGCACCACTGCTTATATGGCAGCTGTTTTAGAGTAAAGAGTGACCATAGAGTCCTTCAATACTTCTTGACTTAGTCTACTTTGACTCCTAAGCAAAGGAGATGGGTGGCAACCTTGCAAAACTATGATTTCAATATCTCTCACACTTAGGGCAAGATAATATTATGGCTGATTCACTCTCTCGGATGTGGGCATGCAGAGTATCCTCCATTTCAGAGTTATATAGTGATTGGATTGAGGACCTTCAAGAAGCTTATTTATTGGATGAGGACCTTAGCCACATATTCTAGAAATCACAACATGGGGTAATAATGGCTAAAAACTCCCAATATCAGCTTAAACATGGCCCTATTTGGTCCCATGACAAGATTGTCATCCCCTACACTTCTTTCTTCATATAGAAGATCATGGAAGAGATGCATTCTTGCCCCACTGCTGGTCACTTGGGTACTTTCAAAATAAATGATACGATTGCCAAGAGCTTTCACTAGAAAAGCTTATGGAGGGATGTCAAGGATTTTGTGACTAAATGTGTTCCATGCCAGCAGAACAAGGACAGCACGCTTACACCTGCTGGCCTCTTGCAGCCCCTACATATTCTTGAAGGAGATGGACACATATCACCATAGACTTCATTACGGGCCTCCTTGTTACAAAGAAAGGATGTAACGGTATATACGTGGTAGTTGATTGTCTCACTAAGGCTGCCCACATTATCCCTACTAAGACCTAATTCAATGCCTCTCGGGTGGCCCCTTAGTTTATGGAGTATGTCTTCAAGTTGCATGGATTACCGCAAGTCATAGTGCATGATTGGGATGCCAAGTTTATGAGCAACTTTTGGCAAGCAATATTTACATCTATGGGCACCAAGCTTGCTCCATCCATTGTGTACCACCCATAGACAGATGGCCAGACTGAAAGGGTACATAAAATGGCTTGAGACATAACTATGACACTTTTGCTATGATGTACAACATAGTTGGGATATGTGGCTCTGCTTGGCTGAATTTGCATATAACAACTCCACCCACTCTAGCAGTGGGGTTTCTCATTTTGAGGCATTATACAAGTGTAAGATCCCCCTTTCTATAGTCTTATTCAATGATAAAATCAACCCTTAGAGTAAAGCTGAGTTGGATCGCATGCAGGCCTTGCTTCAGCAATGCAAAGTATATCTTCAAAAGGCCCAAACCCATATGAAGCTATATGCTGATGAGAAAATAAGACACTTGGAATTCCAAGAGGGAGAGCTCGTCTTCTTGAAAGTGCCTAAGTCTCGTTACTCCACTTTCAAAGAAAGTAGCAGTAACAAGCTGGCCCACTGTTTCTATGGCCCCTATTAGATCCTCAAGAGAGTTGGTGACTTGGCCTACCGATTAGAGCTTCTCTCTATCACCAAGATTCACAATGTATTTCATGTCAGCCGGTTGAAGCCCTTCATTGGCACCTCAATGGACTATGTGGAAGAGCTTCCTCCCATAGACGAAGAAGGCATCTTCATTGGCACCTCAATGGACTATGTGGAAGAGCTTCCTCCCATAGACGAAGAAGGCATCATTTAGTACATCTCTGAGGCAATCATTGGGCAACGTGATAAATACTTAAGATCTTGATCCATCAAGGAATATGTCATCAAATGGCAAGTCCTACCCTTGGAAGAAGCCTCTTGGCACCCAGCCACTAACGTCAATGACTTTCCTTACCTCCAAGATGCCCAACGGAATGAAGACCAGCAAGTTATGTCCCCTTTTGACCACCTCGTGCCTACAGAGTGCACACTGTTTTAGAACAGTTTTGTACTTGCCCAAATCACAGCCATGTGCTCTCTACATGGACTGAAAATACATGTTATAAGCTTCGTTTCGACATGTGGCATGCACCATTTGGAACAGCCTATCAAAAGCTATGGCAGATTTACCTCAGCAGACTTGTAGTGGACATCATGCTATCCATAGTCTTCACCCACCCATTTTCATTGTAATGTGGACCGAAATAGTACTCTACATCCCACTCCTTAGCCCCTCTACCAAGCCCCTCTAGTTGTCTTTTGTTTTTGAGGGCAAAAACTTTCAGGGTGGGGATGGATTGTGACGAGCGGGATACACAGAAACTAGGGGTTAGACACCTAGTCACACTGACCGGGGTATATAAGGTGTAAGAGACTTAGTTTAGGGTATTCAATTATTATCAGGAACATACTCTTCACCTTCATCCTTCCATGGCTTCCTCCTCTCTTCCCTCTTTCTTGTCTTTCTCTCTGCTCTTTTAGTCTTTCTTCTTCTTCTTTCTCCTCTCTCTCTCTCTTCAGCTCAGTCTTCTCTCTCCTCTCAACTTCATTCATTACAATAGAGGAACACTACATATGTAGATGCACTGTTCACTATGATATACGAGGGAGATATCATTGTCTCTTCTATGAAGGTTTTGGTCCACTTCAGCGGGTCATGGAGTACAAGGACTAGAGATACTTAGGGCTTTTTGTCGTGGAGCTCTAGAGGGTAATGAGGTAGACTTCTTTCACAGATCAAACTCCATAGGTACCACTAGCTTAGCATATCCAACTCCATCTATCGAGACTATATTTACATCATACTGCGGAGTCAATAGATTGAGCCATTGCACTTTGCAAAAAACAATGACCCTGATGATTGAGAGGTCTGTAAAATAGTCAGATTAGAGCCATCATTGTAAGACATGCGAGAGCCACCCCTTGACACATTAGTAGAGTGGTCTTGGACCGGGTCAGGACGGAGATTCTATGCTGATCTTGAGACCTAGAGAGGGACCACTCTAGCTAGATACATCACCTCTCCCGCCCCCCGCCCCCACCAAAAAAAACATGGTGACGAGTTTGATGCGCATTGATAGCTCAGCTCTCCCCCGTGAACATGTCCCTAACATGGTGACGAGTTTGATGCGCATTGATAGCTCAGCTCTCCCCCGTGAACGTGTCCCTCTTGTGCCCTAGCTAGTCTTGTACATACACTCCTTGCTATGAATGGATGGTATTTGGCCCCCAAGATGGGCCCTTGTGCTTTCATTAGTGCCTTCTCATGATATTGTGCCTTCTTGTGCTTTCGTGTGCCTTTGAGTGTGTGTCGTGCAGGATGACCGCGATGCGGTGCTGCGTGGAGACTTCAAGTGGGATTCAAGTGTGCTTTGGTGTGTAAGCTCTCATGAAGCATGTTCCAAGGGGTGCAGGTGCCCCACTGACATGTTCCGAAGGATGGAGGGTTACACTTGGTATCAGTCTTCAGTTTTAGAACCATTTACATTCTAATAGATCTTAGCCTCATATTAGGATACATTTATTTCATGTAACTTCCCTTCAACTTTATTGTGATGAGATGACATTGGATATAGATGTATTGGTTTTCGTCTCAGAGGAGACATTGGCCTTTTGTGGACGTTAATATATCTTTCTTTTTTTCTTTCTACCTATTAGGAACCTTCCTAACAACTGGATTCTCTTTAGTGCTAATATTTTTGAGGTCCAAACCCATCATGGTTGAATGGTGGTCTGCTTTATAATCTCTTTGTAAGTGAGGTGGTTAGTAAAACCAGTGATATGGTTTAATTGAGGAAGTATGTATAGTGTTTTAGTCTCATGAATTTGAAATGTTTTGTGGACAGTCAAACTTCTAATGGATTCCTACATGGCTACTGCAAATAAGAGATGTTGATCAAGAAATCTCAAGTGTGCTTGTATATACATATGCATTTTTGAGTTCCTATAACTAACTAGTCGAGCTACAGTGAATGAGTATTCTTGGCATGTTTGCAGGGGATTTCCAGTCTGGCTACGTGACATTCCTGACATAGTGTTTCGAACAAACAATACAGCATTTGAGGTGACTTCTTTAACTCAAAGAATAATGTGAAGATTGCTGCTTCCTTTTCATCATTGCTTGTTACTAGCCTGTACCAACTAAAGGTATCTTGCCTGATGGAACTTCTTTGACTAGTGAATACTTCAACAAGTTGGTTGGCTTAGATTCTCATCCTTAAAATGGTTTGAGCACAGTTGAAGATAAGCACTTGAGATTTGTATTTGCTAAGATAAGATGTTGGATATCATGTATCCCTGAGGCACGTTTATTGCATTTCAACATGAAGAAGAGGCATGTTCAAATTTCCAGTCCTTTATGATCCATTTTCTTTGTAAGGGTGGTTGCCTTTAAGGAGGAAGGTGAAAACTTGTTGTTAGAACCAGTAAGTTGTTCTTCTATATGATTTGACACTTTAACTATAGCTTATGTTGATCAAGGTGAAGGGATAGTGTCAATCAGGTGTCTGTATGCATAACGTCTATTAGGCTGCATGAACTTGGATGGCTTCAATTATCTTCATCTTGAATGATCACATTAATTTTATCGATTTCAGGAGGAAATGTCTACATTTGTGAAGAAAATAGTCAGTCTTATGAAGGAGAAGAGTTTATTCTCATGGCAAGGTGGTCCTATTATACTCGCACAGGTTGGTTGTTGGCTTCAATTTTCTTTGACTGAATGGTTTGACTGTGTAAGATCAAACAATTCACATACCAATGTATACAGATTGAAAACGAATATGGAGATGTTGAACATTCTTTTGGTGAGGGTGGGAAAGAATATGTGAAATGGGCGGCTACACTGGCTCATGATCTTGATATAGGTGTTCCTTGGGTCATGTGTAAGCAGAATGATGCACCTTCTAGTATGGTAAGGATCAAACCATGACACTGATTAGCTCAAATGCACCTTCTACTATTGTGAGGGTCAAACTATTGACACTGATTAGGGCAAATAGTTACATGAGAATGTTTGAGCATTCTCTTAAAACAACCTCACAGTTTTACTACTGAAATACAGATTAATGCATGCAATGGCTTCTACTGTGATGGATTCAGGCCAAATGCTGTTGAAAAGCCTTCATTGTGGACTGAAGATTGGAATGGATGGTATTGATTTATGACCCACCCCCTAATGATATTAGAAGATTTGCTATTTAGGATTATAACATTATAGAAATATAACTTTTCTGAGTGGCTAAGACTCTCTGAATGATAGCTTGTACATTGCTCTTTCAAGCATTGAATGGGTTGCAGGTAGTGTGTTCTCAGAGATTTGCTCCATGGAACATTTCTTGTGATTCATAATTTTTCCTTATGTACACTTCCCTGTGAAAGAAAGACTACAGTGTGGCAGACTCATCCCCAGCTAAGTACCCCGTGTCATCTCAAATATGCAAAGATTGAAACTTGTAGGAAACCCTTTGGGTACTAGCAATGCCTCAAGAATGTCATTGATTTTCTGGTTAAATTCATGCTGGCATTCTCTCCTCATGCCGTGGCTAGTTTGTGCCCTTCATGCCACGGTGTCTCATGTTGTCATGTGCCCCTTGCACATTTTTGCCAATGTTTCTCTCTTTGATTTATTACTCGCACAAGCACGGTGTTGCTGTGGATCCATAAGACACTAATTTCTAACCTTTTGAGCAGAGTTGACTCCAGTCACACTTCAATTTATTATCAAAAAGGATCCTCCAAGACAAAACTATATCATGTGTTTGGTGGTGGGTATGCTGAAGGGTGCTAGTAAGCTTGGTGATCAGCAAAGTCTTTTTGTTTTGGGCAAAATTCTCCTCTATTTGCTAAACGAAGACTCTGTACAAATGGTAAGAGATATAACAGAAAAGCTAAATGCATGAAATGAGAATTAATCCAGTGGCTGTCTCTATAGAGTTTCAGTATCTCATACATGAGGAAAAGCAGATGGGCATTGATAATATCATGTAATCTGATAGCTGTTCTCTATAAGAACATGACTATGGGAGCAGGTACCAGAAAAGCCTGTTGCTGAGCTGCTGCTGCTTCTTATAATACGTGCAGTGGCGGCCCTTGCTGTTCCAGGCGCTGCTGCTCCAGGCCCTGCTGCTGCCCCTGCTGCCACCTGCTCCACTTGCTCTCCTCCACCGGCTGCCTGCTGCTGTGCTTACCTTTCCTGTCTCCCCACTCAGCCCTTGCCTGCCTGTCTGCTGCCCTAGCAGCACCTGTGGTTACAGCTTCTCCTCTCTTCCTGCCTTGACACCATCTTCCCAGCTGTGCTTGTGCTGCTTTCTCTCTTTGTAGCAGCCCCCGCCCATGTTTCAGGTGTTCAGCAGCTCACTTGGGAGCTCATAGAAGTGCATGGGATGTAAACCTCTGATCTGAAGCTGGTGCGACCTGAAGTTGCACCGCAGTCAAAGTTCTTGCAGGCGGTTACCCTCAATAAGAAACTTTGAAGGATTTGGGCCACGGAGAAGGTTTTTGCAGGAGATTGGCCATCTTTGGACTGGTTGGTCACTCACCTTTCTAGTCACAGCTCCATGACTTACTCCACTCTACCCTTTGCAGTGGTACATATCACGCATAGCTGAGGCTGTGCTGATGGGGCAGGTTTTCTTCACAGTTTGTCTTACCTCTGCAGATGCAGCCCAAGAGCTACTGGATAGCTCACCTGTGGTGTCTGTAGGAGTAGCCATTTACATGGTTCCTTCGTATAGTGGCTTTACTGTCCATAGTTTCAGGTTCTATCACAGGTTTCTTTGGTACCCTGAATCTCTTGTTTCCAGGTCGTTTGTTTGAGTATTGCCAAGCTGGTAGAGGAGGTGAGGAGTCACTTACATGGTTCCTTGGTATAGCGGCTTTATAGTCCATGGTTTTGGGCTCTATCACAACTTCTCTTGGTAACCTGACTCTCCTATTTGCAGGTCTTTTAATTAAGTATTGCCAAGCTGGTAGAGGAGTCGACTGGTCAGTAATTCCTTGATTAGTCAGCAGATCATCGTTATAGGGAAGCCTAGGAGATCAATTGCTGGACAGAGTCCCACTCTAGTCTGACCCTATACTAGTGGATGATGACGGATTCACTAGTGCTTGGTGTCACCACTGTGGTGAAGGCCAGGCAGGCCCCCAACAATCCTTGCTGAGAGATGGAACATTAGGGAGGCCCATCATGTCCTCAAAAGGAGGGGGGGGATAAGGAAATACCAGATGGCAATAACCCCAGCACATCTTGATTAAAATAGATATGATGTAAAGAGGAGCTAATATCTCCCAATGCTTTAACGCTTTCTCCACCACCTTAGAGCTTGCCCAAATGCCATAGTGCATTTGCATGATCCTTTATTCAAAATGAAGCAATAAGATACCGATAGGAAGACTAATAAGCAACATTCTCACAAAGGCCTGCCAACTGGTGAAGTATGTTGCAGTCTCCAATTAGCTAGTCTAAAAATCTGAATCCAGAGGAGGAACTGTTTCAAGAAGTCTTATAAGGTCTTGAGTTTTCCTCCAAACTAGTCGATAATGCATACCAAAGTCATAATGAGCAAACATAACAGTGAAGGAAATCACATATCCATCATCATCTATCATGACTTTGAGTTTTCCTCCAAACTAGTCTATAATGCATACCAAAGCCATAATGAGCAAACATAACAGCAAAGGAAATCACATATTCGTCATCATCTATCATGACTTTGATACAAAAAATTCCTTTTGTGGTAGTAAAGTAAGCCCGTTGTGGCTCTTGAAAAGTCACAGGGGTGTCTATCAATTGATGGATGCTTTCAAAATGCACAGAATTTGCCTATGGTCTGTTTGTCCATTTTAGATCTACCACAATATTTTTCCAAATCATAATAATTTGTTTGGAAAAAGACAGCAACAATTCTTCCATCAAATGTCAAGAAGCGATCTCTTAATGAGACCTGTTCAATTTCCAAAAGCAGATGTGGACATAAAAGTACAAATTGCAGCTAAAAATACAGACCAAGTTTGCCTTTATTGGACAAATTCAACCAACAATGGAGCTCACCAACATATTATAACGAGCATGCAAATTATTAAGCCCGAGGCATTAATATCCACTTTTCTCGAAAACAGTAAGTGGCAAGAAGACATGAATATAATCCACAATGATAGAGTGGACTTATTGAAGATGAACATGTAAAGGCCATGTTCACAGTTTCTAGTGGTCAATTTAATGCGCAATTTCCGAATAGCTTATTAAATCATGTGGTTTAGAGATATGTTTCAAGACAAAGGATAATGCAAATGACCAACAATAATATGGTCAGTGTGAGGAATTTAACTAGGCAAAGCAAACGACACCATCCCTGTTCAAACATTGTAAGCAGCCTGGATTTATGCAAATAGATTTTTAGACCAATGGCAAGTTCAAAAGTTTTGAATGCTTTTATCAAGTTCCTAACATCTTATTCATCAGTATTGGGCATGAAAAATATATTTTCAATGTGTGTTTAAGCCAAAAAGTGTGAACCATCAACAAAATCAATCCATCAAAATGGTTGCTAGTTGTTAATGATCTAGATATTTGAAACATGAATATATAGCTATTGCACACAATAAAGCTCACAAAGGGCATCCTTGCCACACCAAACTTCCCAAATGCCATGATTCCAATCAATCTTGCTCTAGCATAGCAAAGGCTTTGTTGTCGGTATAGAACCAAAACATAGCATATTGCAATTTAAAATGAAAACCCAATTTAACGACAATCAATGTGATGTAATCCTAACAAGCAGAATCAAAAGTTTTCTCAATGTGTACCTGCATAATCAACACATCCTAATTGGTATGCTTGGGATATTTGATGCTAATATATGCATTAGCAATGTTATGAATGATCTATCTTCTCGGCACAAAATTGTATTGAGCTGAATGCAAGCTATCGTGAACAAACTTTTCAATTCTAGTGGTTAACATCTTAGAGGCCCATCATGTGGCTAGAGGATGTTCAAGAGAGCTTCTCTTTTCTTATCATTGGACAACATTTGAGCAGGATCCCAACTCCACAATACCTGTGTGCCTAGGGACATTGTCAGATATGGGAGCTGGTTGGCAGTATTATAGCTTGGTAAATTTGGACGGCGAGGTGCAGCCATTTTATTGACCTTTAGGATGTATCCACTGTAGAGACTCTAGTGAAGATTTGGATAGAGATCATCCACACACTTTGAGGGAGATGGGAAAGGATGTAGGGCAGCTCAGAGAGGATGAGAAAGAAAAGAGAGGCCTTCTTGTGGTCATAGGACTTAGGCACTTTCTTCCACACTCCTTGAGATGGTTGATATTTTAGCCCACTTGATTGGTTGTTCACATAGCCACTATATTTGTGATGTACTTAGTTACACTTTACAGAGTTTTTCTGTACTTTTTAGTTTGGCTTAAGTTGTTCTCTAAGGTGCTATTAACAGAATTCTCTTTCTTTTTTGGGAGGGGAACATTTTAGTCATCAAGTTGTAATATGATAGGCATCAACATTATAGGTCTCTAGTCAACCAAGCTTTTAGGTATCCTTTTTTTTGGAGAAGAGCTAAACTAGACCTTCCTTCTCAGAGGTAGACATTACCCTTGTGTTCTAAGATTTGTTTATTATGAAAAAAGCATCCTTATTTAAAAGATCCCAAGAAGCATGAAAGAACTCGATAGTAAGGCCGTGAAATCCAGGAGACTTACATTCACCTAGAAAGTGGAGAACATTATTCAATCTAGTCATGGTAGAGGGCTCTTCTAATGCAGGAGACTTAGCTACATTTGTAATTGGTGGAACATGTTTCAACATCTAAACCCACATACTTTTTCTTTTTGGAAACCACAGCTCATTATCTCATAAATGTAGACCACCTCTTGTTCCTTCAACAAGTCTCTTTCTAGTGTAATCTGCGGCGTGAGATCGTAGACAACCTTTTGAATAATTGCCCTCCTCTTTTCTTGTACTTGCTTTTTCTCTTCCACTAGGGTCTTGTACTATGGAGCAATGAGGCTCTAATGTTTCTTGAAGTCCCTTTAAGGCCCTTTCTAGTTGCTTACAAGACTACTTAGTTGTTTGGACTTTAGTGGTGAGCATTGTAGTCTTCACTTGTTCTTGAGCTAGTTGTACTTGTAAGTTAGTGGCCTATCGGTGCAATACTTGTTGGGTTTCTAATTTTCCTTTTAAGCATTGTGTCTCTTTGTATTAACTCTTGATCATGGCATTCTACTTCTCCAAGGTTTCTTTCAATCTCCAAGGTCTCTTGTATTGACTCTTGATCATGGTATTCTACTTCTCCAAGGTTTCTTTCAATCTCTTGTATTGACTCTTGATCATGGCATTCTACTTCTCCAGGGTTTCTTTCAATCTCTTGAATCACCGGAGTGGCCTCAAAGATCTCTTTGATTGTTTTTTTTTTTGGGTTGTCTTGAAATAGTGTTTTCTTCTCACCTTGTCTTGGAATAGTGTTTTCTCCTTACCTAGGAACCTTTCCCTTTTATCTTCTTTCCAAACTAGCTACTTATATTAGAGATTTTAAGCACCCTTTTCTCATATTCCTATTGCAATAATAGGTATCTCCCACAAGAGTTGAGAGTAAAAGTTCCGCCTACATGTCGCGCTGCTGTCCCCCCGCCTGATATGCGCCTTCCGTTTCGTCTCGCCCACTGTCCGACGGTCGCGCCATCCGACTGGTCGTGGTTGCTGTCTGACTGTCCTGCACGCTGCCCGACTGATTGTGGCCGTCTTAGCGCTGCTTGCGCCTCTCTGTTCGGCTCATGCGCCCTCGCCCCCAAGGTGTGTAACGGCCGCATGTTCCCCCTCTTGCCTGACTGTCACCCGGGTTGACTGTTTCCGCCGCGCCCCCCCCCCCCCCCCCCCCCCCCCCCCCCCTTCTTCCCTTCCCCTCCAGTTGCTCCCTCCCCTTGTAGCAACTCCCCATTCAGCGGCACAGCAGCGCGATAGGTAGGTTCTCCTAGTAGGGACGGGCAATGGAAACCTTTGGTCAGACGCCGGCGTACTCACCGAGTGCCCCCCAGTCGAACACCTTGCGTGTAGTTCTCTCTGAGGAGCAGCTCTTAGCCGTCCGAGCTAAGGAGCTGGAACTAATGGAAACAACAATCTATGGTCAAGTAGTAGGACATTCCCCAGCTATGGCTCAGCTTCGGGACTGGCTTCACTCCACGTTGAGCATCGGCTCGGCGCAGATCATGGAGGCGGTCATGTTGGGCCAAGGGATCTTCATGGTCCACCTCAGTTCGGCAGATGCAGCTCGCGAGCTACTCGCCAGTTCACCTTATGCATCCACGAAGGGGGTCATATACATGGTCCCTTGGTACAGTGGCTTCACGGTGGAGGCGTTTGCACTCCACAACAGGTTTCTTCGGTACTCGGTCACCCTCCTCTTCCTTGGCCTGGCGATTGAGTACTGCCAGTTAGTGGAAGACTTCGGGAGGCTCTTCGGCACTGTCCTTCCCGCGTCCTTCGCGGATGTAGTGACAGCGGAAGGGGTCCCAAAGGTACGGGTGGCAGTGAAGGAGGTCAAGAATATCCCACAGTTCCTAGAGATTGAGGCAGGCAGGCATTCCTTTAGGCAGTAGGTCATTGTGATTGGGCAACCAGGGCAGTGCTTGCACTGCTACGACTTTGGGCATCATGTAGCAGTTTGCACACGGTTTGGAGCCAAGGCGGCTCTGCCTACAGGTCCGCAGGTGGACGCTGACGGTTTCACAAGGGTCCAGAGGCGACAAAGAGGGAGACGGCAAGGGGGGGCACAACCAGCCCCTCAAGCCCAGCCTCGTCAGCAGGGTGATGTCGGACGAGCGCCCCCCTCTCGGCAGAGCACTCCACAGCCCCCCTGCCCGCCCCACTTGGCAGGACCGATCCTCCCCATTTTATCCACATGAGCCACAGACTGCCTCACCGGAGCCCCCACAGGCCCCTCACCCACACCACACCAAACCCCCCCCTCCCCCCCCCCCCCCCACTGACCATGGCCCACAGCCCCCCCTTGCCATGGCTACCACCCCTCCCCCACACCCACCATGCATCTCTAGCCATTCCACCATAGCACGATCCAATCCCCCCCCATCCCCCCCCCCCCCCCCAACCGAGCACTCCCCTTGATCCGCACCTAGGTTAGGTGAGCCCCCCCAGATCCACTCTCCCTCCTCCCACAGGAGGTGATGAGCCACACACACCTACCTCCTCTGCCCACCAGCAGTCCCCCCTGTCCACACAGCCACCAGCTCATCTGCCCCCTGTCACCCACCTTACTTTCCTGAGACAGGCACAGCTGCTGCCACGAGTTTTTTTGCAGTGGCCCATGGTCTTACCTGCGAGTTGCGGAGGGCGGAGTGTTTCCACTACCTCTAGAGGTGGGGATCTTTGTGGTTCGTAAGTCAAGGAGAGGCAAGGTCCACCTACTAGCACCACTGGATGGACCAAACTACGCTTTCTTTTTCCAGTCATTCTTCTCAGAGGAGTGGACGACTACACAGATTGAGGAGGAATTGAAGAGTCAGGTGGCAGATCACATCTCCCAGTGGATGGGAGATGAAGGACTAGCATTGTTCGCACAACAGTGGCCAGGCTGCATGATGGACATTAACTCGTGGGCTGGCACCGACGTCCCGCATTTGAGCATTATCTTTCGAGCCCCCCCACAGCGGGGAGCGTTGAGGGATGTGATTGCGTGGCCCTCGGCACAGGCAGCCCGCTTCTACCAGTGTATAGAGTTGCGGTTTTCAGCATGGCTAATAGATGCATCGATAGTACCACCTGGAGCATCTATCACCCCGGCCGAGGGCCACCATGGGGGACTGGAGCTCACCATCCAGACCAGCGGCAAAATGTACCTGTACGCTTTGCAGTCTCTCTTCCTTATCTGCAGCCTCCACGTTGAATAGATGCCTGTTCGGTCAGCAGTCACAAGTTTCCCCATGAGCCTACACCTTGCATCCTAGAATGTGAACAGTCTCCACTACAGTGGGGCGTGTGGCTTGAGGAAGTTGATTGTCCAACAAGAGCTGCAGCCTGCCCTCGCCGGACGGATAGACATCTTGCTACTACAGGAGCACAAGCTCACCCTCGCCCAGGCTCAGCGGGTTGGGAAGGTACTGCCAGGCAGCTCGCATATTTATTGGGAGCAAGCCATAGGTGCCCACGGCAGGAGCTGAGGCGTATGCACATCTATTGGTCCGAGTCTCACCACTTGTGTACGAGACCACGGGACGATAGTGGCAGGAAGGGCTCTATGGATCGGACTGGATATCGGGGACTCCTGTGTTGGAGTCCTCAATGTCTATGCCCCTACGGAGGTTAGGGCATGTAGCAGGTTTTGGGGGGAAATTGTAAATGGACTCCCTGAGGTGGACTCCTGGATTGTTGGAGGAGATTTCAACAATCTGGAGACTTTGGAGGACCAGCAGGGTAGGGGAAGAAACTACCAGGGCATGGTTGGGGAGGAGTAGGAGGAATGGGAGGTCTTTTTGCTTGTAGTCGGAGCACGGGATGCCTGGAAAGAACCTGCCTTCCACAGGAGGGAGAGGTCGTTGGACTTTTCTTGGGGATATAGGCGACTAGGCAGAGCCTTGCTGGAGCGGTTGGACAGGTTTTATGTGGGAGAGTGGGGAGGTTCTCGCAGAGGCCAGATTGAGCAGTTGGCAGGCACCACGCTATCCGATCATTGCCCGGTTCTCCTGGCACTTGATCCCCCAGCATCCGCCCTAGATACACGATCTTGTCGGATCCCTAACTCGATCTATAGGAGGGAGGAGGTGTGGAGACAGATAGAGCAGATCTGGACCAGAGAGTGGGTGAGGAGGGACAGGATAGCAGAGGAGGTTGCAGAGGTCCTAGCTGAGTCAAGCAGAATTTGCCAAGAGGCAGCCCTACAGGCCAGGCAACAGTGCTCGGAGGAGGAGAAAGCACTCCGGTGGGACCTGGCAGCTACGCAAAGATTGTTGCAGGAGGCACTAGGGGACCCCATCCTCCACGCACAGGAGATGTGCGTGCGTGTAGCCATTGCTGGCCTAGAGGACAGGCGCTTGGAGTTCTCTTTCCGCAATTTAGCAGCCTTTTGGGCGAGGAAGGGAGACACGATGTGCAAGGAGTTCTTCCAAGTGCACCAGCCCCGCACCGTGGGAGAGCAGATACGCAGCCTTAGGGATCAGTATGGGAGGACCCGTTCTAGCCCTGATGAGGTGATGGAGATTGCCACCGACTATTACACACACCTCTTCCAGTAGGAGACAGCTTCAATTAGAGGAAAGAGATGCAGACAACAGGTATGGGATCACATCCCGTCCCTCGTCACAGAGGAGATAGGACACGCCCTCCTAGTCCCCTTCATAGAGAAGGAACTAGAGGAGGCTTTCCATACACAGAATGGGCAAAAATGCTCGGGGGAGGATGGCCTCTCTAAGGCCTTCTTCACTGCATACTGGGAGGTGGTGAAGGATCTCCTACTGAGGACTTTCCAGGAGATATTCACCTCAGGATAGATGCTAGGGAGGCTATCGGGAGGCCTTTTCAGTCTCCTCCCCAAAGGGGGAGACCGGTTGGAGCTATCCCAGTGGAGAGCGATCACCTTATTGTCAGTGGCCTATAAGGCTCTGGCAAAGATGATTGGTAGACGATTACACCATGTGCTTCCAGACATCATTCATGACACACAGACAGGCTTTGTCTAGGTTAGGAGCATCCTAGACAATGTATTAACATTCTTTGAGGCGACAGAGTGGGCTCAGCACAGTGGGCAAAGACTGGCAGTACTACTATTGGACCTCGAGAAAGCCTACGACAGGGTGGACTGGGATTTCCTAGAGGGTACCATGGTGAAGTTAGGATTTCCCCACACTTGGATTCGCAGGGTCTGATGGCTCTAGAGACTCCAAGGCCAAGGTGGCGTGGGCGACCATCATACGACATTGATTAGAGGGAGGGCTTGGGATCATAGACCCAGAATATCAGAGTAGGGCCCTCTTGGGCAAGTTAGTTGTCCGCGGTCTCACACCAGGTGGGCAAACTTGGAAGGTCTTACTGCAGGAGGGCCTTCAGGATTGTAAACCGAGGCTTGGCGGGGAATGGAGGCCGTCCCTGAGATGGATCTTCACTTCAGCCCATATTACCCCGCCCAGATCAGCTTTCTTGCGGAGCCTACTCCCCGTATGGCAGGGCCTCCATAAGGCCCTAATCCAGAGCGCCCCGGGCTGCCAGGAGGAAATAGACCGTCAGCCGGTGATCTGGAACCTCCAGGTCAAAGATAGGGAAGGGGCCCCCACATCCAGTGGGCCGGGTGGGAGGCCGGCCCGGCTCTCTCCATTAGGACATGCCGGGAGGTGTACAGGATGGCAGACAAGGAGGTGCTACAGCGAGTATCAGGGTGCTTGAGAGGAGTGGAGTTGAGGAGAAGAGAGATAGACGCGACAATACCTTCGGAGTGGCTTGCCCCCCGATACGAGAACCAATAGAGGGCGGGGAGGTATGGGCAGCCAGGTTTTCTCTAGCAGGCATCCCTCTTCAGGTGGCAGGTAGAGTGGGCGGCGCCCCCCAGGGGACCTTCTTTACCGTTCAGGAGGGGGGACGTCTAGCCCTTGACAGAGGGCAACAGGATGAGGGGATTGCTACCCTTTCATGGAGGAGGATTTTTGTGGTGGGTCTTTAGGGGAAGACTTGGCGACTGGACCCCTATGTCTTCTGGATGGAGCTCAAGGAGCGGCGCCTTTGGATCTGGGAGGGTAGACCACTTGATGAGCTAGAGTGGGACCCAGGAGAGTGGCTATGGCCGGCCTCTGCGGTTGCAAAAAAGCCACCCAGGCTCCTAGCATACACTGCCAGGATTGGCAGACATGTACTGATGCAAGAGGATATGGATTGGGCGCCTTCACGCAGTAGGCACTGGGCGGAGCACAGCATCACGGAGCCCTTCCGACGGACCTTCTGGCGCCGCCTATGGGATAGCTAGAGGCCGAGAAGGGTGTCATATTTTTTATGGCTGGTGGCACATGGAGGTTTGGCGGTGGGAAGCTGGCTTGCCCAGATGCAGGAGGGAGATTGTAAGCGCTGCACATAGCAGCCTCTAGAAACCCCAAAGCACTGCCTTTGGTCTTGTGAGGAGGCGCAGCTTGTATGGAGAGGAGCATGCCGTATCCTTCGACGTATAGCCCCCAACCTTGGGTGTATTTCATGGGGAGCTTTCTATTGGCAGGCAGTTAGCCAGGGCCGTCACCTTTTGTATGAGGCCGGGATGCAGGACATGATTTTCATGATCGAGGCAGGGTCATGTGCAGTGGTTGGTCTGGAGGCTTTAGCCATCCGCCAGGTACTAGAGCCCACAGCAGACCGCTCAGAGATATGGGAGATCATAGGGAGTCTTACTGGATGGCATATTTGGAAGGCGCGATGCCAGGTGGCTTTCGGCGGAGAGAGACTTTCAGCACTTGCGACCTTGGCAGAGCTATGGACCTCCATTATTCACTCTTTCCGCGGCCGATGGAAGCAGGTGCAGGGTGAGTCCAAGGCTCGTCAGGAGCTCCGTGGTCACTTCATGCGTACCTGGAGCGGCCAGGGCCTATTCTTTGTGTTGCAGGCAAGCAGTCCCATTTGGCGATATACCCCTCCCCCATGGCTCCTTGCCCCCATTCCCCCTAGACCGCCTTGAGAGGCTTGTATACATGATGTAGTGGTGACTTTGCATCAGCTCCAATTTATTCTGTTGAGCTTGAGCACTCTGTTGTAATCAGTTTTTTTGAGTAATATAATCAGCCACATTTTCTTTGGGAAAAAAAATAATCCTATTGCACGGATGCTCTCTCTTTTCTCATTCTCATTTGTTCTTCAAAGGATAATCTAATGATTCTCTCGTAATCATCTTGTTCTTTGAATCCTTGCATTTGAGTAGCCTGTTGCTCTTTACTTTTGTGCAACTACTGAAGAGAGTGCGTTTACTTTCTTAGCCAAGGTGAATGGTTGACGTAGGTGAGTGTGTTTACTTTCTCAGCAGAGGTGAATGGCTACTTTCTTAGCAAAGGTGAATGGTTGACGTAGGTGAGTGTGTTTACTTTCTTAACATAAATGAATGGTTAGTGAGAGGATCTAGACTAGTCAAGGAGCTCACAAGATGCTCATGATGGAGGATTAGGGTTGTGGCTCACTATGATAGGACTTGGTACTTAAACCTAGACTCAAATTTGTATGATAGATGATTGGAGACATTGGGGATATAGAAGGACGACACTTTAGAGACTATTGTTGGACCATGGGGAGTGGCCCATGTCTGTCACAGACATGCCATGATCAAGTGTACAGATTAATTCTTACTCATGCCATATGAAGCCACACCCTATGCGAACACACCCTTAATAGGACATCCTCGAGCCAACCATGCAAACCCACCCTTGCCATGTCATCATAGAACCTTCTAAAAGATATGCCATGTCATTGCTTATGTCATTGATGATGTCATCATGGAGCATTCTAGAAGATCTTTAAACGCCCTCTAACACCTATAAAAGGAGGGGCTCACCATGGAGCTCCTTAGACCTGCCAATGCCAGTTTCGGGAGCTCAAGGAGTCCAGACCTCCAAGTAACTTCGAGTTCCAGTTCTAGTTTTTGTCTAGTCATGGTATCTAGTCTTGTCCTGTCTTCCATTATACTCCTGTTGTCTTGTCACCTTCTAATCTCATAGTACAAGATCTTGTCTAGTATTGTCTTGTATCTTGTTCATCCCTATGGAGGGAGATCTTGTAATTCTGATATCTTGTATCCATACCTACGGTCCTAGGTTGTTGTGGAACCCTTCATATCCTATCAAATCCTGTTGTCTATACCTATGGTCCCGGGTTGTGGGATTTTCTGTATCTTGTTAAGTTATCATTGTACCTTAAGCCTCTATGTGGGATTTTTTTATAATCAGAATTCTTGTGACAAATCTTGCATCTAGTCTAGTCTCTCGAGCACAGTCTAGTGCTTAAGTAACAGTTTGGCAAGACTTTCTAGCCCTATTGAGCACCATGGAGGGGATCCTTGAAAGAATTGTGGCCTCCCTTCAAAACCTCCAACAACAAATTCAAGACTTGAATGAACAACAAGTGCAACTTCAAATAGAACACTCTATGCATCTAGGCTTTATGCTTCAAGAGATGCAAGATCAGATCCGAGACTTGCAGCATTGACTCTCTAGATCAAGAAGAAAGCCGAATGATGATGCACTCTAGAGTTTTTCACATTGTGTTCGTGTAGCGACATGACAATGGAACCCAATATTTCATGCACGCATGAAACATATTGAGATACATTATCACTTTGTCCAAGAGAGGCTACATGTAGGTGATAAGCTTGGTCTATTGTCCTACCACCAGTAATGTGGCAGACATCTTCACCAAAGCTCTTTCTCGTGACAGATTTAAAGCATTTTGCAATGCTTTAAATTTGATCTCCTTTGGTGGCGGATGATCCTTGTACTTTTGATCACTCTTCACTCCAAGGGGGTTTGTTAGGTTTCACTCACGCCTACACTCATAGAGGAGTGTCGGTGATCAGTAGGACACTGGGGCACTTTTTAGTCTCGGTACGAGAGGTTTTTTCCCCAGACTTATTCTCTTCTTTCGTATGTGTCTATGTTACACACTTACGGGCACTTATCATGTTCGGGTGTGAACACCCTTACAACCCTAAGATTTAAGTGTTAGTTGAGCTTCGATCCTCTTAGCCTCTCACAATTGGAGCCCTCTCCTGAGATTGATTAGTGTAGGCATATTCCACGTACCCAAAAGGTTGGTTCTACTCTGGCCATTTCAGCTTAAGTGGTGTCAAGTCTACCTTTATCATTATGTTCTTCATGTTTCTTGGCACTGCACAAAGATCGACATTAGGTTCCCCTTCCTCCTTCAGCATCAACATCCATGGTTGAGAGGGGGTTCCTACCCTTTCATGGTATTCTATAAGTTTTGGCATTTGTCCTTGACATCACTCTCCCTTCCATGTTGTACCTCCCCTTTGCATTGCATGATCATGGTCATCTTTGTAAAAGGGCGCTTGGGAAAGTGAACAATTTCCCCATGAGGGACACTATCCAAGTGGCACTTGTTGCATGCACATTCTCATCATGTAGCATTACTCTGTGCATCTCATTGTAGAGAGCACCCCTGAGCAAATCCCAAGGTGTTTCCATTGGCAGTTCTTCTACCACCTTACCACCTTATCACCTTAGCTTCTACACTTCAACTTTTCTCTTATCATCAACACCCTTGAATGGTTGGAATAGTTTGTTTGTTTTGCAATGTGTTGGATCTAACCATCCCTTTTCACTCTCCCCATGGGGTAGAGTTACTTGAGAGGCTGCAAATCATATCTTTTTTTTAAAGGAAAAGAGAAGTCTATTAATAACACCTCGGAGGAAAACCCCCCTGAGGTAATACAACATACAAGGAACTCTGTGAAGAGTAACTAAGTATATCAAAGATACAATGGTTGTGTGAACAACCAATCTGGTGGGCTAAAGTGCCAGTCCATCTGAGGGGTAGTATGAAAGACGTCTGAATCCCAAATCCCCACGAAAGTCTCTCTTTTCTTTCTCATCCTCTCAAAGCTGCCCTGCAACCTCTCCCATCTCCCATGGAGAGTGTGGACTATCTCTGTCTCCAAATCCTTGATAAAGACTCCCTTGTGGGTGTATCGTGAAGATCAATGACCTGGCTACATCTCGCAGTCCATATGTACCAAGCTATAATGCTGGAAATCAGCTCCCATTTGTGACAATGTCCTTGAGTCCACTGTGTCTGTGAGTAGTCTGGGTTAGGGATCCTGCTCAAATGCTGTCCAATGATGAGAAAATAAATGCTCCCCTGAGTGTCCTCATAGCTGCATGCCAGACCTCTGTCTGTGACCAAAGCTTTAGCCCCCCATGTCGCTACCATGGACTCTGCTGTACCATGGAATACTATCCTAAGAGCTCTCCTCCAAATCTTCTAGGCTCTGGGATAGTCCCATAGGCAATGTCTCCGTGTCTCCTCTGGCTCACCACATCGCACACATGCCATTGGGTCGCAGCCATATCCAAGCCATGTGCCAACTGCTAAACTCCTATGGGCTAGAAGCCATAGAAAGAGAGATATCTTCTTGGGCCGGAAGCTGCCATGTAGCTGCCTCCAAAAGTCATATAAAAAATCATCTGAGATTCCCTCTCTATGCCAATGAGGGGTGGCTGGAGGCTGTGCTCTAATCTTGCTCATCTGTATCCTCCGTCCCAATCTAGTGGTGTAGCCCAAAAAGGGGATGTTGCATGGCCTATCAAGGAAGGGATCCCTCCACACCCAATTTCCCAGATCCCATTGAAGTCTCTCTAGAGGCCTCCTTTGGTATGCCCAATATCTCCATCCATCTATAAGACAAGTGGTTGGGTCTGGGTCTATGTGCCATTTCTTTTTAAAGTCCGCCACTACTCTCACTCTCTGCTTGGAGCAGCCACTAAGGGCTGTAAGGCCAAGATCCTCTCATTGGAGATGGCCATCCTCCCCAACTGTGAAAGTGAATGTCCTATCCCTGCTAGATGTAATGTCTGTTGGAAGGATATCTCCTCTAGAGAAGAGACCAATCCAGGTTTGAGAGGAAGTTGTGTCAGTTTGCCAATCTGGTGGAACCCCCTCCATCACGGCCTCAATCATAGCCTTGGCTCCCCTAAGGCCATGTAGACTCTGCCTTTGAGTCTCGTGTGGTATCTCTTGTAAATGTAAACCACTCCCTTACTGATGTAGCGACCTGTAAAGAGAATCTCCCCCATGATAAGTGTGTCCGCTGCCCAATGGTGTGTCCTAACTCTGATCTCAAATAATGATTAAAGAGAAGATTTTGTCTCCTCTTCTCCTCAATTGTAGTCGGGGGGAGTTGATGAAGCCTTGGAGATACAGATCTCCATGCTCTAATAATGGCAGTTGCAAATCTGGCCTTGAAGCTCCTCCCTAAATCTTTGGTGCTAATCTCCTGAATTGAAATGTAAACCACTCCCTTACTGATGTAGCGACTTGTAAAGAGAATCTCCCCCATGATAAGTGTGTCTGCTGCCCAATGGTGTGTCCTAACTCTGATCTCAAATAATGATTAAAGAGAAGAGTCTGTCTCCTCTTCTCCTCAATAGTAGTCAGGGGGAGATGGTGGAGCCCTGGAGAGATAGATCTCCGTGCTCTAATAATGGCAGTTGCAAATTTGACCTTGAAGCTCCTCCCTAAATCTTTGGTGCTAATCCCGTGAAATATCCAGTGAATGCTGGGCTGCCATGGTCCTCCATGTGCAGGTGTCAAGTCCTCTAGCCTCCCCATCAGAAGTTTCTTCTAGGGCTCCTCGCCTGGAAGCAAACCCCTAACAATGAGATTGACCAATAAGGCTTTGCTCTAGCTATCTGGGTCTATGATCCCCAATCCTCTTCTGGATCTAGGTTGTATGATGACATCCCAAGCCACCTTTGCTCTGGTTGGACTCCCATCTCTTCTTGACCAAATGAAGTTGCTAATGAGGCATTCACATGGCTGACGCACGATGTAGAGAATGCCCAACAAGAAGCGATGTACCACATGGTCGCTAAAAACCACTTCTCTTCTTGCCAATGAGAGTCTCACCGAGCTCCAATATAAAAGCTTCTGTCTCATGCTCACAAGGAGGGGTGCTAGCTGCTGCTTTGAGGTAGTGTCAATCCCCATATGGCATCTGAGATATCTCACAGTGGTCCCTTGGGGAACCCATGTGAAATCCTTATGTGGTTGCCACTCTGGCTGTCTAGTGTCACATGCCCAAAATCCATAGGATTTGTGTCAATTAATTAGTGCTCCTAATGCTATGCAAAATGTCTCCATGGCTGTTACAAAGGCTCTAAAGTTGCCCTCATTCCCATCCAATTAAACTGCTGTATCATCAGGAAACTCCACATCAAGAAGCTCCTCAAATTTGAGGATGGGTAGCCTGATGCCTTTGATACCTGTAGATCTGTCTCTCAAGAAGGAACTCGTAGCCTCTGCTATAAATAAAAACAAGAAAGGAACTAGTGGACATCCTTGTGTGACTGATCTATGAATGCTGAATCTATCTTCTCTTGCCCCTCCAGTCATGACCTGGCTATGTGCTAAAGAATAGAGAGCCGCTACACCCTTGACCCACTGCTCTGGAAAGCCCATCCTTAGCATTGTGTCCTCCAAGAGCACCCAATCCACGCGATCATATGCCTTCTCAAAGTTGAGAAGGAGCACAATAAGGTCTTGCCTCTTGGATCCGGCCAAAGCTATGGTCTCCTAGAAGGTGAAAATGTTGTCCAAGATGCTGTGCTCTCGGACCCCTATATGAGTGGGGTGTATAATATCTGACATGAATGGTGCTAGCTTGAGATTAATTGCCTTTGCAAGGATCTTATAGGTAGTTCCAAGCAAGGTGATCGGTGTCCACTGTGTGATCTCCAATCTATCTCCACTTCCTATGGAGATAAGATAAATCATCCCCTCAGAAAGTCTCTCTGGCATAGTCCCTGATACCATAATCTTTTGAAAGGTTGAGTGAAGGCCTAATCCGATAAGATCCCAGTAGCTCACAAAGGACTTATGTAGTTTGTCTTTCCCTAGACATTTGCTCGAGGGTAGTGCCCGAAGTGCCTCCTCCAACTCCTCTGTAAAATGGGCCATCAGTTGTCTTCTCATCTTGTCTACCCTATGCGTGCTATACCATAGTGTTTCTCTCTCTTTCTCTCTCTCTCATATCTAGGGGGTCTAGTAGTGGATCCTAGTAGGGATGTGAAGTATTGTGTGGCCACTTGTCTCGCCTTTAGAGGGCCCTGTGCAATGGATCCATCAGCTCTCTTGAGTCTTCGAACACCTGGTCTAGAGTGTTTAGGCCCTGTGGTGCAGAAAAACTCCCTATTAACCTTGTCTCCAGACCGAGTCCAAAAAGAGTCTCTCGTGTGAAATATGTATTGCAATCTAGCGTCCTTCATGGAGTCAATCTCTACCCTAGCAATATGCATTCTCTCCACTATCCAAAGCATCTTGGGTGTCTCTCCTTCTCCCTCTGTAAGGCAACCAATGATGCCCTCGCAGCTCTTTCCTTCTCTAGAAGGCTTTGTCTCCTCCTTGTGTCCTCCTCCCTGAAGAACGAACTAATCTCCTGTAGGCTCTCATCCAAGTCACTAGCTGCTCGTCCAGTTGAGAAGGGTCTAGATCTCCATGTCTGTGTGAGTGTTTCTCTAAGATCATCCTCATATAACAAGTGCTCTGGAATCGTGACACTAGAGTGGGGTCCCCCTACTCTCTCAAAAAGAAGTATTTGAATCAGTGAGTGGTCTGAGAGGGTCGTGCTAGGTATGATGCTTGTAAGGCCTCCTTTGTTGTAGGTCCGGTCATCCACATAAAATTGATCAATCCTAGAGAAACTCCTGGATCCTGTCGCCTTGTCTCTCCTGAAGAACTGAAGTGAGCATGTGGTCCTGCCAAACTTTGCTGTAAACCACGGGCCATGGCCTCTAATATGGAATAAGAACTCCTCACAAGTACCCTGCTTTCCTCCCCTAATGATTTCTGTGCATCTACCTCTCTTGACCTCAAGAGACTCCACCATGTTAAAGTCAACCCCTACCATCCAGTGATCAACTTGTGGTAGAGACTAGTCCAAAACTGTCTCTTGTCTCATTGGCCATTCGGGGCGTAAATGGCCAACAAACCAATGAGCACCTCCTTCACTCTCATTGAAACCCACATGGCTCTCCATGGAATTAGAATACCCCAACGTTGAAGCGATTGTGTCCACTGCTTCCCAACACATATGCATACTCTAGCTTGTATATCAGTAGCACCTACAACTTTTGCCGAGTAAGTGTGATTGTGACCTGGCAATAGCTTCCCGCAACATCAGGATATCTTGTTTGCCAAGAGATGGTGCTCTTGTAACATAATAAAATCAATCGATCCTCCTGCTAGAGCTTTGTGCAAATCCTGTCGCATGAGGCTCTGGTCCTGCTTGAAGTGACGATCTCTAAAGCCTCGTACATTCCATGAGAGAATCCTCATGGAGTGTCTCAACCTCTCAGACCGGCGTGGCTCTACAGCCCATGCTTGCCTCTGTTGCCTCCTAGTATATACTCCATGATGTGTCCTCTCCGCTATCTCTGCTACGGGGTGTAATGGGTGGAAGTCCTCATAGTAGGCACTTGAGTCCTCTACCTCTTGCTTACTCTCCTGGGCCATCACGGCCTCCCGTACCTTCTGAATGTCAAGTACCTGAGATGGGCAAAGCTCTGGAAGCTCAACCTGATGAGGTGATGGTTTGGGGGAATGTGGCGTATTCGTAGCTTGCTGTAGCTATTGGTGTCACTGCCTTCGTGGGCTGTATCACATCAATCTGTAGTGTTGCCACTATTAGTGGCTATAGGACCTCTGGCTCTTGGGCATCTAGAGGAGTGTCTATGGGAGCAATGGGGAGCTGTGGTGGCTCTGCATGGGCTGACAGCTTGAGGTCCCTAATCACTCTCCAGCGCTTCTCTGTCTGTCTCTTCTGCTCTAGGCTCATGTGCCCCTAACTCTTGTCAGCGCTCTCTCTTCACTGATGCTGTCTCCTCCTTTGGCTAGCCTTGCGCAGTCTCTAGCGCTCTGCATCACTCCTCCTATGCATCTCAGGTCTACCACCTCCCTCATCCCTGAAGGAGGTCTGACGAGTCTTTGTAGGCCATTGGACAGCCGATGTGTACCCCTTGTCAGATGTGTTGGTAGCTTTGGGGTGGGATGCCTTGGGGTGAAAATGGGTTTGAGCTTTTCTTTCAGTCCCTTCTTGGTTCTAGTTTTGGGCTTGAGAGGGGGTCTTGAGCTAAAAATGCATTTCAAACTCATTAGCTCTTTAAAACAGTCCCAAAACATGTAAATTACCAAAAATTTAATTAGATGGTGTGTGGTCCCAGAGAGTTTCTGTGTCCCGCAAAACCCTAATTTGGGAGGATCCTTCTGCATCTATAAATAGACAAGCTGCTCACCATTCAGCCCATCCTTGTTAAAGCTTTTATTTTGTAGATGGAAGACTTAGAAAATAAAATAAGATGACCTTAAGCAACTTCCTGAAATACTATGTCTAATTTGTGATTCACAAGAAATTTTTGAAAGCAAAGGTGATGGTGGACTGAGTGGTGGAATGCTCATCTTTAGTTTTTTGTTAATTATTTTTTGGGTGGGCACAATGTGTGTTTTTAAACACCATTATCTTAATGCTTATCATGTGCTCTTTGACTAGCAGGTTCACATCTTGGGGAGACCCAATCCCTGAAAGGCCCGTTGAGGACAATGCTTTTGCTATTGCACGTTTCTTTCAAAGGGGAGGCAGCTTTCATAACTATTATATGGTAGAGCTGATTCAATTTATGCTCAAGATAAAGTATTTCTTTTTATTCTGGATGAGCATGCTAGACTCTTATATAAAAAATATCCTTTTGACATAAATTAATAAATTGCAGTTTACTGTTGACAGTATTATGGAGGAACCAATTTTGGGCGCACTAGTGGAGGACCTTTTGTAACAACAAGTTATGATTATGATGCTCCAATTGATGAATATGGTAAGACCAGTCTCTCTCTCTCTTTTTTGTGAAGATAATTGAATTAAGTACTAAATATTTACATCAGACCATCATGTCAACATTCGCTTTGTATCTCTTACTTTCTATTACATCAGACCATCAGGTCAGCATATTGTGTCTCTCACATTCTCCCTTTGTCTAATATAGGCGGATATAGGGGATTATTGCTGGGTTAGAGCTAGGCCCTCCATACCCACATGAGATTGTACCATTTGGAACTCATTGTTACTAGATAGAGCTCTATGTTTTACACATAGCCATAGTTAGTTTCCTTTCTTATTTTGCTTTGTGCTACATTTTTTACCCAGACAGTTGTACCATCATACACATGATTGTAACTCATGGTCTCATAGGTAATTTTGGCCTTTTGTAGACATTAATATATCATTTCATTTCATTTCATTTCTCTGTGGTGGGGCCAGAGCCAGTCTAGCTAGAGTGTTATAGCATTACTGCTTTATACAGACGATATTGTACTTATATTTGACTCACTTGAGGGACTAAATACACACTTGGATGCATTAATAAGCTTTTTGTAGAGATAGAGACCTTAAGGCGAACCTTCAGAAAACTTAAGTTGGATCTGACTCCCCTCCCCCATGTCATGAGGATGGCACACTACCAAACCCACTTCCTTCAGATATGTAAGGATGGTTTCATCACCCGGCCCAGCTACATGGATACACAGCTGCCTCATGGATTGCACACAGTTATTAGTTAGATCCACACCTCATCCCACCACCTGAGGATGGAGATAGGTAGATGGGAGGGCATATAGATAGAGGAATGGATATGCCCACTATGTGACAGAAAGCCATAGACAAAGGGACACTACATTTGTTGATGTATAGTATATTATGATATACAAGGCAAATACCACCGTGTGTTTCAAGAGGGTTTTCGACCCTTGAGATGAATCATGAAGTTTGAGAATAAGAGATGCTTGGGTTTTTTCCTCTTGGAGCTCCAAAGGTGCAGAGTAGCTATCCTACGGAGCATGAGGCCCCCACAGTTTGATTCACATAGACAAAGAGCGGTCTTTGGCTTTTTCAGTGCTACACAAGTGAGTATTGCACATACCACTATTATTGCCACACAGCCTACAAGAGTACATCATCATTGGACCTCAATGGCAGTTTGGAACTGTAATGGAGCCCTTCGATTGGATGTGGGAGCTTTTGAGGAGACATTCAGAGGGAGAGATTTAGAGTTCTACTCAGAGACACATTAGGGGCCACATACTACACTTTCACGGGTGATAGGATATAGGTGAAAGTCAGCTTGTAGGAAGGAGACACGCACAGACCACAGTAATCGCGGGTTGGGAGGAGTGGCAGTGTTAATTAGGGAGGAGCTACAACAAATGATCTAGGTGGTCTGCAGAGATGAGCAGGCCAGATACATGTGGGTGAGAGTGCGGGGTGAGGAACGCACTTTGTATGTTGCCATATGCTATTTCCCCCCTATGACATCCTTATATGCCGCACCCAAGGGGCAATCACCATATGTGGCTTTAGATGAGGGTATTTGGGAGTTCTCGAAGGAGAGAGAGGTTATCTTACTAGGAGACTTTAATGCCAGAACAACCTCCCATCAGGTGTCTTTCTTTGATGCATCTGAGGAGATGCTACAAGAGTAGGATGTGTCAGAGCTACAGCTGGAGAGGACATCTGAGGATATTGGGGAAGTCACCGAATACGGGAGATACCTTGTGGAGATGGGCATAGCACACAGGTTGGCCATTCTCAATGTCCTGGCTAGATACCCCCTATTTGGCGGCTTCACATGTTATCCTCATTGACATGGTGCAAGCACAGTAGACTATGTTCTTGCCCCACCGACGCTGATATCTCACATCCAAGACCTCTCAATATCTCCATGCCTTATCGGAGTTGTAGTGGATCATGCCTACCTTACATTCACCATCAATCTCCAATTCACTGACATGCAGACCCATCATGCAGCTCACCAACAATCGAGATACCTCTTTTCTAGAGAGATAAAGGATACCTATGAGGCAGAGATCCTTAGATTGTTACATGATGCAGACCTCGACATTCCATTACAGGAGCTGACTCAGCAGTTCAGTGAGGCCCTATACATCACTGTAGGTGTAGCCTTCCCACACTCACGACCCACATAGAGAGCCTCCACCGGGGGGACACCTCGGAACAACTGGTATGATGATGAGTGCTTTGAGACCTGAGCATGACTACAGAGAGAGATAGCACTGGGGTCCACTACCCATAGACAGACACAGATACTCTTTAGATGTCTCACACGGTGGAAGAAGAGAACATTCTTGGCCCAGCTGGAGCGAGACCTATATCAGTTATTCTTGAGCCAGGACTCTAGAGAGGTTGGGAGGCTTTTTAGAGAGCATTGCCTGACCACATCTATTACGTCCACCGCTGTATGGGAAGAGTATATAGCTAGTCTCTATATTGTGGAGGGTTAGCCACCTCTTATTGACCCACTTGAGCCCTGTCCAGAGACCACCACTTTCTTTACAGAAAGTAGGGTCCGAGAGGTCATTGACAGACTTAGCAAAGGAAAGGCACAAGATCATGATGGACTAGTATAGCTGAGCACTTGATCCATGCTAGAGATTTGGTGGCAGGATTCCTAGCTGACATGTTTAACAGAGCCATGTCTGAAGGTCTACAAGAAAGCTGAAGCACGAACACTATTGTGCCTATCCTCAAGTCAGGGGACCCTACTCTACCCAGTAACTATCGGACTATGATGGTTGGGCATACATTGGCTAAGTTATATGCTTCCATCCTTGAGCATGAAATAAGCAGGTGGGCAGAGAGGTGGGGTCTTAGAGCACAGGGACAGGTTGGCTTTAGGAGAGGCTTCTCCACATTGGATCACATCCTCACACTCGGAGCGATCATTGAGGAGGGAAGGGCCCATGGCTGACGGACCTACTGCTGCATTGTGGACTTCTGCAAAGCCTTTGACACAGTACCGAGAGACAGGGTGATATATAGATTGCATGCCATGGGAGTACCGAAAGAGCTCAGTTGGGGTATTTTGGCATTGTATGAGAGAGTTGTGGGCAGAGTCCAGACACCTGAGGGCCTTTTGGCACCTATTTACTCCACCATCGGGGTGAAGCAGGGATGCCCCCTCTTTTCGACATTATTTGGCCTGTACATTGATGGGATTGCTAATTACATTTCACATGAAGGAGATAGAGGAGCTCCACTAGCTGGCACTTGGATACCTCTCCTATTGTATGCAGATGGTATTGTATTGATAGCTGACTCTCCAGAGGGTCTACATAGACACTTGGATGCATTACACTCCTATACTTTGAACAGTGGGCTTTCAGTGAACCTTGGTACAACCGAGGTGATGGTATTTAATACTACACCACAGTAGGTCAGGAGATCAGCATCTAAATTCACATATGGATCTAAGGAGCTGGAGTATGTGGATTCTTATACATACCTGGGAGTCTTATTCACAGGGCCCACCTTTTCTATGCGAGAGGCAGCAGACACTAGATTGACTCGCGGATACACAACACTAGGTGGTTTGGAGAGGATGTGCTCACACGTGCAATTCCAAGGACCCCGCACCAAGCTATGGCTCTTCGATACACTGGTCACATCCACACTACTTTATGGAGTACAAATATGGGGGCCCAGTCTTGACCACCGTAGTAGATTAGGGCACACTTATGACAGATGGAGGTTGATGGAGAAACCCCTAGTAATGATATCCAGGATGATCAGATGTAAGGCCTCAGTGCCACACGAGATCATTAGAGCTGAGGTAGTAGCTACACCGATTGTGGTAGAGGCCCTCACCCGATCAATCACATACATACATAGCCTATGGGACTTATCCACACAGAGGTGTGCACGGTTGGCCCTTGAGTTCTCCAGGCAGCTTGCCAAAGAGGGTGATACTTCATGTTGGTATGCACAGATGTCGGCCTAGTTTGAGCTGCATGGCTTTAGCATGGACAAGTTACCCCCCTTCCAGTACTCCCTTGATGCACCATCTCTTGATTTGAGCAGGTTAGAGATTCGCAAGATCATCAGAATGGATCTTACCCAGTTGGATATCAGGCGGACATGTTTGATGCCAGGGCAGGAGCTAGGGACAAAGGTGGCTTTCTACCGCGAGCATTTCCTTCATTCTACAGATGATGGATTTATTGCTCGCCCGAGATACATGGACACCCACCTTTCCCATGGGATCAGATGTACTATTGGCCAGTTGTGCACCTCCTCACATCAGCTAGAGATTGAGATTGGCAGATATAGATCCATCCCATCAGAGGAGCGCATATGCGAGATATGCCAATTAGAGCCAGAGACAGAGGAGCATTATATCTGTCACTGCCCAGCATATTATAAGGTCTGTGGTTGTTTCCACTGTCTTTTTAGAGATGGATTTGGACTACTATCCAGAATCATGGATTTTACCGATCAGCGATGCCTTGGCCTCTTTCTCCTTGAGATACGACGACTTCGTGACATGGGCCTAAGGAGTAGAGATGCTCCAGGACACCGAGACCCTCCATAGAGGCAGCTCACAGACTTCTTTGCAAAGGAGACTCAGAAGACTTCAATACTGTTACAGGCACAGTCCACACGAGAGCCTCTCTCAGGCACAGTCCCTGCAGAAGACACATATCGAAGATACAAGGGATACTACGCCGCCACCGAAGGGCCCTGCCCCGCCGCTTTAGTCTCTTCATGTTAGACCGACCCATGCGGGACATCCTAGGATGAACACTCCAGGAGTAGTTCCACACCGCAATGGGAGTACCTCTAGAGTGTATCCAGTCTAGATATCATTTTGTACCCACTCAATTTAGTTCAACATAGCATAAACGTTAGCTTCACTGGGACTTTTGAAATCTCCCAGACATTTTGTATGCAACGTTTTGGTCTCATAGGCCAACTTGGCCTGTTGTAGACGTTAATATAACTTTCTTTCTTTCTTTCTTTCTCACTGCCACAGTCCACACACAAACAAGGAGTCCTGATTGATCGAGTCGTTTAGCTTAGCCGATCCAGACGTCCTAGGCCTCAACACAGACACTGACGACATCTTCATTGGCGGATATAGGGGATTATTGCTCGAGCTAGAGCTAGGCCCTCCATACCCACATGAGATTGTACCATTTGGAGCTCATTGTTACTAAATAGAGCTCTATGTTTTACACATAGCCATAGTTAGTTTCCTTTCTTATTTTGCTTTGTGCTACATATTTTGCCCAGACAGTTGTACCATCATACACATGATTGAACCTCATGGTCTCATAGGTCATTTTGGCCTTTTGTAGACGTTAATATGTCATTTCATTTCATTTCTCTCTCTCATAGGCCACATTAGCCTTTTAGACTTCTTCTACAGAGCCGATCCTACTGACACTACCAGCCTAGTAGAGATAGAGCCACCCCGCCAGACACTTTACAGGCCATGCCGTGAAGTCACATTGGATAGAGCCATTTCCCTTCGTCGAGCACGGCGACCCCGTCTACCAGGATGACGTCCGAGGACGCCACACCATAGTCGGATTAGAGCCATTATCACGAGACACCGAAGACTCACCACCAGGCATACTAGTAAAGCAGCTAGGGACCACATTATAGCTGAGATCATATGCAGATCTTGAGATTAGCTACAACCCATAGTCTCCACCACACTTTTGTACATGGCTCTATCAGATCTGGTTCTCCTTTCCTTTCCTTTTCTTTTCTATCGATGGAACAACACTACACATGGTTCAACCCTAGTATAGTCCCATCGTATAGTTATTTTCAGTATTGTTTCATAGGCCACCCACTTATTTGTAATGTTATCTTTACCTTACTGATGAGATGACATTAGACATGGATGTACTTTGGATTTTGTCTCATAGGCCACATTGGCCTTATGTAGACGTTAATATATCTTTCTTTCTTTCTCTCTCTCGTCAGCTCCTTGTCATCCTATTTGCTCCTTGTCACTTGTGCCACCTTGGTCCCTCGTCACAACAGACTCTTGTTAGCTCTTCGTCTCCTCCTCCTGTCAGCTCCCTCACCATCGTGCAGCCCCTCGTAACCTGTGCCACCTCAGGCCCTTGTAGCCTGCTTTACCTGTGCCAGCTCCTGGCCTGCAATGCCAGCCTCTCCTGCCATCCATCAGCTCCCCACCTACCACCTTTGTAGCCCCTAGTTCCTTGCTGCCATATGCTAGTTCCACAGTCCCTCCTGTTATTACAGATAGTAGACCTGTAATGAAAATGGATGTTCCTCACATACACTGAAATGGTTGTCCTCTATTCTGAACTCTGAATCGAGCTCCCCCATAGGCTCAATAGAACAAGACGAGTTTGGCCCCAGAATGGAGAAGGTCCAAATAGAGCAGATGATTACCAATACCATCACCAAAGTCAAGGAGTCTGACAACAGACTGAGCATAGTGAACAGGTAGTTGAACGATAAGATTAAAAAGGTGGAATTGAAGATAGAAGCCCAAGATGGGGACTTTCAATCTCTTAGGCAGCAACTGACTGAAATTCAGCTCAACCCCAAGCTAGAGGAAGGAGAAATTCAACCCAGCATGACTAAGGAGCCCACCTGCATCAAAGAGGAAGTACAACAGCTTCAAAAAAAGGAGGAGACGACTGTTTCTTGGGCAGAGATGCTCAAGAAAACCCAACAGCAGGTAGAGGAGGCGGAGCAATGGATTCAAGTTGCAAAGAAGGGGAAACACCTAGCACATTTGCCCATAACCATAATAAATGACACCATGGAGGAGGAACAAAAGGGAACATGAGAGCACTCCATATTCGGGTGACATGCCTGAAGATGCATGGAAAAGTGGATCAAGACACCAAGGAGCTATACACGTTAATGAATATTAAGAAAGACATGCATGTCTCTGCTTGGAGAGTGGGCAAGAAAAGCACAGAAGGGGAGAGCTCAAAAGAGCATGCACTCATTCTCCGCTTCCCCACCATGGAGGCTAGGAGGAACTTCCTAGCTCAACGTTGTACATTGAAGGGCACGAGTGTGTTCTTGGGTGACGACCTCACACCAACCCAACTAGCCTACATAAGGGAGTGCATGCCCAAAATTAGGCAGCTAGGGAGGAGGGCAAACTCACCTTCTACAGAGGAGGGGGAGTGGTAGTCATGGAGAGGCGCCACAAATGATGGTGTTAGACCTATGGCACCAGCCTTGCAATGGCAGTTTGGACAAATACTACACTTCCACGGGTGACATGCTATAGGTGGGAGTCAGCTTGTAGGAAGGAGACATTCATAGATCACAGTAATCGTGGATTGGGAAGAGTGGCAATGTTATTCAGGGAGGAGCTACAATAGATGATCCAGGTAGTCCGCAGAGATGAGCAGGCTAGATATATGTGGGGGTGAGTGTGTGGTACGCACTTTGTATGTTGCCATATGCTATTTCCCCCCTATGATGTCCTAATACACCCCACCCAAGGGGCAATCACCTTGGATAAGGATATTTGGGAGTTCTCAAAGAAGGGAGACGTTATCTTGCTAGGAGACTTTAATGCCAGGATAGCCTCCCATCAGGTGTTTTTCTTTGATGAATTTGAGGAGAGGCTATAGGAGCAGGATGTGTTAGAGTTATAGTTGGAGAGGACATCTGAGGATATGGGGGAAGTCACCGAATATGGAAGTTACCTTGCGGAGATGGGCACAACATATAGGTTGGCCATTCTCAATGGCCTGGCTAGATACCCCCTATTTGGCACCTTCACATGTTATCCTCATTGACATGACTATATACTTGCTCTACCAATGTTGATATCTCATCTCCAAGACCTCTCAATATCACCATGCCTTCTTGAAGTTGCAGTGGATCATGCCTACCTATCATTCACCATCAACCTCCAATTCATCGATACGTAGACCCATCATGTAGCTCACCAATATCTGAGATATCTCTTTTCCAGGGAGACTGAGGATATCTATGAGGTGGAGATCCTTAGATTGTTACATGATGCAGACCCCAATGTTCCATTACAGGAGCTGACTCAGTAGTTTAGTGAGGCCCTACACATCGCTGCAGGTGTAGCCTTTCCACACTCATGACCCATACAGAGAGCCTCCACTGGGGTAACACCTTGGAATAGTTGGTATGATGATGAGTGTCATGAGACCAGAGCATGACTTCCGAGAGAGATGTCACTAGGGTCTACTATCCATAGACATGCACAACTACTCTTTAGATGCCTCACGGAAGAAGAGAACATTCTTGGCCTAGTTGGAGTGAGACCTAGATTAGCTATTCTTGAGTCAAGATTCTAGAGAGGCTTGGAGGCTTTTCAGAGAGCATTGCATGACCACACTTGTTATGTCCACTGCTATGTGGAAGGAATATGTAGCTAGTCTTTATACTTTGGAGGGTCAGCCACCTCTTGCTGACCCATTGGAGCCTTGTCCCAAGAACACCACTTTCTTTACAAAAAGTAGGGTCCGAGAGGCCATTGACAGACTTAGCAAAGGAAAGGCACAAGATCATGATGGATTAGTAGTCAAGCACTCGATCCATGCTGGAGATTTGGTGGCACGATTCCTAGCTTAAATGTTTAACAGAGCCATGTGTGGAGGCCTACTAGAGAGCTAGAGCATGAACACTATTGTGCCTCCTCAAGTCAAGGACCCTACTTTACCTAGTAACTATCAGACTATCATGGTTGGTGGGCATACATTGGCTAAGCTATATGCTTCCATCCTTGAGCATGAGTTAAATAGGTGGGTAGAGATGTGGGGTCTTAGAGCACAGGGACAAGCTGGCTTTAGGAGAGGCTTCTCCACATTGGATCACATCCTTACACTTACAGTGGTCATTAAGGAGGGAAGGGACCATGGGCGACAAACCTAATGCTTTGTGGACTTCCACAAAGCCTTTGACATAGTATCAAGAGATAGGCTGATACACAGATTGCATGCCATGGCAGTACCGAGTACTTTGTCTTGTGTGCTCTCAAGCTGCTGCTTCTCCAAGGTTTTGTGTGCATTTCTATAACTGGTGCTAAAAGAGACTAGTATGGTTCTTGTGGGTACCTGTTCTTCTAATTCAGATTCTACAAATATAATGTAGGATAAAGACTGCGCATTTAGTGCATAATGTAGTTATGACCTTTCGTTACATGATTCTTCCATTTTTCTTGTGGATTTAGATGTGTGGTACTTTGACAATGGTGCCACTAAGCAGATCACTTCTCAAGAGAGGTTGTTTACCTCTCATGAGTCTACCTCTACAGGCAGTACTACAACATGTGCTGATAACTCCTCTTATCTTGTTAAAGGATTTGACAAAATTATTTTGACTATTGCTGATGGTAGTACTTTCACAATTAGATATGGTTTGCGTGTGGCAGAGATTAAAAATAATTTGTGGTTGGTTTTGCACTTGCCAAGATTGTCTTGACTGTCAAATTTGTGGATGATAGATGTTTAATTCATGAGCTCTTATGCGGTGATACAGTTATTATATCTAGTTCACTATATCGTTGGTAGTACAAGCTTAATAATTATTGTAAATGTATAGAAGATAGGACATGTATAGTTATAGATTCACAGGCTATTTTAGATACAAAACTTAGGTATGCATGTTTTTTCCATGTGAATCTTATTACAAAAAATCTAATATGGTGTCTTCATTGCCTACTTGTGAGGCACTTATAAAACATGTTTGTGAGGCTTGCATATTGGATACAATGTAGCATGATTCCTTTCTAAAAGATGATTCATTGAGAGGCATGTTAGAAAGTACATCGTGTACATAGTGATATTTATGGTCTGATGTGAATAGTCTTGGCAATCACATATGCTGTGCGACTTTAATTGATGATTACTCCAAGCATGCAGAGGTTTATCCCTTGAAATCTAAGTCTAAATTGGTTTTGTGCTTCAAATAGTTTGTATATATGGTTGAAAAGTTGCTAGGATGTAGGAGTGGGTACTCTCTGTTTTGATTGAGGAGAGGAGTATATGTCTAAAGAGTTTACTACATTTCTAGCAGATTATGGGATAAAACAGTAATGCACAATGCTATATACATCACAAAAAAATGATATAGCTAAGAGAAAGAATAGATACCTTATGGAGATGGCACAATGTATGATCAGAAGTCAAGCTTTACCACATGATTTTTGTCTTGTGACTATTATGTGCATAACTTATTTACTAAAGAAGTGTTCCATCAAAGCGTCATAGTTTGTTACTCCATATGAGGCTTGGTATGGAAAAGAACCATCTATAGCTTGTGTGTTTTTTGGTTGCCTTGCTTATTGATTAATACTGATGCAACAATGTAAAAAATTGGCTTATAAGGTTGTAAAATGCATCTTTGTTGGTTATACTATTGAAAAAAGACGTTACAAGTTATATCATAGCATATTTTGATTAATTGTGATATTGTCTTTGTGGAAGATTCTATGTAGCCTTTACTCTTATATACTAAGGAGACAAACATGTGCTCACAAGATATATATGACTTGTAGTGCCAAATGAGGTAGTCTCTTATCCTATGAAAGTTTCTCACAAATCCAGAGTAGCCTATGTGTGATATAGATGTGAATGATACACTTCTTGATGAGAGAGTAGAGATTGAGTAGTCTAAGACTATGCCAAAATGGCTGATATTGGGTGACACTAAATTGGATGCACTTTTGTAAAGTCATACTATTTTTGGCTTTTATAGTGCCTTTTGTGCATTAGGTTGTTATGCATTAGCTATTTCTAGTAAGTGTGATGAGGATGAGCATGTATCTTTTGAAGAGGTATAAAATTTAAAAAAATTTGAATGATTGCTATGTGATTGGGTATGGTGTTGCTGTCAAAAATGGCTCTTGTTTCTTATCCGATCTGCCTCCTAGTAAAAAGACCATCGATAGTAAGTGTGTTTACAAGTGAAAATGTAAGCCTGATGGTAGTGTTGATCGGTACAAGGCTAGACTTGTGACAAAGGGTTATGCTTAGTAGACGGGCATTGACTTTGATGAGACCTTTGCTCCCACTTGCTATATGATAACAATTCATAGCATTTATGCATTAGTAACTTGTAGTTTTGTATACGCTGTTTAGCATTGTAGTTTTGTTCAGAAGAGGTAGGAAAAAGTGTGCAGGTTGAAAAACGCATTGTATTTTTGGAAGCTAGCACCTTAGGCTAGGCATTAGAGGATACATGTATACTTGACTATACATGGTTTTCAAAGGAGTCCAATCGAAGGCACATTATATGTTAAATGTGAGGGTAATATGCTGCTAATCATTGTGGTTTAGATTGATGATATGTTTCTAATTGGTCCTAATGAGATACATATTACTGATTTTAAGGATGACTTGGATTCCAATTTTGATAATTTAGATTGGGGCCTATTGCATCATTATTTATGCATTCAATTCAAGTAGTTTGATGGGGGTATTGCTTTGTGATAGTAAAAGGATATTGAGATATTACTAAATAATTAGTCTTGGGGATTGCAAGCCTATTGCTAGTCCTACGGAGATAGTTTTGAAGTTGAGCTTTTGCTATTAGCAGACTGTTGGTACTGGAGGTTTGACATTCAATATGTAGTCTCACAAATGAGCAAGTTTATGTATAACTGAGGCAGCAAGCATTGGTAGGTAGTAAAGCATACCTTGCACTATTTGAATGCTACTTAATACCTTGGGGTATTTTATCCCAAGATAGAATTTTTATGGCCAAATTTACACACTTATTTAGAGTCAAATTGGGCTAGTTATTACATCACTTGTATATCCATAAGTGGTGTTCGCTTCATGTTTGGCAGCTCATGCATGTTATGGTTGAGCAAGAAGTAGTCTATCATTGCCACTTCTAGTTCTGTAGCTGAGTACAAGAAAAAATTCATAGCAATTGTTTGCCATCATCATCTTTATTGATAGTTAAGAGTCCATTGGCAATTTTGGGGAACCCAATGTTCCATGTATTGAGCTAAAATTGCATTAGCTTGACTTAAATAGTCCCAAAGTACGCTTAATTAATGAAGAAACCTTATTAATTTAAAAAGAAATGCAATCCTAGAGAGTTACTATGTCCCACATGCCAAATCCTAATTTGGATGTCCCTAACTTTCTTTAAATAGGCATGCAACCCACTACTCTTTCTCAATCTGGTTTTTATTGGTTTCAAGAGCTATATCTCAATTGTACACACCCCTTTGTAAAGGACATCATGGCCACACCTTCCCCTTGGTGTATGCTATCATCTGGCGCCTGATTCTAGCCTTTGTCTCCACCTGTGAGCTATTGCCGGTACCTTGGAGCTATCGCTTGCATCTAGAAGATGTTGCTTGGTACCTTGGAGTTGTCGTCTACTATCAGAACCTTGTGTTTGCTCTTGACGTCATCATCAAGAGTTGTCACCATCAGTCAGACACTGTTGCGCCATCACCTAGAACAGAACCCTGCATTTGTTGAGTTTCTCTCTCCTCCAATTGTCACCTATAATTCTTGCATAGTCATCTACTATTTCTAGTTGTCGCCCAGCTTTTCTCTCTCCTTAGGTACCTGCGTTTTTTGTCTCTCTCCTCATTGCTTGTTTGCATGAGTCTAGCCTCTCTGGCTGTGTTTGCTATTGTTAGACACATGTATGCTACCTTGCTGCGTTTTCGAGATTTGTTTCGGAGTATGACACATTTTCTATCTCATAACTTTTGCCTTGATTTTGGAGATACGAGAGTTCGAGGTTCAATATTAACTACATAGTGTTTTTGTTGCTTGAGCATTGTATATTCAGTAGTCATTCACTTCATTATTTGTTGTGTTCATTGTCTCTGAGTTACCCTAATCCTAATTGTGTTATGTGTTTATCAATTTTTGCTTTGTTGTATGATTTAAAAAAAAGGCGTTTAGAGCATTTCTTCACATGGTATCAGAGCTAGATACTCTTTGAGAAACCATGACCTTTGATCAAAAAGCTTATCCATAGAAGCAAGACCAACAGAAGGGCCAGATGACTTCGAATGCATTCACATGACTGCTCTAGTCTCCACCCATGCTACAGCCCCCCAAGTAGCCATCATGGTCTTTGTTGTGGCGTGAAATACCATCATAAGGGCTCTCCTCCAACCCTCATGGGCTCTACGGCAGTCCCATAGGCAATGTCTCTATGTCTCCACTGGCTCGCTACTCTTGCATATACTGCTCGGTTCCTACCGTATCCAAGCCATGTGCCAACTGCTAGGCTCGTGTGAGCTACAAGCCATAGGAAGAGGGATATCTTCCTAGGCCTAAAGCTATCATGTAGGGTTCTCCAAAAGTTGCATAGGAACTCCTTTGTGATTCTCTCTTTGTGACAATGGAGTAAGGCTACTAGCTGTGCTTTGATCTTGCTCATCTTTATTCTCCTCCCCAACTTGGTAGTGTAGCCAAGCAAGGGCACATCGCAAGATCTATTGTGGACGGATCCCTCCACATCCTTTCTCTTGGGGATCCCATAGTAATCTATGTAGAGTCTTCTCTGGTAAGCCCAACATCTCTATCCATCAACTAGACAAGGGGCTAGGTTTGGGTCAATGTGCCCCATCCTCTTGAAGTGAGCCATTACTCCGATCCTTTGTCTGGAGCATCCAATGAATGCTGTCTGGTTAAGGTCCTCTTGCTAGAGATAGCCATCCTCCTCAACCATAAAAGTAAATATCTTATCTTTGCTATTCTGAAAGACTACTAGAAGAATATCCCCCCTAGAGAAGTGACCGATCCAAGTCTGAGAGGTGCCTATATTTGTCCACCAATCTGGTGGAACTTCCTTTGTCACGGCCTCATTCATCAGTTTGGCTCCCCTAAAGGCTGAGCCCATGTAGTCTCTGTCTCTAAGCCTCCTATGGTAGCTCTTGGAATGCAAACTAATCTCCCATCGATATAGCAACTTGTAGAGAGAATCTCTCCCATGATAAGTATGTTCTCTATCCAAGAGGGTGGTGAGAGTCTAATCTCAAGAGATGATTGAAGAGAAGAGGCTTCCTTCTCTTTTCCTGTAATTGTAGTGGGGGGTAGCTGGTGAAGCCGTGATAGTATAAATCTCGCGGTTCTGATGATAGCAACCATGAACTTGACCTCAAAGCTCCTCCCCAAATCCTTGGTCTTGATCTCTTGAAAAATCTAGTGGATGCTAGGTTGCCATGGTCCTTCATGTGTAGCTGTCATAGCCTGTGGCCTCCCTATCAGAAGTTTCTTTGAGGGCTTCTTACCTAGAAGCAAACCCCTAAGAATAAGCTTAACCATCAAGGCTTTGCTTTGGGTGTTTGGGTCTATGATCTCCAACCCTCCCTTGGATCTAGGTTGTATGATGACATCCCAAGCAACCTCCCTAGCTGGGCTCCTGTCTCCTCCACACCAAATGAAGTTCTTGATAAGGTTCTTCACCTGGCCGATGCATGACCTAGAGAATGCCCAACAGGAAGTGATGTACCACATAGTTGCAAGAAGGACCCGATTGGCAACCACTATTCTCCTTGCTCTTCACTCTGTAGTATATTCTTTGCTTTGAAAGTGCCTTGAAGGGTTGTTTTTGTACTTTTCCTTGGGGTAATTTGTCATGAGGGGTTTTATTAAAATGAATTTTCGTTCTTTGAAGGAAAAATATTTGCATGGATCACTAGGCCAAAGAGCTGGGTGTGTGCTAAGTAAAGATGTTGTTTGATTTGGGTTTTGTGAGCAATGCAGGAGGAGAGTTTAGCAAGATCATGAGTTTGAATAGAGTTGTCTTCTTGTAATTTTGTGCTTTTCATGGCAAGTACTCCTAGAATAGTGTTCTTGGTCTTGGTGGGTGAGAGCAGTTGGAGCTAGGTTCTTGAGGATTGCAGATCCATTGAAAAGCTCTACAAATTGGCCTATTGAAGGTGGAGATTGGAAGCCGGAAGTTTTGGCTGAGGTTTTGGTCTATTCCAGATTGGTTGATTGACTTGAAAAGCACTTGTGCAATAAATTCAACAAGATGGCAAGAGTGGGTTTGAGGATAATACAAGATGCTGTGATTTATAGCTAGTCTAAGGTTTATTCCTTTCTCAGTATTTATCAGATTGATTCGGATTAGACTGAAGAATGGAAATAAGCAGCATTCTCTAGCATCTTCTTCCAAAATGTGAGGATTGGTCTCCTTGGTTGGATTGGACTTTCATGCATTGTAACATTTTTAAAATGCTCTACTAATAAGGTCATCACAAAATGGTGGAGGATAATCTAGGGGTAGTAAAGTTGAGATGCATGGACAATTGCTTTAATTATGGAAATCCAAGATTCTTAGAGGTGTAAATTCTTTCTGGAGGGTTCTGATATGTGGTCTCCCCATAGGGGTTCCAACATCGTAAGATTTACCATGTTAGATGAGTATTTTGCATCACATGTGATGACTTCCCCTTGCCTTTTCATTTCCTGCCCAAAGGTCATGCAACTGTGGGATTTTACTTTTCCAAGCATGGCTTCTATGACACATCAGCACACCACCAACTGTTCTTGGGTCTTTAAGTAAAATACCAATGAATGTCAGCGAGAATGTCTGTCAAGTCCTGTATTGGATTGGTCTTTTGCATATCTGGAGGATAGAGACGACTTTTATATTTGTTTGTTCAACTATAGGCATTCATGGCCATACTTGTTAGGTATGGGAATTGTTATGGCAAATGGGTTCTATGGTTTGTGTTTACATTGTTCTTTGAGAGGTTGCTGCTCTATCAATGGAGATTATCTGTTCTACTCCACTTGTGCTTCCCTCAGAACGTGTTGACTTATGGCATTGTAGCCTGTTTTGTAGCTGTTTATTTGGCTTTTGTTTGTTTGCTAAAAGGCCCTTTGTGTGTACCAATATTTCAGACAACCTTCACAGGGGGAAAAGGAAAGAAAGGCTCTAGAGTGTCATAGTTAAGATTTACATCTTACCACTCTGTTGGAGTAATGGGTTCTCCAAGATGCATGCTTGGCTATTTGTGTCAAATAGATACTGGCACACGTATCTTTTTCTTAAATAAATGTGTTTTGCCTTCATTAGAAGACATCACCCACGTGTTTTTGCAACATGTACTACTTGTTATGGTCTCATAAACTGTTGGTCTTACAAATGGCCAAGATTACAGTGTAAGTGCTGGGTTTCTTTCCTTTATATATGTCATTGGCTGGAGATTTTTATGATGATCAATCTCTTTGTGGCTTTGAAAAATTATTTGGATAACAAACATGCTAACAGTGCGGCAGGTCAAAAACTAATTAAACATGGCATTGAATGCAGGATTACTAAGGCAACCTAAATGGGGACATTTGAAAGAGCTGCATGCTGCTTTGAAGCTTTGTGAGGCAGCTTTGGTTGCAGTTGATCATCCCATGTACATGTGGCTTGGCCCTGAGCAAGAGGTACTGAGATTATCCTCAAGAATGATTATCATGCAATCTCATAGTTCTTCACTGCTGGTGCTTGTCGCGCGTGTGTAGATTTGCTTATTTTGGTTTCCAGCCAATATGCAAAGATTGTAAGTGTTGACCATTGCGTATGCAGAAACCCATGGCCCTCTATCCCCTTACAAACATTTCACTATTTCGTGAGAAACATGTGCTGATTGAGAAAGTGTCTAGAGATATCAAAGGTTGTGTGCAGTTTTAATGCTGGAAAGATATGAAGTTATGAACCGATTTCATTAATCAGACCATGTTGAGAAGCATGTGGTTGTCAAAGACATGTAGTGACCTAAAAAATGATTAAGTAATGCATGGGCCATGCCAAATTTGGTGCTGTCTGAAGTGTAGAACTCATATGGGTATCTCGTTGTGCTTTTTGGTATCAAAATTGAAATCAAGCTATCAGCTGTTGCCAACAAAGTACTGAGTACAACCTTGATCACTTATTTGCAAATTTGTAGTTCCTACATTAGGCCTTCCAAGATAGCTTTATGTGGCAGTCAAATTTGATGCTATAATATATCAAACCATGTTGTAGATAGATGTAAAGGCTGACATCAGTATCAGCCAAAAATGACTATGACCAGAGTAGTGCTTCCCCTGTGCTGTTGCAGTTTGACCAATGGATACTATAGTGCTCTCTCAGGGTTACTAGTGCTTTGCCAAACGGGGAAATCAACCAAAATGCGTACATCAAGTAGTGGATTTTTTACTGACAAGCTTAGTATCTAGGCCTCTCATGACAGTGCCTCTCTTGTGGGATGCTGGGCAACCTTGTGGCAGCATGCCCTTGGAGTTTGTGATCTTAGCAGATTGAGAAAAAGGTACAGGAGGCACAGGATAAGGAAAAATGCAAGCACCCAAGCAGGGCCTTAAAGGCATCAATTGGCTGATGCAACAGTTCCAAAAATATAGGATAATGACTAGAAAGAATTTGATGCCTGTACACCACTCATGTGCTGCAAAATAAAAACAACCTCCTAGTAGAAAATACTAGTCACTTTTTACACTTCGCTACTTTACTTTTGTACAGTCAAGTCACTTTAAGAGACTTGAATTTTCTAGAGAGATTTTAAACACACCAACCAACCCCCACCACCCCCAAAAGAGAAAAGAGAATTCTATTAATAACATCTCAGAGAAGACCCCCAAGGTAAAATTCAGATGAGCAGGATCAGAAGGCCAGCAGCCACCTCCTATAGATCTCTCTCTTCATATGGCTTGTAGGTTATAGGAGCTTAACGGTTGGCATTTGGCTTGGATAGGGCAAGGACCGAGACACATGCGTGAGATATGGTGAGCTAGAGGAGGAATATTGACATTGCTTGTGGGACTGCCCTAGAGCTTAGGGGGTATGGAGGAGAGCCCTTAGGATGACATTCTACATCATAACCAAGACCATAGTAGCGACTTGGGGGTTGTAGCCTAGGTGATAGACAGAGACCTAGCATGTGGCTATGACATAGTTGATAGGTACGAAGGTACAATACGGTACGGTACGATAAAATATGATACTAAATGGTACCTTATGATTTTATAAGGTGTAGTATGATATTAGTACAAAATCAACATGATTTAAAAAAACCATAAATCATTAAATGAGAGAACATATGTTTAAAGTGGAAATAGCCATTCCATTACAGTATAAGATGAATATATGAGGGTGGCCATCACGGTCGCATGGATTGTGCACAACATGCAATGCAACTAGAGTCTAGTACATACATGGTCCATGGATGAGGCATCATAGTGGCATGTAGATACAATGATAGTAGATACAAAAAAGAGAGATACCTATGAATCTATGATGAGGCATCACTATCATCATCATCATTAGAACCATTTGAGTGCTCATTAAGAGTCTAAAGATGACTCCTCAGCATTGGATGATGAGACACTCTCATACTCATCCTCACTAGTGAGGTTACCATCATTATCAAATGATGGCTCCCTAGATGCCAACTGTGTAGGCAAGGGGAGGATATCATCATTAGGCATGGAATGTGAGCTACTAGAGCCCCACCTTATGTATGCCTGCAAGGCACTTGAACCACCCCTCCTTGATGTCGCAGGGTGCTGAATGACCATGCCCTTGCTATGTGTTGACCTAAGAAATGCATTCTATGCTAATTAGCCACTTAAACAGCCCCAAAACAAGCTTAATTTAATAAAAACCCTCAAATGGGGTGTGGTTTGAGAGAGTTTAGTGAAACCCTAATTTGGGAGGGTCCATCTCTCATCTATAAATAAATGGGCTGTCCCCATTTAGTCTTAATCCCTTTGTATGCAGTTTTTTTTCCTGTGAGTGTAGATTTCAACCACCATTAGTCCACATACACGTGGCTGTTCAGCCCCATGGATTGCTGCCACTCCATCTGTTGTGCTGCTCCATCGATTGCTACCACTCCAACCCCATTGATTGCTACCGCTCTATTTGTTGCTGCTCCAGTGCCTAACGTACTGTGCTACAGCTACCACCCATTGACAGACTCTTTCAGGTTACGTTTGGCATCCATGAGCCATTGCCAGTATCTTCATCGCCTCCAGCTGCTTGCATTTGGTGTCTCTTGTTCCAAGCGATAGGTGTTGGTGGTCCTCCTCATCTTGGCATCATCTTCAGCTTGCGTGCTCATCTAGGGGCCGCCTTCCATCTTCCACATCTCTCTTGCTTGCGTTTGGTGCTCTAGGCCCTCCTGACACTTGCATTTGCTACATCTCCTTCATCCTACACTCTGATTGGTGGTCATAGACTTGGGATCCGTCTCTGGTGGATGCCACTCTTCGACACATTGCTTTGCCCTTGGGCATATTGTACACTCTTGTATTCATTTATATCATTCATTCACATCAGAGTTGCGTTCTTTCTATCCCTTCTTTTGTTTGTGTTTGAGTTTTGAGTTTTGCCTTTAGGATTTGAGTTTTTCTTTCAATGTCAGTGTCTGTCTTCTTGTGCTTTTATCATGACTGTACACTCTGTGTTTCCTCAGTGCAAACCCTAGTGGTGTCTACACAGTCTTCTTCACACTACACCTACTCGAACTGCTCGCTCTCACGAGCATGTTGATTGCGAGTGTCACGACTACCTGGTGCTATAAGCTCTCTATAGAGCTCCACAAAAATCTCCTCTTCATCCACCTTCTAATGTATCATCGGAAGAGTGGCGCTCGCCAACTTGAATGTATCAATATTCACTTACACAATGCACATAAGATTGTAAAGGCTAAAGTCTAAATTGTAAATTATAAACTTTAAAGTTTAAAACTACAAATTTAAAATTTTATGGTTAAGTGTTTACCTGCTATGGATGATCCATAATCATCATAGCCCTCATCATATGTAAGTTAGTGCGGCAATAGACTAGCCACTCTTAAGTGTTGTGTGCTAAGACGATTGCAAATCTTTTTGTGAATGAGAAAATAGGCACTTCAGTTTCTGTCACATGCACTCGAAAAGCAATCTTGAGCAAGGACTCTTATGGCTAAGGGTTGAAGGGTCTCCAATGCATATCCAAATTTTTTGCATCAAAATAAAGGCTTCACAAGTGACTCTCTCCTTCAACAAGTGAGAGAAGCAAAAGCCACATATCCTTTTTGATCCTCATAGCATCCTAGCTCCTCTAGCACTATATTGTGGTCATCAACAGGCACCACACAAGTCAAATGAGCAAGCTGGTCCAAATGTAGCTCTCTAATATCCATGGCTGTTGGTGACTTGTAGGCCGGATGTACTGTGGTAAAACCATGGATGGTCTTATGCATCCATGCCCATCTTCTCTCTGCTATCTCTAGAACATGTGCACGCTTTGCCTTTGTGATCATTGTGCAAGCACGTGCCGCCACCAATGCCACTCTAAAGAAGTGAACGAGAAGGCCCATGGTGGACCCCTCGCAATCACTCATACGTAACACTCTATAAAAGGGAGTCACGACAATAACAATGGCATGGACTTTCTATCAAAACTGCTCATTAAGGCACAGGTGCTGCATGGCTTTGGCCTCCTTTGTCTCATGCTTATCTTGCTCCTTCCATAGAGTGAACACCATTGTTTGGTGCAAGCGGACCACACCTCATAAAGGCGCTTGAGCAACAACCACATGTAAGCAAGCTGAGTCGAACAAGGCTTCTTCAACTAGAGTGGCCTATGCTTACGATACATCATAAACACCTTTACCTTTACCATGAAGAAGGTGAGAACTGATGTAGCTTTGTGGACCACCCTCTTTATCCGCTTGAGCTTCCCAATGTTCTTTATGAGCAAGTCCAAACGCTGACTTACACATGAAGTCCACACAATCATGGAAAACTCGGCCTGAAGCAAATGGCCCATGCGTCAACAATTCGATGCATTGTCGGTAACAACTTGCACCACATTCAAGGGGCCCACCTACAACCACAAATTACAAGTAACAATACTTGGAGGTTAGAGAGAGAGAGAGAGAGAGAGAGAGAGAGAGAGAGAGAGAGAGAGAGTTGAGACTTTCAAGTTTCAAGATTCATGAATTAAGAGAGATGGGGGTTTGGGGGAAAGAGAAAATCCAGATAGATATTAGAGAGAATAGGGAGATAGATAGTTATCCATAAAATAAAATGAAATAAAGTGAAACAAATTCAAAAGGAAATGTATACCTCAATGATAGCTTGCTAAATGTGGGAGTAGATGAATGTACCTGATATTTTCCTCCCCCTCTTATCGGTATCTATGGCTTGCAAAAAGTAAGTGCTGAGAGAGAAAGGATCGTCTCTTTGATGCCGCATGAGCTCCACTCTTTGTCTTTTGCTAGAACCAGATGCGGATGTGGAGCCTCCACCACCAATGGTAGAGGCCTCTTCTGCATCGGTTGAAGGTACGTCCACATTCGATGCTTCCTCATTAGTAGGCATAGGAGTTAGTGCCAATATGCCACTTCCTCCTCTTGTGGATCCCCCTCTCACCTTGGCGAGAATCTTATCCGCGATGTTTTGAGGGATTTCCTTGCATGGAGCAACTTGCCTCCCTGTCTTGGAAAGATGTTGGAGAAGCCGGGTTGCACCATTTGTATAGTGCATCCCGTAATACTTGCATGTCCAATGGTGAAAGTTGGACTTCTTTGTGTCCCTCTCCACATGGATTGTGTGCAAATTGAAGGCCTCGTGCTTCTCTTGAGTCATGATGCTGATGATGGATGGAGAGGCCTAGGGGAGAGTGAGATGCTTGAGTCTTGGCTCTTGAAACTTGAAAGTTGAAAGAGAGGGAGAGGGTTGGGATAAAGTTGAAAGAGCAAGAGTGAGAGAGAGGGAATGGGAGAGGCTTGAGAATTGATAGGGTGCGGGAAAGAGGAGAGGGAGAGAGAGAGAGAGAGGCTAGAGCTTCATAAATCACAAATCAGTTCAAGATCTAAGAGAGGGAGATGAGAATGGAAAATGTTTACTGAATTGGTGTGGAAGCATGGAGAGGAGTACCTTTTGTAGATGAGAGAAGGGTCAAACAGTCAAAGAGGGGTCAATAGTCAAATAGGGCTGCCAATTGGATGGAATCCAGGGGGGGCTGGGGGAGTAGTGCATAGTTGGAAAAGGGGTGGGCTGAAGTATCCAAGGCTTCCCACATCCCTAAAGTGCCATGTAGGATGAAATGTGCAGGTGGGACACGGCGAGACGCGCTAGACACATTGGCTAGGAAAGGCTTGTTTTTTTGTACGATTTTGTATGGATATGTACTGTATTGTACGGTACAAATCGTACAGTACAGACATCACCATATGACGTACGATTGCAACTATGGGCTATGAGTATGCTCAGAGGAGTCTCTCTTTCCTCATCATTCGACAACATTTGAGCAAGATCCCCACTCCGGACTAGTAGGCAGAATGGACCTAGTGACACTATCATAGTGTTAAATACACCTTGTATTTTCCTTGGGAGTTGTTTTGTTGTGAATGCACCCTATCCATGAGCACGTTTTATCCTTTTGCGTGAGGGTTTTCTCCTTATATGAACACACATCATTGTGTAGATATATATAACCTTAGGGTTGTGCCTTGTATTGTCACTCTCTTCTCCACTTCTTGTCTATTGACTTGTCCATTCAATCCAACAATGGTATCAGAGCCATTGTATTGCTAGCCTTGCTGTCATTGCTGCATTTGTTCCATTGCAAGCTTTGACATGTGGAGACTATGCATCGGCTACGCTTAGGCTTATGCTTACACTAGGCTATGCTATGCTAGGCATGGCTTAGGCTTAGGCATAGGCTGTAGTAGGCTATGGACTTATAAGACTAGGCTATACTATATTATGATAGGCTAGGCTAGGCTATATTATGCTTGGGGTTTAGCTTAAAACTATTATGATTCTATTCTGTATCCCTTAATATCCCTTGCCTCTGCTCATCTTCTTTGTATCTCCCTCATCATGGCTTCTTTGGCTTCACATAGTGATAATCTGCATGCAGACATTGCTTACTTATCTACGAGTGTCATATTGGAGATGTGCTATGTTTGGCTCAAGGTTTCAATGAGGAAGCTCTTGCTTGGTGTTCTAGATGTTTCAATTTTAGACAGGGGTGATATATGAAAGAAGAATTGTGGCAAGAAGGGAGGGATGGCATGGATGCCTATCTTATAGGGATCCATGCATTGGTGAATCTTGAAGACAAGATATCCGAGAGCTATCTTGTCTCTACTATGCTTGGCAGAACTCCACAATCCTATTAGATATTTCCTACCACCTTTTGACTAGTTTCTCAGGGAAATGGCCATCATTGTTCTCTTGATGAGTGGACCACACTTCTATTGCAAGAGAAGTAGAGTTGTCTCAACCACTTTGCTATTGCCTTTGATAATTAGGCTTTGCTTCCTCTCATCATAGAGGCAAAGGGAAGTCATCAGGTTCTTCATCCAACTATCAAAAGGGCAAGGGTAACTCATCTTTGTCTTCTTCACATAGAGAAGAGAACAAGCAGAAAAAGGAGAGATGCAACTATTGCCGCAATCAAGGGCATGAGATCTTTGAGTGTTGCAAGTGCAAGGCTATGGAGGAGAACAAGAAACAAGCCTCATTGGTGGAAAGGATGAGATAGCTCATCTTGTAGACACTTTCAATTCATGTTTGTAGCGTCTTGTTCTTATGGCCCCACCATACATGATGTATGCCTTTTAGCACATGATAGTGAGTAGGATTGGTATTGTGATAGTGGTGCTAGTAAGGACATTATCTAATGCATGGATCTTTTTTTTTTGTTGATGCTACACGGGGGACAGTGTCACATGTGCCAACAATGCTACTTATGCAATCAAAGGCATTGGGAAAAATCCGTATCATTGTAGTGAATGGGGATGCTGTCACCTTAAAGGATGTTTTTGTATGTACTTGCAGACACTTTCAATTCATATTTGTAGCGTCTTGTTCTTATGGCCCCACCATACATGATGTATGCCTTTCAGTAGAGGATAGTGAGTAGCATTGGTATTGTGATAGTGGTGCTAGTAAGCACATCATCTAATGCATGCATCTTTTTTTTTGTTGATGCTACACGAGGGATAGTGTCGCATGTGCCAGCAATGCTACTTATGCAATCAAAGGCATTGCAAAAAATCTGTATCATTGTAGTGAATGGGGATGGTGTCACCTTAAAGGATGTTTCATATGTACTAGGCATTCAAAAGAACCTTTTATTAGTGCCAACCATTACTACTAGTGACTTTGAAGTTCACTTTGTCGGGCCATGATTTGTGGTTAAGGACACACATGATGATGCTGTGATTGTCATCACTAATGCTTTATGCCGTGGCTTGTACAAACTTGATGTTTATGATAAAATACCTTGTTGAGATGATGTGGTTGTGGGTGCTTTTGCCTTACCTGCTATTGAGTTATGGCATGCTTGGTTTGGGCACTTAGAAGGATGTTTTGACAGGAGTGTCTAATAGTGAAAATTGTTTCTTACTTGGTCATGCTTACATCTCTTGGCTTAGCAAGAAGCAAGCTATACTAGCCACTTCGAGTTGTGAAGCTGAATACATGGCAGCATTTATAGCTATAATTGAGTGTGTTTGGCTTAGATGCATTTTATGAGACTTGCATGTTGCACTTCGTCAGCTACATGTATCTACACTAACAGTTGAGTGTGGTTGGCTTAGATGCATTTTAGCAAACTTGCATATTGCACTTCGTCAGCTACATGTATCTACACTAACAACTAGAGCGCATTTGCAATTGCATGAAATCCAGTATTTCATGCACGAACAAAGCACTTTGAGGTGCATCATCACGATATGAGAGAGAGACTCCATGTAGGGGAGGTTGATTTATAACTATAGTTGAGTGTGTTTGGCTTAGATGCATTTTATCAGACTTGCATATTACACTTTGTTAGCTACATGTATCTCCACTAACAGCTAGAGCGCATTTGCAACTGCATGAAATCTAGTATTTCATGCATGAACAAAGCACTTTGAGGTGCATTATCATGATATGAGAGAGAGACTCCATGTAGGGGAGATTGATTTGGTCTATGTGCCCACATAGGACAACATAGCAGGCATATTCACCAAGGCTCTATCTAGAGAAACGTTTCAAGCTTTTTGCAAAGCTTTAGGCTTATTTTTGTTTGGGGATTGATTTGTGGCATCTCTGTTTTGTTCACATCATTCAGTCCAGTGGGGTTTGTTAAATACACCTTTTATTTTCCTCGAGTTGTTTTGGTGTGAATGCACCCTATCTATGGGCATGTTTTACCCTCTTGTATGGGAGGGGCATTTCCCCCCACGTGAACACACTTCAGTCTGAAGGTCTGTATAACTCTAGGGTCGTACCTTGTACTCTCATTCTTGTGATTCATTTTAGTGAAGGTACTATTGCACGCTTCTTTGTGTGTCTACTCTCACTCTCACTCTCTACTCCATTTCTTGTCTATTGAGCTGTCCATTCGATCCAACACAAGGTGGGAGCTGATTGCAAGGATCATATCGTGGCATATTTGGATAGCGAGACACAATTATGCTATGGACCTTAATGATGTATCCTTGACCGGAGACTTATCAAGGATTTAGGCAGTGATCATCATACTCTGAGGAGGAGGTGGGAGAGGATGTAGGGTAGCTCTGAAAGGATGAGGAAGACAGGACAGACCTCTTGTAGACTTGGGACTTAGACACTTTTTTCAATACTGTCCTTCATATGGTTTAGCATTATAGCCTGCCAGCTTGGTTGTTCATCCAACCATTGCATTGATGATGTACTTAGCTAGTCTTCATAGAGTTCCTTGTACTTCGTATTTTGACTCAAGGTTTTTTTGTGTGAGGTGAAGATGCAACACCATTGAGAATTGTTCTTTCTCTGTGATTGTCATTCTCCTCTAGGTACTCCTCAATTCTATCTACTCCACACAACCAAACTCCACTTCTCCACTCCACCTCACTCCAGTCCACTACGACCTCACACCACTCCTCTCTAGTTCCCTCATCCTCTTTGATATTTCCTGTGGAGGACTTCTGGCTTTCCTCCAGCAATCTCTCTCTCTCGTATCTGTCACCTTCCTCCAACATTCTTTCTCCTCTCCCTTGTCTGTTTTTTAAAAGATGAATTATATTAATTATACTGAAAGAGTACAAATGTCACAGGGAACTAGGAAGATGGCTGAATGATTGAAAAAGGAAACTGCCATGCCAAGGACTTGATCTTCCTGAGGAAGAAGGCCTGCATGATGAACAAGATTGAGCTGAGGCTAGCTGCATGATGCTGAAAACCAGAACTGCAATTTTAAAAAAGAATTTCAAGTGACCCAGTTATGCCAGCATCCCCACAATCTAAGATAGTGAAACATAATCTTTATGTGAGGCTGTGCCAGAGTAGGAAACTTTTCCTTGCCAAAAACCCAATCAAAGGGATGAAGAGAGGTCCCACTACTTTGTGCCAAATCTCGGAAAAAAGAGAGAAAAGGTTCCTGGCCAATGGACATGAAATAAATCCTCTCCCTTGTCTCTTCTCTTTAGCCTTCTCTTGTCACCTCTCTCCAACATGCCCCTGCCCGGCCCCCCACCCCTGGCGCTGAGAACTCTCCTCTATTCTCTCTCTTCTCTCTTCCCTTTAGTCTTCTTTTCTCTCTCTCTCCTCTATCTCTTCTCTCCAAGACTCTTCCCCCTCTTCTTTTTCTCTCTTCTTTCCAGTAAGTCCCCATTTTCCCCACTCTTCCTCTCTCTGCAATTCTCTAGACTTTTTATTTCTAGAGAAAAGAAAATCTATTAATAATACTTCCTCTTTGTGCCTTTCTCCAGACTTCTCTAGTGTCTATAGAGAAATTCTCATTTTTCTCAACACTTTCTCTCTATACATTTTCTCTAGACTTCTCCATTCTCTCCAAGACTTCTTCAGACTTCTCCCTGTTTAGAATTTTTCTCTCTACATTTTTTCAGCCTTCTTCTTTTGGTATTCTGTCTAGTCTTCTGCAGATTTTCTCGCATGTCTTCTCCCTGCGGACTTCTTCTCTTTGCATTTTCTCCAGACTTCTTTTCAGACTCTTTTTTTTTTCTAGACTTTGTGCATTTTCTCCACGTCTCTAAACTTTTCTGTAGCATTTCCTAGACATTTCTCCAGACTTTTGCATCTTCTTCTAACTTTCCTCCAGACTTTTCTGCAACACCTTTAAGACTGTTTTTTTTGTAGCATTTCCCGGCATCTCTATAGCATTCGAAAGACTTATTGGGTGTTCAAAGATTTTTTGAAGAGGGTTATTTGTTACACTACTACCTCTTTAGTGCACTTGGTGATGTGGATTGCTTGTAGGAGAAGATCATGTGTGTAGTCTGTAGCTTAAGATGGTAATAGGGTTGGTTTGTTGTCAGTAAATCATCAAGTTATGTGTTGATAGGCAGCAATATTTAAAGTTATTGACGTAACAAAACGTCAAAACTAATTCTAACTAGGATAGTACACAAAGTATGTATCGAAGCTCCCTGCCGTCATGCACGCTTGCTCTCCCACCCCCAAGTGATCCCCTCACTGACATGCCGCTGACAGCAACTGTTGCCGCTGGACCAGCTATCGACTGTGGCTGTCCCGCTTGTGGACCACCTGTCGCCTGTGGACCAGTCGTCGACTGCGCCCCCCCCCCCCCCCCCCCCCCCCCTCCCCCCCCCCAGTTTGCTCCCTTCCTTTGAAGCAACTTTCCCCCCTACTGGGAGCAAGCAACGTGATTGGCAGGTCCTCAGCAAGGATGCGCAATGGAAACCTTTGGTTAGACGCCGGTGCATTCTGCGAGTGCCCCCTAGTCAAACACCTTGCCTGTTGTCCTCTTTGAGGAACAACTCTTAGCCGTCTGTGCCACAGAGCTAGAGCTAAAGAAAACAATGATCTTTGGTCAGGTAGTAGGACACTCACCATCCAGGGCCCAACTTCGGGATTGGCTCCACTCTACACTGAGCATCGGCATAGTGCAGATCGTGGAGGCGGTTCTAATGGGCCAAGGGATCTTCATGGTACGACTCACCTCAGTAGACGTAGCCTGAGAGCTATTGGCTAGCTCACCCTATGCCTCCACGAAGGGGGTAATCTAAATGGTTCCTTGGCATAGTGGCTTCATAGTGGAGGCATTCGCACTCCTCAATAGGTTCCTTAGACACCCGGTCATCCTACTCTTCCCAAGACTGGCAATAGAGTATCGCTAGTTATTGGGAGACTTTGGACGGCTCTTCGGCATTGTCCTCCCCGCCTCTTTTGCAGACATAGTGACAGCCGCCGCAGGAGTCCCAAAGGTAGGGGTGGCAATGAAAGATACAAAGAATATACCAAAGTTTCTAGAGATCGAGGCAGGCAGATTCTCTTTCAAGCAGCAGGTTATTGTGATCATGCAGCCTGGGTAGTGCCTGCGTTGCCATGATTTTGGGCATCAGGCAGGAGAGTGCATGCGCTTCGGAGTCAAGGTGGCTTCGGTAACAGGCCCACAGCTGGATGCGGATGGCTTTACAAGAGTCTAGAGATGATAGAGAGGGAGACGGTAGGGGGGTCATAGTCAGCCCCTTAGACACAGCCACGACAGCAGGGTGCAGGAGGGCGAGCGTCGCGCCCGCCCCCCCCCCCCCCCCGCCCCTTCACACACACAGCCACTAGTTCATCCGTCCATTATGCGCGTCACATCTTCTTGTGACAGGCGCAATTGCTACCATAGGAGTTTTTTCGCAGTGGATCGTGGTCTTACCTGACAGTTGCGAAGTGCGGAGAGTTTCCACTACCCTTGAAAGTGGGAATCTTCGTGGTACGCAAGTCAAGGAGCGGCAAGGTCCATCTACTAGCACCACCGGATGGACCAAACTACGCCTTCTTCGTTCAGACCTCTCACACAGGAGATTGGTCGATGGCTCAGATAGAAGGGATGAAGAGCCAGGTGGCAGACCACATTTCCCATTGGATGGGAGAAGGTGGACTGACACTTTTCTCCTAGTAGTGGCCAGGTTGCATGATGGATATCAACTGGTGGGTTGGGGCCGAGTCCCACATCTGAGCATTATCTTTCGAGCCTCCTTGTAGTGGAGAGCTTCAATGGATGTGATTGAGTGGCCCTCGGCATAGGCGGCCCGTTTCTATCAATTCTATCAGTGTATAGAGTCTCGCCTTTCAGCTAGGTTGATAGATGCCATGGTGGTACCACCAGGTGCATTTATCACCCCCATGGTCCGCCCAAGGGCCACCATGGGGGAATGGAGTTCACTGCCCAGGCCTGCACCAAAGTGTATCCGCATGCTCCATAGCTCCTCTTCTTCATCGGCAGCTTCCACACTAAACAAATGTTTGTTCGGTCAGTCAAAGGTTTCCCCATGAGTTTGCATCTTGCATCTTGGAATGTGAATACTCTCCACTACAGTGGAGCACATGGTTCTAGGAAGTTGATTGTTCGGCAGGAGCTGCAGCCTACCCTTGCCGGACGGATCGACATCTTACTTTTATAGGAGCACAAGCTCACTCCCGCCCAAGCCCAGCAGGTAGGGAAGGTACTCCCAGGTAGTTCAAACACTTACTAGGAGCATGTTATCGGTTCCCACGGCAGGAGTGGAGGCGTATGCACCTCTATTGGCCCGAGCCTCACCGCCTATGTGCGGAACCACGAGACGATTGTGGCAGGAAGAGTCCTCTGGATCAGATTGGACATTGGGGACTTGTGCCTTGGAGTCCTCAATGTCTATGGCCCTATTGAGGTTAGGGCACGCAGTAAGTTCTGGGTGCCCTAACCTCAATGTCTATGCCCCTATTGAGGTTAGGGCACGCCTTGGAGTCCTCAATGTCTATGCCCCTACTGAGGTTAGGGCATGCGAGTCCTCAATGTCTATGCCCCTACTGAGGTTAGGGCATGCAACAAGTTTTGGGTGGAGATCGCAGTAGGATTCCCAAAGGTGGACTCTTGGATTGTTGGAGGAGACTTCAACAACCTGGAAGCCTGATAGGACCCACAGGGCAGAGGCAGAAACTACCAGGGCATGGTTGGGGAGGAGTAGGAGGCATGGGAGGTCTTCTTACTGACAGTAGGAGCACGCGATGCTTGGAGAGACCCAGCTTTCCATAGGAGGGACAGTTCGTTGGATTTCTCTTGGGGATACAGGTGGCTAGGAGGAGACCTATTGGAGCATCTGGATAGGTTTTATGTGGGAGAGTGGGGATGCTCTTGCGGAGGCCAGGTAGGCCAGTTGGCTGGCACCACTTTGTCCTATCATTGCTCGGTTCTCCTGACACTTGGTCGTAAACACACGATCGTGTCGGATCCCTGTTTTAATCTACAGGAGGGAGGAGGTGAAGAGTCAGATTGAGCAGATTTGGAAAAGAGAGTGGGGCAGCAGGGATCGGATTGCAGAAGAGGTTGTAGAGGTCCTAGCTGAGTCGAGTAGTATCTGTTAGGAGGTAGCCCTACATGCTAGGCAGTAGAGCTGGGAGGAGGAGAGAGCACTTCGGCGGGACCTAGCAGCCATGCAGACATTACTACAAGGGGCACCAAGGGATCCCATCCTCCATGCACAGGAGGTGCGCGCATGAGCAGCCATCGCCGGCCTAGAGGACACGCGCTCCGACTTCTTATTCTACACCTCAACAGCCTTCTTGGTGGGGAAGGGGGACATGATGTGCAGGGAGTTTTTCCAGGTGCATCAGCCCCACACCTCAGGGGAGCAGATACCCAGTCTTTAGGATCAGTATGGGAGGATTCACTCTAGCCCAGACGAGGTGATGTTGGAGATTGCCACTGACTACTACAGACGTCTTTTTCAGCAGGAGATGGCCTCAGCCAGAGGACAACGATGTAGACAGCAGGTGTGGGATCACATCCCGTCCCTCGTCACAGAGGAGATGGGACGCTCGCTTCTAGCCTCCTTTACAAAGAAGGAACTAGAGGAGGCTTTCCATACACAGGACGGGCAGAAATGCTCTGGAGAGGATGGCCTCTCTAAGGCCTTCTTCACTACCTACTGGGAGGTGGTTAAGGACCCCTTACTTCTGGCCTTGTAGTAGATTTTCCAGCTCAAGACAGATGCCAAGGAGTCTATCGGCAGGTCTTATCAATCTCCTCCCCAAAGGGAAAGACCGTTTGGAGCTATCTCAGTAGTGGAGATCGATTACCCTATTGTCAGTGGCCTATTAGGCACTGGCAAAGATGATTGGTAGGCAACTCCGCCTTGTGCTTCCAGACATTATTCATGACACATACATAGACTTTGTCCAGGATAGGAGCATCCTAGACAATGTCTTCACCTTCTTTGAGGCAACAGAGCGGGCCCAACACAATGGTTAGGGACTGGCGGTACTACTCTTGGACTTCGAGAAAGCCTATGATAGGGTGGACTGGGACTTCTTAGAGGGCACCATGGTGAGGTTGGCGGGGTCTTTGCACTTCACAGATTAGCTACTCTTATAGGTGGCAGGCAAGGGGAGGAGTTTCGGTTGGAGAGATCGGTCCAGCAGGGCTGCCCTCTGGCCCCGTATCTGTTCCTACTCTTTGCAGATGGGATGTCTCACTTTCTCAGGTCATGTGTGAGCGGGTTACACGGCCTCCGACTTCCGGTGAGAGAGGAGACAGAGCTGTTTGACTAAGAGTATGCAGATGATACAACACTCTACATAGAGGACGATGAGCTGATGTTGGAGAGAGAGAGACTAGCTCTCGAGGTGTTTTGCATAGCAGTGGGAGCGAAAATCAACTGCTGGCGAAAGTCGGTTGGCTTGCCTACAAACCTGGACTCTAGCACCGAGTGGGGCGTCCACTTGGGATTTAGATGGGTGGCAAAGGGAAGATCGTCCGCTACCTAGGGTTCCAGATGGGACTCAACACCACTCTAGTCCAGCAGTTTCTTCCAGTCCTCGACTGTATTTGGAGGAAGCTGACCTACTGGAGTATAGCTCGCCTTTCCCTAGCGGGCCGAGTACTGGTGGTCAACCAGGTCCTTCTAGTGACAGCTTGGTACATTGCCTCGTATTGGTGTTTCTTCTCGTCCTGCGTATTTCACTTTGCCGCCTAGTGTGAAACTTCCTTTGGGCCAGGTCAGATGGTTCCAGGGACTCTAGGGCCAAGGTGGCGTGGGCGAGGGCTTGGGATCATAGACCCAGAGTATCAGAGCATGGCCGTTTTGGGCAAGCTAGTAGTTCGTGGTCTCACACCAGGCGGGTAGACCTGGAAGGTCCTAGTGCAGGAAGGTCTACAGTAGTGTAGATTGAGGCTTGCGGTGATTGGAGGCTGTCCTTGAGATGGATATTCACGACGTCCTAGATCATGCCCCCTAGATTGTGCTTCCTACGCAGCATATTTTGTCTATGGTAGGGCCTTCGTAAGGTCCTAATGCACAGCTCCCCAGGCTGCCAGGAGGAGGTTGATCGCCAGCCGGTGATCTAGAACTCCCAGGTCAGAGATCAGGATGGGGTACAGTTTGGCAAGCGCCCCCACATCCAGTGGGCTGGTTGGGAAGCTGGCCCAGCTCGTACCATCAGGACGTGGCATGAGGTGTATAGGATGGTGGACTAGGAGGTGTTGTAGCAGGTATCAAGCTGCTAGGGAGAAGTTGAGTTGAGAAGAAAGGAGATTGACGCAACAATACCTCAGGAGTGGCTTGATCCCTCGAGATGAGAGCCGGCAAAGCCCGGTGAGGTATGGGCTGCTAGGTTTTCACCAACAAGTATTACCCTATAGGTGGCAGGTAGAGTGGGCGGCGCCCCACATGGGACTTTCTTCACTACGCACGAGGGGGGGGCGTTTGGACCTCGACAAGGGGCAGCAGGATGAGGGCATAGTTGCTCTTTCATGGAGAAGGATTCGGGTGGTTGGCCTCGAGGGGAAGACATGGCGACTCGACCCTTATGTGTTCTTAGAGGAGCTCCAAGAGTAGTGCCTCTGGATATGGGAGGGCAAGCCACTTGATGAGCTGGAGTGGGACCCGGGAGAGTGGCTATGGCCGGCCAGTGCGGTCGCCAAGAAGCCATCGAGGTTCCTGGAGTACACAGCCAAGATTGGCAGACACGTACTAATGCAAGAGGACATGGATTGGGCGCTGTCGCGCAGTAGATACTGGGCAGAGCATGCCTATGGGATAGTTGGAGGTGAGGAGGGTATCGTATTTTTTATGGCTGTTGGAACATGGTGGTCTGGCGGTGGAGAGTTGGTTAGCCGAGATGCAGAAGGATGGAGGTTGTAAACACTGCAAGGATGGAGGTTGTAAACGCTGCACATAGTAGCTTCTCGAAACTCTAAAGCACTGCCTTCGGTTGTGTGAGGCGGCGCAGCTCGTGTGGAGGCGAGCATGCTGCATTCTCCGCCGTATAGCACCTAGCCTTGGATGTATCTCATGGGGAGCTGTCTACTGGTAGGCAGTCAGCCTGGGCAGTCACCTTCTGTATGAGACTGGGATGCATGACACGATATTCTTTATTGAGGTTGGGTCATGTGCAGTGGTCGGCTTGGAGGCCCTACCCGTCCGCCAAGTATTGGAGCCCATAGTAGACCGCTTTGAGGTATGGGAGATCGTAGGGAGTCTTACTGAATGGCACATCTAGAAAAAGCGCAGTGTTAGGAGGTTTTTAGCAGGGAGAGACTTTCAGTACAGGTGACTCTAGCAAAGCTCTGGACCTCCATCATCCACTCCCTCTGCGGGCGTTGGGACCAGGTGCAGAGTCTTGAGCTCATCAGGTGCTCCGTTCTCATTTCATGCGCACTTGGGGCGGCCAGGACCTGTTTTTCATGATGCAGGCAGGCAGCTCCAGATGGCGATATACCCCCCATACATGATATATTTGTGACTGTGCATCAGCTCCAGCTAGTCTGTTGAGCATGAGCACTTCTTTGTATTCAGGTTTTTCTGAAGTAATATAATTAGCCACACTTTATTTGCAAAAAAAAAACGTGTCCATGGCAGGTTTCAGGCGTGGGGAAGTACCACATCTTAACTTGGGAGAGCTGGGGAGCAGCCCGCTTGCCCAAAGCAACCCCCTTGCTTCAAGAAGGCCCCCTGCTTCTGCTCGACAAGTACATGAATGAAGTCCAAAGCCTGACGAAACATGAGGAAAATGATTGAACTGCTGACCTGCCTGACCCGACAGCCCTGACAACACTGGTCCTGACCTGTGCACATCAATCATCTGTTTCTCTGTAGGCCTATAGGCCATGCCTGTCTGCCAGTTGCATGCTCTAGCACTTGCTCATGTTCCTCTTGATTGCCTATTCTCAGCTAGATGTGGACTTTGTCGGGCCACTAAATTTAGGGTTTCATTTAATCCATAATTGAGTATCTTTAATCCAGCCCCAAAGGCACATGAATGCTAATTAAATTAAATGGCATATTTTTGGTAGTAGATCAAATGCACTCCCAATCCTCTCGAAATAGGAGCCTAGTGAGTGCATCCCTCATCCACAATCATTATTCCAGCCAGCTACCATCAGCCATCAGCTTGCCCACTGTTGTCTACACCACTCCACCTGTGAATACCTCATTTCATGGTGCTATCCCAGCTGATTGAGCAATCTTCTAGCTAGGCGTATTGATCTAGAGTGTGTCCCACACATCATTGCCAAAAACACCTTGCTTACTTGTCCCACATCAGTTGTCAGCCAGCAGGCAACCTGTTGCATGGCAGTTTCCAGCTGTGTTTCCAGCTGAACTTCAGTCTCTCCACTTCTGCCAGCTGCCAGCTTCTCGGAGTCTCTCAGCTGCTCTACAGCATCAGAAACCCTACATTTTACTGCTGACACAGGCCACCCAGCATCAGGTGACCGTCGTGCAGCTGTCGCCATCAGTTTCCAGCCTGCTTTTTGCTGCCAGCCCATCATCAAGATTGCTGAACACTGCTTTTTTCTGCCAGGCCAGCTGCCCTGCTGTTGCCCATCATGCTGCTGATCGGATCAGGTGACATCATCATCTATTGAGCCAGATTGGCGTTTTTAGCATTCTGAGATGGCTCTTAGCTGAGACCACTTCTCTGACATCATCAGAGACTGCCGACTGGGTTTTGGATCTGTTTGATGTATGACACACTCTTGATGCTCTCATCATGTCCCCAAGTCCTCTTCTAGCTCACCTCATCCTTTGTCCGCCTGAGACATGGAGGTTTGAGGTCCATTGTATCATACCGGCATATTCTAATTAGTCATTGACTCATTCTTCATGTTGAGTTCTCTTGCTTTCACTCCATCTTCTCATACACTTTGAGTTGTCTATCTCCATTCAAAAATGTCTCTACAGACTCCACCGTCAAAGTCCTCAAAAAGTAATACTGGAAGAGGGCAAGCGGCCTCATGTACAAGAACTAGCTTGGACATGGAAGCAAGTTGCCTCACAGAGAGGAACTCACTTGAGACATGGATGATGGAAGTCAAAATGGAAGTCATCAATCAAGAATGGAAGGGGGTTGTTGGTAAAATTGGGATTCAAGGAGGTGGAGTTGGTTGATGCAACTATCCAAGAGGAGAACATGAAGCAAGCAAGGAGATTCGACGTAAGAAGAATTGGCATTTATTAGGAAGGCACCTTGCTTAAAGATGGAAAGCACCCATGTGAAAATTGAGGATACAAACAAGAATATCCCCTCCCATTCCCCAAAAGATGGAGAGTGGGGAAGATCTCACATGTCACATGCACAAATTTTACAATTTGAAGATGAGACCAAGAGAGTTGCCTTCCTCAAGAGAGAGGGCTGTTTTGTGGGGATTGAAGGGCATACTCGTCTACCTTGATGAGGATATCATATAAACTCTAAGTAAAACACAGAACCTATGAATGCCAAAAGTAAGAGAAGGGAGAGTGCAAGGGAAGAAAGTAATGTATAGAAATTGCCATGCCATGATGGCAAGGTGGTCATGAAGGGATATGCAACCTAAGGTTGCTTTAGGATTCAGGATAGCAAGCTCAAGAAAGAATGATCCATGTTGTTAGATCGTTGAAATGATATCACAACATCTAAAAAGCCATCAATTAGCTTTATATATTTGGAATGGCGATCACAATTCCAACACGATGGGCACTGAGCTGGTTTAGCAATCAGGTAATCCCAAACCAAGTATACACAAAGGGTTTGACTGCCAAGGCAAACTGTAGAGTTGGCATACACAAGCATCCCAACCTAAAGCTGGAGGACTCCAAATCAGTGCCTAATGCCTGAGATGAATTATTGGATTTTGCAAGCTGCACACATGAAGTTAAAAGAGTGGGCAAGTGGGTCAATGAGAGGCTGCTGTATTAAAATGACTGAACTGAAGGTACGAACTCAAAATTCTTGGATGTAAATATCTATTGCTAAGACAAAAAATATAAGTGTGCTTACACAGGAAAGAAATAACCTACTAAATGAGGGTAAGAATTCTGGAAGGAAATGCATGTTTGCATTTCAATTCTTACAGGTAAATGTGTATATCTTCTTTGCCAATGTTACCAAGCACTTGTATATTGCCAAGAGAACAGATTCTCTTGTTCAGTTATTTAGGTTTGCTTCAACCTGCATAAGTAAGTTGGCTTTCTTGCAGATTCGAGTCAGTGTGTATGAAGTTGTAGGGTAAGAGCCTTTCGTGAAGAGGCTATGGGCCTAAGGGGCTCAGACTTGGAAGCAATAAGCTGGTGCAGGTGCCAGAAAGCGATTGCTAAGGCTAGGATGGGAGTGATTCACATCCACACATGATTTATCATAGGCTATTGGTCCAGATCCCTTATTCCCGTATTGCATTGGACAGATTCATAGGCAGTTTTATAGAGATGAAAATGTCAGGACATGGATTTCATATGGCTTGATGCAGGTGGACAGCAGGACATTTGGTCAATAGAGGAGGGTTTGTGGAGATTTTCCCTTACATCAAGAGACCCTTTGTACAAGCAATAGAACATTCCAGCAGTACTATAAAGCTTCAAAAAATTTGCATTAAAGAAAAAACTGTGTATGTATTCATATGAAACAATTCTTGCCTTTGAAATGCTTAGGTGCTCTTATTAAAAGAGATCAATAATGCAAATTGTTTTCAGCCATGTGTCTGTATTTACATGCTGTAGGCCCATATATATGGCATTTACGATAATGATGAAGCTATGGATTATACTTTCAAAGGATCAGATGTGTGTGCAGCATTTCTTGCCAATGTAAATTCGGTGAAAGCTGCAAAAGTGCATTTCAATGGGAAAACTTTTGAACTACCTCCGTGGTCTGTTAGCATATTACCTGACTGCAAGAATGTGGCATTCAATACTGCAAAGGTGTGCTTCTCAAAAGTCATCTGACAATTTCTTCTTGTTTTACATGTGAGATGTGCTTCTGTAACATATTAGTAGGTTACATGTGAGATGTGCTTCTGTAACATATTAGTAGGGTTCATGCGTGTGACAAAACACTTTTTCTGGTTATTTTTTGGGTGATGTTCTACCCTTGTCAGTCACGTGTGCTTGATTTGGTAGCAAAATGCTCAAAAATAATAGTTAACATCAACATGAATCAAAATTATCAATAACATCAGGTTTATTATATGGAAATTTTATAAGCCCCATAAACATCATACAATGGAGTGTCACAATGCTCTATAAGAACAGACACTCTTGATTTAGAATTGTTGGGGGTGGGGCACCAAATTTGTACTCCACCACAGAGACTCTCTAGGATCTGGACAGAGACTATTTATATGCTCTATGTGAGAATGAGAGGCTGCAGGGCGACTTTGAGAGATGAGGAGAGACTCATTTATGTGTACATGGGATTCTAGCACCTGCTTTTGCTTAGAGCTACATATGGACACCCAACCAATGTATCTAATGTATGTGGTAGTCCATTAGAAGACGTTATTTGTATGATGTATTTTATCTTCGGGATTTCTTTTGAGGTGCATAATAGACAATGTTTTCATGGTAGAAAGAAGAGGTTCCAAATTTGTAATGCAATTTCCTAAGTTGTCATTTCACAAGTTCATACTATAGTTGAACGAAACTCAGAAACAAAATGTGAACAGAAATGAACATGGAAATGGAAACAATAGTGTTTTAGAAGAGGAAAGCAGAAACACGATGTCATCAAGTATTGGGAGAGAAGAGAGGAAGTGGGGGAAATGTGTAAAGAGAGAAAGGGACCGGACAGATCATGGTTTCAGCGGGCCTGGTCCTCCCTAATGTGGATGCTCCTTGGCTGGATATTGTTCTCTTCCATGGCTTAAACTAGCTAAACCAACATGAATCATTGGAAGATGTCACTAGGTGAAGGTTTTACATGCTGCAGCTTCAGAGGCATTCCCATGTAAGATGGGCTCTACGGCAATACGCAGATGTGCTGCCCCTCAAAATACTTGGTATGATGATGAGTGCTGACAGCCTCTACAGAGGGATATTACACTAGAGACATGCACACACACAAGCAGGCACAGAATGTCTTTCATTGTATTGTGTGGAAAAAGAAGAGAGATTATTTAGGCAATCTAGAGTCAGAGATGTATTAGCTCTTTTTGAGCGGAGACAGCAAGAAGGCATGGAGGAAATTTCATGGGAGACATCCTCCAATTCAGTTGACATCACCTACGGTATGGCATGAACATGCTAGGGCATTGTATGATGTTCCATCACAAGAGCAGATACTCTGTCCATCAAATTCTAGGCAACACAGTGTGGTTTCTTTATTGAAAGGATGGTGAGACATGCCATTTGGAGGTTGAATAATGGGGGAGCACATGATCAAGATGGCCTTGTGGCAGAGCATTTTTCACATGCATGTTATACACTGGCCCCAATCTTTGCGAATCTCTTCAATAGAGCCGTATGTGAGGGGTTTCTAGTAAGTTGGTGTGACCACACAATAGTGCCGATTTTAAAGAGTGGAGATCCATTGGTTGTTAACAACTAGGGTACTATTATGATTGGCCATATGCTAGCAAAGATATATGCCTCTATTGTGGAGCATGAGTTGAGTTGGTGGGCTGAAACAAAGAAAATACGGTCTTCAGGACAAGTTGGATTTTACCACGAATACAACACGCTAGACCATATATTCATGCTAAGGGCCTTGATTGAGGGATGATCACGGAGGCAAAAAATCTATTGTTGTTTTGTGGATTTCCTCAAGGCTTTTGATACCATACCATGTGCAAGACTCATGCAAAGGTTGCAAGCCATTGGGGTCCCAGAGGATATGTAGGGGTGTATGTATACATTGTATGAAACTGTGACAGAGAGAGTACAAGTGCTTGGAGGCACAACAAACTCAGTGTCTAGCATGGTTAGTGTAAAGCAAGGATGTCCCCTCTCTCCTTTGCTGTTTGGATTATACATCGATGAGATTTTTGATTACATACAAAGATGGGGTGGTGTGGGAGCTAGCTTGGTTGGGTTACTGATACCAATTTTGTTATATGCAAATGATATGGTGCTTATCTCAAATCCACCTCAAGGACTACAACGACATTTGGATGCATTGCATGTGTTCTGTGAAGATAAAGGTCTCAAGGTTAATCTTGGAAAGACTAAAATTATGGACTTTAACACCTTGGTAGCTTGGGTGACACACTCAAAGCATTACTCTATGTATGACGGTCAGCGTGTGGAAATGGTTAGACAATATGTATACCTTGGGGTCACTTTCAAAGGACCACAGTTTTCATGGAAGGAAACTTCATAGGCTAGGCTTGCACGGACATATGCAACTTTGGGTACCCTAGAGCAGCAGTGTGCACACATACAGTTTCAAGAGCCTCGTACCGAATTGTGGCTTTTTGATACTTTAGTTATGCCTACACTACTCTATGGGGCAGCCATTTGGAGCCCAAGCCTTTATCATACTAGACGGATGCCACTTATGGATTGTGATGGACCAGAAGCACAACATTATGATGGCTGGGAACATATGGAAAGACCGTTGGTCATGATTATAGCACATATGATAAGGGCAAAAGCCTCGGTACCACAAGAGATCATCCGAGCAGAATTGGGCAGTGCACCCATGGTAGTTAAGGCATTATTCTAAGCAATTGCTTTCCTCCAAAGGATATGACAGCTCCCTAAAGATGGATACCCTAGACTAGCCCTAGAGTCTTCAAGACAGCTTGACACAGAGGGAGATATTTAGTGTTGGTATGCATATATGAGCACGTGGATGAACTTACATGGCATGAGTACAGATAGATTGCCACCGTTCGATTATAGCCTTGATTGCCCTACTTTGAGTCTCAGTTGTGTAGAGCTGAATAGTGTGATCAGAGCAGACATCACTAAAGTGGAGACAGGAAGGACTTGGTCCAAGCCCCCTTTCCCATTAGGCATGAAAATGGCACAATACCAATGTCACTTCTTGCAGCTTTCTCATGATGGTTTCATAGTGAGGCCAAGATACATGGATGCTCAACTTTCTCATGGACCCCGAGTTGCTATTGGTTAGATTCGTACTTCATCGCATCAGTTGATGATTGAGATAGGTCGATGGAGCCATATTGCAACCAATGTGAGGATGTGCCAGCTTTGTGGATGGGAACCGGAAATGGAGGAGCACAACATTTGTAGATAGACTGTATACTATGATATCCGAGGCCGCTATCGTTGCCTCTTCAAGGAGGGCTTTGGACCATTGAGATAGGTGATGGACTATGAAGACCAAAGATGTTTGGGCGTTTTCTTATTGGAGCTCCAGCGGCAGTGCAGAGCAATATTGTTAGAGGATAGGAGGCGACCCTAGTCTCATTCACCCCTCCAGAGAGCAGTTACTAACTTTTTCAATGTAGCTGAACCTTAGCCGCTGCCGCCCTTGACACTACAAATCCTACTGATAGGCGTCATCGAGGGACATCATCAGGTGGCGTCACAGTTGACAGAGCTACAGCATTATGCAAAGTACGATGCCCTAAAGTACCTACTCAGCAACATAGGCGTACCCATATGCATCACATTCACATTACGATTGCGTGTTACAGATGCAGATTGTTGCGTTGACTCAGTCAGAGGTAGATTGTAGAGTCTTGGTGGATTCCATAGACTGAGGGGGAGATACTCTTTTTTTTTTTGCAAGTAAAATGTTGTTGATTATATTACTCAAGAAAAAACTGATTACAACGGAGTGCTTATGCTCAACAGACTAGTTGGAGCTGGTGCAAAGTCACAAATACATCATGTATACAAGCCTCTCAAAGCGGTCTAGGGGGGACGGGGGCAAGAAGCCAAGGGGGGGGGGGGTGTAACTCCACCTAGGGCTGCCTACCTACATCACCAAAAACAGATCCTGGCCTCCCCAAGTGCGCATGAAGTGACCTCGGAGCTCCTGGCGAGCCCGACTAGCCCTACACTTGATCCCATTGCCCACAGAGGGAGTGGATGATGGAGGTCCAGAGCTCAGCTAAGGTCGCCTGTGCTGAATCTCCACCGAAAGCCACTTGATACTGCGCCTTCCAGATATGCCATCCAGTAAGACTCCCTATGATCTCCCATACCTCTGAGCGGTCTGTTGTGGGTTCGAGTACCTGGCGGATAGGTAGAGCCTCCAAACCGACCACTGTGCACGACCCTGCCTCAATAATGAATATCGTGTCTTGCATCCCGGCCTCATACAGAAGGTGACGGCCCTGGCTAACTGCCTTCCATCAGAATGCTCCCCATGAGATACATCCAAGGTTGGGTGCTATATAGCGGAGGATGCGGCATGCTCCTCTCCACACGAGCTATGCCGCTGCACACAATCAAAGCTTTGGGGATTCCAGAGGCTGCTGTGTGCAGCGTTTACAACCTCCCTCCTTCTGCATTTGGGCTAACCAACTCCCCACCGCCAGGCCTCCACGTGCCACCAGCCATAGGAAATACGATTCCCTCCTTGGCCTCCAGCTATCCCATAGGCAACGCGAGAAGGTCCGTTGGAAAGCCTCTGTGATGCTATGCTCATCCAGTGCCTGCTATGCGATGGCGCCCGATCCATGTCCTCCTACATCATTACGTGTCTGCCAATCCTAGCTGTGTACTCCAAGAACCTCGGTGGCTTCTTGGTGGCTGTAGTGGCCAGCCATAGCCACTCTTTCGGATCCCACTCTAGCTCATCAAGTGGCCTACCCTCCCGAATCCAGAGGCGCCACTCCTTGAGCTCCTCCCAGAAGACATAAGGGTCTAGCCGCCATGTCTTCCCTAGAAGGCCAATCACTTGAATCCTCCTCCATGGAAGGACAACTATCCCCTCATCCTGCTGCCCTCTGTAGTTGCCCCTCCTCCTGTACGGTGATGAAAGTCCCATATGGGATGCCTCCTACTCTACCTGCGGCCTGTAGGGGGATACTTGTTGGTGAAAACCTAGTGGCCTATACCTCCTCGGGCTCTACCGGCTCTCGTCTCGGGGGGCGAGCCACTCCTAAGGTATTGTTGCGTCTATCTCCCTCCTCCTCAACTCAACTTTTCTCTAGCAACTTGATGCCCGCTGCAAGACCTCGTCCATCATCCTGTACACCTCCTGCCATGTCCTGATGGTACGAGCCGGGCCGGCCTCCCACCCAGCCCACTGGATGTGGGAGTGCTCAAGAACCTGTATCCCCTCCTGATCTTTGGCCTAGGGGTTCCAAATCACCAAGTGGTAGTCTATCTCCTCTTGGCAGCTTGGGGGATTCTGGATTAGGGCCTTATGGAGGCCCTGCCACACACGAAGCAAATTGTGTAGGAAGGGAGATCTGGGGGGGGTGATTTGGGCTGTCATAAAGATCCATCTTAGGGACAGCCTCCAGTCACCGTGAAGCTTCGGTCTACACTCTTGGAGACCCTCCTGCTAGAGAACGTTCCAGGTCTGCCCTCCTAGTGTGAGGCCGCGAACTACTAGCGTGCCCAAGAGGGCCATACTCTGGTACTCTGGATCTATGATCCCAAGCCCTCCCTCTGATCAATGCCGGATGATGGTCGCCCACACCACCTTGGCTCGGGAATACCTGGTGCCGTTTGACCCAGCCCAAAGGAAGTTCTGCATCAAGCGGCAAAGGTGTACTTCATCGGATGAGGCGAAGCACCAATAGGAGGCAATGTGCCAAGCTGTCGCTAAGAGGACATGGTTAACCACTAGGGCTCGGTCTGCTAGGGAAAGGCGAGTGGTACTCTAGTAGGGGCCAAATAGAGTCAAGGACTAGAAGAAACTATTGGGCGGGAGTAATGTCGAGTCCCACCTGGAACCCTAGGTAACGGACAGTTTGCCCTCTCCACACCCATCTAAATCCCAAGTGAACGCCCCACTGCGTGCTAGAGTCCGGGTCTATGAGGAAACCAACGGACTTTCGCCAGTTGATTTTCACTCCCGTTGCAGTATAGAACACCTCGAGAGCCAGTCTCACTCTCTCCAGTATCAACTCATTGTCCTCTACTTAGAGTGTTGTATCATTTGTATACTTTGAGTCTAACAGCTCCGTCTCCTCTCTCATTGGAAGTCGGAGGTCATGTAACCCACTCACATGTGACCTGAGGAAGTGAGACATCGCCTTTTGCAAAGAGTAAGAACAGGTACGGGGCTAGGGGGAAACCTTGCCGGATCGATCTCTCTAGTCGAAACTCCTCCCCTTGCTTGCCACCTATGAGAGAACCCTACTAGTGGCCAATCTGTGAAGTGCTGAGACCCCACGGATCCATGCCTGGGGGAGGCCCAACCTCACCATAGTGTCCTCTAGCTCCAATCAGTCTCCCCCTTTGGGGAGGAGACTGATAAGACCTGACGAAAGACTCCCTAGCATCCATCCAGAAGTGAAAATCTCCTGGAAGGCGAGCAGTAAGGGGTTCTTCACCACCTCCTAGTAGGTAGTGAAGAAGGCCTTAGAGAGGCCATCCTCTCCCAGGCATTTCTGCCCATCCTGTGTATGGAAAACCTTCTCTAGTTTCTTCTCTGTGAAGGGGGCTAGGAGGGAGCGTCCCATCTCCTCTGTGACGAGGGACGGGATGTGATCCTAGACCTGTTGTCTACATCGCTGTCTTGTAGCTCAAGTTGTCTCCTCTTGGAAAAGGCACCTATAGTAGTCGGTGGCAATCTCCATCACCTCGTCTGGGCTAGAACGAGTCCTCCCATACTAATCCCGAAGACTGCGTATCTGCTCTCCTGAGGTGTGGGGCTGGTGCACTTGGAAAAATTCCTTGCACATCGTGTCTCCTTTCCGTGCCTAGAAGGCTACTAAGGTACGGAAAGAGAACTCCGAGCGCTTGTCATCTAGGTTGGCAATGGCTGCTCGTACGCGCATCTCCTGTGCGTGGAGGATGGGATCCCCTGGTGCCTGCTGTAGTAATCTCTGCATGGCTGCTAGGTCCTATCGGAGTGCTCTGCTGCCTAGCCTGTAAGGATGCCTCCTGACAGATATTGCTCGACTCGGCTAGGACCTTTGCAACTTCCTTTGTGATCTAATCCCTCCTGCCCCACTCCCTAGTCCAAATCTACTCAATCTGTCTCTTCACCCCCTCCCTCCTATAGACCGAGTCAGGGATCTAACAGGATCGTGCGTCTAGGGCAGCTAGTGGGGGGTCCAGTGTCAAGAGAATCGGGCAGTGATCGGACAAAGTGGTACCCGCCAACTGCCCTACCTGGCCTCTACGAGAGCATCCCCACTCTCCCACATAGAACCTTTTTGGCCGCTTTAGCAAGACTCTGCCCACCCGCCTGTATCCCTAGGAGAAGTCTAGCGATCTCTCCCTCCTATGGAAAGCTGGGTCTCTCCAAGCATCGCATGCTCTTGCTGCCAATAAAAAGACCTCTCATGCCTCTTGCTCCTCCCCAGCCATCCCCTGGTAGTTTCTGCCTGTGCCCTGCTGGTCCTCTAAGGCCTCCAGGTTGTTGAAGTCTCCTCCAACAATCCAAGAGTCCACCTTTGGGAGTTCTACTTCGATCTCCACCCAGAACCTGCTGTGTGCCCTAACCTCAATAGGGACATAGACATTGAGGACTCCAAGGCACGAGTCCCCAATATCCAATCTGATCCATAGAACCCTCCCTACCACGATCGTCCCATGGTCTCGTACACAAGTGGTAAAGCTCAGGCGGATGGAGGTGCATACGCCTCCGCTCTTGCGGTGGGCACTAATGGCGTGCTCCTAGTAAGTGTGAAATGCTCGGGACTACCTTCTCTACCTGTTGGGGCTCGGCGGGAGTGAGCTTGTGCTCCTGTATAAGTAAGATGCCCATCTGTCCGACAAGGCAGGTTGCAGCTCCTGCTGAACAATCAACTTCCTAGAACCACGTGCTCCACTGTAGTGGAGGCTATTCACATTCCAGGATGCAAGATGTAGACTCATCGGGATACGTGTGTGACTGACCGAACAAACATTTGTTTAGTGTGGAAGTTGCTGACGAGGAGGAAGAATTTATGAGGTATGCGGATACGCTATGCTATCGGCCTGGATTGTGAGCTCCATTCCCCCATGGTAGCCCTCGAGCGGACCATGGGGGTGATGGATGCGCCTAGTGGTACCACCAGGGCATCTATCAGCCAAGTTGAGAGGTGAGACTTTGTGCACTAGTAGAAACGGGCTGCTTGTGCTAGGGGCCACTCGATCACATCCATCAGGGCTCTCTACTACGGAGGGGCTCGAAAGATAATGCTTAGATGTGGGACCTCAGCCCCAGGCCACCAGTTAATGTCCATCATGCAACCTGGCCACTGTTGGGTGAAAAGTGTGAGTCCACCTTCTCCCGTCCACTGGGAGACGTGATCTGCCACCTGGCTCTTCACCTCCTCCTCTATCTAGGTTAACGTCTAATCTCCTGTGTGAGACGTCTAAAGGAAAAAGACATAGTTTGGTCCATCTAGTGGGGCCAGTAGATGGACCTTGCCATTCCTTGAGTTGCGTACCACAAAGATTCCCACCTCCAGAGGTAGTGGGAACTCTCCACGCTCCACAACTCTCAGGTAAGACTACGGTCCATTGCAAAAGAACTCCTGTGGTAGCAACTGTGCCTGTCTCGAGAAAGTGTGACGGGCGGCTTGGATGGAAGAGATTGTAACTGTGTGTGGGGGGGGGGCTAGACTGTTAGTGAGTGGAGGATGTTGGTGTATGGGTCTCCTCACCTCCTGTGGGGAGGGGGGAACGGGTGGGGGGGGGGGGGGGTTGCCTGTGTTGGGTGGGGATTAGGGGTACTGGTCGGCGGGGATGGTGGAGAGGGGGAGGGTCGAAGGGTGGTGGGATGGTCGGAGGCACCCAGTGGGTGTGGGGGGGGGGGGGGGGGGTAGTAGCTCTAGAGGGGGGGATATCTCGTGGAGGCATAGGGTGAACTATCCACTAACTCTTGGGCTGCATCTGCCGAGGTGAGTCGTACCATGAAGATCCCTTGCCCCATGAGAATTGCCTCCACTATTTGCGCTGTGCCGATGCACAGCGTGGAGTGAAGCCAGTCCCGAAACTGAGCCGTGGATGGGGTGTCCTACGACCTGGACCAAAGATCCCTGTTTCTTTTAGCTCCACGAGCTGCTAAGAGCTGTTCCTCAGAGGGGACTACGCACAAGGTGTTTGACTAGGGGGCACTTGCAGAATGCAGCGGCATTGTGACCAAAGGTTTCCATTGCGCGCCCCTTCTGAGAACCTACCAAACACACTGCTGTACTGCTGGAGGAGGGGGTGTTGTTGCTACAGGTGGAGGGAGCAACTAGGGGGAGCTGTGATAGTGAGGACGGGGGGGGGGTCTATTTTTTGACGGCGGCGGGGCACCAGGCGCCACGGGTGATTGCGTTAGGCTGGAGCCGCACGGGTGGGGGGACCTGGATTTGTAGGGTGAAGGCCAAAGAGTGCATGGGGGGTCATAGTGGCGTCATTGAGTGTGGTGGGCCTGGCACGACCGCCTGGGGGCAGCAGAGGGGAGAAACCAAGGTGGGGAAGGAAGGGGAGGCAGCATGGATGGTTGCAGGTGGGGGTGGAGTCCCCCTGTGAATGGGATGCAGGCCGGGGTGCCAGGAGGCAGTGCAGAGGAGGCAGGCGGCGGGGGGCTCCTTCAGCTGGGTGTGACAAGGACTCATTAGGTAAATCTCATGTGGCCTTGAAACCATCTCCACATTAAGAAGCAGTCTTTCAAATGAGGCCAAGCCTTCTAATGGAAAACCACACAAAAGGCTTTCATGCAGCTGGCTCATGTATCCATTGAAGTTAGCATGGCTTAAGAAAGAAGAGTTAAATCGCAGAGACAGCTTGTGTAAGAGACCCATGAAAGCATCCATAGGCTAACCATGTGCCCACAAGAAAAGAAATGGCTTGCAAAGGTGCCCCAATTGAGCTGAAAAAGCAATGAATGCATGCCAGAGCGGTTTGTATGCACCCAATTAGGCCTCTTGTGGGTAGTGTTCCACAACATACATAAATGGTTCTGATTGGCAGCATGCAATGTAGGTCGCACCAAAATACTGCTAATGGCAGCCATGGCATCCTTCAACAAAGGCCAATATACCAGTGGGGAGCCTTCAACTTCCACCCACATGGGACAGTCATGCTGAAGCAAACGTTGGAAATCTGTGGTAGACATCCAACTAGAACATGAACCAAAGCAACGGTCAAAAAACGAAGGGACCATTGACAATAGATTGTCCCACATCTTAGGAGAATGCAACAATGCTTGGTAAAATCCCCTAGGGCCTACAACACATTCTGCCTGCATCAAGGAAGACAACCATTGATGGAATCTAGCAAGCATTGGAATTCTACCCATAAAGAAGAAGATAATGCCCTTCTCATAAAACTTGGAAAATAAACACAACACTGCCTTGGTATCCATGTTGGTATCTGGGACATCATTCTCAAACTTCTCAAAAATGCTTGAAAGATTTGCTGAACATAATCACCCAACAGTGCGTTCACAAATTCAACTACGTAATCCCAATCCAACTCTTGGGATTCATCATTAGTAGTGGCCGCTAGTGCAAAAGAGTGGACAGTAGTATGCGTCGAAGCAGGAGCCTCTGAGCAACCCATAGCTTCTTCCAAAGCATGCTTGGGATGTTAACCAGCTGGTTGATTATCAGAACAGGGCACAATCTCTTCTGTGCATGGAACCATTTCCTCTTCTTCATCAGCCTTGGACTCTAGACCAAGGGCTGCCATTATTTGATTGACGAATGCAGTATCAAGTCCATCCATTTTCACTTGCACTCTATCCCTCTACTTCTCTTGCCATTGCTTTGTTTGCAGAGTATCACACAACATAGGTCTATCTTGGCGTCTCTTCTATCTGGCTACTACAGCCTGTTTGCTATAGACACCTTGTCCCTTGGAGCAGTCAATCTGCAGGCTCGTTTTTTGGAGCTCCTGTTAGAGTTTGACAGAGACATAGAACGTGTGGCAGTTTAGGTGCATTTTGTTTATTTGTTGGCTTCATGTATGCATTCCTAGGCCAATTATTGCTTTCCACAATCTACCTACACCTGCCAAACATTGTCACTGTCGGCTGGGATTTTTCCATGTGGTAGTCTACGTGTAGTGGAGATTCGATATTCAGCAATGGTAATGGAAATGGTGGAGAGAGAGAGAGAGAGAGAGAGAGAGAGAGAGAGATGTGACTTTTACGGAAAAAAAAAAGAGAGAGATGTGACTAGGCCTAAACGAATGGGGGGAGCAGCTTTGTTGGATGTGAATTTGCATATGAAAGCCTTGAGGTTGGCCCTTTTGCAGGCCTTATGTGTATAGAGGCATCCTTGGTCAGACATTGTAAAGTTTTTCATTGAAAAGACTAGCATCTCTCATGGTAATACGGTTATTCGTGCCTCCTGGTGGCATGTGCTCAACTCCTCGAGGCCAATTAAGACCACCCAATCTTTTCTCCTTTCTCATTCGATTGCATCTTGGCACGAGATCTTACGTTTTTCAGTTTGGCGCCCTCCTGAGATTCGCAAGGAGGCGAATTCACTGCAAGGAGAGGTCTTGGCCTCCTCTAGGTTGTTGGATTGGCCGGACAAAGATTTGCATAGACTCAAGTTTAATCGGATGGCTCGTTTGGGGCTGCAGATAGTTTTTGATGGGGTTATTCCTTGGGAGTCTCATCTTTACTCTTTTCCCCGTATTCGTCAACACTTTCGGGTACCTCATGGATATTGTGACATTTGGTCATCCATACAGGTCAAACTTGAAAGGTTCTCTCCTTTACCAACACTACAACCATTGTATCCTTGGCATGACTTGAAGTTTGTGATTTCGGATGATTTCGAGAAGAGGTCTGCTAACCAGATATACCATCAGATGGTGGAGCCCAAGAGATGGGTCACTACTAAGGTGAATAAATTATGGTGTATTAGGGATGGCAAAAAGAAGTGGCAAGAAAGATCCCTTCAGCTTTGGAAGTCTAAGGTTCCCTATCAGGGAAAAGTCTTCTTGTGGAGACTACTGATTGGTGGTCTTCCAACTGGAGAGGTGATGCGTGCTCGAAAGATCTCCGTTGGTGGTTGTGTATTCTGCACTACATGTGATGAAACATTGCTTTATCTTTTTGCCTCTTGTCCAGTTGCGCGACAGATCTGGTGTTTTATTTCTCGTGTGTGGCTCTCGGTCACTCAGCTCTGGATGACAACCCGGTCATGGATTATGGAAAAGATGCCCTCTGTGCCTTCTTTGCATTTTGATTATTCCTGCATGTTCCAGTTCCTTAGATGGACTGCCTTGTGGCATATTTGGCAGACTCAGAATGCCTTTATTTTTGATTCAATCTCAAGCATCCATGGTCATGTGGCCCGTATTCGAGGTTTAGTGCTATGGCAAATTTCTTCTATGATATCAGTAGACCTGGTTCTTCCTGACATTGCTGCCCCCTGGCTGGCCATTGTTCGCTCTACACCAGCAGTGTGATTTTCTCTTTGTGATAAAGTCCTGATAGTCTTTCGTCATTTTCTTTGAGGACCTGATGGTCTGATGTAATAGAATGTAATGAGAGAAAGAGAGAGAGTGTTTCTCTGATGACTTGATGGTCTGATGTAACAGAAAGTAGGAGATATAGAGAGAATGATGACCTGATAGTGTGATGTAAATATTTGTACTTAATTTAATTATTTTCAAGAGAGAGAGAGAGAGAGAGAGAGAGAGAGAGAGAGAGAGAGAGAGAGAGAGAGAGAGAACATTTGGACCACCCGAAATGCTTTTCTCTTTGATTCGGCTTCTAATGTACCGCGACATATTGCAAGGCTTAAAGGGCTCTTGCATTGGCAGCTAGATCTCATCAGGCACTCTGACTTGCTCCCTCGGGAGGATTTGTATTCCTGGCATTTGGCAATTGCCTCTGGGTCCTTGCCATGATTGGTGTAACTTTTTAGTACCCTAGTCCGGGGATTTCCCACACGTTGGCCTATGGCCCTCGTGCCTCTTGTACTCGTGTAATCATGTAATCTTGTACTTTCTTCGTAATTAATACAATTACCTTTTACGAAAAAAAAAAGAAAGAGAGAGAGAGAGAGAGAGAAGGATGGCGTATAGAAGGAACGAGCCGTTCATCACCTGACAGTCGCCTGGACCTGCGAATTCGTGCTGGCGTCGTCTGGACCTGCGGGAGCCATTGTCGCTGCCTGGACCTGCGTGTCATTGTCAGCGATTGGACCTGTGTGCGCCATGTCCGAACGGACTTGCAACTCCTTCAGACAATCTCCTGCCGTGCCACGCTGCAGACGCCCACCGATTTCGAACGCCCTGCTGGTCTGCGGTTCACCTGATCAAGCTCGTCCTGATTTGCACAGGAGCCACGTTGCAGGAAACCCTAATCTCGATCGTCAACGAAAGGAAGCGTCATGTCAGCTCGACGAACCAGATTTTGATCCTGCCCATTTACTACTGTACTCTGTGCACTCTATGTGACTTTGCAGGCAGTCCTGTTGCTGCAGCCTTGCTGTAACCTGGATTTGCAGTTGTGCAGAATCTACACACAGAGAGAGAGAGAGAGAGAGAGAGAGAGAGAGAGAGAGAGAGAGAGAGAGAGAGAGAGAGAGAGCTTCTTCATCGCTGCTTACTCATTTGGTGTGTTCGTGGAAACACGTCCTTCGAAAGGCTCAGTGGCACCCAACGGAGGATCGCCTGGCTACTAACTCTTTTCAATTGGAATTACTGGCAGTCTCGCGTCTACTTTCGTGGGAAGGTAAACATGAGCTTAGACCACAATTCAACCGGATGGCACGGTTGGGCTTGTCTTCAGTTGCGGATGCCACCCTTGCCAGTCGCAATGTGCTTATCTCCTTTCGTACTGCTAGGAGGATTTTCCGGATCCCTCGTGGATATAGGCCTTTATGGGAACAGCTCGGGACGGTGCTCCAGAACAGACAACCCTTTCCTGCTCTTGCTTTGGATCATCCCCTGCAGGATTGGGACTTACAAGGCCGGCTGCCTTTGAGCAAAGCTTCTGCTAATCAAGTGTATCATCTCCTGATTAAAGATAATCAATGGCTGGTTACTAAAGCGAATGCTTTATGGGGATTGCGTAAATCCCGCTCCTGGTGGAGGGTCACGGTGATGGAGGGCTGGGTCAACAAGACACCCTTTAAATATAAAGTCTTTCTTTGGAGAGTGATCATTGGGGGTCTTCCGCTTGCTTCGGCTCTTTCCAAGCGACGAATCTCCAATGGTACCTGTTTCTTTTGCACCACTACTATGGAAACCGCTCGCCACCGATTTATTTCTTGCCCCGTTGCTAAGAAGGTCTGGTTATTTTTGTCGGCCGTGTGGCGGGGGGTGGTTGGTATCACACTGCGCCCCTTTGATTGGGTTTTGGGCCAGCCCAAATACCCTTCTCCCGCACAGCCACATATGAAGCTCATGTATCACTTTCTTCGATACTGGGGCTGTTGGCATAACTGGACCGTTCGGAATGCTTTTCTGTTTGACTCAGCCCATAATGTTCAGCGATATATTGTGAGGCTTAAGAGCCTCTTGTATTGGCAGTTAGCTCTTCTCCATCGTTCTGATTTGCTCTCTACGGAGGACTTCGGTCCTTGGCATATGGCAATTTCCTCCGCATCCTTGCCATGAAATTGTAACTTGTAGTACTTAGCACCTCGTCGCATGATGACTTGCATTGTCGTCATGTATCTTGTAATCAAGTAATCTTGTATTTTTTTTCGTAATTAATACAATTACCTTTTACGAAAAAGAGAGAGAGAGAGAGAGAGAGAGAGAGAGAGAGAGAGAGAGAGCACCCTGCAAATAGCTTCAGATCTCTTGTTAAAGTGGTGATACAACATGGCTGGTCTGGACATGGCCTTTATTGACCAAAGGGTGGTAGCCCTTGGTCCGGATTTTGACATAGAGGAACCACATGATATGGCTCCTTGCACAGAGGAGATGCCACCTAGTCCTAACTTCCAGCGTGCGGACAAACACACCAAGCATAGGTCGGAAGATACAATGGATCATCAGGAACGTTCTTATGCTCAGGTTGCTTCTGATTCTATGGATTCTCAGGACGTTGACTGGGAGCATTTGTTGGAGTTTGCCAACACTCTGCTGGGTGATTATGTTCAACATAATCATGAATTGTTCTTTGACTCTGACACTGAAGATGTTCTGGAAGCCACTGTGGATCCTAAAAATGTTTTGTGCTCATTCTGAGTGTTTTATGAACGTGTTGTTATACTCTTCTTCACTGGTAGGATCCCAGTGCTTTCTTATATTTGCCAGTGGCTGCAAAGTCTACTACGAGGGGAGTTTGTTGAAGAGATTTTTGTTGGGCCCCGAGGCTTTTATGAGGTGCAGTTGAAATCCGAGAAGCATCGTGCGGATCTGCTGACTAAATTGCCATTGTTCTTTGATCGCCGTTTGGTCCATGTTGTGCCATGGCGCCCAATGGCAGATTTTCAGCGCTTGCTTTAACACGAATGCCCAGTGTGGGTTGAAGTGGAAAACTGCCCGGCTGTCTATTGGCCACTGTTAAAGGATGCCATGGCCATTGTGGGCACTGTTTTGGTTCCCTCGAGCCTAAGGGCCACGAAGCATAACCGTTTGTGTATGTTATGGGACACTGCTCGGAAAAGGCCTGCTTGGCTACGTCTTAATTGCTCTGGCATGCATCCTTTGCACTTTTGTTTGAAATGGGGTAACTTTGCAGGGCATTGTTTTTCGTGTGGAAAATTGGGGCATTTTATGTCCAGCGAAGCAACGGACTTTAGATGCGGAGCATGCTTTGCCTCCCATGGAAGATATGGTGCTTGATGCTCCGTCTCAGGGTGCGACCCAGCCACCTAAAGTTTTGGATAAAGGCAAACAATATGTTTCGGGTTTGGATTACCATGATAATGACTGGGTAGATGTACGTGCCAAAAAAGAGATAAGGTTTGATGCTTGCATGGTGGATACTGTGCCTAATGCTTCACAAGATTCCTTGCGTACTTATATACGCAGGAAAGACAAGTTGTCTTCGGCTTTTGATGCTAGAGGTAACGTGATTACCCGATGGGATCGCCGTTATCCCCGTTCCATCCCCAAGATAGTGGATACACCGTCTACCTCTAAATCTAGCCGTCAGAACTCTTTTGCCGTGTTAGCTGATTTTTTGGATGAGGGGGTCCTTGACATTCTAGTTGAAAAGGTTAAATCGAGGCAAGCTTTGCCTCGTTCCTGATTTTCTTTTTTGAATACATATGAAGATAGCCACGTGGAATGTGCGAGGCATTTGTTCTCGCAATAAGCAACATGCCATGTGGAGTTTATTGCATGAGAATCAGTGGGATGTCTTGTGTGCTGTTGAGCACAAGAGTCACGGTGAAGTAGGAAAAGTTGTGGATTGCCATGGGTTTCGCTTTTTTTACTCAGGGACACATGCCATGTATTATTCTGGTGTGCTTATGATTGTACATGAGAAATATCAGTGTGTTCTTATAAAAAATGATGTACATGGTCATTTTGTGGTGATTGAAATTTTATTTGAAGGAGAGATCTTATAGTTACTTGGGCTCTATGCTTCAAATGACCCTTTATCCCATCCGGATCTTTGGAAGACTTTGTAGACCTCCTTGTCACTTGGCAGACGGGGTTTTTTGATGGGGGATTTTAATATGTGTGTTGATCCTTCACAGTCCACATCAGAGCATTCGGTGATGGACGCTCCAGAAAGCCATGTGTGGAATGCGTTTGCTCTTGCCGTACTTAAGCAAGATCTTTGGTCATGGCTACACCCTTCTTCTATAGGGTTTACTTTTCATTCTGCGCAGTATACAACTACATGGTCGCGGTTGGACCGCATGTACATCATGCAGGATGATGCTTTTCTTCCTGAGATGCTGGAAATGAAAGTGTTGCAGCAATATGCCTTGTCGGACCATTTTCCTCTACAGCTTGAGATGCTTGTACAATCCATTGCACCTTTTAAGCAATTTCTGGATAGACTCCCTTTGCGTTTCAACTCGTCTTATTTGAAGCATTCAATCTTTCAGGGTTATATGCAGGAATTGATTGATAGATTTTTATTGGACTTCTCCTCTGAGGGCAATGCTTCTTTTGAACGATTGCTCTCTAATGTGCAGCGGGTTGTTAGGTAGTATGGGATCCATCATGCCTCTCTTTGTCGGCGGCGTCGACAAGAAGCGGAGGAATTACTGGCTTTGGTTCGTTCTCTAGTAGTGGAGACTCCGGATGATGTATTTCTGCTGCCATTGGCTATGCGTTTGGTTGATCTTATTAAAGGGTTTCAGTTGAAATCTTATCCACAGGCCAAATTGCAAAATTTGACTGAGAATTTGCAAGATTGTGCTTGTCAGACTCATAAGTTTTTTCGAGCTCTCCATGCATCTCCTGCTCGAGAGAATATGACTAGACTTCAGGATGCAGAAGGTCAAATGGTCACTGATTCTCAGACTATTGTGAATATGTGTAGGAATTATTTTCTAGACCCTCTTGGTTCTACTCCTTCACCTTCTGACCAAATTACTCATGCCCGCTCAGTTTTCTATGATTTGGTCCGCAATCAGGTTCCACATGACATGCAAACTACTTTGGAGATAGATATTAGTGAGGTGGAGGTTATGGATGTTTTGTTACACTTGCCCAAGGATAAAAGTCCCGGCTGGGATGGTCTCACCAATGAATTCTTTGAGGTTTTTGCTACTCGACTGGTGAAACCATTGACGGCTATGTTTCAGTAGGTTTGGGAAACGGGGTTCATGCCTTCCTTATGGAAAGAAGGACTTATCAAATTGCTTCCAAAAGTTCCTTCGCCGTCTATGTTGAAACATCGGCGACCAATTTCTTTGATGGGTTCTATATATAAAATATTTTCCAAAGTGATGGCGAATCGGCTTCATAAGCATCTTCCTGCCATTGTGCATCCTCTTCAGTATGGTTTCATTAAGGGCCGAAACATTCTGCATAATGTCTTGAATGTGCAAATGGCTACTGAGTATGCAAGACACTCTAATCAGGAGGTGGTATTGATTCAATTGGTCCTTGAAAAGGCTTTTGATTATTTACACTGGTCTTTCATTGCAGAACTTATGTCTACTATGGGTTTTGCTACTCGGATGTCTCATTTGATCTACACCATTAGTGTTGCGGCTTCTTCGCGAGTTATGCTGAATGGTGGTGTTACCGAGCCATTTGTCCTTGCGCGCTCTGTGAGATAGGGTTGCCCTTTGAGTCCTCTCTTTTTTTCCCTTGCGACTCATTCGGTTCTTTCGATGTTATCTCATAGGGCAGCTTCTACTCAGTTGGTTGGATTGTCTCTTCCTTTTGGACAGCACTTCATTAGTCAATCCTTGGCTGATGACACCTTTATGATTTTGCGTGCGGACAAGCATAATCTTCGCAAAGCATTAGATGTTTGGACTCTCTGTGGTCATGCTTTTGGTCTTCATATCAATGCTTTGAAATCAGCCATTCTCAGTTGCACGGAGTCAGATTTGCAGTCGTTGGACTGGCAGGGAGTGGTTGTTCCCCGTGGTTCCATTGTCAGGCATCTTGGGTACCCTTTGGGTGTTGATGTTCGGCTAAAGCAACTACTAGAGTGGATTTCACAGAAACTGGCAACTAAGTTTCTGTATTGGAAGTCACAGGCTTGGCCCTTTCATGTTTGCCTCAAAGTGGCTCAGACAATTATGTTGCCAATGCTCACATATTTCTTGCCATTGCTGCCTTGGACTACTACTACATTGAATGCTCTTACTCAATACATTTGTTTCATGTTATGGAAGGACTCCTTGCATGCAGACATTTCATGGATTTCTTGGTCGCATACATGTTCCCCCAAATGCATGGGTGGTGGGGCTATTTTGGATGCCGAAACTCATATGCAGGCACTCCGTTGGTCTCTTTTTCGTGCCATGTGCTTGGATCATCACCCGTGGGTCTTTATAGCCCGTTATTTTCTTGAGGATCACGGGCTTGTGCATGGTAATACCCAAATTCGGAGCTCCTGGTGGCATGTTCTTAATATAGGCTCTCGGTTTTCTAGTCCTTCATCATTCCTGCTTGCTCATTGGGTATATTCCGGGAAATTGGTTCTCTAGAAGGCTCAGTGGCATCCAACGGAGGACCGCTTAGCTACTAACTCTTTTCAACTGGAATTATTGGCAGCCTCGCGATTACTTTCTTGGGAAGGCAAACATGAGCTCAGACCAAAATTTAACCGCATGGCACGTTTGGGCTTGACTTCAGTATTACAGAAGCCACCCTTGCCAGTCGCAATGTGCTGATATTGTTTCGCACAGTCACAGGAGGGTTTTTCAGGATCCTTCGTGGATACCGTGATTTATGGGGACAGCTTTTGATGGTGCTCCAGAGCAGACAACCCTTTCCTGCCCTTGCTTTGGATCATCCCTGGCACGACTGGGAGCTTGTAGGCCGGTGGAATTTGGAAAAGGCCTCAGCTAACCAGGTGTATCATTTTCTGATTAAAGATCATCAATGGCTGGTTGCTAAAGCTAATACTGTATGGGGATTGCGTAAATCTTAGTCATGGTGGAAGGTAACTGTGATGGAGGGCTGGTTGAACAAGACACCTTTCAAATGCAAGGTCTTTCTTTAAAGGGTGATGATTGGTGGTCTTCCTCTTGCTTCAGGCCTTTCCAAGCGTCTAATGTTCAACGGCAATTGTTTCTTTTGCACCACCAGTGTGGAATCGGCCCGTCATCGATTTATTTCTTGCCCTCTTGCTAAGAAAATCTGGCCACTCTCGTCAGTGGTTTGGCGAGCAGTGGTTGGTTTCTCGCTAAGCCGTTTTGATTGGGTTTTTGTGCGGCCCAAATACCCCACACCGGCACAGTCGCATATGAAGATCTTGTTTCACTTTCTTAGATACTGGGGCTGTTGGCACAATTGGACCATTCGGAATGCTTTTCGTTTTGAGTCAGCCTCTAATGTTCAAGGACATATTGCTAGGCTTAAAAGTCTCTTGCATTGGCAGATAGATCTCATTCGGCACTTTGACTTACTCCCTTAGGAGGACTTACTTCCTTGGCATATGGCAGAGAGAGAGGGAGAGAGAGAGAGAGAGAGAGAGAGAGAGAGAGAGAGAGAGAGAGAGAGCTATTAGTCACCCGATCGAGGAGATGCTGAGAGAGCGAGCGATCGATGGCGGAACGTGATGGCGTCGCGGACCTGCCCTGATTCACCTGCTGCATCGACCTGACGCTTCGCCTGCTGGCCGTGTCTGGCACTGTCTCCCTCGTGGCCAGTGACTTCTGTGAAGGCACGCAGACCTGTGGGCCGGCAGTTTTGCCCGCGTCTGTGGTCGTGTCAGCCCCGTCCCACTGGCCTGACGCCCTGACGTCCTGTCCCAGGCAGTTCTGCTATCTTGCTCCGATGCTCTGCCTTGCAGTGGCCATCGCTGCACCAATCTTCTTGTGCCCTCCTCCCCTTGGAGCTCGTCTCTGTTCCTGCGACTGTTGACAGGTTTGAAGGGCGTCTTCCTTGTGGATCGTGGCTCTCCACTTGACCTACGCAGGGTCTGTTCCTGGCGTCCTGCTTTGCTTTCGGTGCCCGACTGAAAGGCAGCAGCAGACTGTCCTCTGTTTCTGCACCTACGCAGACTGATGTGCACCTCTGGACAGGCCACGATTGAGGCAGACAGACGTGCACCTCTGCCTCACGAGAGAGAGAGAGAGAGAGAGAGAGAGAGAGAGAGAGAGAGAGAGCTCGCCCTCTGTGTGAAGACAGCAGTATGGCTGGCCTGGATTTGGATTTTCTTGACCGGACGGTGGCAGCCCTTGGCCCTGATTCCGATGCAGAGGAGCCGGAAGATATGGTGCCATGCACGGAGGAGTTGCCGCCGAGTTCTGAACAGCCGCCTGCCGGCAAACGCTCCCAGCATACGCCTGATGAGCCAATGAGTCCTCCGGAACGCTCCTATGCGCAAGTGGCCTCTGATCCTGTGGATTCGCAGGAAATTGACTGGGAGCATTTGTTGGACTTCGCCAATACTCTGCTCGGCGATTATGTCCAGCATAATATCGAATCTTTTTCTGTTGCGGGAACGGATGATGTGCTGGAAGCCACGGTGGACCCCAAATCAGTCTTGCGATCCTTCTCGGTGTTCTATGACCGTGCAGTTATACTTTTCTTCACCGGCAGGATCCCAGTGCTTTCGCATATTCGCCAGTGGCTGCACCATCTATTGCAAGGGGAGTCTGTTGAGGAGATCTTCCTTGGACCTCGCGGGTTTTATGAGGTCCTGCTGAAATCGGAAACGCATCGCGCTGAGCTCTTGTCCAAGTTGCCGCTATTCTTTGATCGCCGCTTGGTTCATGTTGTGCCATGGCGCCCCATGGCCGACTTCCAGCGTCTGCTTCAACGCGAATGCCCGGTGTGGGTGGAGGTGGAAAACTGTCCGGTGGTCTATTGGCCCATGTTGAAGGATGCGATGGCAGTTGTGGGAACAGTGCTGGTTCCCCCAAGCCTCAGGGCGATGAACCGCAACCGTTTATGCATGCTATGGGACACGGCCAGGAAAAGGCCCGCGTGGCTTCGCCTCAATTGTTCGGGCATGCATCCTTTGTATTTTCGCTTGAAATGGGGCAACTTTGCGGGCCACTGCTTTTCATGTGGTAAATTGGGGCATTTCATGGCCGAATGCCCTGAAAAGCAATCGTCTTCGGAGGATGCGCAGGTTGTGCTGCCCAAGGACGACATGGTGCTTGATGCCACGCCCCAGGAAGCCCTTCAGTCTCCTCATGTCATGGATAAAGGCAAACAACAGGTCCCGAGTGTGGATTCCCGTCGCACTGACTGGATTGAGGCACGTCCTAAAAAAGGTAAAAAGTTGGATGCAGGCGTGGCGGATCCTGGGCCGCCCGATTCCCACGATTCCGTGCGCACGTATACGCGCCGGAAAGAAATGGCCACTTCACAGCAGGCTGCGCGTCCTACGGCCCCGTCGGGCCCCCGCAATTTGTCTCCAAGGAGAGCCTATACCGACGGCCCCAAAGGCCCACCTGCCAAGCTGGCGTTCGATGCCAAAGGAAATGTTATTACACCCTGGGATCGGCGTTATCCCCGCCCCTCTCCCAAGGCAGTGGATTTCCCTTCTACCTCCAAAGCAGGTCGCCAGAATTCTTTTGCAGTATTGGCTGATTTTCTGGATGAGGGTGTCCTGGATGCTCTCGCGGAAAAGGTGAAATCGAGGCAGCAGGTGCCTCGTTCCTGACTTCCTTCTTTGAGGATACATGAAGATAGCCACGTGGAATGTGCGAGGCATTTGCTCTCGCCATAAGCAACATGCCATGTGGACCGTCTTGCACGAGAACCAGTGGGATGTATTGTGTGCAGTTGAGCACAAAAGTCACGGTGAAGCAGGAAAAGTGATGGATTGTCATGGATTCCGTCTGTTTTATGCAGGGACCCATGCTACGCACTATTCGGGCGTGCTGATGATTGTCCATGAGAAATATCAGCCTGTCCTTGTTAAAAATGATGTGCAGGGCCGCTTTCTGGTGATCGAAGTCTTATTTGAAGGAGAGATTTTATGGCTGTTGGGCCTCTATGCTCCGAATGATCCCGCATCCCGACGGGATCTTTGGTCCACTTTGCAGGGCTCCATGTCACTCGGCCGAAGGGGGTTCTTGATGGGAGATTTCAATATGTGTGTTGACTCTTCTCAGTCCACTTCAGGGCATTCGGTAATGGATACGCCGGAAAGCCGGGTGTGGAGTTCCTTTGCTTTGCACGTGCTCAAGCAAGATCTTTGGTCGTGGCTTCACCCGTCTTTTTCAGGGTTTACTTTTCATTCCGCACAATATGCAACTACCTGGTCGCGACTGGACAGAATATATATCATGCAGGCCGATGATTTTCTTCCCGAGATGCTGGAAATGACGGTCTTGCGGCAATATGCGTTGTCGGACCATTTCCCCCTCCAGCTTGAGATGCGGGCACACTCTATTGCACCTTTTGTGCAATTCCTGGATAGGCTCCCTTTACGTTTCAACTCCTCTTATTTGAAGCATTCAATTTTCCAGGGCTATATGCAGCAGCTGATTGAGAGGTTCTTATTGGACTTCGCCTCTGAGGGCTGGCCTTCATTTGCACGGCTGCTCTCTAATGTGCAGCGGGTTGCTCGCCAGTATGGGATCCATCATGCCTCGCTTTGCCGCCGACGTCGACATGCAGCAGAAGACTTACTGGCTTTGGTCCGTTCCTTGCTCCTGGATTCCCCTGATGATGATTTTCTGCTGTCTCTGGAGAGGCGGTTGGCCCATCTTATTCAAGTGTTTCAGTTGAAATCTTATCAACAGGCCAAGCTGCACAACTTGACGGACACAATGCAAGATAGCGCCTACCAGTCTCATAAGTTCTTTCGCGCCTTGCATGCGTCTCCGGCTCGCGAAAATATGACCAGACTCCAGGATTCGGAAGGTCGCATGGTCACGGATCCGCAGACCATTGTCACTATGTGCAGAAACTATTTTATGGAACTTCTTGGTTCCTCTTCCTCGCCTTCTAGCCAGGTTATGCATGCCCGCTCGGTCTTCTATCATCTAGTCCGCCAGCAGATTCCAGTTGATATGCAAGCCGCTTTGGAGACGGATATTTGCGAGGAAGAGGTTATGGACGTTTTGTTGCACCTGCCGAATGATAAAAGTCCTGGCTGGGATGGTCTCACTAATGAATTCTTTCAGACCTCGGCCACGCAGTTGGTGAAGCCATTGGTGGCCATGTTTCAGCAGGTGTGGGAAACGGGGGTCATGCCCTCATGGAAAGAAGGCCTTATCAAACTAATTCCAAAGGTCCCTTCGCCGTCAAAGTTGCAACACTGGAGACCCATCTCTTTGATGGGCTCCATGTATAAAATCTACTCCAAAGTGCTGGCGAATCGGCTCCACAAGCACCTTCCAGCTATTGTGCATCCTCTCCAATATGGTTTCATTAAGGGCCGCAACATTCTGCATAATATCTTAAATGTGCAAATGGCTATTGACTATGCGCGGCACTCCGGTTAGGAAGTGGTATTGATCCAATTGGACTTGGAAAAGGCGTTTGATTATGTGGACTGGTCTTTCATTGCAGACCTCATGTTGGCTATGGGCTTTGGTACCCGAATGTCCCGATTGATCTACACCATTAGTGCTGAGGCTTCCTCTAGAGTTATGCTTAATGGTGGAGTTACAGAGCCATTTGTCCTTGCACGCTCGGTCAGACAGGGTTGTCCTTTGAGCCCTCTCTTCTTTGCCCTGGTGACTCACCCGGTCCTTTCAATGTTATCCTCCATGGCAGCCTCTGCTCAGCTGGCCGGGCTGTCTCTTCCGTTGGGTCAGCACTTCGTTAGCCAATCTTTGGCTGATGACACCTTTATGATTTTGCAGGCGGACAGGGACAACATTCGAAGGGCATTAGATGTTTGGACACTCTTTGGTCAGGCCTCTGGGCTTCGCATCAATGCCCTTAAGTCAGCCATTCTCAGTTGTACGGAGCCTAATTTGCAGTCCTTAGGCTGGCAAGGCCAGGTGGTTTCCTGTGGCTCCATTGTCAGGCATCTTGGATACCCGTTGGGGGTGGATGTACGGCCAAAAGCCCTGCTGGAGTGGATTTCACAAAAATTGGCGGCGAAGTTTATGTATTGGAAGTCGCAAGTGTGGCCATTCCATGTCCGCCTCAAAGTGGCCCAGACAATCATGCTTCCAATGCTAACGTATTTCCTGCCTTTGTTGCCATGGACGCCTACTACTTTGAAGGCCCTCACTCATCCCATCCGTTTCATGCTATGGAAGAAGGATTCACTGCAGGCCGGCATTTCTTGGATTTCATGGTCACACGCATGTACCCCTAAGCGCATGGGTGGAGGAGCTATTTTGGATGTGCACACTCATATGTTAGCTCTCCGTTGGTCCCTTTTTCGTGCCATGTGTGTGGATCATCACCCATGGACCATCATAGCCCGTTATTTTCTTGAGGACAGCGGGCTCCGCCATGGCAACACACGGCTTCGGGCCTCCTGGTGGCATGTCCTTAATGCTGACTCTCGTGTTTCCAGTCCCTCTTCCTCTTTGTTACTGCACTTGGTCGGCTCTTGGAAAGTGGTGCTCCAAAAGGCCCGTTGGCACCCAGTAGGGGACCGCTTGTAGACTAACTCCTTTCAGCTGGAATTGTTGGCAGTATCGAGACTCCTTTCATGGGAAGATAAACATCAACTCAGACCAAGATTTAATCGCATGGCCCGTTTAGGTGTGACGTCGGTTGCGGATGCTACCCTTGCCACTCACAATGTCCTCGTATCATTTCGGACTGCTCGGCGACTCTTTAAGATCCCCCGTGGATACCGTGATTTATGGGAGCAGCTTTCGTCGAAGCTTCAGGGTCGGCAACCCTTTCCTGCCTTGACTGTGGATTGCCCTTGGCAGGACTGGGACCTTGCAGGCCGCCTGAGTCTGGAAAAGGCCTCTACTAATCAGGTGTATCATCTTCTTGTTCAAGATCACCAATGGCTGGGAGAGAAAGCTAACACTGTTTGGGGACTGCGGAAATCGCTGTCATGGTGGCACAAAACGCTGATGGAGGGCTGGCTAAATAAGACACCTTTCAAATGCAAGGTTTTTCTTTGGCGGGTGATGATTGGTGGTCTTCCTCTGGCCTCGGCCCTTGCCAAGCGTCGCATCTCGAATGGCAATTGTTTCTTCTGTACCACACCGGCGGAATCGGCCCGACATCGTTTTCTCTCTTGCCCGCTCGCCAAGAATATCTGGTCACTCTTGTCGCACATTTGGCGCGCGGTGGTGGGATCCTCGCTAACTCCTTTCGACTGGGTTCGCCCAGAAGTATCCCGCACCGCCACAGTTGCATGCGAAGATCTTATTTCACTTTTTCAGATATTGGGGATGCTGGCACATTTGGACCACGCGCAATGCTTTTCTCTTTGATTCGGCCTCTAATGTACCCCGACATATTGCCAGGCTTAAAGGGCTCTTGCATTGGCAGCTAGATATCATCCGACACTCCGACTTGCTCCCTCGGGAGGATTTGCATCCGTGGCATATGGCAATTGCCTCTGGGTCGTTGCCATGATTGGTGTAACCTTTTCAGTGCATTACTACGGGGCTTCCCCACACGTTGGCCTAGGGCCCTCGTGTATCTTGTAATCAGAAAAAAGAGAGAGAGAGAGAAAGAGAAAACCTCTTCACATGATGGCTTTGTGTCATCATGTATCTTGTAATCCAGTAATCTTGTATTTTTTTCGTAATTAATACAATTACCTTTTACGGAAAAAAAAGAGAGAGAGAGAAGAGAAAGAGTGAGAGAACCTCTTCACATGATGGCTTAGTGTCATCATGTATCTTGTAATCAAGTAATCTTGTATTTTTTTCGTAATTAATACAATTACCTTTTACGAAAGAGAGAGAGAGAGAGAGAGAGAGAGAGAGAGAGAGAGAGAGAGAGAGAGAGAGAGAGAGAGAGAGAGAGAGAGAGAGAGAGAGAGAGAGAGAGAGAGAGAGAGAGAGAGAGAGAGAGAGAGAGGATGTGTGCCTTTGTTTTTTGAACGCCGATTGGTTCATGTGGTTCCATGGCGTCCAATGGCAGATTTTCAGCGTCTGCTGCAACGTGAATGCCCGGTTTGGGTCGAGGTGGAAAACTGTCCGGCTGTTTATTGGCCGCTATTGAAGGATGCTATGGCCGCTGTGGGCACTGTTCTGGTCCCTCCCAGTCTCCGGGCTGTGAATCGCAACCGCTTGTGTATGCTATGGGACACTGCAAGAAAAAGGCCTGCCTGGTTACGCCTCAATTGCCCTGGCATGCACCCGTTACACTTTCGATTGAAATGGGGCAATTTTGCAGGGCATTGCTTCTCCTGTGGACAATTGGGGCACTTTATGGCCGAGTGCCCGGAACAGCAACACACTTCCCATAATGGCCATGCTGTGCCGCCCATGGAGGAGATGGTGTGTGATGCTCCATCACTGGATGCTACTCATCAGCCCCAAGCTTTGGCCAAAGGTAAACAACAGGTTGCGGGTCTGGATTCTAGCGCCAATAATTGGGTGGAAGTAGGTGCAAAAAAAGGCAACAGGGTTGTTGCGGCCATGCAGAACAATGTGCCTACTACATCTCAAGATTCCATGCGTACATACATGCGAAGGAAGGAAATGCAGTCGGCTGAGCGCTCGGCTCCTGCTATGGTTTCCTTTGGCCCCCGTTATCAGTCCGCCAGGAAAATGTCTTCGGATCGTTCTAAGGGTCCCTCTGCGAAGCTCGCATTTGATACTAGAGGTAATGTCATTACCTCGTGGGACCGTCGTTATCCCCGGTCCATCCCAAAGCCAGCAGATATGCCGTCTACTTCCAAATCTGGTCCGCAGAACTCTTTTGCAGTGTTGGCAGATTTCTTGGACGAGGGAGTCCTAGACATGCTCGCTGACAAAGTCCAATCGAGGCAAGCAGTGCCTCGCACCTGATTTTGCTTGGAGTATACATGAAAATCGCCACGTGGAATGTGCGTGGAATTTGTTCTCGCCACAAGCAACATGCTATGTGGACTGTGTTGCATGAAAATCAGTGGGATGTCCTGTGCGCTGTTGAGCACAAGAGTCACGATGAAGCCGGAAAAGTGGTAGATTGCCAGGGCTTTAGACTGTTTTATGCTGGGTCACAGGCCATGCATTATTCGGGTGTGCTCATGATTGTCCATGACAAATATCAGCCTGTTCTGATTAAAAATGATGTTCATGGCCGTTTTTTGGTGATTGAAATTATATTCGAAGGCGAAATCTTATGGCTACTTGGCCTCTATGCTCCGAATGATTCCATATCTCGTCGGGCGCTTTGGCAAACTTTGCAGGCCTCCTTGGCGCTTGGTAGACGGGGCTTCTTCATGGGGGATTTCAATATGTGTGTGGATTCCTCCCAGTCCACATCGGAGCATTCGGTGATGGATACGCCGGAAAGTCGTATGTGGCAGGCGTTGGCTCTTGACGTCCTCAAGCAAGATCTCTGGTCCTGGTTACATCCGTCCTCTACAGGGTTTACTTTCCACTCTGCCCAGTATGCCACAACATGGTCGAGATTGGATCGTATATATATCATGCAGAATGATGATTTTCTTCCTGAGCTGCTCGAAATAAAAGTATTGCAGCAATATGCCCTGTCGGACCATTTCCCTCTGCAGCTTGAGCTGCTTGCACAACCCATTGCCCCGTTCAAGCAATTTCTAGAGAGACTCCCTTTGCGTTTCAATTCGTCTTACCTGAAGCATGTCCTCTTTCAGGGCTATATGCAGCAATTGATCGACAGATTTCTCTTCGACTTCTCTTCTCAAGGCACTGCGTCATTTGACCGATTGCTCGCTAATGTGCAGCGGGTTGCGCGGCAGTATGGGATCCACCATGCCTCTCTTTGTCGGCAGCGTCGCAAGGCAGCTGAGGACATGCTGGCTTTGGTTCGTTCTTTGCTGGGGGACACTCCGGATGATGCCTTTCTGCTCGCACTGGCCATGCGACTGGCGGATCTTATTAAAGAATTCCAATTGAAATCATATCAGCAGGCCAAACTGCAACATCTGACAGAGACGTTGCAAGATAATGCATGTCAAACCCATAAGTTCTTTCGAGCTCTTCACGCCTCTCCTGCTAGAGAAAATATGACCAGACTTGAGGATGCAGAAGGTCACCTTATCACGGATCCGCAGACTATTGTGCAGATGTGCAGGAATTATTTCCGTGACCTTCTCGGCACCACTTCTCCACCCTCAGATCAAATCACTCAGGCCCGTTCGGATTTTTATGACCTGGTCCGCAATCAGATACCGCAGCACATGCAAGCTATTATGGAGTCGGATATTGGCGAGGCAGAGATTATGGACGTCTTGTTACATTTGCCCAAGGATAAAAGCCCGGGTTGGGATGGTCTCACCAATGAGTTTTTCGAAGCTTTTGCTACCCAACTGGCGAAACCATTGCAGGCCTTGTTTCAGCAGGTGTGGCAAACCGGGATCATGCCTTCCTCATGGAAAGAAGGCCTTATTAAACTGCTTCCAAAAGTTCCTTCGCCATCTACGTTGACACAGTGGCGCCCCATTTCTTTGATGGGTTCAATGTACAAAATCTTTTCCAAAATAATGGCGAATCGGCTTCATAAGCATCTCCCGGCCATTGTGCATCCTCTACAGTATGGTTTCATTAAGGGCCGAAATATTCTGCACAATGTATTGAATGCTCAACTAGCTATTGATTATGCAAGGCTTTCTAACCAGGAGGTAGTACTGATTCAATTGGACCTGGAAAAGGCTTTCGACTATCTGGATTGGTCTTTCGTCGCTGAACTTATGTCGGCTATGGGCTTTGGTCCCCGGATGTCTCGTCTAATCTACACCGTTAGCGCTGCGGCATCTTCGCGAGTCATGCTGAACGGAGGTGTTACTGAGCCATTTGTACTTGCCCGCTCCGTCAGACAAGGATGCCCTTTGAGCCCGCTATTCTTTGCCCTCGCGACACATCCAGTTCTTTCCATGTTATCCCATATGGTAGCCTCTTCTCAGTTGGCCGGTCTGTCGCTTCCTTCAGGCCAGCACTTCATTAGCCAATCCCTGGCGGATGATACTTTTATGATTTTGCGGGCGGACAAGGACAACCTCAAGCGCGCATTGGATGTTTGGGGCATCTTTGGGCAAGCCTCCGGCCTTCGCATCAATGCGCTCAAATCAGCCGTTCTCAGCTGCACGGAGTCGGATTTGCAGTCCTTAGACTGGCAGGGTCTGGTTGTTCCTCGTGGCTCCATTGTCAGGCACCTTGGGTATCCTTTGGGTGTCGACGTTCCACCAAAGCAGCTTCTGCAGTGGATTTCTCAGAAAATGGTGGCCAAGTTTATGTATTGGAAATCTCAAGCCTGGCCCTTCCATATTCGTCTCAAAGTGGCCCAGACAATTATGCTGCCAATGCTGACATATTTTTTGCCATTATTGCCCTGGACTACTACCACTCTCAATGCTCTTACTCAGTCTATTCGCTTCATGCTATGGAAGGACTCATTGCATGCAGGTATCTCCTGGATTTCGTGGTCGCATGCCTGCACCCCTAAACGCATGGGTGGCGGAGCTATTTTAGATGCCCAAATTCACATGCAGGCACTCCGTTGGTCTCTCTTCCGCGCCATGTGTTCGGATCATCATCCATGGGTCGATATAGCCCGTTATCTCCTTGAGAGCCATGGGCTTCTACATGGCAATACCCAAATCCGGACTTCTTGGTGGCATGTTCTTAATGCTGATTCGAGGTTCTCCAGTTCCTCTTCGTCGCTGCTCAATCATTTGGTATTTTCCTGGAAACGGGTCCTTCTAAAGGCTCAGTGGCATCCAGCGGAGGATCGCTTGACTACGAATTCTTTTCAATTGGAATTATTGGCAGTCTCGCGTTTACTTGCATGGGAAGGCAAAAATGAGCTTAGACCACAATTCAACCGGATGGCTCGTTTGGGCTTGTCTTCGGTCGCGGATGCCACCCTTGCTAGTCGCAATGTGCTTATCTCATTTCGTACAGCCAGGAGGCTTTACAGGATTCCGCGGGGATATAGGCCTTTATGGGAACAGCTTTTGCGGATGCTCCAGAGCAGACAACCCTTTCCTGCCCTTGCTTCAGATCATCCCTGGCAGGATTGGGACCTACAAGGCCGGCTGCCTTTAAGCAAAGCTTCTGCTAATCAAGTTTATCATATTCTGATCAAAGATCAACAATGGTTACTTACCAAAGCCAATGCTTTATGGGGCCTACGAAAATCCCGGTCCTGGTGGAGGGCAACTGTGATGGAAGGCTGGTTGAACAAGACCCCCTTCAAATGTAAAGTATTTCTTTGGAGAGTGATGATTGGTGGTCTTCCGCTTGCGTCGGCTCTTTCCAAGCGACGAATTTCCAATGGCAACTGTTTCTTTTGCACCACTGCGGTGGAATCAGCTCGCCACAGATTTATTTCTTGCCCTGTCGCAAAAAAAATCTGGTTCTTTTTGTCGGCTGTTTGGCAAGGAGCGGTTGGAGTCACGCTGCGCCCCTTTGATTGGGTTTTCGGGCAGCCCAAATACCCCACTCCTGCACAGCCACATATGAAGCTCATGTATCATTTTCTTCGATATTGGGGCTGTTGGCATAACTGGACAATTAGGAATGCTTTTCTTTTTGACTCCGCCTATAATGTTCAGCGACATATTGCGAGGCTTAAGGGCCTTTTGTATTGGCAGTTAGATCTTCTCCGGCATTCTGATTTGCTCTCTAGGGAGGACTTCCGTCCCTGGCTTATGGCTATTTCATCTGCCCCCTTGCCATAACTTTGTAACATGTAGCACTTAGCCCCTCTTTACATGATGGCCTGGATTGGCGTCATGTATCTTGTAATCAAGTTATCCTGTTATCTTGTACCTTTTTTCGTAATTAATACAATTACCTTTTACGAAAAAAAAAAGAGAGGATGTGTGGGTATAGAAAGATGTTGTACCGCTCTTAGGTTTTTGATAGTTATATGTAAAGGACTAAAGCACAAGCGCTAAGGGTGTGTTCACACCCGAGCACGTATAAAAGGCACGGTGGCCTTTTATTCCCAACAACCTCCCACCTAAAGGCAGTGTGTCTTAAGTTTGAGAAAAAAAATTAGCTAAGTATGTACAAAAATGAAATACATATACTATCGAACGCCCATCATTTGTCGGCAATGAGCCAAGCATTCTATTAGAAGACCCTTTGTGAGAAGATCTACAGGATTATCATCTGTATGTACCTTAACAAACTCAATGCTTTTGCTATCAAGTACATCCCTAATAAAGGGATACTTCACCTATATGTGCTTCGCCTTTGCATGAAATACGGAATTCCGTGCTAGCATGATAGCACTCTCACTATCACAGTGGAGGAGAGGAGTCTTAGTAATGCCAAGCTCTCCCACCAGACATGAAAGCTATAAATGTTAGAAATCAAGCTCACCGTCAGTGTGTCTTCATCTATGACCGACATCTATGACAGCTAGTGTGTACAGCTGTCTACATGTGACTACATTAAATAAGTCGGGTTAGTAGTCAGTCAGTGACCTGACTAGAGTTAGTCAGTCTAGTCTACATTTACACTAGGTCACTTTATCTTGTAGAGGGTGTGTGCTTTTCAGTAGAGTGTGTGGAAATGAAGGAATGAGCTTGAGAGCCTGAAGGCTCATGGATATGGAGTCTTTCCCTTTCTCTCTCTCTACTCTTTGAACATGGTATCAGAGCTTCATCCATGAGGCTGTGGGAGAATGGGCATGACAACTTGCAGTGCAAAGGAGATGAAAGTAAGGAATGAGGAAGAAGCTGGACACTTGCAAATGAAGCCATAGTCAAAGGAAGGAATCAGGGTGGACTGCCTTCTGAAAATCGTGGACTGCCTCCTGAAAATCAGCAACCTGTGTCTGAAAATCGTGGACTGCCTCCTGAAAAACAGCAACCTGTATCTGAAAATTTGCACCTGCTGATCTGAATGGACAGCAACCTGTATTTGAAAATTTGCGCCTGCTGATCTGAGTGGACAACAACCTGTCAATCTTCAGTGGGGCACCTGGACAAGGTTCATAGAGCATGTATGCTCACTATTGAAGGTATTTGAAGTGTGCAAGGAGTAAATGCTTGTGTGGGAGCTCTGTTATGAGCTGGAGTGACAGACACAGACCTGTAATCATTTCTGAACTGCTGTAAACATGAATGGACAGCATGCATTCAGTCATTACTGACACACAGGAGCCTTGTACTACACTCAGAAGGCATCTTTGGAGCACAAGAATGTGTCAAAGCATGTATACATTGGATCAAATGTCTTGGAGCTGAGATCTCTTGCTCAGAATACTCAGATCTGAAAATCAATGATAGGCTGAAAACTGTCATACACAGTCAATGACAGAATACTCAGATCTGAAAATCAATGACAGGCTGAAAACTGTCATACATAGTCAATGACAAGTACTGTGCATTACTGAAGCAATACAGGTCATCTTGGGGGTTCCATCATCTATGTGAACTGGCCTATACATGCTGAATGCATGGAGAATTGAAGCAAGCAATGAGCATCATTGAAAACTGAATTTTGAAGCTGAAGTAAATGCAGTTACACTGTCCTGGTTAATTACAAACAGCTCATGAGGTTTATGCCATTGGTCAATGAAGACAGGTTGTCTATGCCTACTCAGATGCTCATGTATTGAACTTGCCACTACAAAGTAAATGTATGACATGGTCAAAAGACATTTTGGAGCTGCTTGGAGCTTGGTATATTGAATTTTGGTTGACCGCAACCTGAAACTAAATTTGTTGACACACTCAGTTTTGGACTTGAAATTGCTGCTGGTTACCCACAGTTTACAGTTTTCAGACTGTATGTATGTACCCTGGCAGTGAGGTTACATAAGCTTAAGCTTAAGCAAACACATAGCTTATGTATTGACAGTTATATCTACAGTTGAGACCACTTGTTTGAGGGTTTTTTTGGGGTGTCAGTGGGCTGAAATACCCTGGTTTTTTTCTGCAATTTAGTGCAGAAAACTGTCATAAACTGTTACGGACTGAACTTAGTCAGGCATACTTATTGGACTGCAGGGAGTCAGGCACTTGATAGACAGTCTATTGCATCATGGCTAATGCACATGGGACTGACAATATCACTCAGATAGTTGGAGAGAAGTTGGATAATAAGAACTTTACATTATGGAAATTCAGAATGAAAAACTTTCTGGTTGGCAGAGGTTATTGGGATTTATGTACAGGAGATGAAGTTGCTCCTGAGTTGCCTGCACACAATCCAACAAATGAACAGAAAAGAGCCTACAGGCTATGGAATGAAAGAGCATGCAAGGTGCTGCATTGGTTTTCCTTATGTATATCTGATGCTATGGTAATTCAAATCACTGGATGTGAGACTCCGAAGGATGCTTGGGACATACTGATGAAAAATTATGGAACCATGACACATGCAAGAAAGATCTAGTTGAAACAACAATTCAACAACATGTCTAGGAATGGCAAGAGCATCCAGACGTATACCGCGGAGATTAAGACCATAGCTGATCAACTTGCTACTATTTGCTCAAGTGTATCAGAAGATGATATGATTGTTGTTGCTTTGAATGGCTTAGGCAAAGAGTACAAAGCTTTTGACACTTCCATTTCTGTCAGAGAAGAGCCCCCTAGCTGGAAAGAGCTAGTTGCTTTGTTGCTGCATGAGGAAGTCAAACTTGGTTTGAATATAGGTTCTAGTGCATCTCAGAGTAGAGACACTGTGTTGTACTCTAGCCAGCGTGGCAGAGGATCTAGAGGTCGTGGTTCATTTCGAGGTCGTGGTGACACTCGTAATACTTATGGACAGCAGCAGCAGCAGAGTAATTGGCATGGTGCCAATACACAGGGCCAGCGAGGATCTGGTGGTTTTAGAGGCAGAGGGAGATCACCCCGAGGTAGAGGTAGTGATTCTGGTTCATATCAGTCGCCTGATCAGTCCAACAGGGACAAGGACTGTCATTATTGTGGCCGGTATGGGCATATTGCAAAGGATTGTTACAAGAAGCAAGGAGATATGAAGGCAAAGGGCAGACAACATGGGCACTATGCATCTTTCAATGGTGCTCATGATGAGTCAGTTGATAGACTCTTTGCCATGCAGCATGTGTCCAAGACTGTGTCAAGGCAGAACAGAGATGACAGGTGGTACATTGACTCTGGTGCGTCAAACCAGATGACCCCGCATGGAGAGTGGTTTGATGAGATGGTTGCAGGTACACATGGTCATGTATGTACTGGGGATGATACCCAACATGACATAAAGCATAAAGGGATTGTTCCATTGATGATGCCTGATGGCAAGAAGAAAGGCCTGCATGATGTATTACATGTATCAACCATAACAAAGAATCTGTTATCTGTGGGTCAAATGGCAGAACAGAATCTGCAAGTGAGGTTTAACAAGGATGGATGTTTCATTGAGGAGTATGGAAATGGCTGCAAGCTAATTGCCAAGGGCAGAAGGGATGGCAGGATGTTTACTTTGGAAGCGACCATTCCTGAACTTAAAGCAGCTATGTTTGCTCATGATGAGAGTGCCATCAGAGATGTAGAGATCTGGCACAAGAGAATCGGACATGTCAATGTACAAAAGCTGAAATCTATGCAGCAGAAAGAAGTAGTACTTGGATTACCTAAATTCAAGTATAATGATTTTGGTCATGTATGCCCTGCATGTCAATTTGGGAAGCAGGCACGGTTTCCTTTTATGAGACATGTAAAAAACAGCACTAGGCCTTTACAGTTGGTACACTCTGATGTCTGGGGTCCTTCACATAATGGTTCCTTTGGCGGTGCACGATATTATGTCTCATTTATTGATGATTTCAGCAGGTACACTTGGCTTTATATCTTGAAACATAAGGATGATGTGTTTGATGCATTCAAAGACTTCAAGAAACATGCTGAAAATGAATTGGGCTGTTACATATCATGTTTGAGATCAGATGGAGGAGGTGAATATGTCTCAAACTACTTTGATAGGTATCTTGCTAAACATGGGATCAGAAGACAGCTCACATGCAGTTATACACCGCAGCAAAACGGTGTTGCAGAGAGGAAAAACAGGGTTTTGATGGAGTCAGCTAGAGCTATGCTGAATGAAAAATGTCTGCCAAATGGTTATTGGGCTGAAGCAGTGGTGACTGCTGTATATGTGCTGAATCGAACCCCTACAGCAGGGATTCATGATGTCACTCCGTATGAACGGTTGTATGGTCATAAACTTGATATTTCACACTTGAAGGTATTTGGCAGCATTACATATGTGCATATACCGGATGAGAAGAGGAAGAAATTGGATCCTAAGGCAGTGAAAAGTGTGTTTATTGGATATGCACAGGAACGGAAAACTTATAAGTGTTATGTACCTTCTACGCATGAGACACTCATAAGCAGAGATGTGGTATTTGATGAGTTAGCATCTTGGTATGGGAATCCTGTTGCAGTGCCTACTGATGGCTCACCCCGTATGAGTCATGCTAAAAATACTCCTGCAGAGAGTACTTCCATGACTGGTCAGACAGGTGATGTATCATCTACAGTGAGTCCTTGGATAGGACGATTACGGAGTCGCACTATTGCATCCACTGACACGGATATGTCAGTGAGGGGGAGAACAGATAAGGGAAAAGAAAAGGTTTTTGAAGATGTAACAAGTCCACTCACTGCAGGTTATGATTCATCTAGCAGTGACAGCTTAGATAATGAATTGGGGATTCCGTCTGTTATGACGCCAGGTGCTAGACAGAGCCGTTATGTGCCGCCTCATCAGAGGCAAGCTCATAGTGAGCCACAGCTCAGGAGATCAGAGAGGGTCAGACGACCTGTTGACAGGTATACTTACACTGGATATTCAGCCCGTCATTATGCTTATATGACGAAAGTAACAGGTTTTAGAGAACCAAGTTAGTTTGATGAGGCAGTTTCAGATGAGAATTGGCGTACTGCTATGGATGAGGAATATTCAGCTTTGGCTGAAAATTGTACATGGGATTTGGTACAGTTGCCTGAGGGCAAAACACCTATTGGATGCAAGTGGGTGTATAAGGTAAAATGTAAATCAGATGGATCATTGGAAAGATATAAGGCCAGGCTGGTTGCAAAAGGGTACGCGCAGCAGTATGGTCTTGATTATGAGGAAACTTTCAGCCCTGTAGCAAAGATGGCTATAGTTAGAACTGTGATTGCTTTGGCAGCAGCTAGAGGCTGGAAACTATGGCAGATGGATGTAAAGAATGCATTTCTCAATGGAGAATTACAGGAAGAGGTTTACATGGAACAGCTTGAAGGCTATGTACATCCAGAATTTTCAGCACATGTATGTCGGCTGAAAAAGGCATTATATGGGTTGAAACAGGCACCCAGAGCATGGAATGCTCGCATCAGCAGTTATTTACAGCAACATGGTTTCCGATTGGGAGATGCTGATAATAGCCTGTTTGCGAAGAAGACAAATAGTGGCTATGTTTTTCTAGTTGTCTATGTTGATGACTTAATCATTACAGGAGATGATGAAAATGGGATTGCAGAAATAAAGACATGTTTACAGGCTGAGTTTAAGGTCAAGGATCTTGGAGAGCTGAAATATTTTTTGGGGATTGAGGTTGTCTCTACACCTCGAGGCATATGGCTGCTACAGAAGCAGTATGCTTATGACATGTTACAGAAATATGGTATGGCTGATTGCAAGCCTATGGATATGCCTTTGGAGCAGAATGTCAAGCTGCAGATTGATGTTGGGACAGAGATTGAGAATGTTACTATGTACAGACAGATGGTAGGCAGCTTGATCTATCTCACGATCACTAGACCTGACTTGAGTTATGCTGTGGGGCTGATCAGTCAATTCATGCAGAAGCCTCGCAAACCACACTTGGATGCAGTCAGAAGAATTCTGAGATATGTAAAGAGTACCACAGATCATGGGCTGTTTTATGCATATGGGAAAACCCTTGACTTGATGGGCTACACTGATGCTGATTGGGCTGGTTGCACATATGACAGGAGGTCAACCAGTGGCTATGCATTTGGATTGGGTAGTAGCATGATCAGTTCGCAGAGTAAGAAACAGCCTACAGTTGCATTGTCCAGTACCGAAGCAGAGTATCGTGGTGCGGCCTTAGCGGCCTGCGAAGCTAAGTGGTTACAGAAGTTACTGAATGACTTGGGAGTACACTTGGACAGCAAAGTCAAGCTGTACTGTGACAATTTGAGCAGTGTTATGTTAGCAAGCAATCCTGTTTATCATGCAAGATCAAAACACATTGAGGTTCACTACCATTTCATCAGGAAAATGGTTTTAGCAGATTAGATTGACTTGGAGCATGTGAAGACTGAAGATCAGGTAGCAGACATCTTTACCAAATCACTTGGTAAAGATAAGTTCATTCACTTTAGACAGCTACTTGGAGTGATGCAGATGATTTGAGTTTTGTTTTTGAGCTTGAGGGGGAGTGTTCGAAATCAAGCTCACCGTCAGTGTGTCTTCATCTATGACCGACATCTATGACAGCTAGTGTGTACAGCTGTCTACATGTGACTACATTAAATAAGTCGGGTTAGTAGTCTTGACTAGAGTTAGTCAGTCTAGTCTACATTTACACTAGGTCACTTTATCTTGTAGAGGGTGTGTGCTTTTCAGTAGAGTGTGTGGAAATGAAGGAATGAGCTTGAGAGCCTGAAGGCTCATGGATATGGAGTCTTTCAACCACTCCCACCGCAAATGCTATGTCAAGACTTATAGCAGCCGTAGCATACATCAAGCTACCCACAGTTGAAGCGTATGGGATCTTGGGCATTTCAACCTTTTTATCATCAGATGTAGGGCTGTCCTTTTGCACTAAGTTTCACATATGGAGGTAATGCTACACCAATTGATTGCCCCCTCTCCATCTTGAAATGTTGCAAAATCTTGGATATATACTCCTACTGTGATAGATAAAGAAAACCTTTCAATCTCTCCCTAACTATACGCATGCCAAGAATATGATTTGCTTCACCAAGATCCTTCATATCAAAGGTGCTATGTGGGTTTTGCTTCTATGTATCTAATGCATGAACATCCCTACCACCAAGCAGCATGTTATCCATATATAAAATCAGTATAATAAAGTTGCCATCATTCACTTTCTTGGTATACAAGCACTGATCTACTTGACTTCTCTTAAATCCTTAATATTGCATGAATGTATCAAACTTATGATACCATTCACACGGTGCTTGTTTCAGCCCATGTAAGCTTTTGTTGAGCTTACATACCATCTTTTCTTGCCCCTTAGCCACAAAACCTTCTGGCTATTGCATATATACGTCCTCATGAAGATCACCATGTAAGAAAGCACTCTTTACATCCATTTGTATAAGTTCCATATCCTCACATCCAACCAAGCCTAGTAAGGTTTGTAAAGTAGTCATTTTGAAAATAGGAGAAAAAATCTCATTTGGCAACCAGCCGTGCTTTGTTCTTTGGCAAGGAACTTGAGGTGACCGTCATCTTGTAAACCCATTTGATGCTAGGATTTTGTACCCCTTATGCAAATGCACCAATTTACAAGTACCATTTTTCTATAGAGATTTCATCTCTGATAGCATAGCTTTATGCCATTTCTTGTTGTCCTCTCTCTCCATTGCTTCCTTGAAGCATGAGAGTTCACCACAATTTGTCAACATGACATAATCAACAACATAATTCACACCAAGAACAAATCTATCTAGTTGTTTGGTATTTTTGGTCAGCCTATGGACCCAATGATCAGTGTTTGTAGGCTGTGTAGCTTGCAAATTTACATTAACAGCTTTCTATTCAAAAGGTTCAGCGTGTTGTTCTACCTATTACGGGTGTTCCAATGGCACATTTTCTTACTAAGATTGTGGTATATCATGGGAAACTCCTTGCTGATCAATTTCAGCATCATTTCCTGCATTTATAAGGTCATTTAGAGCAGGTATTTGCTGCTGCACAGCGGGCACTCTTTGCTATCTTATAGGTATTTCTTCTCGAAACACAACCCTTCTCACTTCCTTTGTCTTTTCAGGTTGTTTATGCATGTGATCTTCCTGGAAGATTATATCATTGCTATGTATAATTTTCCTCTTTTCAGGATTCCATAACTTATATCCCATTTCTCCCTTGTCACTATATCCTAAAAAAATGCATTTACAGGAATTTGGCTCCAATTTGCTACGTTGTTCTTTGCATATGTGTATAAATGCCTCAGAACCAAACACTCTCAAGTATGTGTACGAAGGTGGCTTGCTTAATCACACTTCTTGAGGGACTTTGTCCCCCCCCAAAGACCTATTTGGTGACCGATTTATCAAGTGTACGGTTGTCATAACAACCTCTATCCAAAATCCATGAGGTAATGTAGCATGAGATAGCATGATAGGGACCTTTTGAATAGTCCTATTCATAGGCTCTGCAATACCATTGGGGTGGATTATAAAGACCAATAAGCTCCCTTTTTATCCCTTTGCTATCACAAAAGGCTTGAAAGGCTTTGAACACATATTTTCCACCATTGTCAAAGCGAAGACACTTAAATGTCTTGTTGGTCATATTTTCAGCAAGTGCTAGGAATTTTTTAAACTTATCTAAAGCCTTGACTTTATAACAGATCAGATAAACCTATACTTGGCATCATCAACAAAAGTAATAAAATATTTCTTTTCCCCGAGAGATAACCTTGGCATCTCATATACATCTAAATGTACCAACTCTAAGGGTGAATACTTTAGTGAAAGAAACTTCTTATGTGATGTGTAAGCGTGCTTTCCAAAAATACAATGATCACAATGGTTAGAATTAGGATACCTTAAACCCGGCAAATAACCCAAACGAGAAAGTGCTTGTGAGAAGTGAGAGAATGCATAGAGATTGGAGCTCAGCTGAGAGTATAGATGATAGTGAGGAGAGTGTGTAAGAGTGAAGACACAACTTCTAATGCAATCATCAAAGAGTGTAAGATACAAGTACAACCCTTAAACCTTAGAGTTGCTAGAATGTGTTCACACCCGAAAGGTGTAAAACATGATAAGGTACAAAGACTAACACAAGTTCTCCTTCATGCCCAAATTGTGTAACATAGGCCACATAAAATAAAAGAGAATAAATCTTAGGGCAAAAACCTCTCGTAAGGAGAGTAAAAAGTGCCCTAATGTCCTATTGAGGATCACCGACACTCCTCTGTGAGCTACCATTAGGTCTATGGTTACTTTGGCAACCCATTATGGATGGATTGTGCATTAGCTAGATATAAAGACTGCATTTTTACATGGGGAACTTCATAAAGAAGTGTATGTACAGCAACCCATTAGTTTTGCAATTGAGAGATCCGAATACTTGGTCTATAAGCTAAAAAAGGCTTTATATGGCTTGAAACAAGCTCCTCGAGCTTGGTATGCAATGATTGATGTCTTTTTACTCAGCCAAGGGTTCATAAACAGCTCATCAGAGTCTACCCTTTACGGATGTAAAGAGGGGGGATCCATGCTAATCATTTGTGTATATGTTGATGACCTTTTGCTTATAGGGACACATGCTAATCAGATTTCAGCATTCAAACAAAATTTACAGCAAAATTTTGAGATTTTAAATTTAGAGTCTTTGCACTATTACTTGGGCATTCAGTTCATTCATGATGCTAGAGGCATTGGTTTATCACAATCGAGATACATTGGTAAACTTCTTGAGAGGTTTGACTTACAAGATTGCAAGCCAGTCTTACACCAATGTAGCCTCGACTAAAGTTGTCATTGCATGACGACAATGACTTGTTTGATATCCACACATGCTCCAGTAATTGGATGCCTTATCTACCTATGCAACTCTAGGCCGTCGGACATACAGTTTGCAGTTTCAGCCCTAAGCAGATATATGCATCAGCCACGCATGTCACATTGGCAAGCTGTCAAGCGTGTTTTCCATTACTTGTAGGGTACTAGGACTCTTGGATTGCTTTATGCCCAAGGGGGACCACTGCACTTACATGCTTACAGTGATTCTGATCGGGCTGGTGATTATGATTCTTGCCACTCTACTAGTGGCAATTGTTTCTTTCTTGGCTGAGCAAGAAACAATCCACTGTTGCCACATCGCCATGCGAAGCTGAATACAAGGCAACTTTCACCACCATAGTTGAATGCGTATGGCTTAGATGCTTGCTAGCTGATCTGGATGTATTTGTCACGGAGCCTACTCCATTGCAGTGGCATGGAACGGAGTGTTTCATGCACGCACAAAACACATTGAGATCCATTATCACCTTGTCAAAGAAAGGCTACATGTTGGAGATATCAGCCTTGCCTATTGTCCTACCACCAATAATGTGGCAGATATCTTCACCAAAGCTCTTCCTCGTGACAAATTTGAAGGATTTCGCAATGCTTTAAATTTGATCTCCTTTGGTGGATGACCCTTGTATTTTGATCACTCTTCACTCCGAGGGGGTTTGTTGGGTTTCACTCATGCCTGCGCTCACAGAGGAGTGTCGGTGATCCTCAGTAGGACGCTGGGGCACTTTCTACTCTCTATATGAGAGGTTTTTTCCCCCATATTTATTCCCTTTATTTTATGTGCCTATGTTACATAGTTTTGGGCACTTATCGTGTTTCACACACTTCAGGTGTGGACACCCTCTTACAACCCTAAGGTTTAAGGGTTGTACTTTGTACTTGCACCTTGCACTTCAGATTATTGCATTGGGTGTCATGCTCTCACACTCTACATTGTCTACTCCACTCTCACCTGAGCTTCAATCCATTCCTGTTCTCATACTCCATGACACGACAAGGAGATTCAAAGCCCTCACGGAAAACGTAGTGATAGCTTCCTCATATATCATAGTACAGTGTACATCTGCATATGTAGTGCTCCTTCGACTTAGGCTCTCTATCACAGAGATAACATATCCTATCCTCTGCTAGAATATCTAGCCATTTGCTTGTCTCTATCCTCAACTGATGGAAGGAGATGTGCATCTATCCAATAACAGCCCGCATACTATGAGAGAGGTGTGTGTCCATATACTATGGTCAAACAATAAATCTATCCTCCAAGAGGTGTAGAAAGTGGCTCTAGTAAAACTCTATCTTCGGTCCTAAAGGGAGTGGTGGTTGGATCCATGTCATCTATGTCTCAACTCTCAAGACATTGGCCCTACTGACTAAATTTAGCTCAAATCGACTGAGAGGGGTGTAGGACAGCCCAAAGCTATAGTCAAAGGGCAGGAACTAGTCGATGTCTAGCCCATGTAAGCTCATTGAAGTGGCCATCATACCAATAGCCCTCTTACTTGCCTCTACTAGTTGTCTAGACGGACAGAGAAGAATAAGAAAGAAAGAAAGAAAAAAATATTAACGTCTACATAAGGTCAATGTGGCCTATGAAACAAAATCCAAAGTATATCCATATCTAATGTTATCTCATCAGTAAGGTGAAGATAATATTAAAATAAGTAAGGGGCCTATGAAACAATGCTAAGAATAACTTTACGATGGGACTATGCTAGAGTAGGACCATGTCTAGTGTTGTCCCATGAGTAAAAAGAAAAGGAGATCCAAATTTGACAGAACTATGTACAAAAAGATGTTGTAGAGATGTAGGCTATGACTGATCTCAAGGTGTTCACATGATCTCCGCTAGGATGCGGTCCCTAACTACTTCACTAATATGCTTGGTGGTGAGTGTTTAATATCTTGTGATAATGGCTTTGATCCAACTTTGATGCAGCCTCCTCAAACATCGTCCTAGTAATGCAGTCGTCATGCTCTATAACAAAGAACATGCAAGGCCACTCTCCAATGCTCCTGAGTGGGAGTTTTCATGAAAGAAGACAACAATTCCACAACAAAAGAAACATCCGGCCAAGTGTGAATAAGCCAGATGAGGGAGTCAACAAGACACCTAGAATAGGTGGCATCTGTAAGGGGAACTCCAACCACCAAAAGCTTGGACTTTGGGTCCATGGGGTAAGAAACCGACCGACAATCGGCCATACCAAAAAGAGAAGCTCAGAAATGTACATGTGCTATGAAATAAAAATGCCTCGTGCCATTTGATATATCTTCAATCCAAGGAAGAACTGGAGGATCCCAAGATCCGTCATGTCAAACTCTTGTCTCAAAAACTTCCTAGTACAATCAATCTCCTAAGTAGAACTTCCTGTAATGATATGATCATGCACATACAAGATGAGCAAAACACACCTGTCACCCTCAAAACCTTGAAGTATATAGGTTGGGTTCATGAACTGATTGAAGGAAGCCACTCTATAGAAATAAGTGATCAATCCTGTGGTAACAAGGATGAGGAGCTTGCTTCAGGCCATAGAGGGCCTTTTGCAATTTGTAGACATAGTTCTCCTTCCCTTACACAAGAAAACTTGAAGTCTCAGAAGCATAAATCTTCTTCTTAAGGACAACATTCAAGAAGGCAAACTTGACATCCATTTGATAAATAGACTAGCGGTGGTGGGTTGCAAGAGCCAAAATAAGCCAAATATAAGACATCCAAGCTATAGGTGCAAAAGTCTCAAAATAGTCTAAGCCTACCCAGTGAGCAAAGCCCTTGGAAAAAAGCCTAGCTTTGTGCTTGTCCAAGGAACCATCTACAAGGTACTTAGTCTTATAGACCCACTTTACATCTATCACCTTCTGCTTTGGGGGACGTAGGACTAATTCCCAAGTTTAATTACGCTCTATAGAATTGAGCTCCTCCTACATGGCTTGATGCTAAATATCTTGTGTAAGAGCCTCCTCAACTGTAGTAAGCTCACTGGCATAAAGAATCTATGACATAGGAGCATAGTTCACACAAAGGGAACTATTCTGCTAGGCCTATAAGCGTGCTGATTTGCATGGACTTGGAGGAGTAGCAGGAATGTGAGAAATACCTAAATTCTACATGAGCAATTGGTAACAATGAGGGACCAGAATAGGCTTACCTTGATGTGAGGGAGACTAAGTAGTCTCCAATACATGTAATGAACATGTTTGGGGTAGGGACTGCTAAGGGTGTGAACACGGAAGTCCACTTCTAGGTATGTGTTTACTTTCATAGGAGGAGTGGTCTCTTGGATACATTGTCACAGCAACAACATGGTCACACACACTAGATACATGAAGTGGATACAACGTATCACTCTTGCTACCTCTGTCAATAACCCTAGACCCCTTACAAATCTTCCATTTTCCATCACCAAAGGTGGTATGAAAACCATCATCATCTAGCTGCCCTGTGCTGATCAAGCTCTTCTCGAGCTGAGGTACATGCCGTACATGTTAAAGTGTAAAGACAGAGCCATGCTGAAAGTGTAACTGTAGACTGTCAATGCCTGCAATCTCACATGCATAGTTGTCCCTAAGATGGACAACACCATATCGACCCCCTATATATGCGGAAAACCACTCACGATGAGGGGTGATATGAAAAGAAGCACCTGAATCAAGAATCCAGGTATGCATATCATCGTCTGTATCTGCAAGTAGAGCATGTGCACCAAAATTTACACCTGTGACTCTCCTGCTCGCCATTGAGCTCTCGTCACCACGCTAGTCTTCTGCCTCAGCCTGACGAGTGTCTGTAGCACCTTACGCTCTGATTCCAGTTTGTAGGAATCGATTAGACACGGAGATAAAGGTAGATAGACCTTACGCTCAGTGAGGGAGATAGAGAGAGTGCGAGTGAGTTGAGTAGAGAGTGAACACGTTTTTTCAGTACAATGACGAGTGTACCACTTTAGGTTTTTAGATAGATATATGTATGAAAGTACAATGCGCTAAGGGTGTGTTCACACCCGTGCACATATAAAAGGCACGATGGCCCTTTATTCCCAACAGGTTAAACCTTAAATCTGGTACATAGAAAACTTTGGATGAAGAAGATTGCCTATCTGGCAACAAAGGAATAGTCCCCACTTCTCGAACGGGAATTGTAGAGTTATCACCAATGGTGACTATGCACCTCTAGCACTTAGATCTTGAAGCCAATCCTGTCTCCAAGGCTTCTCCTAAAAGGAAGAAGCAAGAGTTGCATCCTCCTTGGCAAATACATGCATAAAGACAAGCTCTATCATCGCCGATGGGTAGCCTTTGAATCCTTCGAATCCTTCTCCTTTGGCTTCAAATGGGGGCACTTTCCCCAGCACTTCTCTTCAAGATGAGTGCCCTTTCCACAGTGTGGGCACTTAGGCTTTTTCTCCTTCTCATCCTTCTTGTCCTCTTGCTTCTTGTTCTTGGCTTGTGCCTTCTTGTTTTCTCCTCCACCTGTACTTGCAGTAAATGCCTTGGTTGGTGTAGAAGACGTCAAATTGAAAAGATGGCATCTAAGTCAAAAGGATCATAGCCATGTCTTTAGAGGATATCAAACAAGAGAGGCAAGCTCACCTCTCATATCCTCCATTTTCACGATGTACTTCTTCATGGAAGAGAAATCATCGAGACAAAGCATTTGCAACTGCTTCTCAAGGGAAATTTTGTGGGCAAATGTCTTGTGTTGATATAAAGACACAAGCTTCTTCCACACTTCCACCATGGTCTTCAACATTTGAACATGTACAAGAATAGAATCTTGCAAACTCATAAAGTGAAAGGATCGGCCTTGAGAGTTGAGCAGATTCCACAAGGCTGCACGGTCCATAGTAGTTCCATCTACTAGATCCTCCTTAGGACAAGGGATGGAATTTGAAACAAAAGCCCAAAGATTAAAGGTGTGGAGTATGCACTTCACCTTACACGACCACAATGAATAGTTTGAACCATCAAGTTTTTCTTCTTTGGGTAATGAAGGTAAGACAGGCACCTGCAGTGAGGGAATCAAGGACGACATCTTCACTGAGAATGGAGCCTTCTTTGTGAAAGATAAATAGAAGCGGGATGGGTGCGAATGGGGGACTCCTCTTGTGGATTATAATCACGATAATTGCGTCGTCGCTCAAAAGAGTGGCTGGAAAGAAGCTCCTCCTCTGAGTCATCAAAGCTTGTGAATTGGTAAGACATATTCGATTTGCAATCACCCAAAAATCTACATTTATCAAAGAAACAGTTGTCGTCAGCGGTCACCAAGAAGCTACTACATGCACAAAAAGCTATCATCTATAGTAGAAAGCCATCAACTATGCCTAGGAAGCTGTCGCCTACAATAATGATGCTGCCACGTGCACCAAGGGGAGGTTACCTGCAAAATGCAGAAAGCTAGGGCCACCTAATGATTGGACAAGGTCGCTTGGTCCTGGAGCTTTTTTACAGGGTGTAAACATAGTAAATGGCTGAAATTTTGCATTTTGAAGATCCGGGCTGCTCCCCTGTGATGAAAACCTTGTCTTTTGCAAGGAATCTCTAGATTGTGTCCTCACTTAGGCAATGATACCATATGAGAGTGCACAACAAAAGAGAAACACGAACATAAAGAGAAGCAAAGAGAGATGAAGAGAGGAAGCAGAGGATGAAGGAAGAATACTGCACTGACTAAAGAAGAATGTTGATACAATGATGATGAACTTATTAGTTGTGGCATGCAGCCCAAAGTGTTAGTGAGGGCACTACATTAGGCGGATGACGATGGCAGCACGCACGGAGAGTTGAAGTGTGCGCCTGCAAAGGGAAGATTAAAGACTAAAGAGTATGTGTGTCCGCCAAACAATTGGAGGGGGCTGGCTATAAATAGCTAAATCCCAAGAAAATTGGTTGACCCTTGTACCAAGGGAGGCCAAAAAATTAACAAACATGTGCATATAAGCTTTTGTCGTCTTGTGTGCTGTGCTACTCCCCTGCTATCGTACGTGTTCCCCCCCTCGCCGACTGTTATTCGTGGCCGCCCCAGCGCTCTCCCCCCAATGGCACAACGTTCTCTGCTCCTCCCCCTCCCTTGTCACCTCAACACTACTTCGCCTATCTCCCCCCCCCACGTTTTGTCCCATTACGCTTCCCTCGCCTGTCTGCATTCGCCCACCCACCTTCCGCCTTTAGTTCCGTCCCCCAACGCCACCTCTGTTTCCCTTGCCATTTCCCCACCAACTGAGTACTGGCCGTATATGCCCCCCGCATCTTTGGTCCGCCTACTCCCCCCTCCCCCCCTACCTTCTACTTTGCCCCTTCCCCCAGCGCTATCTCCGCCTCAAAAAACCCCCCCCTCCCCCGCCTCCTCCGCCTGACTCACCACCTCTCCCGCACTTGTGAACCCGGCCCCACCCGACATGCCCAAACTCGCGCTGTGTCCATTCAGAGCTGGCGGCCTCCAGCAGTGTCCAGCACCCCCCCACTAGCACAAAAGAGAATTCCCCCTCCCCCCTAGTTGCTCCCTCCCTCTGTAGTAACCTTCCCACCCACCCAAAAAAAGTAGCACAGCAGCGAGATTGGTAGGTCCTTAGCAGGAACACGCAATGGAAACCTCTGGTCAGATGCCGGTGCATTCTATGAGTGCCCCCTAGTCAAACACCTTGCACGTCGTCCTATCTGAGGAACAGCTCTTAGCCGTCTATGCCACAGAGCTCGAGCTTAAAGAAACAATGATCTTTGGTCAGGTAGTAGGACATTCCCCATCCAGGGCCTAGCTTCGGGATTGGCTTCACTCCACACTGCGCATCGGCACAACGCAAATAGCGAGGGCAGTTCTAATGGGTCAAGGGATCTTCATGGTACGACTTACCTCAGCAAATGTAGCACGTGAGCTACTACTAGCTAGCTCACCCTATGCCTCCATGAGGGGGGTCATCCATGGTCCCCTGGTACAATGGCTTCATAGTGAAGGGATTTGCGCTCCACAACAGTTTCCATAGACATCCGGTCACCCTACTATTCCCCGAACTGGCGATAGAGTATCACCAGCTTGTGGAAGACTTCAGACGGCTCTTTGGCACGGTCCTTCCTACCTCTTTCGCGGACGCAATGATAGCTGCAGGAGTCCCAGAGGTACGGTGGCAGTGAAAGAGACAAAGAATATACCATAGTTTCTAGAGATTGAGGCAGGCGGACACTCCTTCAGGCACAGCAGGTCATTGTGACTGGGCAGCCAGGGCAGTGTCTGCGTTGCCTTGACTTTCGGCATATGGCAACAAAGTGCACGCGCTTTGGAGCTAAGGCAGCTTCATCGACAGGCCCACAAGTGGACGCGGACAACTTTACACGAGTCCAGAGATGACAACAAGGGAGATGGCAGGGGGGGCGCAGCCAGCCCCTCAGACACAACCACAGCAGTAGGGTGTAGGAGGGCGAGTGTCACCCCCTCGGTAGAGCACCACGCGGCCCCACCTAGCAGGACCACAGGCCCACACATCCACCCCCCACGGAGGTGTCACAAGCCGCCTCACCCAAGGGCCCACATCCCCCACCTGCCCCCCCTTCCCCCCCCCCCCCCCCCCCCCCCCTCCCCCCCACCCCCCCCCCCCTCCCCCCCACCCACACCACCCCCCCCCCCCCCCCCCACCCCCAACACACACACGGTTTCCCCCTCGACCCTAGTCCACAACCCCCCCACACCCACCGGGTGCATCGGGCCACCCACCATCCCTAGATCCTCCCTCTCCCCACCATCACCCCCGCCATCCAGTCCCCCTGATCCCCACCCAGCATAGGTGATCCATCCTCCACCCATCACCCCCCCCCCCCCCCCCCTCCCCCCTTCCACAGAGGTGAGGAGCCCCACACACCGTCATCTTCCACTCGCCAGCACTCTAGCCCCCCTTCCCCTCCCCACACAACCACTAGTTCATCCGTCCATGCTGCGCGTCACATTTTCCTGAGATAGGCATAGTTGCTACCACAGGAGTTTTTTCACAATGGGCCGTGGTCTTGGGCCATGGTCCTACCTGAGAGTTGTGGGACGCGGAGACTTCCCGCTACCCCTGGAGATGGGAATCTTCGTGGTACGCAAGTCTAGGAGCAGCAAGGGCCACCTACTAGCACCACTGGATGGACCAAAATACGCCTTTTTCCTTCAGACCTCTCACACAGGAGACTGGACGACATCTCAAATAGAGGAGTAGGTGAAGAGCCAGGTGGCACACCACATCTCCAAGTGAATGGGAGAAGGTGGACTGGCACTTTTTTCCCAACAGTGGCCAAGTTGCATGATGGACATTAGCTGGTGGGCTAGGGCTGATGTCCCTCATCTGAGCATTATCTTTTGAGCCCCTCCACAGTGGGGAGCACTGATGGATGTGATTGAGTGGCCCCTAGTACGGGCGGCCCGTTTCTACTAGTGTATGGAGTCTCGTCTCTCAGCCTAGTTGATAGATGCCCTGGTGGTACCACCAGGCGCATCCATCACCCCCATGGGGGAATGGAGTTCACCTTCCAAGCCAACAGCAAAGCGTATACGTATGCCTCAGCAACAGGTCTCCCTATGAGTTTACACCTTGCATCCTAGAATGTGAATAGCCTCCACTATAGTGGGGCACATGGTACCAGAAGGTTGATTGTCCGGCAGGTGCTGCAACCTGCCCTTGTCGGACGGATCGACATCCTACTTCTACAAGAGCACAAGCTCACTCCCACCTAGGCCCAGTGGGTAGGGAAGGTACTCCTGGGCAGCTCACCCACTTACTAGGAGCACGCCATCGGTGCTCACGGCAGGTGTGGGGATGTTTGCACCTCTTTTGGCCCGAGTCTCGTTGCCTGTGTATGAGACCATGGGACGATAGTGGTAGGGAGGGTTCTATGGATGAGATTGGACATTGCGGACTCGTGCCTTGGAGTCCTCAATGTTTATGCCCCTACTGAGGTTAGGGCACACAGCAGGTTTTGGGTTGAAATCTCGGAAGGACTCCTAGAGGTGGACTCTTGGATTGTTGGAGGAGACTTCAACAACCTGGAGGCTTTAGAGGACCAATAGGGCAAATGAAGAAACTACCAGGGCATGGCTGGGGAGGAGTAGGAGGCATGGGAGGTCTTTCTACTAGCAGTAGGAGCACGCGATGCTTGGAGAGACCTTGCCTTTCATAAGAGGGAGAGGTTGCTGGACTTCTCTTGGAGATACAGGCGGCTAGGTGGAGTCCTACTGGAGCGGTTGGACAGGTTCTATGTAGGAGAGTGGGGATGCTCTCGTAGAGGTCAAGTTGGGCAATTGGTAGGCACCATGTTGTTCGTTGCCGGGTTCTCTTGACACTTGATCCCCCAGCATCTACCCTAGACACACGATCCTGTTTGGATCCCTGACGCAATCTATAGGAGGGAGGAGGTGAAGAGTCAGATTGAGCAGATTTGGACCAGGGAGTGGGGCAGGAGGGACCGGATCGCAGAGCAGCCCTACACGCCAGGCGGCAGAGTTGGGAGGAGGAGAGAGCACTCTGGCGGGACCTTGCAGCCACGTAGAGATTATTATAGGAGGCACCAAGGGATCCCACCCTTCATGCACAGGAGGTCAGCACACGAGGAGCCATCACCGGCCTTGATGACAGGCACTTGGAGTTCTCATTTTGCACCTCAGCAGCCTTCTAAGCACGAAAGGGGGACATGATGTGCAGGGAGTTTTTTCAGGTGCACTAGCCTCCCACCTCAGGAGAGCAGATACGCAACCTTCGGGATCAGTATGGGAGGACTCGTTCTAGCCCAGACGAGGTGATGGAGATAACCACCGACATCTCATCCCTCGTCACAAAGGAGATGGGATGCTCCCTCCTAGCCTCCTTCACAGAGAAGGAACTAGAGGAGGCTTTCCATACACAGGATGGGCTGAAATGTCCGAGAGAGGATGGCATTTCCAAGGCCTTCTTCACTATCTACTGAGAGGCGGTGAAGGAGCCCTTACTGATGGCCTTCCAGGAGATTTTCACTTCAGGATAGATGCCAGGAAGTTTGTCGGCAGGCCTCATTAGTCCTCCCCCCGAAGGGAGAGACTGATTGGAGCTTTCCCAGTGGAGACCGATCACTTTATTGTCAATGGCCTATGAGGCACTGGCAAAGATGATCGGTAGGCGACTATGCCCTATGCTTCCAGACATCATTCATGACACAGAGCAGGCTTTGTCCAGGATAGGAGTATCCTAGACAATGTATTCACCTTCTTTAAAGCGATAGAGTGGGCTCAGCACAGTAGGCAGGGATTTCCTAGAGGGTGGACTGGGATTTCCTAGAGGGTGGACTGGGACAGGGTGGACTGGGAGAGATCGGTGTGGCAAGGATGGCCCCTTGCCTCGTACCTGTTCTTACTCTTTGCAGAGGCGATGTCTCACTTCCTCAGGTCACGCATGAGCGGTTTACGTGGTCTCCAACTTCTAGTGAGAGAGGAGACGGAGTTGTTATACTCAGAGTATGCAAACGACACAGCACTCTACATAGAGGACGATGAGCTGATGCTGGAGAGTGAGACAGGATCTTGAGGTGTTCTGTACTGCAAGCAGAGAGAAAATCAATTGGCAAAATTCGGTTGGTTTTCTTATAGACTGGGACTCTAGTACGGAGTGGGGCGTCCACTAGGGATTTAGATGGGTGAGCAGAAGGCAAATTGTTTGTTACCTAGGGCTCGAGGTGGGACTTGACATCACTCCTGCCCCACAGTTTCTTCCAATCCTCGACTCTATTCGGAGGAAGCTGACCTACTGGAGTATTGCTCACCTATCCCTAGCAGGCCAAGCCTTGGTGGTTAACCAAGTCCTCCTAGCGACGGCCTGGTACATCGCTTCGTGTTGGTGCTTCTCCTCATCCTATGTAGTGCAACTTCTGCTTATCCTATGTTTGTGTTGGTGCTTCTCCTCATCCTATGTAGTGCAACTTCGCCGCCTCGTACGGAACTTCCTGTGGTCCAGGCCAGACGATTCCAGGGATTCTTGGGCCAAGGTGGCATGGGCGACCATCATTTGGCATTAGTTAGAGGGAGGGCTTGGGATCATAGACCCAGAGTATCAGAGTATGGCCCTCTTAGGCAAGCTAGTAGTCCGCGGCCTCACTCTAGGAGGGCAGACCTGGAAGGTCCTATTGCAGGAGGGTCTTGATGATTGTAGATCGAGGCTTGGTGGTGATGAGTGGAGGCCGTCCCTGAGATGGATCTTCACAAGAGCCTAGATCATCCCCCCTAGATCCCCCTTCCTACGCAGCTTGCTCCGTGTGTGGCGAGGCTTCTGTAAGGCCCTAATCCAGAGCCACCCACACTGCCAGGAGGAGATAGACTGTCAGCCGGTGATCTGGAACCCCTAGGTTAGAGATCGAGAAGGGGCACAGATTGGTAAACGTCCCCACATCCAGTGGGCTGGTTGGGAGGCCCGGCTTGTAGCATTAGGACATGGCGGAAGGTGTACAGGATGGTGGATGAGGAGGTGCTGCAATGAGTAGCAAGCTGCCAGAGAGGGGTGGAGTTGAGGAGAAGGGAGGTAGATGTACCAATACCTCAGGAGTGGCTTGCTCCCCCGATTCGAGAGCCGATAGAGCATGGGGAGGTATGGACCGCTAGGTTCTCACCAGCAAGTATCCCCCTACAAGTGGCAGGTAGAGTGGGTGGTGCCGCACGTGGGACCTTCTTCACTGTGTAGGAGGGGGGGGGCGTTTGGCCTTGTTGGGAATAAAGGGTCATCGTGCCTTTTATATATACACGGGTGTGAACACACCCTTAGCACATTTGTACTTTCATATATATCTATCTAAAACCTAAAGAGGTACACTAGTCTTTTGTACTGAACATCAAAGGTGTCGTGCTCACTCTCCTTTCTACTGCTCTCTACTCTGTGTGCGTGTGTTATCCATCGTGTTCACTCTCAGCTCAGTCAGGCTCCATCAAACTGGTATCAGAGCTCTTGGTTACAGCGCTCACACTTCCCAAGAGCGTTATTTCATAGGACTGACAGCAGTCTACAAACATCACTCGACATGTGAGGCAGACCAGAACAGAGTGCAGCAGACGGAGTTGAGAAGCAAGGTGACTAGCCACAGGTTGTGTGCATTCAACCAGCACAGGACAGGTACATTAGTTGCACCAGTGGGCGACTAGACAAAGTTGAGAAGTTAAAGCAACCAGGTTGACTAGAAAACCAGTGGGCACCAACAAGCGTGCGACAAGACTAGAAGACAAGTGGGTGCCAATAAGTGTGCAACCAGACCAACAAGTTGACAGACAGGCGCAACTTGCGTGATGGGCCGAAGGACAGGCGTGAGACAGGACGTGACTGGCAGGTCAATAGACCTCGTCAGACGTCACTTTTCTTTAAGGTCACAAATTCGTTTTTTCTCCGAAATTCTCCTTGAATTTCCCCTTGGCCTGATGGGCGTTCGTGTGTGTAAGCACAGTTCAGAATTTTGGGTAGATTTGTGCAAAAATTTGGGGATTTGTCCAGATTTGAAGCGAGCAAGACACAATAGTGATATTTGTCTCGAAAATTGCAGGAATTTGTGACATTTTGCCTCCAACAGTTGGGGCTTTTCATGTACATGCAAGAATTGGGCTGAAATTTACCCAATTTCTCGACATTTATGCACATTGGACCCCGTGCAATTTGGGGCCTTTGCTGTTTGGGCGAAATTTGTGCGCCATTTGGTAATTTCTTGTACATGCTTAATTCCATGCAATTTGGACACCTAGCACTTGAAAAATTTGGGGGTTTTGCTGAAATTGCTCTATTTTGGCAAAATTGGCCTATTCTATGCATGTTAGAGACAGTGCAGATGTATGGTTGATGAGCACAAAATTTTGGGGCTTTTGACCGTGCATGTCAAATCTTGTGACCGTGGGTGCATGTACAACTGAAATTGCAGCTAAATATTGGGACTTCTCATGTAATGTGATGTATTTGTCCTTGGAACAACTGTAATCAGTTGTGGAGTGCTGTAGCACAAGGTCAAAACATTTCTAATTGATGTCCCATCATTTTTCACAATATGTTAGTGTCATCAATAAATAAATTCAGCACCATTCGAGAATCATCAAGTAGCTTAATCCTATTGATTTTACCTTTGTTCACAGCTCATTTTGCATCACCCAACCCAAAGCATTAGTACACATTGCTAAAAAAACTAGGCCAGAGGATAGCTTGGCCTAATGTACCTTCTGAGAGTACATGAATTAGTGAATGTAACCATCGGTAGCTGCTTTAGCCTTAGCAATGCCAAACAAAACCATAACAACATTCATAAATCTTTTACCAAAACCTTTGGTGGTTTGTTTGGTAATTGTTGGTCTCACAAGTCATTTTGCACTCTTGTAGACGTTAATAAAGCATCCCATGTCATTTCATCTCTCTCTCTCTCTCTTTTTCTTTTTTCTTTTTTCGTGAAAGGTAATTGTATTAATTACGAAAAAAGTACAAGTTTACTTGATTACAAGATACATGATGACTCTCTCTCTCTCTCTCTCTCTCTCTCTCTCTCTCTCTCTCAACCTTCTCTCTCTCAAGCATACATGTCTCTTATTTGTATGATCATTCATGTATGATGTATCCACTCCTATGTATGTACTTGTAAGTTGTAGCGCATGTTGCGCATGTGGCATATGCCATAGAGGTTTTGGCATGTTACCTTTAAGTATTCATCTTATATACTCCAATAGCATTGCTATTTAGACTCTTAACATCTGTTCTATCATCTATAGTTCAAAATAATGAAGTTAAATTTTTTTTTTCTTACTAATATCGTACCTTACCTTATAAAATCTTAAGGTACCATTTAGTACCGTATTTTATCATACCGTGCCGTACCGTACTTTTCGTACCTGACAACTATGACGAAACTATAGAGAGCATGATTAGCTACATCTTCTAATACTCTATAAATGTAAGGTAACAGAAAACCATCGTTGATCGTGGCCTTGTTTAGTTCTTGGAAGCACAAATTCGGATTTTTCCATTCTTTTTAGGAACAATTACAATAGGTGCAAGCCATTCCGAGTTCTCTATGGGTGTGATAATCTTTGCGTCGAGCATTTTATTCAATTCTTGCTTGACTTATAATGCATATTTAGGATTAAGCTTATATTTATGCCCTCATATTGGATGAACATCACTATGGAGTGGAATACAGTGTTGGCCATATTGAGAATGAATGCTGGAAGATCCTTGTAGTTGCATGCAAAAATTTTAGAGGAGTAGAAAAAAGAGGTTACCTTTTCAAGATGAGAAGGGAATTCCCATAGTCATGGTGCTAGCAAGATGGGGTTTGGGACTTCTAGGCTACCAATGTTGTATTTCCGTAGCGCGTCCTGGAATTGTTCTACTTCTAGCAGTTGACCTTCTTCTATTGCTTGTATAAGAAGTGTTGGATCATGGACAAGGGTATCATCAATCTTTCATGTTGGAATAGCGCCGCTCAGCCAAGATGTTGGTAACTTAACATATTCAGCATGCATGTCTGCAGTTCTAGGTTATTCGAAAGAAGGTGTAGTCAATCAATTTACTAGTGCTCCTAATGATGTGTTCTTGAGAAGGTGGTTTCTGCCATGCTTTTTGTGCAAGGGATGGTATCCTTTGCCTCGATGGCAATCAAAATGAAGAGTGTCTAGTTCTTAAGGATCAATCGGCCCAAAATTCAAGGAATTTTTGAGTTGGGATCCTAGAGATTTCTCTAGGTAGAGCTTTTTTGAGTCAAGGCACTTTATATTTTCTATGTCAGTGGTATCCTTTGAGTAATTGTTTGCCTTATATGAGGAGTTTTCTACGTTTGTGGAATGAAGCCCTAGGTTTTTAGAGACATCTTTAGAAGTCATATGGGGTGTTATAGCTAAGGCTTCGTCAGAGTTTTGCAATGGTCGCTCTTTTTCATTTGATGGAATGGTAAGGGATATATACACCATATTGCATGAAAATACCCCTAGCCAGCCTAAGAGGGCTTGGTCATGTAAGGTCTGGGGACTAGTTGGTTGAGTGGGTGTGGGAGCTTCCACAACAGGCACCATGATAGAAGAAGAGTCTGGTTCTTTCTCTAATTATAGTGGTGTTAGCCCCTTGGCATGCTTAATCCATAGCCCATCTATGTCCCAATCGTGGCATACCCTAGCTATGTGCAACTAGGGGCGGCCAATAAGCAATGGGTACAATCCTTCCATGGCTGGAATGCCCATAACAAGGACGTATATACCCTATGCTTAATCCATAGCTCATCCGTGTCCCAACCTTGGCATACCCTAGCTATGCGCAACTAGGGGTGGCCAATAAGCAATGGGTACGATCCTTCCATGGCTAGAATGTCTATGACAAGGAAGTACATATGAAATTGGACCCTTCAACCAATCCCACGGGTTACACTTTCAGAATATCTACTATAGGAATGGCAAAAGTTGAGCAATTGTAAGCCCTAATGTTAAAAGTGTTGTTTTAGGCATTATGTCAACTACTAAGCCACCATCCACTATGGACCCTTTAATAGCATGCCCTTCAATTTCAACTAAAAGTCGTGGGGATACAAGAGTCAATAATGATAGGAATGTCCAACACTAGGTCACAATTGATACTAGTAGATATTGGGGTACTAATTGGGTTCGATTGCGGACCCTTGACTTGATTGAGAATATTATTCACATATTCGTGAACCAGAGGACTCAAAATACAAGCTTAGGGATGAGAGAGATGAAGCCACTTACGGTTGCAAATTTCTCGGAGCAAAGCTTCACTTGGTGCCTAATCATTGAGGGCCTTGGCCATCCTTGTTGTTAGGGATGGATGACATAGGTGCTCTTGAGTTTGCTGAAAAGCCTCTTCTATAACATTGTACCCTTCGTGCCATTTTGGTGCCTTAGTAATAGCCTTCCTTGGGAAAGATAGCGAGCATTTTTCTCTTGCTACAAATTCATTTATTGATGTTGGTAGTCTAGAGTTCCTAAATGTAACTTAATCAAATTTTCTTGGTGGAAATTGTGGATTTTCTAAGGAAGAAATGGAAGTACATGGGGAGCTTTCTATGGGATTGGAAGAATTTTTTAAGGTCCTCTACTTGTGTTGGTGCTTGTGTGAGAACAGCCACCAAGGGAATGGGTGTGCTAGTGGTAGGGAAAGTGATATCAATCAAGTTCGTGGTTTGAGGTGCTTGTGTATTTTTGGTTTTGGGATAGTTTGGAGTATAGTAGTCACGAGAACCTGGGCGAAACCGGCATGGAGGTGTTCCTTTTGGGAGGATGCATCTACTTTGATAATGTCTATATTCTCCACACATACAGCACAATATGGGGCAGTTAGGGGGATTGTGAGGGGCCCTAGGTCTTGTGCAGGGTGGTACGGAAGAGGCAGCATATGCAGATGGAAGAGGAGTGATCAACAAAGGACGATTTGTGGAGGGTGGATGTTGAGCTAAAACACGCTTTACAGCTGATTAGCATTTTTAAACAGCCCTAAAACTCACTTAATTAATGAAAAATGCAAATTCCCAAAACCCTAATTTTCGGGGCACCCTTTAAGATCTATAAATAGACAGGATGCCCACCATTCAACATTATCCTTTTCTGCAAGTTTCTCATTTTCCTATATAGATTTCAGGTGTGAACCAAACTTCGACTCCTACCGACGCGCCGCTGCCCTCGGCCCCCGCCATCGCAACCCCGTTGATCCCCCCCCCCCCCCCCCCCCCCCCCGCTGATTGGCATCGCGCCTCCCGTCCCTCTCACCTGCCGCTTGCCATCGCGCTACTCCCCCCGTCTCGACATCGAGCTACGCCACCACGTTGTGTCCCTATGCCCTTGTCATCATTCCCTCCCCCCTGCGCCCCCCCCCCCCCCCCCCCCAATGGTCCACGCCACCTCTTGTCCCCAACCCCCCGTGCCTTATGGCCCCCGATGCCTCCCCCCATTGGGCCGCCTCCTATGCCCACCCCCCGCCTGCAACTTATTCGCAGGGTGACTCTGTTCGCCTACAATCATTCATGCTACGCGCGCCCCCGCTCCCCCCCCCCCCCCCCCCCCAAGTTGCTCCCTTCCCTGGAAGCAACTCCCCCCTGCGACAACAGAGGAGTGTGATAGGTAGGTTCTCAGCAGGGACGCGCAATGGAAACCTCTAGTTAGACACCGGCGCATTCTGCGAGCGCCCCCCAGTCAAACACCTTGCGCATCATCCTCTCAGAGCAACAGCTCTTAGCCGTTTGTACCACAGAGCTAGAGTTGAAAGAAACAACGATCTTTGGTCAAGTCGTTGGACACTCCCCATGGAGGGCCCAGGTGCGCGATTGGCTCCAGTCCACGCTGTGCATTGGCACAGTGCAAATCGAGGAGGCAGTCCTCATGGGCCAAGGGATCTTCATGGTTTGACTCACATCTGCGGATGCAACTCGTGAGTTAGTGGAGAGACCACCCGATGCCTCCACGAAGGGGGTCATTTACATGGTTCCCTATTACAGCGGCTTCACAGTGGAGACATTTGCGCTCCATAATAGATTTCTCAGACATCCAATCACCTTACTTTTCCCCGGACTAGCGGTAGAGTACCGCCAGTTAGTGGAGGACTTTGGATGGCTCTTCGGCACAATCCTTCCTGCCTCCTTCGTGGATGTAGTGACAGCTGCAGGAGTCCCAAAGGTACAAGTGGTCGTGAAAGACAGAAAGAGTATACCAAAGGTCCTGGAGATTGAGGCAAGAGGTCACTCCTTTAGGTAGCAGGTCATTGTGACTGGGCAACTAGGGCAGTGCCGCCGTTGCCATGACTTTGGGCATCAGGCAACAGATTGTACGTGTTTCGAAGCCAAGGCGGCTCTACCAACAGGCCCGCAAGTGGACGCTGATGGCTTCACACAGGTCCAGAGATGACAGTGAGGGAGATGGCCAGGGAGGCCGCAGCTAGCAACTCCTCAGACACAGCCTCGGCAATAGGGAGCAGGAGAGCGAGATGCCCCCCTGGTAGAGCACTCCGCAGCCCGCCCTGCCCGTCCCACTCGGTATGACCGTAGTCCCCCGCATCCACCACCCGCGCCACAGACTACCTCACGTGAGATCCCACAGTCCCCACACTCACCCCCCCCCCCCCCCTCACCCACCCCTCCCATGGAGCCCCCACTAACCCAGGCCCACAGCCCCCCCTTCCAAGGCCACTAGCCCCCCCCAACACTTGCCATGTACCTCCGACCACCCCACCATCCCTTGATCTTCTTCCCCCCTACCACCTCCCCTGCCGAGCACACTCCCCGATCCGCACCTCGTACAGGTGATCCCCCCTAGACCCACGCCCTCTCCTCCCAGAGGAGGTGATGAGCCACACACACCTACATCCTCCTCGCACCATCAATCTTGCCCTCCCCACGCTGCCACCAGCTCATCTGCCTCTACCGCCCGTCACACCTCGAGACAGGCGCAGTTGTTACCACAGGTGTTTTTCGCAGTGGCATGTGGTCCTACCTAAGAGTCGCAGAGCGTTCCCACTACCTCTAGAGGTGGGGATCTTCGTGGTTCATAAGCAAGGAGGGGCAAGACCCATCTATTAGCACCACCGGATGGACCAAACTATACCTTTTTCCTTCAGTCCTCTCACTCAGGGGATTGGACGACAACACAGATAGAGAAGGAGGTGAAGATTCAGGTGGCAGACCACATCTCCCAGTGGATGGGAGAAGGACTAGCACTATTTACACAGCAGTGGCCAAGTTGCATGATGGACATTAACTGATGGGTTGGTATCGAGGTCCCACACTTGAGCATTATCTTTCGAGCCCCTCCACAGTGGAGAGCTCCGATGGATGTGATCGAGTGGCACTTGGCACAAGTGGCCCATTTCTACCAGTGTACAGAGTCATGACTCTCAGCATGGCTGATAGATGCATTGGTAGTACCACTTGGAGTATCTATCACCCCTATGGTCCGCCCAAGGGCCACCATGGGGGATTGGAGCTCGCTGTCCAAGCCTGCGGCAAAGCATACTTGCATGCCCCATAGTTCTTCCTCCTCATCAGCAGCTTCCACACCGAACAAATGCCTGTTTGGTCAGTCATGTTTCCCGGTGAGCTTACACCTCGCATCCTAGAATGTGAATAGTCTCCACTACAGTGGGGCACGAGGTTCCAGGAAGTTGATTGTTCGGTAGGAGTTGCAGCCTGCCCTTGCGGGATGGCGGATAGACATCCTACTTCTGCAGGAGCACAAGCTCACCCCCAACCAGGCCCATCAGGTAAGGAAGGTTCTCCCAGGCAGGTCACACACCTACTAGGAATACACCATCGGTGCCCATGGCAAGAGTGGAGGCGTATGCACCTCTATTGGCTCAAGCCTTACTACCTGCATATATGGGATCATGGGGCGAAGGTGGCAGGGAGGATTCTATGAGTCAGGTTGGATATTGGGGACTCGTACCTCGGAGTCCTCAATGTCTATGCTCCCATTGAGGTCAAGGCAAGCAGCAGGTTCTGGGTGAAGATTACAGCAGGACTCCCAGAGGTGGACTCCTGGATTGTTGGAGGAGACTTCAACAACCTGGAGGCCTTAGAGGACCGGCAGGGTAGAGGTAGAAACTACCAAGGCATGGTTGGGGAGGAGCTGGAGGCATGGGACGTCTTCCTACTGGCGGTAGGAGCTCGCAATGCTTGGAGAGACCCAGCTTTCCACAAGAGGGAAAGGTCGTTGCACTTCTCGTGGGGATACAGGTGGCTAGGCGGAGTCTTGCTGGAGCAATTGGACAGGTTCTATATGGGAGAGTGGGGATGCTCTCGTAGAGGTCAGATAGGGCAGTTGGTTGGCACCACTCTATCCGATCACTGCGCGGTCCTCCTGACACTTGATCCCCTAGCATCTTCCCTATATTCATGATCGTGTCGGATCCTTGACTCAATCTATAGGAGAGAGGAGGTGAAGAGACAGATTGAGCAGATTCGGACTAGGGAGTGGAGCAGGAGAGAAACTGGATCGCAGAGGAGGTTTCAGAGCTCTAGCCCAGACGAGGTGATGGAGATTGCCACCGACTACTACAGACGCCTTTTCTAGCATGAGACAGCCTCATCCAAAGGACAACGTTGTAGACAGCAGGTGTGGGATCACATCCCATCCCTCGTCATAGAGGAGATGGGACGCTCCCTCCTAGCTTCCTTCACAGAGAAGGAATTAGAGGAGGCTTTCCACACACAAGACGGGCAGAAATGCTTGGGAGAGGATGGCCTCTCTAAGGCCTTCTTCACCACTTTCTGGGAGGTAGTGAAGGGAGTTATGGGCAGGTCTTATCAGTCTTCTCCCCAAAGGGGAGACTAGTTGGAGCAATCCTAGTGGAGACTGATCACCCTGTTGCCAATTGTAAAAACACTGGCAAGGATGATTGGTAGGCGACTCCACCCCGTGCTTCTACACATCATTCATGACACACAGACAAGCTTTGTCCAGGATAGGAGCATCCTAGACAATGTCTTTACCTTCTTTAAGGTGACAAAGTGGGCCTAGCATAGTGGTCAGGGATTGGGTGTACTACTCTTGGATTTTGAGAAAGCCTATGACAGGGTGGACTGGGACCTCTTGGAGGGCACCATGGAGAGGTTGGGCTTCCCCCAGGCATGGAGCCATGGAGTCTCTGCACTGCAGATTGGCTACCAGTAGGGTTCTCATAGGTACGGCAAGGCTGCCCACTAGAGAGATCGGTACGGCAAGGCTGCCCACTAGCCCCGTATTTGTTCCTCAAAGGCGATGTCTCACTTCCTTAGATCACGTGTAAGTGGGTTATGCGGCCTCCAACTTCCAATGAGAGAGGAGACGGAGCTGTTGGACTCAGAGTATCCAGATGATACAGCACTTTACATAGAGGACGATGAGTTGATGTTGGAGAGAGTGAGACTAGCTCTTGAGGTATTCTGTGCTGCAGCAGGAGTGAAAATCAACTGGCAGAAGTCCATTTGTTTCCTTACAGACCCAGACTCTAGTATGGAGTGGGGCATCCATTTGGGATTTAGATGGGTGTGCAGAGGGCAGCAGACCGTCCACTACCTAGGGTTCTAGGTGGGACTTGACATCATCCCCGCTCAGCTGTTTCTCCCAGTCCTTGACTCTATTCGGAGGAAACTGACCTATTGGAGTACTACTCGCCTCTCCCTAGCGGTTTGAGCCCTGGTGGTCAACCAAGTCCTCCTACCGACGGCTTGGTATATCACCTCATGTTGGTGCTTCTTCTCGTCCTGTGTTGCTCAGCTTCGTTGCCTAGTGCGGAATTTCCTTTGATCCGGGTCGGACGGTTCCAGGGACTCTCGGGCCAAGGTGGCGCGGGCGATCATCATCCGGCAACGGTTAGAGGGATCATTGACCCAGAGTATCATCATCCGGCAACGGCTTGGGATCATTGACCCAGAGTATCAGAGTATGGCCCTTTTGGGCAAGCTTGTAGTCCACAGTCTCTTACCAGGAGGGCAAACTTGGAAGATCCTATTGCAGGAGGGTCTTGAGGAGTGCAGACCGAGGCTTGGCGGGGATTGGAGACTGTCCTTGAGATGGATCTTCACGATGGCCCAGATCACACCCCCCAGATCCCCCTTCCTACGTAGCTTACTTCGTGTGTGGCAGGGCCTCCGTAAGGCCCTAATTCAGAGCCCCCCAGGTTGGCAAGATGAGATAGACCGTCAGCCGGTGATCTGGAAACCCCAGGTCAGAGATCAGGAGGGGGTACAGATCGGCAGCGGCCCCACATCCAGTGGGCTGGCTGGGAGGCCGGCCCAGGTCGCACCATCAGGACCTGGCAGGAGGTGTACAGGTTGGTGGACGAGGAGGTGTTGCAGTGGGCATCAGGTTGCTAGAGAGGAGTTGAGTTGAGGAGAAGGGAGATTGACGCAGCAATACCTTAGGAGTGGCTTGGACCCCCGGTACGAGATCCCTATGTTTTTTGGGAGGAGCTCCGGGAGTGGTGCCTCTGGATTTGGGAGGGCAGACCACTTGGTGAGCATAGTATGCAGTTCTCCAAACACTGGGTTATCGAAGTAATCACTAGAAGGTGAAGTAGTCCTCTATGCATACATGGTGCATCAATGCTGATGGGTTAGTGAGGCTTCCATTATACAAGAAGTCAAAGTTATACATGGCTCATATTTCCATGGAGCAAGGGAATAAGAAAGTGGTTTTTCTGGTGAAGTGACATGCTCCTATCATCTGCTGACAGATGTGAAAGGACCAATCAAGATCCTGATGTTAAAATTTCTTTAAGTGCATACATAACACCTACTTTTTGTAGACATTTAACCGTGTTTAAAACTCAGAAAGATAGAAGTACAGGGATTGAAAAGAGAAAAAAGAATCACAGAAGCAATGTCTATACGATAAGGACATTGGCAAATTGTAGAATCAATTCTTAAGCCAATGAGGCAAGGTTCTCTTTGGAGGAGAGTTTCAATTTTGTCAGAGACATAGTCTTATTGACCTATATATAAAACTTGATTTTTATTTGAAGGACACAAATCTATATAAACTCTTCTCCATAATGCTGTCACAGGTTAATGCCCAAACTTCCATTCTTAAGATGGGAAAATTTTCTCAGAATGGAGATATTGGGCATGATGACGAATATTTGCAAAGACAAGAACAAATCCAGAATTCAGAGCTCTCATGGGAGTTTTATGTAGAGACTGTGGGGGTGTGGAATGATGCAAGTTTCTCTGCAACAGGTCTTCTAGACCACCTTAGGGTCACAAAAGATGTGACTGACTACCTATGGTACTTAGGCAAGTAAGTAAACTACAAATCTTCTATTTTGGAGGTTGCATTTTGTACAGAAACATTTGGAAGATCTTATATTCCTTGTCTGGGCTAAAAATGTTGTGATACTAACATGTACTCTCTCTTCAATGTCTAGATATTCAAGCAAACACACATGATGTATATGGCATAGTCTACATAAGATGTCCTCAGCTTTTTGGTGAAAAAGGGTGGCTAATTATATCATTCTGAAAGAAACATGACACTACAAGGGCTCAACACTGGAGCAAGAACACTCACAGGAGCACCAGAGTTAAATCACATACAGATAAAGCCTCTCAGGGTAGTTTGGGTGAGATAGGGGAAGGAAGCCAAGATGGGAGGCATAGATCCACTCTAGGGTATGATCCTATAGCATAAAGAATAGGATATGACATCCTTGAGTGTGAAGGAACATGCACAATAGAGGAGGATGGTTGCCTTCAGACAGGATTTGGATCAATCAGAGTTCACAGGATGCTCCAAATAGAGGATTGGAGTAGTGGTGCACGTTTCGATGAGGTGGTGCATTGACCTGGACCTTGATATAGATGGATGGAGACATTGGGCTATTCAGAGGAAGGCCCCTTAAGAGATTACAGTGGGATCCAGTTTGGAGGGATCCATTCCTTAATAGGCCATTTGATGTGGCCACTTCTGGCTACACTACCAGGCTGGGGAGCAGGACTCAGTGAGTAAGATCAGAGTATAGCCGACAGCCACTTTTCATTGGCACAGATAGGACATTATTATTTCTTGTTATACTTTTGGAGGAGGCTAGATGACTGCCTTAGATCTAGGGAAGATTTCCCTCTTCCTATCGCTATCAGCTCACAGGAGCTAGCAGTTGGTGCATGGCTTGGATATTGCAGGGTCCCAATGGTATTGTGAGATGTGGTGAGCCAAAGAAGACACAGAGACATTGCCTATGGGACTGTCTGAGAGTTCAGGTTGTATGGAGGAGAGCCCTTATGATGGTCTTCCATGGCACAACAGAGACTATGGTTGTGAGTTGAGGTGCTTAGCTTTGGTCGTATACAGATTCCCAACTTGTGGACATGATTATTTTCAGGGCAGCCACTGGTTTTTCATCATTGCTCGACATTTGAGTAAATTCCCACTTCAGAATACTAGCAGGCACGATGGAACCCAGGACACTGTCATAGATGGGAGCTGGTTTCTAGTATTATTTCAATTGTGAGGTGCAATCATGCTATAGACCTCAAGGATATCACAGCTGCACAGACTGTCCCAAGGATTTGGATAGAGATCACCTATACTCTCCATGGGAGATGGGGGAGGGGCAGACTCAGGAAAAATCGTGCCACCTGTATGTACATCTAAGGGGACAATTAGGCCACCCAGTACCTGCCCAAGATTGTGGGGAACCAGCAAGGAGTTGGAGAAAGACCTTGCTAGGATAGTACAATCAGTCTTATGCGAGTGAGCACCAAGCCTCTCATAACCCCCCTGTCAATAGGTACAAGATTGATTGTGTCAACATGTCCACTGAATTGGTGTGCACTCACCTAGCCGTAGGGCATCATGTTGTTGAGCTGCCTATTCCAGACAATTGGCTGCCTATCAATCACCTCCTAATACCTAGGAAGCATCTTGTACTAGCAACCTGTAAAGTCACTGCCAAACATGCAAAATACTACATAAGAAAATGGATCAAGAAAGAGTCATAGGGGCAATATTGAAAATCTAGCCTGAGGAAGGCCCCTAGTTTCCACCAAGGTGGGGCCAACACTCCTGAAAATCCTTTGAAGTCTATCCACCTTAGGGTGAGGCCTTTGACTACAATACAAGCTTGCCTGAGAAGACCTAACTCTAGCACATTCCTGCTCAGTGATGCCCAATCATAGTGGTAGTCTGCCAACCTTCCAACCTTGGCTCAAGAATTCCTATAGAAACCAATTTATTGGATCATGGCTAGCAAGACCTGAGTGACTAAAGTGTTTTACCCACCATGAGATATATGTAGTACTCAGTAATTCAAACTTTTGCCAGATGGAATCAATCACAAGGACAAACTGCTACATTTTCATGATATCAAGACCTACCTAGAAGCCAAGATATCTCAGGGTCTATCCTCCACTCGCCCATTCGAAATCAAAGTTTACTTCCCAATCCTGAACTTAAAGAAGATTCTATTTCAAGATGCTCCTACCCTAGTCAAAATATTGCCTAGTAGAAGGAGAGGTCAAAGCTTACCATCGGTCATCTTTTCCAAGGCCTCATAGGTCAGTGACAATGAGGTATCAACACCACTAGCTAAGCTGCTCCCAAAACCTTCCCTCCATCCATTCCCCGCTCTTTCACCTTCTTCTCCCCCCCTCTTCCACTTTTTTTTTAATCATCAAACAAATTAGCCCTTGCAATTGGCTTCGAGCGTCCTTCTTATCATGAAGATCTTTTTGAAGACGCTCAAAACTCCCTAGGTCTCTAGTCTGGGCAGGTTTTCCATCCTTGAGGCAAGGTGATTCTGAGGGGATGAGGGGAGATACTTTTGTGCCATCGTGGGATTTTGGCACCTTTTTTTACCTAGCTCCTCAGATACTTTGGCACTATAGCCCATTAAATTGGTTGTTCACTTAACATTGTATTTATACTGTACTGAACTACTCTTTCTAGGTCTTTCCATCAGCTACTCTTTACAGGGATGTCCCTCTAAGGTATCATTAATAGGTGAAAAAGGAAGCAATCAGAGAGGCTGCAGGGCAACTCTAAGCAGATGAGGACGAGAGGCTGTGATCCGGATGTGGGGCTGTGGCAGCTCTTCCCATTTAGCAACACATGGTTTGGCATTATAGCCCACCACATTGGTTTGTATTTATGATGTTCTTGGCAGTCCCTTTTAGGGTTTATTTGTACTTTGTATTTTACCTTGAACTTCTTATGAGGTGTCATTGACAAAAGTAGGGTTCTTGGAGTTTATTCGCATATATTTTGGTTAGGGTCGAAATACGAGACTCACATGATTTTTAGTTCCTAGATAGGTGGGCGAATGTTTGGTTGACCAAATGTGAGGATTTCAGAAAATTGGGTGAATGTTCTGAGAAAACTTGATTTTTGAGCTATTTTTGGGAAATTTTCAGGCTGAAATATGTAAATTTTTGGATATATGGGCAAGTTTTTTAATTTTCAGGCACAAATATTTATCTTGATGACCACAAAAAGCTCCAAAAAATAGTCTTTGGGCTAAAATTCGCCCCTAGTTTTTACCCTGAAGTTTTTTATACAAAAGTGCAATATTTTTTTGCTATGCAGATAAAATTTTCATATTCTTATCATCCTCAAACCAATTGATAGAGTGAGATGGTCAATTCCATTTTGCTGATATAGTGAAATGCTATGTTACTGGTCTGAAATCAGCTTTCAAAAGCATTTGTTCTATGTAGAGAGATCCTATATGTACTTTGACCTTCGTGCAATTATTGCTAGGATGGTTTTAATAGAATTTCTTTAATTGGAAAAACCAAAATTGGCTTGGAAAATAGTATAAATAAAGTACTTTTGAGGTTGTGTATGGTGAAGTGACTTTCCCACCTACTCTAACAATAAAACTTCAAACTGATCATTTCATTGAGGATTGCATACTAGCATTCGACAATGTCAAGCAAACTAGCATTAGGAATAAGAAGTAGAAGAAACAATCAAACAAGCATATACACCAGATAACCATGGAAATTGGTGATTGGATGCTCCTAAAGCCTGAGAAGACTAGATGCAGGAAGATCAAAAAGAAAGGCAGCATTCCGAGCTGTCCAACAAATACTATGGTGCTTTTCAATGTCTTTACCTCATGATGAGCTAGTCCTTGCTGATCGACGAGAGGTGGAAGAGCTTGAACACATTTTTTGATCTGTTCAAATGATCCATGCTCCACAAGGGAGAGGAGAGATGATACAAGTGAAAGCCTCTCTGATGAGGAGAGAAGTGTGGCCTTTCCACATGCATCTAGTGGCTCAAACAGTTATCTTGCCCACGTTTTCCTATTATTTGCCACTATAGCCTTGGTCCAAGAGAAGCTTGAGGGTAATCAGTCAGTCAGTCCATTTTATGCTTCTGTAAAAGGGGTTTGTGCATTTTGGCATTTCCTGGATTTCATGGAATCGCATTTACACACAAAAAAGAATGCGGGTGTTGCAATTCTAGATTTGGAAACTCACAAAGTGGCACTCAAATGGTCGTTGTTTCAAGCTATGTGCTTTGGTGATCAACCTTCGGTTTCCATTGTGCACTTTTTTCTTGAAGATAGGGGTATTGTGCATGGAAATATCAGAATACATGGCTCTTGATTGCATGTATTAAATAATAATCAGTATGTTAGTCTGATATCTTTTGTCTTGTTGGCTCACTTGTTCAGCTCATGGAAAGGGGTGCTTTAGCAATCTAGTTGGCACCCAAGCAATGATCATTTGCAAGCCAACTCTATGCAGGCTGAATTGCTAGTTGTCTCTAAGATTGTTCATGGGAAGGAAAGCAACATGCTACACTGATATTTAATTGAATGGCCAGCTTGGATTGATTTTTATTGCAGATGCAACTTTGCCAATATGGAAAATCTTGATGTATTTCTTGTTGATCCAACGGACATTTCATATCCCCAAAGGATGCTATCACTTACGGGACAATATTTCAATATCCTTGTATGATCAGCAGCATTTCCTTGGGCTTCTTCTGGAGAGTCCCTGCCAGAATTGGAGACATAAGGGACAACTGCATTTGCAGTGCGCCTTGGTTAATCAGATTTATCATTTGCTTACTAAGGATCATGACTAGCTAGTATGTAAGGGAAATTCCATTTGGGGCCTCCACAAAAGCATGATATGGTGAAAGTCAATGGTAATGGAGGGTTAGATCAACAAAACCCCCTTCAATGAAAAGTTTCTATTTGTCAAATATTAGTGTGTGGCCTCCTCTTGCTTCTACACTCTCTGCACACAATATTTCTAATGGTTTGTGCTTCTTCTACACTACAAGTGTGGAGACATGTCTCCATCAGTTTATCTCCTGCCTGGTGGTGAGAAAAATCTGGTCCCATTTGTCTCAGATTTGGTGAGAAATATCTGGACCCTTTTGTCTCAGATTTGGTTCTGTCTGGTGAGAACTCTTATGCATTCCCATGATTGGGTGTTTGGCAAGGCTAAGTTTTCAGATCCTTAGCATTATCTTATAAGTTTAAATGTAACACACACTCTCTTCTACCAAATTTGAGGGGGAGCCAAAGGTGGAACCTTTTTTTTTATAAAGAGAACAGAAAAGATTTTATTAATAAGACTTCTTGGTACAAGCTATCCCAAGGCAAAACAGAATATACAAAGCAGCCCTATAAGGGACTGCCATATCAAAAAATATGTAACAAGGAGGAAGCCTATTATAAAGCTTGAATAAATAACTAGTCAGGAGGTCTATAATGCTAGACCATGTGGGACTGGAAAAGGAAAAAGGTGCCAAAATCCCATTCCTTCAGAAAACCATCTCTCCTTCTTATCATCTTCAAACTGCCCTGTATCCTCTCCCTTCTCTTGTGAGAGTATGCACAATCTGTGTTTTGCAAACACTTCACCTAACAAGATACCACCAAAGAAGCCAAAAGATCATCACATTGACCTCATTCCTGGGAGCTTACCTCCAAATAGGCCACCCTATCATGTGAGTCCAACAAAACAAGAGAAGATTATGAAGCAAGTGAATGAGCTTTTGAAGAGGGGTCTAATAAGACCCAATTCCTCACCTTTCTCTACCAAGAAAGTAAACTCACTCTCTCGGTTGGTGGCTATCACTGCAAGAAGAATCTCTCCTCTAGTGAAGAGCCCCATCTATGCCTACACAATCTCTGTACCAATCATCCATTCAGGAGGTAGCACCTCCCTAATGCTCTCCATTATGGCTCTAACTCCCTTGATGCCTCATAATCTCTATCTTTGTATACAAGTCAGGAGCTCAAGAGAGGCAAACCACTCCCCCATTGTAGAAGCTACCTATGAAGAGAACCTCCCCCAAGGTAAGAGGGTCCTCTCTCCAATGATGTGGCCTCTCTCTATCTTGAGTATCTCATTGAAGAGAAGTGGCTGCTTACACTTCTCCAACAGTCGCTAGATCAATTTGGTGAAGTGCTGAGGAAACAAATCTCCATGCCCATAATAGTTGTAGCAAATCTGACATCAAAACTATTAACAATCCCCATACCTTTGATTTGCTGAAATATCCAATGTGTGTTAGGCAGCCATGGTAGTAGTACCTTCTTCCATGGGTCCTTGCCTAGAAGAAGGCCTCTCATGATGAGCTTCACCATCAATGCTCTGCTCTGATTGTCTAGGTCAGTAATTCCCAAACCACCCTTAGATGTGGGATGAATGATAACATCCTAGGCTGCCCTAACCCTCACGAGGCTACCATCTCCACCTAACCAAACGAAATTCCTGATGAGTAAGTTTTGTTGGGAGAGAAATACAAGCAATCCTCCATTTTTCAAACCACTTGGTGATATCAGTGCATGTGCCATGTGGTAGATAGAAGAGAAGATGGTTGAGGTTTCAATGGATATGCACATCATCTGGGCACGTGGGATGCCAGTGAATTGCAAGGACCCTGTTGGATGTAGGTGTAGTGTACATGTATGTGATGACCTGATGGTGTGCTAGGCTCCTATGCCCTTAAAAGATTTACTTGTGTGGGTCAAAAATTTTAGAAACCTTGGATTTAATGTCACAAACTCTTGTCAAATATAAAAGGGGCCTAACAATAAACATGAGAGAACCTAACTCTTTTTTTTTTTTGCCCTTTCCTTATTTTGTGACGTCTACAAGTTGATTTTCTGGTTGAAGGGCTATCAGAGAAGAAAGGGGTTGCAATTTGCTACATATCAAAGTTATCTAGTTATTTTCCGAGAAGATTGTTTTTCCTTTATGTTATGTTTTCCTGATTGACAAGGTAGTAACTCACGGCTCAACCCCGTCACGTCACGCACGCTACCCCCTCCCCCCCGGCCCTGTCTGATCGTCGCGTCCCGCCAGATTTAGCGCCATCGCCATCCCCCTCGCCAGGGCCATCACCATTGCCATCCCCATTCGCCATCGCCTGCGCCCCATCCCCCTCGCCATCGCCATCTCCCTGCGCCACCGCCTGCGTTTTCCGTGCCGCCCCGTTTTTTCTCCCCTGGCCGCCGCCTGCCCCTGCCTATCTTTTCCTCCCTCCACCCCCCCGCCCCCCGTGCGCTGCCCCGTCTGGAGGCCTAGCCCTTTGTCAAACTGTCACACCACTGCCATCGAAAATAGAAATCTTCCCCCCCCCCCCACCCCTTTTCGCCATCAACACCCCCCCCCTCCAGTTGCTCCCTCCCCTTGCAGCAACTCCCTCTCCAGTAGCACAGCAGCGTGATAGGTAGGTTCTCCCAAAAGGGACGCGCAATGGAAACCTATGGTTAGACGCCATTGCACTTTGCGAGTGCCCCCAGTTAAACACCTTGCCCGTAGTCCTCTTTGAGGAGCAGCTCTTAGTCGTTTGAGCTAATGGAAACAACGATTTATGGTCAGGTAGTAGGACATTCCCCAGCCAGGGCCCAGCTTCGGGATTGACTTCACTCCATGCTGTGTGTCGGCACAGCGCAGATCGTGGAAGCGGTCCTATTGGGCCAAGGGATCTTCATGGTCGGGCTCAGCTCGGCAGACACAGCTCGCGAGTTACTCGCCAGTTGGTGGAAGACTTTGGACGGCTCTTCGGCACTGTCCTTCCCGCATCTTTCACGGATGCAGTGACAGCAGCAGAGTCCCAAAGGTATGGGTGGCAGTGAAAGAGGTCAAGAATATCCCACAGTTTCTAGAGATTGAGGTAGGCGGGTACTCCTTTAGGCAGCAGGTCATTGTGACTGGGCAACCAGGGCAGTGCCTGCGCTACCACGACTTTGGGCATCAAGCAGCAGTTTGTATGCGTTTGGGAGTCAAGGCGGCTCCGCCCACAGGTCTGCAGGCGGACACTGACGGCTTCACACGGGTCCAGAGACAACAAAGAGGGAGACGGCAAGGGGGGGCACAGCCAGCTCCTCAGACCTAGCCTCGTCAGCAGGGTGTTGGCGGGCGAGCGACCCCCTCGCGGCAGAGCACTCCACAGCTCCCCCTGTCCGTCCCACCCGACTGGACCGTAGCCCCCCACATTCTCCACCCACGCCACAGACTGCCTCGCCTGAGTTCCCACCGGCCCCTCACCCACCCCCCCCTCCCCACACCCGCCATGCATCTCCATCCATCCCACCATCCCTCGATCCTCTTCCCCCTCATCACCCTCCCTACCGAGCACCCCCCCTGATCCGCACCTAGATCAGGTGAACCCCCCCCAGACCCACTCCCTCTCCTCCCGCAAGAGGTGATGAGCCACACACACCTACCTCCTCCGCGCACCATTAGTCTTCCCCCTTCCACACAACCACCAGCTCATCCGCCCCTACCACCCGCCACACCTTCCTGAGACAGGCACAACTGTTGCCACAAGAGTTCTTCCGCAGTGGCCCATGGTCCTACATGCGAGTTACAGAGCACGGAGAGTTCCCACTACCTCTAGAGGTGGGGATCTTCGTGGTTCGTAAGTCAAGGAGGGGCAAGGTCCATCCACTAGCACCACCAGATGGACCAAACTACGCCTTTTTTCTTCAGTCCTCTTACTCAGGGGAGTGGACGACTACACAAATTGAGGAGTTGAAGAGTCAAGTGGCGGATCACATCTCCCAGTGGATGGGAGATGAAGGATTAGCATTGTTTGCACAACAGTGGCCAGGTTGCATGATGGACATTAATTGGTCGGCTGGTGCCGAGGTTCCACACTTGAGCATTATCTTTCAAGCCCCTCCACAGTGGAGAGCTCCGAGGGACGTGATCGAGTGGACCCCGGCACAAGCGACTCGTTTCTACCAGTGTACAGAGTCGCGATTCTCAGCATGGCTGATAGATGCATTGATAGTACCACCTGGAACATCTATCACCCCTATGGTCCGGCTAAGGGCCACCATGGGGGACTGGAGTTCACCATCCAGACCGGCGGCAAAGCGCACTTGCATGCCTCACAGTCTCTCCTCCTCATCAGCAGCATCCACACCGAATAGATACTTGTTCGGTCAGTCACAGGTTTCCCCATGAGCTTACATCTTGCATCCTGGAATGTGAATAGTCTCCACTACAGTGGGGCACGTAGTTCCAGGAAGTTGATTGTTCGGCAGGAGTTGCAGCCTGCCCTTGCCGGACGGATCAACATCTTGCTTCTGCAGGAACACAAGCTCACCCTCACCCAAGCTCAGCGGGTTGGAAAGGTACTTTCGGGTAGATTGCACACTTACCGGGAGCACGCCATAGGTGCCCACAGCAGGAGTGGGGGTGTATGCACCTCTATTGGCCGGAGTCTCACCACCTATGTACGAGACCACGGGACGATAGTGGCAGGAAGGGTTCTATGGATCAGATTGGATATTGGGGACTCGTGTATTGGAGTCCTCAATGTCTATGCCCGTACAGAGGTTAGGGCACGTAGCAGGTTCTGGGTGGAGATCGTAACTGGACTCCCAGAGGTGGACTCCCGGATTGTTGGAGGAGATTTCAACAACCTAGAGACCTTGGAGGACCAACAGGGCAAAGGCAGAAACTACCAGGGCATGGCTGGGGAGGGAGCAGGAGGCATGGGAGGTCTTTTTGCTTGCAGTTGGAGCACGTGATGCCTGGAAAGACCCTGCCTTCCACAGGAGGGAGAGGTTGTTGGACTTCTCATGGGGATACAGGCGGCCAGGTGGAGTCTTGCTGGAGTGGTTGGACAGGTTTTATGTGGGAGAGTGGGGAGGCTCTCGTGGAGGCCAGGTTGAGCAGTTGGCAGGCACCACATTATCCGATCATTGCCCGGTTCTCGTAACACTTGACTCCCCAGCATCCGCCCTAGACACACGATCCTGTCGGATCCTTGACTCGATCTATAGAAGGAGGAGGTGACAAGACAAATACAGCAGATTTGGACCAAAGAATGGGATAAGAGGGACTGGATAGCAAAGAGGTTGCAGAGGTCCTAGCCGAGTCAAGCAGAATCTGCCAAGAGGCAGCCATACAGGCCAGGCAGCAGTGTTGGGAGGAGGAGAGAGCACTCTGGCGGGACCTTGCAGCCACGCAGAGATTATTGCAGGAGGCACCAGGGGATCCCACCCTCCACACATAGGAGGTGTGCGCGCGTGCAGCCATTGTTGGCCTAGAGGACATACGCTAGGAGTTCTCTTTCCGCACCTCAGCAGCGTTTTCGGCGTGGAAGGGGGACACGATGTGCAGGGAATTCTTCCAGGTGCACCAGCCCCGCACCGCGGGAGAGCAGATACGCAACCTTTAGGATCAGTATGGGAGGACCCGTTCTAGCCCAAATGAGGTGATGGAGATTGCCACCTACTACTACACGCACCTTTTCCAGCAGGAGACAGTTTCAGCTAGAGGACAGAGATGTAGACAATAGGTATGGGAGCACATCCTGTCCTTCGTCACAGAGGAGATGGGACACTCCCTCCTAGCCCCCTTCACAGATAAGAAACTAGAGGAGGCTTTCCATACACAGGATGGGCAGAAATGCCCGGGGGAGGATGGCCTCTCTAAGGCCTTTAGTACCTACTGGGACGTGGTGAAGGATCCCCTACTGAGGGCTTTCCAGGAGATCTTCACCTCAAGACAGATGCCAGGGAGTCTCTCGGTAGGCCTTATCAGTCTTCTCCCCAAAGGGGGAGACCGGTTGGAGCTCTCCCAGTGGAGACTGATCACCTTATTGTCAGTAGCCTATAAGGCATTGGCAAAGATGATTGGTAGGCGACTACGCCCCGTGCTTCTAGATATCATTCATGACACACAGGCAGGCTTTGTCCAGGATAGGCACATCCTAGACAATGTATTTACCTTCTTTGAGGCAATAGAGTGGGCTCAGCACAATGGGCAGAGACTGGCAGTACTACTCTTGGATTTCGAGAACGCTTATGACAGGGTGGACTAGGATTTCCTAGAGGGCACCACGGTGAAGTTGGGATTCCCCCACGCTTGGATTTGTGGGCCTCTGCCCTGTACAGATCGGCCACCAGCAGGGTTGTCATAGGCGGAAGGCGAGGGGAGGAGTTTCGGTTGGAGAGATCGGTTCAATAGGGCTACCCCCTGGCCCCATACATGTTCCTACTCTTCGCAGAGGTGATGTCTCACTTCCTCAAGTCACGTGTGAGCAGATTACGCGGCCTCCGACTTCCGGTATGAGAGGAGACTGAGTTGTTAGACTCAGAGTACGCAGATGATACAACACTCTACATAGAGGACGATGAGCATGGGGAGGTATGGGCAGCTAGGTTTTCACCAGCAGGCATCCCCCTTCAGGTGGTAGGTAGAGTGGGTGGTGCCCCGCATGGGACTTTCTTCACCATTCAGGAGGGGGGATGTCTGGCCCTTGACAGAGGGCAGCAAGATGAGGGGATTGCCACCCTTTCGTGGAGAAGGATTCGGGTGGTGGGTCTTTAGGGGAAGACATGGCAACTGGATCCCTATGTTTTTTGGAAGAAGCTCAAGGAGTGGCGCCTTTGGATCTGGGAGGGTAGACCACTTGATGAGCTGGAGTGGGATCCAGGAGAGTGGCTATGGCCGGCCTCTACATTCGCCAAAAAGCCACTTGGGTTGATAGAGTACACTGCCAGGATTGGCAGACATGTGCAGGAGGATATGGACTGGGCGCCGTCATGCAGCAGGCACTGGGCGGAGCACAGCATCACGGAGCCCTTCCGATAGACCTTCTGGCGCCGCCTATGGGATAGCTGGAGGCTGAGGAGGTTGTCGTACTTTTTATGGCTGGTGGCACATGGAGGCTTAGCGGTGGGAAGTTGGCTTGCCCAGATGCAGGAGGGAGGTTGTAAGCGCTGCACACAGTAGCCTTTGGAAACCCCAAAGCACTGCCTTTGGTCATGTGAGGAGGCGCAGCTCATGTGGAGAGGAGCATGCCGTATCCTTCGACGTATAGCACCCAGCCTTGGGTATATCTCATGGGGAGCTTTCTATTGGCAGGCAGTCAGCCAAGGCTGTCACCTTTTGTACGAGGCCGGGATGCAGGACACGATATTCATGATCGAGGCAGGGTCATGCGCAGTGGTCGGTCTGTAGGCTCTACCCATCCGCCAGGTGAGCCCACAGCAGACCGCTCGGAGGTATGGGAGATCATAGGGAGTCTTACTAGATGGCATATATGGAAGGTGCGGTACTAGGAGGCTTTCGGCGGAGAGAGACTTTCAGCACATGCGACCTAAGCAGAGCTCTGGACCTCATCATCCACTCCCTCCGCGGCCGATGGGATCAGGTGCAGGGCGAGTCCAGGGCTCGTTAGGAGCTCCATGGTCACTTCATGCGTACTTGGGGCAGCCAGGGTCTGTTCTTTGTAATGCAGGCAGGCAGCCCCAGTTAGCGATATACCCCCCCCCCCCCCCCCCCCCAACGGCTTCTTGCCCCCATCCCCCCCTAGACCGCCTTAAGAGGCTTGTATACATGATGTATTGGTGACTTTGCATCAGCTCCAGCTAGTCTGTTGAGCATGAGCACTCTGTTGTAATCAGTTTATTGAGTAATATAATCAGCCACAGTTTACTTGCAAAAATAAAAATAAAAAAATCTAGTTGTTTTCCTTGATTATTCTACTGCTGCAGTGATCCAATTCTGTCTCTATGATTGCATGGGAATATCATGCAACCCTGAAAGCTTGCTGCCCAGACTTTGATGGCTGCATGTTGAATGTTTTGTAGAGGTTTTTAATGGCTATGTTTATAGAAAATTTGCTCTCTTGTACTCTGTGCTTCAATTTCAAAGTTGTATGTGAATGTGAACACTTTTGGGCCATTGAGGACAGCTGTTCACCTTTGGTTCACCATCATCAATGGTGGCTGTTTGTGAAGGGATCTTGCTAACTGCAGCTTGCACCGCTGCCTTTTGTTAATTTGGAATTGAGGACTAGAGACAAAAAGGCCCACAAATGTTATAGGTTTTTATAATCTTATGCTTGCAACCTGTGTGCTCATGTGATCTAAGATCTTACTTTGTTAATACAATATATTAGAAGCTTTAATGAAGTTGCAACTTGCCACTTTGTAGTATAAACTACCAGTACAGATTGTGTGTAGTGAATGTCTTGGCTAATTTTGCTTGGAAGGAATCAATGCCATGGATAATCATTCCGTTTATGAAGGCATTGTTCCACTTACAGTAGGCTAAGGCAAAACTTCAAATGCCCTCAAGCTAAGATCATATTCTGCAGAATTGTAAGTAATAAACAAACAATCAAGGAACTAAATTTTATCACTTTTCTTTTATGTGTACATTTCTAGAGTGGAGGTATTGAACCATAGTGGTGCATGCTTACACAATGGTGCAAAAGAGATGGTGCTTCACATTGAAGCTATGCGAGACGCAGTTTCGATATTTGTAAATGGCCATTTTTCAGGTAAAATAAATCCCATCTTTCTTCTCATGCATCTGATTTGTGTAGTTTTGCACCTCTTCTATGAAAAAATTATTGTGGACAAAAAATTCCTTAGAATCACTATTTATCTTGGTTTAAGTGACCTTACAAGCATCTACCAAAGGTGAACATACACCATATGAAAACACCACAAATGAGCTTTTGTATAGAAACATTCTTTTGTTAGTTTATCATGAATACTGCTGTCACTTGAATGATTTAGAATTTTTTCTAGAGATGTTTTCCCTGGAGACTTCTTATGTGGCAATATTTTTTCTAAAGACTTTTTGTCTAGATACTTCTTGGACTTTCCTGGAGACTTCTTTTGTCCTGAGACTTTCTGGTTTGGATAGAGGCAAAGTCTGCCCCAAGCCGTCTCCAGATATTGCATTGTAGATCTTTTTCCCCTCCCTTTTCATCTATAAAAAGAGGGGAGCAACCATTGTAGCATCAATCATTTTGAGCTAATGAAAGGTGTGCCATTTTTGTGTGTGCTTTTCTCTCCTTCTCTCCAGTCCACTCCGGTATGCATGGACTGCAACACCCTACACTCCACTCCATCTCACCACTTCACTCTAGCCATATCCCTCTTCTCTGCTCCAGACTTATTTTCTCTATCTTACTTTCTCTAGCCTTCTCTCTCCTCGAGACAATATGTATACCTCGGGGTCACTTGTTGTAAGGGGCCACAATTTTCATGGAAGGAGACTTGACAGGCTAGGCCTGCACGGGCATATGCAGCTTTGGGTACTCTAGAGGGGCAGTGTGCACACATACAGTTTCAAGAGTCTCGTACCAAATTGTGGCTTTTTGACACTTTAGTTAGGCCCACACTACTCTATGGGGCAGCCATTTGGGGCCCAAGCCTTTATCATACTAGTCGGATGCCATTTATGGACTGTGATGGACTGGAAGCACAACATTATGATGGCTGGGAACACATGGAAAGATCGCTGGTCATGATCATAGCACGTATGATAAGGGCAAAAGCCTCAGTACCACAAGAGATCATCCAGGAAGAATTAGGCGCTGCACCCATGGTAGTTGAGGCATTATTCCAAGCTTTTCCTCCAAAGGATATGGCAGCTCCCTAAAGACCGATATCCTAGACTAGTGCTGGAGTCTTCAAGACAGCTTGCAGCAGAGAGAGATAGACAATGTTGGTATGCACGTATGAGCACGCGGCTGAATTTACGTGACATGAGTACAGATAGACTACCGTCATTTGATTATAGCCTCGACTGCCCTACTTTGAGCCTCAGTTGTGCAGAGCTGAATAGTGTGATCAGGACAGACATCACTAAAGTGGAGACAGAAAGAACTTGGTCCAAGCCCCCTTTCCCATTAGGCACGAAAACGGCACAATACCAATGTCACTTCTTGCAGCTTTCTCATGACGGTTTCATAGTGAGGCCTAGATACCTGGATGCTCAACTTTCCCATGAACTCTGAGTTGCTATTGGTTAGATCTGCACCTCATTGCATCAACTGATGATTGAAATAGGTCGATGGAGCCATATTGCAGCCAATGAGAGAATGTGCCAGCTTTGTGGATGGGAGCCAAAGACGGAGGAGCACTACATTTGTATATGTACTGTATACTATGATATTCGAGGCTGCTATCATTGCCTCTTTAAGGAGGGCGTTGGACCGCTAAGACAGGTGATGGACTATGAGGACCAAAGATGTTTGGGCCTTTTCTTGTTGGAGCTTCAACGACGCAGAGCATTATTGTTACGGGATAGGAGGCGACCCCAGCATCATCCACCCCTTTAGAGAGCAGTTACAAACTACTTCAGCATAGCTGAACCCCCTGTTGTGACCACCCCAGACACTACATCTCCTACTAATAGGCATTTCCGAGATGCAGCATCAGTAGGCATCACAATTGACAAAGCTACAATGCTACGCAGAGCATGACGCCCTAGAGTACCTACTCGGCAACATAGGCATGCCCATATGCACCACATTCGCATCATGATTGCTCGTTACAGAGGCAGATTGGTGCGGTGACGCACTCGGAGGTAGCTTGTAGAGTCTTGGTGGATTCCATAGACTGAGGGGGAGATACCCTACACTCTTGATCTTTTTAAGCTTAGTTTTTTTCCACATAAATTTTACCTCTTCTTATATGATGAGAGATGATGATACTAGTTGTATTGGTTATGGTCTCATAGGCCACTTTGGCCTTTTGGAGACGTTAATAGATCTTTCTTTCTCCTCTTTCTTCCAAACTTCTCTATCTGCAAACTTCTCACCTCTACCGCTACACTTCTATGTCTCCAGATTTCTTGCCTCTTTTTTCCAAAGTACTCTATCTCTATAGCACTCTTGTTTTTTCTCGGGCCTTTCCTATCTCTAGATGTATCCATCAGTGGGGCCTAGCAAGTCAGGAAAGATGACACAAAAAAAAGTCCTCATCCTAAAGTTTGGAGACTTTGAAAAGAAGAGATCCTTCCTCTCCAAGAGGATTGCTCTCAAAGGAGAAAAGATCTACCTAGATGAAGGCCTTACCCTAGCCAAAATAGCCCACGGGAGGGAAAACATGCCATGTGCTCTTAGAGGCACAAAAAGCAAGTAAATGGACCGTCTACAAAGATGGAAGAGTCATCATCACAAAGAAAAGGATAACATGACCATGTGCGACCTATGAGACCTTGAAGTTCACACTATGGAATTGCAATGGCTCCCTTAGGACAAATGCAAGTTATTTTTTACGATACTTTCAAAGGGATAGACATTGCTATGTATATTGAGGCACACCAATGTAGAGAGAGCCATCCTGATGTATATGGATATGGATGGGGAAGTACATATCGCCCTCAGCCTAGGAGGCCTAGAGGGATGAGGGGATTAGGAGGTGTGGCAATTCTATTTAGAGAAGAGCTCTGAGATACAGTCCAAGTGGTACATAGAGATGCAAAGGTAAGATACATCTGGACCAGGCTACGTATAAATAGAACTCGAGACATATACATTGCCATATGCTACTTTCCCCATGCATACTCTAAGTTTGCCCCTAAAGAGGCATCCCCATATACACCTCCATGTGAGGACATAATGAGATTAATGAACATTGGGGATGTTTTACTAGCAGGAGACTTTAATGCACACATAGGAGACAACAAATATACCTTCTTTGACACTAGCAATGAGATGTTCAGAGATATTGCATTAGATGAAGTGGAATTAGTCAAATCAGCCCAATATAGAGAGAGAACAGAAAATGGAACCCACCTACTGGCATTGGGAAGTACACATGGTTTGGTCATCCTTAATGGGCTGCCACAGTGGCCAGGATCTAATGGTTTCTTATATTGGAATAACAAGAAAGGGTCAAGCATAGTGGACTATGATTATATCACCCAACATACTACCTAACATAAAAAGCTTTGAAATCTCAAACAGACCGATTGGATTAACAGCAAACCATGCTATTCTTGCTTTCACAATGCAATATGGGCATATATATGATGCACAATCACACATACCAAAATTGCCACGCTATGATTTTGTAGAAGCGACCTCACATATATACAACATTGCTGTGCGAGATGCATTGAGGAAGCTAGACACAGAGGCTCTTTGGATGACTTTACAGGACAGCTGGCTGCGATAATACATACTTTAGTAGCCTATGCTTTCCCACACACTACATCGTCAGATAAGTCTCCACGAGGTAATGCCCCACAGAATGGTTGGTATGATAATGAGTGCAGAGAGACATGAGTATGTTTCCAGCAAGAGGTGGCACTTGGCATATGTACACATAAGCATGCTCAGACATTTCATGCACACTTGGGGTGGCCAGGACCTGTTTTTCATGATGCAGACAGGCAGCCCCAGATGGCGCTACACCCCCCCTCCATAGCTCCTTGCCCCCATCCCCCCTAGACCACCCTAAGAGGCTTGTATACCTGACATATTTGTGACTCTGCATCAGCTCCAGCTAGTCTGTTGAGCATGAGCACTTCCTTGTATTTAGTTTTTTTTTAAGTAATATAATTAGCCACACTTTATTTGCAAAAAAAGCATGCTCAGACACTCTTTAGACAATTGGTACACAAAAAGTAGGGGGAATACCTAAGAAGATTAGAAATAGAAATGTATTCCATGTTCTTGGGACTGTACAGCAAGAGAGCATGGAAAAGGATACATGAGAGCCAGCCATCTATACAGATTACCAGACCATATGATTGGCATGAATATGCGTACACACTTTATGATGTTCCTGGCCAAGAACCTATGCCACTCCCCTCGATCTGAAGACCAGCAAATTGCAGATTTTTCACATTAAAAAAAGTGAGGAATGCACATGGAAACTGAAAAATGGGAAAGCCCAAGATCATGATGGTTTACTAGCAGAACACTTCACACATATTTGTGATACCTTGGCACTAGCACTGGCTCACATCTTTAATAGGGTTGTTTGTGAGGGATTTCCAACTAGTTGGTCAAACCATACTATTGTGCCACTCTTTAAGAGTGGAGACCCCGCGCTACTTAGTAACTATTGAACCATCATGATTAGACACATGCTAGCCAAAATATATGACTCTATTGTGGAACAAGCATTGAGTGAATGGGCCGAGATGCATGGCTTGAGATTAAAAGGCTGGGCTAGCTTTAGGAGGAAATACACAACTCTAGACCATATCTTTACATTTAGGGCAATCATCGAAGAAGGCAAGGCATTCAAGAAAAAGATCTACTGCTTTAACACACTGCCACGTGCTAGACTCATGAGAAGAATGCAAGACATTGATGTGCCCATAGAGGTACAGTAGAGTATCTATGCCTTGTATGAAACAATGACACTTGAGGGCATCTTAGATACAGTCAATAGCACCATCGGGGTGAAACAAGGCTGCCCACTTTCACTGACACTATCTAGGCTGTACATAGATGAAATTTCAAAATATGTGGACAGAATTGGTGGGGCTAGCTAGAGTGCTAATACCATTACTATTCTATGCAAACGATATTGTGACATTAATGTGACATTAAAAGTGATATTTAATGTCACATTAAGGTCATAAATGTGGAATGTGACATTATAAGTGATATTTAATGTCACATTAAGGTAAATTTAGGGGAACATGCACGAGAATGACCGTCCGGGCTCTTGGGCGCCCGAACGGGGTTAAGGGGAGCCTAGAGAGTAAGGGAGTCCAGGAATAGTAGGACTCCAAGAAGTTGACGGCTGGCAAAGGGATCAGGTTGGAGGGCCAGCACTTATCTAGGCGTGGTTGGGAGGTGAAGGATACTCGTGCTTTCCATCGTTTTTGAGTTTTCTAACTCTCCGTCATCTATCATTGGTATCAGAGCCGTGAGGATTCCTGGAAGTCTTCAACGGAAGGGCAGTGACGAATTTACCTGTAATCTGTTCAGGCGAAAGTTCGATGGACCAGACGTGACGTGACTCGTCACGAAAAGCAATCGCTGGAGTCGTTGGTCATTCACGTCGATGATAATTGACGGATCTGTAACGACCCGTAAGTCACTGATTAAAAGTGACGTGACACGTCACGAAAGTTAACGTGACGTGTCATTCTGGCCACGGACCATATCGAAAGGGGCAGCCGTTCTGCTTTACGTTTTTTTTTTTCTCTGGATCGTGGACCATCGAAAGCTGATCGTGGACCATCGAAAGTTGATCGTGGGTCAGCTGCATCAGTCGTGAGACTTCAGCCGTCAGGCAAAACGTGATCTGATGGTGCTCAACGGAGGCAAAATGTGTCACGATTGCTGTGCGTGAGACAATTGCTGTGAGACAGACAGAAAAATATCATACACGACTGAAGCCACAGCCTGCCATTAAAAATCAGGGAAGTACTTTATCTTGTATGCAAATTTCTTATTTTTGCTTTCCAATTCCAGTGTATTAATGGCAGAAAAAGGGAAAGAAAGGGTAATGGAAAGTTCTAGTTCCGGGGATCAACCTATGGTAGATCCCCATGAACCAGACATATAAGAAGAACAATGGGAATAATTTTTTGCCACGCGAGAGCAATTCGATGATCTTACTGCTTGTGTGCAAACTCAGGGGGTTCAAATGGAATTTTTAACTCAAACACTTACTGAAATAAAATCTCAGTTAACTTTATTGTTGGAAAAAGATAAAAATAAGATAGAAATCTCAGATGTTCCATCTTCATCGAAAGATTTAGATGTGACTATGCGAGATCCTAAAGAACCCCAAACTTATCATAAATTGAGGGATAATCCGGTTTTAAAGGATATGAAACCACCTCAATTTTACGGGGAGGAAAAAGATAGGAATAAAGATACAATCTTTAATTTCCTCCAAAAATGGAAAGATTTACATAAATTGAAAAATACCCCACCACATCTCCAAGCACTGGAGGCTAGTTTAACTTTGGGGCCTAAAGCATATAAGTGGTGGCGAACCTTAAAGGAGGCGAATAAAATACCTGAAACTTGGGGTGAATCCGTCTTTTTAAAAGAATTTCTTCTTGAAAATGAAATGGAAAGAAATTGGGAAGATTGGGATTATGTCAGACAAAAGGGACGACCCCTACTGACATATCTGGAGGAATATCGTGAGATAATCCTCAAACTGGAAGGAATTGATGAATTCCAAAAAACAAGAGGATTCATTAGGGGATTGGATAAAGCCTGTAAAAAGGAAGTAAAACAGAGTTTACCTAAGACGCTTGAAGAGGCAATTAAATTTGCATTAATCTATGAAGATAGTACGCGTCCAGGTACACTCACTAGTCCCACTGATACGGAGCCCAAGTCTAAGGAATTGGAAACCTCAAAATTTGTGGGCAAATTTAAAAGGAAAATGCCATTTTTCAAGGGTAGAAAACAACCTTTTGAAAAGAAACCATATATGAGGCCAAAGTTAAGTCCTGATGACTTTGATAAGGCCAAAAAAGAAAAATTGTGTTTTAATTGCCTATCCCCTAACCATGCTGCTTGGAATTGCCCTCAAAAGAAAAAGGGGGAAGATAAAGACAAAGGAAAGGACAAGGGCAAGGGAAAAGAAAAACAAATCCATGTAGTGCAGACCTTAGAATTAAGGGGCCATGAAAAGTATAAATCTTTAGAGGTCTTGCACATGGATGTACAACATAAGTGTTGTATGTCAACTTCTATGTGGCAGCCTACTTTTGGGCCACATGATTTACTTAGAGTACATGGATTGATAGCTGGGAAACAGGTTAGAGTCATGATTGATGACTCTGCCACACATAATTTTATTAATTATGCACTTGTCAAAAAATTGAAACTTCCCCAACAAAACAGTGAGCATCAATATGTTGTTCGTATGATGCAAGGCCAAGACAATAAAATATGGGATACAATGGTATCCAATTTGGAAATCGAGATTCAAGGATATAAAGATAAGCTTGATTTCCAAATAATGAACATGGAAAGAGCTGATATTGCTCTAGGGAGGGAGTGGCTATGGGGATTGGAACCATCCTTAAAACGTAGCTATCACCATAATACACTGGAATTTGAAAGGGATGGTAAGACTTTTGTCATTCAAGGTGAAAATGAAGTATCTGATAATCCTTTGCTGTGTTCTACTGAAGTTCAGAAGCTGATAAAGAAGGAAGTTTGTGAGGTATATATGCTATGGTCTCTTCCTGTACAGAATACTTTTACTTTCTGTAATATAAAGCAACAATTTTCTTATGTTTGTGAGTTGAATGTTAATAATGAATTGAACAGTTTGTTAGATGATTTTAAAGATGTGTTTCCTTTTGATTTACCAAGTGGCCTTCCACCAGATAGGGGTGATATAAATCACCCAATTGATATAAATAAGGATACACACCCAATTTCAAAACCACCGTATAGGTTAAGTGAAACACAGCATCAAGAAGTTGAAAGACAAATTAAGGATTACCTGGATAAAGGGTTTATTCAACCCAGTAATTCACCTTGGGCTTCACCAATTTTATTGGTAAAGAAAAAAGATGGTTCTATGCGACTTTGTGTTGACTATAGAGTACTTAATAAAATAACGGTGAAGAATAAATTTCCTATGCCCAGAATGGAAGATCTTTTTGATCAATTGCAAGGGGCAAAATTCTTCACAAAGATAGACTTAAGATCAGGTTATCACCAAATAAGAATTAAGGCACAAGATGTTTCCAAGACGGCATTTCGTACTAAATACGGGCATTATGATTTTTTGGTGATGCCTTTTGGCCTCACTAATGCACTAGCTACCTTTATGAAGCTGATGAATAGTGTTTTACGGCCCTATCTAGGACAATTTGTAGTAGTCTTCTTGGATAATATCTTGATCTTTAGTAAATCAAGAGAAGAACATTTGGAACACTTACAATTAGTATTCCAACTGTTAAGAACACATTCCCTTTATGCAAAGAAAACTAAATGTGAATTCTTTGCACAAGAGGTCAAATATTTAGGACATATAATCTCGAAAGAGGGAATCAACATGGATCTAGAAAAAGTAAGGGCAATTATTGAATGGCCACCTCCAAGGAACCTGGAAGAGTTGCAGATCTTCCTAGGTTTATCTGGATTTTATCGTAGATTCATTCGAGATTATGCCAAAATAGCTGTTCCAATGACAGACCAACTTAAAGGGAAAGGGAAAAGTTTTAATTGGGGAACAGACCAAAATGAAAGTTTTCAAAAACTTAAGGTAGCTATTGCTACAGCTTCAGTATTATTAATAGTGGATCCCAATAAACCATTTGTGGTTGAAGCTGATGCCAGTGATAAGGCAATAGGCGCGGTCTTATTACAAGAAGGTCGACCAGTTGCTTTTGAAAGCAAGAAATTAGATCGTGCAAAACAGAATTACTCTGTTTATGAGAGGGAGCTGTATGCAATAGTACATGCAATGAAGAAATGGAGGCACTATTTGTATGGTGCCAAACTTTTGATTTTATCGGATCATGAAAGCATTAAGTGGCTTAATGATCAACCAGATTTACACGGGCGTAAAGCCAGATGGGCCGAACTCCTCCAAGAGTTCGACTATGAGATAAGATATAGAAAGGGAAAGTATAATATAGTAGCTGATGCACTCAGCAGAATGCCCATCATTAATGAATTGAGTTTTACTCAGTTTACTTCCAACTTGCTTGAATCTTTAAAAGGGAAATGCCAGGTTGATCCGGCATATTCCAACATATGGGAAGCAATAAAAAATGGGGACCCAACTGAAAGTGCTTCTACTGAGGAAGGAATATCTGAGGATGTTCAACAAGGAAATGGAGCATCAGGGGTTGCTCAAACTGGATTCAAGTGGAAGAATTTTACCATTGATAATGGTTATTTACTCTACAAGGGTAGGGTATGTGTCCCGAAAGATATAGAAATAAGGTGCCAGATACTCTTTGAGTGTCATGATACCCCTAGTGCGGGACATCCAGGAGTTAATAAGACTTATAGTCTTATTAAAAGGCAGTTCTATTGGCCTGGAATGAATAAGGACGTCCTTGACTATGTGGTCAAATGTAATAAATGCCAGGTTAATAAAGCTGAAAAATTAAAAATGGGAGGACTTCTCCATCCATTAGAAATTCCTTCGGGAAAATGGGAGAGTATCTCCATGGACTTTATTGTTGCTTTACCTAGAACACAGAGGGGGCACGACTCTGTGTGGGTGATTGTGGATAGGTTAACCAAAATGGCTAGGTTTATTCCAACTTCAACTGATGTTAAAACACCAGAATTGGCTAGATTGTTCGTAGAGAACATATACCGATTGTATGGCCTTCCGGCAAATATAGTTTCTGATCGGGATAGAAAATTTAATAGCCATTTTTGGCGTATGGTATTTAGGAAATTGGATACTAAACTTAGCATGAGTACGGCGGATCACCCGCAAACAAATGGGCAAACTGAAAGGGTTAACCAAATTCTTGAAGATATGCTTAGGGCATATGTAAGCAAAAGGCAAACTAATTGGGAAGAGTATTTACCGATAGCAGAGTTTGCATATAACAGTGCCAAGCACTCTTCCACTGGATATAGTCCATTTACGTTGATGTATGGGTTTCAGCCCAGAGCTCCTTTTGCAGTAGGACTGCATAAGGAAAAGGTTCAGGCAGCTAAAGACTTTTTGGAGGATATGAATAGTATGTTAAAATTTGCTCAAGAAAATATTAAAAAAGCTCAAAATCGAGCTAGAACATATGCAGATCCTCACCGAAGAGACATCTCCTTTGAAGAAGGAGAATTGGTCTATCTTAAGGTGCCTGAACAAACTAAAACTATGAAAAAGGGACTTTGTCCAAAGCTTTCACCAAGGTATTGTGGTCCTTTCATAATACTTAAAAGGGTGGGAGAATTGGCTTACAAGCTCCAACTACCTGCTGGTAGTAAAATACATCCAGTTTTTCATGTAAGCAAATTAAGAAAGAAGCTGGGTGATTTGGATAATCTAATCTTAAATGATGATATTAAGGAGTTATTCTATGACCAATCTAATCCACATGAACCAGAAAAAATATTAAATGTTCGTACTAGACGAACGGGGAATACTATTTATCAAGAATGTTTGGTTAAGTGGAAAGATTGTTCAGAAGAAAGCTCAACATGGGAGCGAGTAAGTACTTTAAAGAAAAGGTTTCCCGATTTACAATTAGACCTTCCAAATATCGTTTTCGAGGACAAAACCGATTCTTAAGGGGAAGGAAATGTGACATTAAAAGTGATATTTAATGTCACATTAAGGTCATAAATGTGGAATGTGACATTATAAGTGATATTTAATGTCACATTAAGGTAAATTTAGGGGAACATGCACGAGAATGACCGTTCGGGCTCTTGGGCGCCCGAACGGGGTTAAGGGGAGCCTAGAGAGTAAGGGAGTCCAGGAATAGTAGGACTCCAGGAAGTTGACAGCTGGCAAAGGGATCAGGTTGGAGGGCCAGCACTTATCTAGGCGTGGTTGGGAGGTGAAGGATACTCGTGCTTTCCATCGTTTTTGAGTTTTCTGACTCTCCGTCATCTATCAGATATTGTACTTATATCTGACTCACCTGAGGGACTAAATAGACACTTAGATGCATTATCAGCTTTTTGCACAAATAGAGACCACCTTGGGAAAACTAAAGCTATGATGTTTAACACTTCAGTTTCTTGGGTGATGAGAGCTGAGCACTAGTTTACTTTTGATGAAGAGTCAGTGGAGATGGTCAAGCAATATGTTCATTGGGGGGTCAGATTGAAGGTACCACAGTTCTCTTGGAGAGAGACATTAGAGGCTCGTTAGACAAAAGTTTATGCAGCCTTAGGTGCATTGGAGAGGCAATGTGCTCACATGCAATTTCATGAACCGCACACCAAACTATGGCTTTTTGACACCCTGGTTACACCCACACTCCTATATGGGGTAGCTATTTGGGGTCTGGGTCCCTTCCACACGAGGAGATAGCCTTTGGGAGACCATGATGGACTAGAGAAGGAATACTATGACAGGTGGAAGCATATGGAAAGACCACTGGTCATGATGATCTCACGTATAATATGAGCAAAGAGCACGACCCCACATGAGATTATCAGAGCTGAGTTGGGAGCATCACCCATGGTGGTTGAGGCCTTGGTCCGGGCAATGAATTTCATACATAGACCATGGGATCTCCCCCAAGATAGATACCCAAGGCTAGCCCTGGCCTCTTCTAGATAGCTAGCAACAAATGGTGACTGACATTGTTGGTATGCTTAGATGAGTACATGGATGAGTTTACATGGGCTGTAGATTCATACACTACCCCCCTTTGACTATAGCTTGGATTGCCCTACACTTGAGCTAAGCCAATCTGAGCTAAACCATGTGATCAAAGCAGACATATTGAGGTTAGATATAGAGAAGACTTGGATCCCGACCCCCCTCCCCCCATGGCACGAGGATGGCACACTACCAAACCCACTTCCTTCAGGTATCTGAGGATAGTTTCATCACCCAACTCAGCTACATACATACACAGCTACCTCATGGATTGCGTACAATTATCGCACCTCATCCCACCAGCTAAGGATTGAGACAAGCAAATGGGAGGGCATACAAATAGAGGAACACATATGCCCACTATGTGACAAAGAGCAAGAGATAGAGGAACACTATATTTGCCAATGAATGGTATATTAGGATATATGAGGCAGATACCATTGTCTATTTCGAGAAGGTTTTGGATCCTTGAGACGAATCATGTAGTTTGAGGATCAGAGATGGTTGGGTTTCTTCCTCTTGGAGGTTCAGAGAGGTGCAAAGCAGCTTTTCTACACGGAGTAGGCCCCCACAGCTCAACTCACGTAGACAGAGAGCGGTCACTAATTTTTTCACTACTACATAACCGAGTATGGCACATACCACCACTACTGCCACATAGCCTATAGGAGTACATCATCATTGGACCTCATCTTTTGTAGGTGTCCCTTTGGATAGAGCAGTGGCACTCAACTGGTCTAGGCACCCACGTTCACCCAGACAAAGGCCTAGACATCCACGCCATAGACAAATTAGAGCCATCATTGAGCACCATAGGAGACAGATGCCGAGACGCCTCGGCCATGTAGAGATACATCTCCTTAGAGGACAAACATCTCATTGATGGAGAGTTTCCTTTTTCTACTTTTACTTTTAGATCATTGACATGTTTTCTTTTTATAGGACACTATTTTCACTTTTCAGTCTTATAAGCATGGTTTTTTATCTTTTCTCATTCCAGATGAGAAACGCACCATCATTGTGTGTATTGCTCTAGTCTCATAGGCCACATTAGCCTTTTAGAGACACTAATATACTCTCTTTTCTTTCTTTCTCTTTGCTTTTCTTTCTAGACTTCCCTATATCTGCAGCACTCTTTTCTCCAGATGTCCTGCCTTCAGACTTCTGTGTTTTTGTAGCATTCTCTTGTCAAAGTGCAGCGATGCGGAAGCGTGGGTAGAGAGAGAAAGAGACAGTAGAACAAGAAGATCTGCTGTAGGAAGTATGCTGAATACAAAGGAATGCAGATCTGTACACGGGAGCAGTGCGTATGTCTGCGTATCTCCTCCTCGATGATGTCACCACATGCACACACCTCGAGGAGGAAGGCCTGATCACAATCTGATCTCCATGAACTGCTGAGAGTGCCTGTGAATAAATGAGAGTGTGCCAAAAGACTAGCTATATATAGCCTAGAAAAGAACAATGTCCAGCATCAGGTCGGCTGCATTAAATGCAGCCAACTGCATTAAAAAATGCCCAGAGCTGTCTGACTGCTCAGCCTCTGCCACGTGGCATCTGCGACAGCATCTCCCACCACACGTGTGACTGCTGACCTGGCAGAAATGATGATGTGGCACCCTGCTGTTGATGTGGCACTCAAATTGACCCTAACATGCTCCGCACATTGCCTGAAAGAGGAAAAATGCCTGTGTCCAAGGGATGATCTCTAACACCCCCTCTCAGATCCTGGACGAGGCATAAGGCTGAGGGATTTGGCATGTCTCCAAAGAAGAGCTTGGGGAAGCGCCTTCATAAACAAATCTGCAAGATTATCCTCCATCTTGCAGTACTCCACATCAATGGTCGCATCCAAAAGCTTCTCCCTAATGAAGTGGTACTAGATCTCTATGTGCTTTGTCCGGGCATGGAATACAGTATTCCGTACCAAGGCAATGCAACTCGTATTGTCACACTGCAGAAGAGTAAAACGAGTCTGGGACCAGCCAAGCTCCTCCAACAATCTCTGAATCCACACATCACATGTGGTGGAAGACGTGGCCTGATACTCCGCCTAAGTAGAAGAAAGGGCTATCGTGGGTTGCTTCTTGCTACTCCATCAGATAACACCTATACCCAAGGTAAAACAACAGTTGTAGTAGACCGCCGGCAGTCCACATCACCTGCCCAATCCGAGTCACACTCCAACCTATAAGATCCGAAGCACCTGTACCTGCTGGATAAGAAATCCCTAAGGCAGAGGTCCCCCTCAAATACCAAAGAATCCTCAGGGCAGCCTGCCAGTACACCTGTTTTGGTTCACCCCTGAACCTCGCCAAGAGTCCTACAACAAAACAAAGATCAACACGAGTGTTGAGGAGCCAAATCAACGATCCAATCAGCTGACGGTAGCGGGAGGCATCCGTCAAGGGAGAATCGGTGAAGTGGCCTTCCAACTCAAATCCATAGGAGTAGAAATGGTCCGACAAGTCTCCATCTCAAAAGTCACCAAGAGCTCTTGAATGTATCTCTGCTTGGAGAGGAAAATCCCCCTCTTGAGATTGATAAATCTCATGACCCAAGAAGAAATGAAGAAGCCCCAAGTCCCTCATCTCGAATGTCTGATGTAAAGCTATCTTTGTCTCTTTGACCTTCTATGTATGGTCACCTGTAAGAATCAAATCATCAACATACAACACAAACAACACACGATTAGTCTCGAAAGTATGTACATAAAGCTGCAGATCGGCCTTGGAGCGCCGATATCCCAACTTTGACTGAAGGAACGAGTTAATCTTCTCGTTCCATGCACACGGAGCGTGCTTTAGGCCATACAAGGCCTTCTTCAACCTGTATACTTTCCCATGCGAGGATGCTCCACATAGATCTCCTCCTTCAAGTCACCATTGAGAAAGGCTGACTTCACATCCAGCTAGTAGACAGGCCATCTCCTATGGTCAGCTAAGGCAAGAACAGCTCAAATAGTTGCCATACGAGCAGTGGGGGCAAAAGTATCATGGAAGTTAAAGCTTGGGCGCTGAGCAAAAACTTTACCGACAAGGCGGGCCTTGTGCTTGTCCAAAGAACCATCGCTAAGGGACTTGGTCTTAAAGACCCACTTGACACCAATCACCTTCTTATGAGAGGGACGAGGCACGAGATACTAAGTGCCATTCCTCTGAATAGCCTCCAACTCTACTTCCATAGCTTTCCGCCAATGGTCAAACTGCAAAGCCTCCTTCACGGAGGTGGGCTCTCAATCCTACATAACACGGGTCATCAAACAATAGTTAGAGCAAACAAGCTCCATAGAATGTGCCTAGTGCCTCCATGACCTCCACGGTCCACCGTCCTACGGTACCCACTTCTCAAGAATCCCCTCGATCCGTGAATCTCGGAGTGTGTCACGAGCCCAATGAGGAGGAGACCGGATCTCTCCTCGTTACTCTCCATCTATTGAAGACTCGGGTACATCCAGCGACCGAAGCTCCACTGGGGTGGCTGGTGAAAGAGATGACTCTGTATCTGAAGCAAAATCAAGAGGCTTGGGCTCCAAAGGAATTGTCTTGGGAGCCCAACTCTCCCCTGGATCTCCAAGTACGAGGTGCTCCTCATCCCCTGCTGTGGGCGGACCTTCCACGAACCGCACATCTCGGCTCGTGTAGACACCTCGCTTCACGGGATCATACGGGCAATATCCTTGGGACTGAGAGCTGTAGGCAACAAACACCTGTCTTCGGGAAGCCGCTTCGAATTTGTCTCGTTGAGGCTTGGGGATATGCACATATGCATCACACCCAAAAACCCTGAAATAAGAAACATCAGGCTTAGTCCCAAAGTAGGCCTTAAAAGGTGTCATCCCATCAATGGCCGAAGTGTGGGATCGATTTAGGATGTGGACTGCCGTAGCCATAGCCTCGGTCCACAAAAACTGAGCTGTCTGTTGGTGCCCCATCATGGTGCATGCCATCTCAATCACACTGTGGTTCTTCTGTTCAAGGATGCCATTTTCTTGAGGAGTGTTGGTGTTAGCAAACTCCTGGTGAATGCCTCTACTTGCACAAAAACATGAAAACTCATTAGAAACAAATTCACCTCCCTTGTCTGATCGCAAGGTCTTCAATCGCCGGCCCGATCGGTTCTCCTCGAAAAGAAGCCAATCCTTGAAGTGGGAGAAAGCCTCCAACTTCAACATCAAGAAGTAGGCCCGTGTCATCCTGCTGTAGTCATCTACGATCAACATGAAGTAGAAGCTCCCCTTCAGGGACTCATTCCTCATTGGGCCACAAAGATTTGTAGATACAAGCTCCATAGGTGAAGTAGACCGCAGTGAAGCTTTGTGGGGAATCGCATCCCTATGTTGCTTCCCAACAAATGCAAGAGATGCAAGGCTGTTGACTCACCACTATGTCTGGTAACCCTCGAACAAGCTGTCCTTGTGACGCCCTCCGAAGATAATCATAGTTCAGGTGGCCAAACCGAGCATGCCACAGCTCGGACTATGTCTGAGAGGTAAGAAGAAGAGAAGTAAGAGCTGTAGAAGACTTCAATTTGTAAATGTCGTACTCCTCATACCCTGAAGAGAGAACCTTCCTCGATCCACGATCAAGGACTTGAACAGCATCACTGTCAAACTCCACTAAAAGGCCAAGAGAAAAAATCTTATGTACCGAAAGTAAATGATACCCTAAACATGGTACATGCAACACCTCGGAAGTATGGGTTTCACCATGTCCATCTGGAATCAGCTGCATCTCACCCCGCCCAGCAATGGACACTGAAGAGCTGTCTCCTATGAGAATCTGCCCACGCGAAGATCGCAAATGGGCAATACCAATGGTAGAAGGAATTATGTGCTGTGAGGCACCACTATCAATGATCCACTCTCGAGCTTGGGGGGCCGTCATCACAGCATCAAAAGTCTTCGGTATAGAGTCCTCAACAACCGCTAAGTGAAGAAAAGCAGCTGATGAGGGTGCAGCCACCGCTCCAGAATCCTTCGGGTTCTTCTTGGTGTCCTGCTTGTCCTTGTTAGGGCAATCCTTCTTCCAATGCATCTTACCACAAATATGGCATGTCGATTCCTTCTCCTTGTCCTTCTTTGGTTTGTTGTCCTCCTCCTTTTGGTCCTTCCCCTTCTTCTGAGAGGCTTGACCTGTCAATGCCTCCGACTTGGAAGTATTATGTCCCTTCAATTGTTCCTCTTGGTCTAAGACCATAGGAACTAACTCTTCCCAACGAAGAGTTGACTCCCGCCCTGAAGCAATAAGGGCGGAATAAAATGCAGCGAATTGTGGCAACAACTAGGACAATAAAGTGATCGCCATATCTTCGGAGGAAATCTTATTCCCCGTATTCTGAATCTACATCTAAATGTGTCTCAGCTTATTGATGTGCTCCCGGAGCGAAGAAGACTTGTTCACGGATAGGGTCCGCATATGCACCTCCAAAGAAACCCTCTTCATCATCAGGGTCATCCGGTTGTACATCTGGTCAAGCTCCAGCTATATCTTTCGAGCCACCATCAAGTGCTCGATGTGAGCTATCACGGTTGTAGTACAAGACAAAAAGAAAAGAACGAATCTTGGCATTCTGTTTGTCCTAGTGAGACTTGGCCTTGGTCAACTCCGCAAGAGCATTTGAAGAGAGTTTGGGCTCATCTCTCACCAAGGGCCGTTTGATCTCCTCCATCACAAGCTCCGCCAATCGTAAGATTCCAGGATGGCCAATATCATCACGTGCCAAATGCAGTAATTGTCACCATCAAACTTTTGATCTGATGGAAGAGCCGGTAACACAGGCACCTTGCGGTCCATGATCGCCTAGAACTCCAAGTCGGTCTCTGTAGACATTTTCACTTGCAATGCCTACACAAATGCAAAAGCAGCCCCCTTTGACTATGAAGACATAGCCTGCTAGGGCTCTTTCCTCCGCTTCCCGAACCTTCTTCAGCTGCCGGAGGCAATGAAAAGGTAAAATCTGCAATTGAAGGCCGAAAACGGAGCCTTTCTCCTCTTCAAACAGCAACAAACAGCAGCAAATTCACCAACTGGACTCCTTTCCCGCGCGCCCACGCTCGCTTCAGCCTTGTTCCCCCCGCTTGCTCTCGAACGCTGGAAACACAATCTTGTGTCGTAACGCTGAAATCTCCTCTTCAAGTAGGTTCTTCACTCAGTCAGTCCGTCTTCACCGCTCTGATACAATGTCAGAGTGCAGCAATGTGGAAACATGGGACCAAGACTGAGAGAGAGTGAACACAAAGAGAAGAGAGAGAGAGAGAGAGAAAGAGACAATAGAACAAGATCTGCTGGTAGGAAGTATGTTGAATACAAAGGAATGCAGATTTGTACACGGGAGCAGTGCATATGTCTGCGTATCTCCCCTTCGATGATGTCACCACAGCACACACCTCGAGGAAAGCAAGGCCTGATCATTATCTGATCTCCACGAACTGTTGAGAGTGCTAGTGAATAAATGAGAGTGTGCCAAAAGACTAGCTATATATAGCCTAGAAAAGAACAATGTCTAGCATCAGGTCGGCTGCAGACTGCATTAGAAAAATGCCCAGAACTGTCCGATTGCTCACCCTTATGCCATATGGCATCTGCGACAGTATCTCCCATCACACGTGTGACTGCTGACCTGGCAGAAATGATGATGTGGCACCCCGCTGCTGACGTCGCACTCAAACTGACCCTGACCTGCTCTGCACACTGCCTGAGAGGAAAAATGCCTGTGTCCAGGGGATGATCTCTAACATCTCTCTCCATTCTCCTGCAGACTTCTTTATCTTGCAGCATTCTCTCACATCGTCCCTCCAGACTTCTGTCTTTGCAACACCCTCTCCTCTTCTCTCCAAACTTCTCTATGTTTAAGATGATTACACTAGCACGCTGAGATAAGTAGGGACATGTGGTTGTGGTATGAATCAAGATTCTAGATTGTCCTGTCTTCTGCAGTTAGGTTGGTAAAGTTGTGTATAATTGTGCTTCCCCCTTTCACTGAATTTCAGGCCCATCTTAGAGGAAGCGAGCTACACCATTTTTAAAGCAATGTGTTTATAACAAGACCCAAGAACAAAATTTGGCTTCCATTGACCTCCTGTCTCTTGCATGTCCCGGTTATCCCCACCAGCATCTCCAGTTGCCCCTTCCACCTTCCCTGTCAGCACCTGCACCTTCTTCTCCAGCTTCTACCTGCCTTGCTCTCACCTGCACCTCCTCCAGCTCCCACCTCCCCTGCACCTGCGCCTTCTTCTCCAGCTTCTACCTGCCTTGCATCCATCTGCACCTCCTCCACCTCTCACCTGCCCCTCTTCTCATCATCTGGACCTGTGCCTCCTGCCCTGGCTGTTCTGCCCCTTCCCCTATACTACATCTTCTACATCCTGCTTTTCAGCCTCCCCCCCTACCTGCCCCTCCCTTTTCTTGGCCTTGCTACTCCCCACAACCAGCCCTCACTGCCTCCTCCCTTCTACTTCCACCTACCTATCTGCCCACCTGCCTGGCCTGCCCGCTTGCTCGTCCTGCCTATGCTCCTTGTCAGGCCCACCATGGAATCCACTTGCCCTGCATTGGCAGCACTCTTTTGAGTGTCATCTCTCTTCTCCCACAAGCAATGGCACAAAACCAACAAAGCATGGATTGATCAGAAACACAAGAACTGGCACAATATAGTAGGATGGAGAACACTTGGTTTGTTAGCTAGCAGCCAGTCAATCTTCTCCCCTCTATTGACTCCAAGCAGCTCTATAGCTGCCATCACATTGTTACTGCCCTCCGTCCCCACTCAAACTGCCGCCGCGCCAATCCTCCCCGCCTGCGCCAGTTCCCCCCCCCCCCCCCGTTCAACAGTCCCTCTCCCTCCCGTTCTCCCACCTCCAGTCCTCCCCTCCCCTCTCACCAACCCTCCCCCCCCGCCCTGTGGCTGCCTGCTCGTCTGCCACCTGGCCTGCGCCCCCCCCGCTCGCTCTGTCTGACGCGCCACCCTCTGACGTGCCATCCCCGACTGCTCGCCCCTGCCCTGACAGCTTGCGCCCGCCCTTTTTGGCCACTACGAGCGTGCCCCTCTGCCCCACCCATCATCCTAGGACACACCTCCCCCATCCGCTGCCAGGGTAACCCAATATCCGCGGCATCCAACACCTCCCCCACTGCCAAAACAGCAACCCCCCCCCGCCATTCCCCCACCCTCCAATTGCTCCCTCCATCTGTAGCAACTTTCCCCCTCAGGCAACACCGCAACATGACTGGTAGCTTTTCAGAAGGGACACGCAATGGAAATCTCTAGTCAGAAGCCGGCATACTCAACAAGTGCCCCCTAGTCAAACATCTTGCGCATCGTCCTCTCTGAGGAGCAACTCCTAGCCGTCCGGGCTAAAGAGCTGGAGCTAAAGAAAACAACGATTTATGGTCAGGTAGTAGGACATTCTCCAGCTAGCTTCGGGACTGGCTTCACTCCACGCTACGCATCAGCATAGCGCAGATCGTGGAGGCGGTTCTAATGGGCCAAGGGATCTTCATGGTTCGACTAAGCTTGGCAGACACAGCTCAGGAGTTACTTGCCAGCGCACCCTATGCGTCCACGAAGGGGGTCATTCACATGGTCCCTTGGTACAGTGCTTCACTGTGGAGACATTTGCACTCCACAACAGGTTTCTTTGGCACCCGGTCACCCTTCTCTTTCCCGGCCTGGCGATATAGTATTGCCAGATGGTGGAAGACTTTGGACGGCTCTTTGGCACGGTCCTTCCCGTGTCCTTCGCAGATGCAGTGATTGCCGCAGGGGTCCCCAAGGTACGGGTGGCAATGAAAGAGGTTAAGAATATCCCACGGTTCCTAGAGATTGAGACAGACGGACACTCCTTTAGGTAGCAGGTCATTGTGACTGAGCAGCCAGGGCAGTGTCTGCGCTGCCATGACTTTGGACACCAGGCAGCAGAGTGTACATGCTTCGGTGCTAGGGTGGCTCCGGCGATAGACCCACAGGTGGATGCGGACGGTTTCACAGGAGTATAAAGACGACAGAGAGGGAGACGGCAGGGGGGAGCGACACACGGAGCAGGTGGGTGAGCGACGCCCCCTCGGCATAGCACTCCACAGCCTCCCCTTCCCGTCCCACCCGGCAAGACTAGAGCTCCCCACATCCACCACCCGCGCCACAAACTATCTTGCCTGAGTTCCCATAACCCCCACACCCACCCCCCTCTACATCCCATGCCCCCCCCCCCCCCCCCCACTGACCCTGGTCCACAGCCCCTCCTTTCCAGGGCCACCAATCCCCCCCATACACCTACCATGCATCCCTATCCATCCCACCATCCCTTGATCCTCTTCTCCCCCACCACCTTCCATACCGAGCACCCCCCCCTGATCCACACCCGGTTCAAGTGGCCCCCCCTAGTCCCACCCCCCGCCTTCTCACAGGAGGTGATGAGCCACACACACCTACTTCCTCCTCGCACTAGCAGTCCTCCCCCTCCCATACAGCCACCAGCTCATCTATCCTTGCCCCCCATTACACCTTCCCGAAATAGGCAGCATAGCTGTTGCTACAAGTGTTCTTCCGCAGTGGCCTATGGTCCCACCTGAGAGTTGCGGAGCGCGGAGAGTTCCCACTACCTCTAAAGGTGGGGATCTTCGTGGTTCATAAGTCAAGGAGGGGCAAGGTCCATCTACTAGCACCATCGAATGGACCAAACTACGCCTTTTTTCTTCAGTCCTCACTCAGGGGAGTCGACGACTAAGAGTCAAGTGGCGGATCACTTTCCTAGTGGATGGGAGATCAAGGATTAGCATTGTTTGCACAGTAGTGGCCTGGGTGCATGATGGACATTAATTGGTGGGCTGGTGCCGAGATCCCACACTTGAGCATTATCTTTCAAGCCCCTCCACAGTGGAGAGCTCCGAGGGACGTGATCAAGTGGCCCCTAGCACATGCGGCCCGTTTCTACCAATGTACCAAGTCACGACTCTCAACATGGCTGATAGATGCATTGATTGTACCATCTGGAGCATCTATCACCCCTATGGTTTGGGCCAAGGGCCTCCATGGGGAACTGGAGTTCGCCGTCCAGACCGGCAGCAAAGCGTACTTGCACGCCTCACAGTTTCTCCTCCTCATCAACAGCCTCCACACCGAACAAATACCTGTTCGGTCAGTCACAGGTTTTCCCATGAGTTTACACCTAGCATCCTGAAATGTGAATAGCCTCTACTACAGTGGGGCACATGGTTCCAGGAAGTTGATTGTTCGGCAGGAGTTGTAGCCTGCCCTATCCGGACAGATCAACATCTTGCTTCTATAGGAGCATAAACTCACCCTCCACCCAGGCCCAGCAGGTAGAGAAGGTGCTGCCGAGCGGCTCACACACTTAGTGGGAGTACACCATAGGCGCCCACGGCAGGAGTGGAAGCACATGCATCTCTATTAACCCAAGTCTCACCGCCTGTATACGAGACCATAGGACAATAGTGGCAAGGAGGGTTCTATGGGTCAAATTGGATATTGGGGACTCATGCCTTGGATTCCTCAATGTCTATGCTCCTACGAAGGTTAGGGCACGTAGCAAATTGTGGGTGGAGATCGCGGATGGACTCCCAAGGGTAGATTCCTGGATCGTTGAGGAGACTTCAACAATCTGGAGGCTTTGGAGGACCAGCAGGGCAGAGGCAATAACTACCAGGGCATGGTTGGGGAGAAGTAGCAGGCATGGGAGGTCTTTTTGCTGGCAATCGGAGCATGCGATGCCTTGAGAGACGTTGCCTTTGACAGGAGGGAGAGGTCGTTGGACTTCTCTTGGGGATACAAGCGGCTAGGTGGAGTTCTGCTAGAGCGGTTGAACAGGTTTTATGTGGGAAAGTGTGGAGGCTCTCGTGGAGGCCAGATTGAGCAATTGGCAGGCACCACGTTGTCCGATCACTGCTCGGTTCTCCTGGCAGTTGACCCCCCAGCATCCGCCCTAGACACACAATCCTGTCGGATCCCTGACTCAATCTATAGGAGGGAGGAGGTGACGAGACAGATAGAGCACATTTGGACCAGAGAGTGGAGCAGGAGGAACCAGATAGCAGAGGAGGTTACATAGGTCCTAGCAGAGTCGAGCAGATTTGCCAAGAGGCACCCATACAAGCCAGGTAGTAGAGTTGGGAGGAGGAGAGAGTACTTCGGCGGGACCTTGCAGCCACGCAAAGATTATTGCAGGAGGCACCAGGGGACCCCACCCTCCACGACAAGAGGTGCGCGCGCGAGCAGCCATTGCTGGCCTAGAGGACGGGCGCTCGGAGTTCTCTTTCTAAACCTCAGCAGCTTCTCGGCGCGGAAGGGGGACACGATGTGCAGAGAGTTCTTCCAAGTGCACCAGCCTCGCACCGCAGGAGAGCAGATACGCAGTCTCCGGGATCAGTATGGGAGGACCTGCTCTAGCCCAGACGAGGTGATGGAGATTGCCACCAACTATTACACGCGCCTTTTCTAGTAAGAGACAGCTTCAGCCAAAGGACAAAGATGTAGACAGCATGTATGGGATCACATCTCGTCCCTCATCATAGAGGAGATGCGACACTTCCTCCTAGCCCCCTTCACAGATAAGAAACTATAGGAGTCTTTCCATACACAGGATGGGCACAAATGCCCGAGGGAGAGTGGCCTCTCTAAGGCCTTCTTCACTACCTACTGGGAAGTGGTGAAGGACCCCCTACTGATGGCCTTCCAGGAGATTTTCACCTCAGGACAACAGATGCCAAGGAATCTCTCAGCAGGCCTTATCAGTCTTCTCCCCAAAGGGGGAGACCGGTTGGAGCTTTCCCAGTGGAAACCGATCACCTTATTGTCAGTTGCCTATAAGGCACTTTCAAAGATGATTGGTAGGCGACTACGCCCCGTGCTTCCAGATATCATCCATGACACTCAGACAAGCTTTGTCCAGGATAGGAGCATCCTAGACAATGTATTTACCTTATTTGAGGCGACAGAGTGGATAGAGACTGGCCGTACTACTCTTGGATTCAAGAAAGCTTATGACAGGGTGGACTGGGATTTCCTAGAGGGCACCATGGTGAGGTTGGGATTCCCCTAGGCTTGGATTAGTGGGGTCTCTGCCCTGTACAGATCGGCCACCTGCAGGGTTCTCATAGGCGGAAGGCGAGGGGAGGAGTTTCGGCTAGAGAGATCGGTTTGACAGGGTTGCCCCCTGGCCCCATACCTGTTTCTACCCTTCGCAGAGGTGATGTCTCACTTCCTTAGGTCACATGTGAGCGGATTACGTGGCCTCCGACTTCCAGTAAGAGAGGACACTAAGTTGTTAGACTCAAGAGTACACAGATGATACAGCCCTCTACATAGAGGACAATGAGTTGATGCTAGAGAGAGTGAGGCTGGCCCTTGACATATTTTCCTCTGCAGTGGGAGCGAAGATCAACTGGCGAAAGTCTGTTGGTTTCCTCACAGACCCGGACTCTAGCACGGAGTGGGTCTTCCACCTGGGTTTTAGATGGGTGAGCAGAGGGCAGACCCGTCCGGTACCTAGGGTTCGAGGTGGGACTTGACATCACTCCTACCCAACAGTTTCTTCGTGTCCTTGATTCTATTCGGAGGAAACTGACCTACTAGAGCACGGTCCGCCTCGCACTAGCCGGACGAGCCCTGGTGGTTAACCAAGTCCTCCTAGCGGCGGCTTGGTACATCACCTTGTGTTGCTGCTTCTCCTCATTGTGCATAGTGCAGCTTCGCCGCCTAGTGCAGAATTTCCTTTAGTCAGGGTTTGATGGCTCCAGGGACTCCAGGGCCAAGGTGGCATGGGCGACCATCATACGACAGGTCAGAGGGAGGGCTTGGGATCATAGACCCAGAGTATCAGAGTATGGCCCTCTTGGGCAAGCTACTTGTCCGCCATCTCACACCAGGCAGGCAGACTTGGAAGGTCTTATTGCAGGAGGGCCTCCAGGGCTATAGATCGAGACTTGGCGGTGAGTGGAGGCCGTCCCTAAGATGGATCTTCACGTCAGCCCAGATCACCCCCCAGATCACCTTTCCTTTGCAGCTTACTCCGCGTGTGGCAGGGCCTCCGTAAGGCCCTAATCCAGAGTCCCCCAGTCTGCTAGGAGGAGATAGAACATCAGCCGGTGATCTGGAACCCCCAGGTCAAAGATCGGGAAGGGGCATAGATAGGTGAGCGCCCCCACATCCAATGGGCTGGGTGGGAGGCCGACCCGGCTCATATCATCAGGACATGGCGGGAGGTGTACAGGATGGCGGACGAGGTGTTGCAGCGAGTATCAGGCTGCCAGAGAGAAGTGGAGTTGAGGAGAAAGGAGATAGACGCAGCAATACCTCTGGAGTGGCTTGCTCCCCCGATACGAGAGCCGATAGAGCCCGGGGAGGTATGGGCAGCTAGGTTTCCACCAGCAGGCATCCCCCTTTAGGTGGCAGGTAGAGTGGGTGGTGCCCCGCAGGGGACTTTCTTCGCCGTTCAGGAGGGGGGGGATGTCTGGCCCTTGATAGAGGGCAGCAAGATGAGGGGATTGCTGCCCTTTCGTAGAGGAGGATTTAGATGGTGGGCCTTCAGGGGAAGATATGGCGACTAGACCCCCATGTTTTTTGGAAGGAGCTCAGGGAGTGGCACCTTTGGATCTAGGAGGGCATACCACTTTATGAGCTGGAGTGGGATCCAGGAGAGTGGCTATGGCCAGCCTCTACGATCGCCAAGAAGCCACCCAGGTTCCTAGAGTACACTGCCAGGATTGGCAGACGTGTGCTGGTGCAGGAGGATATGGATTGGGCGCTGCCACGTAGCAAGCATTGGGCGGAGTACAGCATCATGGAACCCTTCCAACGGACCTTCTGGCGTCGCCTATGGGATAGCTGGAGGCCGTGGAGGGTGTCGTATTTCTTATGGCTGGTGGCACATGGAGGCTTGGCGGTGGGAAGTTGGCTTCCCGAGATGCAGGAGGGAAGTTGTAAGTGCATAGCTCCCATGGACAATACTATTCCATAGGATTTGATCCCAATGTAGAGGTCAACATCAGAGAGAGAGAGTAGCAACCACAGAGCCGTCATCTTTGGCATGCTGAAATTAGCCCTGCTAGAGAAGAGGTGTTTTAAGGTCAGCTTCAGCACATTGTAGTCCACAGTAGTGCTTGCCACAAGGCCTGTTCGTAATATACCCAGCTGTAGAGATAACTTCAGCTCAATAGTGATGAGGCATGCTCTTTTCAGCCATCAAGGCTCGTGCAATTTCTGCAATGTGCCTATTCTTCCTTTTGGCAACTCCATTTTGGTGCAAAGTGTACCTACATGTGAATTGCCTCTGAATTCCATGCTGTTTCAGAAAGTTACTGAATTCATTGGAGAGGTACTCTTCCCCTCCATCTAACCTCAGGCACTTAATCTACACCTATTGTAACTTGTTCATTTTCCTAGCCTTGACAAGTAATTCTTAACCCATATAGTCCAACCTCGCAGATTTTTCAGCTGTATCATTCAGAGGGACCAATCACTAAACTTTTATGTCCTAGTAAATATAGGAGTGAAATTTTCCTAGGTCTAAAACTGTCCTCCAATCTTCTCCAAAAATCTGCAAGGAAGGGTGGGGATATGCCCTATGCACTCCAATGCAGATACACTGCTGGCATCACTCTGATCCTACACATCTGAATCCTCCTCCAAAATCTAGTGCTGTATCCAAAAAAGCAAATATACCTGTCTTGTAACCGGAGCAATTGATTAGATATAACATCTCAACAATATTTAATAAAGTTGAGACCATAACTTTTAACTGTGTTTGGAGATGAATTCTCTGGAGTATACAAGTTAGAAAGAGAGAAACAAAATTAAGATAGGCTTTTCAATGTCATCATGCATACATGAAGAATGACTCAGAACATGCATGTTACTTGACGACTATTTTTCTGTCAGTAATGTTTGAGTATGGCTAGTAGTATCAATTCTATGCTACAAAGAAGTATCTTTTTCATTCTATTAAACATAAAATCTCAGGTAATGATGTGTCTTTTTTTCCACATGAGGGGACTGGTGTTGCATAATCACAGGTTGAATTTTCTGAGGTTTTTTATTCACAGTTCTCTAAAAGTGCAATTTTCTGCTAGGTAGCGCAATGGCAAATACGGCAGAGACATGGGTTACTGTGGAACAAACAATTGAGCTAAAGGAAGGATTGAATGAAATAGCTTTGCTGTCTTCAACTGTTGGTCTACAGGTTCTGCTGCTAGAGAATGATCTCTTGACTTTGGAGCTGCAGTGATGTTTTCCAACATACTGAGATTGAATAGTTCATGCCTTTCTTTCTTCCTGACCACTAGAATTATGGAGCCTTTCTCGAAAGGGATGGTGCTGGTATACAAGGTTCAGTACTTTTGACAGGCCTTTTACCAAATGATATCAACTTGACCAGTACAGAGTGGGTATATCAGGTAAAGATAGTGGACAAATTTTCCTTTCTTGCATTTGTTCCCTTGTCGATGTGAAGATGGGAGTGAGTATGCTCAAAAAGTGGAGTCATTCTTCAAGTTTCCTTGCAGGTTGGACTTAGAGGAGAATTTTTACAGATTTTTACTAGAGAAGGACAGAACAAAGTGTCTTGGTCCTCTTTGACACGTGAGGTTGAGAAAACTCCTATCACGTGGTATAAGGTCTGTCGTATAATAAGTAAGCATCATTGCTAGAGATTTTTGAATTCAGATCAAAGTATCTGTTACAATGAGGTAAATAAAAACATATTCTGTTATCTGTTTCTGCTGCTCACATGCTGACCAATCTCAGAGAAACCATTGTAGTGCAGTCTTGAATATATTGAGAGGTAAGATCTTTAATGAGGTTAAACTAGTGTGTCACATTCTAACGCATAATTCAGATGCTTTTTTGAGGGACAGTGACTGAGACTTTTCGAGATCGATCTTTTGGAACTTGTGCCAAAACCAGATAAAGAAACTGCCTTAAAAGCAGGCGGTTGTTAGGATCAGCCAGTGCAAGAAGCTTCCAATTGGGGAACACGATTTTGCGGAGCACAAGATGTTTATTTCAATCTGTCTGTCTATGCACTCTGGGGATGTCCAATGTAGGTACACAAGGACCATGATGGATCCAAACGACAATAAGGGGATTAGGAGTCAGACAACCCAATGCCAATCGAAAACCCAATGATGCACCACTCCAAGAGACACAAAGGGTGCAAGTCAATGTCACATCAGCATCCAAGTAAAGCTTGCAGACTCAAAACACCACCAAAACACATGGTTGTGGGTCCAATTCTGAGGTTTGATATATGCAAGGTTTAGGGATTGTTGGGTTTGACTCACGCCTACGCTCACAGAGGAGTGTCAGTGATCTTCGCTAGGACAATGGGGCACTTTCTACCCTCCGTACGAGAGGTTTTCTCCCCTAGATTTATTTCTTTTATTTTATGTGCCTATGTTACACAGTTTTAGGCACTTTTCGTGTTTCACACTCTTTGGGTGTGAACACCCTCTTACAACCCTAAGGTTTAAGGGTTGTACTTTGTACTTGCACCCCTTCCACTTCAAATTATTGCATTGGGTGTCGTGCTCTCACACTCTACACTGTCTACTATACTCTCAGCTGAGCTTCAATCTCTTCGTCCTCTCACATATGGTATCAAAGCTCAACTTCAGCTCAACTGACCTCTTAGTCATCGTCAACAGCTCCTTGGTCTTCATCAGCAGCAGCTCCACCACAAGCTGAGCCACCAGCTCACAGCTCCTGCTCCTTCCAGCTGGTCCACGGGTCTCCATAGCACTCCTGGCCAGCATTGGCAGGACTGCCAACCAGGACTCCACAGCACCGGCAGCACCACCCATTGGCCTTCAGTGGTTCCTCCAAGCAGGCCCGCTGCATGCGCCACTTGCAGTCCGCCACCTGCACCACAGGCACAACCTGCACCCCAGGCGCCGCCAGTTTCAGTGAGCCACCGCCACCTGTGTGCGCTTGCTGCCCCGCGTGCAGCTCGCCTTCTGCTCTCTGGCCCTGGTCTGCACTGCCTGGACTGGCCTACTTGCCCACTAGCTACCTGAGCACAGCCATCAATCTTTCCACCCCCTGTGCACAGCCTATCCGCAACCATCAGCTGCACCCAGCACCTCTAGCTTGACCTCCAGCTGCTACGTGCACCGCGAGGTCCACCACCACAGCTCAGAATTGGAGGTAAAAGTGTGTTTTTTTAATCAATTTTTAATTCAGATTTACTTCTTCCAGAAGGGGCTTGTTGCCTGGACAGGCAATCTCAGTTCCAGCACGTGTGTGGGACACAATTACAGCAGAGAGTTTGCGCATTTTGGGTCAGACATTTGGGGCTTTTGCAGTCAGCTTAGTGTTTGACACATGTACATCTGTGACAATCTGAAATAAACTGATTTCGTGCATTTTGGGGCAAGAAATTTTGGGGCTTTCGCATTTTCAGTGCTGTTGAGCATTTATTGCACCTTGGAAAGGGTGCATTGCAGACAGTTTTGACAAAGTGTGATTAAATTTGCTAATTACAGCAAAGTACTTGCTGTAATTTCTGGAAATTGTGAGATTTCTAGGTTGGTCCAGCTTGAGATATTACTCCTTTGCTCTCTCATCAATATCATTTATCATGGCAAATCAGGGAGGTGATGTATTTACATACATATCCAAGGAGGATAGGTTGGATGGTAACAACTATTCCCTCTGGTCCTTCATGATGAAGAATATGCTGATTGCGAAGAATACACATCACATCTCGCAGAGATTTGTTTGCTTCTGTTATTGCAGCCTCGGTTGACAAGTTTGTATAGTGTGCCAGCAATGCATCATACCCTGTTAGAGGTATTGGGGAGATTGTGTTGACAGCCAATCAATGGCTCTATTCTCCTCTTGCAGGATGCCTTGTATGTGCCAGGCATAAAGAAGAATTTGTTATTGATTTCTTCTTTGGCAAGGTGTGGTTTGCAATCCACCTTCAATGATGAGAGATGCATGGTGAGAGATAAGGAATACATGACTTTGGTTTTGGCTAGCACTCTATGTCGTGGGTTATATGAATTGGATGCTTTTTTAGTTGATCAATTAGTCTATCTAGCATCCACTCTTACTCCTGCTATGTCACAGGTGAGTTGTGGCATGGTCGAATGGGGCATGTAAACTATGGTAGCTTGATGCTTATGCAGCATACACAAATGATTGATGGTTAACCTCTCTTAGAGAGACCTCTTGAGCACATATGCAAGGGATATATTTTGGGAAAAATGCATCATTTTTTTTTCTCCATGATGTTGCTTTTAGGATAACTGTCAGGTTACAAATTGTGCACTCAGATGTATGTGGTCCTATGCAAACAAAGTCATTGGGTGGTTGCTACTATTTTTTCACTTTCATTGATAACTTTACTCATTTTTACTGGGTCTACTTTTTGGTTAAAAAGTTAGAAGTGTATGATGCATTTTTGGTGTTTGTAGCACTTGTTGAAAATCAATCTAGTTGCAAGGTGAAGACTCTCCATTCGAACCGAGGGGGGAATAGATGTCCTCTATGCTGAATTCTTTTTTGAAGTAGAAAGTCATTGTTCATGAGTACACTACTACTTATACTCCACAACAAAATGAGGTTGCAGAGAGGAAAAATCGGTCACTCACTTGGATATGGCCAAATGGATGTTGAAAGTTAAGAGCTTACCATAGTTTTCTGGAGGATGGAAGCAGTTATGTGTGCTTGCCATGTCTTGAATAGGTGCCCCACCAAGGCATTGAAGAATGTCACACATTTTGAGTCATGGAACAGTCGAAAACCTTCTGTTGGGCATTTTCGTACCTTTGGGTGTCTTGCATATGCACACATTCCCAACGTACTCAGAAAGAAGTTGGATAACAAGGATGTTAAATGCATTTTTGTGAGGTACAGCAATGAGAGCAAAGGATATAGGTTATATGATCCTGTCTCTAAAAAGGTATTTGTCAGCAGGGATGTGGTTTTCGATGAAAAAACTGAATTATCTCTTGTTGGTTTTGACACATATCGGTTGCCAATTAATTATTTGAAGGGCTGCTACCCATTTCTTTTGGTGATACAGCTAGAGCTTTAGCAAGTGAACTTAATGTTCATCCAACTCCTCCGTTGGGTAATGCAGAAAATCAGCCCATGGCCGATCTGAATATTCAGCAAGGTGAGAGCTTGTACACAATCAGGAGGCTAGACAAATGCCTAGATGGTATTTGTAGACTACAAAAGATAGTCATTTGGATGCTCCTATTACTGGTTATACTAGAAGGTAAGCTCGTATGCATGATGGTGCACATACCATGGAGTTTGTTATGGCAGCAGATACATTTGATGATGAGGAGCCTGAATATTTCGAGGATACACAATAGTATGCATTGGATGGCAGAAATGCAAGCTGAGTTTGATTCCATCATAAAGAATCAATCATGGGTTTTAGTGTCTTTGCCTGTTGGAAAGAAAGCCATTGGTACAAAGTGGGTCTATAAGCTGAAAAGAAATGCAGATGGATCCATTGACAAATGTAAGGCCAGGCTTGTGGCCAAGGGCTACCCACAGAAGAAAGGCATTGACTATGAGGAGACATTTGCTCCTACCTTCTGCATGATTATCATTAGGTCTATGGTTGCTTTGGCTGCTCATTATGGATGGAGTGTGCGTCAGCTTGATATAAAGACTGCATTTTTACATAGGGAACTTCAAGAAGAAGTGTTTGTATATAGCAACCCATCGGTTTTGCAATTGAGGGATCCGAGCACTTGGTCTTTAAGCTGAAAAAGGCCTTATATGGTTTGAAACAAGCTCCTCAAGCTTGGTATGCAAAGATTGATGCTTTTTTACACAGCCAAGGGTTCATAAACAGCTCATTGGAGTCTACCCTTTACATATGTAAAGAGATGTCAAATGGACATCAATTGGCGGCATGGGACTAAGCCGCACCTCAGCATCATTTCGGGCCTCGTGCTAGTGGATCCTACAGATGGATGCAACCCAATTCTATTAGATGACACAATCTCATCTCTTAGCTTTGCTAATGGATGCCCTAGTTGTGCAACGGAGAGTGTCTATTACACCCCTTATATGCCACAAATCTACCATTGGGGGAATGGAGTTTTCCCTCTAGGCCTACGGCAAAGCGAATGCTCAAGCCCCACAGTCTCTCCTCCTCCTCAACTTCTTTCACACTAAATAAGTGCTTGTTCCGCAACTAGTAGCCTTTATCCATGAGTTTACACCTTGTATCCTAGAATGTGAACAACTTCATTATAGTGGGGCGCATGGTCTTAGGAAGTTGATTGTCTAGCAAGAGCTACACCCAGTTCTCACCAGATGATTTGACATCTTACTTAACTTTGGGGACTCTTGTCTTGGGGTCCTCAATGTCTATGCTCCTAATAAGGTTCGTGCATGCACCAGCTTCTTTGGATGCACTTATTTCAACATTGGACACTCACTCTTGCCGCATTCCAAATTTGAACAATGGACGAGAGGAGATGGGGAGGCAGATCAAGCGGCCCTAGACTAGGGATTGGGCAAGGGGTGAGCAAATTGCAAAGGAGGTAGCAAAGGTTCTAGGAAAGTGGAGCAAGATCTACGAGGAGGCAGCCCTCCAAATGCGTCAACAGTGCTGGGAGGAGAGGGCACTTTGAAGAGCCCTAGCATCCATCAAGAGATTTCTCTAGAAGGCACCTAGAGATCCCACCTTGCACACGCAAGAGCTTCAAGTGCAAGCAGCCCTCACCGGCCTAGAGGATAGACACTGAGAGTTCTCCTTCACACCTTAGCAGCATTTTGGGCGTGGAAGGGGGACACGATGTGCAAAGAGTTCTTCGAGGCACATCAGCCACATACCTTGAGAGACAGTCTCCGTGAATAGTATAGGAGGGTAGGCTCTTGCTTGGATGAGGTGATGGAGCTTGCTACAATCTTCCATAGACAGCTTTTTCAACAGGAGGCAATATTGCAAGTGTGGGAGTGCATCCTGCCCTTGTGACCGAAGGTGATGGGACAAGCACTCCTTGAGCCATTCACAAAGAAAGAACTAGATGAGGTATTTCACACACAGGAGTGGCACAAATGCCCCATATCATTAGCTCAGGTGAGATACTAGAAAGCCTGTCAGCAGGACTAGTCGGTCTCCTTCCCAAAGGGGGAGGCCACTTAGAGATATTCTAGTGGTGGCCAATCACCTTGTTGTTAGTGGCCTATAAGGCCTTGGCCAAGATTGGCACAGTAGGCTTCGTTCCATTCTCCAAACATCATCCATGACACATAGACAGGCTTCGTCCAAGATAGGAGCATCTTAGACAATTTCTTTACCATTCTTTGAGGCCACCAAGTGGGCTCAACATAGTGTCTGGAAGATGGTAGTATTTCTACTAGATTTCCAAACGGCCTATGACAGAGTCGACTAGAACTTCTTGGAATGTACCATGGCACAATTGGGCTTCCCCCAAGAGTGGATCTGAGGGATATCTGCTCTATGCAGTTCATCCACAAGCAGGATACTTAGAGGAGGTAGGAAGGGGAAGTAGTTCTATTTGGAGAGGTCCATTCAATTGGGCTGCCCTCTAGCCCCCTACCTCTTCCTATTCTTTGTAGAAGCAATGTCCTTTTCTACACTTGAGAATGAGCGGCTTTTGATGCCTCAAGCTCCCAATGAGAGAGGATATAGAGCTAGTGAACTCTGAGTGTGTAGATGACATGGCCCTCTATGTGCAAGATGATAAGATGATGTTGAAGAGGGTGAGATTTGCATTCAAGGTATTCTGCACAATTGTGGAGACGAGAATCAACTGGCAGAAGTCAATTGGTTTTCTCACAGATCTAGGGCCGAGCACTGAGTGGGGCATCCACTTGAGTTTCAACTAGGTGAGCAAGGGACACATCACACACAATCTTGGTTTCTAGGTGGGACTCAAAATTAACCCATCCCCGTAGTTTCTCCCAGTATGTGACTCCACTGGAAGAAAGTTGACCTACTAGAGCATGAGCCACATCTCCCTAGCAAGCAGGACCCTAGTACTCAACCAAGTCCTCTTAGCAACAACCTAGTACATTGCTTCCTACTAGTGTTTCTCCTTGTCCTGTGCGGCTCAACTTTGCGGCTTCATGCAGACTTTTCTTTGGGCTGGTCTAAATGGGTCTAGGGACTCTCAAGCCAAGGTTGCACGGGCGACTATCATCCAATATTTCTCTGAGGGGGGGCTACGGATCATTGACCTAGATTACCAAAGTTTGGCCCTCCTAGGGCAAGCTAATGGTGTGTGGGCTGACTCCAAAGGGGCAGACATGGAAGGTCCTTCTGCACGAGGGCCTTCAAGAGTGTAGTAGGCCACAATTTGGTAGGGAGTGGAGGCCATCCTTGAGATAGATTTTCATGTCATCCAAGGTCACCCCACCTAGATCCTCCTCCTTGTGCAATCTACTTTGGCTGTGGCAAGGCTTGTGTAAGACCCTAATTTAGAGGCCCCCAATTTGTTAGGAGGAGATAGACCACCGACCGGTGGTCCGGAATCCCCAAATTTGATATTGTGACAAGATCCAGATCGGTGAGTGCCCCTACGTCTAGTGGGCCAATTGGGAGGCATGCCCTATGCAGTGAGGTTGACAATATAGCAGGCATCTAGCTATGAGTGTAGAGTTGAGACTACGAGGGAGATTAAGGCAAGGATCCCACAAGATGTGTTGGACCCCCCCATTCAAGAGCCAGTATTTCCTAGTGAGCCATGGGCAGCTAGGTTCTCGCCAGTAGGCAGCCCCTTACAAGTCATAGGTAGAGTGGGTGGCACTACCCCTGAGGTATTGTTCAAAGTCCAAACCAATGGAAGGCTATCCCTCAACAGAGACTTGTAGGAGGAGGAGCTACTAGCTATACCCTAGAGGAGGATTCATGTCATTAGACTCCAGGGGAAGATTTGGCTGCTGGACCCCTACAAACCCTGGAGTGAGTTCTAGGAATGGCGCCTATGGATTTTGGAGAATTGACCTCTAGGTGAGGTGGAGTGGGAGTGTGGAGTGTGGAGTGTGGCTTTGGCTGGCCACTGCGGTGGCCAAGAAGCTTCTTGACCTACACATCATGGATTGCCAAGCATGTTTGATGCAGGAGGACATGGATTGGGCACCCTCATGCAGCATAGGCATTGGGTGGAACATAACATTATCAAGGCCTTCCAATGGGCCTTTTGGCAATACTTGTGAGATAGGTGGAGGCCACAAAGGGTATCTTATTTCCTATGGTTATTGGCACATGGAGGCCTGGTAGTTGGGAGTTGGCTGCAATAGGATGGAGCTTGCAAGCGCTATTCACTGCAGCGCTTGTAAACCCAAAAGCATTGCCTCTGATCATGTTAGGCAGTGGAGGTGGTGTGGAAGGGAGCATGTTGCATTCTCCGTTGAGTGGCACCTAGCTTGGGTTTTATCTCTTGGGGGGCCGTCTACTACTGGTAGACTATTAGCCAAGGCCGCCAGTTACAATATGAGGCTGAGATGCATAATACTATTCTTCTTATCGCGAGGCAAGTTCCTGTGCTATGGTTGGCTTGGAGGCACTACCCATCTAGCAGGTATTAAGGGAAGAGCAGTGGGAGGTATGGGAGATTATTGGGAGCCTCACAATTTGGCACATTTGGAAGGCACATTATCAGTTGGTTTTGACAGCTACATATGCCACTTTGGCAGAGCTTTGGGCCTCAATCATCCACTCCCCCTCCACAGCCCCACTGGGATCCAATGCAAGGTGACTCTCAAGCTCTTGAGGAGCTCCAACACGTCTTCTTATGGGGATCAGGTGTAGGGTAACTCTCGAGCTCATGAGGAGCTCTGACACCACCTTTTACGTACTTGGGGTGGTCATGATCTATTCTTCACGATGCAAGCAGGCAACCCTAGTGGTGATACTCTCATCCATGGCTTCTATCCCCCATTTCCCCCGGACTGCCTTGAGAGACTTGTATGTAGGATTCCAACATGACTTTGTATCAGCTCCAACTAGTATATTGAGCACATGTACTTCATTGTAACTTCTTTTGAGTAATATAACTAGCCACCTTTTTCATGCAGAAAAAAAAACTATATTAAGATGTAGTTGACGTTACAAAATGAGTAGATACAAAAAAAACACTACGATTCATTCTAGCCTCTTTCATATTTAATTAATAATGTGAGGTGTAAGCCATGAATCTATGCAAAGCTTGATGTACATATGAAAATGGACCAAGCCCAATACAATTGTGGATATCAAGACTCAAGGAGGGAGAAAGAAAGAAAGAAAGAACAAAAGATGTATTAATGTCTGCAAAAGGCCAATGTGGCCTATGAGGAAAAGCCAAAGTATATTTATATCCAATGTCATCTCATTGTGAAAGTGAAAGAAATGCATCCTAGTGTAAGGCTATGTCTAAAGATCTCCAAGTCTAAAAACTATATGTACAAGCTACAGTAGCTCCTCCCTAAATCTCAAGGTCAGCACATCATACCAGCTATGATGTCCTTCTTGAGAGAGAGATCCATAGGTATCAGAGGCATCAAGTTACCCATCCTTGAGTTTGAGCTTCATGATGTGGAGTTTGCTGACGGCATAGCAGTTTATTTAGACGGGGATGAGAGTAACTTCAGGGCCTTTGTAGTTGCCCTGGAGATATTTTGCAGAGCAGCAGGTGCCTTAATTAATTGGCACAAGTCCTATAGATTTTGGGTACACAACATTAGGCAGCCGGAATGGCCACTGTTCGAGGATTTCACACAGATTCCCTGCAGGACTGCAGTGAGATATCTTAGCTGCCATGGGGGGATTTACATTATCTTGGAGCAGCAGTTGGCACCTCTTCTTCTGGGCATCAAACAGAAGCTTCTTCGTTGGAGATCGCAAGGCTCTCACTAGTTGGAAGAGTGGTGGCCACCAACTAAAACAGCATTCTAAATTTCAGATGATGTCATTTCTTAGCTAGCATGAATATAGCTTTGCAGAAATATCTACATAGTTTTTATACTTGTCTCACATATTCAATTGGTTGATGAACTAGGTTTTCAATTTCAATGCTTTGTACAGTTCTGTCACATCTGAAAAACAGGCTGTAATTTTCAACATGCCAGAAGTGACTTTACATCTGATACAAGCTTGGGGCATATGCAGACTATATTTGATGCTCCTGGTGGTGATGAACCTGTTGCATTGGACCTTGGACTCATGGGGAAGGGTGAAGCATGGGTTAATGGAAAGAGTCTTGGGCGGTATTGGCCAGCTTTCAAGGTTAAGGCAACAACATGCTCCAATACTTGCGATTATCGTGGTCCTTACAGTTCATCAAAATGTGTCAGAGGGTGTGGTGAGCCCACTCAACGATGGTTAGTACTTTTGGTCTTCCTTGTGTTAATATGATATTAACAAATAATGTGCAGAGAAACAAGAAGAGTCACAAGCAGTAACTCTCCCAAGGACTGTCTAGAGAGTCAACGGGATGCCAAGACCGACTGTTGAAGACCCAGTCCTGGACTTCTGAATGTGATTGCATTCTAATCTTTTATTTGATTATGCCATAACCCGAATGGACTCTAGCATTACTAATTTCATTCATTACATGTTTGAAGGTACCATATTCCACGATCTTGGCTACGCCCCAAAGACAATATTTTGGTACTATTTGAAGAGATTGGAGGCAACATATCACAAGTCTCATTCCTGCGACGTTACCAAGATATAGTGTGCACCCATGTTTCTGAATCTCAACCTTCTGTCAACATGTGGATGGCAAAGCAAAGGAATATGAACTTCTCTTCAAGAGAAATGTCTGAGCTGCAATTAGATTGCGGCGAAGGCAACGTAATTCACAAGATTCTGTTTGCAAGCTTTGGAAATCCGTTTGGAAAATGTGGGAGCTTCCAGCAAGGGCATTGCCATTCTGCAAAAACAAAATCCCTGGTGGAGGCTGTAAGTATATTTGTTGGCATGTCTTTTGCCCCAACAATCTCCAGTTTAAAATGAAATAGCATCACAACCTTTTTTTGCGCAACTGGGTACATAACAAAACATTTATAACTCATAAGATCTGTGGGTAAATCAAAGTGTGATTAAACATGTGGTTTGTTTCTTCATTGTTTCAGGCTTGTGTTGGGCACCGCCAGTGCTCTTTGAATGTTGAGGCAACTAACTTTGGGGATGATTCTTGCCCTGGCATGGAAAAGAGCTTGGCAGTTGAAGCCAAATGCATCAATGAAATTGTGCTTGCACAATCGATTTGAAGATTTCTCTTGAATGAGCAAGTTTCATCTTTGTCAAAGGATTGAGAGAGATTGGTCCATTTTCTGTTTCCAAGATCCTAGTGGGCTTGATCTCAATCTTATCAAGCAGTCAGAAGCTCAGTATGTGTACTAATTGGCCTGTACACATGTAACATCTAAAAGCTTGTAGCTTTGTATATGTATCCAAAGTAGTGAACATACCATGCCATCGTAAGCCAAGTCTGTTCAACATAAAAGTTTGCGGCTTTGTATGTTTATCCCAAATAAAACTTCTGCAGTAAAATAGTCAGCATCCTTTGCGATTGTAGGCCAAAGTCCGTGTTGAACAGACTTTTAGCAACTTGGGCGTAAAGATTAGTTATTGATGACTATTATAGTTCATTTTCATGTGCGGTAAACATTTCATCAAGCATCTTTCAAATGACCATTCACAAAATGTATGCTTATCAAATTTGAAAAGGTGAACTGTCTCAGAAAAAGACCTACTGGTGTGCATCCATGCAGGCTTATCGCAACCATATGCCACCTTTATTGAGCTATAACTGGCCCCTCCTTAACCATAGGCAAGACCATTTTCTATCAGTGCTAAAGAAGTCATAATGCTGATACTACACTCGATGACATTCTTGGGGGGGACCAGGTGATATAATCGCAAAGGCTTGACTACTTAAATAGTTGCAGGGAGTAGTCATAGGGAATTTTAAAAGCATCTAAGCAAAGGATTAGAGTACTGGCACATCTCAAGAGGAAGTGGCACCATAGTTAAGTATGAAAGGTACGATACCGTACAGTATAATAAGATAAGGTACTAAATGGTTTCTTAAGGATTTATAAGGTATAGTACACAATATGTAGAAAAAAAAAATTAACTTGATCATTTTGGACTACAAATCATAGAATACATGGCTATAGTCAAAATAGTGATGTCATTACAAAATATAAGATGAATACATAGGGTGACAAGCTAAAATTTATATTGCATATGCCACACATGCAACATGCGCTACAAACTTCTAAGTGGATAGATGGGAGTGGATATATCAAACATCAATGGTCATACAAAAAGGGAAACTTGTTCACACTAAAAGGTATTTTTTCATAATAAAAGGATATGGTAAAAGGGGGGTTTTTTTTTGCCTAAACATATGAATATCTATCGTATCATACCGTACAAAGTTGTATGTAGTACGGACAACTATTAGTGGCACTAAACCACTTGTCTTGCAAATGGATAGAGATATTAGGCATACTAAAGGAGGCTTTTACAAAGACTATAATGGGATCTTGGAGATTGGGTGTGGAGGGACCCTTTCCTTGATAGACCATGTGACACATTCTTTTTTTGTCATACTTAGGTTAGGGAGGAGGATAAAGATAAACAAGACCAAAGCACAACCAGCAAAGCTACCCCCCATTGGTAGAAAGAGGGAATCTCATATAAGTTTCTATATGGCTTTTGGAGAAGGCTACATGATAACATCAAGCTTAGGAAGACATCTCTCTTTCTATGGCTTGTAGCCCACAAGAGTTTAGCAGTTAGTATGGAGATACGCTAGGGTTTGCATAAGAAAACATCGAGTGTATAATCACAACTAAAACATAGAGAACTCAAATACAAACGCAAAAACAAAAAAATACAAAAATGCAAAATGCAAAACACACAAACAAAAAGAAATAAGAAAGATAGCTTTGAAGTGAATAAATGAATTATATAAATGAAAAAAAGAGTGTACAATATGCTTAAGGGTAAAGCTGTCTGATAGTTAATGGCTCATGGGAGTAGGTTGAGGGAGTAGTCAAAGTGTGACATCCACTAGAGACCAATCGGAGCTAAAAGATACAAAAACATGAAGGGGCACCAACAAAGCTAAAACCAAAACGCAGCAGTCTCTAGGGTTGGAACTTATAAATGCAGCAATGTGACATCCACTAGAGACTAATCGGAGTTAAGAGATGCAAAAAGTGAAAGAGCACTAACCAAGCTAAAATCAAAATGTATCAATCTCTAGGGTTGAAACTTATAAATGTAATAATGTAACTAATGAGGATGATAGCATCTGATCACCAACAATAGTGGAAGATTTGACAGTAGTTGTAGAAGAAAGATCTAATATAGATTGATTTTACACTAAAATAAACACAAGCTATATGATGCTCATATCAAGAATTGCATGGTGGGGGGACTTGCTGGAGCTGCTGCACCAAACACACATTATACACATAAGAAGAAGCTCACTCAAGAACACAAGAAGAGAGATGGAGGCCAAAATGTTTTTTTGTTGGTTTTTTCTTCTCTCACACACAAGATAATGTACATAAAGTATAGATAAGATGCAACATAAAGGAAAGTGGCTTGTTAAGTCAAACAATGCAAAACTGATTATACTATTCAATTGGCACTATAACTATACCAACTATAGGTAGGGTGCAATAAACTAAATATAATAAGTGATAAGTCAGTGGCTATGTGAGGATCATAATGACCATCAACGTGCTACTTATAGATGTGTAGGCCCATCTAGCTAAGTGGTCCATCATCAATGTCTTCACGCGTTGAGCTTGCTATCTCAACACTTTTTCTAAAGTTAAATTGTATCTCTGCAACTCCAAGTAAGCTTCCAAACTTTCAAAGCTTCTTTGCATCCAATGCCTTTGTAAAAATACTAACTATCTGATTTTGTGTGTTGACATATACCAAGTCAATCTCTCATGAAATTACTTTATCTCTCACAGAGTGATAGTGCACTTTAATGTGTTTTGTCCTAGCACGAAATACTAGGTTCCTAGCTAGTTGTATGTTGCTCATGTTGTCACAGTGAATGACAACTAGACCATCTTCCTACATATCCAAATCACCCAATAACTTTTGCAACCATACCATCTCACATACTGTCATAGCAACACCTTTATCCTCATGCTCTATACTCAATAAAGTAATTGTAGATTGCTTTTTATTGCTTTATATAATTGTTGTACTACAAGGGAAAACATGAATCCACTAGATCTTTTGTCTGACATGCTACTAGTCCAATTTGCATTTATGTATCTAAGCACATGTATATCTTTACTTGTCTCATAAAAAAATTCATAATGTAGAGTGGACTTCACATGCCTCAACATGTGTCTAGCTATATCCAAATGAGGCTTTCCTTAGATAACATATCCAAGCCATATTGCCTTTGGGATAGCTATATACCATCATCACATCTAATCACCTCAATACCAAGAAAGTATCTCAATTCACCCAAATCCTTCACCTCAAACTTCTTCAAAAAATCCTTAACTTCAATAATCCCATCGTCACTATCACCTGTAATAATTAAGTTATCCACATAGATGACTATGATAATCAAACATGTATCTTTCTTTTTCACATAAAGTAAGTGATCAACATCAGAAATATAAAAGTCAATATTGACAATATACTCTCTGATCTTATCAAACCATACTCTAAATACTTGCTTTTGCCCATAAAGCACCTTCTTTAACCTGTGTGCATATGTGGCATACTCTAAATCCTCATAACCTACTAGCTGCTCCATATATATCTCTTCTTGCAATTCACCATGCAAGAAGGCATTCTTAACATCCATTTGTTGCAAACTCCAACCTTTGGCTTGTCAAAGTAATCACGCATCGAACAATTACCATCATGGTAATTGGACTGAATGTCTCTTTATAATCTATGCCATATGTTTGAGCATAGCCTTTTGCAACCAATCTAGCCTTATACCTACTAACGAAACCATTTACATTATGCTTAATTTTGTAAACCCACTTACAGTCAATAACTTTCTTGCCCTTAGGTAAGAATATCAAATCCCAAGGCTTATTGGCTTCTAATGCAACCATCTCTTCATCTGTTGTTGTCTTCATCCTCAAAACTAACAACATTCTCAAAACAAGTGAACTTAGTATCCTTAACTACCTCCACCATATAAGCATAATGGTGAGTTATATAACCTTCAAAATCAAATATTTTAACAGGGTATCTGACCCTGCTAGACTTGCGTACCATTGGATCACTCAATGAAGCCTTTACATTACTATGTGCTCTTTATACACCTAGTGTTCTAACTGAAGAAATACCAAGCTCATCATCAAAACTCTCTAAACCATTGGAATCTCCATCAAATCTCAAATGACTAGTAGATGTATCATTATCATCCAACACTTTCTTCTTCCCTTTATCTTTACCTGTAATACTTGTAGATCCACCTGAAGATGTGGAGCTACTCCTTAGTCTCTTAGACCAAGGGCTAATTGTAGATGTAGTACCAAATGATGTTTCTTATTCACTAAGGCTCTGTGATTCTTACTTTTCTTTCTGCACATAGCTATCATTATCATTATCATCATCTAATACATCACCAATAGTGCATATCAACTACTCATCTTATCAAAAATATCATCTCTACTCACTTTAAACTCACCTATAATAGGATTATAACAATGATATCCTTTCTGCTCTAAATTTAAAGTATCTAATAAAATACATTTTTCAGTCTTTGAATCAAGCTTCTTCCCCAGCTCGTCTGACACATGAACATATACACTATAGTCAAATACTTTCAATTGTGACACATCAAGCTTCTTGCTTGTAAAGTATTCTTTAGGGATTATCCCATGAACTATAGTTGTGGGAGTTCTGTTCATAATATAGACAGGAGGATCAATAGCTTCAAACCAAAAATATTTTGGCATATTCTTTTCAGACACCCATCAATGCTCGTGCAACTTTTGCAATATGCCTATTTTTTCTTTCTGCAACCCCATTCTATTGTGGGATATACCTGCAAGTAAATTGTCTCTTTATCCCATGAGACCTTAAGAAGCCACTAAACTCATTAGAGAGGTACTCTCTCTCTCCATCTAAACTCAAGCACTTAACTTTCGACCATGTTTTTATTTCAATAACTGCCTTGAAAATTTTAAAGTGCTTAAATACATCACTCTTTTTTTTCATGAAGTATACCCAATAGCTTCCTAAACAATCATCACTAAACGTGACAAAGTATTTGCTACACCAAGAGATATATTTTTTATAGGTCCCCAAACATCTATATGCATAATGTCAAGCATATCTCTGCTTACATCTCTATCATGCGAAAAGAGTTATCTTACACATTTACCAAATTGGCATGCTTTACATACTTTATGAAATTTTACAACTCTAAAAGAAGCAATCATGTAGCCAATCCTTTGGACTGCATTAATTTCAGCCTTTGCAGATTTGCATATCCAACACATTTATGCTATATTTCAATGTTTGCAAACCACTCCTTTTCCTTTAGCATGCATAACAATATTCATTTCAAGAATTCCAACATCTAAAGTGAAATGCGACCAACTCTACTTTCTTTTTAGACCAACCTGTACTTATAATTAAAGTCTTTTACAAAACAACCTTTTACATTAAATCGAACCTACAAACCTTGCTCTACCTTTTGGCCAAGAGACACTAAATTCTTTGTGATTGATAGCATATATAATACATCTGTCAGACTCTTTATTTAGCCATCATGCAAAGACAAGAAAAAATTTTCAATGTGTGAAATTGGATGGCATGAATCATCACCCATCTGTACATAACTTGGATTTTGTAAGTCGTACAACTCTCCAAACCATTCAACATGATTAGTCATATGATTAGATGCACTTAAATCGACATACCATACATCATCATGTGTCTCCTTTCTTATAACAACATTCATCATATATTGCATAACAAACAGACACTCATTTTTGTCTTCATTTTGTCACGAAGATGATGCATAGTTTCATTGATACAATTTACCACTATGGATATCATCCTTCTTAGCATAACAATGGGCTATAATATGACTTGTTTTGCCACAGTAATTGCAAACAATAGTAGAATTTTCAAAACCTCTGTTCTACCATTCACCTCTTTCTCTAGAGCTCCTCTTGCCTCTAAAGTTTACACAGTCTCCTAAAACTTGCATTTCACCAAATTATTGATTTAACCTGTTTTGTTGGTTATCACCAACACGTCCCATACCACAACCTCTCGAAGAGAATCTGCCACATCCCCTTCCTAAACTTGCATAAAAAGCTTGGACCTATTCACCATTTCTTTCAGGTGAGTCACCCTACATATTGATCTCTTTAATAATCATGAGAGAGACCAACTCATCAAAATCTAGAAATGGCTTCTGTACATATACAAAAAGTGACAAATTATTTTCAAGCCTTCTCATTATTAAGGCCACCCCCTCCCCAAAGTAGATGAAACCAAATCATCATCATTAGACATTGCATCAATTGCTGCTAAAGTATATGCAATGCTCCTCACCTTGAAAACATACTCATTGACAAACATTTTTCCTTTCTTCAAGGTATTCAAGTCTTGCTTGAGTTGAATCTTTCGTGCCTTTGTATTTACTGAAAACATGTTCTCAAAAATTATACAAGCTATATGTGAAGTTTTTGCATTCCTGATGTGTCCCAACATAGTATTATCAATAACTGCAGATAGCCAATACATCACCTTTTTGTCTTTTGGATTCTATTCTTTCCACGCCTTTAATTCATTTACAATTGCAGGGATACTCAGCTCCTTTTCTTCACTTGAAAAGAACTCATAAAGGCCCTGTCAAATGAGAAAGTTCATTATACGGAACTTCCATGAAGGATAGTTGTTCTTGTCAAACTTCTCCAATGATGGGATTTTTACTATTCACTGCCATTATCACAAAAATGATACAAAACAACTAGCAAATTTTCTACAACCTTTCACAAGGAGTGTACAGCAATACACCAAGCAACCTTTTTCACTAATTGCTTAAGAGTACATGTAATCTACAACCTGTTTGCATATAAAACTTATGTTTGCTTCCTAGAAAACACCTTAAAAATTACATATTCAAAATCTACAACCTATGTACCCACTTTTAATCGATATAGCCAAAATCGCAATATACCTTGAAATTGTTGTCCACGACCTTATTTCTCTAAAACAAGGCCCAAAATTGCTTCAAATACCCAAAAAAGTAGCTTCAATGGTGCCTCTCTCTGATACCATGTCAAGAATCGTGTGGTGGGGAGACTTACTTGAGCTGCTGCGCCAAGTACACAACATATACATAAGAGGAAGCTCACTCAAGAACACAATAAGAGAGATGGAGGTACACAAAGTATAGATAAGATACAACATAAAGAAAAGTGGCCTACTAAGTCAAGAAATGCATAACTAACTATACTAATCGACTAGCACTATAACTATGCCAGATGTAAGTAGGTGCAACAAACTAAATATAATAAGTGATAAGTCAATGGCCATGTGAGGATCATAATGACCACTGACATGCTAAGTGTAGACATGCGGACTCATCTAGTCAAGCGGTGGTCCATCATCAATGTGCACACGTGTTGAGCTTGCCATCTCAATAGCTCAGTTGATAGTAAGGAAATAGCAGTGGACAGGACAATAACGATGGACACAAGCTATATGATGCATAGTGGACAACAAGGCAGTAGTGATCGACAAGGTAATATGGGCTAGTGATGACATGGTAACACTTGTGCACTACTGAAGGGAGGGCTAATGGCTAAAACCTTCAAGACGACAAGGATGAGATTGAATGGTGGGCAACCTATCTATTTATATAGGAGTGGATTCTCCTAAATTAGGTTTGGCTTAAAGGACATAAATGCTCTCTAGGATTGCATACCATTTAATAAAACTTCAAGTAATTTACATGTTTTGGGTTGTTATAAAGAGCTATTTAGTTTATAATGCCTTTTTTAGATCAACATCCCCTTTGAGGCCTAAAGTTGGAAGTAGAAAGGGACTAAAAATGTAGCTCTAGCCCATAATCACTCCAATATGTGTCCAACCCCAAAGTAGCCATGATATCAGACAAAGATGCACTAATATTGCCCAATAGCCTACCAGGACTATATAGGTGATGGTTATTTTATATTAGGATTCCAAGTGAACATCCCAAAGAGGCCAATGCATTGGACAAAGGATACTCATCGATTGCCCAATGGCCTACATGGACGACCTACAAAAGTTGGATGGAACCAAATTGAGCATTTCCTTCCCTTTTTTTTCCTAGGATGGTTTTAAATCATAGTTTTCATCCCATCGAATTATCTCTACTTCTAGGGGAGAATAAAAGGGATGGTTAGATCCACCACATCACAAAACAAAAAAGCTATGCTGACTACTTGTACATGTCGATGACAAAGTACAAGGGTGAACAAGTAGCAAGGTGTGGTGGTAAGGGGGTAAAAGAAAGTACACAATGAGATAGAAGGAGTAATGCCACATGATGTGAATACACATGCAACTAGTGCCACTTGAGGTCCTTGGAAAAAAGCACCAATTGGAGGATCAATGGATTTTCCTATGCTACAAGAGCATCACCTCTCAAAAGAGAGGATTTCCTAGTGCAATAGGAAGTTGTTCCTATGGAAAAGTTTATGAATTAGGCAACCATTGTAGGAGCTTCAAAGATAGATGCAAGAGTATGTCTTTGTGTTGGTGAGCATTGGCTTCATGCAACACACAATTGGGGCATTCTTATAGTAGGGAGAGCACTTTGGGTATCTATAAGAGTGGAGGAGATGTTAATAGGTTTGTTGGCCATATATACATCCCTAATAGCTAGAGGGAGAGAAGAACTTTTTGGACTACACTTACGCACTCTCTACCTCATGTTGACCACTAGATTCTAGGTGGGGATTTTAATATGGTTGAAAAGGCCTTGGAGGATAGGAGGGGCAAATGTATAAACACTATCAAAGGAGAGAAGGAAACTTGGGAGGATTTAATCTTTTATATCAAACGATGGGACTCAATTCACGGTAGATTTTGGAAGATTTATAGGTTCTTTGCAATTCTCCAAAAGGGATAGGATAATTTGTGCTAGGATCTTCTCCCAGTTAGACAAACTTTATATAGATAACTAGGCTTGTGACAAAGGGGGTTAGTCGATATTGTTCCAGGAACCACTTTATCATATCATGTACTGATACAATTGGTTCTTATGAAGGGAGCCATAGAAAGCACTATCAATATCAGAATTCCTTTATACTTGTATTATGATGAGGAATTGGAGGATATTACCAGAATTTGGAGGGCCAAGTCATTTCCAGTAGCTAGGGGTAGCTAGAGACTTGGATGAGAGATTGCAGGAGGTGATCCCATTTCTAAAGGAGAAAGCTAGGAGCAAGAGGAAAGGTCTCTTAGAGAAATAGAGGGCTACTAGAGCCCCATTGGTGGCACTTCAAAGAGAGGAGGAAAGACAACTAGGATGTAGGTGGGTGGTAGAGTGGATGTATGTAGCCAAAGTGGAAATAAATGCTATGAAGGAGGCTAGATCAACGTATAAGTACCATGTGAGGGCCTCTTCCTAGACACAAGTAGGAGATAGAGTGAACAAAGAATTCTTTCTCACTATATGTCCCGGACACTCTAGACAAGGTGTGATGGATCCCTTGCCCAAGGGCCACAAGAGGTTGATCAGGTGGCCACAAATTATTACACTACTTTATTGGGCACAATGATGAGGCCTCCATGATTGGAGAGGCGTAAAGAGATTGGTGGCAGAGTACCAGGAGAGTGGTCAAAACAGAGAGCATGAAGATACATTATAGTATTATTGCGTATGTGCTTATGGCACACACTTACGGGCACTTACCGTGTTCGGGTGTGAACACCCCCCTACAACCCTAAGGTTTGAGGGTTGTACCTTGTACTTTCAGTTAACACTCTTTCAATCTATCATATTGGGTATCGTTCTTCACTCTCTACTATCTATTGGTTTTCTGTAATAAGCTTCAATCCTGTCCTCCCTCACATTTTGTATCAAAGCAGCATTAGCTATGCTCAGGTTCTGCCTAGCTTCCCTCAGCCTTTGGAAGCTTCTTGCTCAGCCTTGGCTCTACCCGTCTCCTACAACTCCTCGCCTTGACAGTGCCCCGCCACTAGTCCTGTAGCAACCAACGCCCTGTCCTTCAACATTTCGTTCAGCAAGTCCACCATCGCCAGCTCCACCTGCAGCGAACCAACCCTGTCTGCATAGCCCCTATCTGGCGCCCTTCGGTCTGGGCTCTACCGTCCTGTCTGCCCCCTGTGCTGCTCCCACCAAGTCTCTCTGACACCCCAGCCCTTCCAACGCAGCCCTTGTCTGCGCTCTCTTGCCTGTGCCTAAGAAAGGCCGCTGTCAAACTACAGCAATCAACTTGGGAATGTCTCGCACGTTAGTTCCGCAGCCTCTTGCACTAGCCTATCAATCGGCAATCGTCGCGCCAGCTCCTGAAGTGCTCGACTGAAATGCCGCCAGTCAACTCGAAACCCGTAATTTTTATGGTTTTATTTTTTATTTTTAATTTCCTACAATTCCTGGAAGCAGGCGTTCCCACGCCACAGACACAGAAGTCAGGAAATGTGTCTAGGACACATTAAATGCAACACATTCATCAAAAAATTTTGGGGCTTTTATGTTTTCTGGGAACATTGGCATATGCACAGTAGTTATTGTTTTTACAAACCCGAGGCAAGAAATTTTGGGGACTTTGCTGGTAAATGTTGTTGAACACTGATTGCACGTTGGACTGCGTGCATAACAGACAGTTTTGACAGAGTGCACCTCTGTACACTAATTGTAGAAAGTTATTTCCTGCAATTTTTGGAAATTTTCAGATTTCCAGTGTAGTCCTACTTCTACATTGCTCTTTTGCATTTCTTGGTAATTGAAAATCATGGCAAATCAAGGAGGAGATGTTTTCATGTATGTTTCCAAGGAGGACAAATTCGATGGAAATAACTATTCACTTTGGTCCTTCATGATGAAGAATGTACTTGTGGCCAAAAATCTTTGGAATTATGTCAGTGGACAAGAAGCTCGACCTGGAGTTGTGGCTCCAGCTACTCCTCCTCCAGGAGGACGTGCACCACGGGCACCTCAGCCTACTCCACTTCAGCCACTTCCCTAAAGAACAACAGCTCAAAAAGCATGGGATACACAGGATGCAAAGGCTTTGTCGCTGATTGTATTGGCAGTTCAGCGAATCAATCATCCCCCACATTCATTCAATAGCTTCTTCACGAGAATCTTGGCTAGCTTTGGAGCAGATGTTTGCAAGCAAGAATGAGACTCGCATCTCTTTCTTAAAGAAAGAGCTAGAGACATTGAAAATGGATGAAGGTGATTCTATTCAGGATCACTTGAACAAAATTCAAGACTTGCGAGAGCAACTCATGAATGTTGATGAGTATTATTCGGATGCACATATGATATCTACCACTTTGAACTCATTACCTCCTTCGTACTTGGCTTTTCATACGGCCTTAAACCTCACCATGAGGATTGCCACGTAGCTAATCACTTTTCTTCAGTTAGTCAGTTTGCTCCTAGAGGAGGAGCAAACATGGAGGAATGGTGGTGTGGATGATATAGCCTCTGACCAGGATTTTATGGCTAGACATAAGGGCAAAGGCAACCAAGTGAAGAATGCTCTGCAGAGTTCTGGGACTTTTGGCACGTCACAGGCAAACAAAAAACAAGGGGGCATGCAAGCCAAAAAGGGCAATTGCCATTATTGCAAGAAGTTAGGCCACTACATCACTGAGTGCAAAAAGTGCATTGCCAAAGAGAAGAAAAAGGAGTCAGGAATGTCTATTTCTAATTTCCACTCCTACTCAGTCTGCATCCTTTGTTGCAGACAAGGACTATTGTTTTTACACATGTAGTTATGACACCTCTTGGGCGGATCGAGCATTCAACTCTACTGAGGATGTAGGCACTTGGTTTTTTGACAGTGGTGCTTCTAGGCATATAGAGATTTATTTGCATCTGTTCATGCAGCTCCAATTGGCAAGTCTATATAGTGTGCCAACAATGCATCATACCCTGTTAGAGGTATTGGGGAGATTGTGCTCACAGCCATTGATGGCTCTATTCTCCGCCTACATGATGCTTTATTTGTGCCACGCACAAAGAAGAATTTGCTCTCTATCTCTTCTTTGGCATGTTGTGGATTGCAGGTCACATTTAATGATGACAGATGCATGGTGAGAGACAAAGAACACACAACTTTGGTCTCGATAGGCACTTTATGTCATGGATTATACGAGTTGGATGCTCTTTCAGTTGATCAATCAATGTATTTGACATCCGCTTTTACTCCTGCTATGATACACGCAGAGTTATGGCATGCTAGGATGGGACATGTGAACTTTGGCAGCTTGATGCTCTTACAACGTACGCAGATGCTAGATGGATTACCTCTACTGGAGAGACCTCCTGAGCACTTGTGTGAGGATGTATTTTGGGAAAAATGCATCGTTTTTCATTTCCCCGTGATGTTGCTTTTCAAGCAACAGCCAGGTTGCAATTAGTGCATTCAGATGTATGTGGGCCTATGCAGACAAAGTCGTTGGGAGGATGTTACTATTTTGTGACTTTTATTGATGACTTTACTCGATTTTGCTGGGTCTACTCTTTGGTCAAAAATTCAGAAGTGTATGATACATTCTTGGCTTTTATTGCACTTGTTGAAAACTGGTCTTGTTGTAAAATTAAGACTCTACGTTCGGACCAAGGGGGGAATACATGTCCTCTATGATGAATTCCTTTTTGAAGCAGAAGGGCATTGTCCATCAGTACACTACTGCTTATACTCCACAACAGAATGGGGTTGCAGAGAGAAAGAATCGGTCACTCATGGAGATGGCCAGATGTATGCTGAAGGCAAAGAGCTTACCTCACAGTCTCTGAATTGAAGCCGTCATGTGTGCTTGCCATGTTTTGAACAGATGCCCCACCAAAGCTTTGAAAAAAATTACACCTTTTGAGGCTTGAACAGCCCGAAACCTTCTGTTGGACACTTTCATACCTTTGGGTGCCTTGCATATGCACATATTCCAAAGGTACTCAGGAAAAAGTTGGACTAGATGTATCTATTATGGAGCCTACTCCTTTGTTCACTGACAGTCAGAGTGCCATTGCAGTGGCACAGAACCCAATGTTTCATGCACGCACGAAACACATTGAGATACATTATCACTTTGTCAGAGAGAGGCTACATGCAAGTGATATCAATCTTGTCTATTGTCCTACCACCAGTAATGTGGCAGACATCTTCACCAAAGCTCTTCCTCGTGAAAAATTTGATGCATTTCGCAATGCTTTAAATTTGATCTCCTTTGGTGGCAGATGATCCTTGTACTCTTGATCACTCTTCACTCCAGGGGGGTTTCTTGGGTATTTCACTCATGCCTCACTTACGCCTATGCTCACATAGGAGTGTCGGCGATCAGTAGGACACTAGGGCACTTTTTACTCTCGATAGGAAAGGTTTTTTCCCCCATACTTATGGTATTATTTCGTATGTGCTTATGACACACACTTACAAGCACTTACCATGTTCGGGTGTGAACACCCCCCTACAACCCTAAGGTTTAAGGGTTGTACCTTATACTTTCAAGTTAACACTCTTTCAATCTATCGTATTGGGTGTCGTGCTTCACTCTCTACTATCTACTAGTTTCTATACTAAGCTTCAATCATGTCCTCCCTCACATCATTAGGAATTTCATTTGGTCAAGTAGAGATGGTACACCTACGGTTGCTAAGGTAGCTTGGGATGTTATCATCTAGCCTAGATCAAGGGGTGGTTTAGGGGTTATTGACCCAAATAGTTAGAGTAGAGCACTAATGGTGAAGCTCATTGTGTGAGGCCTTCTTTCGAGCAAGGATCCATGGAAGAAGCTACTATTATGGAGATTAGAGACCATTGCTCTTGCTCATGGAGGACCATGGAAACCTAGCACACATTGACTATTTCAATACATCCAACCTACAAGTCTTGGGAACAATTTTGAGATCAAATTTGCTACATCTATTATATAGGCATGGAGATCAATATTTATAGGACTTCATCATATTGACCTAGCAAGTGTTGAAGAGAAGTTGAGGTATCCACTTCTTTTTAATCAACTACTCAAGGCAAAGAAAGGCCACCCCATTGAAGAGAGGACCCTCCTATCTTGGGGGAGGTTCTCTGCACATGTAGCTTCTATAGTGAGGGAGTGGTTTACATTTCTAGAGCTACTAGCCCATATATGGAGACAAAGACTTTGAGGTATCAAGGGGGCTAGAGTCATAATGAAGAGCATCAAGGAGGTGGCATGCCTTAAATGGAGGAATGACACAGTGACAGATCAAACATGGATAGGGCTCTTTACTAGAAGAGAGATCCTTCTTACAATGGTAGCTACCAGTGAAGATACTATGATTTACTTTTTAGTAGAGATGGATGGTAAACTTAGGTGAGAGGATCTCGATCAATTAGAGTTCATATGATGCTCTCGACAAAGGATTAGAGTTGTGGCTCATTGTGGTAGGACTTGGTACTGAGACCCAAACCCTCAAACTTGTATGGAAGATGGATGGAGACATTGGGCATATAGGAGGAGGTTGCTACAGAGACAGTGGGATCCTGGGGAGTAGATATGGAGAGATCAATTTGTAGAGATGCCTTAGGATATGCCCTTCTTTAGCTATACCGCTAGGTTGGGGAAGAGAATACACATGAGCAGGTTCAAAGTGGTGCCAGTTGTGTAGCAGTTGATGAGCATTGGACTATCCAGGGTATATCACAACCTTTCCTTGTAAACTTCTAGAGGAGATTGGAGGATAGCTTTAGACCAAGAAATATGTCACTTTTCTTTGGTTACTAGCACATATAGGAGTTTAGAAAATGCTAAAGGAATACTCCTGGCCAACAAGGGAAGGTTTATAATATGGTCAAACAGGCCAACTGGACTACCTTCTCGAGCTATAAAAGGAAGAACCCTCCAAAGCCATCATCAATCTATCTTTCACCTAGTCAAATTTTTTTCAGCTATCCTTAAGCTCTTCACATATCATTTGTCTGGATCACCATCTAAGCTTCACAATGGAAGCACGTGGGTGGATAAATCCATCTTTGTATGTGTTTTTTTGAAATTAAAGTAGTTTCTATTCTTCTTACACTTATTGTATATCCTCTACTCCTTGCTCAGATTATGTCCACTGCACTATAATTTCTACATGGTACCAAAGCCCAAGGGGCTCTAAGGAGAAGTGGAGTATGCAAGAAGCAAGGGCATCAACATTGAAGAGGAGAAAGGTTGTTTACTACATCACGTAGTGGTACTGGTGTATCTGGTGGTATTGTTGTTGTACTAATAATTTAAACACTAAGGATTCATCCACCAACCTTTAGTGAAGGCAAGTTCGATGGTACAAACTATACTTTGTGAAAGTTTAAAACTATAGATATCCTTAATTCTTATGAGCTTGATGGTACTACAGACTAACCCAAAACCACAATCCATCCTGACCCATCAAATTTGAGTGTTATGATTCCTCCAAACAAAATCTTCTACGGGCTTGGAAACGAAGGAATGTAAATGCCTTGTGTGGTTAGTTACAAGAGATGTTTTGACCTTAATTTGGTATACAAGTAAGGCATCAAAGGCTTGGAACGTATTGAGAAGTAAATATGAAACATGAAATCAAATAAGGATTCAAAACTATAAAATATATCTTCAGATATCAATAAAATATGAAATAGCTATGGTGTTGAGATATAAAAGACTAGTTAGGAGCTAGCTCAAAGGTGTCGTCAAATTTGTCCACAAAAGTTTAATGGATTAGTAGCTACCCTAAACATTTATGTGAGACCCCAAGCTTTGACATTTAAGGAATTTTGGGCACTACTCATGGAGAAGGAGTTGCGACTTAAATCCTGAGAAGTTAGCAACAATGGAGATGTTGTATTCTTCGCCCCAATAATGCAAAAGGCAAAGGTGATTCCTCTACCAACACTAACAAAAAGAAGATGGATGGTAAGAAAAAGTTTCAATGAGAGTGCTTCTATTACAAGAAGAAAGGACATGCCATTGCAGATTGTCATGTCAAGAAGGTAGACGAAAAGAATGTTGAGAAATATGCAATCACACTCCTATGATAGACTCTTTATATGGAGAAATAAGGCAAGGAACACACAACAGTCTAGAAGAGTTGGCATGTATCCCATACACAAAGTGAGGGAAAAGTGGTACCATCCTAAAACTATAAAAGAGTGTACTTGACAATCATTTGAATACAATGCTCTTCTACTTTGTACTTTTAGTCTATGTCTTTGTCTAATCAAGATTGTGTTTATGAGTCTAAGTTATGTCTAGTCTTAGTTTTCATACTTCTTGTATATGATTCCTAACCTTCATAGCTAACCTTGCTCAAGATTCATGTTTCTTAACATGGTATCACAGCCATGGTGAGCTTGATTTAGCTCTACACACTTCTCCTCTAAGTCTCCTCAACCTCAGCTTAGCTCAGATGTAGAAGAAACCTTCATCTCTTCAGTCCATCTTTACTCTACTCTTCTTGAACTCCATAGCCAGCAACACCCTACTCACTTGGAGTAGCTAGATCTCTTCATACAAAGCATATCTCATCACAATTTCTTCTGGGAAGTTGTTCCCTACATCAAGGCGCCTGAGGCCAGCACAACAAACATCGACATTGCTCCACAAACCTGGCATTACAAAAATTGTTGCACTTGTCGTCCAAACCTGTGCCTTTTTCGATCATATATCTCTAGATCTTGATATGTGATGTGATGCAACCCAAGAGCTTAGGGCTTTTGAAGCTTATGCCCTGAACTATCTCTTAATAAAATCTTAGCTCAAATGGTTGCTTATTTGAGTTGCAATAATCAGAGAAAAACCAATCACATGTTTACTAAACCCTAATTCCACCATAGCCATTTTCACCTAAAGCTCAAATGTCTCTTCTTTCTCTCACTTCCCTTGGCTCAACCTTGCTACTTCCACTCTGATCTTGTGCTACTCTAAGGTGCCACATCAATCATCAAAGCATAGTGTCTTTTGACACTACTTGTGTCTCTTGACACAGTTGGTTTCAACTCTTGTGCTAATCTATTTTCAAAGATTTGCTACTATTCAAACCTCTAGAATGGGCAAGGATTCACCCTCTTGCCCCTTCAAAGGAGCGGGCTTCCACACATGGCAAACAAGGATCAATTTTATCCTTATGAAGAAAGGTCTACAATCAATAACCAGTGGCCAAGAGAAGAAGCCCAAAGATGCTGCTCTTGTAGCAATACTGCAAAAGAGTGATGACAAAGCCCAAGCAATCATCAAGCTTGAGCTTGATGACAATTATATCCACCATGTAGATGCATGTGATACATATCATGCTAGTTGGAAATGGTTAGACACATTGTTTGGTGCCCAATCTAAATCTTCAAAATATGGATTGTTGTTTGAGTTTTTTAGGTCAAATATGAAGGCTAATACATCCCTTGCAACTCACCCTAATTAAATGGAAAGTCTACTAACTCAACTTGCAAGGATTAACTTTAAAATGGAAGAAGACATATTCATTGGACTCTTACCCAAGAGTCTTTCTCCATAATTCGGTAATGTCTCCTTCACACTAATTAATATGCCAAATCCAAAGCTGATAGACATCAAATCATCATTCCTTGAAGAATAGAAGAAGCTCAAAGGTAAAGAGAAAATAAACACTTCAAAAGAAGAACAGATGCTCTATGTTAACAAGTACAAAGGAAAGAAAGATTGTTTTTGTGACTTTTGTAAAAGAACTTGGCACATTGAAAATTTTTATCATGCCAAGAAGAGATCACAAAAGGCCTACCTTGCAACTCTCAGGAGAAGAAGACCATAAAGAATAATAATAATAATAATAATACACTCAAGTGCAAAAGGACAAGCCTCATTAGTCCTTCTTTTCCCACTATTCAAACTAAATTATTTAAGCCTTGTATGTACTTTCATTATTCTCCAATCATAAGCCTTGTACTGCTCATGTAACCTTTTGCACTACAACCTCTACACACTTAGAGAGGCCTTGTGAGAGCATCTAGCTTTACATGGTTGGTTTTCCCATGCCTACACTTAGCAAGGTTCTACTCATAATAGCCTATGTATACTCAATGCTTTCACATTTGTGATTATGGAGGAGTGTTGAAAAATATGCAATTACACTCCTATGATAGCCTCTTTGTATAGAGCAATAAGGCAAGGAACATGAAACATTCTAGAAGAGCTACCGTGTATCCCATAAGCATAGTGAGAGAAAAGTGATATCATCATACAACTATAAAAGAGTGTACTTGACAACCATTTGAATGCAATGCTATTGTGCTTTGTACTTTTAGTATATATATGTCTACTCAAGATTGTGTTTATGAGTCCAAATTAATTAATGTTGGAACCTAATTCAGTTGAGTAAGGGTCCTATCGAGTCTTAGTCATCATGCTTCTTGTTTATGATTTCCAACCTCCATAGGTAACCTTGTTCAAGATCCATGCCTCAAGACTAAAGGAAAGGAGATAACCAATAAAATTGAAGTAAAGTTGGAGTTACTCATGGCGACCATTGAGGAAGTATATTCCTTGGCGCAAGAGATACCTATCACTAACTCATGGATATTGAATAGTGGTGCCTCCCATCACATGACCGACAAGAAAGGTCTATATAGTTCTATGAGGCCTCGACAAGAATCCATCACTGTGAAGCTTGTATCATGGGCAAGCAATAGAGAAAGGCATTTCCACAAGAAAGCAAGAATAGAGTGAAGGCTCCTCTAAAGTTGATGCATGCTTACTTGTGTGGTAAAGCGCCTACACAAGCCTAGGGAGGATCTTCTTATTTTATATTGATCATCAACAATTATAGTAAGAAGATGTTGGTATACTTTCTTTGTGATAAAGCTCAAGCTTTTGGTAAGTTTAAAGAATGGTTAAAAGTAGTCGAGAATAAAATAGGACAAAAAGTGAAGAAGTTTAGAACAAATGGTAGTGGTGAGTTCAACTCAAAGGACTTTGAAGACTTTTACAAGGGTAAAGCGATTAAGTATCAATTGATGATGCCTTATACACCTCGGTAAAATGGCATTGTTGAATGCTAAAATTACACCATTGTAGAAATGGCAAGGTGCACACTTAGAACAAGGGATTGCCTAACTAGTTTTGGGTAGAAGCTAATAATACTATGGTCTATATTCTCAATCAGAGTTACACAAATTCTATTAAGGGTAAAACTCCTCATGAGGTCTATTCTAGTAAGAAACTATATGTCTCACACTTTAGAACTTTTGGATGTATGTTCCAAAGGATAGGAGAAACAAGTCAAAACCAAAAGGCACAAAACATATCTTTTTGGATTATAGCGATAAGAAAAAGACTTCCAAATTGTATGACTAAGCGACAAAGAAGATCTTAGTGAGTTGTGATGTGGTGTTCAAGGAGCAGCCACATATAGTGGAGGAGGAGAATATTAGTTCTTCCACTTTGTTAACCCTTAGATGGACAAGGTGGAGAATCCGAAAAATCTAAAGCAAAAGACCAAGGCACGCCAAGAAGAATCCGGAAACACAAGAAGTGCAAAAAAGTCCTAAATCAAGGAGAAAAGCGCATGTCAATACTTTTGTAAAAGATCGCAAGGTGCACCATGATTTATTTTAAGAGTGCTCTCACCCGTGCAATTTGTAAAGGTAGATGGGTGGTAGGAAGGAAGCTAGGAAGATAGAAGGAGAATGGAAAAAATGGCCTAGTAGGCCACGGCCATGTAAAAAAGGGAATAAGGGGACGACCGCCCAAAAGGGATTTAGGGTTGTGTATATAAAGTTGAAAAATAAATGAGAAGCTCATTGTTTTGTGTGGCCAAAAGTAGTGTAGTGAAAGTAATGGTGAGAGAAAGAGAGATAGAGAATGAGACAATGAGATGGAGAATGAATGAACCACACACTTGTATTGCACACTTACTTACACACTCCTGCTTTGGAATAGGTGTGAGTACACATATATATACAATGAAGGTGTGGATATTGTAAGTTCTCTTAGTAAAGTATCATTCATATATTCTAGATCCATCTTATCTAGTTCTCCTAAATATCTAGATATTGTCTTCCTAGATATTCTCTAAGTACATGTTCATTTGAGTACATTCTAATATTCTAACATTCCCCCTCTCTAGAAAAGGTTAACAATATCTTTTAACATTCTTCTTCCCTTCTCAAAAGAAAATAGGATTTTGTTTTGCAGTACAAGGACTTTCTGCCAATCATTTTGGCTACAAGAGAAGTAAGATTACGATGATGACTATAGCATGAGACCTTGTCCTTGTTGTTGCAGAAGATAGACATCAATCTTTGCTTGCAATGATTTAAGGGATGTAAGTTGATGATGAAGATCTTTGGGCTTTGGTTGATGGATACCTTGATGAAGAGATGATCACCATAGTTTGCTTCATGATAGACTTTGGGCTCATCATGTAGATAGTTGATGCATTCCAATTGGAGCTTGATAGTTGTGGAGTAAAATAACGGTGAGAAAATGTTTGTAGATGGCTATATGATCCCAATGTCACTAGATACCATAGTAAGATAGAGATTGATAAGGTGCTTGTGACACGATCTTTGGAAAGGTTGTTGATGAATACGAAAATGTAAAATAACAAGTGATTGATGAGCAATTTCAAGCATATTGTCTTTGAGAGGACTCCAAGATTTGAGCATAACATCTTTAGTAATAGCATACTTTGTGTTAGTATGCTCTTGTATCCATACAAAGTAGTTTGTGCAAATGTGCACAAGTATTGCTTTGTACTTTATCCATTTTTTCCCCCTCTTTTGGAAGGCCAAAATAGTTGGTCAATTTGAGAAAGATACAATTTGTAGATGATGATTTGGGTAAGGCAAGAGATAGGCCATTTCATGATGATACTGAGAGAAAATTGGAAGAGAGAGTACTTGTGATTGTTGATGAGGCTGTTGCAATGTAAGATAGACTAATGATTGAGATTTGAGTATACAATTAGAGTAATATGATTGTAGGAGGAAGGCAACTATGTGGACGGTTGGATAGGGTGGGATAGATAGAAATGTGTGATTTGATAAATTGGAAGTTAAATAAACATAGTGTGGATGAAATGTGATGGTAGGATAACTTCTTGTGTAGGGATTTAGGATTGCGCATTGAAAAGTAGTGATGTGATAATGAGGAACTTAAGGAGATAGGATTTTTGTGTGCACTTGGAAACATTTTGAGAATCTCGAATGTGTAGGAGGAAGCCAAAAGTGTGTGCAATTGCATTTGTTCAAGAGATACTGGCACATTGTTGAAGTGGAGTGTGTGTGTGACCATAAGAAGATGAGAATATTGAGCCCATAGAGAGTGTGTAAGATAAGGACTAGGATGTGACCTTGAGATTGAAGTGGAGTTTAGATATAAACTAGATGTTGAGTGACAAATGTAAGGAAATAGGACAGAACTTAGAGTTATAAGAGAAGTGGAAGCAATGTACTTGATGAGGGAGTGATATTGAAGGTTGATAGAAATATCCAATAAGAGTTTATGAGGAACAATAGGCATATCCACATTGTTAACTAACAAATTGACGAGGTTTTGCCATGTTCTTGCCACTAAACTACCACTCAAATGTGTTGAAGAATACAATTCAATAGAGAGGCCACAGATAATGCCTTATTGGGCTTCAACATGTAAGGTATGAAGGGCATCCCCTTCTTCAATTGTTGTTCCAATTGAGGTAGAGTCCTCTATTTCATGATGTAAGAGGAGAGACTCACAGGGGTGACAAACATTGTAGTATTGAGAGTGATTAGGTGACCTAGAGTATGCTAGGATGGATAAGTTGAGAGCATGAGAGCACAAAATGGAAGATTCATTATAGAGAGATGGATGTGAGGGGCCTTCATGGGGTAGAGAATTGGTATTTTCCATCAAATAATTTTCTATGTATTCCACTAGTTGACAAGAGAGAGTGAATAATGGACTTAATGAGGATAGAAGGATGGAACATATATCTTGCATGATATGATAGAAATATCTTGTGACAAAGACTTTTGATAAGGAAGAACATTCAATGTTTTAAAAAAGAGGTGAGAATAAACATGTGGCAAGGGCAAGGAGCTAGGAAACTATTTGAAACATTTGCATGTTGGCACAAAATAATAAGGTAGTCTATGTAAGTGAGGATAAGATTAGAGATAAGGTTTGTGGATAAGGATCAATAAATGTGGAGAAAAATGGAAAGTAATGTAAAGGCTTGAGCTATATTAGAATTGAGTGAAGTATATGTGGCATGGATAGCTCAATGTCTCAAGGAGAAGAGGGTGAGGTTGGTTGTTTAAGAAAAGATAGAACATACGTGTGGCTAGAAAAAATATTATTTGAGGATAAGGTTGGGTGAGAATTAAATGGACTGTGTGGGAGATCACTCTAATGGATAATAGATGGGTGGGCCACAAATGAGTTTGAGAGAGAAGGGGTTTAAACCTTAAATATGGCAAAGGACCAAAGGGGTAGATAGGTGGAGAGAGGAGATAAGATGAGATAAGGATGACAATATTGATAAAGAGGACAAATGTCTCACTCTCTTAAAGAGAGGTGATAATGAAGAAGATAAGAGTAGGTGAAGATGATAAGAATAGGCAAAAAGCATGTGTACATGATAAGATAAGTTCAAGATAATGAGGATAAGCTGCATGTGGATAAGATTAGTTTACTTTGGCATGGATTCAAATCCTACTAATCAACACACAAAGCAATTGATTTGGATTGCATGCAAGAAATGAATCTAAGGATTAACTTGAGTAGAAAAAAAGCAAGAAGCTAATAACCTAGGCTCTTAGGAGCTTGATGTGCTTTGATATGATGTAGTGAAAGTGATGGTGAGAGAAAGAGAAAGAGACAATGAGACAATGAGATGGAGAATGAATGAACCACACACTTGTATTGCAGACTTACTTACACACTCGTGCTTTGGAATAGGTGTGAGTACACATATATATACAATGAAGGTGTGGATATGGTAGGTTCTTTTAGTAAAGTATCATTCACATATTCTAGATCCATCTTATCTAGTTCTCCTAAATATCTAGATATTATCTTCCTAGATATTCTCTAAGTACATGTTCATATGAGTACATTCTAATATTCTAACAAGTAGCTCTCTTATTATTATTATTATTATTCTTCTTCTTCTTCTTCTTTTTCTTCTTCTTCTTCTTCTTCTTCTTCTTCTTCATGTTCTTGATTGCTTGAGCTTGTGCTTGAGAGAGGGAGTGTGAGAGTGTGAGGGAGTGAGTGTGTAAGGGTGAGGGACCGTGGAGGAGAAGCTCTCCATCTTCTCCTCTCTTCTTCTCTTCTCTTCTCTTCTCTTTCTCGCGGCAATGGAGCGTGGAGCATGGAGCTTGAGGATGGAGCTTGCTTGAAGCTTGCACTTGGATCATGGAGCTACCGAAGTGCTTAGGAGAGGAGGTAACTCAATCGAGCATGGAGGTAAGGTCACTACACTCGTAGAGATGGATAACGCATCGGCTATGCGAGAGGTATCCATTAGTGCTCGGCTTGGAACGCTTGAAGCAATAAGCAGTCCGTGGGTCTTGGTTGTTGATCGCCTCTACACACTTTATCATCCAACAAAGAAGTAGTTCATCCCAAGATTTGTTCCTATCTTAAAGAAGGAGGAAGAATCATCTTTGAATAATGAGGAAAAAGTTCACCAACCTGCAATCACACCACCAAAAAAGTCATTTATCCGATAGGTGAAGTAGCTCTATAATCATAGTAATCCTATGCCTATTATTGTTGAGGAAAAGGTAGATGGACCAAGGAGGTCTCTTGGAATAGAGAATCAAAGAAAGGCTTCTGCTCACATAGTCAATATGGCCTTTGATGGGTGAGATTATGAGAGAAGTAAAGGAAATCGCATCACTCAACCATGCATAAATCCACCATTCTACTACTATGGAATTTTCACCGTTGAAGCTACCAAATTTCATGGACAGCTGACACTTATTCAAGTTGCCTTCATTGTTTAACCCCATGAAAAAGCTTAGTCTTTCTAATTTTTTAATTTGATAAAAAAAAAGGGATAGAAAAATGCTTTTGTCTTGGCTAAGCCAATTTGATTATTATTTCAATGAAGAAGCTTTTCTTGAGAAGGATAAAGTCAAGTATCCAACCAATTCTTTGACGGATAAAGCTTCACTTTGGTGGAACGTTCTTTGCCATAGCACCAATCGACCAAAGATGTGGACCAACTTTCAAGGAAAAGTTAAAGAATATTTCCTTCCAGCAAGGTGTAATTGGTCTAACTTATTTTAGCAAAGAAGGTGACAATGTGTCTATCTACAAGGAAAGATTCTTGCAAAGGCTTTTAGAATTATGCATGCTTGAGGAGGTTTTCAAGAGCATGGTGCAATGCAAATACGAAAATGGTCTTCAATCCAACATCCAAGCATGTAAGTGGTGAGAAAATAGCAAGTTGTATCAAGGATGGAAAATAAATCATTGAGATATTGAACATAGAATAGAACACTTGAAGAAAAATTAAACAATGCAAGGTGGTTGAATATACTTTAGCATATCGTTCCTAAAATTTAATAATACTTAGATAATACAAAAATAATTTTTGGATTATTATCATCCCTTCAAATGGTAATCTATTGCATTAGAAGTTCATGCCATGATAGGCCTTCGTGAACTTGCTCTAAACCTCTTCTAACACATTTATTCAAGCACAAGTTGCTTGTTCAACATAGCTAGATAACCTACATCTAGCAATACAAACTCTTCAAAAGGAAAAAAACCTTGATTTTACTACTCTCATTAATATTGTTCTTAGTATCAATAATATTAGTCATGGTTTGACAACTCTCGATAATATTGATCCTAGAATTATTACTTTTAGTAATATCATTACTATCAGCAATATTAGAAGTATTAATCTATGCTTCACCTATATCAAAACCATTAGCAATATTAGTCAAAGCCCTTTGATGGCATGCAATGATATTGACAAGCTATAGCAAGGTAAAATGGCACTCATACTTTACAACTTCAAAACTGACTATATCTTAATCCTCTTTCTATTGAGAAATATTTATTTTAGTTATAATTGACCAACACAAAGCATGAAAATAGTTCACATGTTGAAAATAACTCAAAGGGTAAAAATTTTACATTTTAAACCAAAAATATAAATAAGGAGAAAGTAAAACTAGGGCGATGAAATCTTAAACAAAATTAGTATTCTAATACTACGTAGAAATTATTAACAAATCTACTAGCTATAAAAGCAAAGACGGTAACTAAATATAGATTCATTACACATGCTACTATCACATTTTTTTAAACTTGAACAAATAAGAGTTGATAAGATAAAAGTGCCATGATGTTATGTGATTGATAAGCATTCAACATGCACATATATTACTAGTACCCATTATGTTTTCAAAGGTCATATCTTTTATAGAAGATTCCCTCAATTTTAGGAATAAACTATCATGAAAATTTACATTTTCCAAGTCCCTAAAATAAGTGGTTCACCTATGATTAACTTGAACCCATTCATCTTGACAAAATAGTTCTAGCAAGAGGGCCTTTTTGGTGGATTGATAATTACCATTCTAATTATAAATATCCAATTTAGAATCATTGATGATTGAAAATAATCATGTGATTATCATCACTTTCTATCATTAGATCTTATTTTTTCATCATTTACAAGCACTACTTTTAAATTTTGACTTTCTATGCATGTTCTCCAATCTTGTGTTGAGATGTCAAGCTCCGCATGAACTTGCATCCACTATACTCCTTATTGATGTGGTAGGACTTTTCTCACTAATGTCTAGGTGACCGACATGGAGATATGCCAATGATTTTATAGTTGGACTACACCCACATAATCCACTCTTGGTTATGACACATTCATTATGTAGTTATGTCACATTCATTATGCCATCTCATTTATCATTAGTGGCTTCACACTTAGTGACTACATATACATATGTTTAAGTACTTTCATATTAGTCTTTTATCTAATTTCATTTGGATTAGAAGAAGAAGAAGAAGAAGAAGCAACAACAAATACTTCCAAATATTGCAAATAAAGCTTGATCCATTGATAACAAAGAGTTTGATATTCAATCAAGTGTGGAAATAGAAGAGTCACAACTATCAATTGTTGTGATTCCACTACATTTGTCACATCCAATAGGGAATAAGACATGGTGGCCACAAAGTGTCAAGATGAATATAAGAACCCTGGAAGCATAAGCAATCCTATGCTCTTGCAATATTGCATGACTCATCTTGAATCTCCCATCATGTTAAAGCCCAAAGCCATAGTTAGACTTGTAGAAGAAATGGCAACAAAACAAGCATGCTTAGAAAATAGGAATGCGACTAAGTGTCTCACAGAATTGAATTCTAGTTTGAAGTTTCTTGCATGCATCTACATCCACACTCACATGGACATGTTGTCTAAAGAACATGAGAAATACCTAGCGTATCCACCACTGACATGGGAGAAACAAAAACATCTTGGCAAGCATTATGTTGGGCTTCTAGACAATCTTATATGACACATCTTAGATGAGGAAGCCAAAGAACACCACTCAACTATTACATTCAATGAAGTGCTTTGTCAGCATGATGCAACTAATATCAAGGACTTCAAACAACAAGCTAAGGGATGAAGCCAATTTGAGAAATGAAGGTTTAGAAATCAAGCTTCAATGGCTGAACTCAAAGGCTAGCAAATGACTATCTTAGAGGAATGATGAGCCATATGGTGATCTCAAAGATACCTAATCTATATAACCCTTACTTCCTTTCATGTATTGGCTATTGTCCATGGTATGGCCTTAGCACGATCTATCCTAGACTATCCCCTGCTTGACAAATTCTAACTGAAGAGTGATGTATGTTGCTAGCAGACTAGGACAAGGAACTATACTGCTTGATGTTGCACAACACTTATCTTTTCTAGTAAAGTTTCCACAACTCCTCAATGCTTGTGCTATACTAGAGTATAATCATGAGTTCTACAATTGGCTTATAACATCTCAAATTGATATGGATTCATAATTGTGAACATATACATAAATTAAATATAGTTTCAATGATTGTGTGTAGATCAAACAAGGTTTTATTTGTTGGGGATTTTATTTTTGTGAGCTTTCATTTTCGTTCTTTTGCAACCAATCTCATTTTTTTGAGCTTTTTCATGCAACATATCGATCATACATGGTTTGCATACACACATTCATAGCACAATTACTAATTCATAGTCATACAAACTATAGACATGAAGTGACATGAAAATAAAATTATAATTCTTATGGTGGAACCATTTTGGGATGCAAATTTTGGGCCAATGACAAGCTTTCCAAACTCCCCCCAATGGGCGAAGAGCCTTTTTGAAGGTAACACGAGCCTTTTTGGTGCTTCTGCAAGGGCTAGGGAAGAAAACCTCGGCATGTCTCTATAACCTCCTCACCTCTCACCCCAGAAAGAAACTAATCCCCCCCCCCCCCCCTTCACTTTTCACTCAATTCACTCACCTTCCCCACTCTATTTTCCGGCAGGAGGCCCCAAGCCACTTAACCATGCCCAAGCATGATGCACAATAGCCCCTATCATGTCGCCACCTTAGAGAGCCAATCTTCGAGTGAGATGCCTCCTCTATACCCTCCCCCCCACAAAAAACTCAAAGCCCACTTTGAGTTGTGAGTCTAAGTGTGGTGATATTTACATGGCTCATCCCAATACTTGTAACAAGATTGAAGCAAGTTGAATGTACATGTAAAGATGCCCCTACTTACTGACCATGCCCCATGGTCGTGACAGTACTAGCATGGGTTGTAGTAGACTGGCTGGTTTTAGCCATTGTGCCTTGTAAGGTGCCCGCCCCTTGGTTGTCCAGGCACGCTTTTAGCGATCTATCAAGAAATAAATCTAAGCATCACTGCCCGGCACTCCCATGGAATATTTCGGGTTTTGTCGCCTAGGGTTTCCTGAATCCGCCCTCACAATGGAACGTTCACGGTCGAACCCACTAGGATCGACCTAAAATTTGGGATCCTAGTGGCCAAGGTCTCCTAACAGCATTCTAGCGTCGGATCTTGGACATCCTACTTTACGTAGAGATACCCAAGCTGAAGCAGACCCATGCCACACTTGGTTCAAAGAGAATTGGAAACGAGAGGGATGCGCTGCTCGACCTATCTGCCCGTAGGGCATAGTCCCATTTCGGTCCCCTAAAACGGCATGAATCGAGGTTTTATCCTAATAATTTCTAGAGTCAAAGATAGTGAAACCTTGTGAGAAGCCTCCCAGTTTTTTGGGACCACCCTATCGTAGAACAGACTCGTCGGGGGTTCCGTCCACCCGCTTCCCTCAATAGCTTTAGTTTTCTAATTAGGTCCTACCGCATTTATGTGTGACACCTAAAATTAGCTTCTTTAATTAAGCCTTTTAGGGAACGGGGTTCGTTCGCGTAACAAACTTACAGCACATACATAAAAACAGGGCAAGCAAAATAAGTTCAAACAACTTATCTTCATGTTAATCTTTGTCTCCCACCCATACAGGAGAAATTATGTATCCCTTCTGTCCAACATAAGTAACTAGTCCAAATCACATGGCACCACAAATTCAATATCTTCCTGACCCAGCCGAAGATACACAAAATTCCACGAATGTATTCTTCCCACCAAGATTCCACCCTTGTAACTAGTATTTAGGGTTCCAAGATCCCATCCTGGGTCACGAAGGGGCTTATCAGATTCTAGGAACAATGTAGGATTTACAGCCTAGAGCCCCCTCTGGCACCCACATTTCCTATTGCCCAAGACTATCCCTACTAACAGACCTTTCGCCTACGGAGCCAGTCCAAGCCTCTCGTAGCGATAATCATGACCCCCTTGGAGTAGGGTCTTGCCGCTAGCTTGGGGGTAGCCTAGCATGATCCTTCCTTAATTAAATCCTTTAAGAATCAAGCACAAACAAGGCATTCAGTGCTAATATCATTTTTCAAGAAAACATTTCTTTATCCCCATGGCAACTTGACATCACTCATCACAGACCCTTGCCATGCATTTAGCATAAATCACAAGCACTTGGAACAATCATCCAAATAACAAACTAACAACCAGTTGAATGTAAAAGCATTTAGGATGTTGTTCGATCAACTAACAAAACCAATTGCATTCTTTCCAAACAATGCTAGAATAGACGATATAATCTTTCCATTTCATATTTGCTCTTCCCCTTAGGATCTAAGAGCGATACTATGCAAAATTTTTCTTAACACTTCCTTCCTTCGACTAAGGCATATGTTAAGGGTTCAAACACTATACACGACATAAGTTCTATAGGTCACTTACATTGATTGTTAACCCAACCCTGAATTAGATTGTAGTTATCCAACAAATCTCAAGACATCTTAGTTTTAATCCTTATGATTAATTTCTTGTACCAGCTCATAGTCAAACCATGAGGCAAATAGGACATTATCCTCATATATCAAGCATGTTATAGGCATAACGTGTAAATACTTGATAAGATAAGTACGAGATGATCTCAAGTAACTAAACTCCAACAAGCCTTACATTGAGCTAGAATCTAGTTCTTCTTAATATTTGGGCTCTTAGGCTAAGTAGTATCTAGACTTTAAACTAGTACTTTTCATTCATGATTCTTAATGTCATATTCTTTTAGTAATTATGCTATTTGTAACCCTTGACTATGCTTTAATCTTGCACTTGTATGTACAATCTTCTAATGTCGTGATTTTAACGACTATACCATTCATAACCCTTGACTAATTCTTTCTTGTATTTGCTCTACTAGCAAATAAGCCATATGCAACTAGGTGCAATTAACTTTCCTTGATATATGCACTTTGCAAGCTCCATCTTACGAATATGTGAGATGAAATGATCTATACTCGTGCATCATAGTATGGGCCTAACGTATCTCATACAAGAATCAAAACAAGCATCTATCAATTTGGAAATACATTACTTATGACCGATACCACAATTGGATTGACAGTGATAAAAGGGGGGTAAAACTCCAAGACACTTGGTTAGAAATATCTTAGTTCACTCCTTCTTTTCTCTATTCAAAGTGTTGTTTTTTGTCTGTAGACTGTGATCGTAGCACACGCGATTTCGCAAATCCCTCTTTTTTTGTATTAAATCTCCAAACTAGTTGAAACCTCACTTGCTTTTATTTTACATGACATCCAGTTCTAGAAATTTCCATATCTCTTTAGGATATTTATAATAAGTAATATCTAAAATATCTAAAATATACTAGTCTTGTCCAAAAATCTAATATTTTTAGACCATCCAAACTATACACATTAACTTAGTGATTAATATAACTCATAAGTCTCATTCACATTGTAATTTACGTGAAGGGTGGCTACGATCCTTGTCAATCCGAGAAAAATATCGGATTTACAATTCTTGATTTTTCTAAATAATATATTTTTAATTAAATAAAAATTATTAGTTATTAATGTTAATTAGTTCTTACCTTAGTTAGTCTTTAGTTAGTAATCTTACTAACTTATTATTTGACTAACTTTCGAACTAACCAACTAACTTTTATTGTGTGGAAATATTACATGCCTTCACTAGTTGGTAGGTTGGACACGTTCTAACATACTCTATCACTTCTTCCTGCATCCTTGACCAGAACAAATGTTGTTGTAGTCTTTCCAATGTTCGCATCTGGCCTATGTGACCCGCCAACTTACAATCATGAGCTTCTTTGAGTAAAGTATTTTTGAGCTCAATATCATCTGGGATGTAGAGTCTTTCACATGTGTATAGTAATCCATCCTTGATCTCATACATCTCCCACAGTGTGTTTCCCTCTAGTACATCCTCCATGAGTTTTTGCAACTCATTGTTGGCTTGAGTGGATTGCCTTACAACAGCCAAGAATGCACTACGTGTTGTGAAGGTCATGGCTTGTAGCTCGACCTTATGACTCAATGCATCCGCCATCTTGTTGGTCGAGCCCGATTTGTGTAGGATCTCCACATCAAAGTTAGCCAAAAAATCTTGCCACCTAGCTTGCTTGCATGACAGCTTTGGTTGAGTTTGAAAATACTTCAAAGAGATATCATCAGTATGCAACTTAGTGGGTTTGTCTTGAACATAGTGTCTCCATTTTTGCGCAAGCAATGAGCCACTGCCAACATCTCATTTTCATGAGTACTTCATTCAATGGGAGTAAACTTTTTGTATTCATAGCATACTGGGAGCCCATTTTGAATCAACACTCTTCCAAGGGCATAATTAGAAGCATCCACGTGGATTTCAAAGGATCTTGTGAAATCTGGCATCTTAAGCGCTAGCGTAGAGCTCATAGCCCTCTTGAGCGCCTCAAAAGCCTCATGTTCTCTATCTCCCCGTGAGAACTTTATATTGCTCCCCGTTAGTGTTGCCAATGGCCATGTAATTCCACTATATTCTTTGATAAACCTTTGGCAAAAGACTATGAAACTGAAGAACTCTCTGACTTGCCACGGTGCAATTGGCAGCTGCCAATTCTGCACTACCTCAACCTTTTTGAGATCCATGTCTACTTTTCCCTCTTTCATAATGAAGCCTAAAAACTCCACTTCTTTCACCATGAATTCACACTTCTCCGGTTTGGCATATAGCTTGTGTTCTCGAAGTCTCTCCAACACCTTCCTTACATGCTCCTTATGCTCTTCAAGAGTCTTGCTGAAAATCAAGAGATCATCAATGTATACTACTAGAAATACATCCAAAAAGTCACCAAATGAATTGTCCACCAATGTGCAAAATGTTGGAGGGGCGTTCGTCATGCACATTAGCCACTCAAAACTACCATAACGTGTATGAAATGTTGTTTTCTCAATATCCCCCTTTGCTATGCGTATTTGGTGATACTCGAAGCATAGATCAATCTTCGTGAAGAATTTTGCTTCTACCAATCTATCCAGTAAACCATCCACTAGAGGCATAGGATACCTATTGTGTATGGTGATCTTGTTGAGTGCATGGTAGTCCACACATAGCCTCATAGTTCCATCCTTCTTCCTAACAAACAGCACTACTGCCCCATAGGGTGAATGAATTCTCCTTATAAATCCTACTTTTAATAGCTCATTGAGTTGTTTCTTTAGTTCCACCAATTCTTCATTCGTCATATGATAAGGTGGGCACACTGGAGGGGTGGCCTCCAGCACCAACTCAATTCTATGATCAACTGAATACTTGGGGGGTAGCCCGAAAGAAGGTAGCTTGTGCTGCATAACATCTTTGAACTCTTTCAAAATCCCCCTAACACTATCATCTCCCACTACGGGGTCTTTCCCTTCCTCTTTTGGTAGGTATGAGGGAAGGGAGTGTGAGGCTTGGGCAACCCATGTCGACCCACCTCCTCCATGTAGGTTGTGCCTCATGAAGCAACCATCATTTTTTCCTCCCACCGTGTAGGGTTCTCATTTTGAGCAAGGCAGCTAGGCCCCTTGCTCTGAGTTCGTCGCCATGATTTTTATGAGGAGAGGTGGGTTATGAACCATGTCACCCTCGTGGTGCCATGTTCCAAGATGGTCGATTGTGGATCCTTGTGAGCCCGGAACTCTTTTGTGGCGTGATCTAACGACTCCAAGCACCATGTTACCCTTTCGTGAGTTAGAAAAATGCATTATGTGTGCTACGAGTGAGCCGCAATGTGGGAGGGATATCAAGGGCGTAATGGCCCATGACGCAATGCGATGCGATGGGATCATGTTGTGACACGATGGCATGTCACTTTGACATGTCTTGGAGTTGGCTTCTGTTGTGTGCTTAGGATGCAACATGGTGCTGCATGCTCACGAACCATGTTGCTTGTGTGGGTTTTGTGTGCGGACCCATAGGACTAGGTATGTATGCACAGTCACACTTGGTATTAGAGCAAATGTGATTGCCGGCCCTTGGATACCCTTGTAGGACCCCTTCTAAGCTCCAAAGAAGCACTACACCCATTACCCAACATTTCCATTTCAACACCTCAACACGTCACAGGGCACCTCCCGACATGATACGGAATGCGACTTGCATCATAACCCACCTCTCCTCATAAAAAGTCATGGCAACTTGAACTCGGAGCAGGGGGCCTAGACTGCCTGTGATCCCTTGGGTAAAGTAATGATAGGGAAAGAAAAACCAATATCATCACATGCCAACAATATAGTTGAATGATATGGTGTCAACACAACCAACCACAAAGCATAATATCAGACTAAACAATGTAATAAGTTTGCATGGCACGCTCCCACCAATCATACAGCCACATGGCATATTCAAAGATCAAACCATAATCATATGACCGAGTACATAATAAACATCTAAATATATAACAAAATGAGATGTCTAAAGTCTCTCAAAAAAACCTTCTCTCCCTTAGCACAGTATCAGTCCACACACAAGGGTGGATAAACATTCCCATAGAGCATGTCATCTAGCTCTAGACACATGCAGTGTCTCATCTCCTCTACACTGGCCCATGCCAAACCACCACACCCCGCAAACACATCCAAAACATAGTCGTAGCACTTTGTAAATGTAGCCAATAACCACCTAACCATATCATCAATTAAGATACAAATGTTTGTGATCGTGCAAGTAGAAACAATGAAATAAATATACATGGAAACTTGAGAGCAAAAACATACAAAACCACTTATCAATAAAAAAATATGAGTCCCCTCTGCCCCACCTCTAAGAATGGCACCATCAATATCCATGGGAAAGACACAATCATCCAGCATGTAGCTACGATACGTTGGAAACAACCTCTCTGAAATCTTCTCCCGAGCCTCTGTATCGTAGCAAGGTACAACATGATCGGCACGATGCCAAAGACACATTGTAAGATCAAGTACCTATTTATGAGTGGAAATAGAATAAGTGATCCAAGTTTACATTTAAACAACGAAACACAAATCTTATTTGCAACATATAACAATATGTTTAAAGCATCCAAATTTGTTATCTTACTGCCTCTCTAGTAATAGGGTGCCCAATAAGCCTTGGAATTACACATGAGCATCCAAGTGCGGTGAAGCATAAGCCCCACTCTCGCTGCATCTGCAATGAACTCACCTATATGTTATGCCAAGCACATACTGACCAAGATTCCCTCATCGCCCAAATACTCATGAGCAAGATCCATGCAACCCATAACCAAACCCTTTATGTATTCCACTTGGGAATATTCATGTCCTCTAAAAGAAACACAAGGATCATTGCATATGAGAAGTGATTTTGATGTAAACCTTGTATGAGAGAAAATGTAGTTTACCCAATGGAGCGAGACCTAGAGCATCCACAAGCAAGCCTGTAGGAAAATCTACAAATATCAATCAAGCTACATCTCAACATGGAATGCCATCTTCTTTTGTGTTGCAAAAAAATTGTTGATGCTATTCAAAAAACAACACATAGTTGTTGATGCTAAGTAAACAATGATGCAATGCTACACGCAATAGGTAAATTGAGGTTCTTGCAAAACATGGTCACCATGTTTACCTATCAAGGACAAATCTATCAATCCAAGTCACATCCACTAGCAAAGCATCAATGTATGTTTGATATTGGAATCGTGCAATAATTACTTCAAGTAATATATTTTTAATTATCATACATGTAAGTCTTCCTCATGGGCGCCAAAGAAAGCAAATGAATTTCAAGTTAATATAAGAGCTTCTCACCTCTACTGAATGAGTTATGGGTCACCTCTCCCAACTCTCTCAGCTAAGAAATGACTCTACAACAAAGGAGGTGGTGGGTGCCATAAATGATTGTGTCACATTTTTTCTCTATGGATTTGTGGAGGTGCTTGGTTGGCTCATAAGCCCTTTGCCTCTCTTGTCAACGGGGCTAGCAAGAAGTGTAGTAGTGGCCCCAATGGTAGCTTGAGTAGTCTACACGTTATCATGAGTACCTTGGGTGGCTTGTGTAGTGGGCCTTGCAAGCTTCGATGGCCTAAGTACTTCCTTCTACACCCTCAATACTTGTAGTTGCTTGCTTTGTCTACAGCAATGGACATGGCAAGTGAATCATGAGCAAGAACCTCCTCCATGAACCCTACAAGCATGATTCAAACTTTAATCCCTCATGTGTGAGCATAAAAAGTAATTCTAGAAAAACAACAAGGCGCTTTACATGGGTTGAAGTACTTACTCTTATGCAAATATTTCTCTTTCTTGGGAATAACTCCCTCAGGGTAATTGAGCCACCAAGGACAAATTTTTGCCTCCCATGCCGTCAAGTTCCTCTCACATAATGTTGGAGAATACATGGTATTCTCATCATGGATATCAATCCACTCTCTTGTGAATTCCATAGTTTCATCCAATGTCTTCTCTTCTATACACTGTAGTATCCATCTGCAACATTCTTGATCCAAATGACTCCATAATGATCAAAGCACTTACCATAAGAGAAGAAATGATTACTCCCATGCACAACAATCAAAATAAACCTCTAAATCACATGTTTGGATGAATGCACAAACTCTTGCATCTTCTCTACAATGTTTGAAGACTTCACTCCATCCAAAGAGACATACAAAAGCCTACAAACATTTAACAAAAACTTAATATTGACACATACATTAAGAAAAAGGTCAAGAAAGCAATATGGATATATTGTGTTGTGTCAACCTGCAAGACATGATTCTTCAAGTTAAGTTTGAAGAACTCCTCAAATGAGTCCAGTAGTTGTGGACCTTCTACTTGTATCCTTTGGATCTGTAGCGCAGCCTCCAAATGCATATGAGTCCAATATGTCTCTTTCTTCATGTAAACCCGTTCATGTAAACCCGAAAGAGCTTGTAATCATCAAAGTGAGGGTATTGGGGATCTTTAGACTTCATAAGACTCATAAGATGCAATTGTGTTTTTTTCCTATGTTGCACAACAACATGCATGAATAGAAAGCATTGAAGAAAAAAGGCAACATGCACACAACTTGCTTTGTAAATACAAATTACCTTTTCAGAGATATTTTTGAACTTGTAAGACAATACAACTTGTCTCTTGTGATTTTGAGCATATTCACATCATCCCACCTTAGGCTAAATAACAACTTAAAGAAATCATCCCCATTTTGGGGATTGGCAATGCATAAGTACTTGTAAACCCTATCTTTGAGGCGCTCCTCTTCAGCTCTTATAGACTTATCTAATCATTTCTTCCTCTATGCCTCATCTATACCAAGAGCCTCAACCTTCGCAATTTCTTTTGAGATAAAGGCATGGAATTCATCTTATCATGCCAAAACAAAATAGCCAAAGATAGAAAAGCACCTTCCGTACAAGCTAAGATATTAAACAGCAAGGAGAGTTATACCATGGAGTGGCACCATGATAATTCCTTCCCTTTATACTCATCTCAACCTCAGCCCACTTCCTCATGTCTAGACTCAATCTAACTAGAATGGATTCTTTGTTTGCAAGACCAAACTTTTGGAACATGTACACCTCATGAGCAATATTTGGAGTAACATGTACCCTAGAAATACTATTGGAAACAAACATAAGCATAATATGAGAATGTAATCATAAATATGACAATGAGAAGCACAGTTTAAGGAAGAAGACCTACGCATTGGTGGTATCTAATGCGAGTAGTAGCTCTGCTTCCTTCTCCATTGGCACCTCAATGAATTGACACCGTACACAAATATGAAATTGAGCATTGTCAAAGTACTCTATAATTGAAAATTAGATAACATAAGAATAGGATACATATATTCAATGCCTACATGTATAATGGACAAAAAAGTATAAATGATTACTTACTTTCTTTGATGCATCTCCACCATGTTTTTAGCATATGGTTTCCATCCCAAACCAAGAACTTCTTGCCCCTAAGATCTTTCCATTCTCTCCCAAGAGCCATCTCAAACTCCCCATTTGTTTGATGCCAAATTGGACCCCAGTCACCTAGATTGTTGACTATCACAGGTATGGTCTCCCCCCACAACTAACACAAGGAAGTGTCCCATAGTCTCTAGATAACCAATATAATCAATGGAAGGAATCAACCACTAAGCATCATCTATTGCAAATCTGATTGCCTCACGAGCCACCAATCTACAAAGAGGCACGATAGGAGGCAATGTCCTCTTCTTGGCATAAAATTGGCTCAGTACATTCTTCATCAAACCTAGAGAGACTTGCTTGCCCATGTTCCTTGAGTGCTTTTGTTGTTTTCCATCCTCGACCTCCCCTTGAGCATTATCACTACTCGTCTTTTCATTATCGTCCAAACTCTCATGGTGCACATTGGTCTCTATAAACACAAATGTTAATAAACAACAATAAAAAATAACAGTAGCAAAGCAATTATATGTATAACGATAGACATCAATGAGTAACAATAAGCAACAGTGACATATAAATAAAATATACATATAAGTGACTACCGGTCTGCTCAGCAATCTCATCAATGGTATTGGAATCTCCATCTACTTGTGCTTCATCATAAATGAACACACATCTTTTTGGACCACATCCTTTCTTCTTTGGAGGAGTGTCCAAAGGTCTCAAACGCAATCTATGATCCGCTTGGGAGCACATCCCGAACGTAGCTTCATGCTGACTTGGCAGTTACTATGATGTGAGACATATTCCTTTCTCTTGCCGGACACTCTTTTTGGTGCCATAATATGAAATTTGAGCATAAACACAAAGAAAATTAAAATTCATGATGATATTTTTTCCTACTTAATATTTTTTAAATCCTCTTTTAGCATAGTCACAAAGTGAGCACACATAAAAAATCACATAGCAATTCCATATAGACATACACATACATTTTTCTCCACAAGATTACCAATACTAAGCCTATTGGAAAAGTATAGTATTCTATTTATGTTCTAGGTTCTCTCACACTTTGTCAGTGGCTTTAACTACTAAGAGTGGAACAAACCTTGATGGTTGGTTCTAGCAAGAAGTCAAAGAAATCTTTTGAATCCCCTTAAAAAGGTCGAACGTCTTAGGGCACTGACATGGATTTGGATACAAACCCAAAAAGTGATAGCAATAGTGAGACAAGGAGAATTTAGATGAGGATGATGGGAAGAAGCCCTAAGATAAAGGATAACATCAATAAATCATTAAATGGTACTTGTTTGCAAATCTACTATGAAGATCTTATGGTATTCCAAGTGTAATAGTTTAAGCCACTTGACAGAAAATTGTGGCCTAAATTAGTGGTGGTGTGGTATCTGCAAAACTTCACACTGACATGTGCTGGTAGAATGCACACAATCTAATGGCTTGCAGTAGTGGCTAGTAGGGCAAGGGGATGAATGCACTTGGCAATTAACATGCACTAGGGCCATTTGAGGTGTCCGCACTAGGAGTATCTTATGTGTGATAGGATTTTGCAACAAAGGGCATGGGTCGAGGTTCATGGGACCCCTTGATTATCAAGGAAACAATGCTTCTTTGGCATGTAGGAAGGCCATTATGGATAGAGTGTTTGAAGGCTCAAGCATATAATGATAAGAAAAGTAAAAAGAGCAAGATAGTGCACCAATGCCTTCAAGTATTGGAAGAACTTCTCGATCATACTATGAATGTGACTACTCATTCTAGAAAAAGAGAGAGCAAGATAGTGCACCAATTCCTTCAAGTATTGGAAGAACTTCTCAATCATACTATGAATGTGACTACTCATTCTAGAAAAAGAGTGAAGTCAATAGTGAATAAACCAATAGGAGTTTCATGGCCAAATCAAGAACAAGGTCAGCATCAAGTGGAAAAATTGTATGCATTGTCTTCGACCGCCATGTCTTATCCACAAGGCATCCTTGTTCTAGCAAAAGATTAGCTTTATAATTTTGAAGGTTTGCAACCCTGGTGGAAGCTCAAGTCCCTACCAATGGAACCTACTCTTTCGCTTTATTTTATCAACATTCCCTTTCCCTTGAGCCACCTTGTGGATTTGATTCTAGTATTTTGGGATTGCCTTCTTAAAGTTATTCAACCCAATAATCGACCTAGTATTATGGACTACCCAACCTATCATATGGTGCACTGATAGCCTCTCGATCGACAACTGTATAGTGCACTAATACCTCTCAATCCATAGTCGTATGGTGCACTGACTCCTCTCGATCCACAGCCGCAGTAACACGGGGAAATCCTGTCATATGGTGCATTGATAGCCGTATGGTGCATCCTGCCATATTGAAATCCGTATTGACCATCATCCATATTGACGAATGCGTATCCATCATCCTCTAATCAAATCAAACTTGCAATGTGATGACCAGAGTTAAACACACAAATGCATTTGTTTCTCCTTTGACTTGCAACGAATGACCAAAAATGACGAGAGTTAAACATAGGATTACCTGATGAGTGCAAGGAGCTGAGCTCACTTCTCGTCTGTGTTTGCGCAGACAATTTGGTAGCTCTTGTGGTCAATTTAATATAAATCTGCACCTACTTCTGCACGCTCTCTCACAAGAATCAGATAATCAAAATCCCTTTCCTTTCAAAAGTTGACCCACCAAATAATAAGGCCTTAGGGCCTACCCACACTTATGAGGACATTTGAGACCACAAGGCCTCAAAAAGAATAATGTGCAATTATAATCAGCCCATTAAGGTTTGATTACCTACAATCAACTGTGTGCCTTTCTCTTCCAAATTCATTTGATTGTCCATGGTGCTAGAAATTTTCTTCGAATGCAATTTTCCTATTAGAATTCATCCAAATTTGTCTAATGGAAAATTCATCTAGTTAAATATCTCTAGATTCACCTAATTGTGATTCATATTGACTGATTCCAGTGAAAGATCTCTAGATTCAAATTTGACTGATTGATATTGTGGTCAATTCATCTAGGTCAAAATTCATTCAATCGATGTCACGTCTTGAAATTCATCCAATTTGCAACCTCCAAATTCATTTGATCATCCAATTTGATAGTTCCTAAAAGCAATGATTTGCTTTTTCTTACCCTTGACCATTAAATGACCAAGTAGGGACCGAAGGATTAGGAAATACACATTTGTCCCAGACTACTCAAATTCGTGCATAGCAACAAAATGAAAGGTCTTCCAACAAGAGATATTATAATCCAAACCTTCATATAACCATTTTTTATAGAAATGTAAAATTGATAACTACTTTGAACAATTATTTTTTATAGAAAGCTAATGCAACAATTATTTTTTTATAGAAAGCTAATGCTACCTTGAACTTCCTTTAAACCTAGGATATGTGCACGTGGGCTGATGCTTGCAACTGGATATTGCTATTTGGAGTAATCTAGGCCAGGGTGTATTTAATGCTAGAGAGGGAAAGAGTAGACTTAAAGCCTTTAATAAGAGACTACACCCAATCATGCCTACTTTTATACATTTTTCTATTACAACAAGCGACTATCCTCGTTTTTTTACAATGGAATCTATCCTCCACAGCAAAAAATGTCTACTCGCACGTGCACACACACACACATCTCTCTCTCTCTCTCTCTCTCTCTCTCTCTCTCTCTCTCTCTCTCTCTCTCTCTCTCTCTCTCTCTCTCTCTCTCTCTCTCTCTCTCTCTCTCTCTCTCTCTCTCTCTCTCTCTCTCTCTCTCTCTCTCTCACACACACACACACACACACACACATCTTGGCCTATGTGTCAATTGTCTCACCTAAAATGGTTATATTATCATAATGTGCAAAAAAAAGGGAGGTTGATAGCCCCCCCATCCTCTGTGTGCATGCAAATGATGGGGGAGTTGTTGCCCCCCTTTTTTCTTAGTGTAGATAGGAAGCATATGCAAAGGACAAGATGCTTAGTGAGTTCACTTGTACACCTCCCTTACAATGGAATCTATCCTCCACAGCAAAAAATGTCTACTCGCACGTGCACACACACACACACACACTCTCTCTCTCTCTCTCTCTCTCTCTCTCTCTCTCTCTCTCTCTCTCTCTCTCTCTCTCTCTCTCTCTCTCTCTCTCTCTCTCTCTCTCTCTCTCTCTCTCTCTCTCTCTCTCTCTCTCTCTCATCTTGGCCTATGTGTCAATTGTCTCACCTAAAATGGTTATATTATCATAATGTGCAAAAAAAAGGGAGGTTGATAGCCCCCCCATCCTCTGTGTGCATGCAAATGATGGGGGAGTTGTTGCCCCCCTTTTTTCTTAGTGTAGATAGGAAGCATATGCAAAGGACAAGAACCTTAGTGAGTTCACTTGTACACCTCCCTTGTGATCTGCATGTGCGCGGTCGACCTAACAGCTTTGCAATAAGGATGATGACTTGCGGCTTGATGACCCAATGCTTCACGATCTTGAGTGAGAGAGAAATACATACATAGAGGTTGAGAGAGAGAGACTCTGTGTGTGTGTGTGTGTGTGTGTGTGTGTGTGTGTGTGTGTGTGTGTGTGTGTGTGTGTGTGTGTGTGTGTGTGTGTGTGTGTGTGTGTGTGTGTGTGTGTGTGTGTGTGTGTGTGTGTGTGTGTGTGTGTGTGTGTGTGTGTGTGTGTGTGTGTGTGTGTGTGTGTGTGAGAGAGGGAGTGTTAGAATATCAAGCTCATTTAGTGTGTGTTGACCGACATGAGCTGGACACAGCTAGTCTAGCCATAGTAGTTAGATACATTAAATAAGTCGGTGCCTTTGGTGTGAATGGTCTTATGACCGTAGGTTGTATCTTTCACTATACAGTGTGGCTTGAATATAGTGTGTGAGAGAGGAAGCTCGTAGCTTCACTCTGCCTTTCATCACTCTGCCTCTTTGAATCTGAACATGGTATCAGAGCAGGACTTGGTGGATCTCTGAGAGTTGGAGAAAGTGAAGATCTACTTCCAGGAAGTGAAGACTCATTTTTCTTTTGTGCAGACAGGCTGCCATTGTGGACTGCAGGTAAGCATTTGTTCATTACACACTCCAGGGTCAAGATCAGAGCTTGTGGCTTCTTGAGAGCCCTGAGGAGGCTGGTTAGAGTGCATTTGGGTGTGGCATCAACATCACCATCATCATCTTCATCAGCAGGAACTGGAAACAGAGGTCTGCAATCAGCGTGATTGCGCCTGTTTGGGCTGAAGGCCTGCACTGTCTACTGCAATCACTGGTGACCATAAATGGGTCATGAGAAGCATGTATGGCTATTGAAAAAGGTCTTTGTGAAGTACATGGAGTAAATACTTGTGGTTGAGCTCTGATATGAGCTGAAACAGAGTGGGCAGAACTGTGTAAATTGTCTGCACTGCTGTATACACAGCATACATGGAGTCTACAACACTTTGAAGAGCATTGGAAGCTCTTGAGTATGCCCAGAAGCACCTGTGAAGTATAGGTACATGCTGGAGGCTACATGTACTTGTCTTGATCAATTGCAAGCTGAGTTTGGTGGCTGAAATACACAGATCTGAAGCTTCTTTTGTGGCTGGAAACTGTCTTGGATTGTGGGCAGTAAGCATTTTGCTTTCTACTGAAGCACAGAGTGACAGATGCAGACATCTGAAAGACATATATACTATCATATGCATGTTAGAATTGTCTTGGGTTGAGAGGAGCATCAAAAGCCACTGAATACTGGAAGTTTGCAGCTGAAATAAAAGAAATCTTGTCTTCTTGGGATGAATATAAATTGCAGACATTTTTGGTTGACTTGCTTGTCAGATATAGACAGGGTATTGTCACTACATAGTCATGTACTGACGGTGACATACTGAAACAAATGTATGGTCTGATTTAAGGACTTTTTTGAGCTAGTTGAAGCGGGTTATGCTGGTTTATTGACTGCAATCTTTACATAAACTGTTAGCATTGGCACTTGTTAAGAATACACTGGCTGATGTCTCTATGCTTATGTCTGAAGTGGCATATGTACCAGGAGTCAATTTAGCAGCTTTGGAACATGCATTACATGTATCCAGGTGGAGTTTGACTTTGGAAAGGCTGCTGTAATTGCAGTTTACAGGTTTGGACTGCATGCTTTTGGAACCTGGCAGTGGATCTGCAGGAGTTAAATCTGAACCGAACATCAGACATATGTATTGGCAATTGTCTTTATGAGTTGGATCAACCGATTGGGACGTTGTTTGGGCTGATATTTGACTGAAATTTACTGGTTTTTTTCCTGCAATTAATTGCAGAAAACTATCATAAACAGTTCCGGGCTGAAGTTGAACTGTTAAGAAAATCTTGGTTTGCAGGTAGTCAGGCAAGGTCTGCAACATGGCAAATGCTGATAGAACTGATAATGTAACCCAGATTGTGGGAGAAAAGCTTGATAGCAACAATTATGCAATATGGAAGTTCCGCATGGAGAACTTTCTGATAGGCAAAGGATACTGGGACTTAGTGACAGGTGTTGAGGCTGAACCTGAAGTTCCAGATAGGAATCCTACAGCTGATCAAAGACGAGCACATCGAGCTTGGACGGAAAGAGCTCGCAGAGTTTTACATTGGCTATCATTATGTATCTCGGATGCTATGGTGATGCAGATCATGAACTGTAAATCCCCAGCAGATGCATGGAACATATTGGTCAGGTACTATGGCACAACTACGAGTGCCAGGAAGATACAACTGAAGCAAAAATTCAACAACATAGAGAGGAGGAACAGATCCATACAGGACTATGTCACGGAAATTAAAACCTTAGCAGATCAGCTCGCATCTGTTGGCTCACAGGTAGAAGATGAGGATATGGTTGCAGTGACCTTAAATGGCTTGGGTCCGGAGTATAAGTCTTTTGACACTTCAGTATCTGTGCGGGCTGAGATGCCTGATTTTAATGAGCTGGTTGCATTATTGATTCATGAAGAGGTGAAGCTTGGCTTAGCTACAGGGTCAAGTAGCTCTAAGAATAAGGATGCAGTTTTTTATTCGAATCAGCGTGGTCGTGGTAGCCGTGGTAGAGGCTATGGATCTGGCAGAGGAGGCCAGCAGAATGCATCCTATAGTAATAGCAATCAGCAGTCATCAAATGCAAGAGGTAGTGGCAACTTTCGAGGCAGGGGGAGATCGAACTCCCGTGGCAGAGGCTCATGGCAGCAGCAGCGTCAGTCAGACAATCCAAATAAGGACAAGGATTGTCACTACTGCGGAAAGTATGGGCATATTGCAAAGGATTGCTGGAAGAAGCAGGGAAATCAGAAGGGCAAGCAGCATGGACATTATGCTACGTCCAGTCAGGCAGATGACTCTGGTGATAGACTGTTTGCCATGCAATATGTCAAAGATAAGGCTGCTGAAAAATCATCTGATGATGTAGTGTGGTACATTGACTCGGGGGCGTCGAATCACATGACCCCTCATGGTGATTGGTTCACGGATATGGTGGCTGAAAAGCATGGCTATGTATGCACAGGTGATGACACGCAACATAGCATTGAGCATAAAGGCAAAGTGCCTCTGGTTGTACATGATGGCAGGAAGAAGAATCTTCATGATGTTTTGCATGTTCCTTCGATTACGAAGAACCTATTGTCTGTGGGCCAAATGACAGAGCAGAACTTGCAGGTTCGCTTCAATAAGCATGGCTGCTTTATTGAAGAGTTTGGCAATGGATGCAAGTTGATCGCGAAAGGCCACAGAAATGGAAGAATGTTCACTCTTGATGCTACACTGCCAGAGCTGAATTCCGCTATGTTTGCTCAGGGTTCTGGCACTATCAGGGACTTAGAGATTTGGCACAAGAGAGTGGGGCATGTCAATTTACAGAGGTTGCAGACCATGCAGAAGAAGCAGCTGGTAACAGGGCTACCTAGATTCCAATATTCAGATATTGGTCATGTCTGCGAGGCTTGCCAGTTTGGTAAGCAGTCACGATTGCCGTTTGTCAGGCATGTAAGACAGAGTACACGACCACTGCAGTTAGTGCACTCTGATGTTTGGGGACCAGCTCATAATGCATCTATGGGGGGTTCCAGATACTATGTATCCTTCATTGATGACTACAGTCGATATACCTGGCTTCACATATTGAAAACAAAAGATGAGGTCTTTGCTGTTTTTCAGAAATTTAAGGCACAGGTTGAGAAGGAATTTGAGTGTTACATCTCTTGCTTGAGATCTGATAGCGGTGGGGAGTATGTCTCCAATGAATTTGCTGATTTTTTGGCTGAAAATGGCATTCGTAGGCAGCTAACCTGCAGCTACACTCCGCAGCAAAACGGAGTAGCTGAAAGGAAGAACAGGGTTCTGATGGAAGCTGCTAGGGCCATGATGAATGAGAAGCATATGCCGCTTTACTATTGGGCAGAGGCTGTTGTGACAGCCGCATATATTCTAAACAGGACTCCCACTGCAGGCATTCATGACATGACACCGTTTGAGAGGCTCTATGGCTATAAGCCGGATGTAAGACACATGAAGGTCTTTGGCTGTCTTGCTTATGTGCACATTCCAGATGAGAAAAGGAAAAAGTTAGATCCCAAAGCGCATAAGAGTGTGTTCATTGGATACTCGCAGGAGAAGAAGGCATACAAATGTTATGATCCCTCTACCAGGGAGACTTTGGTAAGCAGGGATGTCATCTTTGATGAGCTGGGCTCTTGGTATGTCTCACCAGTTGCAGTGCCATCCGATTTGCCTTCCACTCATGTCTCTACAGTTGATATGCAGCAGAGCACTGCTATGACAGGACCTATCAGTCAGACAGTATCCCCATGGACAGGGAGATTGAGGAGCTCACCGTCCACTGACACGGGTATGTCAGTGAGGGGGAGACATGATGTCTTGGACAGCAAAGGAAAAGAGAAAGTTAGTGAGGATGGTATGATGACACCTGGCAGAATGACTTCGGGCTATGAGTCGAGTGATACTTTAGACAGCGAACTTGGTATTCCGACTGTCTATACGCCAGGCACGAGGCAGAACAGGTACATTCCGCCTCATGAGAGAGGTGAATCGAGTAGTGCACCATAGCCTAGACGATCGCAGAGGGTCAGATACCCTGTTGACAGGTTGACGTACTCTGGTTATTCTGCAAAGCATTATGCATACATGACAAAAGTGATGGAGATCAAAGAACCAGGTACTTATGCTGAAGCAGCAAAGGATGAAAACTGGTGTATGGCTATGGACGAAGAGATGAAAGCCTTGGCTGAAAATCAGACTTGGGATTTGGTACCACTGCCTGAAGGAAAAAAGCCTGTTGGCTGCAAATGGGTTTATAAAATCAAATGTAAGTCTGATGGCAGTGTAGAAAGGTACAAAGCAAGGCTGGTCGCTAAAGGATATGCTCAGTAGTATGGCTTGGATTATGATGAAACATTCAGCCCGGTTGCAAAAATGGCAACCATACGAACTATTATTGCCTTGGCTGCTGCAAAAGGCTGGAAATTGCAGCAGATGGATGTTAAGAATGCATTCCTCAATGGTGATTTAATAGAGGATGTATACATGGTTCAGCCGGAAGGGTATGAGCACCCTGATTTTCAGCATTATGTGTGCAGGCTGAAAAAGGCACTGTATGGGCTGAAGCAGGCTCCGAGAGCCTAGCATGCTAGGATCAGCAGTTACTTGCAGAGTCTTGGATTTGTTGTTGGCAGGGCTGATCACAGCTTGTTTACAAAGAAGACTGACAGTGGCTTGGTAGTGCTGGTCATATATCTTGATGACCTGATAATCACTGGAAATGATGACTTGGGAATTCAGCATGCTATGAAGATGCTGAAATCTGAATTTGACATGAAAGATCTGGGAGATCTGAAGTATTTCTTGGGTATTGAGGTCGTACCAGCTGAAAATGGCTTATGGCTGATGCAGAAGCACTATGCCATGGAAATGCTTAAGAAGTATGGCATGGCTGAATGCAAACCACTGGATACACCTCTGGACCAGAATGTAAAGCTAGACATGAACACTGGGGCTGAAGTAGAAGATGTGACTATGTACAGGCAGATGGTCGGCAGTCTGATTTACTTAACCATCACTAGGCCTGACTTGAGCTATGCAGTAGGGCTGATAAGCCAGTTTATGCAAAAGCCGAGAAAGCCGCACTTGGATGCAGTTAGACGCATCATGAGGTATGTTAAGTCCACTGTAGACTATGGGCTGTTCTATGTCAGAGATAAGCCCTTGATACTGATTGGATACACAGATGCAGATTGGGCAGGATGCTCAACTGACAGACGATCTACGAGTGGCTATGCATTTGGTTTTGGTAGCGGCATGATCAGTTGGAGCAGCAAGAAGCAGCCTACGGTTGCTTTATCTAGTACTGAGGCAGAGTACAGGGGGGCTGCATTGGCAGCATGTGAGATTGCTTGGCTGCTCAAGCTTATGGCTGACTTGGATATTCAGGTTGATGCTCCAGTGAAACTGTTATGTGATAATCTGAGTAGTGTACTCCTGGCCATGAATCCAGTTTACCATGCCAGGACAAAACACATAGAGGTACACTACCACTTTATTCGTGAGATGGTCCTTGCAGGAAAGATTGATCTTATGCATGTGAGGACTGATGAGCAGGTAGCAGATATCTTTACCAAGTCTCTGGGTAAAGATAAGTTCTGTGGTTTTAGACAGCTACTTGGAGTACATATGCTGTCTTGAGCTTGAGGGGGAGTGTTAGAATATCAAGCTCATTTAGTGTGTGTTGACCGACATGAGCTGGACACAGCTAGTCTAGCCATAGTAGTTAGATACATTAAATAAGTCGGTGCCTTTGGTGTGAATGGTCTTATGACCGTAGGTTGTATCTTTCACTATACAGTGTGGCTTGAATATAGTGTGTGAGAGAGGAAGCTCGTAGCTTCACTCTGCCTTTCATCACTCTGCCTCTTTGAATCTGAACAGGGAGGCGGGGAGAGTGTCTCTTGGCTTGAATCAGTCAAGGTTTGAGAGAGAGAGGGGGGGGAGACACAAAGGTTTGTGAGAGTAAGAGCAAGAGTAAGACATTGAAAAATCAAGAGTTCATGTTGAAAGACGTCTTCTTTGGCAAGGCAACATTCTTAACTAGGATTATACCAAGCTCCTACTACCAAGGTAGTTGGCGATGACTCTAAAGATTATATTACTAGGCGTGGAGGTTCGTACTAATGCATGTGTAAAATGTCCCAGCAAACAGCCCAAATGTCCATCTATGTCATTTTTATTACATCTCTCATGCAAGTCTCTCACTCAATCTAATGATGTTTTAGAGTTATTGAGGCATCACTACTAAATATTCTCTATGATGTGTCATAAATGGATAGTCCTTCTATGGCTCTTAAATTTTGATGATTTACTAATTCATTAATTAGTCTTCTCAAGTTACAATGATGGCCACCCACTACAACTTTTACGTTATACAAACCTCTCGAGACTTCCTCTATGATACCCTTTTTCCTTTGCACTTTCCTTAATTCGAGAGTTGTTGCCTTCTCTTTAACAAATCCACATTGTAAGCTCAATATAGATTTGTCTCATTTTTCATCAATTTCCAACCCAACAAAGAGCACAACATGTCAAGTTTTGCCATTTTGTCATGGAGAATAACTAGTGATTACATAAAGCACAGGGTTTCATTAAGAAATGTGTTGGGGGTGTTGTTGGGGGTAAAGGCACCTCCGCCTAGCTGCCCATGGCTTGTGTATTACTACACTGACAATCACCGCCATTGCACACTGCAGGTGGTGGGTGCCCGTCACCATTACTTTATTCTTTATTCTTTTAGTGACAGTTTGAATAAAGGAAGGCCCGGTCACACATTGTGACTGTTGGAGTTCCCATTTCTTGTCTCTCTCTTTCTTGCTCTTGCTCTCCCGCCATAGCTCTCGAGTGCAAGCTTCGATCATTCTCTCCTTTCAAATGGTATTAGAGCACGGCTTCTTGACTCTTGAGCTTGGCTCGTGGCATTCTCAGCTTCCCATCGACTCCCCACCCGCATTGGGTCTTCTTCCCGGTAGCCATAGCTCATTCTCTTGAGCTCTCATCACTCCCTAGCTTCCCGACCTTCTTCTCGGTCTATTGAAGCACCATCAGGGCATTGACATTGAGGTATTTCTTCATTATTTCAAAGATTTATCTCAGTCCACAAGTCTAGGTAAACAAGGTTTTCACAAGTTGTGGGCAGCCATAGCTCACACCTCTTGGAGCTTCCTTCACCTGGATCTTGCTTCCAGCCTATCAAGGCTTGCTGAGGCTTGGTGTAGGCCTTCTTTGGCCCCCATTTGTGCCCCCTTTGGGCCCCATCGTTGACACGTGGGACAACAGACCCCCAACCAGCTCACGTTTTTTTTTGCGCATGTTTCAAAATCTGGCCCAAAAATCACTCTTTTTGTCATATCTCGGGCATTCGGAACCCGATTCAGGCAAGGTAAGAGTCTAAGTTGGGGTTTTGGCACGCTTTGGACGCGATGCTGATGTCGAATTTGCGAAATTCTAATGACAAAATATTCTGCAATAGATTTCAGGTCTGAGACAGCATGTATTTGTATGCCTATGGCTTATGTGATGCTTCTACTGATGTCTATTGATACCGGATCACTTGTGGATGTTATGCCTCTTATATGAGACGCATCTATCCAAAATAGGGCAGCCACCTGTTACTTCAATTTTATGCTTACAGGTCTTGGCATTTGATGCCCGATTATGCCCGGTTGGTGTCTATACATATGGGAATGTATGCCTATGGATTTGAGCTTGGATTGAGCACTGATTTGCTCAGTTTACAGAGGTTATATGCTGCTAGAAACTTTAGGGCTGAAGCTATTTATGCTACAATTGGGTTATGCCTATTGGTCACGGGGTGCTCCCGGCTACTCGGTATGATGTCATGATGTATTTGGACTATGCCACATGTCTTGTTTATGCTCCGGAATGCTTTTGAGCTGAGATTAAAACTCGATTTGGGTTTGAATGTCACTTCTTTGCAGCTGGTGTTTCATCTATGACATGGTTTATGCCTAGGCTACCCAGTACACGGGTTATGATGTCTTGGTGAATGCTTTATGCTTTGGCTATGGATGGCAGTTTTTTGAGCTCGTCTCAATATTCATTTGATTATTCCCTTGAGCAGTTGGACATTGACTTGGATTTTTCCATTACGACTTGGCTTTTTCCATTACGACCTTGGATGCTATTGAGGCATTGTCTTGGTTACCTGTCTTTGGTACTTTGACTTGGTTTGCTTGAGCTGTTGAGCTCGTTTATTCACTTTTTGAGCCAATGGGAGCATCTTATATGCTTGACTAACATTGAGTAGGAGGTTTATGCTATTTGAGCATTTTTGCATATACTTGAGACTTTGGGATCTCTTACACTTACATGTTGCATGGTTCATGCATTGATATCTTGGAATTGCTTTTGACCTGAGCTTGGGCTCTGCACTCTTGTGAGCATACACCTACTGGTGTCAGGTATTGCCAGTGTTATGTATAGTTTACCCTATTGTCCAGGGGGTATGCCTACTCATCACTTACGGATGCTTTGGTGACATGTTTGGGTGTTTGCTCAGGGTCTTGATGACTGATTGGTACTAATTTATGCACGTTTATGGCTGGTCATGTCTTGGCTATCATTTATTGACTTGGTACAATGATTTGGTCAGCAATTGACTCTCACAATACCCTGTTGTCATTTATTACAGCAAGCATATAACTTCGGACTGACATGGAATTTTCATGCTAAAATATTCTAAAATGATGTACTTTCACTAGTACTTGGTGGACAGCAGCTTTGGTTACACTTTTCTCGCCATTTTCTCTCAATTTTGGTGATTTTTTGGTCATTTTCTATAGTAAACAGCAAGTCGTTTTGAACTGTCTACAGTCTTCCAGCCTGCATTATGGTGAGTTTGTCCGTCATGCTATTTTCAACATCACTAAGCTTGATGGTACGAATTACTCTTATTGGAAGAGCCAGATTTGGCAGGTGTTGGTGCAAAAATCGCAGATCAAACCATTGAGGTTGAGCGGGCATCCGCCTGCCATTATGCCAGATGAGGAATGGCTTAAGCTTGATGAGTTATGCAAGTCCACTATTGTATTATCTCTCACAGAACAGGTTCATTACAATGTATTTGAGAAAGAACAGAGTGCATGGCAGTTGTGGGATAAAATCAAGAATCGCTATGACAAGTCCAACGAGTCAGATGTATTGGCTGAAGCAGCTTATGGATCTGCACATGAAGGAGAATTTGACTATGTCTGCTCACTTGAGCCAGTTCCATGCTATACTTAAGAACTTGACTTCGCAGGACATCACTTTTGTAGAGGATGTCACTCCTTTTTTCTTGCTTGGTACTCTTAATGAGTCATGGGATGTATTCCGTGCTGCATTATGTGCCTCTACTGCTACCTTGAAATTATCTGATGTTGAGAGTGCTCTTCTGTAGGAAGAGGTTAACCGTAAGAATTTGGATGCCTCTCGTGTATCTCATGCTATGATAGTTAGAGGCAAGAATGATGGATATGGAAAGCATGGCAGTGGCAGTGGCCATGGATGGGATTCTCAGAAATCTCGGTCCAAGTCTCGTGGGAAGTCACGAAGCAAATCCCATGGCAGGAATGCAGATGTTACTTGTTACCATTGTGGGAAAAAGGGCCATATTAGGCCACAATGCCATGAACTGTGCAATGAAAGGCGCAAAGATAAGGGGAAAGACAAAGTGCAGGATAAGTCTTCTGATTGCAGTATAGTGCCTGCAAAGTCCAATGTTAAAATTGAAGAGATCAATGTTATGCATCTTGAGGATGTTAATGATGATTATATCCTTTCAGATTCTTCTAGTGCTTCACAGATACACTCTATGTATGCACAGTGTTGCCTCTTGGACTCATGTGCATCCTTTCATGTGACACCTTGCCGAGAGTGGTTTCATTCATACCATAATGTTTCGGGTTCTGTGCGCTTGGGTGATGACAGCTCTCTTGATATTGTGGGCATTGGTGATGTTAGGCTACAGTTTTCTTTTGGCAGCAGTTTTGTTATGCAAGATGTACGTCATGTACCTGCTTTGACATGCAGTCTCATGTCAGTTTGGACAGCTTGATGACACAGGTTATCATGTATCTTTTGGATACTCTACATGGAAGATCACTCGTGGCAGACTTGTGATTGTGAGAGGTGCCAAGGCTAGCAGCATCTATCCCTTGATTGTATCCACTTCTTCCCTTGATCATGTTTTGTCTGTGGGTTCTATCCCACATGTATCTCTTTGGCATGCCCATTTGGGCAATATGTCTTTGAAGGGAATGAAAATGCTTTTTGGTTTGCAGTACTTACCGCCCCTTGATTATACATGTTTTGATTCATGTGAGCATTGTCTTTATGGCAAGCAGACTAGGTCTACGTATAAGAAGTCTGGTAGGCCACGCATGAGTGAGCCCTTGGTATTGGTACATTCGGATGTCTGTGGGCCCATGCCTTGTGAGTCTATGGGTGGTGCCAAGTATTTTTTACTTTCATAGATGATTTTTCACGAAAATTTTGGGCTTGTCCCATTAAGCTGAAATCCGATGTCTTGGATGCGTTTCAGAGATGGCTTGCATTGGTTGAGGATGAGTCTGGGTATAGGCTAAAATGCCTAAGGACAAATAATGGGGGTGAGTATGTCTCACATACTTTTGAGCAGTTATGTGATAAGAGGGGTATTAAGCATCATTTGACTGCCCCCTACACCCCCCCCCAGAATGGTATGGCTGAGCGGATGAATAGAACCATCCAGGAGCATGTATGCAGTATGCTAAGCCATGCAGGCCTACCATAGAGCTTTTGGGCTGAGTTAGTTAGTATAGCTGTGCATGTCATAAACAAATCACCCTCTAGTGGTTTGGATTTTCAGGTTGCAGAGGAGGTATGGACTAGAAAACCTCCCTCTTATGCGTATCTCCATGTCCTTGGATGTGAAGCATTTTGCCATGTGCCCAAGGACAAGAGAAGCTAGATCCTAAGAGTGTCAAATGCATTTTCCTTGGTTATGGGGATGCAGGCAAGATGGGTTACTATCTCTGGGATCCACAGGTGCGGAAATTCATCTACAGTCATGATGTAGTCTTCCATGAAGACAAGATGCATAGGTAGTCTGAGCGAGTTGTTGAGATTCGCAGGGTCATATTTCAAGAGGAGTCAAGGGCTCCCGCATAGCCAGTTGGACAGCCTACAGCTTCAGCAAATGCTCATGGTCAGGGTGTTGGACAGGAAGCTAGGCAGGTAGCAGAGCCTACCGTGAAACGATCTACTAGAGACAGACATCCACGTGATAAATTTCAGCCCTTGATGCATTATTTCTTGGTTACAGATGCAGGAGAGCCTTTCACCTATGATGAGGCTATACGCAGGGGGTGACAGTCACTCCTGGGAGAGAGCTATGCAGTCTTAGATAGACTCCTTGCATAAGAATGAGACTTGGGATTTGGTTTCCTTGCTTGAGGACAAGAAGGCTTTGCCATGCAAGTGGGTGTACAAGCTGAAAAGTACCCCTAGATACCCCAAGCCAGCATACAAGGCTAGAAAGCAAAGGGTTTTAAGCAGGAGCATGGTGTGAACTTTGATGAGGTCTTTTCTCCAGTGGTTAAGATGACCACCCTGCGCTTAGTCTTGGCTTTGGTTGCTTAGCTTGACTTGGATTTATGCCACATGGATGTCAAGACGGCTTTCTTACATGGAGACTTGCATGATGAGATTTATATGGAGTAGCCTAAGGGCTTTACAGAACCTAGCAAGGAGCACCTAGTGTGCAAATTGAAGAAAAGCCTTTATGGCTTGAAGCAGGCACCTAGGGAGTGGTATCATAAGTTTGATGCCTTTATGCAATCACAGGGCTACAGCAGGAGTGCTATGGATCCGTGTCTTTACACCAAGAAGGCCCGTGATGGTTCTTTATTGATTTTGGTACTCTATGTGGATGATATGCTGATAGTAGGGAAAGCTCAAGATGAGCTAGATACTCTTAATGCTCAGCTCAAGAAGAGCTTTGAGATGAAAGATCTGGGGCATGCCTCTCACATACTTGGTATGCGTATTAGACATGACAGGCATCAAGGACTCCTCTACTTGTCACAAAGGGAGTAGATTCATAAAGTCCTTGAGCGCTTTCGCATACAGGACGTAAAGCCTATTGGCTGTCCATTGTCTTCTGATGTGAAGGTATCATAGGCTAATTGTCCATAGATAGATGAGCAAAGGGCTGAGATGGCCAAGATTCCCTATGCATCCGCAGTGGGCAATCTTATGTATGCCATGATCGCCATTCGTCCAAATATTGCCTTTGCAGTTGGTGTTGTGGCACGCTATATGGCTGCACCTGGCAAGAAGCATTGGGATGCCGTGAAGGGTATCATGAAGTACCCAAAGGGCACTGTAGATATGTGCATATGCTATGGTAGCCAGGATACAGGAGTCATGGGGTACACTGACTCTGATTATGCAGGACATGCAAATAATAGGAAGTCCACTTCCGGCTATGTATTCACCTATGCTGGAGGTGTTGTTTCTTGGATGTCCAGGGTGTAGAAATGCACGGCCCTTTCTACTACAGAGGCCGAGTATGTTGCAGCCACCACTGAGGCTTGCAAGGAGGCCATGGTTGGGTCATTTGGTTGCTGACCTTGGTATTGATGCTACCCCTACACTGCATTCGGATTCTACGAGTGCTATTCAGTTAGCCAAGAATCCAATCTTCCATGCGAAGACGAAACACATTGAGGTCAGGTATCACTTTATACGTGGGGTCATTGAGGACAAGTCTGTTGATCTTGTCAAGATCTCGACTGACCAGAATCGTGCAGATCTGCTCACGAAAAGCCTCTCTACAGAGCGCTTTGCCTTCCTCAAAAAATTGATGGGCATGGGATGAGATGCCATCTTTCTTCATCCTATTGTACATGTGTACATGTTGTACTGTCTTTTTTTTCTTTTTCTTTTCACTTCTCACTAGGGAAAATTCGCCTTTAAGTGGGAGGTTTTTGGGGGTGTTGTCGAGGGTAAAGGCACCTCCGCCTAGCCGCCCGTGGCCCGTGTATTACTACACTGACAGTCACCGCCACTGCACAGTGCAGGTGGTGATGAGCGCCTCACCGTCACTTTATTCTTTATTCTTTAAGTGACAGTTTGAATAAAGGAAGGCCCGATCACACATTGTGACTGTTGGAGTTCCCATTTCTTGTCTCTCTCTTTCTTTCTCTTGCTCTCCTGCCACCATAGCTCTTGAGTGCAAGCTTCAATCCTTCTCTCCTTTCAAAATGGAGAGCTTGTTCTGAGTGAGAACTACCTATAGAATCTATTGCCTCCAACACAAAATTTTTAGGGGTTGCAAGCTGTCGTGGAGCATGAAGGTGGAGCAAACAAGGTCAATGTGTCTCCAAGATGGGATCATGAAGGGCATGTGCACTACATGATTAGTAGCACACTATCAACCACCTACTCCATCATGCAGTCAAGCAATTGTGTGTATGTATGTGATAGTATTGAGTCAATAAAAGGTGGTACTTGTAGCAAGTCAACTCCATTGTATCTTGGTATACCCTCAAATGATAGCAAGGATGTTGACCAAGTGATAATGTATCTTGGTATACTCTCAAATGATAGCAAGGATGTTGACCAAGTGATAATGTCAAAAGCTGAATACAATGATAGAGGTGTGCACACAGGGATGCATGACACAAATATTGAGGAAGAGTTGCATGTGGGTAGCCAAAGCAAGGATGTGTCTTCATATGATAACTCCATTGTGGCCTTCATTGAGGAGAAAGCTAGACCAGGTAGATTGAAAAAATTACTAGCACTTTGCAGATCTCCGCAAAAGGTGGATGAGCTCCCAAGTGAGTATAATAGCATCCATGCTATCTAGTTAGCAGGTGAAGGTGGAAAACAAAAGATATCACTCTATGATGCATGTGTTAGTAATGTTTTGAATGCATATATCCAATGTGCAAATAGGTTGAGCTAGATCTGGGTCTTCATTGGACTCTTTGATGGCTAATGCTAGCAAAAGGAAATCCCCATATCCTGCCTCTGTTGCATGTGCATTGCAAGGTGTTGTAGCTGGTAGTCCTTTGTATGAGGAGCCCACAATGCAAGGTGATAGGGAGACTGTGCATAGAAAAAAGAAGGGAAGTGGAGCAGCTGCAAGTTCCCACAAGCCAGGATACATGATTGAGTCAAGGCAATAGAAAAATAGGGGTAGACCACAAAGTATACAGTTTGATGATGGTGAGTTGGAAGAGATATATATTCAGGATGCTAAGGAGAATAAAGAGATACCAGTCAAGCCCTTGGAAGTGGAGTAAATGTGCCAAATGCAAGAACATCGACTTATGTAGAAGAGGTAGAAGTGGCACAGGAGGAGTGGGCTTTACGAAGGATGACACCTAACTATGTGAGAAAATGTTTTGGTATGGAGGGTAGAGTTGTAGCAACAATTTACAAAGTTGGCAAGTGTGGCTAGTCACACCATGCTTTTGGTCCAAGAGAGCCGATAAGGACAAGACCATTGTACAATGAATATGTTTTTGCAATCATGATGTCACGCATACAAACGTTGTGCAAAACCAAGTGATAGTATCACCAATAGTTCCTTTGTTGTGGCTAGTTAATATAGGGACAAATATATCAAAGGAAGAGTGTAGCAATCTAAAACATGCTAGTTTCAAGTTTGCCTACTTTGCAACACCATTAAAGAATGAGAAGAGAAAACCTCCTACTTCTGCAGAGGGTGGTTCAAGTGGGAGGAGACACAAGTGGAGGCATGGAATTTCCAAAGATGCACAAAAGAGAATAAAGGTAGATGCTTGCATGGTTGCAACCTTCTTGGAGGAGATAGTGAAACTTGTTGGGGATAAAGGCGCATCTGCCTAGTTGCCCGTGTATTACTACACTTTACTACACTTATAGTACCTTCCGCTACACACTGCAGGTGGCGAGCGCCCGTCACAGTTACTTATTCTTTATTCTTTTAGTGACAATTTGAATAAAGGAAGGCCTAACCACACATTGTGGTTTTTGGAGTCCCACTTTGAGTTTCACTCTCCCTCTTACTCTTGCTCTCCATCCGCCATAGCTCTCACTGCCAAGCTTCTTCCTCCTGGGTTCCACTTCCCTTTCAACTGGTATTAGAACAAAGGCATTGGAGCTTTCCCGGCATTCTCTTCAGCCCAGACTTAAAGAGCTTCAACCCAAGCTTCGATGGCAGCCATGGCACTTTCATTTGCAGGTATGTTTTGATCTCCTGCCTCCTCCTCAATCTTCCGACCTTCCATTGGCACCTTGTAGGGCAGCATCAATGCCCCCTTAACATTGCCAAGTGCTCTAGAGCACTGCTGAAGACCCCCTAGCCCCCAAGAGCAGCCAGCACAAAATACGGTGCATTTTTAGGGGGACTGGGCTGATCTTCTCCTGGCATTTCTAGCTCCTTCCCCAACTTCCCGGCACTATTGGCAACCTTCTCGATCATCATTGGACTCCCCGGCATTAGTTCTTGGCTCCCAAAAATCGATTCGAGTGCTTCCACCTTCAGCCATTGTTGTATACATAATCCCAGGACTGTCAAAACAAGGCAGCACTTGACATTTACTGTTTGATGCTTCTTGGCATTGCCCATTTGATGCCTATTGATGCCCGGTGATGCTTGGATGTTATGGGATGCTATGACTATGCTTTGGGACGGATTTGGAGCACATTTGGGCAATGATTGAGCTTCATTTGACAATCAATATATTGTTGTAATATAGTGGGCTAAAGCTCATTTACTTGGTGTATGCATTGGTTCTTAGATCCTGGCACGGGGGATTCACTAGTAATAATAAGGAGACGTCACCTGCATGCAAGAAATATATGAAAATACCCCTTATCTACCCCCTATTTATGGGAACTTACCTTATAAAATGTACCTTCCTTCCCTTAAGTAACCCCCCTCCCTTACACTCACGTGGTACCATACGGTAAACCCTAGTGGACCCCCCAGGGATCCGAGGTGCTTATCGGAGATTTGAATGATCATACCGATGTATTTGGATATTGTCAAATGCTTCCTCTTGGTTCCCAAATGCTTTTGAGCTTGGATTAGGCTCTGTCTTGGTTGTCATTCATTGACATTTGGCTTCAGTTGGCATGCTTTGGACCAGTTTATGCCTATTGTCACTACTTGACATTTAGACTTCTTGTATTTATGCTTTGGTCAGATATGGATGCCACTTGGTTTGCCCATGCTTGATAGTCACTTGGAGCTTTGTCTTCAAATGTATTTGAGCATTTTGGACCTATTGGGCATTACATTTGGTTGTCAGTTACATGCTATTTGAATGCTTTCAAGCTTATGCTTTACGGGTCTGAGATAGCTTGGGATTTATACTCTGGATGTACCCTACTAGGATTTGGCATGTCTAATGCTATGTACTCAATGTATTAGAGCATTGCTTGCTCTATTTGCATCTAACTTTACTTCCAATGGGAGCCTCTTGGTATATTCGGATGTACACAGAGTCTTACATACACTTGAGCTTGAGCTTGTGGAAGTTACATGCATTTGCTCTCTTGAGAGCTTTATGTCTACAGTTAATCTGTAGTGGGCTGATTTGATACACCTATTGGGGCAAGCACCTATCTCTGTCATAGGTTTGTCAGTTTTGTATGCATCTTGGATGGTTATGCATTGAGCTTCTTGCTCTATTAGTTGTGCTTGTGCTTGGTCTCTTCTCTTACCCCGAGACCCATTACATGCATGATTTCTAGACCTATGAGATGTCTCTTGCCTGACAGGTTATTGGTTTGATAGTTCTTAGTATCTTCTTGCCCCTTGACACTCACCGTTGGATGTATCTTGCTACCTGGCAGCTGTAGTGATATATGTCTCAGTGATTGCTTCACTTTGGGATAGTTTTACATACTGATGTCATTTATTCCAGCAAGCTGAAATATGCAGATTTCAAGCACTTCTATGAGGGTAATGCTTACTGTTTGATGTTATCTTGGTCATATTTGGTGGACAGGTGGTTCTCTTGGTGATATCCACTCTTTTAGCCAATTCTAGCAGTGGTTTTAGTGCTTTTTTGCTAATTACAGCAACCTGCAATTTTGCTTTTTTGCTTTGATTTGGGATAGTATGGCTAGTCTTCTGAAAGACACAGCTCTCTTTAACATTGCTAAGTTGGATGGTACCAACTATGGGTATTGGAAGTCCCAAATATGGTAGGTTTTGGTGTAGAAGTTGCATATTAAACCCTTGTGTTTCAAGGGTGTTAAACCCGAGGATATGAATTATGATGTTTGGATGGAATTTGATTAGCTATGCAAGTCTACCATTATCTTGTCACTCTCAGAAGAGGTCCATCATAATGTTGTTGAAGATGAGAATCAGAGTGCATGGGGTTTATGGGAGAAGATTCAGGAGCTCTATGCACAGCAGAGTCCTGCGTCACAGATGTATTGGTTGAAGCAGTTAATGGACCTTCGAAAGAAGGAGGGGACATCCCTATCATCTCATTTCAGTCAGTTTCATGCTATCATGAAGAATCTATTGTCACAGGGTATTGAGTTCAAAGACAACTTGCACCCGTTGTTTCTACTTGGCACCTTGCTTGAATCATGGGATGTCTTCTGTACTGCCATATGCATGAACAAGCTTGATGGGATAAAAATCAAAGATGTTGAGAGTGCTTTATTGATTGAGGAAATCAACAAGAGAAACAATTATGCTTCCCGCTCTTCACATGCATTGACCATTAGAGGTGGCTGACATGGCAAGCATGATAATGATTATAAGGGCAGAGACTCTCAAAAGTCCAGGTCCAAGTCACATGGTCACAATAAGTCCCATGGACGAAAGTCTAATCTTACCTGACATTATTGTGGGAAAGCAAGACATATTAGGCCGCAGTGCCATAAGATGCACGATGATAAGTGCAAGGAAAAGGGAAAAGAGAAAGTGTAGGAAAAGTCTCTGAGCCCAGTATTATACCTGTAAAGTCCAGTGTAAAGATAGAAGAAATTAATGTCATGTAGGCCATTGATTCAGATGAAGATTACATACTTGCAACTTCTTCATGCGATGCCTTGCAGGCTTCTGATATACATTCTATGTATGCATAGTGCTGGCTTTTGGATTCGGGTACGTCATTTCATGTGAGACCCTGTAGAGATTGGTTTCATACCTATTGTACCATCTCTAGTTCTGTGCATCTTGATGATGACAGGTCTCTTAACATTGTGGGCATTGGAGATATTAGGCTGTAGTTTCTTTCTAGCAGTTCTTTTGTTTTGCATGATGTACACCATGTACCTGATTTACTCGTAGCCTTATGTCAACTAGACAGCTTGATGATGCAGGGTATTTTGTGTCTTTTGGAGACTATGCATGGAAGATTACTCATGGCATGCTTGTGCTTGCAATAGGTGCCAAGTCTAGCATCCTCTATCCCTTACTTGTATCTGGAGCTACCTTGGATCATGTTTTGTCTGTGGGTCCCATGTATCCCTCTGGCATGCTCGTTTTGGGCATATGTCCCTTAAAGAAATGAAAATGCTCTGTGCTTTGCAGTATCTTCCACCTTTTGACTCTTTGCATTTTGATTATTGTGATCATTGTTTGTATGGCAGGTAGACTAGAAATATGCATAAAAAGTCTGGTAAGAAATGCATGGGTGAGCCCTCGGATCTTGTGCACTCAAATATATGTGGGCCCATTCCCTATCAATCACTTGGTGGGGCAAATTACTTTGTTACTTTCATAGATTATTACTAACGTAAGGTTTGGGGTTATCCCATAAAGAGAAAATCCGATGTCTTAGACACATTTCAACATTGGCTTGCATTAACAGAGAACAGTCTGGGAAAAGGCTAAAATGCTTAAGGTCAGATAATGGGGGTGAGTATGTATCACATGCTTTTGAGCAGTTTTGTGATGAGTGGGGTATTAAGCGTCAGTTGACTGCCCCTTACACTCCACCCTAGAATCATATGGTTGAATGCATGAATAGGACCATTCAGGAAAGGGTCCATAGCATGCTTAGCCAGGCTTGCTTACTGCAGCACTTTTGGGCTGAGGTAGTTACTACTGCAGTGTATCTCATTAACAGGTCGCCTAGCAGTGGCATTGACTTTCAGGTTGTAGAGGAGGTCTAGGCAGGAAAGTCCCCCCTCTTATTATCATTTGTGTGTCTTTGGATGTGAGGCATTCTGCCATGTGCCCAAGGAAAAATGCAATAAGCTAGATCCTAAAAGTGTCAAATGCATTTTCATTGGCTATGGAGATGCAGGAGAGATGGGTTACCATCTATGGGATCCACAGGCTCGGAAAGTGATCCATAGCCATGATGTCATCTTTCATGAGGACAAAATGCATATGCAGCCTGACAAAGTGGTTGAGATACATAGAGTTATCTTTTAGGAGGAGCCACATGCTCCTCCACGGCTAGCTAGGGAGCATGCAACATCACATAATGCTCATGGCCCAGATGTTAGACATGATGATGTTAGACAAGATGTCAATCAGGTAGCAGAGCCTGGGTTGAGGTGTTCTACTAGAGATAGACGACCTCCTGACCGTTTTGCGCCCTCTATGGATTATGTACTGGTTATAGATGCAAGAGAGCCTCTCACTTATGATGAGGCTATGCACAGGGGTGATTGTCACTCTTGGGAGAGGGCTATGCATTCTAAGCTTGACTCATTGCATAAAGGATTTGGTTTCCTTGCATCAAGGTAAGAAGGCTTTGCCATGCAAGTGGGTGTACAAGCTGAAAAGTACACCTAGACACCCCAAGCCAGCATACAAGGCTTGATTGGTTGCTAAGGAAGCAAGAGCATGGTTTTGACTTTGATGAAGTCTTTTCTCCTATGGTCAAGATGACCACCCTATGCTTAGTCTTGGCCTTGGTTGCATAGTTTGACCTGGACTTGTACCAGATGGATGTCAAGATGGCTTTTTTACATGGGGACTTGCATGATGAGATTTACATGGGGCAGCCTAAGGGCTTTGCCGACCTTGATAGGGAACACCTAGTGTGCAAGCTAAAGAAGAGTCTATATGGCTTGAAGCAGGCACCTAGGGAATGGTACCATAATTTTGATGCATTCATGCAGTCACAGGGCTATAACCGTAGTGCTATGGACCCGTGCTTGTACATGAAGAAAGCCCGTGACGGTTCTTTACTGATTTTGGTACTCTGTGTGGATGACATGATTTTAGCAGGAACAACTCATGAGAAGCTAGATGCTCTTAAGGTTCATCTCAAGAAGAGCTTTGAGATGAAAGATCTGGGACAAGCCTCTCATATACTTGGTATGCACATTATGCACAATAGATCTCAGGGACTACTCTATGTATCACTGAGTGAGTACATTCATAAAGTCCTGGAGCGCTTCCATATGCAGGATGTTAAGCCTATTGGATGTCCATTACCTTCTCATGTGAAGGTTTCACAAGTCGATTGTCCACAGAAAGATGAGCAAAGAGCCGAGATGGCCAAGATTCCCTATGCATGAGCTATGGGCAGTCTTATGTATGTCATGATAGCCACCTGTCCAGATATTGCTTTTGCAGTTGGGATTGTAGAATGTTACATGGCTACACCTGGCAAGAACATTGGGATGTCATGAAGGGTATCATGAGGTACCTAAAGGGCACAATAGATATGTATCTTTGCTATGGCAGCCAAGATACAAGAGTCGTGGAGTACACTAACTTTGATTGCACATAGTAGGAAGTTCACTTCTGACTATGTGTTCACTTATACTGGAGGGCATGCCTCTTGGATATCCAGGGTGCAGAAGTGTATAGCCCTTTCTACAACAGAGGCCGAGTATATTGGAGCCACATAGGCTTGCAAGGAGGCTATCTGGTTAGGCCGTTTGATTGCAAACCTTGGTATGATAGATGCTATGCCTACACTACATTCGGATTCTATGAGTGCCATTCAGTTGGCTAAGAATCCACGGTCTTCCATGCGAAGACGAAACATATTGAGATGAGGTATCGCTTCATTCGTGAGGTCATTGAGGACAGGTCTATTGACCTCGTCAAGATTTTGACTGAGCAGAATCTTGTAGACTTGCTCACAAAACGCCTCACTACAGAGCACTTTGCCTTCCTTAGGAGATTTATGGGCGTTGGATGAGATGACATCTTTTTCCTCATCCTGTTGTACATGTGTACATGTTGTACTATCTTTTCTTTTTCTCTCTCACTGGGGCAGATTCACCTTTAAGTGGGAGGTTATTGGGGGTAAAGGCGCCTCCGCCTAGCCGCCTGTATATTACTACACTAACAGTACCCGCCACTGCACACTGCAAGTGGTGGACACTTGTCACAGTCACTTATTCTTTATTCTTTTAATGACAGTTTGAATAAAGGAAGGCCCGGCCACACATTGTGGTTGTTGGAGTCCCCACTTTGAGTTTCACTCTCTCTCTTGCTCTTGCTCTCCATCCGCCATAGCTCTCACCACCAAGCTTCTTCTTCCTAGGTTCCACTTCCCTTTCAAAACTTGAGAGGCAACATTCATCATTTCGAGTCTTGACAAAGAGTTGTTATGATGTGCACATCAAAGAAGAGCCTAGGTGCACTTGTCCTAATTTTCAAAGAAGAGAATCTACCCAAAATGCATTTCTTGCCTGCAAACATATGTATTATGTGTACATGCACATACTTGGCCTTCGACCCAAGGAGCACATGGTTATACATCAGCCTGCACTAACTCCCACTGACATTGCCTTTGTGTTAGGAAAATCATGTAAGATATGCCCTATCATGTGGAAAGCCTAGAAATAAGCATAACTCGCTCACTGTTTTGGCCCACTTGTCATCATGCTCACATCAATAGGGTGTGGCATGTCCTTTTTTATTGCAAGAAGATTGCGGTGTAGCAATCTTGGAAAAATTCTAGTTATTGTACTCTCTTTGGGACATATAGAAGCTCACCATTGCTCATTGAAGAAAGGTTGCCCATACTCTTACTAGATATTGCACTCTTTTTGGGTGATGCAAAAGTTTTGGGTGTAGCAATCTTGGAAAATTTCTAGAATTTTGTATCGTAGCTTCCTCAATTCTAGATAGTATACGTCTTGTTGCAAGCTTGAAAAATCAATTTCAATTACAAAAGCATGAAATCAAAAGCTCGCAAAAATAACACACTCTTGTTTGTTCATGTTAAAATGAAAGAAAGACAAAAAAATGCACATCCTACAACCAATGGTCAACACAACTAGACTCAACTAAGTGGTACTTTCTCTAAGGACTACCATTTCTTGGAAGAATTTCCATTTCTTGGAGTAGACACCAAGGACTACCATTTCTTGGAAGAATTGCCAAAAGCACTATCGAGCAATGAAGACATAACTAGAACATATCGCTGGGAAAGACTTTAAAGACCACATATGCAAGATCATGCTCTATATATAAGTCTATCTCCATTGGCATTCTCTCAACTATTCTCTCTTTTTAAGAATAAGGCACAATACCAATGAGAAGAAGAGCTTCTATTAATGGAAAAATCTCCTTCATCAACCAAGCCATAATTTTAGTAACATCCCACTTTGATTCCCATGAATCACTCCATCCTAACTTCTTCAACATCAATGGTGTTATCCCTCCTTAAGAGCCTCCTTAAGTCTCTTAATCTTATTGTATTCTTCTCACAGCGATTGGAAATTTCTTCTATGATGTATTGAAAAATAAAAGAAGAAAAAAGTATGCACACACAAACATAGCACTGCACCTAAGGGTCCTTAAGTTAGGTATGCTTGGTGGCCTTAGTTAGCTAGCTCCATCCCTAATCCCCTAGCCCTATTTTCTAGTCACCTATACAAACTTAGGGCTCATAAAGGGCAAGACACGCCTAGGGAACCTTGGCTAGACTTGTCTCCTTGCTTCATTCACATAAGTTCTTTGAATATTTTCCAATCTCTCATGGTTATGGCAACATTACAAGAAGCACGATAACGAACATGTCATCCAAACGTCACTCAATGTTGCACTCCTATTGAGCATTGTAGTCTATATTCATTAAAAATAACCTCTGTCATCATTTCCATAAATGTGAGTCCCACTGGCTGCATGGTACTTTGAGGATTTTCTCATGATGCCCCATAGACGCCTCTATCCCTCAATAGCAACAATGATAATGCCTCCCATCACCTGCCCATCAAAAACAAGTGCCTTTCTTCATTGACAATTGACAAATTGAAGTCATCATGCTGCCTTCTAACTATGTAATAGCCTCCAGCATGTGCACTCACATAATAATCACACCATAACCTATACATCGATTGGGTCCTCAAGTATGGGACAACACTTTGGCTTTTGTCTCAAGTTTGATCCCTCTCTCAATCCATATATATGTCTTGCACATGCAATCCAACCAGCACTCCCCTAGGGAAAGAGCATGAGAGATTTACCATTGTAGGTATAAGAGAATATAGTGGCTTGTAACTTCTACCTTGATCCAACATCATTTGTGGTGCCTAGCTTTAACTAGACATGAATTCCAAATGGCCTCTGACTAGGAGATCCTAATTCCATGACCTGCATTCAATCTACATTATTACTTTCTACTTGGCATCCAAAGCACAAAACAACTCCAATTTCCACAAAGATCTTCCAACAACTTCAACATCCAAATAAAGCTCCAATGATAACCACCACTCTCCTCATAATGAGTGCCCAATTGTCTCCAACATTCTTTGTCTTTGATGCAAGCTAAAGAATGCTGCCTCCGACAAAGAGTGCCATGGGACTAACACTTGAGTAGGAGGGGGGTAATGCAAATCATAGGATGGAAGGCAACAAGACAGCAAATCAAATCAACAAAGATGTACAAAGGTGGAAAAAGTAAAGAGAAGTGCAAATCAAGCAAAGGGTGTAAGGCATATAATTTGCAATCAAAGCATACAATCATGCAATTAATTGTAATATTATTTTGAAAGTCAACCATAGCACCCATGCAGGTTGTAATATTTCTACCAGATAGGGCATGGGCATGGGCACTAGCTTTCATTCACTCTCATGAGATGCTTGGTTTAATCTAATATGTATGCATAAACTATGAAAGGTTGACCAAATAAGAGAGATGGGCATCTAACTTAAGTGAAAGCCCAAACTCCAAACCCCATGTGTAAAAGTTGGAGAGTGAATGGATAGGCTCGTTCTTATGGTGTGAAAACTTGAGAGCATGCTTCTTCTTCTTGCTTCTATTCTATCTACTTGTGCTCCATCTTGAGAGTGAGGGAGAATGAGGGACTTAAGAGGTAAAGCTCCTTCTTTACACATGCTCTTCTCTTCTTCTCTATCTTGGGTGAGAGGCAGATTGAAGGAGAGATTGGGTAGTCTTTTTTCTTCTTTACATTTCCTCTCATGGATTGGGTACTTAGGGATCAGATCAAGAGTTATGGAGTAGAGATTGTGGATTGAGCACCATCACACGGAAAGTGGAGCCACCATCAAACCTTTTCTTCATGGCATTGAGGAGAAGGTAAGGTGCTGAGTTTATTACACCATCATTAGTTTTTTCATTCTTTCTTTCATGTGATTTGGGAGAAGAATGGATGGATTGATGTGTTCAAAGGATGTATAGTCTATGTATGGCTATGTGAGAGGTAGCCTTTGCCAAATCAAATCAAGTGATTGAAAAAATAAGCATTCCGTCATGTTCAACACTCGAGCTTGTGAAAGCTCTAACACTAGCTATTGTTGAAAAAGCTGAGAAATGGGTGAAAGCAATACAAGATGAATTACACATAGAATATGCCAATGAGATGATCAATCTCCCCAACCCATCTCACGTGCTAAATGCATCCCTTCAAGAAAGGACACAACAACCGAATGAGACCAAAATTGAGCCATCAATTGGTACACAACCCATGGAACATGAGGTTTCTCTTATTCCCCGTGTAAGGCAATCGTATTACGCTTATGAAAATGTTGAATCTTTCATGATTGCAACAGTTGCATCAAGTCACCATTCCACTCAGAATTCTTCTTAAAGGTAGTGCGATGATTTGATGAGGATTAAAAGTATGGGTAGAAGGCACAAATCCTAGCCAATCCTACCATATTCCAAAATAAGGCCTTATTCCACATTCAACATTATGTGCTTTGTAGGTCAACACATTTTGGGAGGGAGCCAAGCAACATAAAATGCTTCACGTGGAAACCTTATAGCGCTTATCCTCAAACCTTCCATTTTAGTACCTCTTTTCATGATGGCCCCTGATTCATCACCCACCACATTTCAAGGCTATATCCAAACCCAACAAACATGCTTGTGTTGCATAAAATCCTTAGCCAATGGAGTTTGTGGTTTTGCAATCGATGAAATATAAATCTGACTATCTTCAAAGAATTGTTGAACAATCCCACATAGCGATGGACAATTTTGCACCCAAGTCCTATTTGACTTCCATAATAACCTCTTCATCTCACTAATGTAAGAGCAAGGCATAGATGCTGAAGAAATGAGTACCTTTGAGGACTACTTGCCAATTCAAGATGATAAAAGATTCCAATTTAGACACAATGGACTATGACACTGATGGGCCGCATCATTAAGTACATATGCTTGGACTCAAAACCCTCACAATCTAAGAGTCTGCTCATTGATGCTACGATTGCCAAAGTTATGTCTAAACTAGAATGGCTTATTTATCTCAAAGTTCTTGATTACCAACAAACTAGGCATCAAATGAATGCCTTTGAGGATACCCATCAATTTAGGATGATGAAAATTCCAATTTAGACACAATGGACTATGGCACTAATGGCCGCATCATTAAGTAAATATGCTTGGACTCAAAACCCTCACAATCTAAGAGTCTACTCATTGATGCTAAGATTGCCAAAGTCATGTCTAAATTGGAATGTCTTGATTATCTCAAAGTTCTTGATTACCAACAAACTAGGCATCAAATCAATGATTTATGTCCTAACCTAGAGATATTCTTAACAACCAACCAAGATAAGGCCCAAGAGGACACTACAACAAGCTTTGACTATGATACAAAAGGATATCATGATCTTGACCTAGAAATCCCCCAACCATCCCAATTTGTGAAACCCAAAACTAAACTTTCAATCCACCTAAGAAGAAAAAACTGGAAGCATGATATATGAAGTGTTGAGTCAAAATCTCGAGTCAGAAGGAACCACCTAATCTACCACCATGCTTCACAAAGTTTAAGAAAAGTGATTTGAAGGGAATAAGTTTTGAAGTGGAAGCACAGAGTGGAAGCAAGAGCTATGGTGGAAGGAGCAACAGTAAGAGACAGAGAGAGACAAGATGTGGGAACTCCAACCATCACAATGTGTGACGAGCCTTCTCTTGATTCAAATGTCACTAAAATAATAAAGATTAAAACACAAGTGGCTAGGCACAAGTGCCACCTACAATGTATAGGTGTGCGGGTAACTAATACACGATGCGGGTACTATCAATGTAACTAATGCATGGGCAGCTAAGCACATGCACCTTTACCCCCAACATGATTGAGTAATCGTCTTGCTTGGGTCTAAATGCAATAGCCCATCCAATGAATCCATTGATGAACAATCAAATATTAAATAGGTGATTATAGCCAAGCCAAGGGACTCCCCTAAGCCCTTATATATTGTTGAGGACCTCTATGAAGAGGATGAAGTACAACTTATAGTTTGTTAAAGGATGTATGGGACTACTCTGATCTTAAGAATGTACCACCACAAGTCCTTACACACATAAGTCCACTTAAGATTTATCCCAAGTCCATGAAGTAGAGACCCTACCCCATGAATCCTCGTTGTGCCCATCATGTCAGGCAAGAGATTGAGAAATTGCAAATAACATGATTCATCTATGAAATCGATCATGCTCATTGGGTATCGCCAATTGTTGTGGTACTCAAGAAGAATGAAAAAATCTAAGTATACACCTTGAGAGACCATTGTCCTCTTTCCTATATAGATCATATGATTGAGCGAGTGGCAAGGAAGGAAGCTTGAAGCTTCTTAGATGGATTTTTAGAGTATAACTAGGTACAAGTTCACCTAGACAACAAATCAAAAACTACCTTTGCCCACTAAGTGGGGAGTCTTTGCATATATTTTAATGCCATTTGGGCTAATTAATGCACATGAAACTTTCCAAATGCTCATGTGCACTATCTTTAAGGACATGCTCAGGAAGTGGCTCAAGGTGTTCATGATTGGGTGTCAAACTAGACTAATCGAACACAATGGAGTGCTAGAGTGCCAAAGTGCCAAGGGTCATGGAGTGCAACTATTTAGATCTATTAGTTCACAGTTTGGATATGTCTATTTGTATCACATTGATGTATTATTTTGATACGGATGTATCTCGTTGTATTCATGCTAAGTGCATTGATGTATTCTGAGAGCATTATGAGAGAGAGTACTACCTACTCCCATGTATTCTCTGATGGATTATATATTATGGAGATTTTTTCATTTTAGTATACTATCTATCATGTTTTTCTATTATGTGTACTATGAGTGATTTGCTATCTTCTTTGTTGGGTTTAGATATGGTATCTTTTGGGGTTTGATGTTTGTGTTCGTACGCATTACACTTGGCAACCATGATTATCCTTCTATGTGCGTGATCATGCATACGCACGTGCTTGCAAGGACCCCTCACAAGGCTCATTGATGCCTCCTATGACTCCTATGGTCAAGCGATGGTTGTGATAGGGGCATCAGTGTTGTCGGGTGACTAATTCAATGGCTCCTTCCTTATTTAGCAATGAAAAATTGAAGGACGTTACTCTATAGCGGTCTCTACTACTGTAATCCCACTCAGTTTCTCTAGTTTTTGATGCACCTGAATTTACTTTTGTTGCTCCAAAAGCTCCATTAAAGCTTGTCAACAAGTCGGTTGCCTCTTCTACTCCGCTTATGGTCTTCCCTATCCGACTACATGGTATTCCTGTTTCTACTTGGATGGCATCTTAGGCTCAACCCAATCATCTTTTTTTCATGACATTTTTTGGATCTTAATTGAAAGATCTAGGTGCTTTCATTTGGTAGTTTGAGATTATCAATGTAGCGAATTTCTTGCAATGGTGGATAATGCTCGTTAGGTGGCAGTGTCTAAATTGAACTTGTAGAAGAAGATGATAGCATGTATGGTACAAAAACATGGTTGCTCTACTTGGGCCCTAGCTCAAGTTTCCTTTGCACATTGGTTCTAGCAAGTTCTATCTAATGTCTAAAAGCTGGAACGGTTGCATCAGCTAGAGTAAAGAGATTCTATTGTGTAGGCTTATACTATTCAATTTAAGGTTCTGTTGGGGCATATTATAGAAGCCCATTGGCCAACATTGGGGAGATGCCTTATGCTATGTATGTTCATGGTTTGCATCGGGAGCTTCAAAAGGCTTGGCCATAGAAGATCTAGCTACCAATACTTTGGCATATTTTCATCAGCATGCTCTTAGGATCGCCATGGCCCTTGAGCAAGATCAAAAAAGGGAGAAGCAAAAATACCACTAAGTCTATTGCCAAAAAATCATGGTTCAAAGTCTAGTGATCAAATTCAAAGGTGGAGAGAGGAAAGGAGTAGAAGTGAAGACCTAGACTCTGAGGAGGAGGACGCTAAAAGCCCAAAAGGAAGGACAAGGGCTACAAATCCTCAAAGGGAACTTGCAAGGCTACAATCCAAACACTATGGTGTTCCAAATGTAACAATTTGAGTCATTTGGCAATCGACTATGGTTTATAGTGGCAGTAGTGTGGAATCTACAAGATAGCTACACATAATATAGATGTGTACTAGTACAATACAAGAAGTCTGATGTTTTGTGCCACGGGATGGCAAGGCACAAGAGCCTCGACACTATCTACATCCACAATTTCAGTTGTTGCTTGCACACACCTAGTAAGATTATATATCTTCTAGGTAGGGCTTGTGGAGGGCAAGGAAGACGTAAAGGAGGGTGACAAGAAAAAATTTTCCCTAGCTATAAGCAATGTTTATTTTGCATGCAAGAGGGACACTAGAGGGTAGAGTGTCCAAAAGCCCAAGTGTATGATGCTCAAAAGAAGCAAGGTTAGGATAAGGCTTCCATGTCTTTAGTGAATACTATGCAAATTGAGGAAATTTTTGAGCTAGAAGTCAATGTACTAGCTCAATCAAGTAAGAAGCTAAAAGCAACATCAAAAAGAGTAGTTGCTTGCACTCTTGCATGAGTTTAAAGATGTGATCACTTGGGATTACTCAAATATGAAGGGTTTGGATCATGTTTGTTTCCATTACCCTATTTAGAAAGTCTATTGAATGAGGCTATTGATCATGGAATATATTTCTTTCTAGATAGCTTATGTGGTTACAATCATGTCCAATTGGCATCAGAGGATCACCTTCATAAAAACCTGGGGAGTATTTGTATGCATAGTGATGTGGTTTGGCTTGAAAAACACTCCTACCTCCTTCTATTAGGATATACAAGAGATATTTGGCCTCTCTTTGATAGATTCCCTGAGGGTTTTCTTGGATGATTTCATGTGTTTGGCATAGTCTTACTCCATCCCTCCATCATCTTTGATTGTGTTTCGTAGTGCTATTGAGAGATTAGTCTTAGCCTGAATCCCATGAAAAGTGTGTTTGCAGTCAAAGGAGGGATGTTGTTGGGCCGCATCATTTCATGTGACCAAATCACTATGGATCCCTAAAAGATGGCCACAGTCATGCAAGCGGAAGTCCCAATATCCCTCTCTTGTTCTTTGATTCCTTGGTCAAGTTTGATGGCATGATCTATATGTGACGAACATCACTATTCCACTTAACAAATTAGCTCATGTTACCAAAATGGTTTTCAAATGGGATGAAGCTATGGATCTAACATTCTGAAACCTCCACTTGATGCTATCTAAAGCTCCCAATCTTATCCCTCCAAATTGGACCAAATCATTCTAAAAATGTGTTTCTAGATGCCTTGGATTGTGCCATTGGCAATGGGCACATGTAGGATGATGAAAAGGGTTGGATTTTCCCTATCTATTATGCCACTTAGCAAATGGAAAAGGTTGGGAATGATCTACTTTATGAAGAAATTTTGGCACTCTAGCACTTCGATGTTTGTAGCACTTCGGTCCGCACACCCAACATTCGCATATGACATATGCGTCCATTTTAATTTGGGAGGAGTACCTTGAGAAACTTTGACTTGTTTTTTGAGAGATGTCAATAGTTTCATTTGTCCTTGAATCCTCTAAAATGTCATTATCCTAGATTATGTTGTATCCAAAAATTTCATTCCCATCGACATGGCTAAGATCAAGGTTATTGTGAATCTCAACTCCACCAACCAAGCCAAAGTGGGTATAATGTTTTCTTGGCCATATTGGGTACTACCATCATTTGTGCTTAATTAGACAACAATTGCTTGACCACTTTATAAGCTATTAGTCACCTAAGCATGAACCAAGGAATGCTAAGCCTCCTATGAAGCATAAAAAAGGGCTCTAATGACTATACCTATTTTAAGAGCCCCGGACTAGAAAATCACATTCCATGTACACATTGATGCTTCCAAAATTCCAATTGAAGCCGTGTTATACCGATCTGATGAACATAACATGAAGTCTTTGGTGAGTTTTACTAGTCAACAACTTAATGAGACTAAAATGAATTATTCAACCATGAATCTTGAAAGCTTAGAAATGGTTTATGCTATAAAGAAAGTTTGCCATTATCTTCTTGATATGCCTTTCACTTTCTTTGTGGACTATCACTCCTTGCTTTATCTTGTGAACAAGACCTATGCTATTGGGTATCACTCGTTGGCTCCTCTTATTATTGGAATTTGGTTTTTCTATTGTTGTGTGTAAGGGAAAATAATACTTCATTGTAGATCACTTATCATAGGCGAAAAGGCCATAGAAGTTCATGAAGGCCTACCAAAATGACCAATTGAGAAAGCATGACTCACACACCTATTAATTAAAGCCCAACCATACTGATTGATCACTAGTTAATCATATAATCTAAGGTAGACTGGTCTTCTTAGGAGATACATCTGTGAGCATGAGATTGAGGTTGTGTTACAAGAGGCACATAGTCGCATTGCTAGAGAACACTTCAATGCAATTGCCCCCATAGCCAAAAAAGTGCTTCAATCATAGTTATGGTGGCCATGCTATTTAAAGATGCTACCTAATTTTTCAAGTATTGTGATGAATGCCAAGGAACAAATTTTCCTATAAAAAAGGATAAAACGTAATTCACAATAGTGATTGCCTACAACCCTTTGTGAAGTGGGGTATAGACTTCATGGGACCTATCAATCTAGCTCTTCAATATTCATAGGCTTGGTACATCATTGTGGCCATGGACTACATGACTAAATGGGCAGAGGCTAGAGCAACTTGAAAAAATTGTGCAAGAACCACTAGATTTTGTTGGGTTCACACTTTGGATGTCCCATCAAGATTGTCAATGATCAAGGGACCTATTTCATTAACAAAGTGATTCAACATCTCTTGTCTACGTTATTGGCCATCCATAGAAAGTCCAAGCCCTTACTATCCTCAGGCAAATGGCCATGTAGAGGCTATAAATAAAGTTCTTATTAATGTCTTGATAAAATCTTGTTAACATCACGTCATATACTTAGATTGGGACCACAAACTCATGGCAACTTTTTGTACCTATTGCATAGCTTATACAACCGCTATAGGCCAAACTCCATTTCGACTTACCTATATCATTGATGCCATCATGTCGGTATAATTTTATATCTATAGTGTATGCATCATTGTCCAAGAATGGTGGGAAGACACTAAGGCATTGCAACGTCATCTCATAGAGCTATAGCATTTAATAGAAACCCAATTATCAGCTACTCATGCCCTACTTACAAAGAAAGCTCAATGTAAGGACTACTTTGACAAGCATGTTAAACAAAGATTCTTTGATCAAGGGGATCTTGTTTTACTTTGTTCAATTAAAGGCCATAAGCAAGAATTGAAGATAAGAGGCCTCAAACCAGTCTGCATGTGTGTCATCAATGGGATAGGGAATGTTTATCTAGAAACTTTGGACAACCAAACCATTGGCCATTTCAATGGCAGTAGGATTTAGGATCAAGAAATATCATCCACTTGGGCATCCCTTGCATGAACCACCCACGCTGAATATAGAATATCTCTTGCTACAAATAGAACAAACTTTCTACAAGTAATTTGAGCAACAACACATTACCCTTCCTTACTACTTTCTAGACCTTCCCCCACTACCATCCATGTCACAATAGTGACTTTTAATAGTCGCAAAATGGATGACAAAATTGTTATCTTGGCTATATAACTTCATATTTTCCTCACTATAGCTAGATCCCTTACAATTGATGCAGTAATATATGAGGGCTTTGATTACGACATTCTTCCTTATTGCTATTGGAGCAACATAGGTGAACAATATTTGGAGCCACAGATGCAAAGTTGAACCCATATAGGGGACGCCCTTATGCATTGCCAGGCAAATGTAATTTGACGGTCACTATTGAAACTGAGAGCACCCCATTCTTCTTCTACATTCTCTTGAACGTTGAGGATATTGGCACTAAAATCCTCTTAGATCGAACATTTAAGTTTATCACCAACTACAATGTCAACTATGTTGATAAATGTATCCATCTCCAATTTGCAAACATTTGAGTGATAATGACCTTTTTCTCCAAGGAGGCACACTTTGCTCAAACCATCCATATCCCATAGCTTGCCCACCCCCCCATGACCACACCACTCATGACCCAACTCTTGATAGATCAAATCCACCAAAAATCCCATGTCAGTATACCATCACAATGACAGTGGAGGCCGAAAGCCTATCTGAATGTTTCTCAATATTGCACTCCTCCCTGGAGACCCAAGAGAAGGAAATCATGTCACCACATCCAATCATGCTACAATTCATGCATCACATGGTATTGGATCGCTAAAATCTTGCTAGAGGCACAAGGTTATTATGAGAGCTATTGCAAGCTTTGGCTGCCTAAACTATCCATGTATGCCCCTAGAGCAACAACTTTGACACCATCCACAACATCCTCTAGATTGGTCCCATCTACTGCATCACCTAGTCCAATTCAAGTAGAACCCTTGCGTAAAAAGATCCACTACCTTCAATAGAGAATATTCTTCCTAGCATACATATATATGTCCCATATAGAATAAGCCAGTATTGACCTCCTCTAGTAGCCAACATCAAGAGGCCACAATAATGTCAATCACTCTACCAAATGGCCAAGGACTTGTCGATACTCTTGCTAAAAAGTCAATCATAGATTGCTTTATGGAACTAGACTCAATGTTTTGCACATTTGCCAAACTTTTTGCACTCATAGACTTAGGATTAACCAACCCTAACATACTTTACTTGCATCTTATTGGTGTCCTACATGGGAAGGTCATGAATACCTCTTTCACAAAAGTCTTATAGTCATGAATCAGCTAGCACAGTATATCCCAAGTATTGATACACAATTCCTTGGCATATAAATATGGAAGCATGCTTTGAGATTTTATGAGAAAAAGTAATTGATGGATACTTTTGTGGCTAGAAAAACCAAGAATCAAGAACAAGCCCATCCTCATCAAGGATCCTCTTAATGAAGACAAGAATATATTCTCAATCTTACAATATGCAAACTTTGGCATTAAAGTGAGTATCTTGCTACTTGACATACAAAAGTAGATGGAGCAAATGGAAACCCAAATGAGGCAAATGGAATCCCTATAGGCTCAAGTTTCTAAGCTTACAAAGTGCTAATCTTCACAAGAGACCACCACTCATATGCAAAAAGAAAAGTAGTAGCAAGTCGAGTCCACCAAGAGCACTCACAACTATCTAGAGTGGCACGACAAAGTGGATGGACTAGAGGCCTTGAAAAATATGTGTGAGGAGCTTAAAAGAGGCAAAGTTGACACATTCAGAGAGAAGTAAGAGTTGGAAGAGAAGCTAGAAGAGACAGAGGAGGAGTTTAAGAACTTCATCATTCAGGCAAAGAAGTAGGCTTCGAAATTCTAGACAAAGTTAGAGCACTTTAAGGAAAGGCTAAGGAACTCAACAAGAAGAAAGCAATGCCAAGACAAGAATTTTAGAAGATGCTACAAAACATAAAGAACTCTCTACTAGAAGAATTCCAAAGGGCATTACAGGAAAAAGACAGTAACTTGAGGGAACTTCAAAAACAACTAAAGGAAAAGGAGAAATCCCTACGATATGAAATTGAAGAGATTAGCAAAAAGGATACATCACTCATAGAAGAGCTAGAAAAGCAACTAAAGGAGAAGGAAGCTATCCTACAGGAAACCATTACTAATCTTCAAGAAACAAGAAAAAACATAAAATAATACAGAATGGACAATGATACACTAAGCAAGCAAATAGTTGGATTGAATCATTGATTGATGTGAAATAGCCTTGAGCTTTCTCAAGAGAAGGCTAAATTGTAGCATAAGGAGAAAGAACGTGAACAGCAACTACAAGAGGAGGGAGAACAATGGAAGATCAAATTTGATGCCCTAATGAGTAGACAATAACTAACCAACTAGACCAAGCTATGAACTTAGTGGAAGGGGAAGCACAACATGAAGGGAGAGACCCGAGTGGAAGCATGAGCAAGAGAGATGTGAGCTATGGAAGATGGAGCAAGAGAGTAAGAGAGATAGAGATATAATATATGGAAGCTCCAATATTCAATGTGTGACTGGCCTTCCCTTATTCAATAGTCACTAAAAGAATTAAGAATAAAGTAGTGATGGGCACCTGCCACCTATAGTATATAAGTGTGTAGTCATGGTGTGTGAAGTAAGTATAAGGTGGCATAGGCATAGGTGCTTTTAACCCCAACAACCTCCCACTTAAATATGAAAGTGCATCTAGTGGAGAGAACAAGAAAAAAGTGACAAAGTACAAATGTACATAAAGTACAACAAGATGAGGACTCAATGAATAAGAGATGTCATCTCATTATATGCCCATCATTTTCCTAAGAAACGAAAAGTGTTCCACTAATTGACTTTTAGTGAGGTGATCTATAAGATTCTCCTTAGAAGTTAAATTCTTGACAAGTTCAATAGACTTGTCTTCTACCATCTCCCTAATGAAGTGATATCACACCTAAATGTGCCTTTCTTTGCATGGAAGATTAAATTTTTGGCCAACTAAATAGTATGCATAGAATGTGAATGTAGTGTAGGAGTAATGCTAATACCAAGGTCTACCACCAACAAATGGCCTAACATAGAGCCTCCTTATAAGCCTCAATGGTTATAACATACTTTGCATCAATAGTAGTCAAGTCATGTATTTTTGCACCCTAGAGATCCAAGAAGTAGCACCTCTAGCAAAAGTGAAGATATACCCAGAGGTGGACTTCCTACTATCTGCATGTCTAGCATAGTCAGAGTCAACGTTAGGTACCACATAATATACTTGATAGTATCTCAATGTCTTTAGTCAAGTGTAGCCATATAGTGTGCAAAAACTCCCACTACAAATGGTATATCAGGACAAGTGGCTATCATGGCATACATCAAAATTCCCTTGTGGCCTTAGACTCATCTAACAAGGGATAATCAATTTGATTGACCTACACATGGGGAGGTAAAGGATAGCCAATAGGCTTAACATCCTGCATTTGAAATTGCTCAAGCTCCTTCTATATGTACACCTATTGTTATAGGTAAAAGAGCCCCTTAGAGTAATCATGTGTGATACACACACGAAGAATAAGTGAGGCCTATCTCATGTCCTTCATTTCAAGCTCTTCTTGAGCTAAGTCTTCAAATCATATAGCTCACCATGATCTCTCCCAAAAATTAACATATCATTTATATGAAGTACCAAGATAATAAAGCTACCATCATGAGCCTTCTTCCGTAAAGACAAAGATCCATACCGCTCTGACTATATCCCTCTAATGCATGAAAGCATTAAACTTATGATGCCATTCCCTAGGTGCATGCTTAAGGTCATAAAGGCTCTTTCTCAACTTGTACACTAGGTATTCCTTGCCCTTTTCAACAAAGCCCTTAAGCTACTACATACAGATATCCTCATATAAGTCCCCATGTAAAAAAGCCATTTTCATATCCATCTAATAAAGGTCTAGATCTAGCTATGCAACTAAGATCAAAACTAGTCATAAGGTAGTCAACTCGGAAAAGACTTCATCAAAGTCAACACTATGCTCCTACTTAAACCCCTTAGTAACCAATCTGGCCTTGTATGCTAGCTTGGAGTGTCTAGGGGTACTCTTCAACTTGTACACCCGCTTACATGACAATACATATTTTCCACTAGGCAAAGGAACCAAGTCCCATGTATGATTTTTTGGTAGTGAATCAAACTTAGACTATATGAACCTCTCCCAAGAGTGACTATCACCTCTATGCATGGTCTCTTCATAAGTAAGGAGCTCACCAAAATCTGTCACCATAACATAGTCCATAGAGGGTGCAAACTGATTAAGCTAATATCTATCTCTAGTAGACCATCTCAAAATAGGAAAGGGGACATATACATCCTATTAAAAATCATGGTCATGGACCACTAGAGCATCACTTGCTACAAGCTATCCAGCTAGATGCACAATAATAGGAGGTTTCTCCTAAAAGATCGCCCTGTGTATCTCAACTATATGCTCAGGCTCCTTATGTATCTTCTCCTCATGGAATACAATAGCATGGCAACAAATGACCTTTCGAGCTTATGGATCCTATTGGTGATAGCCCATCTCACCTACATCTCCATTACCAAGAAAGATGCATTTCATTAACTTAGGATTCAACTTATTATGTTTGTCCTTGGGTACATGGAAACAGACCTCATATCCAAAGACTCTAAATATATATATGAGGGAGGTTTTCGAGACCGTACCTTCTCTGCAATCTAATAACCAATAGCAATGCATAGGAACCTTTTTATCAAATGTATGGCAGTAGTAACTACCTCATTCCAAAAATATTGTGGTAAGCTTGTTTAACTAAGGACTCTATCTTGAATGGTCCTATTCATGAACTCAACAACACCATTCTGGGGTGGGAAATATGGGGTGCTAAACCGATGCTTAATATCCCTCTCCTCACAAAACTACTCAAAATCTTTAGAAACATACTCAACCCCCATTGTTAGACCTTAAGCATTTTAGCCTATATCTAGACTTTTTCTCAATATAAGAGCAAGCCAATGCTAAAATATAGATAAGATATTCAATTGTTACTTTATTAGGAGATGCCTAGACCTTATACAAATAATTATCAATGAATCATGCCACCCATGACTCAGAGGGCATGGGACTACATACATCAAAATGCACAAGAGCAAGAGGCTCATCCATGCGTGTAATGTCAAACTTCTTATGAGAACTATGTACTTGCTTGCCATAAAGATAATGATCACAAGAATCAAAACATTTGTAATCGAGGGGCTAAAGATACTGCAAATGAGTAAGCATTTTCATTCCCTTTATGGATATATGCCCAAGGTGATGATGCCATAAAGATACAAATGGTATGTTAGCCATAGCCAAAACATAGTGAAGGGATCCATACACAAATAAAGGATAGAGACTACCAACATTGGCACCTTGAGCAAAAATAAGATTTCCACGAGCAATCTTCTATGTGGAATCACCAAAAGATACATAATAGCCTGCATCATCCAACTATCCAACAAATAGAAGGCTTTTGGTCTCAAAGCCAATACGTAACTCGCATTATGCAAAGTAAAAAAATCTGCCTAAAGGAAATTGCAGCCGTACATCCCTAAATCCAATAATATCCAATGCCAAGTCATTTCCAAGTCTCACAGAACATATCATGCTGCAATAGGACTGAAATGAATCCCTATGCAGGAGGGTAACATAAAAGGAAGCCCCTAAATCAAGCAGCCAACACTAGGAATAGATAGACACGTCCAACTAAGAAGCAACTAGAAAGAAAGCTACCAAGATGTACTCATCATTTGACTTATGCTACACTATTCAATCTTTACATTGGACTTACTATATGAACAATGTTGTGATCATCACACTTTTCTTATCCTTTATCCTTGCGCTTCTCTTTGCGCTTGCAACCACACGACTTCCTGAGAGACTACTTGCAAGACTCAAACTTCTATGACTCTCTATCACGATGGTCATTAACTGCCCTTACCATCATGTTTTCCCCTAATAGTAAATGCATGAGAAGTATATGCTACATCTATATTCTTTCTATTTATCTCCTCTATGCGTAAAGCGCCTTCAAGATCTTGGAGTTTCAAGCCATTCTTAGTTATATTAGCACACATGATAGTATGGAAAGTGTCCCATGACTCAAGAAGTGTCACAAGCAAGGACAAGAGAGGTAGATTATCCTTGAACTCAATGCCCTATGAAATTAATTGGTTAAAAATCAAATAAAATTCATCTAAATACACACTAGACCCTTTCTTCATGCGAAGGTCCATGAGCTCTTTCAACCAATACATCCGTGATGCAAAACTTTGCTTGCCATAAAGATTGCATATCTTTTTCAATAACTACCAAGCATTATCCTTAGGTGCTACAACATTGAAATAAATGTGTTTAGAGAATGATAGTATAGGGTGGATTTACATACCTCATCCAACTCATCCTAGTCCATGCATTTGGGCTTTACACTCTTGGTTTTCAACTACATAACTTACTTCTTTCGGGCTAGTACCTGCATACTTGCATCTTGCAATAAGTGAAATTAGTGCTATTAAGCTTTTCAATATTGAAAATAGCACTATCATTTGAAGAACCGGCCAAGTATACCAATGCAAGATCCAAGAGAATGAGCTGCTATAAATGACTGCAAATCAACCCCAAAACTCAACCAAATTAAGAGCAAAATAGGAGGGAATACCAAAGTAGAGAAATGGCCACCAATTGCAAGCAATAGAATGTCAAAGTACAATGTTTGCTCTCCAACAAAATGCTAAAAACTATAATAATAGCACTACTATAATATATACATCAGTATGACCAAAACCAATGTGGGCAAATAATCACAAAATACTAGGCTCCCATTGCCAAGAATGTCTAAGTGACAATCGAGATATATAAGAGCAACTAGTAGTCAACAAATAGGCATACAACCAATACTAAAGTTTATCACAAACTCAAAGGAGTAAGCAAAAACCAATATATCCCATAGGCATAGACATCATGTATGTAAGGGATCTCAAGATCCAATGCAAAGATTCATCAAATACACAATCAACTGAGCTGAAAGTAATGAACCTCAATACATAGCCAAGAAGCATGTATACATGATTGAATCTCACTAATAGAGGTAAGTACCGGTGTCTAAAGCATGTAAATAAAATTAGCCCACTAGTAGGTGTAGCTGTGTCCAAGAGTATCCAAGAGACCATGTACATAAGGTAAGAGTCCCATTGTCTCAATAAACCAAGTTGGACTGCATAAAAAACCCAAAGCTCTAATGTAATGTATCCAAGTAAATGCAAGTAGCTCAAATGTGCATCCATTAAAGTGTATCTCAAGTGTAAAAAAGCAATGCAAGGCTCACTGTATCAAGTATATAACATCCACATGAAAAACTAGTTTTTTGGCAATGGTATGCAACTCTCTGATTGTCACATCCTAGCATTATTGGATCTTCATCCTCCTGTAATCCCATGTGCCATATGTCAAAAATCGTGTGGTGGGGGGACTTGCTCAAGATGCTGCGTCGAACACACACAGAATGCACAAGGAGAAGCTCACTCAAGAGACAAGAAGAGAGATGGAGGCCAAAACGTTTTCTTGCTGGTTTCTTCTTCTTCTTCCACACACTTTACAATGTACACAAAGTATAGATAAGATACAACATAAAGGAAAGTGGCCTACTAAGTCAAACAATGCATAACCGACTATACTAGTCGACTGGTGCTATAACTATGCCAGATGTAAATAGGTGTAACAACCTGAATATAATAAGTAATGAGTCAGTGGCCATGAGAGAGTCATAATAACCACCGACGTGCTAAGTGTAGACGTGCAGGAGGTCCATCATCAATGTCCACATGTATTGAGCTTATCATCTCAACACTCCCCCTCAAGCTCAACTGCATCTCTGCAACTCCAACTAAGCTTCGAAACTTTTGAAGCTTCTCTATACCCAATGCCTTCGTGAAGATGTCAGCTATCTGATCCTGTGTGCTGACATACACCAAGTCAATCTCACCTGCTGCTAGTAACCTTCTCTCTCACAAAGTGGTAGTGTACCTCAATATGTTTTGTCCTGGTATGGAACACAGGGTTCCTAGCCAACTGTATACTGCTCATGTTGTCATAATAAATGACAACTGGACCTTCCACCTGCACATCTAAATCAGCCAATAACTTTTGTAGCCATACTACCTCACATGCTACTACAGCAGCACCTCTATACTCAACCTATGTACTCGACAAAGCAACTGTAGGTTACTTTTTGCTACTCCAAGTAACTGCTGCACTACCAAGAGAGAACATGTATCCACTGGTAGATCTTCTATCAGACATACTACCAGCCCAATCTGCATCTGTGTATCCAAATACTTGTACATCTGTACTTGCCTCATAGAAAAGTCCATAATGTAATGTGGACTTCACATATCTCAATATGCGTCTGACTGCATCCAAATGTGGCTTTCTAGGTACTTGCATAAACTAACTCACAAGACCAAAAACGTAGCTCAAGTTTGGCCTTGTAATGGTCATGTAGATCAAACTCCCCACTATTCTCCTGAACATAGTAGGGTATTCTATCTCATCCCCAACATCAGCACTCAACTTTATATTCTGCTCCAATGGGACTGAAAGTGGTTTGCATACTATCATACCATACTTGGACAACATATCCAAGCCATACTGTCTTTGGGACAGCCATATACCATCATCACATCTGATCACCTCAATGCCAAGGAAGTACCTTAGCTCACCTAAATCCTTCATCTCAAACTTCTTCTTCAAAAAATCCTTGACTTCAGCAATCCCACTATCACTATCACCTGTAATAATCAAGTCATCCACATAGATGACTATGATGACCAAACCTGCATCTCCCTTTCTCACATAAAGTGAGTGATCAGCATCAGAAACATAAAAGCTAATATTGACAAGATACTCTCTGATCTTGTCAGACCATGCTCTAGGTGCTTGCTTGAGCCACAGAGCGCCTTCTTCAACCTACACACATACGTGGGATGCTCTAAATCTTCATAACCTGCTGGTTGATCCATATACACTTCTTCTTGCAAATCACCATGCAAGAAGCATTCTTCACATCCATTTGCTGCAACCTCCAACCTTTGGCTGCTACCAAAGCAATCACACATCTGACAGTTGCCATCCTAGCAACTGGACTGAAGATTTCTTCATAATCTATGCCATATGTCTGGGCATAGCCTTTTGCAACCATCCTAGCTTTGTACCTACTAATAGAACCATTTGCATTGTGCTTAATCTTATAAACCCACTTACGTCCAATAGCTTTCTTGCCCTTCAGCAATGATACTAGATCCCAAGTCCTATTGGCCTCTAATGCAGCCATCTCCTCATCCATTGCTGCATCCCAATGAGCATGACCAACAGCCTCCTCAAAACATGTGGGCTCAACATTCTCAACTAGTTTCACCATATAAGCATAATGGTGAGCTGCATAACCTTCAAAACCAAATCTTTTAATAGGGTACTTGACCCTGCTAGATCTACATACCACCAGATCACTTGATGGAGCCTTTACATTACTATGAGCTCTCTGTACACCTGGTGTCCTAACAGAAGGAATACCAAGCTCATCATCCAAGCTCTCTAAGCCACTAGAGTCTCCATCAAGAACTGTATCAATGCCATCTGACACTTTATTCTTTCCTTTGTCTTTACCTATAGTGCTACTAGATGCACCTGAAGATGTAGAGGTACTCCTTAGTCTCCCAGACCAAGGACTACTAGATGATGTCTCTGGTCCACTAAGAGTCCATGATACTTGCTTTTCAGCCTGCACACATGAGTGTCATGATCATCATCATCATCTAATGCATCACCACTAGATGCATACCAACTGCTCATTTCATCAAAGATGACATCCCTACTCACTCTGAACTTACATGTGACAGGGTTATAACAGCGATACCCTTTCTGCTCTAAAGAGTATCCAATAAAGACACATTTTTCTGCCTTTGGATCAAGCTTCTTCCATAGCTCATTTGGCACATGAACGTATGCAACACATCCAAATACCTTCAAGTGCGATACATCAGGCTTCTTGCTAGTAAAGCATTCTTCAGGAGTCATCCCATGAACTGTAGCTGTGGGAGTTTTGTTCATAATATAAACAGCAGTATGAACAACCTCAGACCAAAAATACTTAGGCATATTCTTTTCAGCCATCAAGGCACGTGAAACTTCTGCAATATGCCTGTTTTTCCTTTCTGCAACACCATTTTGTTGTGGGGTATACCTGCATGTGAACTGTCTCTTTATCCCATGAGACCTCAAAAAATCATTGAACTCATTCGAGAGGTACTCTCCCCCTCCATCTGACCTCAAGCACTTTACTTTCAAGCATGTTTCTCTTTCAACTGTAGCCTTGAAAATTCTAAAGTGCTCAAACGCTTCACTCTTTTCCTTCATAAAATATATCCACAGCTTTCTAGAACAATCATCAATGAATATGACAAAGTATGAACTTCCTCCAAGAGATACATTTTGTGTAGGCTCCCAAATGTCTGTATGCACAACATCAAGGATATTTTCGCTTACATCTCTATCATGTGAAAAGGGTTGTCTTTCCTGCTTACCAAACTGACATGCTTCGCATACCTTATGAAATTCTGCAACTCTAAATGTAGGCAAACTTGTAACCAACCCTTTGGACTGCATTAATTTCAACCTTTGAACATTTGCATGTCCAATGCGTTTGTGCCAAATTTCAATATCTGCAACAACACCTTTTCCTTTAGCATACATAGCAGCATTCATAGTAGGAATTCCAGCATCTAGAGTAAACATACATCCAACTCTACTTCCCTTTGCAACTAACCTGCACTTGTCATTGAAGTCTTCTACAAAGTAACCTTTGCATTAAATCTGACTTGCATCCCTTGCTCTACCATTTGACCGACTGACACCAAGCTCTTTGTAATAGATGGCACATGTAATACATCTAAAAGTCTCTTTGTCTTACCATCATGCAAGGACAAGGGAACTTTTCCAATGTGTGAAATTGGGTGGCATGAATCATCACCCATCTGCACATAACCTGTATTTTGCAAATCCTGCATCTCTCCAAACCATTCTACATGGCTGGTCATATGATTGGATGCACCTAAATCAACATACCAAACATCATCATGTGTTCCCTTTCCTGTAACAGCATTCAGCATATGCTGCATAACAAACAGACGTTCATTTTTGTCTTTATTCTGTCGTGAAGATGATGCATAGTTTCCTTGCTGCAACTTACCACTTCGAATATCATCTTTCTTAGCATAACATTGGGCTGCAATATGGCCTATTTTTCCACAGTAGTGACACACAATACCAGAGTTGTTAGAACCTCTATTCTACCATCCACCTCTTCCTCTATAGCTCCCCCTGCCTCTAAAGTTACCACGACCTCCTGAAACCTGCATATCTCTAAATTGCTGATTCAATCTGTTTTGTTGGTTGTCACTACCACATCCTGTACCATAACCTCTTGAAGAGAACTTGCCATGTCCCCTTCCTGAACTGGAGTAGAAAGCTTGAACCTGTTCACCACTTCTTTCAGATGTCTCACTCTGCATGTTGATCTCTTCAGTGATCATAAGGGAGACCAACTCATTGAAATCTGGAAATGGCTTTCTGACATATACGGAAGTTACAAAAGACTTCCAAGCCTTTTCATTGTTAAGTCCACCCAAGGTAGACGACACCAAATCATCATCATCGAGCATTGCATCAATCGCTGCCAATGCATCTGCAATGCTCCTTACCTTCAGCGCATACTCATTGATAGACATCTTCCCTTTCTTCAATGTATTCAACTCTTGCTTGAGTTGAATCTTTCGTGCTTTGTATTTATGGAAAACATACTTTCAAGTATGGTCCAAGCTGCATATGGATTCTCTACATTTCTAATATGTCCCAGCATATTATTGTCAATTACTGCAAACAGCCAATACATGACCTTCTTGTCTTTTGCATTCCATTCCTTCCGTGCCTTTGTCTCTTCTGCAATTGGAGGATCACTCACCTCTGGCTCCTTTTCTTCACCTGAAACAAACTCGTAGAGGCATTTTCCAATAAGGAAGTTCGTGACACGGAACTTCCATGAAGGTTGTTCTTGTCAAGCTTCTCAATGATGGGGCTTCCACCGTTCTCTGCAATTATCACAAAACTAATACCAAACATCAAGCAAATCTTCTGCAACCCTCGACATGTGGTGCACAGCAATACACCAAACAGCCTTTTTCACTGTCAGCTCAACAATACATGCAATCTGCAACCAATTTGCAGATAAACCTTGTGTTTATTCGTTGATAAACACCTTTGAACTTACAGATCTGAAATCTATAACCTGTGCACCCACTTTCGGTCAATACAGTTGAAGTTACAATGTACCCTAAAACTGTTGTCCGCAACCTTGCGGCTCTAAAATGGGGCCTGAAACGGCCTCAGATGCCCAAAATAACTGCAGAACAGCTCTAAAGGATTAATTTGTAGAATACACAGCGCTCTTCACACACACCAAATCTCACTACAATCTGAGATTTTTGCTCTGCCCTGCTTCCGGTGCCTCCACAGGCACTATCCAAGAGAGAGAGTGGAAGAATGGGAGAGCTTCTTACCTGTTGCTTTCTTGCAAGAACCTTGCTTCTTCTCCTTCACATTAGCCTTCGAAATCAGCCTCTCTCAGTGGCGCAGCTCTGATACCATGTCAAGAATCGTGTGGTGGGTGGACTTACTCAAGATGCTGCGCCGAACACACACAGAATGCACAAGGAGAAGCTCACTCAAGAGACAAGAAGAGAGATGGAGGCCAAAACGTTTTCTTGCTGGTTTCTTCTTCTTCTTCCACACACTTTACAATGTACACAAAGTATAGATAAGATACAACATAAAGAAAAGTGGCCTACTAAGTCAAACAATGCATAACCAACTATACTAGTCGACTGGCGCTATAACTATGCCAGATGTAAATAGGTGTAACAACCTGAATATAATAAGTAATGAGTCAGTGGCCATGAGAGAGTCATAATGACCACTGACGTGCTAAGTGTAGATGTGTGGACCCATCTAACCAGGCGGTCCATCATCAATGTCCGCATGTGTTGAGCTTGTCATCTCAACACCATAGGATTGTTCTTAACCATACTACTTCATATGTAGCAAAACATGCTGCTATATACTCTGCTTTGGTAAAAGACAATGCCACAGTTGGTTGCTTCTTACTAATCCAAGAGAATATTCTTGAACCTAAAGAGAAACAATATTCACAAACAGATTTCCTAGAATCACTCACCTACCCAATCTAAGTCATAGTTTCCCACAAGAGCACTTTCGGATTGCCTTGAATGCGTAGAGTGTTGGGGCTTCTAGAGCCAATGCATGCATCCATGGAGATGGAGCAAAGGAAAGTGATAGTCGAGTGGGGTGTAGTACAGGTAATCAAATCAAGAACATGAGATGGGCAACCGCTTGGGTCAATCCTCCAGATCATAGAACTGCCCATGATTCAAATCCTTGGCATGCTCCTCATTTTTAGCATGCAATTCATCCTCATCATTTTTCCAATCTTCCATTATATATATGCTGTGAACTTTGACGTTGGCTGTCTTGTAAGGGCTTTTTGAGGCATGGTGAGTCATGTACTTATCACCACATTTAAAACATAGACCTTTTTATTTCCACTCCTTCATAACATCTAGGAAGATGAGCTTTTGACTACATGGACCAATGCAATTCGGGGTCTATTTTCAGCATATTTACTCTCACCATTAGAGTCAAGTGTTGTCCCAAAAGTACATTGTCTTTTTTTAGCATGGAAGGGGGGGAGTGTAGGTATTTTGGGGCTACTATTAAGCGTGGGTTTGCCTCTAAAAACACCCCCATATGGGGCTGACCTCAATGGGTGTGGGGCTAACCATAACCTTGCTAAAAAATTCTCATTTTTATGATACTTTCTTGCATATCTTTTAGCCAACTCAATTGCATCGAATAAAGTGGAAGGCCTTTGAATCATTACATCAACCGATAAGGTAGGCTCTATCCCATAGATGTACTTGTGCAATTTTACACCATCACTAACCATCTCAATATACATGGTCAAGTTCACTAATGATTTGTATACTCTCATACTGTGAGATTACATTGGTTGAGCTAATACCATTGTCTTGCCGACCACTCCTTTTCCACTGGGCATACAAAGACATGAACCATTTGTACCTTGAAGTCTTCCCAATCAATGAACTAATGATTCTCACAGTTGATGTAGTGCCACCATGTGTGGGAAAATTGCTCTAGATGGAGAGAAGCTAAGATAATTTTTTGATCATCAATGCATGGGTAAATATTAAATTATGACTCTAATTTGGATGTCCATTCTTCTAAGTCCAATGGGGATGGTGATTGCCCATTATACTTGGTAAGAATGATCTTATCACGGAGTTCATTGGGGCCTTATTGCCCATGATCGCCTTGCTATACACACATACCATGCTACCCATACATACCATGATGGCCATTAATACCATGCTATCCATGATGGGGTTGAGTCGGATAAGGCCCCTTGGGGCTCCTAGGGAGAGTGGGTGACATTGGCCAAGTGTGGGAGGGCAAGAGTCTTACGAGACTATTGGCTGCATAGATGATGGGAGAGTTCAAGAGAGAATCATCCTAACTGTGAGAAGACTCACCAATCTCGAGTGTGGAGGGAGGAGGGATACCCTTAGTTCCAAGGATACCTTGTGGGCCATGAAGTGGATCTAATGGTGGAGGCTTTGCTTTTCGCACTTAGACTTGTTTGCCTTGTCTTGTGCTAAGGTAGTGGCCAACTGGGCTACAAGGGTGGTGAGGTGTTCCAAGGTCAATTGAGCTTGAAATTTGGAGAGGGCCATTTGTTCAATTACAAGATCTATTTTTGAGAGCATTCAACGATAATTGGCAACCATATCATTGTGCATTTCCATGTGGCAGATCTTATGCTAACAAAGGGTGCGATGGAGCATGCTATAAGGATCCATATTGGTCACTTCCTCTTACACCTCACCATTAAAATCTTGTGTCAAGTTGGTTTCTTCATTCATTGAATCCCTAACGTCCCTAATCTTCCTCTGGACCTCCTCTTGGGCCTTGCTTTTACCTTTTTGTCCTACCATTTGAGTGCAGTCCACAGGACCCACTATCAATAAAATGGCCATAACTTCTAGTAGGAAACTCTAATTGAGGAGATTTTTCATTCAAATTAAAGGGGACGAAGCCTTCTTTGAGATGAGCTATAAATCTTTGTGAAAAAAAATGTTAAAGGAATTCTACAATTGGATAACTGTGCATGTCTTGGTGCGGTTTGCACCCTATCCACAGTGACCTCAATGTGCAAAAATGGCCATATCTTTTAGACCATAGCTCCAATTGGGGATATTTTTAATTCAAATAAAAGGAGACAAATCCCTATTTAAGATGAGACATAGGTTTCACTCCCAGATCCAATACATAATCTACTATAGCAAGCTTTGTGTGACTGTTCATGAGTGCCTATGACTAAAACACTATTTTGTCCCAATTCCAACATATATTGTATGAGTGGCTCATGGGCCAAGGAGCCTAGCATCATAATAAGAAACATCTTAAACATACTGAGCATGATCCCAAGTACATTTAAGCATCCATTTTCTTTTCCATCATCACTGCATAAGGAAGCCTCAGTATCATACATCTTGCATTGATTGCATACATGTCAAGTGCCATACATGGGTATCGTGATCACCAAGAGTGTGTCAAATTAGTGGGTATCTCATTGGAAATGGGGTGATCATGGAGTGTATGTGCATCTACATATAAGTATTGGGCTCCAGATCACCAAGAAGTGGGCAAAGTTCCCCCCTAGCTAGATTGTCCACCCCTTCAAGGTCTTAAGTGGTGGTAAGGGAGGGTCACCTTTCTTTTGGCTTACCACCTTGCCTCACATTGATCTTTTTTCTTGGCCAGAGTATACATGGCAAACATTTTTAATTATGAAACCAACATGATATGCATTGGAAACTAGACATTGGGCCTTTTCATGAGATATAAGGATTGAACAAAAGCTTGGGTGAGGTTTAGCTTGGCAGTCCAATGACTCATTGGTCACCACTTATCCTTTTACAATGGCTTATTATTGAGTTGGGATCAATTCAACACACACATGATCTAGTAAGTGTTATAGTCAGCAATAAACAATGAAGAAGAGTTCATATGATGCATTGGAAAGCAAATGGGAAGCAATTAGGCTATTGATTCCATGTGTGCAGCATGCATTCAATAAAGGACTCTTCAATGTGGGCAATATGCATCTTTAATCTCTCCAGCAAAAGGACTAACCTAAGTAAGTAGATTAAAATGAGAGAGTAAGAAAATCCCTCCAATGGGTACAATCTTCAAGAGCTTAATACTTTCTCTGATGTTGGGGGGCTTGCGTACTCAATCTTGATCTTGCTTTGAAGTACATACATGAAGCATGATCCCACAATTATTTGAGTTCTCCATTAAGTCAGCATGAGCAAGCAAAGTCCTCCAATGGGTACAATCTTCAAGAGCTTGATACTTCCTCTGATGGTGTGGGCTCCCGTGCTTGATCTCGATCTTGCTCTTTAGTAAGTGAAAGCTTCAAGTGGAGCTTTCATGGCTACCCATAAGAAATCCCTACATGTTGAGCTCCATGTCTTCAATCCAGGTAAGTGTGGCCAAGAATGGTTGAAGAAGCTCCTAAGGGTTGAGATTCTAGAGGTTGGGGATCTTGAATTGAGCTTTAATGGCTAATCAAAATAGGGTACAACAAGATTTGCATGCCTCAAAGGAGGGGGTCAGCAAAAGGGAAATGAGAGGTGCAATCGCAATGGAATGGACCTCAAATGGGAGCTTCAAGGCCAAGGAAACAACATCCAAGAAGGGTTCATCAGTTGAGGGGGATTAGGAAGAGGATAGTCTCATGCAGCATGAAATGCAACAAAAATTGCAGGGGTTGTCCTAGAGTCCACATAGGGTTGATAATTGCCAAAATCTCAAGTTGGGGAGCCAAGGGCCAAGTGTAAGTGGTGTGGCTAATGTCTTAGAGAGGTGAGAGTGAAGAAGATCTTAAAGGTTCTTGGGCTTGGTAGCCATGGCAGCTTGTAGAGGAAGAAAGAGAGAAGGGCTGGAGCAAAAAGTAACTGGAGGTTTTGCCCTCCTCTAACTCTTGAGCCTCCAACTTTATCCCATAACCCATGAAAGTTGCATGAAAAAGAGTGACAACCTACTAAGTTAACCATTGTACCTCCAGATATGTAAGAGGCTCTAGACATAGCTCATGCTTGCTTCAAGAAAGCTATCACTAACTATAGTCCTACTTGTTATACATGTACATGTTGCCTGAGTAACTAGGGTTTTCAGATTTGGAAAGAGGAAATGGAAAAATTACCAAATCTTGAAGCTCTGATACCACTTGTAATGAATGAGACTGAGGGGAGAGAGGAGAATGAGTAGAAGAGAGAGAAAGAGAGGAAGAAGGAGAGAGAGAAAGATAGAAAAGAGGGGAGAAGGAGGAAGGAAGCCATAGAAGCTGAAGGAGAAGATAAAGAGCCTATTCTTGATTACGTTTGGATGCCCTAAACTGGGTCTCTTACATCGTATATACCTCGATCAGTGTGATTAGGTATTTAACCCCTAGTTCCCATGTATCCCACTCATTATAGTAGCTTTGCTCCCCTCTTGACATGTCTCTCCTCCTCAAAGGCTCTACTTTTCTTTCTTTTCTTCTCTCTCACTGTGTGGTGGTGTAGGGCTCCTTCTCCTTTCGATGACATGGGTGATAAAGATAATGAAGATGATGGTGGTGTAGAAGATTATGAATGATGGTGCCAAAGATGGTGGTGAAGAAAATTATGATGGTGGGGGGATAAGGGCTATGATGATGATGGTGGTGGGGAAGGTGGTGATAGCAGTGATGAAGGGGAGGAAGGATGTAATGGGAAGGGGTGATGGTAAGGGAGAGGGTGATGAAGAGAGTGGTGAAGAGAGTGATTATGATGTCGATTGGCTGAGACAACAAAGGTGACAATGATGATGATGGTGGATGGTAGCGCGGAAATGTGGAATTTCGGTGAATGGGGTGGACTTGCAAGTAGCACTACAGTGGAGGAGAAGGTAGAGAAGGTGATAGGTGGAGAAGACCAAGGGGGAGGCAACCCTGAAGTGACAGCGTGGAGTGCAAATGAACAACCATGCATGGCCATGAATGGTGGAGCAAGCGAGGGAGAGGAGGTGCGGTTGGCATGATGGTTGTGGTAGGTTGCTAGCGAGGAATGAGTGTAAGAACACGTGGCAGGTGGACATCGGGAGGAGAGAAGGTGGGGGAGGCGAATGAGGGAGGAGTAGGAGGCTAGTGGTTTCACTCTCCTTGTCCCTTACTACTTATACATACACTCTCTCAATCTCACACTCTCTTTCTCACACAAGACTTTGGAGTAAGAAAGTAGAAGAGCAAAGTTTGCATACACAAGAATAGCCATCTCATTACTTTTATACATCAATTCTAGGGTTAGGGTTTCCCCTTTCCCTTGGGCATTTTGCCCAAGTTTTGGCTAATTGGCTGGTCTTCTCTCTTTTCCACACTTTTAGTCCCTTTTTCTATGCTACTCTTTGACAATTTGTATTGGAGAAGAGCTCGACTCTTAGAGAATTAACACAATGTTTTGAATAATTGATACAATTTTCCAAAAATATATAGTTGTAAAGTCTAATTTCCTCATGCTTCCAAAGTTATTAACAAATGTAACGATATAATTACAACACATATTGCAATAGTTCTCTTTATTTGTTTTTAGGGAAAACAAAAGTACATGGAAAACTCCCCTCCACAAAACTTAACATAGCGCAAATCACTTTCTTGTGTGCTTTTTAACTAAGAGTAAAAGAGAAAATTCATGCTAATTTAGTAGGTTGGTAAATCTTCCTTTAAGCATGTGTACAAGTGCATGTGCATATGCATGGGTGCATAAGATGATAGCTAACATTGAATCACTTTCTTCTTAAATCATTTATTACAAATGTTTATTGCATAAAATCTCTAGTACAATTGCATGCATTAGCTTTCTAAAATCTAGGAATAGTTTATTTTATTCTATAGACATGTAATTATGTCCCTTACCTCATTAGTTAATAAAATTAACTCACATTTAAGGTGACATAAAATAGCACTATTTATCTTGAAATGATAACAATTCAATTGTGTTGTGCGATGTGCACTTCTCAAAAGTACATATGTTTGCATCTTGTAATCATTGGATTTTGTATACTAGCGTTCCGTGCGCACTTTGGACGAAGCGCTATCCCGCTTCGCATTCGCACGCGAAGCTGCCGCTTCGCGGCATGCGAAGTTGCCGTGCGAACTTTGCTCAATAATCCATTTATCCTCTTTCTCCCTCCTATTTCCCCTCTCCATTCTGCTAGGCCACTTTGCATTCGCATGCGAAGCGGCCGCTTCGCAGCATGCGAATAATCCATTTCTCCTCTTTCTCCCTCCTATTTCCCCTCTCCATTTCCAATATGATTTATTTCTCTTTCTCTCTCTCTCTCTCTCTCTCTCTCTCTCTCTCTCTCTCTCTCTCTCTCTCTCTCTCTCCCCAATTCTCTCTAAGCACCCTCTCTCTCTGTCTCACACACACACACAAAACTTAAAACTAAAAGTAGTTTAAAAAATTTGTAACACAAAATGCCAGACATAGAGACAATCTCTTCCATGCACCATACTTACAAACTTTCCTCTCGACGTCAATGTAAGAAATCATATGCTTGCACATACGATACTTAGAAACAACAATGTAATACTGAAACGGGTCATAATCAAGAAAAAGACCAAGTACCATGAAAAGAATTTCTATAAGAGACTCTCTAACTCACACACACACACACACTCTCTCTCTCTCTCTAAGCACCCCCTCTCTCTGTCACACACACACAAAACTTAAAACTGAAAGTAGTTTAAAAAATTTGTAACACAAAATGCCAGACATAGAAACAATCTCTTCCATGCACCATGCTTACAAACTTTCCTCTCGACATCAATGTAAGCAATCATATGCTTGCACACGCGATACTTAGAAACAACAACGTAATACTGAAACGGGTCATAACAGAGACAAAGACCAAGTACCATGAAAAGAATTTCTATAAGAGACCTAGTGAAAATGAAGCCACAAAGGCCAAGTATAAGGCACGCAAGTGTTTCTAAGCACCATAGGCAAATGGCTGATGCCAACAAAAAAAGACAATGTCTCGAAGATGCCTAATAGAAACAAAGCTTTCTCTTCTTTGAGTAATCATTAACAAAATCTTCCTCGTTGAGCAAAACATGTGAAGGGGAAGCCAGGAATGATCCCATAGTTTCCATTGGTAATCACATGGGCGATGCAGTAGTCCTGCCTCTCTCTTTACCACCTGCATTGGAAAAAAAATCACAATATAAGTACGTGGAACAACAACGTTACACTAAAACAGGTCATAATTGAGACAAAGGCCAAGCACCACAAAAAGAATTTCTATAAGAGACCTAGTCAAAATGAAGCCACAAAGGCCAAGCATAAGGCATCGACGTGTTTCTAAGTGCCATAGGCAAATGGCCGATGCCAACAAAAAAAGACAATATCTCCAAGATGACTAATAGAAAGAAAGCTTCCTTTTCTTTGAGGAATCATTAACAAAATCCTCCTCCTTGAGCAAAATATGTGAAGGCGAAGCACGGAACGATCCCACAGTTTCCATTGGTAATTGCATGGGCGAACGGTCCTACCTCTCTCTTTACCACCTGCATTGGAACAAAAATTACAATATGAGTACGTGGAATAACTAACAAAGATCATTCCATCCCAACAATAATAATACATGGTCGAACATTTGTGAACCACTCCGTAGGTGTACTGAAAAACGTTGATGCAGCGTCACAAAACAATCCAAATCCTTGAACCCATACTTGAACCAATGCCTTGGTATCTTATCAGTATGAGAGCGTTGAAATCTCTCCTTATGGTTAACCTCGTACATATGCACCCGAAAACATTGCGTGTATCCACAATGTACAACTTCAATAAAAACTGGGAGCTTGATGTCAATATTAACATCATCATATAAATGCTCGATGACCCTTGCAAGTGTCCTTCTTATGATATCATCAGGAGCTACAGTGAGTAACGTGCATTGTAGCTCCTTTAGATAGTCAGAAGTTGGGTAATAGTGCCACTCTAGGGTAGGCATCTGTAAAAGTTAAATAAATAGTGAAATATGAAAAAAATATGCTTCCAAGAGAGTATACGCCAACCAAACAGGGCATAGAGAGCAATTCACATATATGCAAAACCACCGTCCCTGCATAGTCGTCAATAACTACATCTCCACAAAGAAAGTAACAGAGAGTAATTCACATATATGCAAAACCAGTGTCCCTACATGGTCGTCAATAACTACATCTCCACAAAGAAAGCAATGCACATTACTGCACCTTTTGAAGAACATCCTTGTATACAATGTTTGTGGTCATATCCCCATCCTCTTTACCCAATAGCAATTTCACACCATGCGAAGATTTTACCCTTGAAAATGCAATATACAGTTGACCATGTGTAAATACTGGTACCTTTAGATAAAGCCCAACAATGAACAAAGTCTGCCCCTGTGACTTGTTGATTGTCATAGCGAATGCCAACCAGATGGGAAACTGTCTCTGCTTCATAGTAAATGGCAATTGTGTAGCATTCGAAACAAAAGTAATCCGGGGAATAAAAACTCGTTCGCCCACATTTGCCCCTATTATTATCTGAGCATCTATCATTTTCCTATTGAAAGCTCTACATATCAATCACATACCATTACACATACCCCTTCCTGGATTTAGGTTTCTAAGAAGAATAATAGGTGCATTTATCTTCAGCAGCAATAAATGTGGAGGAAATCCACCTCCAAGGTCCAATGTATTTAAATACTCAACAGAGTACAAAAATGAGTCGTTGGTCTCTACAATTGAATCTGCACTATAATACTACCTGACCTCCCCTAGCATTAGTTGCAATGCACGATCATTCAAAGTAGCCACCTCTGTATTCCATGAGGCAAGTATAGCCCGTTCACTAAAATACGACATGTAGTCACCCACATTGGACACGTCACTGTAGACACTATCAATCAGTGTTTCGATAGACTGCCCTTTTAATATCATGTTAGGTGGAACACACAACTTTTAGCAACACCCACTCCATCCCCTATTTCTTGAATCCAACAGATGAACCCATTATTCACCACACTATCAATTGTCGACATTCGCATATTGGCAAATAGCCTTAGCACCCTTATGTAATGTTACAAATCACAGTAACATGTCCTATACACGAAGGTGTCCCCAGTCTCAAAATACTCATTGGTGTCAATCCTATAGGACACACAATAACTTACCAACTCACATTCGTAACCACAAACCCTAAATGCATGAAAGAATATATGTACGCTACACATGAGTGCTATCATATACACATGGCACTCACCAAGTACCAACCATGCATTGCCTAAAGGCCCTGCCAATGGATCTTCATTCACATACATCTGCACAATCTTGAGAGAAAAGAACATGTCCTATACAGAAAGGTGTCCCCAGTCTCGAAATACTTATTGATATCAATCCCATAGGACACACAATAACTTACCAACTCACATTCGCAACCACAAACCCTAAATGCATGAGAGAACACATAAGCCACCTAAGTATGAGAGAGAGAGAGAGAGAGAGAGAGAGAGAGAGAGAGAGAGAGAGAGAGAGAGAGAGAGAGAGGGGGAGGGAGGGAGGCATATGTACCCTAATTGCAAAACCAAACTATACAAAACATCCCAACATATCAAAGTTGCAATCATTCCATGTATCTAATCCAATCTAAGTTACAAAAGTACATTAGCAAATTGCTTAGTAATCGAGAGAGAAACATAGAGAAACAGAGAGAAAGAGGGACTACTAAAATGGTTTAAAAGTAGTTTTATAATTTGCAAGGCACATACGATGTGTTTCAAAATGAAAATTTTCATCAAACAATTCATTTAAGAAGTCTTGCAGGAATTACATATACCAAGCAAACCACGGCAAAGAAGCACTGGTTAACATTGCCAAAAACCTATTGTGAACCACTCTTCAAAGATGCAACGTTCTCTAGTGCATATCAAGGGCAATGATCTCTAGTGCCAGAAGATGAGCCTGCACGGCGATTCATCTGCGTTAACATTGCTGAAAATTTATTCAGATAAACTTTCAAAGAAGTAAGTTGCACATCAAGAGCAATGTTCTCCGGTGCAACTAAGCTCTTGTTCTTGTGTGCAATCAACTCACATACTCCATCCTCTATACAACCTGCACTATTAAGAATATCTTTCAACTTCTCTTCTTGATCGTCCGAAGATCCAGCACACGACCACCAATTTTTCTGGATATGTTCATAAATGTCACCTATATAACCCCTGATCTCTTCTAATTCGCCTTGTATCATTACTCCATCAGCAAGGTGCCCTTCATATTTCTCTTTCAACATTCTCTCAATCCTCTGTAGACGGTCACCAATGTTCTCAGAAATTGAAATCGAAGCTTTTTGACACCGAAATAGTGTCTTCACTTGCTTTTCAATCCCATCTAAGCGATGAATAAACCTGAAGGAACCAACAGAACTATCATGTCCTGCAACATGCTTAAGTACACGACGAATAGCCTTCTTCCTTGTGACCTCCTTTATTTTGTATACATTCATTTGCACGTTAGGAGTGCACTATCTAATATCTTCTACAGACATATTCTTGTTTGCTGTAGAAGCCTCCATATTGGATAAAAAGCACGCGTTAGCCTTGAGGGATATATAAAATATTCTCAAAATTTAAAAACAGGAAAAACTCCCATGTCTAATACCGCCAAAGTTCAACTAACCCTCTCTCTCTGCTTCTCCCTCTCCCTCTCTCTACACCTAACCAACCAACCAATGCACTAACTAACCAACCTCTAAACTAAAGTAGCCTACCAACTAAACTAACTAAACCAAGTAAGGTAAGCAACTAAGTTAGTAGGTAAAACATACTAACTTACTAATCAATCACCAATTTATCTACTAACTTACAAAACTAAACCAACTAAACTAACTTACTATTTAACTAACCAACTTACTAATCAAATCAAATAAAAAATTGGAATAACTAAATAAACTAACTAAAGTAAACTAACTTATCATTCTCTAACCCTAAACTTTATCTACTAACCAACTAAACTAACTTATAACTTAAAGTAAACTAAAACAAAAAAAAAACTAACCCTAAATAGCTATATGTACTAACTTATTAATCTAATCAACTAACCACAAACAATTAAAACCTACTAACTTACTAAACCAAAATAACAAAATTAAACCAATCGTAAATTAAACTAAACTAAACTAACTAATCTAATGTAACCAACTAAACTAACTAACATAAAAAACTTACCAATCTAAATAAATAAACACGACCGTAAACAAAATTAACTAACTAAACTAAAGTTAACTAACTAACCAAACTAAACTAACCAATCAATCTAACTAAACTATTCGATAGATAATAAACAAAAATAATTTAAACTAACTAATCTAATAAGCTAACGTATCTAACCAAACTAACTAACAGTAAAAAACTTACTAAAGTAAACCAACAAAACTAACAACCTATTTAACTAACTAACTTACTATTTAAACCAATAAATATATCTAAAATTTTTTACAACCTGAGAGAGAGAGAGAGAGAGAGAGAGACGTCAGGAAACTTCAGTGCAAGACTGACTACTCTAGTTTTTGCGTACTGTAGAGCTTCCGGCCTGAGAGGTGCAGAAATAGAACCTCTAAAGAAGAAAACACACTGCCTCTGATGGCTTTTTCCCTACAATATGACTGGGGCGACGTCTCTCTCTCTCTCTCACGGTAGAACGTGAGAGAGAGAGAGAGAGAGAGAGAGAGAGAGAGAGAGAGAGAGAGAGAGAGAGAGAGAGAGAGAGAGAGAGAGAGAGAGAGAGAGAGAGAGAGAGAGAGAGAGAGAGAGAGAGAGAGAGAGAGAGAGAGAGAGAGAGAGAGAGAGAGAGAGAGAGAGAGAGAGAGAGAGAGAGAGAGAGAGAGAGAGAGAGAGAGGTGTGGGGGATGTGATACTCTCTTTTCAGGATATCGTTTGTAATTTATTTTTGTGATACTCTCTTTACGGAATGCTACAGTCCAGCTAGCGTGGGGAACGTGATACTCAGATGGGGTGTCATGGAGAAGAAAGTGCGTCTCTGCGTATGTCTCTGCGTGTGTCTACCGTGAGAGTCCTCTCTCTCTCTCTCACGGCATTCCCTCTCTCTCTCTCTCTCTGACGTTTTACCGAGAGAGAGAGAGAGAGAGAGAGAGAGAGAGAGAGAGAGAGAGAGAGAGAGGATTGACTTGCTGCCTGGTGCCTACTTGCTGCTTGCCTCCTCCTGTTTGCTGCCCGTGAGAGGGAGAGTGAGAGTGAGAGTGTGAGGAGAAGGTGGTAGAAGGAGACCACGTTTCCTTCTTTCTGCCCCCAATCATGTGACAAATGCTCACTTACCTTTCCTTCTGCCCCCAATCATGTGACATAAATGGTCACTTTGGTTTGGTTTGGGAGCTAGGTTCAGGAGCACTGTGGTGCTTTCACACTTTCCCGAACCTATAGCTCAAATAATAATGTATTATAGATAATTCCATGTGGAGCATGTTTTTGATTGCGTGCGAAGCGCGTCATGTGTCTTTTTTGCGCTCAGAAATGTGAGGCAAGCAAGGCATAGTCTCATGAACTTTACAGTGACACTAGTTGCATGAAGGGTGATTTTGCGAACCTAATGGACAACTCGGCCATTTAGTATATTTCCTCTGCATTATAAAAGGAAGCCTTGTGAGTCAACCTAATGGACAACTGGGCCATTGAGTATATTTCCTTTGCATTATAAAAGCAAGCCCTTGAAGTCCTCACACAAGAGTGTGTATCTCATGAGGAAAACCGCCACAAGTCTCAAGAATATGACCATGCAAGGCTAGTTAAGACCTAGGCCCTAAACCATCTGCACTTAGTAGCAAGAGAGAGTAGAGAGGGGTAAAAACGAAAGGAAACAAGAATGCGAAGAGGTAGAATTTCGAAGAAGAGCTCCTCGGATCTCCCGGAAGCGTTTTTTGACTGATGATGACAAGAGAGCCGTCCTTGTAGAGCTACCTTGCGCGGAGGGCTCTCTCTCTCTCTCTCTCCCTCTCGCCATTGGAGCTCCCTTTCTCTGTTCGGTGCGTCGATTCTTTCTTCCTCTGGTTTTGCTGATTTCCCTCGGTCAGCCATAGCTAGCTGTTTCTCAAAAATCAGAGCCTCTTTTTCTCTTGTGTCGTGTGCAAAGCTATAGCTCTCTGTTCTCTGTTTCTTTCTGTCTCCTAGGAGCTCAGATTTAGGTCGTGAGATGCAATCTAATGCTTTGTGTAAGATCTTCTGCCTTCTCGCAGGCGCTTCAAGATCATCTGCCTACTCGCAGGTGCTTCCTTTTGAAAGCTGTAAAGCCAAGCATGTGTCAAAATTTAGCAGTCTAGCATTATGCCTTTGCTGGTTTTGGTTGCATTTTAGCTCTGGAGCTCTAATTAACATTCTTAAGCCTCTATCTAGGGGAAATATTGAAATTGTCATGGGGTACAGGTGTTCCCTCATGGAAGCTCTTTAAATCAGGCCACATACACTCAGATTAGCGTGTACCTTATTACCAATTCTGGCATTGTTTCTGAGCCTGTTTGTTACGCATCCGCTCTGACATATTTATACTTTTGTTTACAGGGGGTCACCACATGTATCTTGATAGTGTGACCTCACTACCCTAGAATTGGAATGCAGCCTAGGAGAGTGTTAGAGACATGGGATGCAAAAACAGCAGCTTGCATCGGCGGCATGGCCATTGTGAAGCAGGATTAAAGAAAAACAAAGATGAGCAGAGGCAAGCTATCTCCTTGGTGACTCAGAGAGCCTGCTTTTCGCAAGAAAGGAGCAAAAATCGTGTGCGCTCATGGAGCCCTGATCATGTGTCGCTCTGTAATGGTGCTGTACTGGTTTTGCAGAATGATTATGATTGGCTGGTAGTTGAGGATCATCTGGAAAGCAGAAAGGCACCAGTGGGGTTTTTGGATCATGCAAATGCAGGTACTAGGGGAAATGATGAACCTGTTGAAAGGCTTCAAGGGAACCTCAGTGACGGAAGTTCTCCTGCAACTAGGGAAGTTACAAGATTGCAGCTTGTGCTTCCACGTTTGCATTTGTTGGAGAGTCCCGTTCAATTGTGCCCAGAGCAAGAAAGGAGACTAAGATGTGCCAATCTGGAGGTTACTGCAAGGTTATCTGATTTAAGCTCAGATGGATCAGATGACGAAGGTGATGGGTTTGAGTTTGCTAAATTGGAGACTAGTGTTTTCAGCTTGAACAGTGAACATGGAGAAGGGGTAGGTTCCATCCCTGATGGTGATGCCAGAAGCCAGAACAGTGAGGGTCTGATAACTGATATATCTTTATCTGGGACTTGGGAAAGGTTGCAGAGCTCCTCCATTTCTGAGTCAGAACTCCAGGTAAATGCATCTCCAGGCTACGTTGATTTACCCTCAGCTGACTCTGACAATCTATTGTTGTCACCAGCATCTGTAGATTGCTCTGAAGTTTCTTCCAGTGGTATAGTCCTGGAGGAATGCCCAGCTAATGGTGTAGACCAAGTAAATTGGTGCTCATCACTATCAGAGGATTCACGTTATTTCCCAGGGTTTACACCGAAAACTCCTGACACAGTTGGTTTAGATAAATCCTTTCCAACATCTCCCTCTTTCAGAAACAACTCTATTGGAGATGCTTCACCTTTTATTGAGGAAAGATCTGGTACTCCCCCCAGTTATGAATGGAGCCCTGCTATTGTAGATAGTGATTGGGATCGATCATCTCCTTGCGATTCACTGATCTCTCAGTGGGGCCAGTCATCCTTATCAGAGTCTCCATGTGTCGGTGTCATCTGTCAAACTGGATTTTTAATTCCAGGTCTGCCAAACGACTTGGCTCAGATGTGCCTCATGCGAGTTCCTTTTATCAAGTATGATTGTTCTTACCGGATGGTCTGCAGACAATGGAGAGCAGTTCTGTCATCGGAAGAGTTTTTCAGAACAAGAAATGCTTTGGGCATTCAAGAAGCACATATTTCTTTTGTGGTGCATGGTAACAGAGTTCAGATTTTCAGCTTACGGGCTTGTAGGTGGTTTTGCCTTCCTCCCCTTCCTAGAGATGATGGACAAATTTCACCTAGCTGGAGGGTTCCTTCCGATTGGGTGCAATCTCCTGGCAGCCATTCTTCCCCAGAGTCAGCTTTGGCTTCTGATTTGGGGATTGATCCTTATGATTGGTGGCAAATTGATTCGGTTGCAGTTTCAGAAGGAACCCTTTATGTCATTGGTGGTGATCAGGCTGAACTGCATTCTTTTATAAGACCAAGCAAGGCCACCAATAAAGTTCACAAATATGATTTTTGCCAGAACTGCTGGGTCACTGTATCTCAAATGGAGGTGCCGCGTTCTCATGCAGCTGCAGTTTGCATTGGTAAGTTCATTTATGTGGCAGGAGGAAGTGCAGACATAGAGGAAGGAGCTTCTGCGGAAGTTTATGATTCTGAGCAGAATACTTGGACCATTATTCCAAGCATGAACACATCAATGAGAATGTGTGTTGGGTTGGAGCATAAGGGCTGTCTTTGTGTGAAGGGGGAAAGCATAGGCCCAGGCAGTGGAGTGGAGGGAGAGATTTTTGACTTGAAAACTCACAGTTGGGAGAAGATGACTTCTGGAATGAGAAGGGGTCTAGAACGTGGCCCAGTTGCATCTTGCAACTCAAATTTGTTTGTGGCAGACTGGCATGATTCTTTGCTGAAGGTTTATAGTTCTGAGGAGGATACCTGGGTAGTGCTAGCCAAGCTTCCAGCTCGAATCAGTCGCCTTGTTGGGCATGCCAGTAAGCTCTATGGGCTTACAGGCAAAATCAAAGTAGACCCTTATAATCATCATGTCATTTCTGATGCACCAGCTGAGGTTTGGAGGCTTGATTTGGGAAGAGGTTTCAGACATTTGTACAATACAAGCCTTACTTCCGTTTGGGAGTGCCTGTGGAGAGATCCCAGGCAGATGGTAAAAACAGGTGGCCTTGCATGGGTTCCATGCATTGCTCATTGTACTTTATTTGAAGATTAGGCGCTGGAGAAACTCACTGCGTGCTCTCACTGTACTTTCATTGAGGCTGGAAATACATACAGCATAGGTGGTAGTATTCTGTTCAAGCATGAAACAGCTTTTCTATGAGAGTAGGTCTTGTTTTAAAGCCAGGGAAAACAGAAGAAGGCTTCTCCACAATGACTAGGTAGATGAATTCTGAACATATAATGGGGATGGGCATACCCTTTGCATGAGAGGGAGTGCCTAAGTATTACTGGATTTCATGTTTCTCACAATGGCCAGGTACATTTTGGGCTCTTGTAAAGTCATATTGTGATAACATGTGCTAAATCTAACATTTGGTGTAACTCTAAAATTTGCTGTCACTATACCATCGATAAACTTGCCTTTTGTGAGTGGGCTTCCTTTGCCAGCTCTTTAATGGGCACACAACCTTGGTTGGTCTAGTTTTTGATTTGCAAGAATAGAGGGGTGGTTCGGGCTGTGAAGTTTGTGGTGTCAGGATTTAAGAAATATCATCAAACATGATTCTTCTATGAATTTGCCACTAGCTCTTTTGCAAGTTAATCTTGTCACTCCCGAATCTTTGAAATCTGGGTGCTGCAGCATTGCTGTATGCAAGATGATGCCATATATTGAAGTCCCGTAAGCTTATTATGTAGCCAATGATGTTGGGACTTGTAGATAGCAAACAAGGACCTGCTTAGATAGATGGTGATGGAAGACAGTGAAACTGTATACTAGAAATCAGGAGATTTCGGTCTTATGAAGTGTTTAACATTGTATTTTTGCAGAAAGATCCCATGCCTTGCCAGTTTTCTACATGCAGAGTTGTGGTACAGATGTGAGATGCTCATCAGGATATTTTATTTCCATCACAAACCCTCACCTTGAATATTTGCCCAATATTTACCATTGGCTCTTAAGCAACAGTGATGTATGGTGAATGTAGTGATCACACCATTTTAATTCTAGATTAGTACACATTGGTTAAAAATGCCAGTTGGGGTGTGCCTTGAAGGATACTTTTAGTCACCTCACATAATCAACCAGGTGTAATGAGAGTTTGTAGAGTCTTCTCTAGTTTTTCTAAGAAACATTACTGTAAATGGAAGAAAGCCTATCTTCATACAGACACCTGCTGATCAAGGGTATGCAAGTCTATAGATAGGCAGTTGTGTCCATTTATACAAGAGCTGGGCATCATGCATGGTGTCGTGGTCTAGAGAGGGATTGTGTATATGTCATGGTAGTTTGTGTTGCCTCAGCTATACATGTTATAAGCTCAATTTACACATGCTACATTTAATTAACCATTGGGTCATCATATTTTAGAAATTGCCTTGCAGTTTTAATACAGGACTGGAGTTGATCTGAGTGTCCACAAAAATCAGTCTTGTTTTTTGTGACAACACTGGTGTTTAGATCAGCAATACATGCATGCACAATCTCAAGCTGTCAGGAGTTCATTGCAAGGATGTGATTGACATCATGGTTCTATTGTATTCCTAAATTCAATCTTTTCATTCTCAGCTTGTCCTTAGGGACCTAAGGTGTCAACCAAGCTGCACACCATTTCTTGGTAAACTAAGCATGCAAATACTATCTATTAAAACTTTTTTGGGGCAGGGGCGATCCTGAAAATGTAGCGTTGGATCCTTGTTGGATGCCTTCCAACACTTTGATTGTAGTTATTTATTTCTCAAAAGTTATGAAGCTGATTTCTAGGCTATTGTGGCATATTGACAAGCTTCCAGATTGTGCACTAATGGTGTGGAGCAAAAAACTCTGGACATATTGAGATTTGGAATGAGTTGCAAAAGCTCAAATGACTGTTAAATAACTTTTCTAGCAATTGCGCAACTATTTTCAAAAGTGATAGCAAGTATTCCTTCTATCCTTGATGATGACACCACTGTAAAGTTCTAGCTATCCAAAGCACAAAGGGCTAATTTATCTTGAATGCCCTATAGTGAGCATTGTAAGGAAGAACTGTTGTAGTCCCTGTTGATTGAGGAGTTTAAGAGCTTTTGAATCTTGTATCCACCATGGAGGGCAATAGTGTTGGTCAAGAGATTTCGCATCCTATTGATAGAGTTGTTCGAAAGGGCTGAATTATGTATTCACTTTGGAGGGTAACAATGTTGCTCAAGAGCTTTTGAGAACATCCATCATCATGGTGGATAATCATGAGCACTCAAACTTAATCAAGGTGATTGGTGTAAGTGTTTTAAAAAAATGGTGTTTTAAAAAAATGATGTTCATGTACTTATCAACTTCATGCTCTACCCATTTCTTGTTAGCTTTGCAAAAATTTGATAGTGCACCCTAGTGACCATCATCTTTACACATGGGTTGTGTTTGGATTAAAGGACATTACCATGTTGGTCTAGCATCACAAATGTGGGTAGGGTAACAAGTGATAAGTCCACTTGTGTTGGACCCTCAATGCAATGATCACCTTCCAATTGGTCCTATACTGACCTCTACATAGAAAGGGAAAATGAATGTAGTTGGAAACATATTCCTTTGAGCCTCTTTTCTCTCATATTTTGGATTGGTTGCAGCCTTGTTCTCAATAACCTTGTCTTCAACTTGTACATGGGTGTTGGGTATTTTAGAGGAATGGCCCTTATACACAAAGAGATTTAGGACAAAAAGGAAAGAAAGAATCCATAACAATATCAGAGGTGGCAACATTTCTTTGTGTGATGAGCACCTCTCTTCTACTTGGCAAACGTAGTTGATGATTTTCTCAATGTGTCAATTAAGTTCTACGTGGGTACCGTATTTGGGAATTCTCTCGATGCATTGATTAAGTTTTCTCCTTGTGACTTAGTGTACTGCAAGGTCAAAAGGATGGAAGAGCATTTGCCATGCCAATATTGTTGGATGTTGTACCATGATACTCCTACTAAAGGTTAGATGCCACAAAAATGATTTTTTTTTGGGTGATGTCTTCTAATGTGAAGTTTACATTGAATATTGAAGTTAGGACTAGGGGTGAAGATTGTGGGGTGGGTTCGTGCTATTATGTGGAGCTAGTGGTAAGCCAATCCACATAGAGTCCAAATGCAAAATAGTAAATGAGCTTAATGTATATAAAGATTTATTGGAAAATGAAGGAAAATAGAGGACTAGGGAATTCTATTATCATTGCACAGAAACATATAGGGGGGTGGAACATAAACCTAGGGTTTTTACTAGATGGGAGGTCCACCCCCCACCCACCAACATCACCTAGGGGACAAATGGAGCAATAGGGGATTCATTTGTATATATTGCAACCACCATCCAAGGAAGGTAAAAAAGGGCATCAAAAGATGATCCCTTAGAAAGTGAAAAAGGGTGGCATGAAAAGAAGATTCTAAAGGATTCACAAGACGACCCTTGTATTGAAAATGTCTATGAAAGCTAAAGTCTATATTTAAGTAGAATGCTACAAGTTTGGATGTAGTTGACGATGGGTTTGGAAAGAATAGTAAGCATTTTGAATGGCTAGTCCTATCTATTGATAACAACACAAAGGGACTCCTTAAGTGAAAGAGGGATTGCACCACTTTAGTTCTACATGGCAACAGGGTGTTACTACTCCAAAACTCCTCCTTAGTAAGGTGGGACGACATGTCCACTCACTTGTAACTTGCAATATCAAGATGCTGCAACCAATGACCTCCATAATAGTTAGAAAGGCTTCTGGTAACACATGCCAAAACCTTGGAGTGACAAAATCAAAAGTTCTAAATGAAATTCCATGTTCTTACTATTTCTATACCTAAATGTAAGTTTTTAAGCCTTTTATTTTTGAATTACAGAGTTCTGTTTGAAAAACTAGACCTTTTAAGTATATTGAAGTTTTCCATGTTTTTGTTGCATATAAGCTTGTGAAGTATGTGTATCCTTTTTGTGCTAAGCATAACCCAAAAGCATGTGCTTCTTTCGTGCTTTCCTTTGAGGTTATGAGATTCAAAAACTTGCTCGAATTGCTCTACAAAGGTATATGGGTCATGTCCAACTTTGTACTTCTGAAGTTGCTTAGGGATGATGGGGATTTTGCCTTGTTTCATTGGGCTTGGAGTTGCTCTTAAGTTGTTGAGTGTTGTGGCCATGGCCGCAACACTGTATGCAAAATGTGGAGTCATCGAAGCAAAATATTAGGCATGGAATAGGTCATCATTCTCATCTACGAGCACCTCATCCATTAGATCTTCCTGAAGTGGTGCCCTTATGGTTTTTCGTGGCACTCGATCGGCCCTCGAGAAAATGGTTTGATACAGTTTTCCGCATAATGCGATGCTCTTCGTATTCATAAGGCCAATGATCAAAGCACCGAGGCCTCTCTCGAGGAACTTGCGTGTGGTTGTTAACCCCAAATAACGAAGCTCGTAGCACTATAAAATTCCCAAGTCGTGAAGAGAAAGTGGAACTAGAGAGAAAATGAAGCTAGTTGTGAGCTTAAAGAAATGCTAATAATTATGATAATAGAAGAAGATCTAAGGAACCAAGAGTTTGTAACCATGATGTTCTTTAAGAAGTTATTTTTTTAAAATCTTCTATGCTTTTATTTTGTACAAATAATAGAGTCAACCCCGATGTGTCTTTCAATTATATTCATGTATATCATAAAATATGCATAAAACATGTAGCCTAAGGTCTATGGGGGAGTCCATTCATTTTCTCAAATCTGAAGAGCTATGGGCATATAAAATAGAGATGACCACAATTGAGAGAGGCCAAGGGTTAAGGGTACCTACTTGTATGTATGATGAATAGAATCTCTCATTCTTGTGTATGCAAACTTTTGAGCTCTTGCTTCCATGTTCTTTCTTCTTGCTTTTACTATGACTGAAGCTTGTGTGAGGGAGAGAATTTGCATGTTAGCGTGAGGATGATGCCTTCTCTCATTGCTTCTTGTCTCTTGTTCTTTTCTTCTTCCTCCTCCTCCTCTTCTTCTTCTCATATGCGTTAAGAGATGGGGGCTTGAGGGATCCATAGTTGCCATGAGAGGAAGAGAGTGAGGGATCGGGAAAGAGAAGCTTCTTCTCCTCTTTTCGTCTCTACTTCTTGGTAGCATTGGAGGTGAAGGGATCGGTGGCTTGAGAGTTCTAGGAGGCTACATTTGAATTGTGAAGCCATCAAGCTTTTTTTTAGAATTGGGAACTACAATGAGAAAGGTAAGATTGGTGAGTCTACCACAACATTTGAGCCATTTGTGCTTTCATTCATTTGTGGGGATTAAGTGGAGAGGTATAGATGGTTTGAAGCTAGGGTATAAGTTGACGATATGAAAGACAACGTAAAGTCATTGAGAAGAAGGGAATCTCTTGAAAGAATAAGAGTCATCCATTGTGTGTAAGCAAAAGATTTTTGATTGTGTTGCTAGAACAAAGATACAAACATTTCATTTTTGTACTAGTGCATACTCTCTTGTGTATAGGAACAAGAGATCGTGAGTGCTTGAAAGGATTTAGCCATTGACATGTGATTAGATTATCTAAAACATGTGCAACTGGTTAGGAAAACCTATTGTGGTGGAATAGGAGGTTGAGATCACCAAAAGGATTGAGCCATTTTCTTTTAAGAAAATAAATTCCTATTGATAACAACTTGATGAAAAGCCTAAGGTGAAATACAAAGTATGAGGAAGTCTATGAAGAGTAACTAAGTATATCACAAATACAATGGTTGTATGAACAACCAATTCAGTGGGTTGTAATTTCAAACCATATGAGGGGCAGTATGGAGTCCCATGTTTACAAGAAACCATCTCTTCTCTTCCTTGCCCTCTCAACGTTACCATGTATCATCTCCCATCTCTCACAAAGAGTGTGAACGATCTCTATCTAGATCCTTGATAGAGTCTTCATGGTGGATACATATAGAAGGTCAATAATGTGATTGCATCTCACAGTTCAAATATATGAGACTATGATGTTGGCAATCAACTCCCATCTATGGTAGTGTCCTTGGGTCTAGTGTGCCTATGAGTAATCTAGAGTGGGCATCCTACTTAGATGCTATCTATATGATGACAAAATAGCTCCTTTGAACATCCCCATAAAACCAAATGTTGGGCCTCTATCTAGGCTCCATGCTATAGACCCCTAGGTTGCGACCATGATCTTGTTGTGCTATGAAATATCATCTTGAGATCTCTCCTCCAAACCTTTTGGAATCTAGGGTAGTCCCATAGGAAATGTCCTTGTACCTCCTCTAGCTCACTGCATCTCCTCATGCACGCTACTAGGTCCCTGCCATATCCAAACCATGTGCCAACTACTAGGCTTGTGTGAGCTACAAGCAATAGGAAGAGAGACATCTTCCTAGGCCTAAAGCATTCATCAAGTCTCATCCAACATTAATTTAGGAACTCATTTGAGATTCTCTGTCTGTGCCAATGGGGGGTGGTTGCTATTGCTAGCTCTTCTTTGATCTCGCTCATATGTATTCTCCTCCCCAACCTAGTAGTGTAGCCAAAGAAGGTCACATCATAGGGTCTCGAATCCCTTCTCACCCACTCTCCTGATCCCATTGTAATCTTTGTAGAGGTCTCATGTGGTAAGCCCAATATCTCCATCCATCTACCAAAGATGTGGTTGGCGGGTTTGGGTTAATGTGCGACTTCCTCTTGAAGTGAGATGCTACATTGATCCTTTGTCTAGAGCATCCAATGAACATTGTCTAACTAAAATTCTCTTGTTGGAGATGTCTATCCTCCTCAACCATAAAAGTTGAAGGGAGGTGAGCCGTGAAGTGGAAGCACGAACGTGAGCAAGAGCTATGGCAGAAGGAGCAAGAGCAAGAGAGGGAGAGACACACAATGTGGGAACTCCAACAATCACAATGTGTGACCGACCTTCCCTTTATTCAAATGTTACTGAAAGAATAAAGAATGAAGTGACAATGATGGGCACCCCCATTGCCTATAGTGTGCAAGTGCAGGTACTATCAGTGTAGTAATACATGGGTGGCTAGGCAAAGGCACCTTTCCACTTAAAGGCGAATCTGCCTCAGTGAGGAGTGAAAAGAAAAAAGAAAAGACAGTACAACATATACATAGATACAACAGGATGAGAAAAGATGTCATCTTATCCAATGCCCATCAACCTCCTAAGGAAGGCAAAGCACTCTGTAGAGAGGCTTTTCGTGAGCAAGTGCAAGATTTTGGTCAGTTGAGATTTTAACAAGGTCAACGGATCTATCCTCAATGACCTCATGAATGAAGTGATATCTCACCTCAATCGTCTTTGCATGGAAGACCGGATTCTTGGCTACCTGGATAGCACTCATAGAATCCGAATGCAGTGTAGGGGTAGCATATGCAATACCAAGGTTAGCAACCAAATGGCCTCCTTGCAAGCCTCAGTGTGGCTGCAACATACTCGGTCTTTGTGTAGTAGAAAGGGCCATGCATTTTTGTACCCTAAACATCCACGAAACAACACCTCCAGCAAAAGTGAACACATAGCCAAAAGTGAACTTTATACTATTTGCATGTCCTGCGTAGTTAGAGTCAATGTATCCTGTGACTCTTGTATCTTGGATACCATAACATATGCACATATCAATAGTGCCCTTCAAGTATCTCATGATACCCTTCACGGCATTCCAATGCCTCTTGCAAGGTGTAGCCATATAACGTGCCACATCACCAACTGCAAATGCAATATTTGGATGAGTGGCTATCATGACATACATAAGACTACCCACTGCAAATGCATAAGAAACCTTGGCCATCTTGGTCCTCTGCTCATTTGTCTACAAACAATTGGCTTGTGATACTTTCACATGAGAAGGCAATGGATAGCTAATAGGCTTCACATCATCTTGCATATACAGAAGCACTCAAGGACTTTATGGATGTACTTCTGTTTTACAGATAAAGTAGTCCCTGAGACCTATCACACGTAATGCGCATACCAAGTATATAAGAGGCATGTCCTAGATCTTTCATCTTAAAACTCTAAGAGCATTTAGCTCATCATGAGCTTTTCCTGCTAAAAGCATGTCATTCACATAGAGTACCAAAATCAGTAGTAAACCATTACGAGCTTTCTTCTAGCATAAGCATGGATTCATAGCATTATGGCTATAGCCCTATGAGTGTATGAATGCATAAATTTGTGGTACCATTCCCTAGTGCCTACTTCAAGCCATAAAGACTCTTCCTCAATCTTCACACTAGGTGCTCCCTGCCAGGCTCTACAAAGCCCTTAGGTTGCTCCATGTATATCTCACCATGCAAGTCCCCATGTAAGAAAGCCATCTTGACATCCAATTGATACAAGTCCAAGCTGGGAAGCCAAAGCCAAGACTAAGTGTAGGGTGGTCATCTTAAACCACCGGAGAGAAGACCTCATCTAAGTCAACACCATGCTCCTACTTAAAACCCTTTACTACTAATTAGGCCTTGTATGCCAGCCTAGGATGTCCATGAGTACTTTTCAACTTGTACACCCACTTCCAAGGCAAAGTGCTCTTGCCACTAGGCAAGGAAACCAAATCCCACATATGATTCTTATGCAACGAGTCAATCTTAGATTGCATAACCCTCTCCTAGGACTGTCACCTCTACGCATAGCCTCATCATATGTGAGAGGCTCTCATGCATTTGAAACCAAGACGTAATTTATGGAGGGCTTATAGCGATCAAGATGTCGTCTATCTCTAGTAGAACACCTCAATGCAAGCTGTGCTGCATGTCCAATATCTTGTCTAACATTTTAGTCATGAGAATTGACTTTTAGTGCAGGCTATCTAGCTGGCTGTGCGGGAGCAGGGGGCTCCTCATGAAAGATAACCCTGCATATCTCAACAACTTTCTTGGGCTGCATATGCATTTTGTCCTCATGGAACACATCATCATGGTTGCGGATCACTTTTCATACCTGCAGATCCCAAAGATGATTTTCCATGTCATCTGCATCTCCATAGCCAAGGAAAATGCATTTCACACTCTTAAGATCGAGCTTATTGCGTTTGTCCTTGGGCATGGTAGAAGACCTCACATCCAAAGACATGAAAATGAGTATATGAGGGAGGCTTTCCTGTCCATACCTCCTCTCTGTAACCGAGAAGTCAATACCATTGCAAGGTGACCTGTTAATGAGATGCATGGTATAGTAGAGACTACCTTAGCCTAAAAATGCTGTGGTAAGCATGCTTGGCTAAGCACACCGTGGACCCTCTTCTGGATAGTCCTATTCATATGCTCAGCCATACCATTCTAGGGAGGGGTGTAAGGGGCAGTCAACTGATGCTTAATATCTTGCTCTTCACAAAACTTCTCAAAGGCATCTGAGACGTACTCACCCTTGTTATTGGTCCTTAGGCATTTCAGCCTATGCCCAAACTGGTTCTCTACTAAAGCAAACCAACATTGAAAGACTGCCAAGACATCAGATTTTTGCTTTATGGGATAAGCCCACAACTTACGTAAATAATCGTCAATAAATGTGACAAAGTACTTCGCACCCCCTAATGATTGGTAGAGCATGGGTCCACATACATCTAAATGCACAAGAGCCAAAGGCTCACCCATGGGTGGAATAGCAGACTTTTTATGTGAATTCCTAGTCTACCTACCATATAAACAATGATCACATGACTCAAAATGCAAGTAGTAAAAAGGTGGAAGATACTCCAAAGCACTAAGCATTTTCATTCCCTTAAGTGACATATGCCCAAGATAAGCATGCCAGAGAGATACATGTGGGATAGAACCCACTGACAAAACATGGTCAATAATACCAGAGAAAACCAAGGGATAGAGGTTGCCAGACTTGGCACCTCTTGCAAGAACAAACATGCTATATGTTATCTTTCATGTAGAATCACCAAAGCATATATGATAACTTGCATCATCAAGCTGCCCAACATAGATAAGGATTTTAGTCAGGGTGGATACATGACCTACATTATGCAAAACAAAAGTGCTACCAGAGGAAAACTGTAGAGTGACATCACCAACGCCAACAATAGCAAGAGACCAATCATGATCTTGTAAAAATTACACGGCGCAACGAACAGAATCTAAGAAAGAGATAGAGATAGAGAGTACACAATAGATAAGAGGAGAATTAGAAAATTTCTTTAGCTCCAAACAACTGATACAGAGATGGCTCTGTCCACCCGTGCGCTTCCACAGTAAAGCTTAGATGGCGAACTAGACAGAAGATAGGTGAAGAGCTTAAGGCTAGCTGGAACCACTTTGATTGGGTGAAAGATAGATGATCGATGGCTATGAAGGGATTTAGCTTTTATAGCCCGTGAAGGCGGTTCGGTTGGCATGATCGACCTACCATATGAGCCTCCACTAGTCGGCTTGGCCGGGGAATATTCCCTTTAGCGTCGGGCCGGGGGCCTCGAGTTGCTACCAGCTTAACTACTCAATCCAACCCAAAGATTAGATCCACAATGGTCACCTTTTTGCCATCCGGTTACATAGATCTCATTTGATATACAAGTCAGGACTCAACCAATGTTCGGGCTCACATTTGGTTTCTCCTCATAATGGGGGCCTTACAACTTTAAGCACCATGGATCATTGGTGGCACCTTATGAGGGTGGGGCATTGAGCATATCTAACACCCCCCTCAATGTCCACCCATAGGTGAACTATCTCCTTGGCCCAATGCCGAGTCTCTAAAGATGAACTTGAAGCATATCCTTCGTAAGTGCTTTGGTGAAGATATCCGCTCCATTCTCCTCTGTTGGACAATAGAGCAGTTTCACTATCCCATCCTCCATTAAATCACACACATAGTGATACTGGATCTCTATATGTTTGGTGCGTGTATGAAACACTGGATTTTTGGCAATGGCAATGCAACTCTGATTGTCACCTCTCAGCACAGTTGGGTCTTCATCATGCACTCCCATATGCCATAGGATCCTTCTCAACCATACTGCTTCACACGCAACAAAACAAGTTGCCTTGTACTCTGCTTCAGTAGAAGACAATGCCGCTGTTGGCTGCTTCTTACTAATCCAAGAGAAAATTCATGAACCCAAAGAGAAACAATAACCAGAAACTGACTTCTTAGACTGCCCAATCTAAGTCATAATTCCCCACAAGAGAAGTTTTGGAACTGTATGTGATACCATAGTCAAGAGTTTCCTTCAAGTATCTGAGCATCCGCATCCCAGCCTTCCAATGACTCTCATTAGGTTTGTTTGAGAATCTGCTCAAAACACTAACAGAAAAACTTATATCTGGTCTGGTATTACACAAGTAGATCAGACTGCCAACCATCCTCCTGTACCTCCCGATGTCTGCCAATGCTGATGTATCCTCAATTGATAACTTTGCATTCACCTCCATAGGTGTAGCTATCTCCTTGCACTCGGTCATGCCAAATGCCTTCAAGATCTCCCATGCATACTTCTTCTGAGAGATGAAGATCTTTCCTGGCTCTTGCCAGACTTAAATTCCCAAACAATAGTGCAACAAGCCCAAGTCTGTCATTTCAAACTCAGAACTCAAAGCCTTTCGAGTTTGGTTGATCATATCTTCATAGTCACTTGTAATAAGAAGGTCGTCCACATATAGGACAATCACTACAGACTTTTCACCATCCTTGTAAACATACAAGTTAGCATCTGAGGCACATGTTTTGAATTTTAAGCTTAAAAATAACTTATCTATCCGCTAGTACCATGCTTTGGGGACTTGTTTTAGCCCATAAAATGCCTTCTTCAGCTTATACACTTTGTTCTCAGAATGGGGGGCCTCAAACCTTGGTGGCTGAGCCACGTACACCTCCTCCTTAAGGTCACCATTTAAGAACGCTGATTTAACATCCATTTGGTAAACTGGCCACTGCTTGTGGGCAACCACTGCAAGTACTGTGCGAATAGTGATCATTCTGGCAGTTGGGGCAAATGACTCTTGAAAATCAAACCCTTCAACCTGTGAAAATCCTTGTGCAACCAGTCTAGCTTTGTACTTTTCTAAGGTACCATCAGCCTTGTACTTTACCTTCCAGAGCCACTTGGTGCCAATAACCTTCCACTTTGCTGGCCGATCCACTAGCTCCCAAGTGTCATTCTTCATTATGCTGTCATACTCGGCTTGCATAGCTACCTTCCATGCTGGATCTACAAGTGCTTCTTCTAAGTCAATTGGCTCATTTACTTCTCTCATAATCTCAACCATCAAGACCATATTGACTATGTGAGTAGAAGCCCTCCTTTGCTCCTCTATTCTCTGAGACCTCCTTGGTCCATCTGCCTTCTTCTCAATAGATGTGGGCATATGATTATTGTGGTCATAGAGCTGCTTCACCCAACATGGCAATGGCTTTTCCAATGGGGTGATGTTAGGTTGGTAAGCTTTTTCCTCATCATCTGAAGATGATGCTTACTCCTCCTTAAGGATAGGGATAGCTCTCGGGATAGGTTCATAGTGGACTACTTCTTTGCTTGATGATAAAGTGGAAGAACTTGCCTTCTCCTCCTCCATTGTATGTAGCTGCTCCTTGAACACCATATCACGGCTCGCGATGATTTTCTTTGCCTCTTGATCATATAATTTGTAAGCCTTCTGCTCATCACTATAACGCAAGAAGATACATTTTCTGCTTTTTGGTTGTAACTTGTTTCTCTTCTCATCTGGAATATGTGCATAACATTCACATCCAAAAATTTTGAAGTGTGAGACAGATGGTTTCTTACCAGTGGAAGCCTCATGAGGTGTTTTTCCCTTGAGAGCCTTTGTGTAGCTCTCTCCGATTTAAAATGTAGACTACAATATTAACAACTTCATCCCAAAAATGGTTAGGCAATCCCTTGCCCTTTAGCAAGCATCTTGCCACCTCCACAATGGTGTGATTCCTGCGTTCCACAACACCGTTCTGCTGGGGTGTGTGAGGCGTCGTCAATTGACGCTTGATCCCTTTACTCTTGCAAAAGTCTTCAAACTCTGAGTTGAACTCACCACCACCATCTGTTCTAAATTTCTTCACACTTTTCCCTGTTTCATTCTCAACAAGTGTTAGCCATTCTTTAAACTTACCAAAAGCTTGAGCCTTATCACGAAGGAAGTACACCCACATCTTCCTACTATAGTCATTGACAATCAACATAAAATAAGAAGATCCCCCTAAGGCCCATGTAGGCATCTTTCCGCACAAGTCAACATGCACCAACTCTAGAGAAGCATGTGTTCTATTCTTGCTTTCTTGTGGAAATGCCTTTCTCTGTTGCTTGCCCATCATACAAGCTTCACATGGTTCCTTCAATTCAGTCATTGCAGGTAGGTGAGCAACCATACCTTGCTTGTGCATCTCCTTCAATACTGCAAATCCAATGTGTCCAAACCTTTCATGCCAAAGCTTACTTGTGCCCACTCCAACGGTGGCTGTAAGAGGACTTAGCTCATATAGTTTGTTCCTTCTTTCTCCTTTGCCAACAACTTTGCCATCACTGTCAAGAATTTCTGCACCTGTCTTCTTGAACCTCACTTCATGACCAAGATCAGTTACGGTAGCAACTGATAACATATTTCTCCTAATTTCGGGAACATACAACACATTTGAAAGCTTTTTGACATCACCATTTGCAACAACAAATGAAATAGTACCTGTGCCTGCAGCAGGGCATTTTGCATCATTTCCAACCATCATAGTGATGGATTCTTGTAGAGGCTGCATAGAACTGTATAGACCTTTCTTGTTGGTCATGTGATGGGAGGCCCCACTATCCAACACCCATGAGTTAGTGGTAGATTTTTCTTGTGTTGAGGAGCACACCTCCTCAATGGTCACCATGAATAACTCCAACTCTGCTTCAGTCGTATTGGCTGTCTCTTTCCCTTTACTTTTAAGGGTACCATTCTTTTCATCTACCTTCTTGACATAATCTGCGATTGCATGTCCTTTCTTCTTGCAGTAGAAGCACTCTCCTTGAAACTTCTTCTTACCGCCCTTCTTCTTTTTGCCACCATCATTTTTGGTGGAGGAACCACCTTTGCCTTTTGCATTAGCAGAGAATGGAGCATCTCCATTGTTGCTTCCTTCTCGGGCTTTTAGCCTCAACTCCTCCTCCAGCAATAATGCACAAAACTCCTCAAAACTCAAAGCTTGAGGTCTCACCTGAGTATTAAGGGCAATTACTAGTCCATCAAAATTTTGTGGACAAATTCGAAGACACCTCCTTGCTAGCTCCTCGCTAGTCTTTTGTATCCCAGCACCAGCCATCTGGTCACCCAAATTCTTAATCCGAGTGATGAATGCTTCAGCTCTCTCTCCTTCAACAAACTTCTCTGGTGCTAGTTGATTCTCCAAGTTTTGAATCCTTGTTTGGTTTCGCATTTCATATTGACTCCTCAGTACATTCCAAGCCTCTGATGCTTTGGTTGTATGCTAAATCAAAGTCAGAACAGTGTCAGAACAGCTTGTAATTAAGGCACACAATGCATCTGCATTCCTTCGTTTCCAAGCTCATAGAAGATGTGCATTCAAAGGAATCATTGCACTAGGATTTGATGGGTCAAGGGTAGGCTGTGGTTCTACATCAGTCCCCAGCATAGTCTCCAAAAGCTCACAAGAATCAAGGATGTAATTTTGAACTTCCACAAGGTATAGTTTATATCATCTAACTTTCCTTCGTTGAAGGTTGGTGGACGAATCCTCAGTGTTTGAATAGCTGGTACAGCAGCGCCACCTCCTGCACCACTTCCTGATGCACCAGAACCACTTCCGGAAGATGACATTGTTCCTCTTTGTTGTTGAAGCCTTTGCCTCTTGCGTACTCTTTGATCCCTAGAGCCCCCTCAGCTCTGATACCATGTAAAAATTACACGGCGCAACAAACAGAATCTGAGAAAGAGATAGAGATAGAGAGTACACAACAGATAAGAGGATAATTAGAAAATTTCATTAGCTCCAAACAACTGATATAGAGATCGCTCTATCCACCCGTGTGCTTCCACAGTGAAGCTTAGATGGTGATCTAGACAGAAGCTAGGTGAATAGCTTAAGGCTAGCTGGAACCACTTTGATTGGGTAAAAGATAGGTGATTGATGGCTGTGAGGGGATTTAGCTTTTATAGCTCGTGAAGGTGGTTAGGTCGGAATGACCGACCTACCATATGAACCTCCACTAGTCGGCCAAGGAATATTCTAGGGAATATTCCCTTTACTGTCGGGCTGGGGGCGTTGCCCCCAGACCCCCCACCAGGGGGGCCAGCCAAGGGCCGCTTCCGTGGCCCCTGGACCCCAAAATAGGGATCCCTTTTAACTCCCTTACCCCGCAACTCAATGCAATGTGCCTCGAGTTGCTACCAACTTAACTACTCAGTCCAACCCAAAGATTAGACCCACAATGGTCACCTTTTTTCCATCAGGTCACATAAACCTCATCTGATATACAAGTCAGGACTCAACCAATGTCCGGGCTCACATTTGGCTTCTCCTAATGGGGGCCTTACAACTTTAAGCACCATGGATCATTGGTAGCACCTTATGAGGGGGGGCATTGAGCGTATCTAAGCACACAGTACTAGATATACTGCGATATGTATGAAACCACTAATGGTAGGGGATCACATGAAAAGACACACACGAATCCAAGAGCCAACACTATGCATACATGGATTGAGACTTGGTCAGCTAAGAGGCATCACATGAAGAGGCTGCTAAGATGTAGTCACCATCGGAATCCTCAGGTTGCATGACATTTATCTCCTCAATCTTTACGTTGGACTTTGCAGGCATAATGCTGTGATCATTGGATTTCTCCCCTGCACTTTTTCTTTCCCCTTTTCTTTGCACTTGTCATCGTGCATCTTATGGCACTAGGGCTGTATGTGTCTTGATTTCCCACAATAATGGCATGTAAGATCAGACTAACATCCACAAGACTTGCTACATCCACATGATTTAGACCAAGACTTCTGAGAGTCCTTCCAATGGTGATCATTATCTTTCTTGCCACTTCTGCCACCTCTAATGGATAAAGCATGTGAACTGCAAGAAGCATAATTGTTTTTCCTATTAACTTCTTCAGTCACAACAATAGAGATAAGTATCTATCAAGAGCATAGACATGTAAGAGATCCCAGTTTCATCTACTCAAGAAGTTCAACTACATAAACCACAAGCTCTACAATATCCAGAGATAGCATGAAGCTCCCACTAGTAGAAAGATCGAAGTCAATCGAGCAACCAAGCTCAAAGATAGCATGTGAATACATAAGGCATCATGGAGCCAAGACTGTATATCAACGGAGCATCCAAAGTAAGGGTTCGGTCAAGCATCACCTATAACATCCAATACATCATGTAACAGTTAATGTCAAATCTCTGACAATCCAAATAAGCATCAAAGAGCTCCAAAGTATGAAAATGAAGGCCCAACGAAGGCTCCAAGTGGCAATCAAACATAGATAATGTAAGGAGCATGCATTTCTAACATATGCATCAAAACATATATTGAAGGGTCAAGCATAGACCATAGACATAATGACTGTCACAAAGCATGCCACTGTAGACCAATGTCAATCAAATGCCAACCAAGACGGAGCTCAGTTGAAAGCTCAAAAGGCATTATGGAGCAATACAATACATGTAGTAACCGTCGTATACATTAGTTAGTTGTATGAGTCATCTAGGAAGCTCTCATGGACCAATAGGTAGAGCGTACATTGACCAAATAGGCTTCAGCCCTGGATATTACAAAAATAAATTCATTGTCAAAATTGAATAAATCAATCCTCAAATCAAGCTCAAAGCCACCTCAACTCATGGGCATGTGATATACCAACGTACTATCATCAATGTTACACATCAGTAGTGCATATAGAACACCTGAATCATGGCCAAGAGCAATAGGCATATTAAAATCCTTGTTAAAAAAGGTTCAGCCTTGCTATATACAACAGTGAATACATTGTCAAACCAAGCTATTTCAATACCAAAATCAGCTCCAAATCTAATTCATAACATGGGCATAGCATTCCCATACATGTAGACATCACCCTAGCATAACCGAGCATCATAAGACCAACAAAGCTGACCATAGAAGCATCAAATAGAGTGCTACCTTGTATTTCTAGCGAGAAAATCTCTGCAAAAATAGAGTAAATAAAGTGGTTAAATCAGTCCAAAATCAACTCCAAGCAATGTCATAGCATCCCCGAATATATAAGCATCAATCAAGCATAATCGAGCATCATCCAACCAATGGCAATGAGTGTAGACATCAAAGATAAGTGCTGCCCTATTTTACGACAGTCTATGAACTATTATAACAGTCCAAAACTGAAGCTGAGCACTCAAATCAAATGCCAAGAGTGAAAGAATCAATGCCAAGCATCAAAACCAAGTGTATAAGTGCTTGTATAGCTGCCCAATGAAGAAGATATGCTGTAGGAGATGAAAAACGTGAGCTGCTGAAAAAAGGGTATGTTCCATACACAACATGATGTCGCACCAGCAAGGTGAGGGCTATGGGTGGTTGCTCCAACTTGCTTGAGAAGGCTCAAAGAGTGCCCAAGAAGAATGCAACTGATAGGAAGCTCAAACAGAGTGGCTATGGTTGCCAAAACAAAGAGATGATTGATGTAGATATTGAAATGGAAGTTACGAGTGTGCCAGACCAAGCTCGAGCTCAGGAAGAAGAATGCTTTGATACCAATCAAAGGGAGGTGGGCCGTAAACTGGAAGCATGAACGGGAGCAAGAGCTATGGTGGAAGGAGCAAGAACAAGAGAGAGAGAGACACACACACAATGTGGGAACTCCAACATCCACAATGTGTGACCAACCTTTCCTTTATTCAAATGACACTAAAATAATAAAGAATGAAGTGACAATGATTGGCAATTCACCGCGTGCAATGTGTAGGTGCGGGTACTGTCTGTGTAATAATACATGACTGGCTAGGTAGAGGCACCAAAAGTGAATGTCGTATTTGTCCTCATCGCAAAGACAGCTAGAAGAATGTTCCCTCTAGAGAAGAGATCAATCCAAGTTTGAGAGGTGCATGTATCTATCTACCAATCTAGTGACTCTTTCCATTGTGGCATCAATCATAACTTTGGCTCCCTTGATGCCATAAAGTCTCTGCCTTTGAACGTCATGTTGTAAGTCTTGGGATGCAAACTAATCTCCCACTGATACAATAACTTGTAAAGATGAATCCCCCCCATGACACATATGTCTTCTATCCAAGGGTGTGGCCTCTCAAATAATGATTGAAGAGTTCTCCTCTCTATAGCTATAGTGGGAGTAGTACATGAAGTTGTGGTGATACAAATTTCCATGCTCTAATAATGGAAGTTGTGAATCTGACCCCAAAGCTCCTCCCTAAGTCCTTGGTCCTAATCTCTTGAAAAGATAGTGGATACTAGGCTACCATGGTCCTTCATATGCATGTGTCACTAGCATGTAGCCTTTCTATTAGAAGTTTCTTCCAAGGCTCCTCACCTAGAAATAAACCCCTAGCAATGAGCTTAGCCATCAAGGCTTTGCTTGGATATCTAGGTCTATGATCCCCAACCCTCCTCTAGATCTAGGTTGTATAATAATGTCCCAAGCAACCTTTTCTTTGGCCGGGCTCTCATCTCTTTTTGACCAAATTAAATTCCTCATGAGGTGCTTCACATAGCAAATGCATGACCTAGAGAATGGAAAACAAGAAGTGAATTACCACATAGTTGCAAGAAGAACTTAGTTGGTGACCACTATTCTCCATGCTAGTGAGAGTCTCCTTGAGCTCCAATAATGAAGCTTCTATCTTATGATCAAGAGGAGAGGTGCTATCTATCACTCTAGGGTAATGTCAATCCCCACATGGCATCCAATATATCTCACTATGGTCTCATGGGGAATGCACATGAAATCCTCATGCAGTCGCCACTTTGGTGTCCTAGTGTTGCATATCCAAAATCCATAGGACTTGTGCCAATTAATTAATGTGCCTATTGCTCTACAAAAAATTGCAATGGCCATTACAATGGCCCTAAAGGTATTCTCATTCCCATGAGATAGATCACTATGTCATGCACGATCTTCACATCAAGAAGCTCCTCAAACTCAATGATGGGTAACCTAATGCCTCTTATATTTATAGATTTGTCTCTCAAGAATGATGTCATGGCCTTTGCTACAAATAAGAACAAGAAGGGGGCTAGTGGTTAGCCCTCCTGCTTAACTAATATTTGAATGTGAATTTGTCTCCTCATGCCCCACTAGCAGTCAATAACCTAGCTATGTGCTAAGGAGTAAAGAACCGCTATTTCCTTGACCCACTACTCTAGAAATCCGATCCTTAGCACCATGCCTACTAATAATTCCTAGTCAATGTGGTCATATGCCTTTAAGAGTCAAGAAGGAGTACAATAAGGTCCTAGTTCCTAGATCAAGCCAAAGGTCTGGACTCCTAGAAAGTGAAGATGTCCAAGATGTTGCAATCTTTATATTTGTTCTCCAGAACATACAATTATCCCTATATATAGATTGAGTGTTTGTTCTCCAAAACACACACGGTTTAGGTAAGAAGGCCAAGTCGAAAGGAACTAACTTGTGGAATGAATGAATAGAGAGTACATTAGTTTAGGAATGTCTTTTCTTCATCTTTTTTATCTAAAAACAGATCAAAACCATAAGAATCTTCATCTACAATCTTATGTTGAGCATAACCAATGCATATAATGCCCTATTTTTTTTGCAAGGATTGTTGTAATTAATGGCATATTTTTCTTATAGAGAGTAAACAAAGGTATAAAAAACGTGAAAACTATCGTATAGTTATGCTTCTTTTGGACATCATATGTGGAAGAAAAGTGGCTTAGAATAATTGACAGATGGAGAAGGGTTGAGATACTCTATGCTTGCACTCACTTGGATGCATTATGATTGTCAAAATGTATCATACCATTCATATTGACGATTGATTTGTATGCTCTAAAATTTAGTGCTTATGGTTTTGGAGTTGAAAACATAATCCATAGCATATAGGAGGCAAGATCCATACATATTGTAAACATCTTGAACCAAAAAATTGCCTTTTTTCTTTAGAGAAAGTGTTTGGATCAATCAAGAGAGAGCTACTATAATAGATCACGTTGTTTCTTTCTTTTTTAAATATATATTAGAAAAACAAGAAATGAAACAAAAATGCTTTATACTTCATATTTTGTAAAGATCAAATTAAAAACAAGTGCATTCTTCTTGATACATTGATATTTCCCTTCTAAAGATGCCATAACATAATGCTATCATCTCACTCGATGGATATATTTTCCCTTTCAAAGTACATTCTTACATGAATCAGCATGTTAAAGAAGTGCTAATACAACATGCATACATGCAATATAAGTTGAATCTATGACAATGACCATTTGATATTCATTGTGCAACCTAAGTTATAGGTTATTCTTTTTAACTTTGATAGTGTATGTCCTATTTTTGTATTGTTACTTGTTTCAACTTTGTGTTATGAACAATATCTATCTATCAAACCTAATGGATATTTTTTTGGGCATTATTGATGCATTTCATAGAATCATTAGAGAACCTCTTCATAACACAAGGCTTGACATGTCGCTTGTAGGGAGGGGGGCTTTGTTTTTGGCATGATTTTTGCCATAATGTTTAGTTGGGGTTTTTCATTAAGGAATACAATAAAGAATAGCAATAAATGTGAAACTAAAATTGTTATTGTGACCTTTTATATAATTTGATGTTGTCATTTGGCTTTCTATATCTTGTCATTTGTTGAAAATCTAGTTACTATCTCAATTTAAAAGTGTATTTTCTCCAACATGAGGAATCTCACGTCTCCTTTGAGTCTCAAATCTGCATAATCTTGCTAATCAAGATCTTGCTATGTCCATAAGAATCTCCCTTCCAGGCAAGATTAGAGAGTAATCTTCTCAAGTATATTCTATAATATTAGAAGGTCAAGTTGTTGAGAGTGGGTTGATGCATGAGGACACACACACGCACGCACGCACGCACGCACGCACGCACATGCACACGCACACGCACACGCACACGCACACGCACACGCACACGCACACGCACACGCACACGCACACGCACACGCACACGCACACACACACACACACACACACACACACAATCTCTCTCTCTCTATGGTGGTCCATGCATTAGAATCTCCTCATGAGGTGGCATTGAAGTTCTACCTTGACAAGGTAGATGCAAGTATTGATGTTTGCCTTCTTGAAGAAGACTATGTTTTGTGGACATTAAAAGCCATTTAAATAGTGGGAGAAGATCTAGGTTGCACTTGTTGTTATTTGAATGTTGCATATGGTCTTCTTTAACATTTTTTTGATTGGTGTGCTTACAAGTGACATTTGATCTATTTGTTTCATTGTCTCGGTTTTATATTTTTTGGCGATGTAGATGACATATTTTATTAGTGTAAATGTGCACTAATTTGGTGTTTCTCTTAAGATATGCATTCATAGAATCATTACATGCTTGTGTGAAGTGACAACAAGTTGTGCTTGTGCAAAGTGACCAACAAGCTATGTCTTAATCTCTCTCAAGTGCATAGAATCATGCACACTCTTTTTTGGGAAAGCCACTACTCTTATATTATTGTATATAGGAAGAGCACATCAATGTAAAGCTCCATACATTTATAGACTCTGTTAATATTAGCAATCTTTCTTGCACATGTGCCATGGGTGTCTCCAAGTATTTAGACATTGGTTTCCAAAAGTCCCCTCTTTGAGCTTTCTTCTCCCACTTTTCTTCTTCCTCTTTGTCTATTGGAGCTATAAGAGTAACTTCAAATGTTTGTTAGAGCTACATGAGCAATGTGAGATATAATAAGAAGTCATTGGTCTTCTATTGATATCTTAAACATTCACCAAAATCTATGGGAGAGAATAGTCAATTTGGATGTTCAAATTTGATTCATTTTTTCTTAGGCCTCTACCATGATATGGAAAATGGAAAGAATAGAGAAAACATTAATCTCTCCTATTTGGCCTCATGGCTCGATAATTGAGTTGTAATTTAGTGATGAAAGGACCTAGATTATTGCCCTCATTAATGTGGAGATGCTAATCTCTCTCATTTGATTCCCTAGATCTTGACATTAGATTGGGATATGGATTGCTAAGTAAACAAGGGTTGATTGTTATGTGAAGGGTTGAGAGTAATGTTCTCCCTTAACAAGGTGTAATGCTCCCAACTTGTAGATTGAAAAATTGTAAGCCCTCCCTCCTGAATTTCCATTCCCCAAAAACACACAAGACCCCTTGAAATAAAAACACAAAACCATAAGACTTAAAAAACAACAAAGGAAAAAAATAATGCATTTTTGGATGTTGTACAGGATGTGAATAGACACAAGGAGAGACAAGTGAAGCAAGCAAGAGTACACACACAATGGAGACTTGAGAACACAAAGGAGTATGGTTGAAATCTTCTTCTTCTTCTTTCTTCTTCTTCCACTAAAAAAGACATTTGTCTACAATATGATAAAATACTAATATTTAAATTATTAAAACATACATACATGTAGTCATAGGGTGAACTTGCTAATGATTGATAAAGTGGCATAATGAATGTGCCATAACTAAGAGTGGACTACATGGCTGTGAGTCCACCAATTAAAGAATCACTAGCATATCCTCCATGTCGATCACCTAACATGCTAGTGGCTAAAGTCATGCCACATTACCAAGGCATGTAATGGATGCTAGCTCATGTGGAGCATGACATCTCTCTTCTTCACACTAGGTGTCTTGATAGATGAAATCCCAAACTCTTCATCCAAGCTTTCCTCAAAACCATCTAAATAACATCGAGATGAGAGAAACCTGATGATAACCAGTTATAATAGGTGAGTCTCCAACCTTCTCCTTGCCTTTCCTTGATATTTTTGTATACTTGATGGAGTGATCTATGATCTACCACTCCAAGATTTATCAATAGACCCATGACTAGGAGATCATTGTGGCCCACTCAATGTCTGTGACTACTAACTAACTTGTTTTCTACATAGCCACACTCTTATGCATATCAACCCCAACTATATCTTGTATATTACTATATCAACTGCTCATTTCATCAAAGAGACAACATCCCTACTAACTCTCAATTGACATGCAGTAGGGTGAGAATATCCCATAAATACACAATTTTCTACTTTGACATCTTGTTTACTATGCAACTCATAAAAAATATACACATAAGCAATATATCCATTTACTTTCAAATGCGACAATTTGGATCTTTACATGTATACTTCTCCCTAAGTATCATACCATGTATAACAATTTAGTTGTGTTGTTCATAATCTATGCAACCATAGCAACTACTTCAGCCTAATAATATAGAGACAAGTCTCTTTTAGACATCAATGCTTCATCCCAATAGTAATGTGGAAAGCCTATTTTGAACATCAATACTTGAGTCACCTCTACAATATGATTTAGCCTAATAAAAACAATAGCAATTGCTTCAACCTAATAGTAATGAGGCAAGTCTCTTTCAGATATCAATGCTCAAGTCACCTCTACAATATGCCCATCTTTCCACTCAATAACTCCATTTTGATGAGGAGTGTACCTACATGTAAATTGCCTAAGAATACCATTTTTCTACAAAAATTTAGAAAACTCATTGGAGAAGTACTTTTCCCCTGTGTTTGACCATAAGCACTTAGTATGTAACCTTGTCAACCAAAGCTTTGAAGGTTTTAAAGTGAGTGAACACCTCACTTTTCTCATGCATAAAATAGACCCATACTTTTTGAGTATGATTAGTAATGAGAAAGACATAATACTTGCAACCACTTATAGTTGTAGTGTTATAGAATGTATCAATTCAAGTGGCTTCTTGCATATATGCTTTTCATGTGGAAATACATGTCTTGTCTACTTTTCAAATTGTCATACTGTATATATTTTATGCATCCAATTAACTCTGAACTTTAGTAAGCCATCCATAACTTGTTGGCTACATTTTTTTCAAGTGTTGCACATTTACACAACTAATTTTCGTATGTTAACTTTTAATTTCAACCACAAAACTTGAACCTTATATAAACATAGTAGCATCCATTTTAAGCAAACCTACATCAAGAGGAAAAAATCTGCTAGCATGCTTACCTTTTATAATAAACCTACAACCATCTCTAAGGACTTCTACATAGCAACCATCAGATGTGAACCAAACTTTGATTCCATGTTCCACTATTTGACCAATAGAAATCGAATACTTAGTTATGTTTGGTACATGTAATGCATTAGCCAAGTACTTTGTTTTACCATCTTGTATACTCAAGAAACATTTCCAATGTGATTAATGGGATAGGCTATATCATCTCTTGTCTCTACATAACCTAGAGACTATGGATTGTGCATCTTTCTTAACCACTCTCCATGGGAAGTCATGTAATAAAGGCATCTAAGTGTACATAGCACACATAATTCTTAGATGAACCATTGGTGGTTATAGTATTCATAAAATGTTCGATGACAAAGAGCTGCTCACTTCAAGCCTTAAGCTAAGGACTCTTTCCTTTCTTATTCAAACTACTATCAATTAATTAGTCTTGTGGCTAATAGAGGGAGAGAGACAGAGATTATGTGCCTTCACTTGATTTGAGAATTGTATCATTGGGTGTCTCATTAGCATCTTTCCCTTTTATCTTCTAATGGCATTTCCCTAGGTCAAGCTAAACAATATTGCTAGGCTACAATGATTCAATTACCTCTTGCTTTGAAGAGTTAAGCCTTTTAATTCTCTTCTTCATCAAGCATATTAATTATGGGCACTAGCAATTGTTTCTATTTAATTTCTAATTTTGGGGCTTTACCCCATTCAATTATGAAAGGCTTCTCCTTAGGGATCATGGTCATCAACATTGCATCCTTTGATTGTTTCCTTTTGAGCTTTGTTTTATGTTTAGGTTTGTTTTTCTTCTATTGAGGAGGCACACATGTGTGGTAGGATGGAAGAGGTTTTGTAGATGGTTTGGGAAACCACAACCACAATTATTTCTTGCATAGTACCCTTTGAGTAGGTAAGAGGAATGGAGGAATCCATTGTTGCATAGTAGCTCTCCATTGATTACTTTGCCTATGAGATTTGGGTCCTTTTTGTAGTTTCCTCTACAAGTTTTGTGAGTCCATAATATATCCTTGGCATTGCTCTCTAAAGCTTTAATTTGAGAATGATTGTGTCAATAGGTTCTCTCTCTTTAGTTATTTGCATTTCAACAATTTCATCTAATTAAGGCCTTTGAAGGCATTAAGCCTTAGCTTTTCAATTGTATTTTTAAAAATAAAAAAATTAATACATTTTAAGGCAAATGAGACTTAGGGACTAAATCCCTCACCACTTTTAGTGGCCATCCAAATGAAAATGAGGGCCTTACGGCCTTTATAAGGTTGTTAAATTGTATGTCATCTTCTCTAATTCAAAACTCATTGACTTCATCAATTTGTCCAATTTTGTAACGTGTCTGCTTGACCGCTTGTGAGACACGTCTTAGCAGCCCATCGAGAAGAGGGTCTAGAAAGCTCCACCTGGCACTTGCAAGGAATGTCATAGGTTTTGCGATCTAGGTCTCCCCGAGTCTGCCCCGAGTGGAAGTGTCCAGCCGTTCCCACTTAGGATCGACCTGAAGTCAGGGTTCCTTTCCTATCAGCAAGGTCTCTTGGAAGTAGCTAGCATCAAGCTCTAGATGAACCACTTTGCATAGGAACAACAGAATCGAAGCGGATTCATGCTACACTTGGTTCATGGAGAATGGGAAACGAGAGGAATGCGAAGCTCAACCTCTCTGCCATAAGGCATAGTCCCATTCCTTTCCCCTAAAACAGCATAAATTTGGATTCTAACTCTACTGATGCTAGGTCTTCATAGTCTCGTTATCTCATCTTTTGAGAAAAGTTCCTAGCTAACCGGGACCACCCTTCCGTAGGACGGACCTAAGTCACGTCCAGCACACTTTCCTTAGTTTTCTTTAGTTATCTAATTACCTACCACATTAAGTTTGACATGCAAAAGTAGCTTCCTTAATTAATCAATTTAATCACTGGTTCCTTCACGTAATTTAGGCATTGACACCAAAACAATGTCAAGCAAGTTCCTTTTTCTCAAGTATATGTTCTTTATTTATCATAATCCTGGAGTACATCAAGTATCATGCCCGAAGGATATCCCAGCAATCTACAGGATTGCTGCTCCAAGTTCCGCCCGTAGACTAGTACACGGGCCTCGAGATCCCATCTCGAGTCACGTTGGCCTCTTGTGCAGGACCCGGAGGTAGGGAATTTACAGCCAGAGCCTCCCTTGGCACCCAAGCATCCTCCCGCTCCAAGCAACATCCATGGAGAGACCTCTCACGGCCAGTTAGGTCCATATACCCGGTGCGGCTAACAATCCCCTTGGATAGGGCCACGCAGACAATCGGAGGTAACTGTTCCTGCCTCTCCCTCCAGGCTTCTAACTTGAAGCATTAAGTGTTTTTCCTTGAATTAGTTCCTTGAGCAAAGGAGATCAAATGATGTACCTAAGTGTACAATCACAAACATTTCGGAGGCCGTTTGTATGACCAACTGTTAAGGTGTGATTCCTTTTTCACGGATGCTCCCAGCATCCGATCCTAGATTGCTCGTGACTTGGCAAGATCCCAATAATCTTAAACAAGATCATGCAAGCAAATGTTCTTGGTAAGTTAACTTATTTTGACTTGCTCTTCCCCTTGGGTTTTACCTTATGGTGCCTTAACCCTAACTCAAAGCATTAACTGGTTAACCAAGGCCACGTACATGCCTTATTCGCAACCCAACCAAAGGTCTTTTATTCTTCCCGTTCTAACCAAGTTCAATTAAGGCACTTGGCAATGCAAGGTTCCTCACCTAGGCCTTCAGGATACAGCCTAGATGCATGCATCCCTTCCATCTCTCTTAGTGTGGTACTATGCAGAGTTTTCCAATCATCCTTACCCATGGTGCGTTTAAGTATATTTGTACATCCTAAACGACCTTTAACTCTCTTCATACCTGGCAACAAATAATTATTCCTAATGCACCGGATCACATGTGACTTGCGTATATGAAAGTCTAGGTTTCTATCCATCGATGCAATTGCATCTTACGAACGGAAACTAACATTTCATGTGTTTCTTTTAATCATGATTGCGAAGCATGAATTCTAAATGACTATTCATGCACTAAACTGGTTCAAAAGCTATTATTTTATGTGAAATAATGCAAAAACCTTATCATTATATGTGTGTAAAAGCTATCATTCCATGCATATAAACTCATGCAAACTCCATACTCTACCATTTCATGCATGGAACCTAGCACTTAGAGTAAACAAAAAGTCCTAAGGCTTCGTAGGGGAATTTGTTGCGTTGGTCGCTCCGCTCGCCTCTCCCGCATTACCAGTACCAATGGTAGCTTTGGCACTTACACTTCCCGCGACTCTCTTTTTGGGAGCCATTAACCACGCGGAGTTTGGATAGTCCTGACCTTAACGGCTTTCAGTTGATAGGCTTGGGAAAGGAAAGGTTGTGAGAAGGGGTCCTTCACTGATGAGGGGGTGGCTTGAGAGCGGCTCCTCGAACACGGCTCTCAACACCTTCTCCACTCACCAACTCTCTCTCTCTCTCCTCCTTCTTCACCTCTTCTCCTTCTCTCTCTCTCCCTCTTCTTCTTCTTTTCTTCTCTCCTTCTCCTACTCTCTCTCTTCCCCTTCTTCTTCTTCTCTTCTTCTCCTTCTCGTACTCTCTCTCTCCCTCTTCTTCACTTCTTCCTCTCCTTCTCTTCTTCTCTCTCTCTCTTCTTCCTCTTCTTCTTCTTTTTCTCTTCTTCTCCTTCCCTCTCTCCCTCTCCTTCTCTTCTTCTCTCCTTCTCTCTCTCCCTCTCCTTCTCTTCTTCTCTCCCTCTCTTCTTCCTCTTCTTCTTCTTTTCCTCTTCTTCTCCTTCCCTCTCTCCCTCTCCTTCTCTTCTTCTCTCTCTCTCCTCTTCTCCTTCCTCCTCCTTCCTCCTCCTCCTCTTCCTCCTCCTTCTTCTTCTCTTCTTCTTCTCTTCTTCTTCTCCTTCTCTTTTCTCTCCTTCTTCCTCTTTCTCTTCTTCTTCTTCCTCTCCTTCTCCTCCTTCTCTCTTCTCTCCTTTTTCCTCTTCTTCTTCTTCTTCCTCTCCTTCTCTCTCTCCCTCTTCTTTCTTCACTGAACACAGGGGGTGTTTCTCTGGTCATAGCCAGGGGAGGTTCTCAGCCCGACAAGGAGGGAGGAGTATCTCAGACGGAAGCCCGGGGGGGCGTTTTTGCTGCTTGACAAATGAGGAGGAGGGGGAGGAGGTTTCTGTCGATGGCCCACGAGGGCATAGCTGCTGTAGTCTGCAACTGAGGGGGGGAAACCTGCTTGTGGATGTCCAGGGGGGGCGCTGTACCATCAAGGGAGGAGGGGGAGCCTCTCTTTCATAGGAGGGGGAGGATGGTGGCATGACCGCCACCCCTCCCACCTAGGGGCTGCATGCCCCCCTATCCTCCACTTCACTCCCTCTCTCTCTCCCCAACGTGCTATCGGCAGGGAGAGAGAGAGGGATAAAAAAATTTGCACTAATAATATATTTTTTTCATTACGGGGGGGAGTTCCTAGGGGGGGAGCACGGGAATATTACATCCTCTCCCCCTTAGAGGAATCGAGATGTCCTCATCTCGAGAGAACCTGGGGGTATTGTTGGTTGAGAGTATCTTCATCCACCCAGGTGGCATCCTCTTTGGGATAATCTTTCCACTGGATGAGGTATTCTCTCAAGGTCCTTGACCTCAAATGCCTCTCCCTGACATCTAGGACTCTATCAGGCCATAGCTCAAGGACTCCTTGGCTAGGCATTACAATTTGTTGATCATCAAGTACATGATTCGGATTAGGTAGATACTTTTTCAATAGGCTAACGTGAAATACATTATGAATCTTTAGGGTTGCGGGCAGCCGTAGTCTGTAAGCATTAGGCCCTAGGCACTTAGTGATCTTATAAGGTCCACAATACCTTAGACATAGCTTCTTGTACTCCCCCAAGGACAGTGAACTCTTTTTAGGGCGTACGTGGATGAAGACCATATCACCTTCGACAAAGGATCTGTCTTGTCATTTCAAGTCAGTGTAAGCCTTCTGTCTATCCTTGGCAACTTGGATGTCTTGTATTATTAATTTGATTTGATCATCCATGTCTTCCAGCATCTGCCTTGAAGCTTCTACCCTCAAATTTGGATCCAAGAAGCTCAAAGGGGTACGACAATCATGCCCATACAATGCTTGAAAAGGGATCATCTGAATACTCTTTGGTAAGAAGCATTGTAGACAAACTCAACTAGTGGTAAGTATTGAATCCACTTTTTTGGTTCGCGACAGCAGTATGCCCTAAGCATATCTTCAATGACTTGATTGACTCATTCTGTTTGACCATCAATTTGGGGATGGTAAGCTGTACTGAGATAGAGTTGAGTTCCGATACCCTCAAAGATAGCCCTCCAAAAGTGTGATGTGAATAGAGAGTCACGATCACTAATGATTGTTTTGGGTAACCCATGCAGTTTGAATATTTCCTTGATGAATAATCTTGTGATGTCTGAAGCTTTATAGTTTGTCTTGACAAGGATGAGATGTGCGACCTTGATGAGCATATCCACTACAACCATAATAGAGTTATATCCTCCCTAAACTTGGGGTAGGCCAACAATGAAGTCTATACTAATGAATTCCCATTTCATTTGGGGAATGTCAAGTGCTTGCAATTTGCCAGGTATTTTGACATTATCTGCCTTAATGCGTTGACAAGATAAACATTCCGTGACATCTTTGAGTATGTCACCCTTGAGCCTTTCCCAATAATAGCTCTTTTTGATTGCATTAAGGGTCTTGGCATAGCCAGGATGTCCTGAGAAAGGGGAGTCATGGGCTTCCCAAAGTATCTTCTGCTTGAGAGTTTGGCTTGCAGGGATACATAATCTTGTCCTAAAGTAGACAAGTCCACTACTGACAGAGAATTCTTGATACTTTGTCTTTAGCTTTGGGTCTTTATCCTTGATGGGGGTCTCCCTTAGCATTTTCTGATAGACTGGGTCATGATATGCCTCTTCTTTAGCTAGGTCAAGAATCGAGTTGTTTGGCATTGATACCTTTGTGGCTAGAGATCTTGCTGTTGATGGATCTTGCAAAATAAGAGAATTTAGAAATGTCTTGCGACTAAGTGTATCGGTAACTACATTCTCTTTTCCAGGTCTATATTTGATTTCAAAGTCATATTCTTCCAGCACTTCGATCCATCAACGTTGCCTCATATTGAGCTCATTTTGGGTGAAGATCCATTTAAGACTCTTGTGGTTTGTCACTAAGTAAAATTTGTTACCTAGCAAGTAATGTCTCCAAAGTTTGAGAGCATGGATGACAGCCAACAGCTCTAGGTCGTGGGTAGCATAATTCCTTTCATGGCTCTTCAATTTCCTTGAAGAATATGCTACGAGATGACCTTCTTACATAAGTACACATCCTAAAGAAAGTGCGCTAGCATCAGTTACCACTTCAAACTCCTTACTAAGATCAGGAAGTTTTAGGATGGGTGCTGATACTAAGCTTTGCTTTAGTTTTTCAAAGCTGGTCTGTTCGGTAGGTGACCATATAATTGCTACTTGCTTCTTTAGTAGATTGGTCAGAGGTGCTGCAATCAAAGCCTAATCTTTGATGAAAATCCTGTACCATCTTGTCAACCCAAAAAAACTATGTATTTCTTTGATAGAAGTTGGTGTTGTCCATTCCAAAACGTCTTTGACCTTAGCTGGATCTATTGAGATTCCTTCTGCTGATACATTGAATCCCAGATATTCAATATGTCACTTGAAAAAGGCACGCTTCTTCTTCTTAGCATAAAGCTTGTGTGCTCTCATTGTTTCAAGAACAATGGGAAGTTGGGGTTCATGATCTTTTTCTTGTTTAGAGTAGACTAGGGTATCGTCAAAGAAGATGAGTACAAAGTCATCAAGATAGGGCCTAAAGATATCCTACATTAACCTGTTGAAGGTAGCAAGAGCATTCGCTAGCTCGAATGACATCACTAGGAATTTGAAGTGTCTATACCTTGTACTGAATGCAGTTTTCGAGATGTCTTCTTCCTTGATCCTTATCTGATAATATCCAGATCTGAGATCTATCTTGGAGAAGATATTCGCTCCTTGAAGACGATCAAGTAATTCATCTATTCTTGGAATGGGATATTTATTTTTGATGGTTGATTGATTCAACCCCCTGTAATCAATGCATAGACAAAGCGTTCCATCTTTCTTATTTTGGAACATCACTATAGCTCCCCATGGTGAACTGCTAGGACAGATGTAGCCTTCGTCAAGCAGTTGCTTGAGTTGCTCTTTCAGTTGGAATGGACATCTTATACGGCCTCTTTGCGACTGGTGCAGCTCCTGGCACAAGTTTGATTTCGTGGTCAACTTCCCTTTGAGGAGGAAGTTCTGTTAGATTTTCAAGAAATATGCCTACGGATTCCTTTAACCATGAAGGTTCTTCCCCAGATTCCTGATTCTGATCTAGCTTATTCAATTTAATTAGATAGACAAGTAGGCCCTTTCTAATACCTTTTATTATCCGTGTTGCTTTTGCCAATTGTATTTTTGGCTTACCAGCCTCTCCTTGAATTGTGACTAGTTCCCCTTCAAAATTTCGGAAGGAGACTTGGCCCTTCCCACAGTGGATGTGGGCATCATTGGGTATTAGCCAATCCATTCCGAGTAAACATTCGTGGACACCTAGGTTCATTACCCTGAATCTCACCGAAGTTGGCTTCCCACCCAGTAGGAATTTCACCTTAGCAGTTTGCCGAGTACAAGTGACCTCATGATCGTTTGCTAATTCCACAAGTAAAGTAGGTGCATCTATTGTGGCTATCCCTAATCTTTTTGCATAGATTGGTGAAATGAAGGAATGTGTACTGCCACAGTCAATCAGGGTTTTGAAGCTTTTACCTTGATAATCTGATGGAGTTTGAATCACCGAGAATTGGCGATTCGGATCCTTCTTGTGAAGAGCGGCGTGAATCGTTGCCCTCTCAATGTCAGCATCCATGGATGGATCTTCTTCATCGTCCAACTCCTTGTTGGAAACATTGGAGGTTCTCCCTCTGGCCATAACGGTGGTTCCTTGGCCATGAGCGGCTCTATTTTGACCTTGGAATTGCCCTTGGCGATGTCCTCTACTAAGCTTGGGACATTCCCTCTTGAAGTGTCCGGGCTCGTTGCAATGGAAGCAACGTGGGTTGCGGTCATTACTTTGTGTAGGAACAAAGTTGTTGACAGCATTGGCCTTAGCTTTCTTTCTTTGGCCCTGATTCTGACCCTGTGCTCTCTTAGTCTGAGCCTTAGACATACCCTTATTCTGATCTCTGTAAGGCCAAATCCTGTTGTTCCTTGGTTTGGTCTACACCTCTTGTATTATTGGAGCAGCTTGAATGAGTGCGTCTTGTAGGTCCGTTGGGCGCATTGATTCCAATCGAGTGTTTATGGGTGGATTCAACCCAACACAGAATTTTGACACCTGTTGCGTCATATCCATTGGAGGCGCGTACTTTAGGAGTGAAACAAACTTTGAATAATATGCATCAAGGGATAATCCTAGCTACTTCAAGTCATAGAATTCATTCATCTTTTGTGTGCAGTAGGCAGGTGGCAGATACCTCCCTCACATAGCTTCCTTAAGCTTATCCCAAGTGACTGTCCCCTCTGAGATCGCTTGGTCTCTACACCACTAATTCCACCAAAGTCTCACTTCGCCTGTAAGCTTAAGTTTGGCGAGCATGGCTTGGTTAGCAGGTGCAGTTCGCGCTACCTCAAAATAGTCCTCCATGGACTCAATCCAGATCTCGATGTCAGCTTGAACAATCCTTCCCTTGCCATCAAACTCGGATGGCTTAATTTTTTTGAGAAGGAACTTATTCTCTTGAACCACAGCTGTACTTAGTGCAGGAGTCGGACTTGGAACCTGCGCTTGGGGTGGCATCTAGACAATAAGATTCTTTATGTTAACATCTTATCAAATGTTTCCCATATTACGTTAATACAACTAGCACAGCTTTTAGCCAAGTGATTTAATCACTTAACACCTTAGCTAACATTTACAATCAAGATAGACAATATCAAAAAGTCTTATTCATTCATGAGGGCATAACCCTTTGAGTACATTTATTTTGGGTAAGTAGGATAAGTTGATTGATACATCAGTTTGGGAAAAATAGGATTGTGTTACAATCGGCTACAGGGACGGAATAATAATATGGAGTGGGGTCATGGATTTTCAGAAAATGATAAGTCATAGGAAGCTTGGGGTATCCCTTCCTTTGATACCCATTCTTCTCATAGCGCCCTAACACTTTGATCCTGTCAGTAGAGATCACCTGGGTCACTTCTTCATAGACATACTTCTTCTACTTGACTCGTCGACCGCTAACGTGAAAAGTTGCATTTGCGTGAGCTTTGACAAAGATGAATAGCTTCACAATCTTTAAATCCTCCATCCACTTGATTCTCTTCAAGTTGGTCTGAAGGTAAGCGAGTCGGTGGGCTACTATGTAGTATATTCCTGAATCTCCCGTCCACCTCCGCTCTGCATATAGGGGTGAAGGATTATAGATGCGGTCCAGAATATTCATCATGCCTAGCCTCTAATGATAATCTGAAGCACACATTACAGTCATAAACATGACCTGGAACACCAGGAACTTGCTCCATGCTTCATGACTCTGCAACCCAGCATCCATAAGTGAGTAAAGAAATGTTTTCAATAGAAAACACTGCTCTATTCCACTCACCTTCCCCTGACTATCCCCTTATTCCTTTTATTTTCCTCCATTAAGTTCCCTTGTAATCTTAGATCCCATTGGTTCGCTCTGATACCAACTATAACGTGTCCGCTCGACCGCTTGTGGGACATGTCTTAGCAGCCCATCGGGAAGAGAGTCTAGAAAGCTCCGCCTGGCACTCGCAAGGAATGTCAGAGGGCTTGCAATCTAGGTCTCCCCGAGTTTACCCCGAGCGGAAGTGTCTGGCCGTTCCCACTTAGGATCGACCTGAAGTCAGGGTTCCTTTCCTATCAGCAAGGTCTCTAGGAAGTAGCTAGAGTCGAGCTCTAGATGAACCACTTTGCATAGGAGCAACAGAGTCAAAGCGAATTCAAGCTGCACTTGGTTCATGGAGAATGGAAAACGAGAGGGATACAAAGCTCAACCTCTTTGCCATAAGGCATAGTCTCATTGCTTTCCCCTAAAACATCATAAATTAGGATTCTAACTCTACTGATGCTAGGTCTTCATAGTCTTGTTATCTCGTCTTTTGAGGAAAGTTCCTAGCTAACCGGGACCACCCTTCCGTAGGTCGGACCTAAGTCATGTCCACCGCACTTTCCTCAATTTTCTTTAGTTATCTAATTACCTACCACATTACGTTTGACATGCGAAAGCAGCTTCCTTAATTAATAAATTTAATCACTCGTTCCTTCACGTAATTTAGGCACTGACACAAAAACAATGTCAAGCAAGTTCATTTTTCTCAAGTATCTATTCTTTATTTATCATAATCCTGGAGTACATCAAGTATCATGCCCGAAGGCTATCCCAGCAATCTACAAGATTGCTGCTCCAAGTTCCGCCCGTAGACTAGTACACGGGCCTCGAGATCCCATCTTGAGTCACGTTGGCCTCTTGTGTAGTACCCAGAGGCAAGGAATTTACAACCAAAGCCTCCCCTATCACCCAAGTGTCCTCTCACTCCAAGTAGCACCCACGGAGAGACCTCTCGTGGCGGGTTAGGTCCATATACCTGGCGTGGCTAACAACCCCCTTGGATAGGGCCAAGCAAACAGTCGGAGGTGACTGTTCCTGCCTCTCCCTCCAGGCTTCTAACCTGAAGCATTAAGTGTTTTTCCTTGAATTAAAGGAGATCAAATGATGTACCTAAGTGTACAATCACAAATATTTCGGAGGCCATTTGTATGACCAACTACTAAGGTGTGATTCCTTTTTCTCGAATGCTCCCAGCATTCGATCCTCGATCCTTTTTTCCCGAATGCTCCCAGGATCCGATTCGCGACTTGATGAGATCCCAATAATCTTAAACAAGATCATGCAAGCAAATGTTCTTGGTAAGTGAACTTATTTTAACTTGCTCTTCCCCTTGGGTTTTACCTTATGGTATCTTAACCCTAACTCAAAGCATTAACTGGTTAACCAAGGCAACGGACATGCCTTATTCGCAACCCAATCAAGGGTCTTTTATTATTCCCATTCTAATCAAGTTTAGTTAAGGCACTTGGCAATGCAAGATTCCTCATCTAGGCCTTCAGGATACAATCTAGATGCATGTGTCCCTTCCATCTCTCTTAGTGTGGTACTATGCAGAGTTTTCCAATCATCCTTACCCATGGTGCGTTTAAGTATATTTGTACATCCTAAACGACCTTTAACTCTCTTCATACTTGGCAACAAATAATCATTCCTAATGCACCGGATCACATGTGACTTGCGTATATGAAAGTCTAGATTTCTATCCATCGATGCAATTGCATCTTATGAATGGAAACTAACATTTCATGTGTTTCTTTTAATCATGATTGTGAAGCGTGAATTCTAAATGACTATTCATGCACTGAACTGGTTCAAAAGCTATTATTTTATGTGAAATAATGCAAAAACCTTATCATTCTATTTGTGTAAAAGCTATCATTCCATGAATATAAACTCATGCGAACTCCATACTCTACCATTTCATGCATGCAAACTAGCACTTAGAGTAAACAAAAAGTCCTAAGGCTTGTTCTTGTTCCATGCATGTAGCTACCCCTTTATTTCTTCTTCTAGAAACAATACAGATTATGCTTAATGAACATTGATTATAAAACCTAGGATATTCAAAGGAACCTGGTGATCGTAGGGGCATTTGTTGCGTTGGTCACTCCGCTTGCCTCAAGTAGCTTTGGCACTTACACTTCCTGCGACTCTCTTTTTGGAAGCCATTTGCCATGCGGAGTTTGGATAGTCCTGACCTTAATGGCTCTAAGTTGACAGGCTTGGGAAAGGAAAGGTCGTGAGAAGGGGTCCTTCGCCGATGAGGGGGTGGCTTGAGAGCGGCCCCTCGAACACGGCTCTCGACACCTTCTCCACTCACCAACTCTCTCCCTCCCTCTCTCTCTCTCTCTCTCTCTCTCTCTCTCTCTCTCTCTCTCTTCCTTCACCTCTTCTCCTTCTCTCTCTCTCTCTCTTCTTCTTTTTTCTTCTCTCCTTCTCCTACTCTCTCTCTCCCTCTTCTTCACTTCTTCTTCTCCTTCTCTCTCTCCCTCTCCTTCTCTTCTTATCTCTCTCTCTTCTTCTCTTGATGGACTGCTAAGACGTGTCCCGCGATTTGAGGAACGGGCACATTATAGTTGGTATCAGAGCGAAAATGTTAAAGGACTGAGTGCTGCATGATTAGAGTTGCGCAGGGATGCATGGTGGGTCTTAACCCACATGTCATAAGCCCCATTAGTGCTTGTCTCCCCCAGTTTCTTCTCGAGATGAGGACATCTCGATTCCTCTAAGGGGGAGAGGATGTAATGTTCTCATAAGAACCCCCCCAAAGAAATTTTTAAAAAAATTTTACCCTCCCTCCCTCTCCCCCTTCCGTGAGCATGGCGGGGAGAGAGAGAGAGGGAGTGAGCTGTGTGGTGGGGGGCATGCAGCCCCCCGGATGGCCAGTGGCACCACCTTACCACCTCCCCCTCCACCTTATAAAGCTCCCCCCCCTCCCTGGACTATAGCGCCCTCTCTCTAGCCTCACGACAGGCAGCCCTCTCTCCAGTCTCACGACAGGCAGCCCTCCTCCCTGGCCTACGTACAAAGGCGGTTCCCCTCCATCATCGTCAGTTAGCACAGCGCCCTTTAGACAACGTCCCCCCCCCCCCCCCTCTTCATAATCTAAAATCCCCCCCCCTAACCGTGAACAGAGAACTCCCCCCGTGTGCTCAGCGGTAAGAGGAAGAGGAAGTGAGAGAGGGAAGGAGAGGAAGAGGAGGGAGAAAGAAGGAGAGAAGAGAGAAGGAGAGGAAGAAGAGAAGAAGAAAAAGAAGGGAGAGAGGGAAGGAGAAGAAGAGAGAGAGAGGAAGAAGGAGAACAAGAGAAGAAGGGAGAGAGGGAAGGAGAAGAAGAGAGAGAGAGGAGGAAGGAGAAGAAGAAGGGGAAGAAGGAGGGAGAGAGGGAAGGAGAAGAAGAGAGAGAGAAGAAGAGAAGAAGGGAGGGAAAGAAGGAGAAGAAGAGAGGGAGAGAAGGTTCTAGAACTTTTCCAACCTTTCCCCCCTAAGCCCAATTCACGCCAGGCTCCCTTTTTGTGCCTTTGGGAGTATATCTTCATCATCAGGATATGCTCACGTGGCATTGGAGTGCTAGAGTTCTGGAATCCATGCACAAGAAGGCGCATCCCATTAAAGCTCTCTACCAAAGTTTGTGTATGGGATACACGGCTCCCAATAGGCACTCCCTATTCATACATTGTCTCTTGGCCAAGGTTCTTACGGACTTTCTCCCCACGACTCAGAGAGTCTCATAATTGAGGATGGCCCCAAAGCAGAGTTCTTCCCAAGTGAAGGGGAATCCCACAACCCTCGAGGGAAGCGTGGTGGATGTGACCAATGGGTCTATCCTACGGAAGGGTGGTCTCGGTTAGCCGAGAGCTTTCCTCAAAGGAAATGTTAACGAGGAATATTAGGAAAAGTCAAACGATGACCCTAGACAATGTTGGTTAGAACCTTGATTCATACTGTTTTAGGGGACCAAGATGGGACTATGCCCTACGGGCAGAGAGGTCGAGTGATGCATCCCTCTCGTTTCCCATTCTCTTTGAACCAAGTGCAATATGAGTCTGCTTTGACCCAGTTGCGTTTGGGAAAAGTGGAGCAATTGTAGGTTGACACTAGAAGGCTGTCAGGAAGACCCGATTACAAGGAACCCGGACTTCAGGTCGATCCTAGTGGGAACGGCCAGATAAGTTCCATTGCGGGGCAGACTCGAGAGACCCTAGTTGGCAAACCCTGTGTCATTCCTTGGGAGTGCCGAGCGGCATCTTCTAGATATATCTCTTGATGGACTGCTAAGACGTGTCCCGCGATTTGAGGAACGGGCACGTTACACTAGCTAACATCTACCTCCATTGGAGGAGCTAGTGTGGGAAAAGGAGGCCATATCATCTCTTGATTTCTTTTGGGAACCTCTTCCTCCCTGACTCAGGAAGCTTCAACACATCACAACAAACCGTGACATTGAGCAATCAAGAAGGCATCATTGCACATTTTTTGCCAAATTTGGTGCAGTTTTGATAGCATGAACTATCATACTATAACATGGAAAATAGAGGGCATAATTAGTTGAGCCACCATAGGGCTTTGTTAGCCCCTAAGTGGGCTATCTCCACCTAAGAGGGTTTGGTGAAATGCTTTCCATGCTGCTCACAGAGAGCAAAACCCTAACTGTGTATCCTACTATGGCAACCATAGCCAGAGCTTGAAAACTTGATTTTGTGAAATTTTCCACTTATTAAAATCATCAACAATGATTTTAATCATTGATTTAAGTTGTGTGGAGAACGTTGTAGATATGTAGCTTCAAGTCAGGTCCAAACACACCTTGTAGATATTAGTAAGCTCATAAGAAAGCCAACTTCAAAACAAACACTATGAGATGAGTGCTTGCAAGCACTAATGCTACATCTTATAGTCATGATCATGCTTCTAATTAGCATGTGGAAGATGTTTTACCTTGGATCTCAATCTTGATTAGTCTCTATCTATCTTAAGTATATTCATTAAGTACCTAATTGTCATTGTAAGGCTATATGTAGGTTATAAACACATAGACCATTGTCCTCATCCCCCATCTCATCTTGTAGCACATCACAATTAAGCCTACTATGTATTGATAATCTCTTTTTGCTTTCACACTTACTAGCCATTGTGTAAAGGACTAGACAATGCCATTGCCTTGAGTAATCTGTAAGATCTTCGTATCATGACCATGGCTTATGCCGAAGTTAGACCTCAAATCCATAAGTTTGATGGAAAAGACATTCATTCATGGTAGATATTAGTCAAGTGTCTGCCAAGTATAAAATGGTAGATACTAGTCATTTTATACTAGTCAAGTATAAAATGATGGAATGGGTCTACTAGCACTTCATCAAAGGGACCAAGGTTGATGGAAAAGACTTTCATCCATGGCAAATACTAGTCATTTTATACTAGTCAAGTATAAAATGATGGAATGGGTCTACTAGCACTTCATCAAAGGGACCAAGGTTATTGATCCATCAAACCCACTTGATGTAGAAGATGATGAAAGAGCCCAAGCCATAAGCATGCTTCATCTATATGAATCCCTAATCCATCACATCGATCAACTCTCCATAGCCAAGGAGAAATGGGATGAGCTTCAAAAGCTTTATGGTGCTAAAAGAAAGAACTCTAAATTTTTCCTTACGATCAAATTTTTTAGTTTGGAGTATAATTAAGGAGAAGACCTAGATAAGTTCATTTCTCACATGAAGGGGCTCATTGCACAGCTATCCTCAGTTCAAGCTCCAATTCATGATGAAGATGCCATTGCAATTCTCATGAAAGCTATAAAGAAGGTATTCCCAACTTGTAATGACTCTTACCAATATCCCAAATCCAACCTCGGAAAGCACCATCCAATCTTGTTTAGATGAGGAGAAAAGAAATTAGAAAAAAGGTAGCACCAGTCAGGGATCTACTTCAACAGCCCATGAGAAACTCTTGGTTTATATTGTCTCCACCAAATGCTCCGTTCGCAATAAGAAGGGACATCTTGTGAGTAACTATTGGTAAAAATATCATGACAAAATGAAGTGCAACAAATGTAAGAAGACAGGGTATATTACCAATAAATGTCCCACCACCCTTGAAGTACCAAAAGAATTGGAGGCCAACTTTGTCTCCAAAACACCTGATAATTAAAATTAGTTCCTTGAGCAAAGAAGCTCAAACAATGTACCTAAGTGTACAATCACGATCATTTCTGTGGTCATTTGTATGACCAACTGCTAAGGTGTGATTCCTTTTTCCCAAATACTCCCAGCATGTGATCCTTGATCATTCGCGACTTGGAGAGATTCCAAGGGCTTGGCAAGCTAGGTTGCTTATTTCCCCTTTTTCTTTGGGTTAGGGTTTATAGGTAGTTCAAGATCTCAAGTAGTCTAAGCTAAGGGCAAACAATCCATAGTGTCCTACTAGATTGAGGAGTTTCTTTCGAGTCGAGAGGCCTACATAGTGAGAAGAACCACAAAAAAAAGTGTGCCTTCAAGATAGTCCCAAAAAAATATGGGTAAGGAAGAATAGAGATCATATGAGAGCATACATGTTGGTTGTGTACCTAGAAGAGATGAACTTCCTTCAATTAGTTATTGACTCCTCCTAGGTCTTGCTTTCCTCCTTCAGTGTGAATAACAACTAGCCTACTACTTCACTCTTCTTCTCTCCCCTCTCTCCTCTCTATTCTCCTCTCTAATTTGTGGTTTAAAGATCTATTCAACAACATTGATATTAGAGTAGAGGTTTAATTGGTGAAGTCATCATTATTAGTCCATGGGTTCCATTCATGCATAAGAATCATCATCATCAAAAATTCCTTCTTTTATCTACCAATTCAAGTCTTTATCCCTCACTTTGTGGTTCCAAACTTCTCTCTCATATTTAACTCGGGATTGCACTCCTCTTCCTTTAAAGACAAATAAATATCCTTTACATTCATAAAATCAAAGGCTTATCTCAAGCCTAGTAATCAAGTTTATATAGGGGGATTGATTTCATATCTATCCACATAGAAGGGGAAGGTATAAAGTCCTTTTCAATTTAAAATATATATTTTTTCAAAAGTGAGAGCAACCAATGTAGATGTACTCTATGTGATTTAGCCAAATAGGAAGGGGTTTATCATTTTCAAACCCTCCCCTACAACCATCAATACTCGTGCCATCAAACTATTTCTAAATAACAACCTTTCACATAGAGGGTGCGGGAATTATAAGTACTGTGTCATGCGATTTAAAACTGTAATGTGTCTGCTCATCCACTTGTGGGACATGTCTTAGCAGCCCATCGGGAAGAGAGTCTAGAAAACGCCACCTGGAACTCGTAAGGAATGTCTCAGGGTTTGTGATCTAGGTCTTCCCGAGTCTATCCCAAGTGGAAGTATCCGGCCGTTCCCACTTAGGACCTGAAGTGAGGGTTTCTTTCCTGTGAGCAAAGTCTCTAGGAAGTAGCTAGCATCGAGCTCCAGATGAACCACTTTGCGTAGGAACAACAGAGTCGAAGCGGATTTATGCTGCACTTGGTTCATGGAGAATGGGAAACGAGAGGGATGCGAAGCTCAAACTCTCTGCCCATAAGGCATAGTCCCATTCCGCTCCCCTAAAACAATATAAATCGGGACTCTAACTCTATTGATGCTAGGTTTTCATAGTCTCGTTATCACTTCTTTTGAGAAAAGTTCCCAACTAACCGGGACCACCCTTCCGTAGGACGGACCCAAGTCACGTCCACCGCACTTTTCTCAGTTTGCTTAGTTATCTAATTATCTACTACATTATGTTTGACATGCAAAAGCAGCTTCCCTAATTAATCAATTTAAACACATGTTCCTTCACGCAACTTAGGCATGGACAAAAAAAAAAACAAAGTCAAGCAAGTTCCTTTTTCAAATATCTGATCTTTATTTATCATAGTCTTCGAATATATCAAGTATCATCCCCGAAGGCTAACCCAGCAATCAACAGGATTTCTGCTCCAAGTTTTGCCCATAGACTAGTATACGGGCCTCGAGATCCCATCACGAGTCACGTCGGCCTCTTATGTAGGATCCGTAGGCAAGGAATTTATAGTCAGAGCCTCCCCTGGCACCCAAGCGTCCTCTCGCTCTAAGCAACACCCCCACGAGAGACCTCTCGCGGCGGGTTTGGTCCATATACCCAGCACGGCTAACAACCCCCTTGGATAGGGCCAGGCAGGCAGTCGAAGGTAACTGAACCTGCCTCTCCCTCCAGGATTTTAACCTAAAGCATTAAGTGTTTTGCCTTGAATTGGTTCCTTGAGCAAAGAAGTTCAAACAATGTACCTAAGTGTACAATCACGATCATTTTCTGTGGTCATTCGTACGACCAACTTCTAAGGTGTGATTTCTTCTTCCCGAATGCTCCCAGCCATTCGATCTTGGATCGTTCGCAACTTAGCAAGATTCCAAGGGCTTGGCAAGCTAGGTTGCTTGTTTCCCCTTTTTCTTTGGGTTAGGATTTGTACCCTACCGGCCCTAATTATCCTTACCTTAGGTCTCCTTATAAAATAGATCATCGACAACCCCATCGTCCTTGGTTGGTCAACTTGTTGGTCATCTCCTAGATCCCTTGAAGTACCTATGTACCTTTATCTTTGATCTTAGTTGATCAAGATTGTCTATCCCCTTGACCATGGTTGGTCAAGATAGTTCTGTTTAGAGTAGTTCCTACTCCCTCTTAAGTATAATCTTCTTAAGCCCTCTTAATAATGCTCACATGCACTAAACTTTTACATATTCCTCTTGAAGTCACCAAGGGCTTTGACGTAGGACTCATGGATCGTAGTTCCATTTGGTAAATTACAAACAATATTGAATTTTCCCAAGAACTTTAATGCACTCAACATAATGCCATGCCTTCATTTCAATGCTTACAATTTTGATATAATCCATAAGATATTTTTATGCCACACATGGGAAGGTACTTTCTATGCATGCAATCTTAACATTATCCTCTATGTAATTATTTACACGATCTATAACCTTCTTGAATGATCTGATTTTTATAACTTTATGTGATTATTGTATGAGTCTAACTACACTTTAATCTTTTTTGCAGTTTATTACATGTACCTTAGAATCCATCTTACGATATGGAGATGCACTTTGTTTCTTTCAATGTCCTCTTAAATGCATTTTAAGCAATAACTTGTGCAAGGAGCAATGCACTTTATGCAAGAATTCTTGCAAGACATTTTTTGGTAATTTACGATGCAATTATCTAATCAATTTCACCTATTATGATGTCATCTTACAACGGAAATTATCTTGTTTGTTACATATATCACAACTAAGTTCATACCTAGGAAATTATCAAACATGCAATTAATGTGATGCATGTGAATATGATTTTTACCATAATTATTTTAATCTATGATTTAATAATAGAGCAAGCTAGGTTTGGTGTGATATCTTGATTCCAGTGGTATTTACATCTGATGATAGACCATTCGTGGTTGCGGTACCGCCTTGATTCAAGCCGCCATCCACTCTTGCGGGGTTTTCGGCTATCGCACTCCGGGTGGGGACTCCTACATGTGCTCCTCTTACTCCCACATGTGCTTCTCGTGTGTGGCACTTTGGGGCCATAACAATTGGGGCTGGGGTAGGTGGAGGGTGTGCGGAATTTTGCTGCAAGCTGGTGGTTTTCTCTTCTTGCAAGGAACTCCCTTCACAAACAAACAGTGCCCCCTTTTTCTCGATCTGTGGGTGAAGCACCCTTAAGAAGGCACGTTTGGGGAAGCTTCTAGAAGCCTTTTTTTTTCCCTTATTGGCTTCTGACGGGGGGCGTCGTGCTGAGGATGGGGAGGAGACGAATATGATGATGATGATGAGGGGGGAGGGGGGCCGGCATCTTTGCAGCCTGGCGGAGCAGGGGAGGAGCAGGCAGCGCTACTGCAGACAACGAGGGGGGGTTACCGTTTTTTAGGGAGGGGAGGGCTCCCCTTTTAAAGTGGGGGGAGGGGTGGTTTATGATGGGGGGAGACGACTGTTAACAGCCTCTCTCCCTTAGAGGAATCGAGATGTCCTCATCTCAAGAAGACCTGGGGGTATTGTTGGTTGAGAGTATTTTCATCCATCCAGGTGGCATCCTCTTCTAGATAATCTTTCCACTGGATGAGTTATTCTCTCAAGGTCCTTGATCTCAAATGCCTCTCCCTAACATCTAGGATTCTATCAGGCCGTAACTCAAGGACTCCTCAGCTACGCATTACAACCTATCCATCTCTGCTCCGTATACAGGGGGAAAGGATCTTCCAAGAAGAGAATATTGGTTGATCTACCAAGTTGTGAAACCAAATTCCTATGGAACCTCATACTTTCCATTTTGTGGGAAGACCATTGCTTTTTGAAGTAAGTGCATGAATGAATTGGTTCAAGGGAACCCTGAGCTTGGGAAGAGGAGTCAATAAGGCGATAGTAATGTTATATGGCTTGCAAAACATTAATGGATCCACCCCTATGGAAGTCTTAACAGACTCCTCTAATGAAGTTATAGTAGATGGTACATTAGCAGATGAAGAAGCTATCAAATAGATATTTCCCAAGAAAATACAGACATAGTCCCTCGATAGTGGGTACTATAGGCCAACTCCCAAAATAAGCAAAGTCATTGTCAATGTGTGAATAACTTCAATCAAAACTAGAATTGACTTCCAAAACTACTTTTGATAATGAGATAGAAACATGGATGTATTTCTCTCCCTAGTACATGGCCACGATAGAGCTAGAGTTAGAAGCAAAAGTAGAAGTAAAAGATGCAATAGAGAGCTTGTTCTTCTCTTATACAAAGGCCCTATAGAGGCAGAGCTAGAGTTTAAAGAGAATGATGATAAAAGTTGAGATGAAGATAACGAAAGTAACATGAAAGAATCTATCCAACCAGAAGAGGATACCAATAAGGAGGAAGTCCTAGAAGCTTTTGAAGTTGAAGATCCCATGCTGTGGGGTAGAATGACTCTAGTACCCTTTGGACTAATAAATAGATCTTATCATAGGCAAAAGATTTATAAGAAATGGATTAATAAAAATAAGCATTCCTTCAATAGTGGCTCTTGTTGCCCTAATTTACCCTTCTCAAGAAAGGACAATGATGATGCACCTTGCCAATAAGCACAAGTTCCACAACCGAAACATAACTCAAATGGTTTCATATTACATGACATTCTTGGAGGCATCCTCATAAGATGAGTCCTCAATTCAGGAGGTGACTAACTCTCAAACAAAATCAAAAACAATCCTAATACCAATTCAACAACCCAAAGAGATACACAATTCCCCTCTAAAGGAAGAAGTTGGTTCTCATGGAGCAACAAATGAGGAGGTCACTCCCTTGAAGGAGTTAGATCTATACCCAGAAGTAGTCCATGGGACCATCTACGAAGTGAGAGGTAAAAAGAAATTAACTTTCATGGATACAAAAATCATTGAATGTCACTTGAAGGTGGATAACAGTCTCTGAGAAGTGGAGCTCTTGGTCTTGTGTGACCTACTAAAGGAGAACTTGGACATGTTTGCATGGTCTGAAAGGGATTGATCCCATGGTGTGTCAACATCACATCAACATCAAGCTTGATCCGGGCCTGTATAGTAAAGATAGATGTACATCAATCCAAATTGTTCAACCCTAGTGAAAGAAGAGTTGTTGAAGCTCCCAGAAGCTAAGTTCATTTATTTAGTGGCCAATAGTGAACGGGTCTCACCCATTGTGGTAGTACCCAAGAAAAATGGAAAATTGTTGATTTGTTTGGACTTTTATAAGCTAAACTCCAAGATAAATAAGGATCGTTTCCCTATTCCTTTCACAAATCAACTATTGGATACATTGGCTAGACATGAGCTCTATTCTCTATTAGATGGTTTCAGTGGATACAACCAAGTTGAAATAGCAAAAGAAGACCAATCCAAAACAAGCTTTACAACAAATGGGGTACCTATACCTACAAAGTGATGTCATTTTTGGGATCTACAACACCCTTTTCATATTCCAAAGAGTAATGATGGCCACTTTTTAAAATCATCTACATGATTTCATTGAGGTATATTTAGATGATTTTTGTGTCTTTAGTCCATTATGTAAGCATTGAGGACACTTGCAACAATGTTTTGATTGATGCCAAGAATATGGGATCTCCCTCAGATCCAAAAATGCATCTTCAAAGTTTCTTCAGGAGTTCTTCTAGGTCACATTGTCTTTGCAGAAGGGATAGCAACAAACCTTACCAAGATTGATAAGATTGTAGCTCTAACAACACCAAGCAACCTCAAACAATTGAGGTAATTTCTTGGCTATGTGGATTACTATAAGTAATTCATTGCACATTTTGCAACAAAGGCATCTCCCCTACATATGCTCTTGAGAAAAGATGGAGAATTCATTTGCATAGATGATTCTGAAGAAGCTTTCAACACTCTAAAGTAGTGTCTACTTGAAGCACCCATCTTGCCACCTCTTGATTGGATGAAGGTGTTTCATGTGTGAATACTCATGCGTCTATAGAAGGCTTAGGCACAGTCTTATGCCAAAAGGCTCCTCCAAGTTGGATCAACCTATCTACTATGCAAGCCATAAGATCACTGATCGTGAGAGGAACTATACAATAATTGGGTTAGAGTACCTCATGATAGTGTTTGCCTTGGAAAAGTTTTGACACTACCTATTGTCAATGCACTTCAATTTTTACATGGATAATGAGGCATCATTTTTCCTAAATAAAGATGATGTAAAAGGCTGAATGATGAGATGGCTCCTTCTATTTTGGGATTTTGACTTTGAAGTGGTTACCAAGTCCTATCTCTCCCATGTTTTGGTCGATCATTTATCGTGGATCCCTCAAACTAAAGAAGAGAAGTAGAATGATCTGGACCTCCTTGTTTCTAGTCAAAACTGTAACCCCATGGTATGCAGACATTGCCAATCTCTTGGCCACACAATAGTATCCACCTGGCATCTCTAGGAGAGTGAAGAAGAAGCTTCTATTGAAATTAGTCCTCTATACATTGTTAGGCAGTGCTCTATACAAGAAAGGTAAAGATAAAATGTTGGGAAATGTGTTATGGGAGATGAGATTAGGATCGTGCTAAAACCATGCCGTGATGAGACCTATGGTGAATGCTACAGAAGAATCGTGTAGTTATTGGTGGCCTACACTACATAAAGGTGCCTATGATTACTACAAACATTTTGATGCTTGTCAGCCACAACAGATGGGAAAGCCTACCAAATCTAGTGCCATACCATACAACCCATCATTCCTCTAAATCCATTTGAGAAGTGGAATATTGGCTTTGTGAGCCTAATCAACCCTCCAACCAGAATAAAGCAAAACTAATACATCTTGGTATGTATACATTATGTGAGGAAGTGTAGTGAAGCCAAGGCTCTCATGCGTGATGATGACAAAAATGTGGCTCTAATCCTATACAATAATATTATTACCCCCTTAGGTAGTCCCTTAGAGCTTATAAGTGATAGAGGCACTCACTTTTCGAACAAGATTATGGAAGAGCTGACAGAGCTTTACAAGATCCATCATTGCCAAGTCTACACCTTACTATCCTAGAGTTAACGGCTAAGTTGAAGTTTTTAATCACATTCTCTATTTAATTCTGACAAGAATTATTGTTGCACATTATTGTGACTAAGATGATCAACTTATAGAGGCCCTCTAGGTATACAAAATCTCCTATAAGGTTGCTATAGAACATGAAACCTTTCCAACTAGTGTATGATATAGAAGTCATCTTTCCTGTTGAGCTAGAACTACCATCTTTGTGAGTAGCCATCATAGAGTAGCTCAAAGATGATGAGTCCCTATAGCACCACCTCTTGTATTTAGACAAGACTCACAAGATGGGTTTATAGTGTATGGAACCCACATAGGCTTGGCAAAAGTATTACCATGACAACATCATCAAGTACAAAGAATTCAAAGAAGGTGACCTAGTCCTCCATTGTGATTCATACTTTCATAAGTCTCCCTGAAAGCTCCAATAGCGTTGGATGGGTCCCTACAAGATACTCACTATCATCCCTAACGGTTCAATACAAGTGCAAGCCATTGATGTCTCTCATAATCCCTTTTTGATTAATGGTTACCACTTGAAGAAGTATTACCCTCCCTGGGGATCCTGACAATCATAACCAACAATCCCTTTCCCCCTTTGGAATTGCTCCTTAATACTTCTCATGCCATTGTTGATATCCATCATTCTCATTTTGACAATGTGGCATCATTGTTTTAGCCCCTTGCTTCTACCTCTTGTCTCTATTTGCTTACCCTTGTATTTAATCCAACCAATGTGATAAGGTTGGATTTGATCTATGGTGTTTTTCCATTTACTTGAAAAAAGTTTTATTTTAAAGAAAAGAAAAATAGATCATGAGAGAAAAGGACTTCAGTCCCATCAAAACAACAAGATTGAGGAGTTAAAAGAACAATTGGCTCAATTAGAATCCATTCCTCCAAGTCCTAATGTACCATCAATATCTTCTTTATCAGTTACAGGCTTGTTTGCTCTCTAGTATAATGCAACATGTGTTCCTTATTCCAAGCTAAGGTGGAAATGCTTCAATCTAAAATGGACATTTCATGGTATTATTTATAGCAATTTATGAAATACATCATGTTAGATCATTTTTTCTTCGTGCACTATCAACAACAAAAGCTAGCCTTTTTTATGAACATGTCCACTATGGATTTGGATTCTCCAAAGGATGGATAGAGTGGTGCTTGGTCCTTAGAACTACTATCATATATATCTTGATGAATGGTCTTTATGGATTTGTATCCTCCAAAAGATGGATGGAGTGGTCCTTGGTCCTGAAATCTCCTAGTAGAGATTTTTCAAATGGTCTTTGTGGATTCAGTTATACCAAAAACCATACTGATGTCATGTATGTATCTTGGAGGTGATCTTTTGATTCCACATGATGAGGATATGTTTTGGTATATGGGGGACTTTATTTTTCAATTTTTTCTCTATCTTTGACATTTGGACTTGCGGATGCATGAGATTTTTCAAGCCTATTCCTCGAAAGTGGATGCATATTCTTGGCATTCAATGATAGAGTCTATTCTATTGAATTAGAGATAATTGAAAGCCCCTATATGATTACAAATTACTAACCAATTGAGGGAGAATATTTATCCCATTTTTCTAAACATTCCCGTTTTGATAACCCCTTCTTTGAAGCTTACAATAGTTGATTTGCTCTCTATCTATCAGTGCCTTCCCTCATTTATTAACAATAGATGGCCCACAGATTTTATTCTTATTTATCCATACTTCAATTGACTCCCCATGTTATTTCCCCTCTTCTTTTTCAATCGCAAGGTCCTTCCCGAGTTCCTATCTTTACTCATTGCCTTTTCATTGTGGACCGTGTTTTCTCCCTTGCTCTTTCCTATTTTCTACTCTTTAAAACACTCATTTCCACTTTTCTAGTGTATTTACTAACTCCTTTCTTATTCAATTCAATTAAATTACATGAGTCTCCATATTTAACCCTTTATTTTTTTTACAATTTTGCCTATCCATCCCTTCATCCCTTGATGATTGTTCCTCTTTCTCCATCCACATCTTTTACTCCTAATCCCCCTCAATTGGTTAGTAGCCACTCTGGTTTTGATTTGTAGATACCTAAATGCATAGCATGAAGTCAAATTGATTCATTGATAGGACCTTAGATTAATTGGCATGTGATTCTAGGAGATTGGAAAACTAATATATAAGGAGATTAATTGGCATGTGATTCTAGGAGATTGGAAAACTAATATATAAGGTTATCATAATTTTTTACAATTTTCTTAGATCTATAATCAATTTATTGATCTTTTAGTTAGATTAACTACTCATTTTTCTTGGCACCTAGTGCACATGTATTGCCATTCTCATAATGATCAAAAGCCCATACCAAATTTGTACGTTAGTATTAATGTCAATAATCATCCTTGTCAGTTGGATATCTTGTATTTCCATGTTCTTTGTCTTCCGAGCATATATATTATCCTTGTGGAGAGGATGTGCTGCCCAGGAAAATTACTATATGTATACAGTCTATATCACATGCGTTCAACACCTATTTGTAAATATCCTTATTTGTGAATTTTTCCTTAATAAATCATAATCCTTTTCTATTCAAATGTAAGTAATCCCTTTATGTGGGACCCTTCTGTATGTAAAAAATGCATGAAAATGATATTTTTAAAATCCCTTATGTTGAACCCACATGATACATACATATATTTATGACTAAACTCCTCGGGATGTGCTATTTGCAATTCTTTCAAAATCCTCCCAAAAAAAACATCTTCATTGATGGTTTGTTTCTAGATGTAATTGATGGTAAAGGGAATATTCCTTGGAATATTCCCTAGCCGACTAGTGGAGGCTCATATGGTAGGCCGACCTAATAACGACCTTCGCGGGCTATAAAAGCTAAACCCCTTCGAAGCCATCTCTTACTCATCTTTCACCCAGTCAGAGTTGTTATTCCAGCTAGCCTTAAGCTCTTCACCTATCTTCTGTCTAGATCGCCATCTAAGCTTCACACAATGGAAGCACACGGGTGGACAGAGCCATCTTTGTATCAGTTGTTTGGAGTTAAAGAATTTATTGATTCTCCTCTTATCTATTGTGTACTCTCTATCTCTTTCTCAGATTCTGTTCGCTGCGCCGTGTAATATTTTACATGGTATCAGAGCCCAGGGGGCTCTAGAGATTGGAGAGCGTGCAAGAGGCAAAGGCTTCAACAGCAAAGAGAAACTATGTCAACTCCGGGAAGCGGTTCTAGTGCATCAAGAAGCGGTGCAGGAGATGGTGCTGCTGTACCGGCTATTCAAACACTGAGGATTCGTCCACCAACCTTCAGCGAAGGCAAGTTAGATGGTACAAACTACACCTTGTGGAAGTTCAAAATTACAACTATCCTTGATTCTTATGAGCTTCTGGAGACTGTGCTGGGGACTGACGCAGAACCACAGCCTACCCTCGACCCATCAAATCCTAGTGTGATGATTCCTCCAAATGCAGATCTTCTACGAGCTTGGAAACGAAGGAATGCAGATGCATTGTGTGCCTTAGTTACAAGCTGTTCTGACAGTGTTCTGACTTTGATTCAGCATACAACCAAAGCGTTAGAGGCTTGGAATGTACGAAGGAGTCAGTATGAAACACGAAACCAAACGAGGATTCAAAACTTGGAGAATCAACTAGCAGCGAAGAAGTTTGCTGAAGGAGAGACGATTGAAGCATTCATCACTCGGATTAAGAATCTGCGCGACCAGATGGCTGGTGACCCTAACATAGATCAAAAGATGAGGGCTATTAATGGCCGAGTCCTTTAATAAACCAAATATTCTCTTGTTAATCATATCTAAGAAACCAAATTTGGAGATTTCATTCTTCCAAATCCTCAACTAATTAGGAACTTAATCATTTTCTTACAAGTGCCTTTTTGGAAGCATTTTTTACCCTAATGTGCTCATAATCAGCTCGTATGCCTTACAACCCGGTCTCCTACTCTAGTTATATCAAAGTAATAGCTAGATCACCAAGAAACTCTCTTTTTCTTTTTATAATATTAATGATTTCATGTGTATAATTCATTCTTAGTAATACCAAGAACCTCTCCAAGTGTGAGATCCATCATATTGTTAAGAATATGCTCTTCAAGGACTTTATTGATATCTATTGCAATATCTATGTCAAACTAGAGCTTATAGTTTAGATTCTTACCCTTCTTGTTCCTAGTAACCTCTTTCCCATCCCTTCTTTCTTTTTTGTGCTACATCCTCCTTTGGCTGCTCAAAACTTCTTCTTGTCACCCTCTTTGATGTCCCTATAGTGTCTTCATCTCCCTTTCTCTTATCTTCTCCAATTACATCTATATTGTGTACCTTACACATACATTCAATAAGAGTCAACTAGTGAGTCCCAACCAATCACATCATGGATGCTTCTCCTTGTATGAGTCAATTCAATATTTGCAAATTTTCTCTTCATAGTAGCACGCATTACATGACACCATATTTTATCTTTTGAGATAGTAATAACCATTTCAAGTACTTTCCTATTTACAAATCAAAGGTAGTAGCATGGACTGATACATATGATTTTTGAGTAGCCATTTCTTCCAACAATTTTCCAATTCCCCCTTTCTAATGTTCAAAGAAAGAGATAAACGAGTCTCTTGTGCATGGATTTTACCATCCTTTTAAAATATTGTGTATCTTTCTAATGTATCATGGTACAAATCACAGTCATATCTCTCATGTTGAGGGATGTCACATCACATATATCTATGGACAAAGCCCTCATGTGGAGGCTTAGGGACTACTATCCACCCTTTATCATCCAACTATCTAACCTTCAACTATAGATTGTGTATTCCCTTCACCAACTCGTCCATAACATCCTATTTTACTTTTGGAATAACATGTTTAGCCATAGCAACAACCATATCTACATGTGGCTTAACGGTAGTTTTAATAGTCTTGGCACATGCAATATTTTCCTTCTTCTATGCTTCTTGACAAGTGCATTTACAACATCTTTGACATGTCTCCATTGTGTTTTAAGCTTTGTTTCGATAGATTGATCTTCCCATAGATCATCTAGCTTCTCTTGTAAAGCAAGATATGTAGCCTGCAAAGATATCTTAATTTTTTGGGATTCAAGAGTCTGCTGCTCTACAATATCCAACTGCTTAAATCCACTTTTAAACTCTCGTAATAATTCACTAGCTATGAGTCCTTTATTTGACTTCATGACCCACTCTTAAAATGTTCTATGCCAGATTGGCATCTTCTATGTAAAACTCTTCTCTTAATTCCTTCTTAAACACAAGCCAATAAACATCTTATAAATACAATTTTGTAATCCATGCCTTTAATTCTTACCTAATGATTTGTATAATTATTAGCTCCATGCAAACTGAGAAACCCCATAGAACTCCATCTTTAGTGCATAAAAATGCAAATAGGCTTATATATTCTAACAATTAAATAGTCTCCTACTCTATAGCATGTAAATCCTTAGCCATTACAAACTCTAATTTTGCATAAGCATGCATCACCTACTACTACTATTGTTGCTATTACTATGCCTACAAAATATAGCTCTTCATATTTTGCATCAACTCGTGAATAGCATCACTTTAATTGAATCCTAATGTATCTTCCATCTTGCACCCTTCTAACAACTTTCATTTTAGGTTTCACCAAATGTCAAGGAGTTAATGGATTAAGAAAAAAAACACCGGGTTTCAAAAATAAGGGTCTAGAGAATAGAGGTTAAAGAGGGAAAGAAGAGAGAAGGAAGATAAAATTCACACACCAAAGGAATTTGAAATCAAGCCTATGTTGTGAGGTGTCCGCCAAGCTCATTCCAAGGCACACCTTTTTGTAGTCTATCAATAGGTTTTCCAAATGACACTACTCGGTGCGCCCTTGGAACATCACGGGGTTTGGCACTTAGACCCCACTGAGTCTACATTGCAACAACGGAAGTGTTCCAGCCGAACCCACTAGGATTGACCTAAATGTCTAGATTCTTAAAATTACATGAGTCTCCTAACAACTAGCTAGCATCAGTAATTTCAAGTTCCCTCTTCTATAGGATTTCTTGATCTGAAGCGGACTTGCCATTGCACTTAGTTCAAAGAGAATGGGAGACTAAGGGGAGTGCAGTACGCTAATCTTCCTACCCATAAGGTAAAATCCCATTTCAGTCCCCTAAAACAATACAAGTCGGCTCTACCTAATGATGACTAGTTGGTTAAATTATCGTCTTCATATTTCTATCACCAATTTAGAAAAGCTCCCAGCTAATCGAGACCAGCTATCATGGCTTGGTTGGCTAGGACAGTTCTAGTAGCAGTAAAATAATCTTCCATGGATTTGATCCAAATTTCTGCATGGGCTTCCACATTCTTGCCTTTCCCATCAAATTCTGAAGGTTTGATTTGCTTCAAAAGACTCATTTTATCTTGGGCTTCGTTGGGAATTATTGTGGGTGTGAAATTCTGTGAAATTTTTTAACAATTCCCAAGTTAAATTTTAAGAAATTTATATAGCGTTGATATTAGAGTTTGATACTCAAATTATTTATTGCTTAATTTATTGAAACAATTTTCAAATAAAACTCTCTTCACATTACTAAAGTTAAACCGCAATTTGAGAGGTCCTAAGGAAAAATAAGGTCTTATTATTTCTCTGATTGATAAAGTATCAATCAATCTTTGTTACAATAGATGTACAAGGTAATCAAATGGAAATAAATACATTATTCAAATACTGATCTAATATCCGCATCATCTAAATTCTCCAGGCAAAACTAGATGAATGCATAGCTGACATAAACATTACTCAAAAGATCAAGAATCGTTTCCAATATTTGTTATTCTGCCATAATTCAAAAACGTACATTAAAAAAGAGAAGAAAGCATGTCCTAGGTTATATACTCTTAAGATTACGTCATATTCTATTTTAATGAGGGCTCTGATACCAACTATGAGGTGTCTGCCAAGCTCATTCTAAAGCATGCCTTTTTGTAGTCCACTACCAGAACATCACGGGGTTTGTCACTTAGACCCCACTGAGTCTACATCGCAACGGAAGTGTTCCAATTGAACACACTTTGAGTGGAATTTCCAAGTTCCTAAAATTAGACAAGTCTCCTAATAGCCAGCTAGCATCAGTAATTTCAAGTTTCCACTTCTACATGATAGCTCGATCTGCAGCAGACTTGCCATTGCACTTGGTTCAAAGGGAATGGGAAACTGAGGGGAATGTGGTACGTCAATCCTCCTACCCATAAGGTAAAATCCTATTCTGGTCTCCTAAAACAATGCAAGTCGGTTCTACCTAACGACTAGTTATCGTCTTCATATTTCTATTGCCGATTTAGAAAAGTTCCCCGCTAATCGGGACCACCCTCATACCCATCAGGGGTTATGCCCACCCACTTTCCTTTGATGACGGAACCATCTTTAGTTTTTTAATTACCTATAATACATTTATTGGAACCTATACAACAAGCTTCCTTAATTAGTCCATTAAATCATAGGTTCCTTCACGTAATTTATCTCATGAACATGCAAATAATTCAAAAATTTCTTAAATAAAAGAAATTTTTTTATTATATTGGAAGTTTATTACAATTTCCATCTTTCCGACACTATAGAAGATATACAGAATTCCATGAGGTATTCTACCCACCACCAAGATTCTACCCTTGTAACTAGTATTTAGGGTTCCAAGATCCCAGCCTAGGTCACGAAGGGGCCCGTCAGATTCTAGGAGTAATGAGGAATTTACAGCCAGAGCCCCCCCTAGCCCCCTTATTTCCTATTGCCGAAGGCAATCCCTATGCACAGACCTTTTGCTCTACGAAGCCAATCTAAGCCTCTTGAAGCGATAACCAAGACCCCCTTAGAGTAGGGTCTCGCAGTTAGCTTGGGGGTAGCCTAGGGTGATCTTTCCTTTTATCCTATTTGTCAATGTTTTTAATTAGAGATCTAGATTCTAGCAAACACAAACAATCCTTTCAAACAATGACAATCACATCATCATGCAATTCACAACTTCCATAGCCAAGGTAGACCTTATCCTAAGGTAACCTTACATTGGAATGAGGATTTTTCTCCCCATAAAGAAGTGTTGAGTACATCTCTTACAACATGTTAAGCAAGGCATGAATTCTCCATTTGGGCTATCTCACCCAACATAAGTGAAATTCCTTAAAGAAATACATTGTGCCAATAACTTAACGAGATGACTTACATATTCTTTAAATAGAGTTTCACTTTTTAAGCGTTAGTCAACACTTAACCTTGTAGTGTTTGATAATAATTATATTAAGTTATTTTACTAATCTCGAGTGGACATAAATTCATATATGAAATAACCTCTTGCAACTATTTCCATCATGATTCTACGATTTAGAGTCAATTAATCTAACTACAAATCATAGCGATTAATTATTTATGCATGTACTAGTATGCTTTCTAGATGAAATTGTCAATTCGTGTAAGTGTAAGATATAGAAGCTAATATTTTATGCAATTAACTCTTACATAAATGTTGTCCGTGCAATCTAACAAGTAGCTCTTGTAACATTTGATGCAAAGGCCAACATTTATTTTTTGTAGAAATTTGGCATAAACCTTATTATTTTATGTGGCGAAATAAAAGCCTAGTAGTGAGTAACCTGGTTTGGCACAACAACATTGGGAATTTCATCTTTGATAGTGGCAACTCTAGAAATCTCGTGCACTTCTGTATCTCTCCGGCAATACCCATTCTTTTACCGATCACAGTGGTTCTCATGGTCTTTCCACCTCGTCACTTTGGAGCCATGGTTTGCAAGTGGATTCAAAATAAAAAGAATGAGGAATGAATTTGGGATGGGAGAGTGTAAGAGAAGATGGCTTAGTTGATGACCGAGATAGAGGGTTGAGCTAACTCTCTCCCTCGTAGCCTCTCGGGGTAACTCTTCTCTCTCTCTCTCTCTCTCTCTCTCTCTCTCTCTCTCTCTCTCTCTCTCTCTCTCTCTCTCTCTCTCTCTCTCTCTCTCTCTCTCTCTCTCTAGCTCCGTCTCGTAGCCTCTTGGAGGGGCATCCTTCTACCTCCCACTCTCTACCTTCCTCTCCCAGCCTCTCTAGGTCTCCTTGTGCATCTCTAAACTAATCCCCATGCCTCTAATTTACAGCCAAATTAGAGAAGAAGGGTTGTGGCAAAGAACAAGACGTCTTTATGGATGGGATCTTCACAAAATCAGTAATTTGATGCTCAAATCACAAATCTAATGGCTTTGTTGGCTCTGAAAGGGGAGTAAAACCCCAAGATACCTGATCAAAAATCTTCCAAATCACTCCTTCTCCATGTTCATAGTGTTGTTTGCTGCCTGTAAACTGCGATCACGATGCACCGAATTTTGCAATCCTTTCTTTTGCATTAAATCTCCAAAACTTGCTTTAAAAAACCACTTGTTTTTTTTATATGACACCCTATTGTAGAGATTTCCATATATTTTTAGGATATTTAGTTTAAATAATATCCAAAATATCAAAAAAATGCTAGTTTTGTCCAAAAATCTAGCATTTTTGGACCATCCATACTATAGACACCGGCACTATTGACTAATATGGATCATAACTCTCCTTCACGTGGTAACTTGCGTGATGGGTGGCTACAATCCTTGTCAATCCGAAAAAAATATTGGGTTACCATCCTCAATTTTTTTTAATTGTTAGTTAGTTAGTTGTTAACGTTAGTTAGTTTTTACTTTAGTTAGTCATTAGTTAGATACCTTACTAACTTGCTAATTGACTAACTAACTTTCGAACTAACCAACTAACTTTTAATTGTGTGAAAGTATTACATATGTATTACTGTCAAGTACAATAGTGCATAAGTTGATGAAATATTTAGGGGTGGGGTAATTTCGTGCCCCTATATACTTTGTCAGCCACGTACAATGTTCATTTGACCTTTAGAGATGCAATCCATGGTGTTGTTCCAAGCTCCTTGTTCTTTTGTAGCATGGCAGTACTCCCTACTATTGTCTCCTTGCTCATTGCTACTATTGCCAAGTACCAAGCAAGGGCAGTTTTGGCCTAGTTTTACTTTGTCCACAAGCCCTTTTGGAGGCAAGCTTGCTTGCACCTCCTAGCTCCCTAGAATTGCTACAAGCCTTTTGAAAGGTAGTCTCTGTTATAGTGGACTACCAATGGCCACAAAATCTCCCTAGTTTACCTTTCTTTCTAGCCTTAGCACATCATGCACTCTCTATTATTGAAAAGATTGTGTCGAGGTAAGGAGGAGTTGCCTCACTATGGCTGCAAAATTTAGCTGCTCTATGGATGCATATGATGTCAACCTCCACTTGTCAAGATTGTGGGAGAGAAGGAAGGAGTCTCACTTGTAGATTTCTTGCTTGCACAATGGGGGAATACACACAAAGGTGGAGGCTGAAAACAGTTTTCCTCTTCTTAGTTGTGTAACCCAAAAAGAACTCTAGTACAAAGAAATAGAACCCTATATATGGGTCTCAAACCAAACTCAACTAACTAAGGTGGCATACTAACTGAGCCATGAACTAGAGTAGATAAGGATAGCTGTCATCTAGCTATTATTCATGGGCGGTGTACCAACCGCATCTGCAACTAATAAGTTGGTGACATAAATGCACAACGATCACCCTGGCATATCACGAGTGGAGCTCAATATCTCAACACTCCCCCTCGAGCTCAATCCCAATTCCTGCACACCAAGCAGGTCTCTGAACTTGCGCAGTTTCTCTGCGCCCAATGCCTTCGTAAATATGTCAGCTACCTGATCCTCTGTGCTGACATAAACTAGATCAATAAGACCTAGTAAAACCCTCTCCCACACATAGTGATAATGCACCTCAATGTGCTTTGTTCTAGCATGATAGACTGGGTTATTTGCCAAGTGTATACTACTCATGTTGTCACAATAAATGACAATTGGCCCATCTGTAGGCTGATGCATATCATAAAGTAACTTATGCAACCAAGCTACCTCACATGCAGCCATTGCTGCGCCCCTGTACTCAGCCTTTGTGCTGGACAAGGCAACTGTAGGCTGTTTCTTGCTGCTCCAAGTGACTGCAGCACTCCCAAAAGAGAACACATATCCACTAGTAGATCGTCTATCAGAAATGCTACCAGCTCAATCAGCATCAGTGTATCCATGCAATTGTATCTGAACCCTAGTCTCATAAAATAGTCCATACTGCAATGTGGACTTCACATACCTGAGTATGCGTCTAGCCGCATCCAAATGCGGTTTCCTTGGAGCCTGCATAAACTGACTAACCAATCCAACAGCATAGCTCAAATCTAGCCTGGTAATAGTCATATAAATCAAGCTTCCTACTATGCGTCTGTACATAGTAGGGTCTTCCAGAAGCTCACCTGCATCTGCGCTCAGCTTCACATTCTGCTCCAAAGGAATTGAAATAGGCTTACAGCCTGTCATCCCATATTTGGACAGCATGTCCAATCCATACTGCCTCTGCAAGAGCCGTATCCCACTTGGTGATCTAATCACCTCAATGCCCAAGAAATAACGCAGCTCTCCCAAATCCTTCATCTCAAACTTCTGCTTCAATAGCATTTTCACATGAAGGATATCTTCATCACTGTCACCTGTCATAATCAAATCATCAACATAAATGACAAGTAGCATAATACCTTTCTCGATTTTTCTCACATAAAGTGAGAAATATGCCTTGGAAATCTGAAAGCCAATAGTGACAAGATACTGTCCTATCTTGTCAGACCATGCTTTAGGTGCTTGCTTCAAGCCAGACAAGGCTTTCTTCAACCTGCAAACAAACTTAGAATAAACAGCATGCACATAACCTGGTGGCTGCTCCATATATACCTCTTCTTGCAAATCACCATGCAAGAAGGCATTCTTTACATCCATCTGATGTAAAGACCATTCCTTTGATGCAGCCATAGCAATGACTGCTCTTACGGTTGCCATCCTTGCAACCGGACTGAATGTTTCTTCATAATCAATGCCATATGTTTGTGCATACCCCTTGACTACTAATCTTGCCTTATATCTGTTCACACAACCATCTGCATTGTGCTTCACCTTATAAACCCACTTACAGCCAATTGCATTCTTACCTTTAGACAAAGGTACCAATTCCCATGTAGCATTTGCTTCCAAGGCATCCATTTATTCATCCATGGCTTTCTCCCATTTTTCTTTTCCCATGGCTTGCTCAAAAGAAGTGGGTTCTGGTTCCTGTATCACTTTGACCATATATGCATAGTGAATGGCTGTAAATCCATCATATTTCAACCTATCCACAGGATACCTAGCTCTGGTAGACCTGCGCAAAGTAGGTTCACTCCCAGGTGCTCTCAAAACATCCCTGGTCTTCCTTACTCCAGGTGTAACAATAGAAGGAATACCCAACTCATTATCAATGCTCTGTTCTGAGCCACTGGATTCACCATCCACATAAGAGTGACCTACATTCACATCAAACATGGGCTGATCTACCTTCTCTTTTCCTTTTCGTGATACCTGCATACCACTATCTGCATTGCTTTGAGAAGATTCTCCTGATCTCAATATGCCTGTCCATGGCAAAGAATGTGAACCACTGCTAGAGGATGCTCCAGGTCCACTAATATCTTGTGACTGCTGCTGTGAATTCTGTGCAGCATTACCATTTTGTGCATCTACATTATCAATCACATTTACTGGTTTATACCAGCTACTCATCTCATCAAAAACAACATCTCTGCTCACTGTAAACTTACGAGTAGAAGGGTTATAGCATCTATACCCTTTCTGCTCTGCAGAGAGTAACCAATAAAGATACACTTCTCAGCTTTTGGATCCAACTTGGATCTCAACTCATCTGGCACATGAACATAGGCAATGCAACCAAAAATCTTCAAATGAGAAATATCTGGTTTCCTACCAGTATACCTCTCCTCTGGAGTCATCCCATGTATTGCTGCAGTGGGAGTCCTGTTCATTATGTAGACTGCTGTAGCAACTGCTTCAGCCCAGTAAAAATCTGGCAAGTCTTTTTCGTTGAGCATGGCACGAGATACCTCTCCAATATGCCTGTTTTTCCTTTCTGCAATTCCATTTTGTTGTGGGGTATGACTACATGAATATTGCTGCTTTATGCCATGCTCTTGCAAGAACCTTGCAAACTCATTTGAGAGGTACTCTCCCCCTCCATCTGACCTTAGGCATTTTATTTGCAGGCCTGTTTCTTTTTCAACCATAGCTTTAAGAATTTTAAAATTTCCAAAAACTTCACTTTTCTTTTTCATAAAATACACCCAAACTTTTATGCTATAGTCATCAATAAAAGTGATAAAATAATGACAGCCTCCAAGAGATGCAGCTTTAGTAGTCCACATATCAGAGTGGATTAATTCCAATGGCTTCTTACTCTCTTGAACATGTCTAGGAAATGGTTTCCTTGCCTGTTTTCCAAATTGGCAGGCTTCACATACCTTATGCATTTCTGCAACCTTGAATTTAGGCAATCCTGCAACAATATTTTGGGCCTGCATTGATTTAAGTTGCTATACATTAACATGACCAATGCGTTTATGCCAGATATCAATATCTGCAACTACACCGGTCCCATGTGCAAACATTGATGCACTCAATTCAGACATGTCTACATCCAATGTAAACATTATGCCCTTCTTCTTTCCTTTTGCTATCAAGCGACCTTTATTTTTCATATCCTCAATAAAGCATCCATGAGGATTAAATGTGACCTGCAAGCCCTGCTCAACCATTTGACCAACAGAAACCAGATTCTTGGTGATATTCGGGACATGAAATACATCGGACAGGTATTTCTTTTTCCCATCCTGCATAGACAAATGAATTTTTCCAATCTGCACAATAGAATGTGCAGTATCATCACCAGTCTCCACAAATCCTGGTTTTTTCATTTTCCTTGCATCCTCCATCCATTCTGCATGACCTGTCATGTGGTTTGATGCACCTGAGTCAACATACCATACATCGTTGCTTTCTTCTACACTTGTTACAGAATTGTTCATGTGCTGCACCATAAACAAATGCTCATTTATGTCATCACCATGTCTACTAGAAGATGCATAATTCCCTTGTTGCAATTTTCCATTCATGATGTCATTCTGCTTTTTATAGCAGTCTTTAGCCATATGACCCATTTTACCACAGTAGTAGCATTCAACATTGTTGTTTGCATTTTGGCCTCTTTGCCATCCACCACGACCTCTTTGGCTCCCCCTGCCTCTAGAGTTACCACGTCCTCCTCCATAGGACTGGTTTTCTTGAGTTTGCTGCATATTCTGATTTCTACCACGGCCTCCAGATCGGCCTCCTCTACCTCTGCCTCTACCTCTTCCAGCATTTGAGTAGAAGACAACTTCTTTTGAAGTTCCTCCTGAAGAAGATGCACCACCATTTCTCTGCTCCTCAGAAATTAGAAGAGCAATCAACTCCTCAAAATCAGGAAATCTTTCACGGACGGAAATGGATGTTCAGAACTGTGCATAATCCTTTCCTAGACCATTCAAGGTCACAGAAACTAAATCATCATCTTCCACTGGCGACCCAATGGAAGCAAGTGCATCTGCGATCTTCTTCACCTTCATGTGGTAGTCATTGATGCTCATACTTTCTCTTTGCACATTATGCAACTCTTGCTTGAGCTGCATTTTTCTAGCTTGTGTATTTGTGCTATACATTCTTCACCTTCATGTGGTAGTCATTGATGCTCATACTTTCTCTTTGCACATTATGCAACTCTTGCTTGAGCTGTATTTTCCTGGCTTGTGTATTTGTGCTATACATTTTTGACAAAGTATCCCATGCCTCCTTTGGCGTACTTGCATCTTGAATATGCACAATCATAGAGTCTGAAATGCTGATAGATAGCTAGTACATAACTTTCCTGGCTCTCTCATGCCATGCTTTAAATGCCTACATTTGCTGTTGATTGGGAACATCAGGAAGAACTGGTTCTTCTTCATTTCCTGCAACAAATTCCCAATATCCTTTTCCCATAAGGAAATCCATCATTCTAAACTTCCATGCTTGGAAGTTGTTCTTGTCAAGCTTTTCAGTGACAATCTATGAAAGAGAATCAGACACCATTACTGAACTCTGCAAAAAATTCTATCACTGCAAAGAATACAGCTTCAGCCTCACAAGGGCAAATCTACAAAACTGACGAAAGTGGTATTTGACCACACAGTCACTTCTTAGTGACAATTTTGCATCAACACGCAACAAGGATAATTCTGTAACTCCCAATGTCTCTGCGCACAAGCATACGATGCAATTTCTACGATAACTTTTCACCGACCTGTAGAATAGTGGTCGCATAGCATAAAACTGGGCCTTTTCCTGAGTGCGTGCAGAAAACTTCCGCCTCCAAAACAGGCCCCGAAATGGCCTCAAATCAAAAAAACAGGGTCACCAAGGGCTAAAGCCCTTATCCGCAGCATATACTGCCCTCCTGCTACACCGCGAAGGGCGTCTCAATCTGAGACAATGCACTCTTGCACTTTCCGGCTATGCTACGCAGAGACTTGCTCCCGGAACAGAAAAATGAAAGCAACACTGGTCCTCTTACCAGAACACCGCGAACTTGGCTTACTTTCTTGAGCTCCTTACCACGAACAAGGCTCTGATACCATGTCAAGATTGTGGGAGAGAAGGAAGGAGTCTCACTTGTAGCTTTCTTGCTTGCACAATGGGGGAATACACACAGAGGTGGAGGCTGAAAACAGTTTTCCTCTTCTTAGTTGTGTAAGGCAAAAAGAACTCTAGTACAAAGAAATAGAACCCTATATATGGGTCTCAAACCAAACTCAACTAACTAAGGTGGCATACTAACTGAGCCATGAACTAGAGTAGATAAGGATAGCTGTCATCTAGCTATTATTCATGGGCGGTGTACCAACTGCATCTGCAACTAACAAGTCGGTGACATAAATGCACAACGGTCACCCTGGCATATCACGAGTGGAGCTCGATATCTCAACACCACTTGGGTGTGGTTAGAAGCTGGGGCCTTGGTTCAAATCTTCTACATAGCCTAGATGGCGACTAGCCTTACATTTTTGACCACTCAAAATATGCACTTTTGACTAGCACTCCAAGCTCCTTAGAAATTGCACTACTAACCATTCATCGCTCTTACTCAATCCATACTCTTGATTGTCCATTGCAATGCCCTTAAGTGGAAAATGGTGGATATCTTGGGAGCCCATGTCCCCCCATGATGGCATTAGTAGTCCAAAATATCTACTCTATCTTCCTCCTCCCTTTAATTATTATACCTTGCCAACTCCTTTTTTTAACACTAGTTCATATGCTTGGCTTATCCACACACTCTATGAGTAACCCTCCTTAACCCCTCACCTTGTACCATGGCACCACAACAATGATACTTTTACCTTGAACCTCTCAGCTTTGTTAGATTTATAGCTATTATTAAGAATGAAGACATGTGATTGAAGATCTAATGAGAGCATTGGGTGTATGGGGGTGGTGCAAGGCCAAAAGAGCCAAGGAAAAGCAACCTTAGCCAACACATGCTTCATATTCATATGTTTTAGATATTGATCATAGTTCACTTTAAAAGTTTACTTAGCTTGGCCTATGCCATATTAGACACATTGTTTTCACGTGCACTCTTTCATTCACTCGAGATTTGTACAGTAATCAAGGGACCATTGTTGGGGTTCAATTCCTCTATCCAAGCCATGTATAAGGGGAAATTTAGGATTAGGGATATGGGATTGGGATTTAACAGCTACAAAATATAATTTGTGAAAAAATTTAATATGATTCACCTTTTGTTTAAGTATCTTTATATCTTGGGGAGGCATTAGGAAAAAAATGAACTCACAAATGGGCCTTTTAGTCCCCCCTCTCTCCTCCTTAAAATAAGGAAAAGAGGAGAGAAGAATAGTAAAATAGTCCTCCTCTCTCTCCACTTTTGCAATCTTGTTTTGCATTTTTTATATTCCTTTTCTCTCCTCTTTGAAGAAGTCTTTTTCAACCAAATTTTATATTCAAAAAGGAGTTAGTTATGGGAGTGTGGTGCTTCGTTTTCAATACAAAATGATTAGTAGATACGAGGTAATTGATTTTTTAATCGAGAACAAGGAAAATGAAATTTCACAAGTTCCTTTTAAGATATTTTGGGATATAAAACAAGAAAAATGAAATTTCAAAAGTTCCTTTTAAGATATTTTGGGGATTTTTTATATCCTAGCTTTTGGTCAAAAAACAAACCAACTGGTCAAATTTCGTGTTTTTTGGATATGTTTTTGGAGGCAAAATAGAAATATCTAAAATACAAAAAGTCTTGGACATCCCTACCCTTTGAGCTATTTCCCTCCATATCTATACTCTCTCATGGCTCTATTGTGACCTCTTCTCTGTGTTTATGCAACCTTCATTAACAGAGTGAATTACTTACACCCTCCTTTCCCTTGGCACCTTTGTGTGTCTCTCTGTGCATCTCCACTCTACCTCTTGTGACAACCAAGTAGGCTCCCTATTTCTATTAATAGTAAAATGAATACAGAAAAGGAGCTGCATATTGAGGTAGAGATTGAATATGCCCCATTATTCAAAAGAACCCAGCGTACCAGTGTCAACCCTCAGGTTTTGCAGAGTTACAGGCAAATGGGATTGAAACATGTGGATTTGTGGGTTGATGGGGGAATCTACCCAATTGACCCCTTAAGCAATAGACCTCCAACTTTTTCAGGAATCACAAATTTCCTGAAGTATGTATGCGAGGGTGAAAATGGGCTACTTGGTTATACTTGGCGGCTCAATGATCAAGCATTCAAAGTATTTACAACTTGCCAACAGGCAACCATAAAAAATTGCCATGATGTGATCGCTGCACATTAACTTCATATACAACAGCTCATAGGACAAGTGGTACAATTGAATGACACTGTAATTCAACAAAATAATCAAATTATTTCAATGCGGGACACTATCCATAACATTGGTATCTCATATGAGGAGGCAAAGGCACAATTGGAAGACTTGAGAAATATCAACAGCAAGCTAACATAGGAGCACAAACGAAAGAAGAAGCCAATCAATGAGTTAATTGTGAATAGTGGCCAGTGGAAGCAACGTATCAAAGCATGTAAGGTAGCTCAGAAAGAGAACCTAGGTGAGGGTGAGGTTGGATCGTGTATTAGTAGATTGCTGAAGGCAAGTACACTGGAAAATGCTTTGAGCAATCGTAAGTTTAAGGCTGTGAAGGAAAAGGTGATTGAGTGCACATTAAAAGATGTGTTAAATGAGTTCTCAGCTGTGGATGCACAATCTATTTGTGACAGGGCCAGCATTAGCACAACGACTTACTCAAAGATATTCAAAGATGTGAAGGTTGGGTTTGGTTGTGTGCTGAAGAGAAATAGAATCATGCCTCTTCCTCAACCTTCAAAGTTAATAGAGGCCCGATGGCAACTTAATACAAAGGTTTTGGAGTTGTTAAGAGATCCCATGCATGTTCAATGTGTGGAAACACTAAAGGTTGGGACCAAAAATGCATATGAGGTGAAGTTCACCGAACTCAATAATTACTATTTAGATTTGAACAAGGTGCAGTCGGCAATGGTAATGTACTACAATATGTCTATTGAGAAATGTAATAGTAAATTGTAGTTTGTTATAAAATTAGATGAAAGTGAGGTCGTCAAAGGAGTAAAGCTTGAAAGAGTTAGTGTAACTCTGATAAATAGAGCTTTACAATTTGACAAGAATAACCCATGGAACTTTAGTGTTCAATCTGAGCACCATGTGTATTGGCTCGCTGCATTTGAAGTTCCTAAGGAAACATTTGAGGTGTTGCAGTTTTTCTTTATGCACACAAGAATTCCAAGTATCATCGATCGTCAGGAACATGGTGAGATGCTCTCGGTTGAGCGGTATGGTCAATACTTGGTTGAATGGCATCTTGCAGGAGACTTGAAAACTTTAAAATGCATGTGTGGAACCTCCAATGGTGCAAATACAAAGAATCCATGCCTATATTGCTTGACAGAGAGGTGGAAGAAAAAGACGGAAAGAAGAACTGGTGAAAGGTGACAAATGATGCACCGACGCACAATAGAGAATATCCCACTTGGAAGCCCATCTTCAACATTCCCTTGGATCATATTCACATTTGTTCATTACATGCTTTTTTCAGAATCATGGAGAAACTTGTATATAAATACATTTGCTTTGCTTATAGGATGCAACCAGAAAAAGAAGCCATTGCAACGTGTAGGAATGTGGAGTGAGTGCTATCAGAAATTGGGCTACACAAGCATCAAGTGACAATTGAAAAAGATGAGAAGAGATCATGAAAATATGTTAACTTGCCAAAAAAGACTTGTTTTGGAGGAGCAAAGGCTAGGAAGTTTCTCTCAATACCCATCAATGAGGAAGGGAATGTCATGCTTCGTAGGCCACAGGACTACAATTGGTGGAAAAGGTTACATTTTGCAGTTCTTGATCGAAGTAATGGAGGAAAAACAAGATTGGGCCAAAGCTGAGGTTTGGATAAGTCTTAACAAATTAGCTCCCTTACTTTGCAAGATGGTGTTTAACAATGAAGATAAGCAAGAATTTATCAATGTTGTGCATAGCTTCTACGAAAACATGGTGGAAGCATGGGGCAAAAGCTCTATCACACATTACATGGTGCGTACTAAGTTAATATTTTAAAATTGTATAAATTGTATAAACTATTGAGCATAGTTTTACTCATATGTGATATGTGTCTTTGTAGCATATCCTTGAGGCAGATGAGCCATAGTTTGCAGAAAAGGGAAGCATTGGAATTTGATCCACGCAAGGGATGGAAAATTCACATTGGATAGCATGTGATGCATACCAAAGAAAAACTTATCATGGTGGAGGGGTGAATGATAGCAATCCAATGATCCAATTGCTATCTTGGTGGTATAGGATTATAGTAGCGGATGAAGCTAAACTCTCGCAAAAGAGAGCAAATGAAAGTGCTGATGAATCGGCTGCAGACATGATGGAATCACATTGTGTCACTAAAAGAGTGCATTATGAAGCCTCAAGTGCCAAAGAAAACCATGCCAAGTGGCTAGAAACAAGGCTTTGACAAGGCAGCAAATGGGTTCGAAAAGAGCTAAGATAGTAAGATGAACAATGTGAGTCAGTGTGAATGCAATTCATAGTTTAAGAGAGAAAGAGAGAGTGTGCATCTATGTGAATGAGTCTCACAGTTTAGGGTTATATAAAAGAGGGTTTCGCTTTCTATCTTATTCATTGAGTTCTCACATCTCTTGTGTAGGAAAGATGGCTAGGTCTAAGACAATTGCAAATAAGCTTCCACTCAGAGCCCCATATCGTGTTCAGCCCCTGGGAGTATCTACTAGCTCAGATGCACCCCCTTCTCAACCTAATCCACCTTCCTCAAGTCACTCTCACAAGGGTCCTCCTCCTCAGCATCCCCACAAGAAACGCAAGTGGAAGCCAGGTACAATGGCCTTGAGAGAAATTAGAAGGTATCAACACTCTTTTGATCTCATCATTCCGAAGGTGAGCTTCTCGAGACTTGTTCGTGAGATTTTGTAAGACCTCTACCGCACAGAAAGCAGGAGGTAGTTTTTGGTACAAGGTCAGGATAGACCTAATCGCTTCACAAAAGAATGTCTTCATGCTCTACAGTGTGCTGTAGAGGCCTTTTTAGTTGACTTGATGACTGATGCTCAACATTATGCAATACATGCGAAGCGCATCACTGTAACTCCCAAGGACTTCCAACTTGTAAGAAATCTTCAAGCAATGAAGGATACATTCGTTCCAATGGAATGAACACAGTTTGCAATGTTATCTTTTTTTGCATAGTGTTATCCTCGTGCATTGGACATATGACTATGTCCCAATGCAAAACTATTGTATGCGCCCTTAAAATATGAATTAAAATTTTACACTTTTCCTTCGCTCTCAACTTTGACTGTGCATCTTCACTATATTTTCAATTCTTACTCACAGTTTTTGTTAGCACTGTCAATTTCAATAGGAATAACATGAAAAAATTTGCCATTTCTTATTGTAGACTTTACTCCTAATACCTCTGTATAGTTTATGTGGTGCAAAGTTTCTAAGGGCCAGTAGTCGTGATGTTGATTTCTCAATAATCAATCCATCCATAATTTTGGTGTGGGATAATTTTTAAAATACTAAACTGTATCGGAATGCGACGAAACTTCACACACGCACTCATTGGGTGGCCAAGAGCCCTTTTTTTTTTGAAAAAAAAGTGCATGCAGACCCTAGTTCGACACTTTTTTTTCAAAAAAAATAATTTGGGCTCTTGGCCACCCAACGAGTGCGTGTGTGAAGTCTCGTTGCATTACGATAAAAGGTTATGGATTTACGATCACACGATGGACAGTGCGTATGAAGCTCCATTAACCCGGTTTTGGGGTCTAAATGGGTTAAAAGTTCATTCTTCTTCTCATTTTCACATCTTGATTTATTTTCTTCCTCCATTTTCACATCCCTTACCTCTATCTCTTCTCCATCTTGCCCTCCTTGAGCTTGCATGACACAGACCAAGCAAGCATGTCGCCATTTTGGCCTCGGGAAGACATCACACCAAGGCCCGCCACCTGGAGTACAAGGTGGAGCCTCCTCTAGTGTAGCAACAGGTACTCCCCGTAGAGCACACCGCCACAGAAAAAGAGAATATGGAAACCAGGCATTGTCGCTCTTCGAGAGATAAGGAGAATCCAACGCGGATACGAGCTTCTCATCCCAAAAAGTTCCTTTCATAAAGTTGTTCGAGAAGTCATGCAAGAGCTGAAAGGGATGGGAAGATTTTGGGCACAAGTGCGAGATGGCCCACCAGCAAGAAGGGAAGTTCTTTTCATAAAGTTGTTTGAGAATTCATTGAAGACTTGGAGCTAAAAGGGATGGGAAGATTTTGGGCACGAGTGCTAGATGGCCCACTAGCAGGATGGGAAGTTCTTTTCATAAAGTTATTCGAGAAGTCATGCAAGACTTGGAGCTGAAAGGGATGGAAAGATTTTGGGCACAAGTGCGAGATGGCCCACCAGTAGGAAGGTGGACTGCTGCAGCCATGGAGGCCCTACAAACCATTGCAGAGGGGTTTCTCATCGACTTTTTTGATGATACACAGCTTGCAGCCATCCATGAAAAGCGTGTTATAATCACAGACAAAGACATGAACTTTATCATTCAGCTTTGACACGGCAAGGGGACCCCGCCATAGTTTACTAGATTAATGATACAAGGTTTGTAATGAGTGTTATAGCGCCATAACATCTTGGAAGCCCAAAAAATTTTGTACTCTGCCACATTGGAATATTTATTTATATATACATAATATCTCGTGCGATGTGTACTGAATTCAAATAATTGAGTAAAGTTGTTTAGTTTTGTTTCTTGAAACGCATGACTCTTAATTTTTGTTTAACATGCAAACACATCAAAAGTAGTAATACGTATGGATACGAGTTACGTTATTGCTTATGCACAATCACAAGTACAGTACTACATGTTGAATTATGTTAATATATGTGGATGTGTCATTCACGTAACATAGATTATCGTCACACTTACAAAATCTCAAGTGCAGTACTACGCTTAAATTATGTTAACGTATGCGAATGCGTCATTCATGTACCACACATTATCGTCAGACTTATACGAACCACACATTTATTTAATAAATATTTATTTGTAGAGACAAAGTAAAGTATCTTATATTCATCAAGAAAAGTACATGTGATGGTTATTAGTGATGGTAGATACAAAAAGTCGATAGCCAACAAGAACTCTCAATTGTTCCTTGGCTTTTCCTTCAGTGGAGAGGAGGGGCCAGCTTCCGATGAAAATATAAGTTCCTTCTTTGCTTCAAAAATGATGCGCTCCCCCTTCTGCTCTTTCTCCAGGAGAAGCAGATCCAACACTTTAGCGAGGTCACCTAATGTCGCAAGCACACATATAGCTCCACCCCGCGTTTGATCAAACAAATAAAGAAGATTTGATCGCTTGATTAGCACCACCTTCTCTAAGCTAGATGTCACAGGTATCGCTCGAAAAGGTCCAAACTTGGTCAAAGCTCGCATTTTCATAATTATTTCTTGCCCTCCTAATGAGCACTTCTTATGGAAGACCACCAAATCTGTAACAAGGTTACCAATATACTCCTTAAGAGCTGAATCATTGCGTCGGTCCGCATGTCGAGCTCCTCCTTGCCTTGATGCAAAGTCATCTACATACAGTATGTCTTGAATGACAAAGTCAAATCAAAAATATATTTAGCGACTAACCTAGAGTTATCAAAAAGTGATGAAACTTGATGGTAGGGCATCAAGCCCCCCGAAGTCCACCGGTGAAATCTTATCCAAAAATGATGCCTGCAGCTGCCCTGTCCGAAGTCTGGCATCTGAGGACACTTTCTGACCGGTGCCCAGAAAGTGGCCCCAGACACTAGACTTTGGACAGGGCAGCTTGCAGGTATCATTTTTTGCTAAAATTTCATCAGTGGACTTTGGGGGACCCGACGCACCCTACCAACAAGTTTCATTACATAAAAATATATGGTAGTTAGAAATCTCACCTTCTCCAGATCATCTTGTATCTTCATTTCCTCATGTGTTAGGGAGGCACCTCTTTGGGCAAAGGGATCTACAAACTCCTTGGTAGGAAGTTGGGGCCTTAGTCTGAACAAATCATGCTGTAGTGCTTCAAATTTATCATTGGGCACCAGGTAATATTCTTCAACCGAGGTAATATGCTCCTATGCTGCTATGATCGCACTCACAATATCTAAGCTTCTGCCATTATATCTTCCAATCTCTGCTATTGTTGGATGCACATCCATGTAATCATAATCGATCAAGTCTTCCATTGAATCCCTGACTATGATAGAAAACAACTCTTTTTCCTTCATTTCCAAGTATTGCAGTACATTTGATAGAAGTAAGTATTGTACACCATCTACTTCAATGGGTGTCAAGGAGGCAAGGTTGGGTTTGTCAAAAAAATCGTTATGGGAGAAAAGGAAGCAATTCCCTGTAATAACAAGCCTCGTTCCAAGACAAGATGGCACACACCTCTAGACAGGAAGCTGGCTTTGGAAAAGGTGGTAACACCCCGCAATCAAGGATCGCCAAATCTCTAGCTAAACTCTTGTAGACGACATTTTCAAGCCACCTCCCTTGGTGCGCTAAATATTGTAACCTCACTAGTGCTTCTTATTCCTCCAACATACGCCATTTCCAACATGTAATCCAACTGCCAAACTTGTTGGCTACCTCTCTGGGTCGGCCTCTTCATCAACCAATCCACATTGATGCCTTCAAGAAACAAAGTTTATCTTCATCGACAAACTTAGAGCGTCGTGAGTTTTCATCCTAACCAGATGGGGATGTGAGTATGGCCTACCCTCTGTATTCATCAACAAAGTGTGCGACAGAGGGTGGGGTGAGTGACTAGTCCTTGCCCTTGATATCCAATAGAGAGGTGACATGTGTAAATGGAGCCTTGCATGCATGGGATGGGTCTCTCAATGCATGATGCACAAAATTGTTCATGTGCACATCACTATAAGGCTCCTTGGCCTTTCTTCTTGTATCATATGTCGGCACATGGCAAGATGCACAGTTGCACCATCAATTGCACACAAGGCATACACCCTCTGCACAAGTGACCATGATAATTACATCAATGGGTTTCAGGAATGGGTTGCCCTCCTGTATCTATCAACAAAACATGAGACAGAGGGGGCGCTAAGTGTGACTGGTGTTTCCTCAATCAATTATCGAGAGGTGAGGATTGAGGGATGTTATGATACTTGGATTTAGGTACGTTCATGTTTCCCTATGTACACATAGTATGGGTTTCTACCATCACCATAGGACACGTCACCCTGTTTGGTGCATTGCACAACAAGGCTCCTTGGCCTTCCTGCTTGCACCGATGCCTGCACCGATGCCAGAAAGGGATGGGGCGCACTAATGCACCATCAATTGTGCATATCGGAATACTCCCTATGAATCATTTCTCCCTTGTTTCATTCTAAATTGGGTGTGAGTTATGGGTTCCCATGATTATTCATTGAGCAATGTGAGAATTGGGCGAGTGACTATTCTTTCATCCTCCTCCATGAGCGCAGTGATCTGCATGTTAAACCCTTCATCATGATGACTGATGGAATTTCTTGACTAAGCTACCTCCTTGGATGCTTCTACGTGGTCCTTGCCACATTGGACGCGTGCTATAAAGACACCTTGGTACGTCCTGCAGCCAACAACGATATAGGATGCGACATTGACAATTGACTTTACTTTTTGGCAACATGGCCAAGTTTTTCTAACCCTACACTTCTTATTTATTAGTGACAGTCATATTTTAAGTGTGGGGAGTGAGCAGTTGGTCTAATGTGGGGTCCTAGGTCTCTGATATGCTCGGTTCACCCGTTAAAGTCTTAAGTGTGGGGATGTGTCCCTACACGTCTACAAGTCATATACTCATGCACATTTTGATTCTGATCATGTAGCCATGCCATGAACTAATTTTACCCTAATGGGGACCCTTCCCCACCCACTCGTCCTCGCTCACCCCATTCCTGTGGATGTTCCTTCCCCATTTCTCTTTATCCCTTGATTTGATGCATTTTCATGTGAATGTACCCTATGTTCATCAAAACCACCATCCAACCTAATAGCCATGTTCATCCATTTGAATGGCACATTTTTCTATTTATATCCCCTTGTTCTGATCGACAACTCAACAGTTATTAATTTTTGAAGAATTTTAAATCACCTTGACGTGTTCCCTTATGAACGCATCCTTTTTCTTCAAAACCACTAGTGGATGTGACAACCCTAACCTATACCTTCCACTTCCCATCTTCCCTTCTTTCTGCCAGTCATTCTAAGGTATGGTTTGTCGATTATTAATTTTTGTGGGTTTTTGTGTCTTTTTCCTACGTCTTTTTGTTGTTTTTCCCATGTGAACCTACCGTATTCTCCGCAGAACTTTCTTCTTATTTGATAGCCTTGTCCAACCTCTTTTTTTTCCCGTTCTTCCTTTTTATTCCACCATGTTCCGACCTCCAAATTTTTCATTGTTAATTTTTATCTGTGTTTTCAGGCTTTATTTTCTCATTTTTTTCCACGTGAATATCTCTTTCTAACCCTTGAAATGCATTCTAACCTCATCGACCTATTAGCCACACTTGTCCTGACATTTTTCATTTTTATTTTTTTTGGTTCTAAGGCACAAATCTTCCCCAATTAATTACCGCGCCCTGTTATTGATACGATTTTTTTTGTTTTTCCCATGTGAATGCACCTTTTTTTCTTCAAACCAGCAATTTGATGTGCTCATCCTTCCCTATCCTTTCCTCTTAACATATTTTCTTTTTACCACCCGTCATTTCGATGTACAGTTTGTCTATTATTAATTATTGCGTATTTTTGAGTATTTTTTCTACGTGTTTTTTATGTTTTTCTATGTGAACACCCTTTTTTTTCACATCGGAACTATGTGGACGAATTTTAGGGTATTAATTTTTGTGTATTTTGCGTGCCTTAGTTTTTGTCTTCTACACGTGCATATCCGTGTTTTTGGGTTTTTGGCGTGTCTACGTGTTCGTGGCATCGTCCTTCATTCGCGCATCCACCCTGCCCATCGTTTCAATTCCAACACTGCAAAATTTTTTACCCCCACTCCCGTCTTCATGTGTGGGACGGGAGGGGTTTTTTTTTCTTTACTTTAAAAAACAAACAACAAAAAACCCACCATAAATAAAACTTTAAAAAAACAAAAAAAACAAAACATTCCCCCCTCTCCCATTCGTAACCACCCCTCACCCCTTCCCTCCTCTCTCTCCTCTCTCTTCTTCTTTCTTCTCTCCCTCTCTCTTTCTCTCTTTTTCCCTATTTCTCTCTCCCCGACACCCCGTCCTTCCTCCTTCCCTCATTCTCCCTCTTTCTTTCACCGTCTCTCTCTCTCTCTCTCTCTCTCTCTCTCTCTCTCTCTCTCTCTCTCTCTCTCTCTCTCTCTCTCTCTCTCTCTCTCTCTCTCTCTCTCTCTCTCTCTCTCTCCTCCTCCTCCTCCTCCTCCTCCTCCTCCTCCTCCTCCTCCTCCTCCTCCTCCTCCTCCTCCTCCTCCTCCTCCTCCTCCTCCTCCTCTTCTTCTTCTTCTTCTTCTTGTGCCATCGTTTACTCCACCGTAGATTGTGCCACCCACCTCCCCTCCCTACACCAACCCACCCCCCAATCCCACCCGCCCTACCACCCACACCACTCCCCCCACCCTTTCCCCCCAAGCCCTCCTAAGCCCCTATTCCCACGAATCCCCCCCCATTCCCCCTAAACCCTCCCACTCCTACCTAAACCCCCCATTCCCACTAAAACCCCCCACCCCTACCTAAACCCCCCATTTCCACTTACCTCCCACCCCCCTCTTAGCCTCCCTTCGCCCCCTCCATAAACCCACCTCCCCCACCTCCTCATAAGCCCCCCTTCTCCCTTAAACCCAGCACAAACTCCCCTCTTCCCTAGCCCCCTTTCCCCCTATCCCCCCCTACCTGCTAGAATCCCGTCACCGGCCCCCTATTCACCATCACTGACAATGTGGTTGCGGGAGTTCATGAGGTTGTGCACGCGCTAGTGGGAGTCATCGTGCCGTGTCTAGAAGCTGCTTGTGAGTGTTCACATGCAAGGACGCACGTCTGGTCTTATGCATGTAGTGATACATGCCTGTACGTTCACAAGGGGTTGTTCACATGTAACTGGGTAACCCCATTTTTATTATAAAACTGTCCAAAACACTTAAAAACACACTAAAAACCATTAAGAAATCCCTAAATTTTCTAAACAAATTGCATAAAATAGAAAAACAATTCTTTGTTAAAGTGGAATTTTTTTGAAATATTTTTTCAAAATGAAATCCTGGAAATTAATTTCTCAAAATTGAAAACCTCAACATTTCCTTTCGAATATATTTAAAAATAAACAAAATTCATAAAAAATCAACAATTAATCCCAATAAAATATTGGAAAAATTTCAACCCTTTTCTCATGATGATAAATGATAAATCGATATTCAATTCCTCAATTCATCACTTAATGATTTTTTGTTCATTGAAAATTATTTTCAAATGTCAAAATGCTTGAAAATTTGTCAAAAATTTTGAAAAATGGCTGGTAGTTCTAGAAAAATTTTAGTAAGCTTATTTTTAAAATGTCCCATCTTTGAAGTTGTTTCAATCATAATTTGACCAAAAAACATAATAATAGTAATATGGAATTTAAAAAACAAAAAAACAAAGAAAACAACAACACACAAACACTAATAACAACCAAGCAAACAAACTAGGACCACACTAAGCTTGCCGTGATTTTTTTTTTTTTAATGAGGTGTCACAATTTTTTTTTCTAGATAGTGGATTTTGTTTTTTTTTGGAGTCATTGCATCTTGGGACTGATACATGCGCATTCAATTTCTTGCATACACACCCATGTCAAGTATTTCTTTTTATATTTTTTGCTTTATTTATTTTTGGTTACCCCACAACCACGGTTAATTGTTAAAATAAACTTTAATCATCCACTTTCCACGTGCACTTGTGTTAAACATACATTTTACTAATAAATTAAAATAAACTCGCCATTCACTTAGCATACACTTTGTGCGCTACAGACACATAATTTTAATTAAAAATGAACTAGTCGTCACAAAAAGCACGCACTAGCAAAAAAGTACTCCACACACCATTAATTTCTAATGAATGAATCTACATTTAGAGACCTCAGCTTGGGTATCGGAGTCTGAGTTTCACTTAATGCACCACTTCACCCTAACAATTTGTAATTAACATTTTAAGAAGGAACCGTCGTTTTCTTTTTAAGACTAGGTTCTTGAGATGGTATATGATATATCATGTAGGTCGGTTCCTGCCTTGTTGTATGCATAAAGTCTTTGGCTCCTAAATATACCGACTTTTCTTGATTTTCATGGCCTATAATATTTTTCTTAATCCAATCAATTTTTGGGTTTTATTTCTTTAGCCAAGGCATCCCAAGGATGATTGGATTTATGGGATGACTAGATATGACATTAAAGTATACACAAGATTTCTAATCGTCAAGAGTTACCATGAGTGGTCAGGTTTCCTTGGTAATATCTTTAGATGCTAGAGGTCTTCCATCCACGACTTCAACCACTACAGGATTGGTCTTTTGGAGTACTAGAATCCGGTATCTATTCACAAAGACATCATCAATGAAACATGTGGAGGCCCTAGAGTTGACCAAGGCTCTGAGGGAAAGGGTCTTTCTCAACAAGATCATCTGGAGTATGACAAGGAAAGTTTCCATGGGTGTGGTTGGAATTAAGAGACCCTTTTCTATATCAAGGTCTTGGTGTATGGTCTCCTCTACAACCAGACATCATAGTTTTCCTACTCAAGGGTGGTTGCAGTAACTCTTAAGGTTCTTTCCCTCTTATTTGGGCAATTTAGGGCGATAGGGTTTCCATAGTATAGACATAGATGATTTGCTCTTCATCTTTGCTTTTCTTGTTGGGCCAAGGGCTAGAATTCGGTATTATCTATTTGCATTGATTGGCCTTGGTTTCTTCTCTAATTGAGTCTCTAATTGGGGATGGGTTTCATTGGCAAAGCCTTAATTCTTCTTTCTTTTCTTGCTTCCTCTCAAACAATCTATTATCACACTAGATTGCTTGCATAATCACTAAGTGTATTTGCCTCAGGCATAGTGAGCATGATGACTTTGATATCACCTTGAAGACCCCATCTAAATTGGCTAATAAAATACTCCTCATGCCAAGTGAGTCACTGATTAATTGCCTAAATTTAGATGCATAAGCAAAGGCAAGTGGATTACCCTGTCATAGCTTTCGAAGTTTTGTTTTTGCTACTTGGCCAATGTCTGCATCTCCAAATGTGGAAGTGAGCTCGCAAACAAATGCATCATAGTTATGAAGTACGTGCATATTCTTTTTCAAGATTGGGACAAACTATGATAAAGCTTGACCACAAAGCAAAGTCCCAACACCTTGGAAGCATCATCCCAGTTGCATGTAGAAATATAGATCTTTACTTGTTGTAAGAATCCCCTAAACTTCAAACGATCATCATTGAACTTCTCTACCATGCTGATCTTGGGTTCTCTTGTTGGGAGTTGATAAACATGCAAAATCATATGATCACTTCCTCTATTATTCTACAAGTCCTAGATCTGGTCTTCCATCTCTTGAAGTGTAGGGCCTAGATACATAAGGTGTTCTATTTAAAGTTGTGCTTGTCATTCATTCAAGTCTTGAATTTGTTGTTGGAGGTTTTGAAGGGAGGCCATAATTGTTTCAAGGGTCTCCTCCATGGTGCTCAGTAGGGCTAGAAATTAGTCTTGCCAAACTAATATGGGAGCACTATACTGTGCTCGAGAGACTAGACTAGATGGAAGATGTGTTACAAGAATTATGATTACAAGATAATCCCACTTAGGGGCACAAGGCACAACAATAACCTGACAAGATATGAAAAATCCCAAAACTCTAGACCATAGGTATAGACAATAGGACTTGATAGGATATGAAGGATCCCACAACCTGGGACTATAGGTTGGGTACAAGATATTAGAATTACAAGATCTCCCTCCACGGGGATGAACAAGATACAATACAGTACTAGAAAAGATCTCATACTAGGATATTACAAGGTGATAAGACAACAATTGTAAAATGGAAGATAAGACAAGACTAGATACCATGACCAGACAAGAACTAGAACTAGAACTCAAAGTTACTTACTTGGAGGTCTCGACTCCTTGAGCTCCCAAGGCTCTGGCATTGGCAAGATTGAGAAGCTCTATGGTGAGCCCCTCCTTTTAGAGGTGTTGGAGGGTGGCTAAAGATCTTCTAGAATGTTCAATGATGTCTAGTGCTCAAGAGACTAGATTAGATGCAAGACGTGTTACAAGAATTTTGATTGCAAGATAATCCCACATAAGGGAACAAGGTACAATGATAACTTAACAATTTATGAAAAAATCCACAACCTGGGAACATAGGTAAAAACAACAGGACTTGATAGCATATGAATGATTCCACAACCTGGGACTATAGGTATGGATAGAAGATATAAAAATTACAAGATCTCCCTCAACAACGATGAACAAGATACAAGACAGTACTAGACAAGATCTTGTACTACAAGATTACAAGGTGACAAGACAACAAGAGTACAATGGAAGATAAGCCAAGACTAGATACCATGACTAGACAAGAACTAGAATTGGAACTCGAAGTTACTTACTTGGAAGTCTTGACTCCTTAAGATCCCAAGACTAGCATTGGCAAAACTGAGGAGCTCTATGGCAAGCCCCTCCTTCTATAGGTGTTGAAGGGCAGTTAAAGATCTTCTAGAATGTATCATGATGATATCATCAATTATGTAAGCAATGATATGGTATATCTTCTAGAAGGTTCTATGATGACATGGCAAGGGCGGGTTTGCATGGTTGGCTCGAGGATATCTTGTTAAGGGTGTGTTCTCATGGGTTGTGGATTCATATTGCATAAGCAAGAATTAATCCATACACTTGATCACTCAGACCAACAAAGATACCATCTTTTACTCTAGTCAAAGAGCTAGAAGTGGTAAGGCTCATGGAGCTTCTCAAAATCGTGGTGACACTCAAAATGCTTATGGACAGTAGCAACAAAATTCTTAGCAAAATCAAAATGCACAAGATCATACAGGATCTGGATCCTTTTGAGGTAGGGGAGATCACTTAGAGATAGGGTGGTTCTTGGCAGCCTCATGATTAGTCAAACACAGACTATCATTACTATGGCAAGTATGGACATATAGCAAAAGATTATCATAAAAAGTAGGCTGACATGAAAGCAAAAGGCAAACAGCATGGTAATATGTATCCTCTAGTAATGATGTTGATGACCTGTTAGACAGGCTATTTGCTATGACCAAATACTTTACTTACATGACTAAAGTGATGGTTCACAAAGAGCCTACAAAGCTCAATGAAGCAATTAGTGATGAGAGTTGGCATGCAACCATGGATGAGGATTATGTAGCATTTGGCTGAAAATGACACGGGATTTGGTTAGATTGCCTAAAGGCAAAACACCCATCGGCTATAAATGGGTTTACAAAGTGAAATGCAAAGTATATGGATCTGTAGAGAGATACAAGTATGGCTGGTTGCTAAAGGGTATGTGCAACAGTATGGTCTTGATTATGAGGAGAATTTCACTCCAATTGTAAAAATGGAAACCGTGAGAACTATCATTGCTTTGGTAGTGTCTAAGGGATGGAAGCTTTTTCATATGGATGTCAAAAATGCATTTCTAAATGGAGATTTGATTGAGGAAGTGTATATGGAACAGCCTGAGGGTTATGTACACATTGATTATCCAAATCATATATGTAGGTTGAAAAAAGTACTTTATGGATTAAAACAAGTACCAAAAGCATGGAATGCTTGGATCAACTCGTATTTACATCAACTTGGATTTTAGATGGGAAATGCAAATCATAATTTATTCACTAAGTAGACAGAGACAGGTTATGTATTCTGGGTTTTTTATGTAGATGACTTGATTATTACTAGAGATGATGACCATCATATTGCTAAAATTAAATCCATATTACATGCACATTTTAAAGTGAAAGAATTAGAAGAGTTGAAATATTTTCTTGGCATTGAGGTAGTGAATATTGCTACTAAAGAAATAGTATGCATAGGATATGCTAATCAAGCATGGAATGATGGATTGTAAGCCCATGGAAACACCACTAGATCAAAATGTAAAGCTTGGAGTTGATGTTCGCAATGAGATAAAGAATGTTGCAATAATGTACAAGCAAATGGTGGATAGCCTGATCTATCTTACCGTTACTCATTTTCATCTTTTTGGGTATGATGGAGGAAGGCTTTTAAAGAAGAGAGACCACAACTTATGTTGAAATGAAATCACTTGATAACAAACCAAAGAGCCTCACTCTAACGACTTAAGATGAAATTGATAAAACTTGAATCTCATTAAGAGGCTTTGAAGATAGCAAAAACAACAAAGTGGAAGATGCTAAGGTTTCACCAATAAGGAAATGTGAAGTACCCATCAAGAGTTCCAAAGATAGCACAAGTTAAGAACAAGGAAGCTCAAGAACCCATGTATAGTCAAGTTTAGTTAATACATAATTCAATGTAAGATGAGGTTCACATGATGGATAAGGTTGAGCATATCTCTAAGCAACTTCAAGATTTGAAGTTTCATGTGATGGAGGAGCACTATAGAAGACAAGTAGGAAGACTTTGGAAAAGTAATGGTTTCAATTAGAGAAACAATATTAAGAAATCAAGAAAGAAATTCTTAGATGTTATGATTGTCCATAAGCAAGCCAGTATAGTACAATTTGTTGTTTCCCACCATGAAAGGCTAAGAAATGCATCATATGCCATGAAATTTTTGAAATAAGAGGGATGACTATGTTATAAAGATCAATGAGTCAAAAGTTGGTACCAATGCTGTGAAATCAAAAAAACAAGAAGTATATAGTTGGGTTGATGAAATGGAAGAAGAAATAGTAGCGTCAATCAAACATTTGAGAGTGAATGATGAAGGGAAAAAAGGTCTTAGAAGAAGAAAAACAAATTCAAGAGGTAGAAGCTAGTATATCAAAGAGAAACAAAGCACAAGAAGAAAGTTTTGAAGAGCAAGTTACACTTGGGGGAGGATCAAGAGAGCTATGACCTTAAGAATGATCTCTTGGGTAAGAAAGGGGATGTGACTTATGGATAGCTAACAAAGTTGGGTCTAAAACTCCAAACTCCTTGGAAGAGGTCAATAAGTCCCACAAAGATAGATCAAGAAAAGGAGTGGTACATGTGCATATTATCACAAGGATGTTACTTTGTTTAGTGATTGAAGCATGGCATTAAAATATGAGTATTAAAAAATATTGTATTGATGGAGGTGCCCAAGTGTGTGTGATTACTTATTCACTAAGATATAGTCAAATTTGGATATGATAGGTTTATCAACATTTTGTATCACAAGGCAAACCTTTCCAAAATCAATTGTTTAGGAGTAACCTAGAACTCGAAGGTTAAAAACTTTCTATGTTTCACAAAGATGAATTGTCATCTCATGCCTATAAGATTGAGCACTTTTTCTCTTATTTTAGTAAGGCCTTGGTTGAGAGATGTTAGTGCAATTCAAGACTGGGAGAAAGGAATTAGTGTCCTCTAAGACAAGTAATATTTGGAGAAGAGGTTCAACAGGGCAATCACAAAACAAATTGAGAATAATAAAGAAGAAGAAAAAGAGATAGAACATGACAGTACTCCTTCTAAATATGAAGAAGATAAACATTTAGAATCATAGATTGAATCAAAATATGATGTATCTATTGTCTTTGTAGAGAACTATAAAGCTACTATTGGATAGATACTTGAAGAAGGGCCCACAAACTTGAGCATAAAAGATAAAAGTACTTATGAAGCCTAAACTTCAAAAGACATAGAAGGTAACTTGAAGAAGGCCCACAAACTTGAGCATAAAAGATAAAAGTACTTATGAAGACTAAAATTCAAAAGACATAGAAGGTAATTTAAATCAAAGATATCCTATGTTAAAATTTTCTAAATATGAGAAGGAGGTCTACTTGAGCCAAGGATTTTAGCTTTTCAAAGCCAAACAACTATTAATTAGTTGAAAAAATGCACAAGAGACATAGGCCATCTCTGTTGCTAAAAACACACTAACTCCATAGTCTGAGACAACCATCAAGACTAGTGCACAAGGTACTTCTTGAGACATGGCAATGGCAACAAGGAAACATGATCTATGAGGGTGGCTAAGAGTCGAGGAATCTTAACCAAAAGCTCACTCATGCAAAGCCACTACAAATTTGAATAAAATAACCATTAAATATGTGCTTTTACTAGAAATCTCTCTAGGATTTTATAGCACTTCAAGGACTCAAGATCTTGTTAGAAAAGTAAAAGGGAACGCAAGGAAAAGCTGGAGTTTCTCAATGCATAATAGGAAAGATCTGAAATAGGTAACTGGAAGGCTATAAATAACCCCAAACTTGATTGTGGATGGCCTGTGCAAACAAAGAACTGAGATATCATATGTCTTTAATACAAGGACACTAACTTGAGTACCAAATAGGTGCCTTAGCCTAGAAGACTATGTGAAGAAGGAGATAGAGTAGACATTGTGCATGTCTTTGACAAGAGGAGCTGAAGATCTAGAAGGGAGCAATCATTCATAAATTGTCAAGAAGTTTGATTAACGGTTTCTCTTCATTGTACAGTGCTTTCATTATTCAATAACGTAAAGTTCTTTGGTGTCAATTCTTCTCATCTCTCAACTTCCATCTTGTTTGTTCAAGAATCCATGCAGTTATTAGGGGCTTTTCAACCCCCCAAACAACAACGTTGCAACCACCAAACCTTACAAATCTTCATGTGTTGTGTCAAGATGCATGTTCTCTACAGCATATGTTGAATCTATCCTTGATCCTTCTTCATCCTCAAGTTAATCAGAGCTCATGAAATCAAAAATTTGTCAACTTTGATTCACATGCATAATTTTCTAGCATGGACTACCGTCTAGATTCTTATAAGATAACACCTATTGAGGATGCATCAGGAGTAAATGAGGCTCTTTGATTTCTCAAAGGCAACCTCAAAGAGTTAATGGACCAAAATTCATTCGATTCTCTCTTCATGGTAGCTTGAGGTCCTCAATATCCCATATGAAAACCCAATCAACCTCCAAAACAATAAGAAATTAATTAAAAAAAATCGTTGTCAATTAGCAATGGTAAACCCACAAACTATGCCCTATGAGAAACTCTACAAAGCAAGTGAGGCATAGATCCCTCACAAGAAAGAAGAATGCCCCCTAGACAAATCTTCTTTCATACCAGTGAGGAAGAAATCATAGACTCAATGTTATTGTAAGGATTTGTTTTGCTCAATTGTTGTTTTGAATCTATTGTTTTGAGATATGTTGATGTTCATAGTGTGTGAGCCATGGGTTTAGGAACTTGATGCATTTAGCACTGTGTTTGAATATAAGGATGCACTAGGTCAATTTTCAAGCAACATTTCCTTTTCACAATTTCTAAAGTGTTTGCCTAAACCTTATCCCAAAGTGAGAATTGAAGTGATTTCACTTTGTAAGTGAGCAACCAATATACATGGTACTTCATGCCTTCTTTGTGTTAATGTGTTGGTTCCATGCTTGTATGTTCATTACATGAAGAGATTATGCCTAATTAAGCAAGTTCATAAGGTTGCAACACTATAAAATCAAATGATTTGTACGTTGATTATCACCACATGTTATGGATTGGAAGTATCTTAGAGTTGACACCTAGCTAGTGATTTGAGGGTTTCTACTTGCCCACTTTGCTTGGACTTACAAAGGGTTGCCATGTTATTGCTCTTGCTATGTGACTCTTGGATAAAGAACTTGGTTGTTTTAGATGTGGATTTCAAATATGAAGGTGCAACTATGCTAGATGTGGAGATTTACTTCATTTTCACTATTTTCCAAAGATTTTTCCTCTTGAAGTGTTTGACATCAAATTTATCAAAGAGCCAATTGTAACTAATGTAGAATCATTATAATCAACCTCTTGACCAACTTATTGTCTGATTTATGCTCCATCTTGGCATGGTCCTCTCACATAATGGATTCTACATGCATTCTAAATACATATAATAGCAATAGGGAAAATTATTTGTCGTCGTTAATTGAGGCCACACCATCACATTTCACATTTGCAAATATTTTTATTAGCCATTACCCTCATTGTGTGCATTGTGGTCCTTTCTTGTAGGATTATTGGCCCTTAGTATTTTAATTAATAACTTTTCCCACTCAAGACTTTTACGCATTGGATTTTCTATAGATATGGGCCAACACTCATCATTGTCTTCATTAGCTACATGACCTAGTGGAGCCTTCACATGTCTCCAATTGTTAAGAAATATATTTATCCCCATGGGCTAGCTCAAGGTCTTTAGTCCCCGCCCATGGGTTAGCTTGATGTCTTTCTATCATCCCTTTAACTAATCTATAAGTGTTATCTCTACTTGGTTGATAGCTAACTAGAGTATCTCTACTTGGATGATAGCTAACTAGAAATTTGCCTTTTGGAGTTGTTCCTTCTTTCAGGACATAAGGGAGAGGCATGAATTAGATAACTTTCCTTTCAACAAGGCAAGGCTTTCTTGAGCATCTATGCTTTTTTCCTATGTTTATATAGGGGGTTATTGGCATCATCTATGATTCACATGCAAATATATTGTGAGCCCAATAGAGTTTGGGGGACAGGTCAATATGGTAGGGGGATGATAGATGGAAAAGGTATCCACTTGGTAGGTGCTACATGATAAGATGATCGTAAATAAAAGTAGGTGGAAAGGATGAGATAATTTTACTTTTGGAGACTTATATGAGATATTTGAATATTCTTCTAACATCCCCCCTTAAGCCAAGAAAATGCAGATTAGCATATGATTGCAACAAAATGAGTTACTACTTTATATCTCCCTTGTAGCAAGGAATGGATTGCAAGTATAGAAGAGGATGCCAATACAATCAAGAGCATTACAAGTGAGATGAAATTCTTCATGAGTGACAATGTTGGGGTGTCAAGCTCACCATGAGCTAACACTTCCATACTTAGATGATTGTTTTTGTATTCATATCATTGACATGGTTGGTACCTACATTGGCATATCATTCTAGTGATACTTATAGCTTAACATTAGTTAATCCACCTACCCAAGTGACAAGATATCTATCTAGTCTTCTTTCTACTTAGCCTACTCACACCATGGGGACTGCTTGTACATTATGTACGTTTTACTCTCTCTTTTTAGTAATAGACTCATATAGTGAAGAAGAAGAAGAAAAAGAAGAAAGACTAAGGGTTTCAACTTCCTATCTTGTGTGCATTCTCTTTGTGTGTTTTGTGTCTTGCAAGGGCTCAAGCTCTCTCTTTCCCTCCCCCTATCTTTTCATGGTATCAGAGTGGCATTCAAGCAAGGAGTTGTGAGCCACAAGCATAAGAGTCTATAAGAAAATCCTACTTTGGAGTACACCTATGGAGATCTCTCTCATACAATCTTCAATTGATGAGTTGTCTTTGCAAGCTTGGAGTGCTCAAATGTAAGGTGTCCCCCTTTCCACTTGCAGGACAAGTCTTAGCAGTCCATCGGGAAGAGAGTCCAGAAAGCGCCGCCCGGCACTCCCATGGAATGTCACGGGGTTTGCGATCTAGGTCTTCCCGAGTCTGCCACAAAGCGGAAGCATTCCGGCCGTCCCCACACCGACCTGAATCAGGGTTCTCTTATTGGTCAAGTTCCTAGAAGGTAGCTAGCATCGAGCCCTAGACAAACTACTTTACACAGAAACATCAAGGTCAAAGCAAATTTATACTGCACTTGGTTCAAGGAGAATGGAAAACAAGAGGGATGCGAAGCTCGACCTCTCTGCCCGTAAGGCATAGTCCCATTCCATTCCCCTAAAACAGTATAAATCGGGATTCTAGCTCTGAAAATTCTAGGTCATTGTTACCTTGCTATCAATTCCTTTGAGAAAAGTTCCTGACCAACTGGGACCACCCTTCCGTAGGACGGACCTAGAGTCATGTCCACCACACTTTCCTCAGGTTGCTTTGGTTATCTAATTACCTACCACATTTAGTTTGACAAGTAAAAACAGCTTCCTTAATTAGCCAATTAATCACAGGTTCCTTCACGTAACTTAGGCACTAACATAGAAAAACAATGTCAAGTAAGTTCCTTTTCAACATTTAATCTTTATTTATCAGTCTTTGGAATACATCATATTATCCTCCCGAAGGCTATTCCATAATCCGCCTGAAGGCAATTCCATCAATCCTCAGGGATCGCTATTCCAAGTTTTCACCCGTTGACTAGTATGCGGGCCTCGAGATCCCATCTCGAGTCACATCGGCCTCTTGTGCAGGATCCGGAGGCAAGGGATTTACGGCCTGAGCCCCCCCTGGCACCCAAGTATCCTCCTGCTCCAAGTAGCACCCATGGAGAGACCTCTCGTGGCAGGTTCGGTCCACGTACCCGGCGCGGCTAACAACCCCCTTGGATAGGGTCAAGCAGACAGTCGGGGGTAACTGATGCTGCCTCTCCCTCCACGCTTTCAACTTGAAGCATAAGTTATTTTGCCGGCATTAGTTCCTTGATCAAAGAAGTACAAATAGTGCTCCTAAGTGTACAAACACAAGCACCCCGGTGGTCGTTTATACGGCCAAGTGCTAAGGTGTGAATCCTTCTCTCCGAATACATCCAGCATTCGATCCGAGATCAGTCGCGACTTGACAAGATCCCAAGGGTTTTGTAACCTGAGTTGCTTGTTTACCCCTTTTTCCTTGGGTTAGGGTTTATACCCTATTGACCCAACTTGTCACTACCTTAGGTATCCTTAAATTATAGACAATAAATCCTGGACAATCTCGTTGTCCTCACTTGATTGGTGAATTCATCATTCAATGGGCGTCTAAGATTATCTCATATACGAGTCACAACTAGGAAATTATTACTTAAGTGCAATTATGTGTTATATGTGTTATTCTTTTCGCAACGCAACAAGGATGCCTTTAGACAAATCCATCTTTTTAACTTATGCAATATGCGTTCAAGAATGCAACTACCATGACCATGCAAGTACTTGTCATGCAATTTAACTTGGTAATTTGATGCAAGTATATAAATTTTCCAATGTATTCAAACTTGCCTACGAGGATTAAGCATGCCTAGTGCATCCTTTTCATGCAGAATTAATTTTAAGAACCTGGGCATTAAGATTCGGGGCATTGTCCACGCGCGTACTCGGGGTGGAAGCTCCCGTGTGTGCTCCTCTCACCTTTTGTTTAGGAGCCATTGACGCAGTAGTTTCGTTTCAGCAACTCACCCTTGGGTCACTTTCGCGTATCAGATCCTCTCTGACCGAGATATTATCTTCCACGTAGGACACGGCCCTTGCAGATACGGTTTTAAGAAAACCCAGGGAAGGCACAGGAGAACAGGGCTTATGGAGGCTTTAATAGAAGCTTCCAAGCTTCTGTTCACAATGAAGTGACGTGGAGAGAGAAAATGATTGGGAGAGGAGGAAGATGAAGATGAGTACGAAGATGATGATGATAATGATGCCGATGATGATGATGATGATGATGGTGATGAGGATGAAGATGAAGGCAGAAGCGCAGCAGCAGGCGGTGTGGCCTGGCGGTGGCGGCAGCACGATGGCGGCAGCTATGGCAAGCAGCACACGTCCTCGGCAGCAGCACGATGGCACGCTTCTCCTCCCACTCCTCCCCCTTCCCTCTAGCTTGGGGGGGTTCTTATAGGCTTGAAAGGGGGGGGGGCGGGGGTAGCCATACACACGGCAGGCAACATGCCTCCTTTCCCCCATGCTCTCCTATTCCACACCCACTCCTCTCACACTCCCTCTCCCCCTCCATGCAACGGCTAAAGGGGAGGGGATTTTTAAAAAAATTTGCCAAAATTTATCCATTTGCTTTTCCCGTGAAGGGTGTTCCCGCGTGGAACTACGGCTTTTGAGCCACTGCCTCTTATGCACAACGCGAGCTAGAGTTTGCTAATGCACGCGGAGGGAGCAAATGAGAAGTTATTTGCTATGCAGCATATGATGGATACAATAAATGTAAATGTATCAAGAGTAATGATTGATTATGCATTATATATGCATTCAGGTACATCTAACCATATGATGTCTCATGGAGAATGGTTTAGAGAAATGAAAAATCCTAAAATGCCTGGTTTTGCAAAAACATGTGATAATACAATGCATCATGGTTGCTCATATTGGGAGTGTCCCATTGTCTACATAGGATAGAAAAGCTAAATGTGATTAATGTGTTTCATGTGCCTAATATCACAAAGAACTTAGTTTCTATTGGGCAAATGGTTGAGCAAGGATTGCAAGAAAAGGTCAATCAGAATGATTACTTTGTAGAACATTTTAGAAATTGATGTAAATTGGTTGCAAATGCAAGCATGTGAGAAGGATGTTTACCTTGGATTAAATATACCTGAGCTAAAGGCTACTATGTTTGCACAAGGTATAGAATTTGTGGTTGATATGACATTTGACATAAATGTATTGGCCTTATAAATGTGTACTAATTGAAAGATATACAATCACATGAAACTCTAACATGCTTGCCTAAGTTCAAATTGATTGATATGTAAAAAGTGTATGAGAAGCATGCCAATTTGGAAAATAGGCAAGGCATGCCTTGTGGTACCTTAATGCCACATTGGATTATGGTATCTTTTATTAAGTTGATTCAATGGTGTAGTTATTTAGTTATAATGGTGCAGATTGGGTAGACAATGTGTTTGACAAAAATTCCACCAATGGCTATGTATTTTCCTTTGGGAGTGGGGCTATGACTTGGAGCAATAAGAAACATCCCATTGTTGCATTATCAAGTACAAAGATAGAGTATAGGGGTGTTGGTATGGCATCATGTCAGGTAGCTTGGGTACGAAAGCTACTTGATGATTTGGGGATAGAGATAGAGAAGAGAGTTGTCATTTATTGTGATTACATGAGCAGTATACAATTGGCTAGGAACCTAGTATTTCATACATATATGAAACACATTGAGGTTCATTAACATTTCATCAAAAAGCACGTATTGGCATTGATTTCATATATGTGAGCACAAAGGAGCACATTGTAGATATTTTCACCAAGGCTCTAGGAGTAGACATTAGGCAAATATTGGTATCAGTCAAGATGCTTATATACAACTTTTCCAGCTTTTACAATCAAATATGAAGCAAGGACAAGTATGTAATTGCATACTTCCAAGGCCATCTGCGATTAGAACTATTAGACAGAGAGTGAATAACAAAGTAATGGAGATTCTGGGTGAGCCTTTCCATATCAAGGCTAGCTTCAAGGGCAAGAAAAAGGAAGTTGTATTCAATGAATTCAACAATATTTTCCTTGACTTGCCCACCCTACAATGCTTAATGATTAGATTCTATGACTTGTCACTAGAAGAGGCACAAGGTGTGGCTAGATTTGTGATTAAACTTGATGAAAGTGAGATTCTAAAATGTACAAAACTAGAGAAGGTATCTATTACCTTGATGAATAAAGCACTTTCATCAGATCATTACAATCACGCAATGTCATTCAATGTTCAATCGGAACACAACATCTGGTGGCTAAGAGCATTCGAAGTAGATACAGAGGATTTTGATATATTGTATTGGGTTTTTCATTGAGAACGCCAATACTTGATGTTATTAAGAGACAACAAGCATGAGAAGAGCTATTTGTTGAAGGATTTGGGAACTATAAGATTGAGTGGCACATAGCTAGTGACTTAAAGACACTTAAATGTATGTACAATGTATCAAAGGGAGCCAACTCTAGATCTCCTTACCTATATTGCATGTCCCCAGCCAAAGAGTTGAACTCGAGTAATTGAAATAGAGCTCCCTCTAGGCACAACAAGGATCCACAGTTTAAGCCAGTCCTAGATATTCCTTTAGTGAATGCCCATATTTGTACACTTCATGCACCTTGTAGAATAATTGAAAAACTTATTCATCTTTATATAGGATTTGCATGGAAGCTGAAGCCATTATCAACTAGAACATATGCTATCACAAAGATTGAAAAATTCTTATCTGCAATTGGTTTGCATGGTCGTAATGTTGTTATTGAACCAGATCTTCAAAAGTCTAAGGATGGAAATTGTGTCCCCAAAAAGCCATCTATTGGTGGAGTGAAGGCTAGAAGATTCCTAGACTTTCATGGGAGACTTGGTAATTTAAACTCTAGGAATGGTGGCTTAACTATTAGATACAATCAATGGAAGTGCCTACATAATGCAGTTAAGGATCATGCTGATAATGGACAAGCTCGGAATAGAAAAGCCAATGTTTGGAAAACACCAGACAAAATATTCTTTTATTGTGATAAAACATGGTGGAATGATGATGATCTCAAAGACTTCAAAAACCAATTGAACCTTTTTAAAAAGGCAATCAGAAGCTTGGGATAATCAACACTTCACTCACTATATGGTAAGAAGTTTGCATATGTATGTCTCTTTATTGTCTGACAAATATAGGGTTTTCTAATTGAATTTCTTTATTTTTTAACTATGCAGCATATTTTATACAACCATGCTCCATATTTTATCAAGAAATATGGATCTCTATCTATTTGGTCAACCCAAGGTATGGAAAAATCACATTATCAAGCAAGAACAAAATACTTTAGACACACAAGATATGGAGGTGGAAGATACAAAGCAAATAGTTTATTAGAGGTCTTTCAATGGTTCTACATACAAATTTGGCACAAATTCAAGCTCAAGGACACAATCGCATCATGTAATACATCATCTTTGGCAATGACTATATCCACTATTATCCAAAGCAAAGATATTCTGAATGGTTACAAACTAGACAAAGAGATGGAAAAAGACGGATTTCAAGAAACCCTTAACATCTTTTAGTCCAACTCTATTTGCAGAAGAGTCTTTAGTTTCAGCGTATTCATTGGGTCCTCTAAGGGAATATTTTGTTTCATCCCACTCAATGAGGCCTCTACATTTCACGAACGCTTGTTTCCTATATCTTGGAAGGAGCTTCAAATTCTTGGCTTCTCCTACATGGGAGAGAAAATAAGAGGCAAGAACTCCAAAGTATCCTGCCCTAGATCCACTGTATCTAGGCATGAAGCCAAAAACTCTTACAGCTTCTTCCTTCTCTACCAAAATTATCTTGTCTAAACCTCTTTTGAAAGCTTGGGATCCAATCACCTTGGAGATAGCTTTCAAAGCCATTATTGGTAAACTTGGAGAGCTTGACAACCTACTATGATAAATTGCAACTATTTGATTATTTAACCTTCCAATATAATGACCAAGGCCTTGACTTTTGCCAAGTTTCAATGGCCTTGAGCCCTTGGCTCTTCCAAGAAAGTTGTCTACATCTTCAATCTCTATCTGCACAATAAACCACAAATGTATAAGATGTCAGTAGATAAATATCCAAAAATATTTGTGTATAATGCATAACATACTCTAATATAAATCACAATGGATATCTTAGAACTTTCTTTCATACCTTAGGGTTTTCATCTATCATCATATAGATTTATTGAACTTTTTGGTTTCTCCTCTAGTGGAGACTTCAATTTCTCTTCATACCCCATGTTATCAATACCAAGTCTCTGTTGAATTTGTAAGTACTCTTCCTCTGAAGGTATCCCCCCCTTTTCATATTCCACGATCTAATTGATACAAGAATGCAAGGCTATAGAACTATCTTGAAAATTCTCTCCCTCAACATCAAGCGTTGCTAGCAATTCCTCTTCGTAACCTATAAAATTCTTATCATTTTGACCCCATGCAGCAAGGATTGCCAAGCAGTAATCTTCTCTAAGATCAAAAAGGTGTTAAATATCATTTAGCAATACAAATCTCTTTTTCTTGATGAGATAACTGGGAAATGTTGGGACACATTCAAGAGGACCTGTTTCAATCTCTGCACTCAACTCTATCTCCTTTTCTTCCACTTTTGTAATATTCTCACTTTTAAACAAAGCAACATCAAATCCGTGGCAGTAATGGGTTCTCAATATCCTCCTAAAACATTTCACCCTTCTCTTAAACTTATTTGTCTTTGCATGCTCCTCCATCTTCTTCTCTTGTATTGTATCTGAAGAACAACTATTCATATATTGAAGATATACAAGAAATCCAACATCCTTCTGTACAAGAAGACATTGTTGCTGATTCTGATGAAAAGGACAATCCGCTTTCCACTTCTTGAATTCTTCATCAATAAGTCTAAACCTTGTTTGCAAAGTTGTTTTAGCAGCATTAGAAGCTTCCATTACATCGCTATAATGGACAAATCCCTCAATCTCTAGGCCTTCCACATGTCTATCATAAAACACCTTAAAATCCTTCAATTTATCTTCAAGATCCTTCAAAAGCTCTTGCAAATCAAAGGGAACATTGAGCATATCTCTAATGTAAATAAATCTAGATGAATTTCCAGTTGCATGAAGATAATCAAACAGTTGTTCATCACAGGTGACCTCCAGATCCTCCTCCTCCATTCCCTCTAATGAAAACTTCCTTTTAGTCATCTTGATTACTCACAAGAGAAAATTCAGAAAACAAAAATAAGGGTCATAATATACAAATCCACATTTGCTCATATGCAATAGACTAAAGAAAGATCACTAAGAAAATTAAGGAAATAAAATATGAAAGAAACGAATTAAAATTTTATGCAGTAGAGAAAGCATGAAATTCCAAGTCTCATCGATCAAACTTTGTTCAATATTTTTGAATCATGAAATGCGAAAACAATGATTCAAACGGCCTCACAATTCACAAAATTATGTTTCACACACCACTTATAAAAAAAACTTGACGAATTCGCATTTCATACATCCAAAAAATTTGAACAAAACAATGCCTCAAGAACATCAAAACCCCATCGTTTTACATGTTTACCAAACCAATATTGCTAGAAAAACAAAGTAAAACCAATACAGAATTTCTAAGTCCTTGATGTATCTTTCTCCTTTTAAACCAACTAACACCTTCAATGCCTCAAATTTCAAGATTGCAAAGAAAAATATTAAGAAAAGTGTGATACCTGATATTTGCAGGCCTTGTTCCTGAGAATAAATGGTTTCTTGTAAGCATATTCTTGGTTTGGCTTGTGAGGCTTACAAGATAAAAAACTGGTTGAAGACAAGACGAGATACGTGAAAGAAATAGTAACCAAGACCCGAACCTGAGTGTTCATATATATATGCCAATGGTCACCGCACATTTGATCAAAAAGTATGATGCACTAATTCGGAGGACATGCACTTAAAATGCAAAAGAAAAAGGAAAAAACTTGAAAATCGAAGCTATAAAAGTGCTATCATGTCGAAAAAGTAAGTGACACGTGGTACAACTTCCTAGGCAAAATAGTCCTCAGTCGCACGTGAAATTAACTACGCATTACAGCTGCCACACGTGTAAACCAACATCGTTATAAACCCGATTTCTGAACCGCAAAAGAGTTTTTTCAAAGACAAAACCCTCTCTATGCTCAACCACACCAACACAACGCTAATTTCATCGTAGTACAAAATTATTCTTCGACACAAGGATACCAAACAAAGTTTCATCGACAGCATATACACTCAACACTCAAGAATGTAAGTTTTTTTCTAGAATATGAGCAATTTCTAAATCACTTGAATACTCCTACTAAATCATCCCCAAAAATGCCAAATGTATGAAACGCGATGGGTGCTAGGTTTATCTTGTCCACATGAGGCCTCCTCGCATTTCATACAACTAAGGCCTACAAGTTTCTATTGTAACATGGGTGCTAGGTTTCTTTTGTCCATTAAAGCCATGCTCATGTTTCATGCATTTAACTTGATGCAAGTTATAGAACTTTGAATCTCTTTTAAGTTTCATAAATTATAGAACTTCAAGCTTCAAGTAAATTACTAAGTTGAAATGAAAGAATCTCTTTTAATCTTTCAAATGCATGTGTGTCTGTTGGAAAAACATATTCGCCTAGAAGGTTAAAGGTGAAGATACCTCATAGAATAGATGAGTTGAACACAACTAGGATTGCCATGTTTGTCATGTGACGTATGAAACGCGAACAGTGTTATGTTCTTTTTTCCGAGTAAGTCCATATCGTGTTTTATCCAACTTGAGCCTGCATTGTTCCCCTTGTGCCGTATGAAACGAGATATGATGTTGAGTTCCCTCTGTCTACAAGGCCTACTCGCGTTTCATACATCCTTGTGCCGTATGAAATGTGATATGATGTTGAGTTTCCTCTGTCTTTAAGGCCTACTAGCATTTTATACGTCTTCATATTGTTTTATTGAGATTGTATTTAGACTTTGTGATTACTGTTTGCCTGCTACTTCGTGATTGTAGATATATTGATATGAGAGATTATATTTCCTAATTTGTTAGTATTATTTGGCTTTTTGGATATTCCAAATGGCTAGAACTAAGTCCACTGCAAGGAAGCAAAAAGTTGATCCTAGAGGTCTTGCTTCAAAGATACATCAATCCTCCAAGCCTTCCAAACTTTCAAGGAAATCAAAGCCAAGAAGAAGGTTCTCACAGCATGTGAGGTGCCTTAAGGAGATTAGAAGTGCAATGAAGGCTTTGAATGATGCAATTCCAAAGCTGTCTTTTCAGAGGCTTGTCAGAGAAATCTGTGACAAGCATCGTCTACATAGTTTTATATAGACTAGAGCAGGTCTCAACTATATTCAAGAGGCTACATAGGATTTTTTGATTGAGTTTTTCCAAGATTCTTATATCTATGCGGCTCATGCACATAGGCTTACGCTTATGGATAAAGACATGATTATTCTCAGGAGATTGAGATACAGGTTTTCAAAGGTCATTGAGCTAGTTCCTCTTTCTGATGTTAAGGCTTTCAATATTTTAAATGTGCCTCCATACAGAAAGAAGAAAAATGATATTGGACTGAGGGTTGAAGATGTTACGCATGAAAAGGACACAAGAGAGCATGAGAAAGAGGAAAAGGCCACAGTAGAGTAGGGAGATAAATGGAGGGAATTTAAAAGAAAGAAGGAAGAAGAAAAGGAAGCAGAAAAACTCCCATCTTTTGAAGAGGAGTTATCTACCCTTCTTGAAAGGGCTGACCCTAAGGGCTTCAATGTTTCTTGCTTTTTACCTTCTGATATTAACAAGAGATCTGATACAATATTTTTGGACTCTGATTGTGTTCAAATTCTCCAAAATAAAGTGAGAGAAGTAAATGACTCAATTCTTCTTGTTGGGATGAGGTATATTTTACCAAAATTTGTTTAAACTCACCATATTTTTCTAGCAATAGACTTTCATGTTGATGCTTACTATCTCCATTCCTTTACTAGGTGTGTAATGCATGAACTCCCCTTTGATATACAACAAAAGATTGAGGCTCTTGATCCATCCATCTCATACTATATGAGGAGTGAGCTTGATGTAAGTGCTTTTGACCATTGGTTCAATTCAATTGACTTTGAATCTTTGGAGCTCCTTCTAATTCCATAATGAAAAGTAAGTAATTTGAAATTTTTTAAGATTTTATGAGATCTTGTTTTGCTAGATTATTGAAATATTTTTGTTTTCAGTTCTCATTGGAGCCTAATTGGAATAGACTGTGTGGAGAGGCAATGTTTCCTCATCAATTCTATAAAATGAAGCCATGGAAATGCCAAGTTGTAAGTTATATAATCTAGGGTCTCCTTGATATTTTGATCTTTTCGTTGCATGTAATCTAAATATTTTGATCTTTCTTTTGTAATAACTCTAAATTTTATTGCCTTTTTTGTACAAAGTTTACAAAAGATTAATTGAAGTACTAGAGAAAAGGCCTCCCATGCCTTCTAACTTACTTCCAACAATGCAATATAGACAAGTTGTGGTAAGTTCTTGATTAATATGGTTGGAACATACTAAGAAAATTTATTCTAAAAACTACCATAAACAAGTTACTATTGTTGATTGCAGTGTCCTCATCAGGATGATAGTTACTCTTGTGGCTAGAGAGTAATTGTAAATGCCAGAAGATTGGTTCAGTTTATTTATCTCAATGATGATAAAGTTATAAAGGTAATGTGAAACATACTAAACTTTAAGATAGAGTTTTATTGCAAAATAGTCCATTGTAAAAAATAACAATGAACTAAAAATATTTTTTACAAATGTATGACAGTTTATAAGGGATTGCTATACAAGTGAGCACGTTTGGTATATAAGAGCAAAGCTCTTGAAGTACATAATGACCAATTGTATACAACCAACAAGAAGTAGGGGCTTGGACATTGAAGGAGAGGAGGTGCATATAGCTATAGTAGGTGAAGCTATGCCTTCAACAACCAAAGCATCAAAGATAGGCAAAAGGACTCCTAGAAAGGATATTCCTTCTCGAAAAAAGTAGATTTGCCTCAAATTGTAAGACCTTGTGTATAAGTCATGGAGATGGCTGACAAAAATTTATACATGTATTTTATATTGATAGTAGTAAAGAGATCTTTTCTTCAATATCCTTGCATTGTATATTCTTCTCTCTCCTCGTTGATATCAAGTTTTAAAAAAATGTTACAAATGTTTATTAATCAAGAAGTGAAATCAGATATACACCTATATGAATATAATATGAAATAAAAACTTACTCGTTTGTTATTAAGTTGGAACACAAATAAGTATGGTAGTTCAATATATTCATTCTGTAAATCCATCCTCACTTGATGTAGCGTACATGATGATCTAACCTTTAGGATTGCAATAATGTACTCATTGTACCAAACATCAAGATCCACTATAGGATCTTTGCTAAAATTATCAAAGTTTTGGTCTAAAGCAACCAGACTACCGCCAACATAATGCCATCTACTATAATAAAAGCTAAGGATGAAATTTTGAGTAGCAATCATATATTTACAAGCTATAGAGTCTTGATCTATCTGACATATAATTTTCCCTTCTGTCCTAGTGTCCCATCTCTCATCAACAAATTGTATAACATGATCATGTGTTAGTCTCTTCACTCAAAGCATAGTCTTTGATTTTCTTATCTCAGCATTAGAAAAGAAGTCAACAAATATATTATTAGTCATGAACAAAGTAACTTTGCTTAGCCTACTTGAGATACTAGGTTTTAATGCTCTATGTATCTCAGTAAATGTTTACATCTATAGCCCTCACTAGTAGCTGGACTTGGCAAACGCCACTCAAAGCTTGAAAAATCTGGCAAAGGAAGGGGGGGATATTTATCCCCATTGTCTACGCTGCATGGGGATAATATAAGAATGGTCATAGAAAAATATTCCATTCTCTAGTGGATGGGGGTCCACGTGATGGTGGTCATTAGGTGGGAAGAAAATAGGAGGGGTTTCACATTATAAGAATGGTCATAGAAGAATATTCCATTCCACGTGATGGTAGTCATTGGGTGGGAAGAAAATAGGAGGGGTTTCACATGATAAGGGGCTTGTTGGAGTAGAGAGGGTTCTCATAGGGATCCATGTTGGATGGGAGTTGGATCCGCTATCGTGCCGCTACGCGTACACCGTGTAAAAAAATCTAGAGTGTGGCTTCCTTTTAGATTTAGAGAGCAATGCCATTTTAGACATTAGTGTTAGTGTCCATGGTTCAAAAATATTAGATTTTAGTCTATTTTTAATATTCTAGATATTATCTCTTGTAAAAAAATCTACAAAACTATAGACAACTTCTAGATTAGGATGACATGTAAAAGAAAGCATGTAGCTTTCAGCTAATTTGAGAGGATTTTATGTAAAAAGAGATATTAGTGAAATCGCGCGACACATGATTGTTGTTTTCAGGTAGTGAACAGCACTCCGAAAGTGGGAGATGAAGAATGAGTGATCTGGCAGGATTTTGGGTAGGTGTCCTGGTATTTAACCCCCTTTCGGAGCCATTGGAAGGATCAGATTGGCGATCTGAGCAACATAGAGGAAGGTATTATTTTGTACACGTTTTTGTCTATTAGAGTTATATTTTCTCATAATGTTGAAAGAAACTAACAGGCTTCATCTCTGTTAGTATTCTTCTATATTTTCTAATTCTTTTTTGAAGTATTCTTCTACATCTTCAATCTTTTCGAACCCCTTCTCTTTCATCTACTCCTCTCCTTGAATCTACCTTCACCCTGCTGTCACTTATCTTCAAGAACTTGGCTTGAAACCTTCAACCCTTCTCTTATCTCTACCATCTCTGGAGTCTAAGCTCTTGAACCCCCATACGTTCTTTCTTGCCAAACCCCTGTGGTGACCTTCAACCCTATGCGCTGTGACACCGCCAAGACATTGAGGATTGAGTGTGATGGAAGAGGGAAAATGACATGGCTGAGCAGGGAGGGGGCCCGTGGGAGTACGGGATGTTACGAGTGTTCCCATGGAAGAAGACTATTTTATGAGAGAGGGAATAAGAATGGTCATGGATAAAGACAGGGTTGCAAGAGGAGAATCAAAAAGAGGGATTGGAGGTGATTTGAAAGGTGCATCAAAAGAGGGACTTGGCAGGTGTGTCAAAGAGGATTAGTGTAGAAGAGGTAGTAGAAGCTGAAGGGTCAGATGGTGACTTATGGAAGCGCAAGACGCATGTTGAGGGTTGTGTCATTGAGGGCTCCAATGACATTGTTGAAAGTGATAAGAGGCGATCTTCATGAAAGATTACACTTCACGCAAAGAAAAAGACTTGGTCAGTTGTTGGATCATAAAGACAATAGGCCTTTATGCCAAAGCAATCACCATAGCTAACAAAGATGTGTGATTTTGCCTTCAATTCGAGCTTTTTGTAGAGGTTGGATGGCACAATTGCATAGCAAGGTGAGCCAAAAATCTTTAAGTGAGACAAATGAGGTGGGCGACCATACCACAAAAAACTTTAAATGAGACAAATGAGGTGGGTGACCTTTGTTGTTTTGGTAGCAATTTTGCAGGTAGCATGTTGTGGTAACAACTTCTTCCCAATAACCATTACTTAACCTTGCAAGGCTAAGCATAGCTCGTGCAACATTCATCTGAGCTGGAATAAGATCTTGGTACCATTTGTACCCATGTGAGAGAATGGAAATAAGAATGCAAGAGTGAAAGAAAGTAAAAGACTTGATTGACAACTTGATTCATTACATTGTTATGCAAGTAGTGTTTTTATACAAGGATGCCTCATAAAGAGATCAATGTGGTAGGTGGAAAAGGTATCAACTTAGTAGGTACTACATGATAAGATGATCATAAATAAAAGTAGGTGAAAAGGATAAGCTTTGTTAACTTTTGGAGCCTTATATGAAATATTTAAATTTTCAACCAACACATGGTTTGGCATTTTGGGCCACTTGATCACTTTCCATCATTTAAATTGCTCTAGCACAAGAATAATATTTAATGCTCAATTGTATCTCGATCTATTTCTCCCTCTCCAATACATGGTTTGGCAATTTGGGCCACTTGATCACTTTCCATCCTTTAAATTGCTCTAGCACAAGTATAATATTTAATGCTCAAGCTTCGTCCTAACAACCATTACTTAACCTTGCAAGGCTAAGTATAGCTCGTGCAGCATTTATATGAGCTAGAGTAGGATCTTGGTATGCTCTGATATCATGTGAGAGGATGGAAATAAGAATGAAAGAGTGCAAGAAAGAAAAAGACTTGATTGACAACTTGATTCATTACATTGTTATACAAGTAGTGTTTTTATACAAGGATGCCTCATAAAGAGATCAATGCGGTAGGTGGAAAAGTATCAACTTAGTAGATGCTACATGATAAGATGATCATAAATAAAAGTAGAGGGAAAGGATAAGCTTTGTTGACTTTTGGAGGCTTGCATGGTTCAGCAATGTGGACCACTTGATCACTTTCCATCATTTAAATTGCTCTAACACAAGAATAATATTATGCTCATGATTCCTTACACTGTTATACAAGTAGTGTTTTTATACAAGGATGCCTCATAAAGAGATCAATGTGGTAGGTGGAAAAGGTATTAACTTAGTAGATGTTGCATGATAAGATGATTGTAAATAAAAGTAGGGGGAAAGGATAAGCTTTGTTGACTTTTGGAGGCTTATATGAAATATTTAAATATTCAACCAACCCATGGTTCAGCATTTTGGACTACTTGATCACTTTCCATCCTTTAAATCGCTCTAGCACAAGAATAATATTTAATGCTCAATTGTATTTTGATCTATTTCTCCCTCTCCATGTCTAAGTCACCTTTGAAGAGATGCAAAAAAGGGGGGGGGTGTTTGTATATAAATCACCACCCATTGGAAAAGCTATTGATTATAATACTAAAGCAAAAAAGGAAGAGCAATTCTTATATTTGTTAGAAGAGCAAAATGTGCAATGGAATAATAAAAGACACAATATCAATGAAAGAGACAATGCAAAAGATGTAACTAGGAATAGGAATCCACTATGACAAGAGTACAATGGTTGACCACCAGCTCACACACTCCACAAACTCCCCCTCTCCACACCAAGAATCTGCAAGTATTTGAATGGACAATGGACTATGGCCACACTTTCTCCATTTATAGAAAAAAATAAAGGATTTGTCTTACCACAAAATAAATTGGATAATTACCAAATAAAGAATAAAAAGAGTGTCCATAAATTAACCATGGGTGCCCATAAACCGATGATATGACCAGTTCTAACACCTTTCTCAAAGCATCAATGAACAAGCAACAAACAAAAACACCCAAGATGCACCATGGATACTCCAGTGGCATGCATTTTGTTGAATATGCCTTGGTAAGAAAGCACCTTGAAGAAGAAGTCTAGATGCCATAAGCCCTCTCTGAAAGCAAAGTATTAAAGCTGGCTACCTTTACCTCCTATAGCCACACACTCCATATAAAGCTTGTCGTGACAACAATATTCCTCCACTAGAGAATATATGTGCCCTTGGGGTCCCCTCATGCAAGACCATATGAATGTTGAATGTCACTCGTCCAAGTATAAACTTGGTGCTTAACACACCATTTCAAGGTTTGGAGTGCCAAAAGATATGAAATTGATGACACGCATCAAATCCACTAAGAACAAAAAAAGAGCATCAACATGCCCTCTCTCTACCCTCATACTTGCCCTTCTAACCAAGAGCATGTGAGGGTGTGTAGCATCACTAGAGCTAAGAAGAACCATCCACTCAAGCCATCAATAAGCCTCTAGCAAACCAAGATGACATAGATATGTATGTGTCTTATGCTCCACCAAGCACAAACAAGATATCCACCATATGAAGCGATTGCGTAGGACCATTGTGTTGTTGCATTGTGATGGAAGCAAAGACTCTAAAGGTTGAAGCAATCCGATACCTTGTCTGAAAAGTACTAGTGAGCACACAAACACTCAACCATAGCTTTGTGAGATGGACTAATGAATCTCTCAATCACGTGTGCGTGTGCATAGAGTAAGAGAGAGAGGGAGAGAGAGGGAGGGAGAGAGGGGGAGGGAGGGAGGGAGGACATGGCTTGCATTATAAATATCAATTTTACGTGTCATTTTTTTGGCTAGGACCATGTCAAGATGTAATTTTATCATTTCCTTGGTATCAATTTTTTGTTCCTTAGAAAAGGGCACATTTTGTCAAAGGTTTTTTGAGAGGATGCCATGTAGGCTCAATTACAATTTGGTGGTTCAAAGTGTTGCCTTCAGTGCATTCCTTTTAAAAGATACTAGCATTCCTTGACCCACATTGTTGGGTCTAAAAAACTAATAAGTAGCTTGATAAATTGATCCTCCTCTTGCATACTTCCATTTCTATCTATTCCCCATAAGCTTTTAAGACTCATCCTCTTTGTTATCTATTCAAAAGCCCACATCTTTTTGTAGGTCATCAACATCATTTATGTTATATGCCTCCCCACATGCACTTTGTTTAGATCTCCTATATGTGTAGTAAATTTTAATTGTACTCTATATGTGGCAACTTTGTTATTGAATAAATTTGAAGAATCTCTCGACTAAAATTTTGTAGGCCATATGCAATTTTGTCAAGTAAAAAAGTATCACCTATTCTCCAACGCTTGTACCAAAGGACCTCATCAAGAAAGAGGGCCATATACCTCATCTCAACCTTGAGAGAGAGAGAGAGAGAGAGAGAGAGAGAGAGAGGTGGGGGGCAGTCATAACTACATGCCATATTTCCATAAAAGTAAATAGAAACAATGATATCCCTATAGGCCAAGCTAGCGCCTCTTCGAACACACACACACACACACACACACACAAAGCATGCCACCTAGTTGCTATCGCACATGCATGCACAATTGCAAGTAATAAATAAATAAATAAATAAAAGACTAATATTTATGAGGAAAAGGAATTTAAGGAAAATTGTGAAGTTGTCATTTAGGATATGCTACTCCCTAGTGCTTCAAGGTTCAAGTTTGATTCTATCCTTTAAGAAGATAACAAGTATCATAAGCTATGACACATAATACATCTAAGTATTAGGATATATGTGTTACCCCCAAAAAGTACAACAATACATGGATAACAATATATATATATATATATATATATATATTACAATATGTGACCTTCCTGTATCACATTACATATACTAAACATGTAGCTACTCCATGGGCAACTTTGCAATATTCAAAAAATTTGTGAATGAAAAGCACAAGAAACTGAAACTTCGTAAAGAACCACAAAAAGAAAAATCATTGCTGCTAAAGGTTATCACATTCACCATCTCATTTAACAAGTCACTTCACACAATTTTTAAAATGTCTTCGACATTTTTGAAAACGAGAATTTAACATTGCGTATAAGTTGAGAATGAATCACAAGGTACCTTCAATGTTGACAGTGAGAAGCTCTTTCTATTTGCATTAATCAAATCTACATGCAAAACTTTGGGGATCCAATACAAATTAGTGAAGTAGCTCTCCCTTAGCCTTTTGGAGATAGTCCCTCTTCTCCCAAGGGGCAAGTCAAGGCAAACAAAGTCAAAAGTCCTAGCAATCTCACTAATTGTTTACCAAAGTCAATGAAATTGACAATGTGTACCAAAATGGTCAAACTCAATGAAATTCACGTAGTGCATTTCTTTTTCTATAAGAAGCATCCACAAAAACCACCGCAGTTGAGGTAAGCAATAGTTGCACATCTCCACAAATCATAAGCTTTTTCACCTTGTCAATGTACAGCACCAAACAACTATCACACTTTCAAAACACAATTTTGCACTTGAGAAATTTCTAAAGTTGTACATAAGGATATCTGGAATTTTGGCAATATGTCAAGGTCAATTTGGGAATGTTGGCCAAAGTGGAGGGTATACATAGCATTTGAAATGAGAATCAATAGTTTCATCTAAAATACTAATGTCCTAAGAATACACCATCATACTTCAAAAGCCAAAAGCACGAGTCAAAAAACCAGTTTACAACTTTCCAATTTGAAGTCTGATTCACATCAACGATGAGTAGAAAGATGTGTGAGTTTCCAGCTTAGAATCCTTGGTGTTGCCAATCTTAACACAGTACTTGGCATCAAAACGAGTTTTTTTTCAGTATTTTCTCGCCTCTACTTAGTCTTGTTATCGAAAATGGAAATACTAATTGGTTTTGTTCTTGGAAAATGCTAGGTATCAATTTCAAAGCCAAATGGACATCAAATTAACTACCCTTTATGCGAACAAAAGAGAAGCAATTTCCTTGCCATTTCTCCACAAACTACTAGGACTATTAACACAAAACATTTCAGCACAATCATGTCTACCCAATGCAATGCAAGACCAAATAAATGTTTTGCAATTACATTTAGCCCGTATCAGTAACCAGGGCAATGTCTATAAATCAAAGATCAAAATATTAGGAAGATGCTTGCCATGGGATTATCATGGATACTTAGATTCCTTTGAACGAAAATGAACCTAGTTTACATCTTGCTGCCCCAATAATTACAAGTTGCTTATGTACAAGAGCTGCACTCACATACATGCAGTTAATTCTTTCTACATGCCCCAGCAGCATTTCAGGTGTGCAGTTAAGTTCTATTAAACCTTGTAACTATGAGCCATCCATCTTTCAAGCTAGGTAAAGATGTCCCGTCAACTACAAGAATCCAAATGTATTCTCCCCACTGTACGTGACATATAAGAAACCATCTTCATCTTTGTGTTCATCATAGATAGCAGACATCAAGGCAGCTGCAAATGTTTTTACAATCTCAATTGGTTAACAGAGTTTAAACGTAATCTTACTTTAGTATAATGAACTGCAACAGAAGTACCTGTTGGTGGCAGTACATTGTGCACAAAGATGAAAATAGCTTTTTCTGCACTTAGTTTGATTCTCTTGCGAATAACATAAACAAATTGTCCAACGTTCAAGTCTGCTGGAACTAGATATCTGTACATCAACCAATATAAATGGCCAAGCAATGAATCCTACAGAAGAAAACAACTCAATGCTAGCAGCAGACATTCCATAGAGGACCAATGCTGTGAAGTGAGAGTGCATACTTCTTCTTATCGATAACGGGAATGTCACTCCTTGCAGCTTTTTCAACAATGACCTGAATCAATTGCAAAAAACCATTAATCACACCAGAAAGTTTACGTGGATTACATGAACCTACTGTGTAATGATAACTCTAAATTTTCAATCCCCTCATATCTTAAGCTCATTAAATATCTTAGAAAAATATATCCTTTGCCACCACACAATGAATTAGGGTCACAATAAACTGTCCAAAGCAATCAGAGTTCATCAATTCACCGGTCACCCTAGACTCACAAAGTAACAGAAGTTCACCAACTCATCCATTGCACTAAAGATATGCAAGAAAACAATTTCAACATGTATTTCAATCTCTCAGCATATTGTACTTAGGAACTTGTAACAAGGGTTGGTCAGAAAAAACAATAGCAGATGTTGGAGACTCAATTGCCTTCCATTTCTCACACAAATCTCACCTTGTGGAACCATTGTGCTAGTATCTCATGACAATGCCGTAATAATTGATTCACAGAATCCAGCTGGTCAAAAACCCACCCAATTTAGGATGCCGGTTCCCATTTAAAGCAACCTTGGGAAGTGTCACTTCTTTACAAAGGTTCGTGAATTAGAGTTTAGAAAACAATTGCAAGGCCATATAAGAGTTGAAACTAACCTCATGTACCATGTTCTATTGAGTACTCCAAAAAGATACAAAAGGGCATCTGCCATGGCACATGGTATCACTCAATACTCATAAAAGGACTCAAAATGACAAAATACAAAATGACTCATGACTCATGTGAATGAGTCAACATCAGGCTCTAGACAAATCAAAAGGTGGAGAGCCACCCTCAATAGAAGAGGCCTCAAAAGGCTCACCAAAGTCACCATCACTAATGACATTCCCATCAACATCATACTCATGCTCTCTAATTGGAGCATCCTCCACTTAGGTTCTCTAATTGAAGTGACTAGGCATTGTGGAGAAGAATGAGGAGAACAAAGGCAAGGAAGAGGGAGAGGGATTTGGGAAAGGGAGAGGGAGAGGCAGAGGGAGAGGGAGAGGGAGAGGGTGTAATATGTGTGAATGAAACTTTGAAGTGAGACAGAAGAAGAGGGAGAGGAATAGCTAGAGGAGAGAAAAAGCAGGTGAGGGAAAGGAATAGGGAGAGGGGGAGGGAGAGGGAGAGGGAGAGAGAGAGGGAGAGAAAAAGAGAATGAAAGATACATTAATGTCTTCTGAGGCCAAAATCGACCATGAGACAAAACCATGTACAATACTAATCGTTACTAGGCTTCCAAGTGTGACGTGCTAAATGATGATCAATGATATACTATGAAAAGAACCTAAAGTGCTAAAGATTGACAATGGAGGTGGATTTGTGTGATGAGATGAGGGGAGACCTGCCCTTTTATAAGGGCTGAGGGGAGGGGGAAGAGATGAGGGAGAAGTGTGAAAGAGTAGATGAGGTTTGAAAGAAGAAACAACTTACAAGTTTGAAGTTAGAACAACAAAAAAAATGTCATTTTTTATTTAAAAAGCAACAACCACCACTTTATAGTGGTCATTTTTTTAAAATACAATTCAAATGCATGAAACCTGTACAATACCATATGGTACAGTACCATACAGAATGTAGTGTACTTGAATGAAATGCAACCCTGGTCTATTCCAAGACTCACATCATGCTTTGTACAAGTTATGAGAACGAAGAAGGATATAATGAGTTATGAGAACCAAATCATGCTGAATGAATCATGATGATAAATGGAGTGAGTGAGAGCCTCAAGGTGTTGTCTATAGGACTCGTATTGAGGTGAGTAAAGTCAAGCCATTGACTCCAATCAGAGCTTAGAGATGACTTCACAGTCCCGGCTAATCAAGCGCAGCACCTCTGAAGGAATGCTATGTAGAGGCAGCAAAACATGGTCCTCTGGGGGCATGTCACAAAGGACACTAGAAGATGGTGGACACTAGTAGAGGGAGTATAACTCAATCCTTAGAAGCTATCAGTGATAAAGAAACACCTACTCTAATGATGATGGCAACAATAGCATGGCCAGCAATTAAAACACAGATCTTGGCAGGGCCACAAATGAAGGCAGCCCTCTGAGCAAGGGCTGGAGGATGCACATCTGCTGGAAAGAGCTTGTCCACCTAAAGAGCATGCATAGCCTTTGGCAATCAAAACGGAAAGTGTGACAGCCTGTCGATCATAAAGATATGCTGGATGGCAGCTGTAGACAGAAACACAGGTCTGATCAGCCTTGAAACCAAGTCACAAGGCATGCGAAAGTAGTCGCCAAGCTTCCACAAGTGATGTAACAGCTGGGTAGTCTGGTCTGCCCTGAAAACACAGCCTGCAGATGAAGAAACAGGGTGCTGCAGCACAAGAGAAGGGATGAATATTTGTGATGGAATAATGATAGCGGAGACTAATCAATAATGCCCAACCCTATTTATAGAAAAAAAATTGGAATTGAAATTAGAGGTGAAAAGAGGGAGAATATATAAGAGAGAGCATGATATATTGGGGTTGTGTGCATGTGTGTTGTGGAAGAGTAAGCCTAAACAACACAACCACCACCCCAAAGTAATCCCAAATGGTCATAAACAAGCACTCTAAAACATCAGACAATTTGGATCGGACGCTATCATACATAGTCGCACACAAAGTATTGGATATGATGCATTGACTAGTCCATCCATTTGTCGGACGTGGATAACTAGGTGTCAGTGATTCCCATGTGCCTTGCTCTTGATCAAGACAAATTTATCTACAACACAGTGTCCTCAATTGCTTACACCATCCTTGACTAAATGCATCACAAATCCATCCATTCACACTCTAATAAGTAATGCATATGAATACATGTCCTAGATTCAATTGACATGTAAATATGATATTAGAGGTGCAAACTTGATCCCACAATGTTGTGGCCTACACATAATATATAATAAATATAAATCTCATTTTCAAATTGAACCAATTTGTTGCATAAAGCCACAACTATGTTCATGCATCAATCTCGAAGCTTTGCCCTAACCTTTGCATGTTGAACCACTAAAATTAAAGCATGCACTAATCAAAATAAAAATCTATCATATCTCTATCTGTCCTAGCCTCATCAAGAGAGTTGAGTGTAAAGTCTTGTTCAGCTCTTGACATAGATTGTGATGGAGACTGTTTTGGTAATGAAATCGATGAATACATCTTCCCTTCTACATTCTTACCTCTCTTTGATATCAAGCTTTCAAATCAAGGCTTAGGTATCTTTAGAGTAAACCTAGCTCTAATATCACGTAAAGAAATACTCCAACAAATAAGATAAACTCAACCTATACAGCAGTAACTGAATGAACACAAAAAAACTCAAAAGGTGAAGAAAACTCAAAGACAATGAAAATGAATGAATAAACACACACTACTAATGTTACTAAAATGAATCTCGAACATCCAGGTCTCGGCTAAACCACAGAGTAATCAGCTGTTGTAAATGCCAAAATACAAAATATGACATCTAGAGTATAGATAGGCTGATTAGGCAACAAGATGGCCTGCAAAATGATAAAAACACAATGCTACCAAGCAAAAATGCCAATATACTACAAAAACACAAATGTCCCAATCAAGGCAATAGCTCTTGGATGGCATTAATTGATTGGGAGCAGTTATAGGCTGCAAATACACCAATAGACTATCGTGGCAACTACTTGTACACTCCTAAGGGGCCGGGCAACAACTACACTAGCTGAAACAAATGTTAATGACAAGCAACAGCTCCGATACATGGCCAAAAAGGTGGGCAACAACTGCAAACAAGATGTCTAAGCTCCAAATGGTTGGTTAGTACTCCGTGAACTGAGATAACCACCATACGACGTATAGACAGCAATGGGATACAAGCACCAACTGAGGAAGGATAGTGATGATCAAAGATGGCAAGTGACAACAAAACCCACCTATTTATAGATGATACACCAACCAAACTTTTTGGGTGAAACCAACCTTCCTTGTTGGCAAGAGTGGTGATGTTGAGCTAAAAATACATTACAAACTAATTAGCTCTTTAAAACAGCCCCAAAACATGTAAATGACCAAAAGTTCCATTTATCGGTTCTATCCCCCATAAGCAAAACCTTCATTTGGGAGGATCCTTTTGTATCTATAAATAGCACGTGCCCACCATTCAACTTATTCTTGTTTGTTGGTTTCCACCTTTAGCACCTCCTCCAATGGCTGTCCAGCCTTTACGACTACTACCACATCATCATCAGCCCCTAGGACCTATCCACTACTGCCACTCACTGTTCCTAGCTGCTGGCAACTGCTCCTACAACCCCAAACAGCTGCATTTTCAGGCACTACAAGCTGCCCTACTATTTTCCTATCTTTTGCACATAAGCCAACTAGCATTTTCATCAAATCTAGCCCTTTCAGCATCCAACACACCTTCCTCAACTGTCACCATGCTGCCTACAATCTCAGTGATCAAATTTCAACCTCCAATCCATGGTGCTGCATTTGCCAATTTCCAGCCTCCAAACTACTGCATTTTGGTGACCAGCCTATTGCCCTTCAATATTCAGCATCTCTCAGCTCTGCTAGGTGGTTACAATACTCCAGATCCATCTCCAATGGAAATGACACTCGGACTACTCCCTCAACCCGCTTCCACGAGAACTACTGTCGGCTGTTGGACAGCTTTGCCCTTGAGCATCTTGTAGACTCTTTCCTCGTTTATAGGATTCATTAATTCACTTCGGAGTTATCTTTCTTCTCTGTTTGTGTTTGTGTTTGAGTTTGAGTTCTCTATGTTTTAGTTGTGGTCATACACTCTACATCGTCTCCTACAAACCCTAGCATATCTCCATAGGTGATAAGCTAATTTAACTCAATTGTAGCAAGCACCAAATACACAAATCTAGAAATGCACACTTTACCACTTAATTTTGCACAACCGACACCCAATTGGCCCCAACAACTTGCACCCCTTGTATTTCTTTATCTTGTATTGGTAGGAGATCAAAGTACACAAATATATGATGATCTCCTTCAAATTTCGATACAAATGGCCTTCATAGATGACCAATACTACTTGGACAGAATTTACCCCTTGATTGTACAATAATCCAGACTCACATTGCATCTTCAATCTTTTGCATGCAAACAACAATAATTTGGGACTAGGCTATCCCTCGTATCAACGGTAGATTAATGCATTCAACTACTACAGCGAGTCCTTGGGTCTTTAGTAATTGGACAGAGATCCCAAGTTGGCTATGGTTTCTACTGTAAATTAGGGTTTTAGTAGCAATTTCTTCTATTGTTGTTCACTCCATGCTGAAAATGGTTGAGAACTACTAAGGGCTTATTGGTAGACAAGAGAGAGAATCAACTAAAAGGCATATCTTTAGATAGATAGATCTGATGGTGCCAGTAGCTTTGAAAAGGGGGTAAAACCCTAGTGCACCTAGCAAGTCCTCCTCTTCTACCGCCACCTCTCACTAAGGTGGAGAAGGAAACTTATTGCTCTAGTCTTGTCACAATGTCCAATCAACTGTCGCCTCTCTCAAAGCCCATCTAACTACTCTTCTTTCCTCCCTCAACCTCTAGATAGTGGAATGACCCTCAACCAATGCCAAACAACCCTCCTCCTCCTCCAGTTTGCAAGGGAAGTTTTGACAAGTCACAATCTGTTTTGTCACTTTGCAATTTTCCAAAAGTAATTTCAAGCTTTAATTAATTAAATTTCAATTTTTAATTTCTAAAAAATGATTACCTATCCACAATTAATGTGCTAACCCTCGTGGGACATTAATACGTCAACATTAATTGGCCTTGGACTTGGCGTTAGTTTGTTAATTAATGCCTAGTCCATCTAATGTCACCATTGTACATTTAATGGCCTAGACCCAAACTACGCCAAGCACCAACACACACTTGTCTAGCATAACTTTGTATAACTTTTACCAATGCGATCCACCACTAATCACTAGGGTTACTCACTATCACTTAATTAGCTTGAATTTCACATGTGTACCTCACATGTACATGGCTTAATATTGCCAAAGCTAAGCATTAAAAATACACATCCTAGTCGCAATGGATTTGCTTATGTAGCATTTTGAGTTCAAAGGCACTCGTTTAATCTTTTAGCTTAACAATATCCAACTCTAAGCAATAAGCCATAGCAATTACTCAAATTTCTTGCTCATGACATTTTTCCTATCCTCAATATGCATAACCTAAAAATAAAACATAAAGAGAAAGTTTACCCATCTAATATGCTTCTCAAATGACTTTGTTTGAGTAAGAAAATATCTCAAAGTTTGATGACTAGTTGAACAGTGAAATCAACTCTCCCAAAAGATAGTGCTTCCATGTGAAGCTACGAATTCCTTTCAAGACCATACAAAACATGACTTTCTTATTTCTTATGCCACTACATGACCCTTTTGCATACGAACAGCCCCAATGTTATTACCACAAGAATTAGATTGGATTATGAGTGACTTCCTAGGATCCAATAAGATAAGCATAGGATCCAAAGTCAACTTTTTTTTTAATTTTTCAAATCCTAAGATCTTCACCTCTATCCAATAAAGGGACACTTCTTTTTTTTGTAAAGCGTGCAAAGAAGATATAATTTCAACAAAGTGATGAATAATCAATGATAATAAGAGCATACCCAAGAAGCTCCAAACCTTGTGAACATTCTTCAAATGAGACCAAGTACATAAAGCATCAACCTTTACATGATCCATACGAATAGAATCAATCAATACAATGTGACCCAAAAAGTGAGCCCCATGCAAAAAGAAATCACTTTTCTTGTCATTAATGGCTGCCAATGGCTTTAGAGTTTATGAAACACAATTGCCAAATGCTTACAGTACTTATTTTACACGAGTAAGACAAGGGAGCAATATGGAGATGGACTAGGCTGAATCAGTCCTATTTTCAATCATTCTTGTATTTGCCTCATAATATCTTCATGTTGGGTTGTACTACCCTTGTATGATGGCTTATTTGAGGGAGTACGACAAGGGATTAAATGCATGGCATGACCTCTAGCCTTTCACGCAACAATTCAACAAGCAAAGACTACAAAAACATTCCTCACATTCTTTTAAGAATGCGCTCATAATACAACTTAGACACATTACCAATTGATTCATGACCTTTTGCAAACACTAGTACATTGAAAAATTATTTTTCGTCTCTTTGAAACTAGCTAAAGATGACATAAGAGGGACTAATTCCCCTTTTAATTTTACAACCCAAGAATGGATCTTGTCCCTATGCTGAGAAATTACCTTCCCCATGTAGTAACCACTACGTGCACTCTATGACACCATGGCATACCAAGCAATACATCACATCCAACAAATGGTGCAATGCAAACTCTCCACTATCCACATAGATTTAAATGTGTAAACAGAGTTTCCCAATAATAGGTGTCACAAGTTCAGCATGACCATGACATGCCATATCGATCTCATCATTGTGCAATTTCTCTAGGAATGGGTGTTACTTTGTCTACTATAGACTTGAACTTATGCAACAGCTTTGGTGACAACGTTGTGTTCATATCAAACACATATGCTTATGCAACTGCAGAGTTCATGTCAAATAATACGTCTGCATGGGAGAGGCAGAGAGCAGCTGAGCCCTACAGGGGAACTAGCAATGTAGCACTACATATTATCATTATGTCATAAGCACTTTGCTCTATGGCCAAGTTATCTTGATATATGATGGTGATCTATAAGGCCTATTAATATTTCAGTCAAACCAACCAGACAATCAACCAATCTGTCCACTGGCTGCACAATCCCTTTCTACATATCTATTATCTGAACGAGTCCCAAGTCTCACCACAAAGCAACGAGACAATTGCAGGGGTGTCCTCCAACACAAAAAAACAAAATGACAAAGGGCCAAGCAAAACAATCCAAGCACAGGAACCCCTAATGACAGCTCTTGAAGGTCCATGCCGCAACTTAAGTGATGCAACCAGCTATGGCAAGTAAAGGCAACAAGGCAACTCACACAGCAGTGATATCTAGTTATACGCAGTATTTGATTAGTCAATCCAAACAGTCCCCCCAAAAGAAAGGGAACAACCACAACCTCCAAAGCTTTTAAACACCAAAAGGTCATCAAGAACAAAATCAGAATTTAATAACACGAGAAAATCAGAAATCAATTACTCACAGGGATTCTGTCTGGATATTTTTCTCGAATACGAGAAGATTCTGCTTTTCGAGCAGCTGATCACAGAAAACCCACAATCAGAGAGTCCGTTAGAAAGCGAAAGAAGAGTCTTCGGACGTACGACATAGTAATCTGATTTTGTAAACAAATTGTATTTGCCCCAATTTCCAAAAGCGTTGAAAAAAATTTGGTTGCGCGCTGGTGTAGTATGTGACACAGATTGACTATCATCAAACAATAATGAAGACAGGATTATGTATCCCAAAAATAGATCGAAATATGAATATAACTACTCGAAAATCTTATGCACGAACAAGCTAAGTTTCAATTGCCCATGACTACGCTGACAGATACGCACAAAAGCCAATTTTTATAAGACGGCTTACCCAAATCATGCTCCTCTTTGAAAGACTTCCCCATTGCCATCAAAGCGATACTCTGCAAAGACTATGCAATTGAGAAGCGAGAAACTGTAGAAAACCCTAACAGAGGGGCGGTAAAGAAGAGCGGACTACCTTCGATCAAAGAAATCTCAGTGACCCGCTTCTGGCAGAGAGAGAGAGAGAGAGGGGAAGAAGAAGAAGAAGAAGAAGAAGGAAAACGCCGAGAAGACTGATCTTTTGGTGTTATTCGTTCCTTGCTTTTATTCGTAATGGCCCTTTTACGCACGGAACCTTGCTTTGCTTCCAGGCCGACCAACAGGGATTTTGCTCTCTGCCCAATAAGCCTGCTCAGGCCAAGCCGCACCTATGTAGGGTTACAATTTGTTCAAACTACTCTAAGCACTAAAACCATTCATTTTAATAAGTTCCACTTGAAGAGAGGCAATTCCTGAGAGGTAAAACAACGCACACAAGCGTTCTCCTGAGCAAGAGCACTATTGCAAAGCTTTTTCCTTTTCTTTGTGTTTGGCTTAAAAGCAATAATTTGGCAACATGCACTAGTTTATCTTGTAAGCAAAATAGGAATTGCATGCTTTCCATCATTGCTTGACTCCCTTTGAGCTTCTTTGTCTCTAGGCAAGCTTGGCTTCGATGACTTTCTACACCCTGTAAGATCACTTGTACTTATCCCCCTTGTCTCACAAATCAAAGCACCTACATGCTCACAGTTCTGCCATGCCTCAAACTAGGAGCCATTTGATGTGTAGTGGATGGTGTTAGGTTCCTTGTGACTAGAGTGGATCCAAAAAATTTTATAAAGTGCTCATGTTCAAGCTCTTCATGATACAAAGAAAAACTTGAATAAAATCCCTAGGAATGAAGCCAATAGTCTAGATATCAAAGTGTGAGGAGGGATTGGGCTTTACTATCCAAACTAAGGATGTTGTGTCAAACACACTAGGGCTTGGACATCAAATGTGTGATGGGCATCTTACATGTTCCATTTTGGGAGCAACTAGGGAAAAGAAATCGGATCACTTGAATCAATAACACAACAATGTGGTTGCAACAAAGAGTGAGTTGTAGGAATGAGCTTAATTGAAAAGACACATGCATCTGTTCCAATGTCTAAAGCATATGTTAATGCACATAGTGTTAGGCATGCATTTAGAAAGCCACAATGATACAAACATCTTGCATGAGCACATTTGTAAGGTTTTGATAATTATAGGACACAATGACACATTATTAAGTAGCATTACTAGGTGATATCAATGCCTTTTAAGAGACAACTTTATATTACAAACAATTATAGCAATGAGATAAATGCATCCAAATGTTACTAAAGACTAAATTCTAAAATTGGTGGATTCTTCCAAATGTTGGATCAATGAAGCGTACATACACATGTTCCATGTATATATGTCTTATGAGAAACGATTTAAGGGTCATGCATGGTGCGCAGATCGGTCGCTGTATGCTCACGTAGTGAATCCCGGAAGGTCCCCAAGAACAATGAACTCTACCTTTTTGCACAAATTACAATGTAAAAAGCATGAACGACAAGAGCAAGAGACCAATTGGGTTCAATCTCCCCCCATGCCTTGTGTGAGCGCTTCACAAAGCATGTATTTTATGTATATTTCCATCTTCATGCTCAATAATAGCCCAATTTACAAAAATATGACAAGCTTTTAGCTTTTGAGTTTGCTTTTACAAAAATAGGAAATAAAGCTAATGGACGGTGTCCATAGAGTCTGGCACGCCCAACACAATGTCCCAAATAGAAATAACATATCCCTGCGCATAGGCACATACAAAATAATAATAAATAATCAATGCCTCAATAGACATGACAAAATATAGGCGTGGCACCTATCAAAATATAATCCATAGGTCGAATACTCGCTAGACTCCAATGCTTTCCTCCGCCACTGCTGCTATCTCTACACATCAACTGAAGCATTCACAATCGTTAGTAAAATAATACAATTAAACCGACAAAAGTGAATACCTAGCAGTCTTCAGCTACATAAATAAATCAACTGGTTAGAAATAAATTCTAACCTTAATTTATTACGAGTGCGCACTCTAAACTCATAAACGTTTATTAATTTAATATGCATTTTCCGAAATCACCCGCTATGGAATCACCCATGTACACACTAAATTAATGAAACGCCCGAAAAGGACAGGCATCCCAATCAACTTCTCGCACAAAGAATCCACTTTGTGTATGAGCCCCGGTCATCTAAGTTTACGGAATCCACCGTAAAACCTCACGGAATCCACCGTGGCACGGAATCCACCGTGAAATATGCCTCCTGGCATCAGTGCAAATAAAAACAATTCAAACCATGTTGGATCAATTAAGTGTGCATACACATGTTCCATGTATATGTGTCTTGTGAGAAATGATTTAAATGCAAACAAAACAATTCAAACCATACTTGGCAATTAGATTTCAAAGCATTATTCAATTGATAAAGGATAAAGGAGCATAATTCGATCGATAAAAGACATAGTGTTTTAATAAACTTGCACATGAGTGACCAAATAAGATTAATACTGGCCTTTGCAACACGCTAAAGTGTATAGCTATATTGCTCAAACTCATGACCAAATAGGATCGGAAATCTTGGTGCCTTTACAGTGTAGTGATCAATAGAATTTACCAATACGCCTCTAATGGCCTTTGCATGCATGATAAAGTGCATAGTTATATTTATCAACCAACAAGGATGGAAGGTTTGTGATATAGATGAAATATAGAACATGCTTTGGGATAGTCATCATAGAAGATATTGTCCAAATGAAATAGAGAACATACTTTTGATAGTAAGTACACACTATAATAGAACGAAAGCAGAGATGCAGATCCTAAATGCAAATTTTACTGTAGTGTCTAAATACTTGTATAAACATGTGGGATCTGAAGGAATGCTAACACTAATGTAAACACAATTTTACACATGTAAATAAATTTGTGATCTTATGCTTTCCTAAACACTCCTTTAAATGCAATCAAATTTGAAATTATAGGTGCTCATAGTTCGAACTTCTTTCCTTAAAAAAAGTAAAATTGAATCACACACTAGACTTACTGGCCTATGTCGCACTAAAAGGGTTTAGTTTGAGACATCACCATTGTGATAGGAGACATTATTCCCTTATGGCATTTGCATACAATCTAAGCCTTCTCACCTACATAGGCTACACTTGTAGTCACAAGCCTTGGCATAATCACTTATATAACGACACTCTTCATGCAAGTCATGAAACATTAGGATCGAAATGTGGCACTCCTAATAATAATGTGGCCAAAATGGCCTAAGCACATGGCCAATTCATTACTCTCCATCTACTCCACAAATCCTGAATGTGCTACAGTGACCGTGATTGCTCTCGCTTTTCCAATGAGCTCTAATACAAAAATGAATTGACGTAGCTATGTCCACAATTACTCTCACTTTTCTATTTTTTGCTGAGGTGCAATGGGCTTTGATGGAAAAACTAGCCAACGCTTCATGAAGCTCCCACTTGTCCACTACTAATTAATGATGAAGATAATATTCCCATTCTTGTGCACGTTATCACCTCCACACAAAGTAAGAAGAACTCCAAGAAAAGGGAAAAAAGAGCTAAATTTAAACTCAAGAGTGAAGGAATCTCATCACCACTACAAACAGCTACCACCTCTAGTGCAAAGAGTACTACAACAGCACATCAAACAATTAAGGAAGCCCTTGCCAAAGATAAGGCATATCCTGATCCAATTCAACAACTACCCATAATTAACAAGGTTAAGGAGTGGGTAGAGGTGACACAAGATGAATTGCAAATAGGGAAGGCTAACGAAATCTTGAGCATTCCAAGCCCGTCTTGCATCTCCCATGCACCTCTTCAAGCAAAGCCATGACACCCTAATGAAATTATCACTAAACCCCTAAATGACAAGGAAGCCATGGAACCAAAGATTTCTCTTGCTCCCCTACTCAAAGATAATCCATTGATTTGGCAAGGATTAAAATGTTAGATAGAAGGAAGAAACCTTACCAGACCCCACCACATTCCACAACTTGACTTTAGTGCCCCTCCGACCTTGAATGCCTTAGGGGTTAACAAATTATGGGAAGGAGCTAAGTGATAGATTGTTCTTCCTATGGAAACCTTTGGAGATATTGTATGGTATGAACCATGGATACTGGAGCCAATACGAGCATAATTAATTAGGGTATACTCCAAGCCTAGGAAAGTCCACCCATTGAACCAGTGCACTTTAATCTAACCCTTGTTAATGGATGTAAAGTTAGACCCTCGAGAGTGCTAAGAGATTGGCCAATCAAGATTGTTGGGGTACAATTCAAGGCTAACTTCATTGTAATGAAAGGAGGTGACTATGACTTGTTGCTGAGTTGACCATGGAGGCATAGTACACATCTCATTGAAGACTAGGGCAATGGTTTAATCTTCCTAGGAAATAGGAAAACCTCACCTATTGACTTAGATGACATCTCTCCACCATTACATTATCGAGGGTTGGAAAGGTCTAGGCCTAAATCCGCTTAGGATAAGTAAAAGAAAAGATTGACGGAAGAAAGAAATACTGGATGAAGTACTCTTTGATATACTATAGAACACAAGAAATAGATAAATCCAACAAGTGACTATATTACTCTTCTACATAGCTGCAATAAATCCCTTCAAGTTGAGTACACTATGACTAATATGATAGCTTAGGCAAACTTTTCTGAGATGGTAGCTCAGTACCACTCTTCTTGCTTGAAAGAAATTACAATATCAAGTACAAAGCAAAACTTTTAGTCCTCGCCTATAGAAATAGGTAAAGAAATCCTCAAATTTGTCCCAAAAATAACCTCTTACATGCAGGTCTTTTTGGGCTTAAGGCACCTGTTAAGAGGTAGATTCACTTATCTTTTACTTCAACCTTGTTAATCACATCAATAAATCACTTGCTTATTTGCCCAGGCTTGTAACAAGCAGTTTAAGCTTGCTTTTCACAGTTTATTTTTATGCTTTTTGCCTTCCAAACTCTTGATGTTTACTTTTCCTGTGTTCGTTTTTTTGTGCATGGCTACAACTTGTTTCCACCATAACCTTCACATACAAACTTAGAATAGGGTCATCAAGATACTCAAATCAAAGCGAATGGACCTGATCAATAAGTCAACGTGGACAGATTTGTGAAAATCTCTTCAAAATAACCAAAAATACCATTTTTTTTTGTAAATGCATCACTTTTTTATATTTATTGGCTTTGAAGACTAGTACCTCTCAAAATAAGACTTGCACACTAGTAATGGTCTCTAACACTTAATTTTGGTCACTTACATGTTTGGCATTTGAACTGTTACTTTACACTATTTCACATACTGACTTACTCTTCACAAGTCACATAAATCATTGAATAACTCATCCCATAGCCACACACTGAAATCCTATAACATTGAAGAATCTTTTTGTTTTCACAATTTAGACATGTAGTGTCTTGACAATATGGTGACCCTAATGACCCTCCAACCTCCCAATCACCAACTAGATATATTCCCTTTCCCTCCCCTAAGGATGAGTAAGATTGGATGCACATCCTCTCAACCTTGGATTTACCATACATTGAGGAGTCAAAATATTGATTGGTCCATAAATGCATGAGTTAAATATATATATTGGACATTTTAGCTCTTACTTTAGACCCTCAGATGGAACCAATTTAATTCCCTCTATTTATGATGGCCCCTAACTCAAAAACCTCAACTTTCATGGCTATCCTACCCCAATGGACATGCTCGCCTCACAAAATCCTTAGCCAATGGGGTCATGCTTCCATAATTGATCAAATGCTAGATGAATTGCTAAGTAGCCCCACATGGAAGTGGACTTTCCTATACCAAGTCATTTCCAAAATGCCCTCTTTGTCTTGTTAATGCAAGAGCAAGGCATAAGTGTTGTGACTCCAAGGACTACTGGTCAATTCAAGATGACAATGACTCTAATTCTAATAGTGGATTATGATAGTGATAGTGGTACCATTGAGCAAATTTGTATGGACCCCAAACCCTCTCATACCAAGAGCGTGTTCATTGACAAAAGCATTGGGAAATTGAATTTGAAATTAGAAGGGCTCGAATATCTCAAGGTACTTGAATACAAACAATCAATGTCTATGTCTAGACCCTAAGGTACTAATGGCCGAGAATGACATAGATAAAGTCAGGAGAGCATGGCAACAAATTCTGACTTTGATAAACGGAAATATTGAATTTCACACAAAATTTCCTTAAGCAACCCAAGCTTCTAAGTCCAATACCAAACTCCTGGTCCATTTAAGGAGAAAGCACTTAAAACGTGAACCCCACAACAATGAGTTAGAAACTCAAAGTTTAAAATAAACCACGTGGCCTTCCCCATGATTCACAAAGTTCAAAAAGAACGATTGAGTTGTTGTGTTGCTTGGGGTGAAGCATGAAAGTACATCTAATGAACCTTTTGAGGGACCATCACAAGTTAAAAAAGTGAACATTATAGTGCTTGGGGAACACCCTAAGCTTATGTGTACATTGCTAGGACCTTAGTGAAGAGGATGAGATGTGACTCATTGACTTGCTAAAAGAATATTGGGATGTGTTTGTTTGAAACTACTTTGACCTTAAGAATATACCACTACAAGTTCTCACACACACAATTCCTCTTAAGCCTAAGCATGTCAAGTAGAGACTCTATCCTATGAATCCTCGATTTGCCATCATGTCAAAGAGAATTGAAATGATATAGAATACAAGATTCATTTATGAAATTGAGCATACTAATTAGCTATCACTGATTGTTGTGGTACTTTGAAAGAATGGGAAAATTCAAGTGTGCATCAATTACAAGAGCTAAATGTTGTGACTAAGAGAGATCCCTATTCTTTGCCATATAGTGATCATATTATTGAGTTGGTAGTAAGAAAGGCCTTTGCTATTGAATGGGGAGTATTTTATTATATCATCATTCCATTTGGACTAACTATGTACAATCTTTAAAGACATGTTGCAGAAGTGGCGTGAGGTATTCGTGGCATGAGGTATTCCAATCCTTGGCAACAAGAGATTGCTGAGGTCAAGTTTCAAAAAGACTAGGTCTATTTAAATTCATATATGAGGTTCATGCATCTAGTTTTGCCATTCTCAAGGACAAAAACTATTTCAACAAATTAACATGTCAACATCTATCTATTTTAATTGTTTCAAAATCTATAATAAATGCAGAGTTTGTAGACAAAGTTTGCACACTTCCATTAGGTAGGGCTATGGCTAACATTGTTAAAAAATTAGTGTTTAAACATACTTTTATAAGTAAGGTAAATACATTTAAATTAGTACTTAGCTACATGTTTACATGAATACACCAACAAACAAAAACAAGGCAACAAAAACAAAAGAATAGACCACAAACTTCATGGGTGTGCTTAACGATGCATGTAGATTATAGGCTATTGCATTTAAATAGGTGTTACTATGATAATTAACATTACCTTGTTAATTATGTAAACTCAAGGAGACAATTCAAGCCTACCTCTTTCAATAGCAGTTATAAGAGGGATTTGTTAGATGAATCATGCGGCGAGAGATGGAGATAGTTTTTGTCCTTGACCCTAGGGACTTCTTATTAAGTCAAGTATTTTAGGCAAGTGGCAATGACTATCACCAGCAACCGCCGAGACCCTAGGGACTTCTTATTAAGTCAAGTTTTTGAATCATGCGGCGACAAAAACTATCACTAGCAACCGCCGAGACCCTAGGGACTTCTTATTAAATCAAGTATTTTAGGCAAGTGGCAATGACTATCTCTCACATAGGCATGCATGCTCTTGCACAAGGATGTAGTGAGCTTACTATTGAATCCAATCATTGTAGTTCTCTTTCTCGAATCCTTTGATGGCTCCATGATTCAAGGTGCTCGCTCAAGCAAGCTCCAAGCTCCATATCTATGAGTGTGAGAAAAGAGAAGAGAAGAGAAGAAGGAGAAGAAGAAGAGAGGAGAAGAAGAGCTTCTCCACGGTCCCTCACTCTCATGCACTCACACTCTCCCTCTCTCACACTTTCTCTCTCCCTCTCTCATGCATAAGAAGGAAGCAAGAACAAGAACAAGAAGAAAGCTAGTTTGCACACTGACTAAGAATGAGCTTATCCATTCGCTTTTTGACTTTTATACATGCACTTCTCCACTTGGGCACCCAACCCATTTCCATGACCAGCCCTCTAGCCTTGGATCTCTTTTTCACTTTCTTTTCTATTCTTTTTCCTATTCTCATGGCTCCTTTGCATGTGCCTCTTCTTTTACAACTTGCACAGGAGGGTTAAAATGGATTTTATTTCTTACATGCCTTGTTCTTTAATTTTTTAAAATTTTCCTACACTTCTTGGTCTTCTTTTTCTAGTGTGCTGTCTTTTTATGCTCCTTCTTAAGTCTCCTTTGTGCCTTGTGTCATTCCAAGGGTTAACATTACACCCCTCTTAACTGAATGCCAATCCCATGGCATTGGGTGGATGCTATGGGTTGGAGAGTTAAGAGTGGCCTTGGAAATGGTACTTAGGGCTTTTGGGAAATGGGCTTTGTAGGATAAGCTTGTGACATATGATTAGAGATTGTTGGTACTGAGGATATGTTCACTGATCGAAAAGGACCTCTAGAGTTGTTGAGTAGCGGCACAGTTGCAAAATGCACTTGTAATAAGGGAATAGTAGGTACACTATCTAGGGGGTATGATTGCCTTACCATGTAGTGCATTGTGCAAGTTATGGTGGTACTAAGAGTTGGGTCGAAGCCTGAGGTGTTGTCCCACACTTGAGGACCCACTTCATGAAAGGGTCAGGTGATGTGCATGACTTAGGGAGATAGGTCTATCATAATGTCCTACCCTTGATGTGCCCTAAGTGCATAAAGTGGGAAGAGACTAGGGATTTAATAGTCCCTAGGTGCAGTGTCCATGACACTCATACATCACAAATGAGAAATTTTATTTCTTTTCTTTTTCTCTCTCTCTCTCCCTTTTTTTCTTTTTTTCTTTTTCCTTCTTTTTCTACTCCTTCCTTCCTTTTTTTTCTTTCTCTTTTCTTTTTATAAGGGACGATGCTAAGTTGCATCCTATCCTCCTCTACAGGGGTAGAGTTGGGTGGATGTTTTAGGGACCTACTTAGGAAGGAGTGACTTAGGATATAGCTTTTTAAGTTAACGCTCACGTTTAGAGGTGTAGTGGACAAAAGTGGGTGGTTATACCTCATGAACTGACTATCGCTCATTTCCTCTAGTAGGTTTATACAAAAAGTTGGCAATAAGATAGCCCTCATCATGAGCCTAGTCATAGCACAACTATATATGCCCGCATTTACATAAAAAAAGAGGGGTGTTAGTTGCTCTTCCTCTACTGCTAGCTTTTGCTTAAGAAGTATCCTTAGGAGACATGGACAATTACAAGTGGTGATAAACATCAAATCTGGACATGTAAAAAATTCCTTGAGAAAGTGTGTAATAGATTGTTGAAGATCTTTTTCCATGAAGATCATGCACTCCTCAGGGGTTGCGACATTAACATTGCAAATTCGAGGGAAATCGTACCTTCCATGCACCTCCAGATCAAAATCTACTTCGTGTCTTCTTGGGTAGGGCATGCAGGTTGGATTATCCCTTTCATATGGCAAAGTGTTGCAGAAGGCCATCCATGCATCCATACTGATCCCATATATTCCTTCTCCATTTTGGCCGGGTTTCATAGCTCTTGACTCTTCTAGGCTCATCCATCACTTTGTCCTCCTGATATCTAGTAGGTTTCCTCTACCACAATGTTGGATGTCTTACCCTTTCCTCTAGCAACATTTTGCCCAAATGCATTGAGAGTTGATCTCCTCCTCCACCACCCTTGGTGATAGCACTCTATCAAGCGATTGGGGGTAGAAGAAGGTGAACTTGAAAGGATTGCAATAGCTTTCATAGTCCTTCCATAGGGACAGTTCTCGTGCCCAATTGATTGGTAAGCATTCTTCAAGTTGAGGGATGGGGGTTTCAGGCACTGGTTGAGGCTTGTTGGCACTAAGCTTCCTTTGTGACAGCTCCACCAACTCCCTTCTTCTGTGACTCATTTACACAATTCTCTTTGGGCAGCAAGGTCTTCATCACGCACTTCTGCTTGTGATTCAAGTTGTGCTTGTTCTATAGGCTCGAGTGGAGGGTTGTGCTTGTTGCTCTTGTTTTCCAAAACCCAGTAGGTTGAGCTCTTGCCTAGATAATCCTGCCTTGACAAGATGCTCCCTTTTCTTTTCTATGCTTAGGCTGCTGCTTGCTCTAGGTGCCTGTTCATGGAGGCCATATCTCAATGCTCTCCTTGTGAGTTCTAATTTCCTTTTGAGCCCTTCGTTTGTCTCTTCTTCTTCAGCCTGAGTGACACGCAACATTGTGTTCAAGAAAGCCTCTTGCTATGCTAGCATCCTTATCTCTTGCACCTCCACTTTTCCTTCAGTGATTATGCACTCACTTTTTGATAATGCCAGGCACTCTGTTAAATCTTTGATTCGAACCTTGTTTGTTTCTACCCATCAACTCTCTCTTTCATCTGTTTAAGGCTCTAGTTTTGCTCTTGTGAGAGGGTAGTTACCATCTACTCCTACTCTTTCCATATTGTAAGCATCATTTCCTTGTCTTGGCTCTAGCATTTCACCTGTTGGCTTAGGATGCCCTGTTGATGGAGCATTGCCTGGAGTTGATTATGCACCTTCACCATCTTTTTCATGGCCTCTTTCGACTTTTTATGCCTTTGTGGCATGTAGTTCTTGTCCCAACTCCTCTCTCTGCTTCTTCAACTCCTTGTTTCTAACTCCAAATGCTTGTTTTCCTTAGAGTTTAAGGCATATAGTTGCTCTAAAGCCAAGTGGCTTTCCTTTTCCTCTTCATATAGGTCCTTTAGATTTTTTTCACCTTTTCTTGCTTTCAAAGCCTCTTTCAACATTATTAGTTCCCTCGTGTATATTGTCATTTGCCTTATTTTTTCCATTTGAAAGGCTACAAAAGCTTCCTTTTCTGCTTCTAGCTTGGCAAGTGCAACATTTTTTTCCTTATTCATTATATTCACTTTGGCTTTGGAGCTCTTTCACTAGCTCATCATATTCTTTGGTATTGCATGCTTCCATGGATGGTATTGAAGTGGTGGACACCTCAAGTCACGACACCTTTGGACCTTGGTGGGATTCCACATTGGCTACTACTGGTCTCTTGGCTCCTACCATTGGGGCCCCTTTTGATGACGTTGGTGTCAACTCCTGCACTTTGCCCAGTAGGTATTGCACCTAGCCATCACGTTACTTTCATTGACCACCACTTCTATAGCTCCTTGTGTTGGGGTAGTTGTGGTAGCCATGAATGGTGGTATTGCATGCATGGGGGCCTTTCCCTTGCCTTCTACCATTGGTCTTCGTTCAGCCTCCTCAGCACAGTAGCACTTGTGCTAGGCACATCTTAATGAGTCGGGCTCATCATTGCTAGCTCTTGGGATTGAGAGGGTTATTCCATTGATCTTTTGATGGCAAGGGCCACCTGCTCCTCCTTCTCCTCTTCATCCTCAACCTTTCTTCCTCCTTTTCCTTTGTCTTTTTACGTTTCTCTTTGAGCTTCCTCGACTCTTCTTCAACCCTCTGTAAATCTCTACTTTCTTCATTGGCAGATCTAGTTTTCTTGATGGGAAACTTCAATAGCATAATTCTTCACCTATCCCCCTAGATGGATGGTGCTAAGCCTTTCTACCCCTACTTACTCACCGTTCTCTTGCTTGAGGTCCCTTTTTGTTGAGTTTGATGGTTAGCTTTCCTCTTCTTAGCCGCTTGCTCTACTTCTTTTTGTTGAACCTTGTTAGCTTCTTCTTCCCCAAGGTTCTGTATAAAGTAAGAGATGAGAGGGTTCACTAGAATGGGTGAGTGGTGCTCATGGATCAGTGATTGTTCGAGTTTTTTCTCCCCTTCCTCTTCTCTATCCATCTCCCCCACAGCCTCTTGGATTAGGGTTGTTAGCACTCCTCCAAACCCTACATTTATTGCCTTGGATGATGGTTTTTTTCTTGCCGATTCAATCCTTGTTTTGTTGGAGGGTCTTTGCCCATGGCTCTTAAAGCTAATGAAAATACTTAAGCTAACACTTGGATTGTTGTTCAAACATAAGAGATTAGGTTTATTTCATTGAGAGCTTTAGCTGCAATGCTCTTGAGCAGTGGTATCCCTATTTTGTTCATGAGAGCATTGTACCTTTGGCTCCAAAAGAGAGCATGCATCATCTTGGCTTGCAATCTAACATTCGACTTGGGGATGTCTGCTATGCCCAGCGTGCCATATACATCTCTCTTTGGTCTCTTCTCTAGCTTGTTTGCCAACCCTAGAGCTTTCTCAACCAAATCTAGGCTAAGAAAAACTTCCATGCTCTTGGTTACGTCTCCTTGTTTGATCATCATTGTACCCTGCTCTTCCTGGCATCGAAGGATCACAGGAACTCTGTGTACCTATTGTGATCTATTTGCTGGCCGACCTTCTTTATGTACTTGGCTAGATTGCATTGCTTGGCCACATCTTCAATTTGCCATGAGTTCTTTCAAGTTGTGTATGCTTCGGTATCATAAATTGGTTGAATACTGCATCTCTGTGGTTAGGTGATTTTTGTTCCATTCTTCTTTGGAAAACAATAGTCTTACCATTTGGATTTCTAACATAATACAACATCTCACAATGATTTCTCTTTGAAGGATAAGTTTTGTTTAAAAGTGAAGTAGTTAGAAGGAAACATGATCAAATAGTGAAACTTATAAGCTAAGGAATGAAAATTTTTCATATCAATCACTCCATACATTCCATTCAAGAACTTTGTGAATAAATTTTCACTAATTGAAAATTCAATTCATTCTTCTTTTTGTATTGCAATCATATTCTGATTCATGTTCTCCTTTCACCTTACTTCCTCCCCTCTTGGAATGATGAGAATCCTTTCTAGGATTGGAGAATGAAGGGATAAGGTCACGTGTTTATGGCCATATTGAATTCCAATTCAAGAATTGATCAGTGTTGACAAGATGGTTTAAGGCCTATGGGTGGTTGGGGTTTGACTGGGGATTGGATTATTGAGCTATGATAGCCTTTGCTATGAGTTGGTCTCATTGGAGTGTTTGTTATTTGTTGCTTGTGATGGAGCTTATGGTTCAAGGGCCGTGTGGGTCTCTATTTGTGTAGTGTTTGGGTGGTGCATTGGAGGTATTAGGGCAAAGCCCATCGGTAGTGGTTTTGAATTTTGGGTGATAGACCCATTGAGTATTCATGGCTTGAGCATATTTTTGCTCACTTTGGTTTTGACCGCCTCTTGGCTTATGGGTGCATGTATTTTGGTTGGAAGGTTGCGGTGGATGGGCTAGCATGCCATTCATGGATTTAGGCAACCACACTAGGGTTTTGCCATAGGACGGACACCCATTGGGGATTCCGTCCACCCGCCTCCCTTGATAGCTTTAGTTTTCTAATTAGGTCCTACCTCATTTACGTGTGACATTTAAAATCAGCTTCATTAATTAAGCATTCTAGGAAACATGGTTCATTCACATAATTTACAACACAGACACGAAAACAAAACAAGCAGTCCTTTTGACAAACAAGTTCCTTAACTTATCTTCAAGTTAACCTTTGTCTCCTACACATATAGGAGAATTATGTATCCCTTCTGTCCAACAGAAGCCCCTGGTCCACAAATCACATGGCACCAAAATTTCCATCCTTTATTTAGAATAGGAATTTCCAATGCCTCCAGATGTTGGGCTCACGAAGTCTACAACTTCGTTCTGGACATGGCAAGGGGTGTCCAGAGCTCCATTAACCCCAAGTGACCTAGGAGCGAGACACACTTTCCATGGTTGGCCTTTTCACCACTCGACCATCGACTTGTGAATCGAGTAGTGCCCTCTTGGGATAATCCGCAGTGCAATCTTGGAGATGATCCACCCATGCAAAATATCATTCCTTAATTAATCCATTTAGGAATCAAGCACAATCAAGGCAATCAACCTAATATCATCTTCTAGGAAAACATTCCTTTATTTCCATGGTAACTTGTCATTATAGACCCTTGCCATCCATTTGCCATCAACACAAGCCTTGGAATATTTATCCAAATCACAATGCAACAATCAATTGATTGAAAGAAAAACATTTAGGGTGCTGTTCAATCAACCAACAAAACTAATTGTACTTTTTCCAAACAATACAAGAATAGATGCGATAATAATTCCATTGCATATTTGCTCTCCCCTTTGGGATCAAAGAGCGATTTTACACAAAATTTACTTAATACTTGCATGCATAATTTTTAGTGTCATGATTATGCCATTCATAACCCTTGACTGATTCCTCCTTGTAATTGCTCTATCAACGAACAAGCCATCACAACTAAGTGCAATTAACTTCCCTTGATATATGCATTTTGCAAATTTCATCTTTCAAATATGTGAGAAGAGGCCTATCCCATCCCATTACCTATTCTCGTCCATCATAGTATGAAGCATAATGTATCTCATGCGAGAATCAAAACAAGCATCTATCGATTTGGAAATACATTACTTACGACTGGTACCGCAATTGGATTGACAGTGATACCTTCGCCCAAAGCTTCGTTGCTGGTTGTAGGATTGCCATCCGCACACGACATTCTTTGCTTGGAGGACATTGTCCGCAAGTAGACTCAAGAGATTAAGAAGGCAGAATAGACTAGAGATGGGAGAGGGTAAGAGAAGATGGCTAAATCGAGGATCGAGATAGAGGGGAATTGAGCTAACTCTCTCTCCCTTGTAGCCTCTCAGGGTAACTCTTTTCTCTCTCTCTCTCTCTATCTCTCTCTCTCTCAAGATCTCTCTCACAATCTCTTGGAGGTGTATCCTACCTCTCTCTCGCAGCCTTTCGGGGTCTCCTTATGCTCCCTTTTGCCTCCCCATGCCTCATATTTATAATGAATTAGAGAGGAGGGGATAAGGCTGAGAACAAGAGTGGAGGGGCTCTTGGAAGACTCAGTGTTCTGATGCTCAAATCATAAATATGATGGTTGCATTGGCTCCAAAAGGGGGTAAAACTCCAAGACACTTGCTTAGAAATCTCTCAGCTCATTCCTTCTTCTTTTCTCTGTTCGAAGTGCTGTCTACTACCTATAGACTACGATTGTGGCGCACACGATTTCGCCAGTCACTTTTCTTTGTTTTTCTTTTTATAAAATCTCCAAAACTAACTAAAACATCACTTGTCTTTTCTTTTAAATGACTTTCAGTTCTATCCTTTTAGGATAATATCTAAAATATACTAGTTTTTTTTGCCCAAAAATCTAATATTTTTGGACCATCCAAACTATACACATTAATACTAGTGATTAATATGGCTCATAAGTCTCATTCACATTGTAACTTTTGTGAAGGGTGGCTATGGTCCTTGTCAATCCAAGAAAAATATCGGATTTACGACTCTCATTTTTTTAAAATATATTTTAATTAAATAAAAAGTATTAGCTATTAATGTTAGTTAGTTTTTACCTTAGTTAGTCTTTAGTTAGTAATCTTACTAACTTATTAACTGACTAACTAAACTTCGAGCTAGCCAACTAATTTTTATTGCATGGAAATATTACACCCCTCTATAAAGAAAGCCAAGCTTGTAGAAGCCTTTAAAAACTAATATTTTAGTTTTATAAGCTTTAACATCTAATGTCATCTAAAAGGAAATGTTTCCAAAACATTTATGGGCAAATTGCTTGAGCCCTGATGAAACTTTTTATTCCTTGCATCCCTGCATTTGTAGTTTCACTCTCTCAAGACAAGACCAACTTGGCAAAGACATATCCATGGAATCTTATAGCCTCGACCCATTTCCTCGGTTCCTTCCATAGTTTCTTGCCCTGTAAATAGTCCTACAGTAGATGTTTGATTGTTTCATTGTGTTTCTTTCAAAGGCAATAAAGTGCCAATTCTAAATTTCTCCTTAATCAGTAAATTATTCACAAATACTCACAAGAAGATGAGATTTAACCTTCTAGAGGGGTGTGCATCTAGACCCTCTCTGCTCTCTACTTCCAAATCTTGATATTCATGTAAGAATAAAAAGACTCACAAGAAGATGAGATTTAACCTTCTAGAGGGGTATGCATCTAGACCCTCTCTGCTCTCTACTTCCAAGTCTTGATATTCATGTAAGAATAAAAATTTTTCTAATGCACTTTGAAAATGTGCCTTCCATCTTCCTTAGCAAACTATTTAGCCTTACTGGATTTGCTTAAGGGCTTACTTTTGTTTGTTTGGACACACACTAGCAACAAGACTTCCTTAATAATATAAGACAAAGGCTAGTGCTCTTTCCTTCCCTCCAATACCCCAACTAACCAACAAGCTTCTCCTTCTTCAAGGTACCATTGCTCTTGAATTTCCCTTATGGTAAGCCATTGAAGCTATTCATTATCCCAAATGTCACACCACCTCTTGATTTCTTGCATGTAAAGCTTCAACACGAATTTGGGGTTATCTCAAATTGACAATGCTTCATTCTCAAAGCCTCCATCATAGAGACAAATAATCATCTTGAGGCTATAGTTCTCTGTCGTTGCTCTATACAACCAGTTGGCCTCGGTCCTGTTACCCTCCACATGAACATCAACCTTTGAACTATCTTCAAGGTGGAGATTTTGACTTAAATTGTCTTACACAAACACATATCCCAACATGACACTCTTAGACAATATGCAACCAACAACTTGCATGTCATTAGCCAATGCTCCATGATGACTACTCATGGTTTTTGGGTGATCCAACATCTTAAACTAGCTAAAAGATGAGCCTATTTGCCTTCTCTAGGAGCTTTTCAAGTCCAAGTCCCACTTCTTCTCTCAATGCGCAGTCACTAAATCCCATGCCATTGAAGCTTGTCACCTTGTGAGAAAAGGAATCTTCTAAATGTTTTCTCTATCTCCTCCTAGTTGGATTTGCTAAAGGCAAACATTCCAAATCCAAAGACAATGAGAAACATAAGCATCAATGCAAGGATCACATCTATGCCTCCCTTTGAGCAAGAACCATTGTCCCACTTATGAACCTTTGCCAAGTTTTTACCCTTGAACCAATTGAATCTCTATTTCTATTTTATCCCAAGGCCTAGTGGACATCCAAGTTACTAAAATATCTCAACCTTCTTGATGACTGCAATTACAACATTATAGCCACTACAGGTCTTCATCACATCCCAAGCACAACATTTTAGTTTTCTTGTGGCTCAATCGAAACATTCCAAGAATTCTTATTGGAAGTCTTCAAGAGCAAAGATAGCTCCCTCTCCTCTACGTTGATGACATTGGAATTATTATGAAGAACTGGGATAGCATCACCTTGCCATTTGAGATCTTGAGGCAATGCAATGTGATGATGCAATGATCCTATTTGTACCAACTAATCAAGCTTCTTCATAAGTGGATATATAACTATTGGGCATCCCTAACTAATTGACCACCTCAGTACTCCATTAATGCTTACATAGGCAGAAGCATTTATGAAAAGCGTGCTAACCATTTCAGAAATCTTGGCATCAAATGCCATTGTCTTGAGGGTAAGGAGGATGAAATCCCACCCCCACCTTGTCTAGGCTTTGTCAAAGTCAAAGGCTAACTAAAAGTGATTATGACTACACGCTTGCTAGAGCCAAGTCTACTACTAGTACCAAGTTAAGTACAACATCTTGGATCTTCCTTCCTTGCACAAAACAATATTTGTCTACCATGCAAGACCTTAGGCAATATGTACTTGATCTTTAGAGAAATGAATTTTGCCATGATTTTATAGGAAATAGTTAATATATTGAGTGTCCACCAATGTGATAATTGCAACTTTCAATAGACTTGGGAATGAGTTTTATTAGGTCAAAGTTTACATCATCGAGAACATACATTTTTTGGAAAAATTATCAACAAATTTGGTGCAGTCACATCCACAAAATTCCTATAAAGACTTGTACAACTCAACCAATAAGCCATCTAAACCAAGTGACTTCTCATCTTTTATCACCCTAAGCATCACCTACACTTCATCCTTCAAGTAGGAGTGGGGCAAAAGTTCCATGCTCTCATGTAGACCTTTAGCATTATACCTTGAAAGAACTCCATCACTTTGTTTTCTAGTCTACCACTTTGTTTTGGCTTGACCCCACATTTGAAAACCGAGTGCTTAAGGAAGACACCTAGAATCCCTCTAGTTGGTTAATGTTTCTTTCCTTTTTCATCTTCAATGTAAGTAAATTTTTTTCTATTGTGTTTGGTTTTAGATGTTTGAATAAGAAAGAAGAAGGCACGTCTCCTTTGGCCTCCCACCTAGACTTAAATTGGACTTTAATAGATCAAACTTGGTAAACTTCCTAATCCTTAATATAACTCTCACAATCCTACAGGAGTAAAAAATGGCAATAATAATTAGGAGAGATAGCAAGAGTAGATAGCAGAGATACTTTAACTTGGATAACATGATCAATGTCCCTTCTCCTTCTAGATACAAAAGCTTTGCCATGTTATTTTTCCTCTTCCATACCTACTCTATGCATCAAAATTGGGTCATTACAAGATCCTCTACTTGTACTTTATTAGTTTTCCACGTATTTACGCATCCTATGACAAATAGAGGGTCTTCCAAGAATGATACATTGAGTTTGAAAAGTGGGGACCCCTCTTGTACCTTTTCATCTGCAAGCTATCTAGAGGTTAACTACATAAGTACGTAGTCTAACTTGGCCTAGTCATCCAAAATGGAAAATCTACTATTTGTAGATAGCCACTAAGCTTGATTATTCCAAGTGAGCAACATGCCATGTTTCTCCATGATGGCGATTATGCCATGTGAAGCATAGCCCTTTTCCTTGGCTAAATATTCATGCTACATCCTTAAGATCATGCATGGCACATACTCATTCCCAATTTTCCTTGTCAGCTTTCATAATGACCCCACTCCCATAAGAGCAATAATCTTCCAAGATAGTCATGTTCCAATCACCAAAGAGGGTTAGCTTATCATCAATCATTCCCAAGAGTAGCCATTATTCAACATGCTTGGTGGACATGTTTGCTACATATACTAAGATGAGTATAACATTCTTCCCTTGCACTAATACTTGACTGCAACAATCAATCCACCATTAGCCAACCATAAATATGTGGAAGTTAAAGCATCTCAAACAAGTAACATTATTTCTCCTTTTGCACTCATGTAGCCTTTACCCTAAGGGCACAAACCCTTGTAGGGAGAACTTCAAAGCTTCCTCTTGGCCTATCTTAACTTCCTATAATGCAAGAACATCAAGCTTACATTTTTTTAGCATGGCATACATCACACTTTTCCTCTTTTTATGAGTAGAGGCCTCTTAGGTTGCAAGAGGCTAGTTTAATCGTCCCAAGGGTCTTATTTATATTAGAAATTAGCATCTAAAAATACCTCCTCTTCTCCTTCAATAGCGGCATAGTTAATTTCTATCAACTAAAGGCATGTGGGTAAACTTATTTGGGGTTGATCACTTATTATTTTTCTTGTTCTCCTTAGGATCTATATTTCCTTCTTTTGTATCTTTGCTTTAATGGTGAAGTCCTCCTTCTACATGCTCTTGGATTGTCTCTTATGATATGATTCTGATGCCTCATGGTTCCTCTAATTAATATTTTTAGACCTTGTCTCCTCCTTATGCTTATATGCTTCAATGTTATTCATTGCTTTAGGCACTCCTTTTTCATCATCTTTAGATTCTTAATTATTCCTTGGATAACCTTTTGCAAAATGTCCTTCGTGCTTGTAGATATAGCAAGAATTAGGGAAGGAACTGAATCATATTGGCAAAATAATCTCAAAACAACCACGATTAACCACTTCATGGTATTCAAGGAACTCCTTTCTATGATCTCCAAAGATATAGACTTTGCGATCAAGTTTAAGACTTGCAGCAAGCATGCCAATAGTAGATGGCACATAAAGTACCTTGTCAAGTGTGCCAAAAAGAGAAGTGACCTCATCATCTAGCCATATTAGAAATCCAATAGCAGAATCCACATCACACACTCAAACTACAACACAAATATTGGGGTGAAAGGGGGGGTGCTCCATAGCCCCCACATCATCTTCCCAAGATCCAATCCCACTTCATATTAGTGTTAAGTGGAAAACCAAAAAGAAACTCTTGGTAGCAAAACAATATTGTTGGACAATAGCTTTGCCATGATAGTGACAAGATGGGGGGGGGGGGGGGGGGGAGAGAGGAAACTTGAGCTCTTCAAGGCACACAACATAAAGATAAATGCATATAAAATAGGAAGCTAAAAACCCTAATCTTTCTTCTTCTTCTTCTTCACTATATGAATCCACCAAACATAAGAGAGATTATAACATACATAATATACAAGAGGTCCATAGTGTGAACATGCTAACTAGAAGGATGACTAGATAGATATCTTGTAGCTTAGGTAGGTGACTAAGGATGCAAAGTTTCATTGGAATGATATGTCAATGCAAGCACCAACCACATCAGCGATATGAATGTGGAAATGGTCATCCAAATATATGAGTGTCAGCTTTTGTTGAGCTTGACATCTTAATACTCCCCCGCAAGCTCAACTCCGTTACTTGTACTCCAAGTAAGCTTCAAAGTCGTGGAAGATTTTTTGCTCATGGCCTTAGTGAAAATATTTGCAACTTGCTCTTCTGTGTTTCATTGCTCTTAGGGCCTCAATGTGTTTTGTGCATGCATAATAGATTGGGTTCCTTGCCAATTTTATGCTTCTTATGTTGTCACAATAAATGACAACTCTCCTATCTATATGTATCCCCAAATCATCAAGTAGTTTTTGTATCCAAGCTACCTCACATGCTACCATAGTAGCATCCCTATACTCTATCTTTGTACTACTCAGTAATGCAATTTTGGGTTGTTTCTTATTGCTCCAAGTCACATCCCCACTCTCAAGGGAAAATACATATCACCGGTGGACTTCCTACTATTAGACATACTACTTGCCCAATTTGCATTACTATAACCAAATAATTGCACCACCAAGTAAACCTCATAAAAGATACCATAATCCAATGTGTTCTTAAGGTACTACAAGGTATATCTCACACTTTCCAAATAAGGCTTATAAGGCACCTACATAAACTGACTTTCCAAGCCAACTATGTAGTTACAATATGGCTCGATGATAATAGTGAAGATTAAACTTTCCACCATATTCCTATACATTGTGGGATCCTCCAATATCTCACCCACATTAGTACTTAGTTTCACAATCTAAACCAATGGCATCAATATTGCCTTACAATCAGTCATACCATATTTCATCAACATATCTAAGATGTGCTACCTTTGAGAGAGCCATATCCCCTTAGATTTTCTTATCACCTCAATGCCAATAAAGTACTTTAGCTCTCCTAAATATTTCATGTTAAATTTGTACTTAAGAAGAATCTTCACATGTTGTAGCTCTTGCACATTATCACCCCCAATAATCAAATCATCCATATATAGGGTAATCACAACAATAATTCCCCTGCTACTTTGATGCCCACAAAGCAAGTAATCTACATTTCCAACATGAAAACCAATAGAGATAAGATATTGTGATACCTTGTCATGCCATGCTTTGAGTACTTGTTTTATACCATACAAGGCTTTGTATAGCCTACATACATAATTAGGATGAACCATGCTTTCATAACCTTGTGGTTGCTCCATGTACACTTCTACTTGCAACTCACCATGTAAGAATGCATTCTTTGCATCCGTTTGATACAAGACCCAACCTTTTGTTGTAGCCATTGCAATGACAATTTTCAACTTTTCCATTGGAGTAAATGTCTTCTCATGATTACTTCCATTAGTCTATGCATAACCTTTGGCAAACAATCTTGCTTTATACTTGCTCACACTCCATCTACATTAGCCTATATCTTTCTTTCCCTTAGGTAGTGGCATCAAATCCTAAGTTTGATTTACATTCAATTCAGGCATTTCTTCATCTATGGCTTTCTCCCAATACACAAGACTAGTAGCATTCTCAAAATAAGTGGGCTTGGCTAATTTTATAGCATTCACCATATATACATTATGACAAGAGACATAACCATCATATGTCAACTTATTTACATGATATCTTACTCATGTTGACTTATGCACTTATTAAGCACTTTGTGATCCCTTACATTAGCCATGGTTTTTCATACATTAGGTGTATAAACAATTCAAATACCAAACTCCTCATCCATACTTTGATGTGAGCCATCAAACTCACCATCTACACACGACTAGCCTATAGAAACATCTAGTATACCAATTGGCTCAACCACTTTCTCTTTTCCCTTTTGTGATACATTTTATGCACTTGTAGGAGTGCTATTTTCACACAACCTTCCATTCCATGGTCTCTCAATAGACCTATAGAAGAGGAATCTTTTGGCCCACTTAATGATTATGATTGTGGACCTACATTTTTTGCAATCATTATTTTATATCATTTGCAACAACTATTTTCCAATAGTATACCGTCATCTCATCAAACACAAGATCTTTGCTCACTTATAACTTGTGTATAATTAGATTATAAGACATGTGATCCTTTTGCTCAAGGGAATAGCCAACAAATACATACTTTTCACCATTCATATCCAACTTCCTTCTTAGCTCATCATCAGGAACATGTACATATGCAATACATCCATATACATTAGCATGTGACAAATCTGGTTTCTTGTTACTAAACTTCTTCTCTTGTGTCACATCATGCATTGTAGCAATGAGAATCTTATTTATAATATACATAGATGTAGAGATAGCTTCAACCCAATAATAATGAGGTGTGTTCTTTTTATCCATCAAGACGTGCGATTTTTGCAATGTGCATGTTTTTCCTTTCAAAAGCAACATTTTATTGTGAAGCATACCTACATGTAAACTATATTTGAATTCCATACTGTTTTAGAAAATTATTGAATTCATTGGAGAGTTACTCTCCCCCTCTAGTTGACCTCATGCACTTAACTTGCATACCTATTTTTTTTTCTCAATAATACTTTTAGAATCCTAAAAGTGCGAGGATACCTCACTTTTCTCCTGCATGAAATACATCCATACCTTCCTTATGTGATCATCAACAAAGGTTATGTAATATGTACATCTAGTCATTGATGTAGTATTTGTAAGACCCCACATATCTGAATGTACAACATCAAGAAGATGCCTACTCACATATTTGTCATGAGAAAATGCATGCCTTGCCTATTTTCCAGCTTGGCATGCTTTATATACTTTCTACATATAAGCCACTTTGCACTTAGGCAAGTTGTCATAATTTCACATGACTACATATTCTTCAACTATTGCAGATTTACATGGCCAATATATTTATGTCAAATATCAATATCTGCCATAACTCTTGCACCTTGTGTAAATATAGTAGGCTTTAGCTCATGTACATCTACATCCAAGATAAACACCCTTCTCACATGTTTACATTTTACAAATAGTTTATATCCATTTTGAAATCTTATGCTCAGTAGCCATTTTGATTGAGCTTTACTTGTTGCAAACCCTATTCAAACACCTAGTAGAAACCAAATCCTTTGTGATGTTTGGCACATGTAGCACATCAACCAAACATTTGAACTTTTTTGTCTTGCATAGACAATGAGTCACTCCCAACATGAGCAATAGTGTGCACTGTATTTTCATGTGTTTCCACAAAACCAGGCATTTGAGGATTTTTCATTTCTCTAGATTGTTCTTCATGAGGCATCATATGGTAAGAGGTACCTAAATCCACATACCATACATTGTTAACTAATTTGAAGACACAAAGACATAAAGAAAGAGAAGAAAAGAAAGCCTAAATTTTTTTGATATTATTATGCTTTGGGAAAAGAAATTATTTTTTCTTATCGAGATTCAACCTCTTATGAAAATTGTAGTTAAAATTGGTAACACTTAGCATAAGAATATGGATCTAAGAGCATATAAGGGGGAAAGACTAATCTTTGGTCCCAAAAGAAAGGAAGGATACCCACGATATTTCTGAAACGTGAAACCTACTTTTTCTAATAAAAGGATTGAAAAAGAATGAAAAAGACTATTCTTCTATGTCAACTTTTGGTTATTGTGTTCTTGCTTTGAGAGAGAGAGAGAGAGAGAGAGAGAGAGAGAGAGAGAGAGAGAGAGAGGTGATTTTGAGAGCAAAAGAGTGAGAGTGAGGATGAGGGACCAAGAGGGTGAAGCCTCCATCTCTTCATGAAGGCCTAGAGGGTTTGAGAACCAAGGAGATGTATCATGGATTATGGTATATGCAACGAGTGTACTTCATCATTGAGGATATGCTTTGTGCATTCATTGCTACAAATAGATCTCATGTTTGTGTATGAGAGGCTACATGAGAGGTAGTCATCAACTAAGTGGTTGAAGCTCCTAAAATAATAGGAGCGTGTCCAACATCCCAAACACTTTGAGTGCATGGTGCCCAATATTTTGGTTCCATTACCAAGTCCAATAATACATTGATTTGAAGTAGTTTGAATGGTTTATGGTTGCAAAACAAGAGGAGACACTTATGCCAACTCTAAAATGCTTCCAATAGTTAAATTTGTTAATCTAAGGGATGAAGAGGAAGAGAATGATGACAATATTTGAGTTGCTAATCCAACACAAGGATGAAGAGAAGAGAATGAAGACATAATTTTTCGCTAAAGGTGCTTGCTATCCAGGAAGGTGCCATTTACCAAATTATCTCTTGCATAGATTGTACCTTCATCTACTGCTAATCATGGCAACATGAGCATCAATATCTCTTGCATCAATTGTGCCTCTTGTTGCTAGTCGTGGGTTGCAGAATCATGGGTAGCATTGATCATCTTCATAGCATAATTGTCATCATCATCCTCTCCAAATTGCACCTTTGTCTACTCAATTGAGGAGAGCATCACCATAATGTGCCTCTTACTTTTTGCTAATCATAGTAGCACTAATCATCTTCAACATATCTATCCATCATTCCTATCATGTTTATCTTTATTCTCTTCATCTCCTCCATCTTCCTTTTTGCTTCCTTCCTTTACCTTGTTGTCTACACTGGTTCTCTTCATCACCACCATCACTGCATTACCTCCATCTCAAATACTGTCATCATCCTCTTCCTCTTCATCCTTGTGTTGGATCCATTACACATTGACACATGCAATTGCCAAGTAAGGAAGATTTGTTGTAGAAGAGGAGGAACCACCACGGAGAAGGAGGAGCCACCCTATTGTAAGCACAATGGCCACTACACAATAATAGGTATGCACTAATTTAACCACCTTACATGGCATTGACTACATTGAGTAGGTGGTACATGGGACTAGTAACAGGGACCTCTAGCAACCCACATGTCACTCTATCCCCTCCTAGTGGGAGGGAGTGTACTGTGGTAACATGAAGAGGTTCATGATAGCTTATGCATTGCACATGGGAGGCTATTAAATGCAACAAGTGTAGCAATCAAGATCTAGATGCATGCACTCAAAAGGAAGGATTTAATGCATGAACATCCATACTTATGTGGTGCAACTATTGTTGATACGATTCCCTTGTTTCATATGTAACCAACTATGGCTATGTGAGCATAGTACTTACCTTGTTGCAAAATCGGCCATCCAACCTACTAGGAGGAAGGATTGGCATGAGTGGCAAGATAGGATGAGGCTCCGATGCACCATTACCACACATAGGTGCATGTGAGCATAGATGCATCGCATAAACGTGTCTTAATCTCCATATTACTGACAACACACAACACATTGCATACCTTATGTGCACTAGTTGCATAGATACTCATGCAATGATACACCCTGCATACTTATAAATGATGCACCCCATAGTGAGACACATTGCACCATCCACCCACACACATAATTTCTTCACAATACATTGTTGCACACATAGAAGCATATAGGCACCCAATTGTATCTAGAGACCCTTCTCCTCTTCCACAAAACAACATCCAACTTGCTAAAAGGAAGGATCGTAGTAGGGGAATGAAGTGGGAAGAAGGTACCCTATGTGGTATTTGTGCTACATTGACTCATTGATTGCATCTGCCTACACATGGTGCATCCATCCACTATTGCATAGTGCATCCATGTGTTAGTTATAGTTTCTCCACTGCTTCATACAGTGGTGCATCCATTTTTGAATAAACACAAGTACATTGATACACTAGACACATGCAAGTATTCACCAAGGAGCCTCACCTCCTCTTTACAACCTAAATCCAACCTACTGGACAAGAAGGATAATGAGAAGTGAGACAATAGATAGGAGCCTTGGAGACACACTGATGTGTGTGCATCCATGCATCCCACTACACACACTATGCACTCACCCCACGCAGTAGCACACATATATATCAATGTGCATCTCATCCACTTATGGCGCAACCTCCCACACATAGACTACACACACTTTGCACCCATAGGTGCATTAACACATGTAGGTACCTCTCACACTAGTGCACATCAATAGTCCCATCTCCTCCACTACCTAGACCTACTAGAAGGTAGGATAGTAGGAAGTGAAAGAAGAGTAGGATACCTTGGTAACACGCTAGTGTGACACATGTCCATCCATTTGCATCCTTGCATACATCCTTCCTGCTTGGTGTACCCATAGTAACACATACTGCATCCATACCCACATTAACCCATGTAGTAACACATGTACACACACATCACATAGCTCAATCTTAGTGCACCATGAATTTAACCAAAATACCTTAATGCATCAACATATAATTACATAGTGTATTCACACTAAGCACCTACTCTTATCCATCCCCATATTGCATCCATGGTGTACCGTGCATCCATCTACACATCTACATTGTGCAACCATCTACACATATCATAGTAACCCACAAACCTATCATGCACCCATAGACCCACTAGATACCCATAGACCTAAAGGGCATCCGCTCTCTTACATTGTGTGCATGTGCCTATATTGTGTCTCCACCTATAAACAAACACTGAGAGCACATGCTAACACTTAGACAACATTGAATTTGTCACCATACATTGTGCATCTTCCTACACACCACTCATGCACTTTACTTCCACCCACACACTATGTGCATCGGACTACACACATAGTGCATACGACAATACACACCATACATAAAACATCCACAAAGCATCATAATTAGGACCCTACTTTAACACATATAGATTCATCTTTAGCCTTCAAGCATGCACTAGGATAGCCATCAGCAAACACATGTGCATAGATGGATTGCACATTGCCATAGACATGAGGTACACCTTTTACACCAGAAAACACTAGTAACCATGCGTGTGTTATCATGTGCAGCAGTGTGCACCCATGCATACTTGTGGGTACTTGTGTGTACTTGTGAATATTGTTGCATATAGCCAAGACCCACTTTTGGACACACAACACACTGAGTTTCTTACTTGGCACATAAATACATTAAGATGCACACATAAGCACACTTGCATACATTAGGTATCCATGAATACTGTGCACTTACTTTGCAATGTTAAAGGCATAGCACACATAATCACACTTAGTGAAATTCACCTAGCATCATGTGCACTTAAGAGTGCTTAGGTGTATTCATAAGCACAAGTGAGCATGAGCAAGTGCTATTGTGTATGTGTGGTTATTCGTATGCACTCATTTATCCTTATTAGCCTTTGTGCATATGTGAGTGCACTGATGTATATCCATGTGCATGTATTTGCATCCACAATCGGTCATTATAAACCCATTGCATCTTAGGACTCATTGCACTTCCTTCTAGCCTTGCACACCTAGGTACACGCACATTTTTGCCTTTAGTACCCTTAAGCCTATTTGTAGTGGAGATGATTAATGACAAAGATAGTATTCCCATTCTAGTGCATGCCATCACTCATGCACAAAGCAAAGTAGGGGGAGTCAACATTGAAGGCCCTACAATGATGAATGGATTAATGATTGGCAAGAAGAGTGAAAAGAAAAGGAGAAAGAGAGCTGAATTCAAACTTAAGAGTGAAGGCCTCTCCTCGATTCCACAAATTGCTCTAGTCTCTATGCAAAAAGTGCCATTGAATGGCACTGCAAACCACACAAGAGACTATTGCCATGCCTATCCTAACCCAATACAACAACTAGCTTGTTAACCTCTATAAGATGGAAGGTAGTAGGAAAAAAAAGTAAATCAATAAATATGCACAAAGGTGGAGAAAGTAAAGAGATGTGTGAATCAAGTGCAGGGTGCAAAGCATATAATTTTTAGTCAAAGCCTACAATCACGACATTAATTGTAATATTATTTTAAAACCTGAGTGTAGCACCCGTGAAAATTGTAATATTTTCTACCAAGTAGAGAAGACCTCTATCTTAGCAAGGGTATGGGCACTAGCTTTCATTCACTTTCCTACTAGTTAATATAATCTGATATATATATATAAAGTAGGAAAGATTGACCAAGAGCAAAATAGGAGAGACAAGTGCCCAAACTCCAAATCCCATTTATAAAAATTGGAAAGTGAATGGATAAGCTCATTCTCGTAGTGTGTAAACTTAAGAGTATGTTTCTTCTTCTTACTTCTATGTCTCTTTATGCTCCATATTCAAAGCGAGGGAGAGTGAGAGTGTGGGAGTGAGAAAGAGAGTGAGGGACTTGAGAGATGAAGCTCCTTATTTGTGAATGCTCTTCTTTTCTTCTCCATCTTGGGTGAGAGGTGGATTGGAGGAGGGATCGTGTGGTATTTCTTCTTCTTCGCATTTTCTCTCATGGATTAGGTGCTTGTGGATCAGATAAGGAGCTATGAGTAGAGATTGTGAATCAAGTATCATCACATGGATCATGGAGCCACCATTGAGCCTTCTGTAACATGCCCGCTCCTCAAATTGCAGGACACGTCTTAGCAATCCATCGAGAGATATATCTAGAAGACGCCGCTCGGCACTCCCATGGAATGACATGGGTTTTGCCAACTAGGGTCCCTCGAGTCTACCCCGCAATGGAACTTATTCGGCCATTCCTAGTAGGATCGACTTGAAGTTCGAGTTCCTAGCCAACATTGTCTAAGGTCATAGACCGACTTTTTCCTAACATTTCTCGTTAACATTTCCTTTGAGGAAAGCTCTCGACTAACCGAGACCACTCTTCCATAGGATAGACCCATTGGTCACATCCACCACACTTCCCTCGGGGTTTGTTTTAGTTATCTAATTACCCACCACATTAAGTTGACACATAAAAGCAGCTTCCTTAATTAACCCGTTAATCACATGTTCCTTTACATAATTTAGGCCACACACACGAAGACAAGATAAAACACTTCCTTAACTTATCTTCGGATTAATGTGTGTCTCCTGCCCATACAGGAGAATTAAGTGCTCCTTTCTGCTTCTGCAAAAAAAAAATCCTTCCGTCTCTCGGCAACAACCCCGAAGGTTTTATCCTACCAAGATTCCACCTTGTAACTAGTATCAAGGCCTAGAGATCCCATCTCAGTCACGTAGAACACTTGTGTAGGGTTCGGAGGCATTGGGATTTATGGCCAGAGCCCCCACTGGCACCCAAGTGTCCTCCTACACCAAGTAATTTCCACGGAGAGACCTCTCATGGCGAGTTTGGTCTACATTCTCGGCGCGGATTCACAACCCCCTTGGTTAGGGTTTGGCGGTTTGCGGGGGCTAGCTAGCGCCATCCTTCCTTAATTATCCCTTTAGGAAATCAACCACAACTGAAGCAACAACCTTAATAACAATTACTAAGGAAAACATTCCTTTTATTTCCATGGAAATTAGTCATCTCAGACCCGGCCATGCAATCATCAATCACAAACAACTTGGATTAGCATCCAAAACCACATCAACAAACAGTTGAATGCACAACCTCTCACTTCAAGGCATCGCAATCCCATTGCATGCACAACCAGAATTTAACTTGGATGTATCAAAACACTTTTACAACCTTTCCAACAACCAAGCATAACTTGGGTCAACAATCCATATTTAATAAGACCAACCTTCATTAAAACCATTTCAGCAGTTCCGAGCAACATGCTTAGCATGAATCAACTACCCTAAAGTTCACTCTCCCCCTTGGGTTAGGGCTTCACAAGGTCGATTTAACAAGTTCCTTCTAGGTCCTTTTGTCTTGCGTGGCCCTCAACGGTTGCGACTTACTTGACAATCTGTCTAGTTCGTTGAGTTTCACAACCATAGAGCCTTTGATGGACAACCCTTTGTTGGAAAAGAAACAACTAAGTCCTTGGATTTGGGTTCTTAAGTTTTCAAGGTATGACAATAAACCCTCCTTGTTGGTCATCAGTTGGACATCAACTTTAAGTAAATGCAACATCTTCTAACCTTCTATCCTTAAGTGTGATACTATGCAGAACTTTTCTAGTCAAATTCACTCCTCATGCGCTTGGAGCATACCAATGCAATAGCCACTCTTATCACCTTTCCACTCTATTAGCCCCATTAAGGTGATATGCAATGAGAAGTTCATGCATTGATAACCTCTAGACCCTAGTGTATCCATCGCCGTTTAGCGCCACGCACGCGAAAGCCGCTTAGGTGTGTATTAGATTCCTAAATGGATACATCATAGTGTAGGACAACTTAGATGTTTAAGAGAGCAGTTTTGATATTGACTATAAACTTATTTAGGATGCAATCTAGGTCATAACCTCAACTGAACATTATATGACGCGTACTAAGCCTTAATAAGTTTGCATCCTATGCACGAATGGTTTGAAAATTCCTTTCATTTCATGTGATAAATCATGCTTATAGATTAGATTATGCGAACAATGGAAGCAGAAGTTCCTTTCGAGTTTTAGGGTCACCTGGATGTGGAGAGAGGGCGACGAGATGTTACAGTTGGTTGCGACTCCGTTGGCATTTCTATCTTTGACCACAGATTTCGTGCTAGTACTCTTAGTAAGCTTTCTCTTTGGAGCCATCTTGCATACATGATCCTTCACCCTGGGTCCTTAATGTGGTGGCTTTGTTCAGGGGCGGCTCGCAAGTGGTCACCAAACCGATGAGGGAGAAGAAAGTCCGATAGTGTTCGTGACTTTGGAAATCGCCTTGGCTGGAGATAATCTCTAACTTTCACCCCCCCTCTCTCTCTCTATCAGCATGACGGTCTGATTCTATCTCCCACTAACTATATCTCCCTTCCCGTATCATATTAATCTCTCTCTCTCTCTCTTCCTCTTCTTCTTCTCTCCTCCTCCTCCTTTCTCTCCCTTCCTCTACTTCTCTTCTCTCTCTCCTTCTCTTCTTCTCCCTCTCCTCTTCTTCCTCTCCTTCACTTCTTCTCTCTTCTCTCCTTCTCCTTCTCTCTTCTCTCTCTCCTTCTATTCTTCTCCCTCTCCTTCTCTCCCTTTCACTTCTTCTCTCTTGTCTCCTTCTCCTTCTCTCTTCTCTCTCTCCTTCTCTTCTTCCCTCTTCTCTCCTTCTCCTTCTCCTTCTCTCCTTCTCCTTCTCTCTTCTCTCTCTTCTTCTCTTCTTCTCCCTCTCCTTCTCTTCTTCTCTCCCCTTCACTTCTTCTCTCTTCTCTCCTTCTCCTTCTCTCTTCTCTCTCTCCTTCTCTCCTTCCTCTCCTTCTCTTCTTCTCTCTTCTCTCCTTATCCTTCTCTCTTCTCTCTTCTCTCCTTCTCCTTCTCTCTTCTACTCCCTGCTTCTCTTCTTCTCTCTTCTCTCCTTCTCCTTCTCTCTTTTCTCCTTCTCCTTCTCTCTTCTCTCTCTCCTTCTCTTCTTCCTCTCCTTCTCTCACTGTACATGGGGGGAAGCGTAATTGTCAAATGTACGAGGAGGGGGGGGGGGGGGGGTGAAGGGTGCTCTAACGGAGGCCCCAAGGGGTCCACTATTGCCCACAATGCTGGGGGAGGGAGGTACTGCTATGTTGAGGCGGAGTAAGCCGAGAAGCGATTGTTGGAAACGGAGAGGGGGATCGATTCGCCGTTGGAAGGACACGTCGAGTTTGAGGTGCAGGAGAACTTGCAATAGGGGGGCCACAACATCAGTTGGAGGGGGCGATGTCATTCGCCAGCAGGGGCGATTTATAGGTGGAAGCGGAGGTGGCAAGGCGGTGCCACCCGCCACTTGGGGGCTGCATGCCCCCCATCTTCCACACATCACACCCTCTCTCTCTCTCTCTCTCTCTCTCTCCCCACCATGCACACGGCAGGGGGAGAGAGAGGGAGAGATTTAAAAAAATTGAAAAAACTTAAAGGGGGGTGGGAGAGTTCCTATGGGGGGGCACGGGGGGTCACGCGGGGAGGAGAAATGTTACACCTTTGCTTTGTGGCATTGAGGAGAAAGTAAGGTGATGAGTTCACTACAACCTTATTAGATTGTTCATCCTTTCTCTCATGTGGTTTGGAAGAAGAATGGATAGATTCATGAGTTTAGAGAATGTATAGGAAATGTAAGAGGTAGCCATTGCCAAATTAGATGAAGCGCTTGAAACAATAAGCATTCCATCAAGTCCGACAATTGAGCTTGCAAAATCTCAGGTGTTTTGATTTTGTTATTAGAGGATATGACAGATGATCTTTAGCATGCATCAGAATAGAAGTAATACTCCAAAATGGATTAGAAGTGTATACTTCAAAACGGATAAGGAGTAGAGCTCAAAATAGGTGTGGGATAGAATAGGATGGACATAGCAGAAAATATTCGAAGAATTTTGGTCATAGAAGTTGGAATTGAAGTAGATTAGCATGTTATCGTGACTTAGGAATATTTTGTAAATAAATAAAAGAATTAAAAATATAATTCTTGTGGTCTCTGTTTAATGGCTTGTGGGATCTATAAAAGGATTTCTTGCTAGTTGAAGGCATAGGTAGGGTTTGAGAAGTTGGAGATTTATGGGAATAGATAGCTAGTCACTCTTTTCACCTTTACCCTCAAGTTCATTTCTCTATTGCAAAGCCATCAAGCCTTAAGTATTGGCCAATTGCTGTCAATTCGGCCTTATTGGCCTTTGTTTATTTTGAACCACAAGAAGTCCTTACCTTGAACCAAAGATTAAATACCCTATCTTCTCCATTTGATAGATAAACATTATCATTATAATTTGGGCCTCAAACAACAATCGCAATAAGGCTGAATGACCTTAATCAAGGCTTAAAATTCCTCAATGCAACAACAAAATAGCATAGGCAAATATTTGACCATTTCTGGGGCTGATGCAACCTATAAGGGCCTATGGCAAATAATCAAAAAATAGCTACAACCTGTTAAAAGATAGGTATGTGAACCCTATGTATGCAAGGGTGGATAAGGGTAGTTGGGTGTGAATGAACTAGAAGTTGAGAGATAGGCATGTGAACCCTATGTATGCAAGGATGGATAAGGGTAGTTGGGTGTGAATGAATTAGAGGCTAGGGGAAAACCCTAACCCTAGCAATTTAGAGGTTAGTTAAATAGCCGAGGTCACTCTCAATGTTGAGGAGAGTGTACTAGTTGTACTTGTGTACAACTCATTAAACAAGATCTTCTTCTTGTACTTGAGCTCTCTATTTCCCTCTTGTCACACTCTCTTGCTCTCACTTTGATATTTCAACATGGCATTAGAGCCATCTTTGATCCCTTTAGGTTCCCTAATGCTTAGCTCAGCCTAAGTGCACAAGAAAAGCTATCCCCACCTTGGTCTTTCAACCTCCATAGCTAGCTGTAATGTTCCCATAAGAACCCCCCCCAAAGAAAATTTTAAAATTTTTTTACCCTCCCTCTCTCTCCCCTGTCGTGAGCATGGTGGGGAGAGAGAGAGAGAGGGAGTGAGCTGTGTGGTGGGGGGCATGCAGCCCCCCAGATGGTGGGTGGCACTGCCTTACCACCTCCCCCTCCACCTTATAAAGCTCCCCCCCTCCCTGGACTATAGCGCCCTCTCTCTAGCCTCACGACAGGCAGCCCTCCTCCCTAGCCTACGTACATAGGTAGTCCCCCTCCATCATCGTCCGTCAGCACATCGTCCTCCCCCCTCTTTGTCATTTGAAACCCCCCCCCCCCCCCCCCCCCCCCTGACCGTGAATAGAGAACCCCCCCTATGCTCAATGGTAAGAGGAAGAGAAGAAGGGAGAGAGGGAAGGAGAGGAAGAGGAGAGAGAAAGAAGGAGAGAAGAGAGAAGGAGAGGAAGAAGAGAAGAAGAAGAAGAAGGGAGAGAGGGAAGGAGAAGAAGAGAAGAAGGGAGAGAGGGAAGGAGAAGAAGAGAGAGAGAGGAAGAAGAAGAAGAAGAGAAGAAGGGAGAGAGGGAAGGAGAAGAAGAGAGAGAGAGGAAGAAGGAGAAGAAGAAGGGGAAGGAGGGAGAGAGGGAAGGAGAAGAAGAGAGAGAGAAGAAGAGAAGAAGGGAGGGAAAGAAGGAGAAGAAGAGAGGGAGAGAAGGTTCTAGAACTTTTCCAACCTTTCCCCCCCTAAGCCCAATTCACGCCGGGCTCCCTTTTTGTGCCTTTGGGAGTATATCTTCATCATTAGGATATGCTCAGGTGGCATTGGAGTGCTAGAGTTCTGCAATCCCTGCACAAGAAGGCGCATCCCATTAAAGCTCTCTACCAAAGTTTGTGTATGGGATACATGGCTCCCAATAGGCACTCCCTATTCGTACATTGTCTCTTGGCCAAGGTTCTTACGGACTTTCTCCCCATGACTCAGAGAGTTTCATAATTGAGGATGGCCCCGAAGCGGCGGAGATCTTCCCAAGTGAATGGGAATCCCACAACCCTCAAGGGAAGCGTGGTGGATGTGACCAATGGGTCTATCCTACGGAAGGGTGGTATCGGTTAGCCGAGAGCTTTCCTCAAAGGAAATGTTAATGAGGAATATTAGGAAAAGTCAAACGATGACCCTAGACAATGTTGGTTAGAACCCTGGTTCATACCATTTTAGGGGACCGGGATGGGACTATGCCCTACAAGCAGAGAGGTCGAGTGATGCATCCCTCTCGTTTCCCATTCTCTTTGAACCAAGTGCGATATGAGTCTGCTTTGGCCCAGTTGCGTCTGCGCAAAGTGGAGTAGTTGTAGGCCGATGCTAGAAGGCTCTCAAGAAGATCTGATTATAAGGAACCCAAAATTCAGGTCGATCCTAGTGGGAACAACAGAATAAGTTCCGTTGCGGGGCAGACTCAAGAGACCCTAGTTGGCAAGCCCCATGTCATTCCTTGGGAGTGCCGGGCGACATCTTTTAGCTTCTTCTCTTTCTCTTCTTCTCCTTCTCTCTCTCCCTCTCCTTCTCTCCTTCTCTCTCTCTCTTCTTCCTCCTCTTCTTCTTTTTATCTTCTTCTCCTTCCCTCTCTCCCTCTCCTTCTCTTCTTCTCTCCCTCTCTTCTTCCTCTTCTTCTTCTTTTCCTCTCCTTCTCCTTCCCTCTCTCCCTCTCCTTCTCTTTTTCTCTCTCTCTCCTCTTCTCCTTCCTCCTCCTCCTTCTTCTTCTCTTCTTCCTTCACTGAATGGGGGGGGGGGGGGGTTCTCAGCCCGAGGAGGAGGGGGAGTATCTCAGATGGAAGCCCGGGCAGGGGGGTGCTTGACAAACGAGGAGGGGGGAGTAGATTTTTGTCAATGGCCCGTGAGGGCGCAGTTGGTGCAGTCTACAACGGAGGGGGGGGACCTGCTTGCAAATGTCCAAGGGGGGCTTTGTACCATCGAGGGAGGAGGGGGAGCCTCTCTTCTATAGGAGGGGGAGGAGGGTGGCGTGGCTGCCACCCCTCTCACCTGGGGGCTGCATGCCCCCCTATCCTCCACTTCACTCCCTCTCTCTCTCTCTCCCCGACGTGTTGTCGATGGGGAGAGAGAGAGGGATAAAAAAATTTGCACTAATAATATTTTTTTTTTCATTAAGGGGGGGGGGGGAGTTTCTATGGGGGGAGGCACGGGGGGGGGGGGGGAGGGGGAGTTCCTATGGGGGGAAGGCACGGGGGGGGGGAGCACGGGAATATTACAAATTTTCAATCATTGGGTTTTGTTCCTTTTTTTAATGGTCATTGAATCATTGACCTTATTAACTAAGATAAAGGAAAAGCCATGGCAAATGCCTTATTGCCCATTCAAAATCCATGATTCCACTCCATATTATTATTCCATCCCTGTAGTCGATTGCAACACAATCCTATTTTTCCCAAACTAATGTATCAATCAGCCTGTCCTACTCATCCAAAATAAGTGTACTCAAGGGGTTATGCCTTCATGAATAAATAAGACTTTTTACAATTATCTATCTTGATCATACATATTAGCTGAGGTGTTAAGTGATTAAATCACTTAGCTAAAAAGCTGTGCTAGTCATATTAACATAATATGGGAACGTATGATAAGATGTTAACATAAATAATCTTATTGTTCAGACGCAACCCCAAGCGCAGGTTTCAAATCGGACTCCTTCACTAAGTCCAGCTGTGGCTCAAGAGAAGAAAATCCTTCTCAAACAAATTAAGCCACCCGAGTTTGATGGCAAGGGAAGGCCTGTTCAAGCCGACGCCGAGATCTGGTTTGAGTCCATGGAGGACTATTTTGAGGCGGCAAGAACTGCACCTGCTAACCAAGCCATGCTCGCCAAACTTAAGCTAACATGCGAAGCGAGACTTTGGTGGAAATAGTGGTGCAGAGATCAAGCGATCTCGGAGGGGACAGCCACTTGGGATAAGATTAAGGAAGCTATGTGAGGGAGGTATCTGCCACTTGCCTACCACACACAAAAGATGAATGAATTCTATGACTTGAAGTAACTAGGATTACCCATGGAGCATATTATTCGAAGTTCATTTCGCTCCTAAAGTATGCACCCCCAATGGATATGACACAATAGGTGTCAAAATTCTGCGTTGGGTTGAATCCACCCACAAACACTCGATTGGAATCAATGCGCCTAACGGACCTACAAGACGCACTCATTCGAGCTACTCCAATAATATAGGAGGTGCAGACCAAACCAAGGAACAACATGATTTGGCCTTACAAAGATCAGAATAAGGGTATATCCAAGGCTCAGAGTAAGAGAGCGCACGTTCAGAATCAGGGCCAAAGAAAGAAAGCTAGGGTCAAAGCTGTCAACAACTTTTTTCCAACACAAAGCAATGATTGCAACCCACGTTGCTTCCATTGCAAAGAGCTGACACTTCAAGAGGGAGTGCCCCAAGCTTGGCAAAGGGCATCGCCAAGGGCAATTCCAAGGTCAAAACAAAGCCACTCATGGCTAAGGAACCACCGTTATGGCGAGAGGGAGAACCTCCAGTGTTTCCAACAAGGAGCTGGACAATGAAGAAGATCCATCCATGGATGCTGACATTGAGAGGGCAATGGTTCACACCACTCTTCACAAGAAGGGTCCAAATCACCGATTCTCGGTGGTTTGAAATCTATCAAAATATCAAGGTAAAAACTTCAAAACTTTCATTGACTGTGGCAGTACAAATTCCTTCATTTCACCAATCTATGCAAAAAGATTAGGGATGGCCACCATAGATGCACCTACTTTACTTGCGGAATTAGCAAATGGTCGTGAGGTCACTTGTACTAGACAAATTACTAAGGTGAAATTCCTACTTGGTGGAAAGCCAACTTCTTGAGATTCAGGGTAATGAACCTAGGTGTCCACGAATGTTTACTTGGAATGGATTGACTAATACCCAATGATGCCCACATGCACTATGGGAAGGGCCAAGTTTCCTTCCGCAATTCTGAGGGGGAACTATTCATGACTCAAGGTGAGGTTGGTAAGCCAAAAATACAGTTGGCAAAAGCAACACGGATAATAAAAGGTGTTCAAAAGGGTCTACCTATCTATCTGATTAAACTAAATAAGCTAGAACAGAATTGGGAATCTGGAGAAGGACATTCATGGTTAAAGGAATACACAAACGTATTCCCTGAAGATCTGATGGAACTTCCTCCCCAAAGGGAAGTCGACCACAAAATCAAACTTGTGCCAAGAGCTGCACCGATCGCAAAGAGGCCGTATAAGATGTCCATCCCGGAAGCTATCGAACTGAAAGAGAAAATCAAGAAACTGTTAGATGAAGGCTACATCCATCCTAGCAGTTCACCATGTGGAGCTCTTGTGTTGTTTCAAAAGAAGAAAGATGGAACACTTCGCCTATGCATTGACTACAGGGGGTTGAATCAAGCAACAGTTAAAAATAAATACCCCATTCCAAGAGTAGATGACTTACTTGACCGTCTTCAAGGGGCGAAGATCTTCTCAAAGATAGATTTCAGATCTCAATATTATTAGAGAAGATATCCCGAAGACTGCATTCACTACAAGGTATGGACACTTCGAATTCCTAGTAATGTTATTCGGGCTAACGAATGCTCCTGCTACCTTCAATAGGTTAATGCAGGATATGTTTAGGTCCTATCTTGATGACTTCGTACTCGTCTTTTTTGACAATACCCTAGCCTACTCAAAACAAGGAAAAGATCATGAACTCTAGCTTTGTATTGTTCTTGAAACAATGAGAGCACACAAGCTTTATGCCAAGAAGAAGAAGTGCATATTTTTCAAGCGATAGATTGAATATCTAGGATTCATTGTATCAGCAAAAGGAATTTCAGTAGATCCAACTAAGGTAAGAGACGTTCTGGAATGGCCAACACCAATTTCTATCAAAGAAATACGTACTTTTCTTGGGTTGACAGGGTGGTACAGAAATTTCATCAAATATTATGCTTTGATTGCAGCACCTTTGACTGATCTACTAAAGAAGCAAGTAGCAATTGTATGGTCACTTGCTGAATAGACCAGCTTTGACAAACTAAAGAAAAGCTTAGTATCAGCACCCATCCTGAAACTTCCTGATCTTAGTTAGGATTTTGAAGTGGTAACTGATGCTAGCTCACTTGCTTTAGGATGTGTACTTATGCAAGAAGGTCATCTCGTAGCATATTCTTCAAGAAAATTGAAGAGCCATGAAAGGAATTATGCTACCCACGACCTTGAGCTATTGGCTATCATCCATGCTCTCAAAATTTGGAGACATTACTTGCTAGGTAACAAATTTTCCTTAGTAATGGACCACAAGAGTCTTCAATGGATTTTCACCTAGAATGAGCTCAATATAAGGCAACGTCCATGGATCAAAGTGCTGGAAGAATACGATTTTGAAATCAAATATAGGCTTGGAAAAGAGAATGTAGTTGCTTATGCACTCAATCACAAGGCATTTCTAAATTCTCTCATTTTGCAAGATCCATGAAGAGCAAGGTCTCTAGCCACAAAGGTATCAATGCCAAACAACCCGATTCTTGAGCTAGCGAAAGAGGGGGCATATCATGACCCAGTCTATCAGAAAATGCTAAGGGAGATCCCATCAAGAAGCAAGACCCGAAGCTAAAGAAAAAGTATCAATAATTCTCTATCAGTAGTGGGCTTGTCTACTTTAGGACAAGATTATGTATCCCTTCAAGACAAACTCTCAAGTAGAATATACTTTGGGAAGCCCATGAATCCCCTTTCTTAGGGCATCGTGGTTATGCAAAGACCCTTAATACGGTCATAAAGAGCTATTATTGGGAAAGGCTCAAGGGAGACGTACTCAAATATGTCACAGAATGTTTGTCTTGTTAACGCATTAAGGCAGAACGTGTTAAAATGCATGGGAAATTGCAACCACTTGACATTCCACAAATGAAATGGGAGTTCATTAGTATGGACTTTATTGTTGGCTTACCCCAAGTTCATGGAGGATATAACTCTATTATGGTTGTAGTAGATATGCTCCCCAAGGTCTCACATCTCATCCTTGTCAAGACGAACTATAAAGCTTCAGACATCACAAGATTATTCATCAATGAAATATTCAAACTTTATGGGTTACGCAGAAGAATCATTAGTGATCGTGACTCTCTTTTCATATCACACTTCTGGAGGGCTATCTTTGAGGCTATTGGAACTCAACTCTGTTTTAATACAACTTACCATCCCCAGATTGATGGACAAACAGAACAAGTCAATCAAGTCATTGAGGATATGCTTAGGGCATACTACTATCGTGAACCCAAAAAGTGGATTCAATACTTACCACTGGTTGAGTTTGGTTACGATGCTTCTTACCAATAGAGTATTCAGATGACCCCTTTTCAAGCATTGTATGGACATGATTGTTGTACCCCTTTGAACTTCTCAGATCCAACTTTGAGGGTAGAAGCTTCAAGACAGATGTTGGAAGACATGGATGATCAAATCAAATCAAATAAGACAAGACATTTAGGCTACCAAGGATAGACAAAAGGCCTATGCTAACTTGAAATGGCAAGACAGATCCTTCGTCGAAGGTGATATGGTCTTCATCCGTGTACACCCTAAAAAGAGTTCACTGTCCTTGGGAGAGTACAAGAAGCTAAGTCCAAGGTATTGTGGACCTTATAAGATCATCAAGTGCCTAGGGCCTAATGCTTACAGACTACAGCTGCTCGCAACTCTAAAGATTCATAATGTATTCCACGTTAGCCTATTGAAAAAGTATCTACCTAATCTGAATCATGTACTTGATGATCAACAAATTGTAATGCTTAGCCAAGGAGTCCTTGAGCTATGGCTTGATAGGATCCTAGATGTTAGGGAGAGGCGTTTGAGATCAAGGACGTTGAGAGAATACCTCATCCAGTGGAAAGATTATCCAGAATTGGATGCCACCTGGATAGATGAAAATACTCTCAATCAACAATACCCCTAGGTCTTCTCAAGATGAGGACATCTCGATTCCTCTAAGGGGGAGAGGATGTAATATCTCCCCCCCTGTGCCTCCCCCATGAGAACCCCCCCTTTTTCCAAATTAAAAAAAAAGTTTTACTCTCCCTCTCTCTCCCCGTCGACAGCATGTCGGGGAGAGAGAGAGAGAGGGAGTAAAGAGAAGGAGAGGGGAGCATGCAGTCCCCCAAGTGGAGGGGTGGCGGCCGTTAAACGGCCCCTCCCCCCCCCACCAATACCACCCCCCTCCCCATTATAAAGGGGAGCCCCCCTCCCCTCGTGGACACAAAGGCCCCCCTTTGATCAGCAATGCCCCCCCTCTGCCTGACAGCAGCGCCACCCCCCTCTGCCAGGAATGTAGCGCCCCCCCCTCCCCCCCCATCGTCGGGAAACGTCGAACCCCTCTTTTTTCAGAAAACAAACAAATTAAAGAAGCTTCTTAAGCTTCCAAAAGAAAAAGCCTCCTAGGGGGTGTTTCACCCGCCGTAGGCCATGGGAGGACGCAATTCGTCCACGAAGGGAGTTTCCTTGTAGGAGGGAAGGACTGCCAGTTGTAGGGAATTTCAACACACCCTCCACCAACCCTAGCCCCAATTGTGATGGCCCCAAAGTGCCACACGAAGGGAGCACACACAGGAGTAAGAGGGGCACATGTAGGAGTCCCCACCCGAAGCACGAAAGCCGATAATACCCCTCCCGTGGAAGTTCGGATTCCATCTAATTCACCTTCTTCATTTCTGCATGATATGGGTACAGTAAGTATAAACTCGCATAGGGTAGTTTTAATCGTATTGAAAATTTACTATGATTGAACGCTTTGTTCTAAAAAGATCATAGGAATGTTCCGGGAAGTTTTAAATCACATCACACGGTACTTATAATTCCAACACCCTCTATGTGAAAGGTTGTGTATTTAGAAATAGTTTGATGGCACGAGTATTGATGGTTGTAGGGGAGGGTCTGGAAATGATAAACCTCTCCCTATTTGGCTAAATCATATAGAGTACATCTACATTGGTTGCTCTCACTTTTTTAAAAAAATATTTTTTAAATTGAAAAGGACTTTATACCTTCCCCTTCTATGTGGATAGATATGAAATCAATCGCCCCATATAAACTTGATTACTAGGCTTGAGATAAGCCTTTGATTTTATGAATGTAAAGGATGTTTGTTTTATCTTGGGAAAAGGAGTGCAATCCTAAGTTAAATATGAGAGAGAAGTTTGGAACCACAAAGTGAGGGATAAAGACTTGAATTGGTAGATAAAAGAAGGAATTTTTGATGATGATGATTCTTATGCATGAATGGAACCCATGGACTAATAATGATGACTCCACCAATTAAACCTCTACTCTAATATCAATGTTGTTGAATAGATCTTTAAACCACAAATTGATGACCCAATTGCACAAATTAAAAATTGCACACAAGAGGAGAATAGGGAGGAGAGAGGGGAGAGGAGAAGAGTGAAATAGTAGGCTAGTTGTTGTTCACAGTGAAGGAGGAAAAGAAGACCTAGGAGGAGTCAATAACTAATTGAAGGAAGTTCATCTCTTCTAGGTACACAACCAACATGTATGCTCTCATATGATCTCTATTCTTCCTTATCCATATTTGTTTGGGACTATCTTGAAGGCACACTTTCTTTTGTGGTTCTTCTCAATATGTAGGCCTCTCGACTAGAAAGAGACTCCTCAATCTAGTAGGACACCATGGATTGTTTGCCCTTAGCTTAGACTACTTGAGATCTTGAACTACCTATGAACTCTAACCCAAAGAAAAAGGGAAAACAAGAAACCTACCTTGCCAAGCCCTTGGAATCTCTCCAAGTCGCAAACGATCCAGGATAGAATGCTGGGAGTATTCGGAAAAAAGGAATCACACCTTAGCAGTTGGTCGTATGAATGACTACAGAAATGATCGTGATTGTACACTTAGGTACATTGTTTGAACTTCTTTGCTCAAGGAACTAATTCAAGGCCAAACACTTAATGCTTCAGGTTAATAGCCTAGAGGGAGAGGTAGGTTCAGTTACCTCCGACTGCCCGCCTGGCCCTATCCAAGGGGGTTGGTAGCCGCGCCGGGTACATGGACCGAACTCGTTGCAAGAGGTCTCTCCATGGGTGTTAACTTGGAGCAGGAGGACGCTTGGGTGCTAGGGGAGGCTCTCGCCATAAATTCCTTGCCTTCGAATCCCGCACAAGAGGTCGACGTGACTCGAGATGGGATCTCAAGACTCGTATACTAGTCTATTGATTGCTGGGATAGCCTTCGGGCATGATACTTGATGTATTCCAAGGCTATGATAAATAAAGATCAGATATTTGAAAAAGAAACTTGCTTGACATTGTTTTTTTTATGTCAGTGTCTAACTTGTGTGAAGGAACCTGTGTTTAATTTGATTAATTAAGGAAGTTGCTTTTGCATGTCAAACATAATGTGGTAGGTAATTAGATAACTAAGAAACCCGAGGAAAATGCGGTGGACGTGACTTGGGTCAGTCCTACGGAAGGGTGGTCTCGGTTAGCTGGGAACTTTTCTCAAAAGACGTGATAACGAAATTGTGAAGACCCAGTGTCAGTAGAGTTAGAATCCCAATTTATGTTGTTTTAGGGGAGCGGAATGGGACTATGCCTTATGGGCAGAGAGGTTGAGCTTCGCAACCCTCTTGTTTCCCATTCTCCATGAACCAAGTGCCACATAAATCTACTTCGATTCTGTTGTTCCTACGCAAAGTGGTTCATCTGGAGCTCGACACTAGCTTTTGCCTAGAGACTTGGTTGATAGGAAAGAAACCCTGACTTTAGGTTGGTCCTAAGTGGAAACGGCCGGATACTTCTGCTTCGGAGCAGACTCGGGAAGACCTAGATTGCAAACCCTATGACATTCCTTGTGAGTGCCAGGTGGCACTTTCTAGACTCCCCTCCCGATGGGCTGCTAAGACGTGCCCCACAAGTGGACAAGCGGACACGTTACATACACATATCCAAAAGAGTTCAAATGTTCAATTACAAATCTAGTTCAAGCAATATAGGAGGCATGGGAAAAAAGGATATCACTTTGTTTTAAAGAGTAGATTAATTCAACATGATAATTGATAGTTATCTTGAAATTGGAAAATTTAATCCAAAAAACTTTAATGTTGAATTGATAAGCAAGATCTTCTTATAGTTACTTACCAAAGTGTACAATCATTAACCAATTCATATATTTTATCAATAAAAATACCATTAACATGCTATCATTTGATAAATATAATGTTAAATTACTTTTATATAAGTAAAGCTTTAGATTATCAAACAAAAATTAATATCTATACAATAATCTTGTAAGTCAAAATATGATAACTAAACTTTTCAAAACCTAGTATGAGTTAGTAAATCTATAAGTACTATTTAGTATGCTACACAATTAAAGAGATATTTATATTTTTATATACTTATATATTTCAAAATATATAAAAACTATAATATTAAAACATAAAATATTGAGTATACTAGTGTATGAGCTAGTATATTTTGGTGAATGCTTAACTACAATATATGAAATGGTGTGACAGATTGAGAGACATCACTTCAAGAAAATTGAAAATTGTTTTCATCTACAAAACCTATAGTGATCTAATACGTAAATAGCTAATTTCATATATCCATAGCTTGTTCCTATTCAAGGTATTGCTCCTACTCTTTGGCCTTTTTTCCATCATTACTATTATTATCATAATCATCTTCTTCTTCATTCTCCTCAATTACTTCAACAATTTTGATATCAGCAAGCTTTGCAAATTCTCCTAATTCATTACAGATAGAGAAGAAATGGGCTCCTTAGATGTAGATATGACCTTCTGAATGTTTGCTATGACCTTTGCACCTACTTCTTGATCCTCATCTGGCAATTCAAGGACATCTTAAATTCACATCTTAATGAATGCCACTTGAAGATCATTCTTCTCCACAATAATACAATGTATTTCTTTCTGGTTAGCACATGCAATTTTTTTGTTGTTGATGAAATACATTTTAAATATATTACTTAGTTACCATGGACTATATATCTTTTTTATTTTATTTATATATATTTTCTTGGTAGAACAACCATTTATGTACCCGTCTCTGAAAATAAATCAAGCAACCAATCATCTTGTGTTGAAAATAAGTCAAGCAAACCACATATTCAAGAATTTGGAAATTTTCATAAAGTTTGGGAATTCCTAATGTGATTAATATTTGGACACATGGTCAAATCTTATCCCCTTACTTGAAGGTGAAACTTTCCCTATATACTATATAAGTAATCCCCCCAAGTCCCACTCTTAAATATGGGGTTAAGATTTAGCCACTTGGTCAAATATTTACTCCTTATTTGAAAGTAGAACTTGAGAGATTCCCGAATTCTCTAATGTGGTATCAGCAATATATTGATTAACCTTTGTGACTTTTGATATGAGTTTACCATAGACTTGCTACCATCCATGTGCTTTAGTTTTCTTATGACTCTTGGATACTTAAATATGTTATTTTTATTTATTTTAGTTGGATGTGCTTTGACACTTTTCTTCTAGACTTCATCATCCCAGTATCCTATGGTGATAATCTCAAAGCAAGTCTTGAAAATCAAAACTGAGGTGTGTGGTCAATATTGATATTCTCTCTACATAAAAAGATACTTATCTTTAGCATATAAAAAGGGTAAAAATATACAAGACTACAAATGATTTTTGGGTAGAGAGTAAAGAAATTATACCGAATGAAAGATCATACTCCATGTAATTCATTTTTGAAAGCAAGTGCCACACTACCATCTTATAGTGCATACTATGGAAGATAACAAATCTAAACAATGGAGAATTTGTTATTTTCTTGAAGTTTTTTGTCATCTACAAGACTTCTTTAATGTGAAAGACTTATAATCATTAGTAGATCCTACCATATTGAATCCATATGGTATATATGCAATTGCAACGGTGAAGTAATGTGGATCTACCAATTTATCCAAGTTATTTACATTACCGTGAATAACTTTGTAACATATCTCTTGTAGTGGATATTGTAGATGATAGAAGGTACACATCTCCACATCATCAGTTATGCTATATATTGCTCCAAGTTTAGTAATTTGCGTGATCTCTTGTGCTTTGCCCAAGTCTCCAAATGGATCAAGAATTGTGGAGGGCAATCATCACCTTGCAATATGGCTTGTCCTTTTTTATTTTTAAACCTTTTGGTTGGTTTCTTTAATAAAAAATAAAATTATTACTCTCCTACTCTCTATAAGCTACAGATAAGTTATATTTTAAGATAGAAAGTATCAATACTTATCCAATCCTCGAATGCTAGGAAGAAATAATTTAGCACATTCATAGAGCTAGATTCTAGATATTCACGAGTGACTTTATCCCATGAAGAAGAATTGAGACACTTTGTCATCATCTCTTCAATTTTCATATGAACTTTATGTCTACAAATATAAGTAGTTTCTTAGTATTTGAAAGTGTGGACTATAAAATAAGATAAATATATTGAAACAACAAACTTAAGAGTTCAACTCATTGACCATATTATCAAAGAAGAGTTCCTTTACCCTAGATAAGGTAGATATAAGCATCCTCTCATCCTTCATGCCTTGAAGAGAGAGCCATGGTGATACCATCATATCATCAACAAGATCTTCAATGGATATATCTATCTTCTTAGAATTTCCCTTCAAAATTACATTTGCATAATCTTGAGCCTTCTTTAACTTTTGAGTGTTTAATTGCTTAGAATATTGGATCATACTTATGAAAACCCTATGCCTTTGAGTTCTCATCAATTACCATATCAACCTTGAATAAGCATAATCTTCTAGAATTCATGTCTACATTTTCATACTTTTCCATATACTCCTCATATTTTGCATGAAAAAAAACTTATCTTCTCAATGAAGGATATTTTTCTCCTAAAATCATTGTCACTATGGTGATCTTAGGCCAAAAGATTTGCTTATTTAAAACTCAATCTTGCATATACTTTACACTTAGCATATTTAAAGTCATGTGATCCGAGAAAATCACAAAAAAATATTTGTCTCACACTTTGTTGATTTTTTGTACATTTGGAGGTTTGAAATAAAGAAGAGGGTGGAAACAACCTCTTGGGAAATCCAAGAATTCACTGGATGGAAATATTTCATGGACCGGCTTACCAAGGGGGGGTGAAGAGTAAAGATCAATGGAGGAAGGTGAAGGGAAAATGTGTAATGTGAAAAGAAAATACATGAATTGGATTTGGAGCCATCCAAATGGCATGTGAAGCTCATAATGTCATGGATTTGGAGCCTTATGATAATTCAAACAAATGGGACCCTTCTTGGAAGCATTAGTGGAAAAAAAATCAAGCACATGATTTTGAAGGATTTTTAAAAAATAATTCCACTCTGATCCAAAAAAACTTTTCAACATAAAAGTTGTAGCGCGTGAGCTGAAGTTTTGGTTGGTATTTTTAAATAAGTTTTTGGAGCTACGAGTTGGTAGATATGGCCAAAATGCTGGATGCCAACTTTTTCCAACTGCGGTGGAGACCACCTCCCAATTTTATACACACCCACACTTTCTTCCCCACACTTAACACTTCCATAAAACATCATTCATTAGACTCCCAACCCTTTCCCCTCTCTTCTTCTCTCTCTCAAGCTAATAAACCATTAGAATTCCCCTCCTAAATCACCCTCAAAATATCCTTAATTGTAGTAGTAATGTATGAATTCTCACCACTCTCTCTCCATTATTGCTAGATATGATCTTATTTTATGAAGATTCTCTATATTTTTTTATAGGAGAGCTCTTGGAATCAGACTATTGGGGGGGGGGAGAATGGAGACAACTCACCTATGATGAAACTTGATTAAGTACAAAATTGGTCAACAAAACATCTAGATGGAGCTTCCACATTGGTGGAACCGCCTTAATGCAGCTTTGGTGGTGTTAATTCCTATTCTATCTTAACCTCCCCCCTAAACACCATCAAGGCCTATATAAAGAGACCTTCTCCTTTGTAATTTGCAAGAGAGAGCCAAGAGGCCTTTTTCAGCCCTATTGAGCCTTCCCCATTCTCTCTCACGAGCTTATGCAGTTCATTCCCTTACTATAGCTTATGCATGCTCTACATTGTAATAAGCCCATGCTATTGGTGTCCATATTGTGTAGATTGGTTATGTCTTGAGGGTTCTTTATCTCTTGTGCCCTCTTAAGTTTTATTGATTCATCTATTTTTTGTAGTTTTCTCTCTCTCTCTCTCTCTCTCTTAGTTTTCCTCTCTTCTCCCTCACAAGCTCCTCTCCCTCTTGCATAGCATCCTAGTCCGCTCTTCCATGACTACGTAGTGCCCTTACCTCATTCACTTTGTGGCCGAAGGGAGTTTGGCATAGTATAGAGGCTGCCATACCAAATTTCCTTCGTCATAAATTGGTGCCCTTGCTGAGGACATTCTCATCCACAACTCTCTACCTCCTTATGCAGGACAATACAACACATAGTGGTGCATCGTCTACAACAAGTGCTCCAAGTGGCTCGTATCCAATGCCTTCACCAACTCTTTTTGAAGCTGGTCGAAGTCCACGACTCCCACAATGGTCTCCCAAGGAAGTCAAAGAAAGGAAGTATGTCTATTGGATGACGGCACGTATGCGGGTAAAAGGTGTTCACCTTAGAAATTCTATTATCTCACAACGGAAAAAATCATGTTGCCATCAATTGCTAGGTTCTCATAATTGTGGTGAGTGTTATGCAAACAAAGTGAAGGCCCTTCCGGGAGATCCTCGTCTCCAAATCATCAAATCCCTCTCTCTCTCTCTAGCCTAATCCACATCAAAGGAGGACAACTATGCATGAACAGTGTGGAGTTTTGTAGAGGTACAAAGTATAGAGACTACCTTCAACTGTTGCTAGCTCGAAGGTTAGGTGTGGTTGAAAAGGTGGCTATCACACCTTATGAAATATATGTTGCCGAGGATGGACACACTAAGGCAAGAGCAATCACTGATGAGCAAATTCTCTGTATAGCAAAGTTGGTGGGTTCCAAAAAGAAACACTCTAAGGAAAATACTTTATAATTCAAGAAAGTGCATTCCCTCTACTCCCTTAATTAGTCTCCACTTATGAATAATAATAATGGCCCGAATTTCTACACCTTTCACTCTGTACAAAACATCCGAGTTAATGTATGCATCAGTAGGAATATTTTCTTCTAGCATGGTCTTGTCATGTACTTTGGGGCTGAAAGATTAAGGGAGATTATTGTATCACCAGAACCTATAATCTTCCCAATGCTAGACTACAATGCATCCTTTAATGTACATGTCTTTATTTTATTATAATAGTTTCTCATGAATCACTGTGAATTGTATGGACCAATCCAACCTCTTGCTATGCAAACTGTGCATATTGTAGCCAGCACAAAGCTTAGATTCCAAGGCATTATTAGAAGCATATTGGGTCCTAGACGTCTTGCTGAAATCAATGCATCTGTAAACCCATTCATCCTTCCCCTCATAAAATACAACTTAAGTCTAGACGTGTTCATCTTTATACTCTACTAAGGCAACATGGCATTTCCAAGCTTCTTTGGGTGCAATGGGAAAAATGCACTGGATTTTTTGGACGAGATGGCCTTCCTTGTCTCTGGGAGGGATAATGAAGCATTAAAGTTGAGGGCTTTTCCTTTGGTGCTCAAGGAAGAAGCTAGAATGTGGTTCCAAACTCTAAATCCGGCCCAAAGAGCTAAATGGGAGGGATTGAATGCCTATTTCTTGCAGAGATTTCAACAAATTAACTCAGTTGAAGAGTTATGGCAACGGCTTTTGGCCCTCCATCAAAGTGATCCTTATGGTTATGCAACTTATGAGGAAGGGTTTTTGAAGCTTTGGGGATAGTGGTTAGACTCACTGAATCCTGGTGAGAGAGCTCCAAACTACCTTCAAAAGGATCGATTTATTTCAGGTTTGTACCCCCTGCTCATGGAGAAGGTAAAGGTGAAATTTCCAAACACTTTTAAAGATGCTTTGAGAATCACTAGGGAAAAGAATCGAAAGATTCTCTACCAAGCCCAAACTAGCCAAGCAGTTTTGGAAAACAACATCACAACTATGGAGGCCTCTCAAGTTCCCCCAAATGTATCTAATACACCAGGCCTTGTTAGAGGTCAAGAAGACATGATCCAACAAATAAACAATCTTACTAATCAACTAGAGGGTTTGAGAGTGAATCTTGTGCAAGGTGCAAGAAGACCTATCGAGGGAAATGGTGGGAATTGACCACAAATGTGGCGACAAGCAAGGGAGATGTTGTGTTACAACTGTGGAGAAAATGGACATAGCATGTACAATTGTCCTCACCCTACCAGAGGTCCTTGACAACAAGTAAGCCCTCCTCGTGCTAGGACTCAAGAGCAAGAGCACTCACGACCTGCAATTTTGCAACCACCTTATGTTCAAGCTGAACCCCCTGCTGTTCAACCAAATGTTAATGTCATAAAAATAGAGGAGGTGGTCAGAGATAGAAGGCTCCAAGAAGAAACAATGAGAGGTAAGATGAAGGTAGATGTAGTAGAGACCATGTCTATCAAGCGGGTACGTGTCCAAATTGAGGCAAGCAAGGAAGCAATCAATGAGGCAAGTACATCACGGGCACCTAGAGATGAAGGAAAGAAGAGAAATACTAGAATTAGGTCTAAAATTGATATCTTCGACTTCCCTTTGGGTTCTCTGACACAACCTTATGATCTAATAGAAGATGTGAACTCTCAAGGGTGCAAAATTACTTGGTCACAACTACTTCATGCCTCTCCAAAGCTATGACGACAATGGTTAAAAATGGTAAGCACAAGGGCAAGGCAAGGTAAAATGGTTAGTGCAATCAAGGCATATGGCCTCAAAGATATAGTGCCTTTAGTGGAGGCTCAAATCAAAGGTCAACGGATTCAAAAAACATACATCGATAGTGGAGCAGAGATTTGTGTCATTATAGAAAAGCTTATGCATCAACTAGGCTTAGAAGTAATGGAATCCTCAACCTTTAGGGCAAAGATGGCCAACAATGATGCGGTCACATGTGTGGGTGTAGTGAAAGCTTTGAGAGTTTCTGTTTTTGGAATCACTACAACAGTGGATGTTTATGTGATGCTAGTAAAGGGCGAAGGATATCCCCTCATCCTAGGGAGACCTTGGCTTATGGGCATCGGAGCTAGGCAAGATTGGGCAATAGGGGATCTGGAGTTGAGGCCATGTAAGGTGGGTAGCCATGATTAAAAGGTGGTTTACAACTTGAAGAGTGGGCATCAAGAGAACCTTGAACTAGAAACATCTACCGATGAGTGGAGCTCAAATGGATGTTCCTCATCGGTAGAAGAGGAAGAGAGTTCAAGTGGAGAGAGTGATAGCACTCTCGAAGTTATGGGCGTCACCTTAAAGGAACCTACCTCATCAGAAGACAACCCAAGAATCCAAGGAGAAGATGTGTGGGATGCTAGCCTAGAGAAAATGATATCCAAGGATATAAAAGATGAAGAAAGGGAGGATTATGTGAATGTTCTCAAGAAGCATGCATCATTGTTTATTTCTGATTATACTCACATTATAGTTGTCATTGCAGTGAAGCATCACATCCAACTCAAAGAAGGAAGTAAACTTGTAGTACAAAGATTGAGAAGACTAGGAGTTGTGCAACATGATGCATTGTTGATGGAGGTGAAGAGACTCTTGAATGCATGATTCATATACCCAGTGGAAGATTCAGAATGGGTCTCCCCAGTAGTAGTGAGGCCAAAGAAAAATGGTAAGTGGCGAGTATGCATAGATTACAAGCCACTAAATGCTGCAACAAAGAGGGACCACTTCCCTCTCCCATTTCAGGATGAAATCTTGAATGAAGTAGCGGGACATGAGCAGTATACAGTGTGTGATGGCTACTCTGGCTACTTCCAGATTTGCATTGCAGAGGAGGATCAAAAGAAGACCACTTTCATCACACCATGGGGCTGTTTTGCCTTCCGGGTCATGCACTTTGGTCTCACAAATGCCCCAGCAACCTTTCGACGATTCATGAATATGGTCTTCCAACCTTACTTTGGTAAGTCCATAAGGGTTTTCATAGATGACTTTTGTATTTACAGCTCAAGGAACATACATCTATGCAAGGTTGATTAAGGATTTACTCATTTAGCTAGGTTGGGTGGACAACTAAATAAAGATAAATGTCACATTGGGGAAAGCAAGGTTACACAACCAGTGCATGTAGTGTCAATTGAAGGAATTGAGGTAGATCCAAAAAAGGTAGAAACATTGCTAGCTCTACCTTCCCCAACCTCCATCAAACAATGAGTCTCCTTCTTACAAAAGCTAAGATACTTGGGTAGATTTATACACTTACTCTCTTAGGCCATATATCCCCTGTAGCAATTGACACGCCAAGAAACACTTGTATGGAGTGAACAAAGTGAAGGACATTTTAAGGAGATAAAGAAAATGTTGGGGTCACTTCCTATAATTTTCCAGCCTTGTTGGGAAGAAACGTTCTTTGTAAACCCTAGCATGGGAGAAGAGGCCGTTGGTGCTGTTCTCCTACAAAAAGATCCAAAAACATCCTTCATGAGGCCTGTGTATTTTGCCAGCTACCTCATGAAAGCCTCAGAGAAGGCTTACACCTCCATGGAACAACTAGTGTTGGCCCTCATGTTTGCAGTAATCAAATTTCGGCCATATTTGCTTCCAAAGAGGTTTGTGATCATTACTTTGGAGGATATGTTTCCTTATGCACTACATATGGAAATCTCTGACAAAATAGCAAAGTGGGTGGTCCAACTTCAAGAGTTTGATTATACAATGCAGGTTGAAAAAACAACTTGAGCATGCCTGGCTGATATTTTGACAAACAGGTGCTATGAGAAAAATCTCAGGGTGAAAAGAAAGAACCTTCCACCACCCCCCTCCATAAAGACTCTTGTAGATGCTTATAGCCTCTACTTTGATGGTGCATACAAGAGAACTAAGGATAAGACAGCCAAAGGCATTGTTGTTTTCTCTCCTTTAGGAGATAAAATATATGGTGAAGGAATCATCTTGGAAGGTGTCCACTCTAACAATGAGATAGAATATCAAGATTTAATTCATGGTTTTTGTTGGTGTCTTAGCAATTCAATCGAGAGATTGAATGCTTTTGGAGACTCCATGCTATTGGTAAGGTAGATGCAAGGTACATGGGCATGCAAAAATACAAACCTCTGTAGTAAAATAAGAGAAAACAAATCTCTTATGAGAAGATTTAGGGAGGCACAAGTACATCATGTGCCAAGAGACTAGAACAAGGATGCCGACCATCTAGCATCATCAAAGCTGAATGAGTCAATGGTGGGAGAAGTGGCTATCAAACCCCCACTTCAGCAAGGCAAGGAAAACTTAGAAGATATTCTACACCTCTTAGAGAAAGGAGAAGCTCCCAAACACTTGATTAAGAGAGAAAGACAGTGACTAGCTCGGAAGGCTACAAGATATCGCATGGTAAATGATAGTTTCTATTGTCTTGGTAAGGATGGTGTGCTTAGGAAAGTGCATTCAAAGTGAAAAATTGAAGAAATCTTAAAAGCTTGCCATGATGATGTGTGTGGAGTCCACTTTGCACACGACATCACAAGTAGAAAGGTTCTACAAGCCATCTTTACTTGGCCCAGTCTACACCGAGATGTCAAATATTGGTGTCAAACATGTGAAGAATGTGAGAAATCAGGACCACGACGGCTCATAGCAGAAGCCCAAACCCCAATCAAGGTCTATGGACCCTTTGAGAAGTGGGAAATTGATACCATAGGGCCTCTACCATGCACTCCATCAAGAAAAGAGTATATTATCATGGGGGTAAATTACATGATTAGATGGGCCGAAGCTATGCCAACTACAAGAACCACTGCTAAGGAAGTGAGTAAATTCATCTTTGACCACATTTGTTGTAGGTTTGGTACCCCTCTTGAAATACTATCAGATAGAGGACTAGGGTTTAGAGCTAATGTGGTAGGTAAACTCATGCAAAAGCTAAATATTCAACGACGACACTTTATCCCTTGCTACCCTCAATGCAATGGATTGGTGGAGAAGGTAAATGGAATGATTTGTAAGATCATCAGCAAACAGGTATATTCAAGGCCCCGAGATTGGGACAAGCACCTTAGTGGAGCTCTATGGGCTTACAGAACCTCCTTCAAAACCATGTTAGGGTTCACACCTTTTCATCTAGTTCATGGCCAAGAGGCTCTTTTGCCTATTGAGGTGAAATTAGCTAGCCTTCGGGTATTAGGTGGCACAAAAGGCTCTCAAAAGGAGAAGTTACATCAAAGATTACTAGACCTAGAGAGGTTACAATTGGATCATGAAGAAGCCATCAACCACTACTCCCAAGAAGCTGAGAAGCATAGAGAAAAGTTCAACAAGAAGGTAACAGATAAAAACATCAAGGAGGGATCTTTAATGCTTCGATATGACAATCACTTTGATAAAAGAAAGGATGGCAAGTTTCTCTACTGGTGGGAGGGACCATTTTGGGTCATTAAAAAATTTCAACGATGGCTCCTACAAACTTCAAGACATTGATGGAAAAGTGCACAAGACCAGGGTAAATGGATGATGCTTAAAACCCTATCACATCAAGGTGGGGTTAGCTCAAGATACCAAAGAGTGTCTAGAGGCATAAATACCTCTAGCCAGGTTGGGGGGGGGCTATATGATCTGAGAAAATCACAAAAAAATATTTGTCTAACACTTTGTTGATTTTTTGTACATTTGGAGGTTTGAAACAAAGAAGAGGGTGGGAACAACCTCTTGGGAAATTCAAGAAATCACTAAATGGAAATATTTCATGGACCGGTTTACCAAGGGATGGAGGAAGGTGAAGGGAAAATGTGTAATGTGAAAATAAAAGACATGAAATAGATTTGGAGCCATCCAAAGGGCATGTGAGGCTTATAATATCATGGCTTTGGAGCCTTATGATAATTCAAACAAATGGGACCCTTCTTGGAAGCATTAGTGGAAGAAAAATCACGCGCATGATTTTGTAGGATTTTTAAAAAGAACTTCCACTCCGATCCAAAAAAACTTTTCAACATAAAAGTTGTAGCGCGTAAGCTGAAGTTTTGGCTAGTTTTTAAAAATAATTGTTTGGAGCTATGAGTCAGCAAATATGGCCAAAATGGTGGATACCAACTTTTTCCAACTGCGCTGGAGACCACCTTCCAATTTTATACACACCCACACTTTCTTCCCCACACTTAACACTTCCACAAAACATCATTCATTAGACTCCCAACCCTTTCCCCTCTCTTCTTCTCTCTCTCAAGCTAATAAACCATTAGAATTACCCTCCTAAATCACCCTCAAAACATCCTTAATTGTAGTAGTAATGTATGAATTCTCACCACTCTCTCTCCATTATTGCTAGATATGATCTTATTTTATGAACATTCTCTATATTTTTTTATAGGAGAGCTCTTGGAATCAAACTATGGGGAGGGAGAATGGAGACAACTCACCTATAATAGAACTTGATTAAGTACAAAATTGGTCAAAAAAACATCTAGATGGAGCTTCCACATTGGTGGAACCGCCTTAATGCAGCTTTGGTGGTGTTAATTCCTATTCTATCTTAACCTCCTCCCTAAACACCATCAAGGCCTATATAAAGAGGCATTCTCCTTTGTAATTTGCAAGAGAGAGCCAAGAGGTCTTTTTTAGCCCTATTGAGCCTTCCCCATTCTCTCTCACGAGCTTATGCAGTTCATTCCCTTACTATAGCTTATGCATGCTCTACAGTGTAATAAGCCCATGCTATTGGTGTCCATATTGTGTAGATTGGTTATGTCTTGAGGGTTCTCTATCTCTTGTGCCCTCTTAAGTTTTATCAATTCATCTATTTTTTGTAGCTCTCTCTCTCTCTCTCTCTCTCTCTCTTAGTTTTCCTCTCTTCTCCCTCACAAGCTCCTCTCCCTCTTGCATAGCATCCTAGTCCGGTCTTCCATGACTAGGTCGTGCCCTTACCTCATTCACTTTGTGGCCGAAGGGAGTTTGGCATAGTATAGAGGCTGCCATACCGAATTTCCTTCGTCATCATGTATATAAGGAAACTTTTTTAGAAGCTTCCTTCTTGCTTCAGCTAAGTGTGAGCCACCTATGACATAATAGTAATATATCTTTGCTTTGGATATGTCAACGTTTTCTTTTTTTGGACACTAGTAAGATTCATCATAACCACCAAAAGAACAACTATAGCATAACGAATTATTTTGATTTTTCTCTTCAAGTTACTAACATGTCCTTTGATGGGTTTTTGCATCTCTAATTGTCGAAGCCCAGTATTCTCAACTTATATGGGGGCATGATGTGTTTGCGTGACTGGAAGTGAGATGAAATTCTCTAATAAGCTTATATTCTTTTACATATCTCCTAAGAATATTTTGTTTTGAAGGTAAGATACTTGATTCAAGCTCCCCACTTGGCATTATGAGTTCCTCTCCTTCAATAGTCAACTCATCCTTGAACTCCTTGAAAAAGTAGCACAATCACTTAGCTCAAGTTTCACTTGTTTCTTAGATTTCTTTTGTGGTATTTTCTTTTATTGAGGTATTGGCCTTGATAGACTCCTCTCCTTTTGTGTAGGGCTACTACCTTCTCTCCCACTAGTCTTGATTTCTTTAGGATGAGAGGTATCTCTGGCTTGAATAGACTTTTGTGATGCAAGAATAATATGTGACAGTACATTACCTTGGATAAAAGAAGACAATTCCACAATAAAGTTTTCTTCTTGTTGAATTTCATCTCTCAAAAGCCCTATACGACATTGATCTTAAACTAATTTTCTTTCATCCAACCCAAAATCTTGGACCATTGACTCATTAAAAACTGTCAAGTAAACCGTGGGGTTATTTGGATCTACATAATTACATGACATAACGTTTTCACATTGCTTTGGCTTGTTAGTTGTGTTGATAGCATCTTTGACCTCGGATTTCTTACAAGGCACAAAATGAGATTTCCATAGGAAGGATATGATAAACACCTTTCAAGATTAGGGTACTGTTGTGTGAAATATTTTGTTGAAGGCCCTTCAACTACATGAAGAGATACCCTAGATTGTCGTGACTTCTCAATAAATCAAATTGTTTACTTTGTTTGAGGCCACAAGGTCACCTTGGGCCCTCCTCACTACTAGAACTATAATTTGATGTCAAAGAGTCAAATCTTACTCTACAATTTTAAGTATTTGTGGATGTTATTTAGGTTTTTGCTTAATAAATGAGGATTTTGATGGTAGAGGAGATTGTTATTGAACATCTAAGGGTTGACAGTCCTCAAACCCTTCATTATTCTTTTATATTGATACTTGTGTGGTTTTACTTTGTTCAGTAGAAAAACCACCTCAAAATAGTGCTCTCTTGCTAAGGTTTTGATACTTGAGTAGCTTACCTGATTTTCCACCATGATCTCTCTCACCACCTTTCTCAACTTGAACTTTGCTACTCTTCTTCGTCATAGTAGTGGGGTAAGGAGAATCAAATGGACTAGAGGTATCCTCTTAAAGAGTATACTCATGTGTCTCCTTAGACTTCTTGTTGCTCTCTTCTTGAGTCCTTCCCATGAAAAAAATTACAAAAAGAGAAAGAATGTGATACAAAACATGAAGTTAGTGAAACATTATGCTTAAATTTTGAGCTAATTGCTAAAAATCAAGATGTAAGAATTATTACATAAGATACATTGAGCATGATGCATTCAATATATACTTGAAGAAACATCCAACAAACTTGATGTATTGTGTCGAATACCTAACGAACACAATGTAAAATATAAACTCATAGGAAATATGATAAATTCTAGATGGAAATAGGAGCATAGAAGTTAGCAATTTGATTCAATGCATGAACTATTAGTGAAAAATTCCATAGTATCAAATGTCAATTTATTCATGCTACGAAGTTCAAGCTAAGTACTTTCATTTAAGCTAGCAACTTGATGCACTATGTAAAGTTAAAAAAAGTAATTATACAAAGTTTACTCAAAATATATTCCAACTTGATGTAGTGCTTCAAGTGGATAATAAAAAATTTCCTACAAATCTTGATGCAGTCAACATAACATTTGTAACAACTTGATGCATTATATCAAATGAAGAATGAAAATGTAGAAAAATAGAATGAAACTCGATGCAATACATTGAGTTAATATAGTATTAACTCAAAATTCAAACCAATTTGATAAAAAATATAAAAAAAATATCACTAAATACAAAAGAATTGATGTGTCATGCCAAGTAGGTACCAAAAACATATTAAAAAGTCTAGCAAATTGATGCATTACATCAGCTAAACAAGAAATTTAGTGAAAAGTAAAAGATAAAATCATCCCAAACAACATAAACTTGATGTAATGCTTCAAATAGAAGAAAAGAACTGTAAAAGAAGCTAGCAACTTGATGTACTACATCATTTGGTGTCAAATCTATATCACTATTATGTCAAGTTGATACACTACATCAATGGAGAACAAAAATGTGATGAAATATAAAAGACCTTGATGCATTGAATCAAGTTAGTAGAGATCACAAAAACTTGATGCAATGCATTAACTTTGTATTAAATTTACCACAAATTGATACCAAATTAATGTATTGCATCAAGAAGAGAATGAATTGTCACGACGTTTAACCCCACTTGATACATTGCATTGAGTGGGTGAAAATTTTGTCACAAATTTCAACCCCTATTGATGCCCTACATCAAGTGGAGAATGAAAATCACACGAGTCACAACATCACTTGATACACAACATGAAATGCCATTGCAAATGGTCAATTGTAAAGGAAACTTAATGCAATGCATCAAATTGGGGATAGAATATGCATTTTGTACAATATACATGTACTAAACATATAGATTACTTATATATCAAATGAGAAGACCTTACGATATTCTCCAATAAGAAGTACCATTGCAAAATGATGCACATACTTGCAGATGGAGAGAGATTTCAAATGTCGCAGGACAATAGATTCAAAGTTACTAAAGTTAGATGGGTGAATGTAAGTCTTATTCATATTTTCATATTTTAAGGAATCCTTATCTATTCACTGATTATTTTATTTATTCATGTAGTGCCTAGATTACCCTGATTCATATATTGGTGGATAAGGGAGTGATACATTGAGTTGATTTTGGATAGGGCAATAAGGTCAATCAACCAATCTTCAACAAAGTATTAGGTTAAGAAAGATTGCGATCAAAAATCAAATGGGAGATCAAAACAAGTTAGAAAAGTTAATCATAACCAAGGAAAAATCCAATGAGGAAGAAAGAAATCTAGCTAGTACTATTGCAACTGTGAATAATAAAAAGGTCTCAAATTCTTTGCAAGATCATGTACCTTCATACTAGACTTATGCTATAACTTTAAAAATCATGGATTCAATGATCAAAACCTTAGTGAGAGAGGAAAGTTGTAGCATATTAAATGTACATCTAATCTTGTAAATGTTAACAATCCTAGGGTATAACACCTTCCATACCTATGCTTACCCCAAATAAAGTGCAAGAAAAGAAATTCCTTCTTAAGCAAATCAAACCGTCCAAGTTTGATAACAAAAGAAAGGATGTTGAGTTTGAAGCAGAAATTTGGATTGAATATATAGAGGATTACTTTGTTGCTATAAGTACTACTCCTCCTAATTAGGCAATGATAGTTAAGTTGAAACTAATGAGCAAAGCTCAAATTTGGTGGAAGTAATGATACAAGGACAAAGGGGTTTTGGAAAAAACCATTACTTGGAAAAATTTGAAGAAAACTGTGTGTGGGAAATATTTTCTATTGACATACCACACCTTAAAGATCAATGAATTCTTTAGTTTGAAGCAATTTTGATTGCTTAGAAGCCTATTATTCTAGATTTGTATACTTTTTAAGTATGCCCTACCTATGAACATAACCCAACATGTGTCAAATTTTTGCCATTGCTAAACCCTCCATACTTGTCTCAGAGCAATATGCTTATCTAACTTACAAGACACATTGATTCTAGCAAGACCCATTATCTAGGAGCTTCAGACAACATCCAAGAGTGGCAAATTTGGGGAGAAGGTTCTTTATACAAAGGAATGCATGGATATGTCAAAAGGATCCAAGGACAAAACCAGACCGGGTCAAAGGAAGAAGGTCAAGTATGATAATTTTATGACTAGAATCGAGCAATTTTAACAACAAAAGGGACATTTTCTAGAATAACCTTCAAGGAGGAAGGGACAAAGGAATAGATGAAGATCTAGATACCACTTTAAAAATGAACATGAGAAGAGCAACAATACATGTAGCTCTCAACAAAATGTTTTCAAATTGCTAGTTCTCAATAACCTAGACCCCCACAACCTATGAAGGTAAGGCCTTTAAGATTTTGATTGACTATGGAAGCACCCACTCATTTATGTCAACAAAGTGTACAAAGAGACTAGAAATAGATACTATACCTACATCTAAGTTGTTAATAGAATTATCAAATGGAAAATAGGTAATTTATACTCAAAAGACCAAAAGAGTGGAATTTAACTTAGGAGGTAATCTTTCCAACATGGGGTTTAGAGTTATAGATATAAGAGCTTACAAGTGCTTGCTAGGGATAGATTGGCTAGTCTCGAATGACACTCATATTCATTGTGGAAAGGGCCAAATCACGTTCCAAGATTAAAAACTAGAGCTAGCAACCACTCAAGGAGAAGCTCAAGACCCTGGAATCCAACTAGCAAAAAGCTTTTGAATCATGAAGGGGTTAAGAAAAGTACTACCTATCTACCTAATTAAGCTTAATAAGACTAGTCAAGGGAAGAAAGCTAAAAAAGAATCATTCTTGTTAAAGGAACACACAAATGTGTTTCCAAAACAGTTGACATAACTTTTCTCACCAAGAGAGGTTGATCATGAGATTAAGCTAATATCAAGAGCTACTCCAGTAGCAAAGTGACTCTATTACATGTTTATTCCAAAAGCCATTGAGTTAAAAGAATAACTTAAGCAACTCATCGATTATTGTAAACTAAACTAGGTGATGATGAAGAACAAATATCCAATTCCAAGGATAGACAAACTACTTGGCCATCTTCAAGGTGTAAAAATATTTTAAAAAATTAAATTAAGATCAAATTATTATTAGATAAGGATCAAAGAAGAAGACATTCCAAAAACTACACTTAACACAAGGTATGACCATTACAAATTCATTGTAATGTCTTTTGTATGATTAACCAATAATCAATGCACCTAAAACCTTTAACAAGATAATGCAAGAAATCTTTTGGCCCTATCTTGATGACATGTCTTCTTCAATGAAATCCTAACCTACTCAAAGAAAGATGAGGATAATGAGCTGCGACTTAGGGTTGTCCTTGAAACAATGAGGACACACAAGCTTTATGCCAAGAAGAAGAAATGTGACTTCTTCAAGAGACAAATTGAGTATCTTGGATTTCTAATATGTGACGAAGGGATTGCGATAAATCCTACCAAGGTTAAGGATGTGTAAGAATGGACCACCCCAACAATGGTTAAGAAACTATGAATTTTTTTGGGCTTAATAGGATGGTATATCTTTTATCAAGGATTATTCCTTGATTGTTGCACCCTTAGCTAATTTACTTAAGAAGTAGGTAGCTATTATGTGGACTTCCACTTAATGGTCTAGCTTTGAGAAGCTTTAAAAAAAGCTTGATCACAAATCTTATCTTGAAGCTACCTGACTTGAGCCAAGAATTTGAAGTTCTCATTGAATCACACTCTCTTACACTAGATTGTGTACTCATGAAAGAAGGCCATTTGATAGCCTATTCTTCTAGGAAACTAAAGGCTCATGAGAAGAATTATGCTACCTATGTTCTAGAGCTACTTACTATAATTCATGCTCTCAAATTATGGAGACACTATTTACTTGGTAGGAAGCTTACTTTAGTCACTGACCATAAGAGTCTCAAATAGATCTTCACTCAAACAAACCTAAACATGAGGCAATGATGATGGATTAAAGTCTTGTAGGAGTATGCCTTAGAGATTAAGTAAAGAGAATGCTGTTGTGGATACCTTAAGACACAAAGCATTTCTAAACACCCTTATCTCAAAGGAACCCGCTTGGGAAAAAGCTCAAGCAGCAATGGTGTCAACACCCAATAATTTGATGATAGAAATGGCCAAAGAAGAAGTAGGTAAGGATCCAAGATATCAATAAATGATTAAAAAGGTCCTATCCAAGAAGATAAACCCTCAATTTAAGCTCAAGTATTTGAGATTCTCTATAGAGGGAGGACTTGTCTACTTCAATATAAGACTTTGAATCCTAAGGAGTGAAGATCTCAAGAAAAAGATACTTTGGGAAGTCCATGTTTTCCCTTTCGCAAGACATTCGGGCTATGCAAAGATTCTCAATGCTATAAGAAGAAGCTTTCATTGGGAACAGCACAAAGAAAATGTGCATAAAGATATTACTAAATGCTTGAGCTTCCAATGGGTAAAGGCTGAGCATGTTAATATACCAAGAAAGCTCCTGAAAGGTGAGAAGGATCGAAGCTTACATGAGAGAGCTATGGTGGAGAGCAAGAGCAAGAGAAAGAGAGAGAGACCAAATGGAAACTCCAACAATCAAAATGTGTGACGAGGCCTTCCTTTATTCAAACTGTCACTGACATCTAAGAGACAGAACCTCCAGCATAGGTGAATACATAGTCATAAGTGGACTTCCTACTATACTCATGTCCTGCATAATCGGAGTCTATGTAGCCCACAACTCTAGTATCCTAGCTGCCATAGCAAATACACATATCTGTTGTGCCTTTCATGTATCTCATGATACCCTTCACGGCATCCCAATGTTTCTTGCTAGGCATAGCCATATAGCATGCCACAACACCAACAGCAAAGGCAATATCTTGATGATTGGCTATCATGGCATACATCAAACTGGCCACGGCTAATGTATAAGGGATCTTGGCCATCTTGGCCCGCTACTCATCTGTTTACAGAAAACTGTCTGCAAACAATCGGCCTATGAAACCTTCACATAAGAAGGCAATGGACAACCAATAGGCTTCACGTCCCGCATGTAGAAATGCTTGAATTTGTGAATGTACTCCTTCTCTGAGAGGTAGAGTAGTCCTTGATGCCTATCGCGCTTAATGCACATACCAAGAATGTGAGAGGCCTGTCCCAAATCCTTCGTCTCAAAGCTCTTCTTTAGCTGAGATTTAAGAGCATCCAGCTCATCATGAGCTTTCCTTGCTATATCAGCATGTCATCCACATAAAGTACCAAAATAAGCAATGAGCCATCATGAGCTGTCTTCGTGTAAAGACACGGATCCATAGCACTCATGCTATAGCCCTGTGACTATATAAAGGCATCAAACTTATGATACCCCTCTCTAGGTCCCTGCTTCAAGCCATAAAGACTTTTCTTCAACTTGCACACTAGGTGCTCCCTGCCATGTTCTGCAAAGCCCTTAGACTGCTTCATATAAATCTCATCATGTAAATCTGAATGCAAGAATGCAGTCTTGACATCCATCTAATACATGTCCAAGTCAAGTTGTGCGACTAAGGCTAAAACCAAGTGTAAGGTGGTCATCTTGACCAAGGAGAAAAGACTTCATCAAAGTCAACACCATGCTCCTATTTAAAACCCTTAGCAACAAGTCTTGCCTTATAACCCGGCTTGGGGTGCCCAGGGGTGCTTTTTAGTTTCTACACCCATTTTCATGGCAAAGCCTTTTTGCCATTAGTAGGCAATGCAACGGAATCCCAAAGTCATTTTCTTATGCAAGGAGTCTATCTCAAACTACATAGCCCTTTCCCAGGAGTGACTGTCACCCTTGTGCATAGCCTCACCATAGGTGAGAGGCTCTCCTATATCTGTAACCAAGACATAATGCATCAAAGGCTCAAATCTATCAGGTGGATGTGTATCTCTAGTAGACTGTCTTACGGCAAGCATTGTTGCATGTCCAACACTTGGTCATGTGTACCAATTGCTGCTGTAGGCTGTCCAATTGGTTGTGTAGGAGCACATGGCTTCTCCTGGAATATAACCCTCCATATCTCTACCACCTTCTCACATTGCCTATGCATCTTGTCTTCATGGAAGACTACATCATGGTTGCAGATGTCTTTCTGTGCTTGTGGATCTCGCAGGCAGTAACCCATCTTGCCTGCATCTCCATAGCCAAGGAAAATGTATTTGACACGCTTCAGATCCAACTTAGTCCGCTTGTCCTTGGGCACATGGCATAATGCCTCATATCCAAAGACATGTAGATGTGCATAAGACAGAGGTTTCCTAGTCCATACCTCCTCTACAACCTAGAAATACAAACCACTAGAAGGTGATCTATTGATGACATGAACAGTTACACTGATTGCCTTAGCCCAAAAGCTCTGTGGTAGGTCTACATGGCTAAGCATACTCCGTACACGCTCCTGGATGGTTTTATTTATCCGCTTAGCCAAACCATTTTGGGGTGGGATATAGGGGGCGATCAACTGATTCTTAATACCCCTCTTGTCACATAGCTGCTCAAAGGCACGTGACACATATTCTCCCCCATTTTTAGTCCTAAGGAATTTCAGCCTATGCCTAGTCTGGTTCTCAACCAATGCAAGTCATCCTTGAAACATAGCCAAGACATTTCACTTAATCTTAATGGGATAAGCCTAGACTTTACGCAAAAAAACATCAATAAACATCACAAAATACTTTGCACCACCCATAGATTGATAGGGCATGGGCCCACAAACATCCAAATGTACCAATGCCAGGGGCTCACTCATACGTGTCCTACTAGACTTCTTATGTGTATTCCTAGTCTGTTGGCCATAAAGACAATGCTCACATGAATCAAAACATCAATAGTCAAGGGGCGGTAATTACTACAATGTAACATGTCCCCTTGTCCGCTTGTAGGACACGTCTTAGCAGCCCATTGGGAAAAGAGTCTAGAAAGCGTCGCCCGGCACTCATAAGGGATGTCATGGGGTTTGCAATCAAGGTATTCCCAAGTCTCCCACGAAGCAGAAGCATCTGGCCGTTCCCACTTAGGATCGACCTGAATTAGGGTTTTTCTAATAGTCAAGTTTCTAGGAAGTAGCTAGTGTCGCGAACCACTTTGTGCAGAAACATTAGGGTTGAAGCGGATTTATAGTGCACTTGGTTCAAGGAGAATGGAAAACAAAAGAGATGCAAAGTTCGACCTCTCTACCCATAAGGCATAGTCCCATTCCGCTCCCCTAAAACAACATAAATCGGGACTCTAACTCTATTGATTCTAGGTCGTTGCTACTTCTCTATCAATTCCTTCAAGGAAAGTTCTCGGCTAATCGAGACTACCCTTCCATAGGACAGACCCAGAGTCACGTCCACCGCACTTTCCTCAGGTTGCTTCGTTATCTAATTACCTACCACATTTAGTTTGACATGCAAAAACAACTTTCTTAGTTAACCAATTAAACACTAGTTCCTTCACGCAACTTAGGCACTGACATAGAAAAACAATGTCAAGTAAGTTCCTTTTTCAACATTTGACCTTTATTTATCATAGTGTTTGGAATACATCAAATAACCTGCCCAAAGGCTATCCCAGCAATCCTCAGGGATTGCTACTCTAAGTTCTGCCCGTTGACTAGTATATGGGCCTTGAGATCCCATCTTGAGTCACGTTGGCCTCTTGTGCAGGATCCGGAGGCAAGGAATTTATGGCCAGAGCCTCCCCTGGCATCCAAGCATCCTCCTGCTCCAAGCAGCACCCACGGAGAGACCTCTCGCGACAGGCTCAGTCCACGTACCCGGCATAGCTAACAACCCCCTTGGATAGGGTCAGGCAGACAGTCGGAGGTAATTGAAATTGCCTCTCCCTCTAGGCTTTTAACCTGAAGCATTAATTGTTTTTCTTGAATTAGTTCCTTGAGTAAAGAAGTACAAGCAGTGCACCTAAATGTACAATCACGAGCATTCCAATGGTCGTTCGTACGGCCAACTGCTAAGGTGTGATTCCTTTTCCCCGAATACTCCCAGCATTCGATCCTGGATCATTTGTGACTTGGCAAGATCCCAAACGTTTAGCAAGCTAGGTTGCTTGTTTACCCTTTTTCCTTGGGTTAGGGTCTATGCCCTGTTGACCCAAAATTATCACTACCTTAGGTTTCCTTATACTATAGTCAAATAGATCCTGGACAACCCCGTAGTCCTAAACTTGGTTGGTCAATTTGCTTCATGGCAATTCACCGCTGCCCTAAGCTTGACAAATCAACTCCCAAGAGGGAGTGTTGTAGTAGGGCAACTGCTCAATTATTAGAGAAACTAATTTGTAAATTAGAACTCGCCAACCTTGGTCTAAGGTGTAGCAGTACTAACTTGTGATTTAGACACAAGAGCATATGACCTTGCAGGCTTGTTACACGAGATAGGTGTCAGTACCTACCTTGAGGGATTATATCTCTCATCATACAGTACTTCTTGATCAAGAATACCTTTGATCAAGATATAGGGTTTGGGAGTCCCATTGTTCCCAATCCAAAACCCTAATCCTATTAGGCTGATAAACGTTTTGGCCCTAGGGTCCCTAAACTCCTTGAGGAAGTCTAGCATTTGGTCATATGATCTTTAGGATGAGAACCCTAGATCATCCTTGCACGGTTGTTTTGATAATCCTAACATTTCGTGAGTGTGGCTAGAACTTTTAAGATTGAAAATATTAAATCAACATCCTAAGTGCGATACTAAGCAAAATTTTATCATGACTTAACCTAATCTAGCACATTGAGGTGATCATCGTATGCCAACTATTCACGCCTTTATGAATCTCATGTGAGTTACTCAATTACATGCGATTTACTTAATTGATCTAACTATCTTACGAATAAAGATGAATCTTCCTTTAGAGACACAAATACTTCCCTCTAAAATTTGCAAGAACTTTCCTTAAAAGATGAAAGTAACTGCAAGATGCATGAGATGTATCATTCCATGAGAATATGCAAATTCAAGACCATAGGCCTTTTGCCTTTATGCAACTATAGGATCTACAATGATCTTTCCATCTTTCCTTGCCTTATACGATTTTGATTGACATTAAGAACTATCTCCTAAAAACCTTACATTTATGCATCGAATTCAAAATTGTGGTATTTTAATGAAGATGCATCCTTTTCCCAGTTGTAAACTTCAATAAAAGAACTCTATGCATGGATGCATCATTCCTTCATGACCAAATGCCAACGAATACATCATTGATTTAACCCTTTCTTTACCACTTCACTTAGTCTAAATTGTATCTATCATTTCATGCGAGATGCATACTATATGTTTTTTGTTCAAAGTTCATAGATCTTTTTCTTTTATTGCAACTATTTATTCATCATTAAACGACCCTCTACAATTATTCTAAATACAATCACAGCAAGGAACTTAATACATAAGTGCATCAAGTGCTATATGCCCCATCCTTTGTGTGGTGCAACAAGGACGTCTTTGCACAATTGTATCTTTTAATTTATGCATCATATGTTCAAAAATGTGACTACCCTTGACCATGGAAGTGCAAGCAATGCAAGTACCTCGTCATGCAACTAAACTTTTTAAATCGAAGCAAAAATATAAATTTCCCAATGCATTTAGGTTTTCCTATGTGATTTAAATCATGCTTTATGTATCATTTCCATGCGAAGTTATTTTTTGGAACCTGGGCATTTAATATCGGGTCATTGTCCACTCTCGTACTTTGGGTGGAAGCTCCTGTGTGTGCTCCTCTTGATTTTGCTTAGGAGCCATTGACGAAAATAATATCGAATCAATGAACTCTTCCTTGGTCCCCTTTTTCGAATTCCAAAATTGCTTACTGCCTGGGATCTCCTTCACAGCACAGGAAATAGGCCTTGCAGGACACGGTCTATGAAACCCCCAAAACCGTGGGTGAACTTGGTTTAGTGGAGCTTCAATAGAAGCTTCTCAAGCTTCTGTCTTATCAGAGAAGACATGATGGAGATGACGAATGGGATGATGATGGTGAGGATGACGATGAAGAAGATGATGGTGACGGCAGCAACCTGACGGCGTGGGCGGCAGTTTGGCGGAGTGGGCGGTAGCTGATGGTGCTGGTGACAGCTCGACGGCGTGGCGGTAGATCCAGACGATGCCCCTCTTGAAGTTTGGGAGGGGGGTCATATAAGGTGGAGGTGGGGGGGTGTGTGGGGGTGGCCACACAGGTGGCAGCAGTCACATGCTCTCCTCCCCATGCCCCTCTATAACTCCTACACACACTCTCTCTCCCCACCATGCAACGGGTGAAGGAGAGGGAGTTTATAAAAAAAAATTACAATTATTCATTATCCTTTTTTTGGGGGGAGGGAGTTCCTACGGTGGTTTGCGGTTTTGTGAGCCACGGTTTCATATGCACAATGCGGGGGATGGTATTGTTAATACACGAGGATGGGGCACTTAGGCCAGAGTTTCTTATTGTGGGAGATTATTTCAAATTGCTTTTGTGTGGGATCTAGGGTCTTATAATATTTTGTTGTAGGAATATTACATACAAACCAGAAAGCATTTTCATTCCCTTCAAAGACAGATGGCCCAAATGGGCATGCCAAAGAGATACATGTGGGATGGAATTGACTGAAAAAATATGGTCAACAAAGGATCCATCAATTATAAGAGGATAGAGGCTGCTAGCCTTGGCACCTCTAGCAAGCACAAGTCTACCACGGGTGATCTTCCAAGCAGAATCCCCAAATGAAACATGAAATCTAGCATCATCAAGCTGCCCTTGCAGACATAAGACTACGTGTAAGCGCAAGTATATGATGTACATACTGTAACATAAAAGTACTGTCAGTAGAGAACTGCAGCCGTACATCCCCAATGCCAACAATAGCAAGTGACCTGTTGATCACCCAAGCTAACTGAACCACAAACAATGCGGTAGGAATGGAACCACTCACAGCATGGTGTAACATGAAATGAAGCATGAGAATCTAAAATCCAACATTGTGCATACATAGAGTAAACCTTGGTCAATAGCGTAGCATCACAAGAACTAGTTGCAAGTATGTACTCCCCATCAGAGTCATTAGTCTACATGCCATTTATCTCCTCGATTTTTACACTATATTTCACAGGCATAATGCTGTGATTAGTGGATTTTTCTTGTACTTTGTCTTTCCCTTTCTCTTTGTGCAACTCATGACACTATGGGCATATCTAACCCTTCTTGTTGTTGCAATGATGACATGTCCCATTAGCATTTCTTCCATGAGACTTGGTATGTGACTTACCACACAACTTAGACCTAGACTTCTACGAGCCTCTGCCATGGCCATACCCATGGTCATTCTTTCCATTACCATCTCTGCCTCTAACAGGCAAAGCATGCAACACGCGAGAGGCATCCAAGCTCTTACGGTTGATTTCTTCCTGTAGAAGAGCACTTTCTTCATTAGGCAAGTTCAAAATAGTAGTAGGAGCACATAAGTTAGTGGGAAATACATCCCATGACTCACTTAGAGTCCCAAGAAAAAAGGATGGAGTAAACTCATCATTAAAGATAATGCCCTCCGAAGTAAAGTTCTTGAGAATAGCATGGAACTGGCTCAAATGAGCAGACATTGTCATATTCTCCTTCATGCGCAGGTCCATAAGTTACTTTAGCCATACATTCGACTTGCAGGACTTTTCTTGTTATAGAGGTTCTTAATTTTATCCCAAAGCTACCAAGAACTCTGTGCTTCCTCAACCACATTGTAATGCACATGTTCAATGAGAGACAAGATGAGGGTGGACTTGCATAACTCATCAAGCTCATCCCATTTGTCATCAATCATAGTTTTAGGCTGCTTGCCATGCATCCTTAGTGGCTTGATCTGCGATTTCTACACCAATACTTGCCAAACTTGGTTCTTCCAATGGGCATAATTCGTACCATCAAGCTTAATGATGCTGAAGTAGCACTGTCAATGGAAGAAGATGCCATACTGTAGTCCAAAATGGTGTAGATAGTTAAAAATTGTTTGTTGTTTGCTGTTGTAAATAGCCAAAATACCACCAAAACCAAGGCAAAATGACCACAAACTAATAGCTAATGATGTTGCCCACCAAGTACCATCAAAAGTACATAAAAAAAAGATGATTTAGCATGAAAATTCCACATCAGTCCATGCATAATTGCTTGCTGTAATAATTTACAACTAGGTACAGTGAGAGAAAATTGTAGGCAAAATGAATGCACCAAGTCAACCACTAACTATCAAAGCATAAACGGCATCAAGCGGACATAAATTTTGACATTGAGCAAACACCCAAGCACCTCACGGAGTGCAAAGCCAAAATCAACTAAGTACATCTGTGAGGACCACGGCGTATTAACCATACAACATCAAAGGGAAGATCCCAGTCTCAAGTATCTGAATGCTCAAGTAGTATAAATTGCTTGCTCAATGTCTATCGAGCATATCAAGATGCTCCCACTATCACAAAAGCTATATATATCAAGCAAAGAAGCTCAGCAAGCACATATAATAGCACCAGTGCCAGAAGATCCAAGATCAAGCATCAATAAGACCTCATGAGTATATAAGCCATATAGCATCCGTACATAGCATCCATAGACATCAACTATATCCAAATTGTAACTTTGGCAAGGTGAGAAATAGCCAAAGTAAGCTTCGGGAAATCAATTGTCAAGCCAAAGTAAGGCTCAGTAGCATCCAGCTCCAAGCAATGTAATGGACATGTAGTAGTGGCATAGGCCAAGCATGTCAAGACCGGTCAGACATAAGCAAACTACATGCCATAAGTACAGTAGATATGAAGATCCAAATTCTATACAAAGAAATCTCAAGCTCAACCAATGATTCGAGAGAAAATACAAGCTCTATGTCGATCCCCGAGAGTCACTACATCAATGTATACATCTAAGAAATACCAAATTCTATACAAAGAAATCTCAAGCTCAACCAATGATTCAAGAGAAAATACAAGCTCTATGTCGATCCCAGAGAGTCACTACATCAATGTATACATCTAAGAAATAGCCCGAATCCAACATGCATATCCAAACATAAGAAAATAAGCTTCAAACCCGAATATTCGAGCAGTAAATAAATGCCCAAAATTGAGCAAACAGTGGCTCAATCCAAGATCAAACCATAGACAAACCATAGGCATACTTTCCCATATGCCTGGACATAATCGGGTATCAAATAACTATGCAGCATGAGCATAAAGTGTAATGACAGAGGGCTTCCCATTTTGGGCTGCATATGGACTATGTATTATAGTCAATGACTGAGTAAATTCAGCCCCAAAAGCATCTCACATAATAGGCATACATTTCCCTAGCATTCGGGACCAACCGAGCAACCAATGTCAATGCCAACCAAGCATAAACATAAAGTGCTGATGTAACATTATTTGTGGTTGCCTTTGGACTATGGAAAATAATCCTTCACTAAGGTAAACCAGTCCACAAATCAATGCCAATGATAACCACCACTGTCATCAAGGGGGTGTTCTCAAGTGCTAAATGAAGCATTTTCAAGCTACCAATGAGTGCCAAGGAAGGGCTGAAGTAAAAAAACAAAATTTTTTGCACGTCTTCAAGCTGGTCCAAACTAATCTGGGATGTGTGGAATGACTAGGCAAGGTTAAGGAAAGGTTGGGGAGTAGTCAAGGACCCCCAAGAGCTCCCTCTTGAAGGGAAAAGTTACCGGTAGAGAGTAGGGATCACAAGAAACAAGAGGACATGGCTACCCTGCTTCACAAAACCTGTGGAATAAAGTAAAATAACAAAAGAGTGCTATGATATCTCTGAAGGAATGCTCTAAGGGTGCCCAAATGGACTGGGTAAGGAAGTCGGGGAGTGACAGGAGCCTCGGAGAGTCAGCTACAGCTACCGGGAAGGAGACCCAATGAGTGTATGTAATCAATAAGAAGCTAAAGGAGTCATGAACCAAGTCGAAATGCTCAAGAAACCATGCTCTGATACCAATTGAAAGGTGAGAAGGATCAAAGCTTGCACAGGAGAGCTATGGCAAGAGAGCAAGAGGAAGAGAGAGAGAGACCAAATGGAAACTCCAACAGTCACAATGTGTGACCGGGCCTTCCTTTATTCAAATGGTCACTAAAAGAATAAAGAATAAAGTGATAGTGACACGCATCTGCCATGTGCAGTGTGCAATGGCGAGTATTGTCAATGTAGTAATACATGGGTGATTAGGGAAAGGCGCCTTTACTCCAAACAGCTCCAACTAGTTGGCATTCTACAAATGAAGTGGGAGTTTATCAACATGGACTTTATAGTTGAATTACCTGTATCCAACAAGAATATAGTTTAATCCTAGTGATTGTGGATAGGCTAACTAATGTTGCTCACCTTATTCTACTTAAAACCAACTATAAGGCTTCAAATATTGCAAGGATCTTTGTGAATGAGATCTTTAGGCTACATGAATTACCTAAAACAATTCTTAGCAATCATGATTCTCTTTTCACTTCTCACTTTTGTAAGAGCTTATTTAAGGCCATTGGTACCCAACTTTGTTTTAGCACCACCTATCATTCACAATCGGGGATTGGTCCCAAGATGCACCATTCAAACATAAACCACATGCAAAACATAGTCTAATGTTTTAATATTCATTCTAGGAGATAACTCAATCCTTACCAAATTAGGCTGCAAATAGAACAAATGTACCATCCTACAGCATGGAACTCATGCACTCAACGTGGATCAATTGATTATAACAATCAAATGCAATGCATCTAGGACTTGTTTTTCTGATACCATATGTATATGTAGTGCAATGCAAAGGTGAATGTTTAAACATTTTACCTAATCATATTAGCATTGGGGATATACATAATCATTTTTTTTCACGATTTTCTACTACTAGCGTATTTGTTGTGCCGATGCTAAGGTAGTGTTGGACTATTCCATGCGATTATCCCTTTTAACACTTAAAATAATAGAGCCCCATATGTGAAGTGCAACAAATAAATCGTATTTAATACCATAATCAACACTCACAAATCCCCTCTCTCTTCCTACCATTTAATGTTATGCTTATGGTGGTAGGTGTAGAGAATGTTTTTAATTTTCTTGTTTAGAAACCCATAAATCACACACTATAATATGGAAATGAAGATAAGCTAAAACTAAACCTCATGCATTAGGTCCACCATATATCCACAAATACATTTATATTTTTATGTTATTTTTTGGCATATAAAAGCTATTTTTTTCATATAAAACCCATTTTTATCGCTTTATCCATGATATATTTCAAATGAATTCCTATATTTATTTGATTTTTTATGATTCAACCAATTAACTTACACTCTAACCCATCTTGACATGTAATTTTACCCCACATGAATACAATTTGATTGCCCGAAATGATAAAAATATATTTTTTTCTTTAAAAATATGTTTTTTGAGATACAAACTTTCATTGAAAAGGGCTTACCACCTTTTCTCATATTTTAAAAAATTATTATAGCATTTTTAAGTAATTACAAAACTCGCCATTGGTCCTTAAACCATACTAGCCATTATTCCTCCGCATCAACATGATCCCATCATCACAATTCTTGGTGCAAGCCGAAAAACCAGTCTTCATTTCAATATATTTCCATTTACTTGCACATAAACTGCATTCAAGAGGAGAGAGAGGGAGGAGAGGGAAAGACTGATTTTTGTTCTTCCTCTCCAATGCATCATTTGTTGATTAGAGACCAATGTTGGTGGGTGAAAAATTTGAGAAGAAGACTGGGAGCATCTGACTATAGGCTTCTTTACAACCTCCATAGTAGTTGACTCAAACTAAATTCATTATCATCATGAACAACAAGTGGCCGCCCCCTTTTTTATTCCAAAAAAAAAGCCACTCCCCCCTCCCTCCCCTATCTCATCAAATTTTTGGGGGGTTGGGGCCCTCTAAGGGTTAGACCCTTTCATATCTCTGCCCCCCCCCCCCCCCCCCCCCCCCCCCCCCCCCCCCCCCCTCCCAAGTCATTTCACATATGCAATTTGGTCCTTCTGTTGCATGGCCTTTGGCTTCTTCTACGTCCGATGCCCGATTTCACTTCCAAAAATTTTTACATGTCTATCTTGAAGTCCTAAACTATGTGGAACTTATCCTACTTCAATCCACCACCTTGAAAAAATTATGAAAATTCTGTAATCAGTATGAAGCGCGACTTTCGAAGTAATTTGAATTTTGATCTCCCATGGCCACTTAAAATTGTCAAATCCACATCCTTCGCTTTCTTCAAACTTTAAAAGTTCACCTTATATTCTTGTGATTTGGCACTTGTCTAGCATTTTTATAGTGTTTAAATTCCACTCTCATTGGCGATTATGGGATAGGGCGACTCAACCCATCGAATCCATGAACTGATCTGCACATAAAGAAACTATAAAGTTCATTAAGCTACTTCAAAAAAGAATACACAACAAAACACAAATATAGCTCTCACCCTACTTCTTGACCAAATTAAGGCATGAAGATCCACAAGGGATAGGCCAAGTATAACCTAATAGAGATCCAGAGTTGTCAGTAACCAACTACTCCAATACAGGTAGGCTGAAAAGAACTATCAAGAAGTCATCTTAAGTGGTGGTCTAAACTACCTGCCTACCTAGGACAACTGGACTAGGAGCTCCTACTAGGTGAGGAATCCTATAGTCTAATCCATTTCCAAATACTTTTGATACTTGGGCATGTAAAAAGGAGAGAGCTCAGTGTAGTGACCCAAGGAGAATAAGGCATCAGCCTCAGGTCATCTTGACTCGGTACCCAAGAACCTACCAAGTCCTCGCAAGAAGGCAACAATACATTCTTTTTCCTTCCGCTCACTCTTATTTTTGCTCTAACCATATTTATTTTGTTTGGCTAGACATAACCCCCAATAAGACAAGGCATCAGGACTCAAGGTCTATGACTCGTCCCAAGAAATCTACCAGGCCTTTGCAAGGCAATGATTATTTGCTCTTTGATTTTTTTTTTCTTTTGTTCAAGGGTTAGAACCTCTTTTTACATACCGTTGTATTTTGAGTTTTCCCAAATATATTCATTATTTCTTCTCTTTTTTAATCTAGTAGGCTTCTCTATTTGCCTCAGAACTAACAAAAACTTGTAGAAATAGCTACCTGCCATGCTAGTAGAACAAGATCACTAAGGGCTACCTTCTAAAATAGTTCTTAGAGTGCCCATCAATGTCTTTATAGGAGGCAAAAAATTGCTTAGATCTCCCTAGATGACATAGCTAACCTAACCCTAGGACTTCATGCCTTGACTACCAATACCCAAAAGAAGAAAAATTTCCACATACACATAACCATTCAACATAAAGGAAAAGAACTCATAAAGGAAGGGTATAACCTAGACTTGGCCGTAAGAAGCATGTGACACTCGCTCCACAGGTACTCCATCAAATCTTTGTGGTACAACACTAAAATAAGAAAACATTAACCACACCTACACCAAACAAGTACATGACCCTCTTGGCCTAATGAGGGAAAACATTAAACTCAATGGAAATGGCCCTCTTGGTTTAATGAAATAAACCAAAATCTGCACCATTCAACATCTTACTACTGAAAACAAACCCTTGGTTCCCATATAACTGTATTGAAGCACAAAACTAGACCAAGGATATGGACTGCTCAGGCCCTATCCTAAGTGCATTAAATTATTAGCCAACCCTTCTACATATATGGCAAGGGTTGTCTAGCAAATATGACATTAAATGATCCTATGCATCCATGAAAAAATAGGAAGGTTATCAAGTGCTACCTTACTCATAACCCAAACTAGCCATCCACGGCCAAAATAGGATGTGTCCACAAGAAGTCTTGGGCTAATATCTAAAGGTAATTGTAAGAGCCCTCCAAGACCACAGTTGAAAAAGACATATTCAATAAAAGCATAATTGGCCAAGGAATCCACAAAGTGATTCCATTGCCGAGGAATTAGCTATTAAGTCACTATCTCAAAAATATGCAATATATCCAAAGTTGCACAATGGTACATCCACAGAATGGGATCTCTCACACTATAGGTCCCCTCAACTGGTTCATCACTACTTGCGAGTCGCCTTTTACTACTAAATGGTGGATAACACCAAGTTAGGCTATACTGAGCCTCATGATTAAGGCCTTGTTTTCCATCATATTATTAGTAAAAGAGTTTCCTAAATATACTCCCATTGTCATAACAATTCTATGCCATGGATCTTTTATGATCACCCCTACACTCACATGTTTAGTGAGCCCTCGAGAAGTTCTATTAAAATACAAAGTACAGACCCATTCTTCATTGATCGGCCACATCATACCAATTATCCTACTTGTACTTATGATAGTCAAAGTTGAGCCGAGAGACCTCTCAGCTCGTCATAACTCCAAGCGGAATTCTTGAATCAAGGACACATAGTCCTCCCTTTTTGCTGAACTGAGCATGGAACCTAATTTAATTGGCCACGAATCATTCGGTGTGCCAAGGTCCAACTCAATCTCATCCGCATCTCTTATCCTATCTTGCGGCTCTATCGGCTCATTTAGAGTTATCTGATAAATATCCTCTGTAGTGGACCCCTCTTTAGATTCATCATTGGATGATGTCTCACTGCCAGATGGATCATCTGTTGTTTCTAATTCAGTAGAGGATAAAGGAGCTCTCTCACTTTGAGGAGACTTAGGGTAAGCATCGACTATTACTCGATTAGCACCTCTACCTAGAACCACTCGACCGGTGGGTATATCGACTTGACAGTCTGTTCGTAAGATCCAAGGCCTGCCTAGCAAGACTCGATAGCTAGGATGTCCTACAAATATTATCACCCTAAAGTCCAAGAAGCATTCTACACTTGCAACTGTAACATGGACTTTAGTAATGCAACCTTCTGGTTGCCTTAGGCTATCATCAGCCATTCTAAGAAGGGTGGAGCCATCTTTTTGGATGCCTAGACCCAACCTCTCCATCACCTCTAAACTCATGATATTGACGGAGGACCCAGTGTCTATGATAGCATTCCCCACTAATATTCCATCCACGTATGTTGGAACCCTAGGGCAATTCTTTTCAGCATGATCAAACCAATCTTCCCCTACTCGTGCTATGCCCAAAAGTTCTACAATATACCCAATACGCATGATCTTCTTGAATTCCTTGCGTACTCCTGGAGATAATTTAATCAACTGTAAGAGGTTTGCATCTGGTTTGACTTCGCAAAGAGAACTTGCTAAATCAAAATCATGATAGGTAGCCAAAGCTCTCTTTTCTTGCCAAACCATCCTTTCTTTTGGTCCCGGGACTGGCTTTGGTGCTTCTTTTTTAGCTCTTGCCTTCTTTCTTGGCACTTCCTCATCCTTCTTAGGATCGACTTTTCTGTCTCAACAGGCCTTAGAGGTCCACCTTCCACTCTAGGATTCAGGACTTGCGTCCCCTTATCCCCTTGCTTAGGGTTTCCCTCGACCGGTTTTGCATTATCTTTATCACCCTCTTTAGCCTTTTGGCCTCTTGTCACGGCTCGTAGGTTAGAGGTTTCAGTGCCATTGATGTGTACAGTCTCGATAAGGCTGACTCCATTGCCTTGTGGCAACTCCTCTATAGTGGCCTTTCCCCTTTGCAATATTTGCCTTGGTCCATCATTTTGCTGGAGGTTACTACCTTGCACTCTATGATTAACTGGACCTAGTTGTTTACTCCCTAGTTGGAGGGGACTAATCTTACTCCAACAGGTAGCGGCTAAGTGGCCCGACTTCCCACAAATATCACATTTAACATTTGGACAGTTTCTAGGGAAATGTTGTCCACCACACCACTTACAGTTGAATCTTGAGGGATCACCCTCTTCAGGGCATTGAATCCCTATCAAATTTTGCTGCTTCTTTAGGAAATTGACGTCAACAGCTATTTGCCAATATTGTTCAGAAATCATATCAGTGTAGTGCTTCATCATATCCTTAACTTTGCCAAGGACATTAGAGGCACTCGACTCATAGCCTTGATCGTCTATCCGTCGTTCCATTGGCCTAACAATTTGATTGGGCATTGGTTGTTGACTCACAGGAACAACATTAGGGTTCGAAGCTTGGCCTCCAACATTTGGTGAAGCCAACTGACTAGCCATAGGCATAGTCACACTGGGAGGAGCTCGCAGCAAAGGTACATTTTGAACCATGCTTCCTCCCCCATTAGGGTTATTCATAGGCATCCCTTGACTTCCATTTATCAATGGTAAATTGCCTCCAAGTACTAGACCCGCATTAAGATTTATTTGAGAGGAGTAGGCAGTTTGTAATCGTGACTCTACTCCTTCTATCCACGTGATGGCGGTGTCTATATCAGCCAAAGCCACACTACTGAAATTGTATCTAAATATTGAAATCCAATCCATGCAAGAAGTATTGCAATTGGGCAGCTGGCGGAATGGAAATGTAAGTTTGTAACTTACGAAATACTTCCTTAAGCTTCTTGGCATAGGCTTTCACATTCTCATGGGGGTCTTGGCGTGTTACATTCAAAACACACAACCAGTATTGGCCACCTCTTTCAGGGGCATATTCTTCTCAGAAAGCTACATAAAATTGGTCGATTGTAGTGATGGTTCCAATCTCTATGCTATGATACCATACTGCAGCCCTTCCTTTTAATGTCATATTAAAGAACATCATAAGATGTCCCTCATCTTGGATGCAGTAATTAAACATTAATCTTTGGAATTCACAAATATGAAACTCCGCATCTTCTTTAGCTAACCCATTAAAAATGGGCAAAGGCACTCCTAAAGTTGGCAGATCCGGCATCCCTGTAGGAATTCCAATGGGTTGTTCCATGATGACAATCGGATTGACAATAGGAGTTTGGACTGATGGGATCACACCACCACTTGACATGGGCTGACTTGATGGAAGAGAGGAAGAACTTGTGCTTCCTTCTGCACCTAAAGGACTATGTGCAGCAGTTAGGTTACTAAGACACTGCCTCCTATGCGTATTGGGCTGCTCCTTTGAGAACAATAGTGTCTTACAATCTCCAACCGCCATCTAGCCCTCTCAGCACGTTCTGCTTTTTGTATTTTGGCTTGACGGTCCTTGTCAGAGGACATAAACCAACTTTTCTGGTCCCTTAAAAACCCTAGATTCGAGAACCAACACTTGTTGGTGGCTCCCGGCAAACGCACCACTGAAGGGACCTCAAATGGGCCGGCACTTGCTATGGCACTAGTTGGACCTCATGCTCATAATAGACAAACACACCCATACGGCCTTGTAGGCTAGGAGCGTCTATCTGCTGTGCTAAAGGGCGAACTGTTCTAAATCCTAGTCTATGCATTTATAGTTTTGTAGTCTAACGTTCCCCTTTCTATAAACTCCAAAGAGGGAGAACCCATACACATTGGCAATAAATACCACGATAATCACATACATGGGAGGCAACCTCTCGGTGGAATCACCACGGCTCCACTACAGCTCTCCTACATCGCAGGGATTGGCCCCTTGATGCGCTGCTCAACATATAGAACAAACGAACAAACTCCACTCTTTCATTTTGAACGTATTCCAGGAGATACCATGTGTCCTTACAAAATAATTCCCCAAGAAACAAACGTCTATCCTATGGCTTAGGTTGCCTTTCCACACTCAAGCGTGGATCATCTGAAAGGTGAGAAGGATCGAAGCTTGCACGCGAGCTATGGCGGGAGAGCAAGAGCAAGAAAGAGAGAGACAAGAAATGGGAACTCCAACAGTCACAATGTGTGACCGGGCCTTCCTTTATTCAAACTGTCACTAAAAGAATAAAGAATAAAGTGACGTGACGGACGCCCGCCACCTGCAGTGTGCAGTGGCGGGTACTGTCAGTGTAGTAATACACGGGGCGGCACGGCGGAGGCGCCTTTACCCCCAACAACCTCCCACTTAAAGGCGAATCTACCCTAGTGAGAGAGAAAAGAAAAAGAAAAGACAGTACAAATGTACATAGGTACAAGGGATGAGGAAAGGTGACATCTCATCCAACGCCCATCAACCTCCTGAGGAAGGCAAAGCGCTCAGTAGTGAGGCTCTTCGTGAGCAAATCTGCAGGATTCTCATCAGTGGAGATCTTGACAAGGTCAACAGACCTGTCCTCCACGACACCACGTATGAAGTGATACCTCACCTCAATGTGTTTCGTCTTCGCATGGAAGACCGAATTCTTAGCCAACTGAATGGCACTCATAGAATCCGAATGCAGTGTAGGTGTAGCATCAATCCCAAGGTCAGTAACTAGACGGCCTAACCATATGGCCTCCTTGCAAGCCTCAGTGGCTGCAACATACTCGGCCTCAGTGGTAGATAAAGCCGTACACTTCTGAACCCTGGACATCCAAGAGATAGCCCCTCCAGCATAGGTGAATACATAGCCAGAAGTGGACTTCCTACTATCTGCATGTCCTGCATAATCGGAGTCAGTGTACCCCACGACCCCTGTATCCTGGCTGCCATAGCAAATACACATATCTGCTGTGCCCTTCAGGTACCTCATGATACCCTTCACGGCATCCCAATGTCTGCTGCCAGGTGTAGCCATATAGCGTGCCACAACACCAACTGCATGTGCAATATCTGGACGAGTGGCTATCATGGCATACATCAAACTGCCCACGGCTGATGCATAAGGGATCTTGGCCATCTCGGTCCTCTGCTCATCTGTCTGCGGACAATCGGCCTGTGATACCTTCACATAAGAAGGTAATGGACAGCCAATAGGCTTTACGTCCTGCATGCGGAAGCGCTCAAGGACTTTATGAATGTACTCTCGTTGTGAGAGATACAAAAGTCCCTGATGCCTATCACGCTTAATGCGCATCCCAAGTATATGTGAGGCCTGTCCCAAATCCTTCATCTCAAAGCTCTTCTTTAGCTGAGATTTAAGAGCATCTAGCTCATCATTAGCTTTCCCTACTATCAGCATATCATCAACATAGAGTACCAAGATAAGCAAACTGCCATCACGGGCTTTCTTCGTGTAAAGACACGGATCCATAGCACTCCTGCTGTAGCCCTGTGACTGCATAAAGGCATCAAACTTATGATACCATTCCCTAGGTGCCTGCTTCAAGCCATACAAGCTCTTCTTCAACTTGCACACTAGGTGCTCCCTGCCAGGTTCTGCAAAGCCCTTAGGTTGATCCATATAGATCTCATCATGCAAGTCCCCATGTAGAAAAGCCGTCTTGACATCCATCTGATATAGATCTAAGTCAAGCTGTGCAACCAAAGCCAAGACTAAGCGCAGGGTGGTCATCTTAACCACAGGAGAGAAGACCTCATCAAAGTCCACACCATGTTCCTGCTTAAAACCCTTTGCTACCAATCTAGCCTTGTATGCCGGCTTGGGGTGTCCAGGGGTACTTTTCAGCTTATACACCCACTTGCATGGCAAAGCCTTCTTGCCCTTAGGCAAGGCAACCAAATCCCAAGTCTCATTCTTATGCAGGGAGTCTATCTCAGACTGCATAGCCCTCTCCCAGGAGTGACTGTCACCCCTGCGCATAGCCTCATCATAAGTGAAAGGCTCTCCTGCATCTGTAACCAAAACATAATGCATAGAGGGCTGAAATCTGTCAGGTGGACGTCTATCTCTAGCAGACCGTCTCACCGCAGGCTCTGCTGCCTGTCTAACTACCTGTCCAACATCCTGGCCTTGTGGAGGAACTGCTGCAGGCTGTACTACTGACTGTGCTGGAGCTTTAGGCTCCTCCTGAAAGATCACTCTGCGGATCTCAACCACCTTCTCAGGCTGCCTGTGCATCTTGTCTTCATGGAAGACGACATCATGGCTGCGTACTATTTTCCGCGCCTGCGGATCCCATAGGCGATAGCCCATCTCTCCTGACTCACCATAGCCAAGGAATATGCATTTAATGCTCTTTGGATCCAATTTACTCCTCTTGTCCTTGGGCACATGGCAGAATGCCTCACATCCAAAGACACGGAGATGCGCATAAGAGGGTGGCTTACCAGCCCAAACTTCCTCTGCAACCTGGAAATCCAATCCACTGGAAGGCGATCGGTTTATGACATGCACTGACGTACTAACTGCCTCAGCCCAAAAACTCGGGGGTAGGCCTGCATGGCTAAGCATAGAGCGCACACGCTCCTGAATAGTCCTGTTCATGCGCTCAGCCAAACCATTCTGGGGTGGGGTGTAAGGGGCGGTCAATTGACGCTTAATACCCCTGTCATCACAAAACTGCTCAAAAGCATGCGAGACATATTCTCCCCCATTATCTGTCCTAAGGCATTTCAGCCTATACCCAGTCTGGTTCTCAACAAGAGCAAGCCATCTCTGAAAAATTGCCAAGACATCGGACTTCTGCTTTATGGGATAAGCCCACACTTTCCTAGAAAAATCATCAATGAAGGTAACGAAGTACTTCGCGCCACCCATAGACATGCAAGGCATAGGCCCACAAACATCGGAATGCACCAATGCCAAGGGCTCACTCATGCGTGGCCTACCCGATTTCTTATGCGTAGACCTATTCTGCTTACCATAAAGACAATGATCACACGAGTCAAAACATGCATAATCCAAAGGCGGAAGATACTGCAAACCAGATAACATTTTCATTCCTTTCAAAGACATATGCCCCAAACGGGCATGCCAAAGTGATACATGTGGGATAGAGCCCACTGCCAAAACATGGTCTACAGAAGACCCAGATACAACAAGAGGATAGAGGCTGCTAGCCTTGGCGCCTCTAGCAAGCACAAGTCTGCCTTTGGTAATCTTCCAGGTAGAATCCCCAAAACAGACATGAAATCCTGCATCATCCAACTGTCCTGCAGACATAAGACTACGCGTAAGCGCAGGTACATGACGTACATCCCTGAGCAAAAAGGAACTGCCAGTGGAAAACTGCAACTGAATATCACCCATGCCCACAATGTCAAGAGACCTGTCATCTCCAAGTCGGACTGAACCAGATATAGTGCGGTAAGAGTGGAACCACTCACGGTAAGGCGTCACATGGAAGGACGCACCTGAATCCAATAACCAGCACTGTGCATACATACTAGGTGTCTCAGTCAAGTGTGAAGCATCAGAAGAACTAGCTGCAAGTATAAATTCATCACCACCATCGGACTCCTCAGTCTGCGTGACATTAATTTCCTCAATCTTGACGCTGGACTTCGTAGGTACTATGCTGCGATCAGAGGACTTGTCCTGCACTTTATCTTTCCCCTTATCCTTGCGCTTCTCATTGCGCAACTCATGACACTGTGGTCTAATATGGCCCTTTTTCCCACAATGATGACAAGTGACATTTGCATTGCGTCCACGCGACTTACTACGCGACTTGCCACCACGAGATTTAGACCGACCCTTCTGCGAGTCACGGCCTCGGCCATTACCATGGTCATACCTGTCATTCCTGCCTCTAACTGTCAAAGCATGACTACCACGAGAGGCATCCAAGTTTTTGCGATTCACCTCTTCCTGAAGAAGAGCACTCTCAACATCTGCCAATTTTAGAGTAGCACTAGAGGCACAAAGGGCAGTGCGGAATACATCCCATGACTCATTCAGAGTTCCAAGCAAGAAAAGAGGAGTTACTTCCTCTCCAAAGGTGATATCCTGCGAAGTCAGGTTCTTCAGTATAGCATGGAACTGGCTCAAGTGAGCAGACATAGTCGCATTATCCTTCATGCGCAGATCCATAAGCTGCTTCAACCAGTACATCTGACTCGCCGGACTTTTCTTATCATAAAGATTCTTGATCTTATTCCATAGATCCCATGCACTCTGTGCTTCCTCAAATACATTATAATGTACCTGTTCAGTGAGAGACAATACAATCGTGGACTTGCATAGCTCATCAAGTTCAAGCCAGTCGTCAATGTCCATAGTTTCAGGCTGCTCCCCACTCAACCGAAGTGGCTTAATCTGAGATTTCTGCACCAAAACCTGCCATATTTGACTCTTCCAGTAAGAGTAGTTGGTACCATCCAACTTTGTAATGTTAAAGATGGCACTATCATGCGAAGATGACGCCATTATGCAGGCTGGAAATGCCCAAACAGCCCAAAACTGCTTGTTGTTTTACTGCAGAAACTGCCCAAAAATGACCAAAACGGGGTCCAAAGGGTGAGCAAAGTGTGCCAAAAGTTGCTGCCCACTTAGTACTAGGTGCGGTATACCAAATCAGGATATTTCAGCATGAAAAGTACACCTCAGTCCACCAATAACTGCTTGCTGTAATAAATTGCAGGTATGCAATCTAGAGAGCAAACTGTCCCAAAATAGGATCCAATGTCAAGCAAACAATGTTAGGTCCAAAGCCGGCATGAAACAGACATAAGCAAGGTCAATGACAGTGAAAAGAACATGAGCTCAACACCAAAGCATGTCAAAATAACATCTGCCAATGAAAGGCACACCCCCAGACACTCTAGGCAAAGTGTTCCTGTAACTGCCAAAAACTGACACAAATAGGTGTCTGCTCAAAGAGAAAGATCCAAATATGAGACTCGGCTCATAAGCATCCTATGAACCAAGAGTACATCAATGCATATCCATAAAGATCGGAGTATGATCCCAAAGTCTCAATGCGTATGTAGCTGCTCAAGACATAAACTGCTCCAAATACATGTAAGTGCTCCAATAGCATGCAACTGTCAAAGGTCAAGCAAGCATGTAAAATGCTCCCACTGGCACAAAAGGCGTACAAGGCGAGCTTAGAAGCTCAGACAACCCAAGAGAAAGCACCAGTGATAAGTGACCCTGTCAATGCATCAAGCGCATCCAAGAGAGCATGACATACATGAAGCACCGGTCGTATTAACCATGAAGCAATACATAAGCCCAAATAAGCTCTCGGTCAACTCAATGACATCCAAATAGCAACCAAGATCAGTGATCAAGTAAGCCGGGAATGCTCAAATACATCCAAATCCAAGCTCCAAATGTCAGTATGGCATACACGAACCAAATAGCATATGTCACGAACCAAAGCATGTAATGCAAAAGCCTAACTGTCAAGCAGAGACATGAGGCATAGGCGGTCCATGAGCATGCCAAGTCAGTCCAAATGCCAGTGAAGATGGAGCTAATGCGAAGCTCAAAAGCATCCCATAATCTCATACATATGCTCCAAGTCGTCCCCAAATGTCAGAGACATCATGCCAAAGCTCAAAGCATACATCCGGTATCGGTAGGTAAGTGCCAAAGCATGTAAAGTACCTTCAGCCCACTTTTATTCCAGCATGTATTTACTATTCTAAACAGTAGATTTCAGCCCCAAATTCAAGCCAAAATCATGGTCAAACCAAATGCATACATCCCCAATACATCCGGGTAGGAAGTAGACCGCATACGGGCATCAAACAAGGTAACCGGAGTAGAGTATAAGCATTAAATGCCAATGCCAAGTGTGGCTGCCCTGTTTCCAGCACTGTATAACAGTAAATAACAGTCCTAAATCAGCCAATATTTCAAGCCAAAATCATGGCATAATCATGTGCATACATTCCCAAGGCACTAGGCATCATGTAGACCGCATACGGGCATCAAATAGCACAACCGGAATGGAGTATAAGCAACAAATGCTAATGCCAATGGTGCTGCCCTGTTTTCAGCCTGTTATGACAGTTTATGACAGTCCCAAATCTGAAGAAATCAGCCCCGAAAGATCAAGACCAATGCCCCAAAGCTTTAATGACATCAAACATGAAGTCTATAGCCCTCTTGATCAAGGTAGAGAGCAAGAAGCAATGGCCAAGTGTGGAGCTGAAGTAGATGAGTGCTCACAGCCTGGAAAAAATGATGCAATCTGCCCTGTTGGTGCTGAACTTGCTGTTGCTCCACATGGGCTGAAAAGGGGGTAATGGGGGGCTCAATGATGGCCCAAGGTAGGCACATACCAAGCCATGAAGGCCCAATGCAAAGGGGAGGGAAGATATGAGCTATGGAGCTCAAGAAGAGTGGCTGCCCTTTGTTCCTGCCCTATTTCAATCTGAGAATACACTCAAATGCCTGCAAATGCTGAAGCAATACCTCAAGGGCAAGGCCCTGATGAAGCTCAAGAAGGCCAGGATGGAGCTCGGGAAGCCGGGGAGAGTCGGGAGCTCAAGAGGTCGGCTATGGCTGCCGGGATGGAGACCCAATGCGTGAAGCGAGTCGATGCGAAGGTCGGGAAGCACCGAGTCGAGCTCGAGCAAGAGAATGCCAAGCTCTGATACCAGTTGAAAGGTGAGAAGGATCGAAGCTTGCACGCGAGCTATGGCGGGAGAGCAAGAGCAAGAAAGAGAGAGACAAGAAATGGGAACTCCAACAGTCACAATGTGTGACCGGGCCTTCCTTTATTCAAACTGTCACTAAAAGAATAAAGAATAAAGTGACGTGACGGACGCCCGCCACCTGCAGTGTGCAGTGGCGGGTACTGTCAGTGTAGTAATACACGGGGCGGCACGGCGGAGGCGCCTTTACCCCCAACATCATCATAATTGAAAACAAGTGCTATGCATCCAGTCCTTTTTATTCTGATACCATGGTTGACATGCACATGCAAAAGTGGACGATCCTAAAGTTCTCAAACCTAATTTTCAATCAGAAACGTGCTGTGCACAACCAGGCTTTCCAATGCTCATTCACTAACTCGTTGCGGCGATGTAAGGATAGCACACCGAGACAACACTAGTGCTACTATCCTCTTAGTTAAAATACCCCAAACTCTAAATCATGAAATGCATCATAAAATCAGCAACAATCAGCATGCAAATCGCACCATTCAAACATCCCACCCCCCTACATTTAGGTATTGCTTTCGTTGCATAGGTGTAGAGGTTCATTTTGTCATGTTTTGATGTATGAAAATCATTAAATCACAAACTTTGATAGGGAGATAGGGCAAATTGAGGCTAAACCTCATGCTTTGCTACTGCCACACATCCACAAACAATCATTATATTTTTCCTTATTTTTGTGAAGCATATTTCTATTTTTTCCCCTTTTTTTTCTATTTTCTTGATTTATTTGTCAATAAAATATGTTATTTTCTAATTTTTCTTGTTCCAATCACTTCAACATACTAACATTCAATTTACTTTCCATTTTTCCCCCATAGGAACACATTTCACCCACCCGAAACGACAAAACTATCATTTTACCGCTTAAAAACCGCATTTCGAGTTTTACTAGAATTAAATAGCACATGTAAATCATTGGAAAATCAAAATTTTTTGATAAACAGCAATTAATCATGATGCAACCAGCACTCAAACAATTTTTCATCAAATAACAACAACATTACCATCATAAAATACCAAAAATCCTTCATTTTCTTCATAAAAATGGTCATACTGTGTTTTTACGAAACCCGAGACGCATTAAATGATTGCGTGACTAGTGGACAGAGCCTCCATTGCTCTCAATCCAATGCTGCACATCAATCTTCAGCATCTCCATCAATCTCCATCACCGTTTCCTTCAATCTCCTTCCCGATTCCTCCTTCAAGGTAGTGCGCATGAACAACCCATAGAAAGGAGAGAGAGGGAGGAGAGAGAAAGACTAGATTCTGATCTCTTCATTCAGTCAGCCATATCTCGCGCGAAGGGCGGTGATATGATCAGGGAAGAAGGAGAATTTGCCGGCCAATGTGTGATCTATGGGATGCTTGGAAGCTCCATTTCGATTTGGGGGGGGGGTCCGATTTTTGCACGTGCAGATCAGGCGTCGCCATGTCTACACACCATGAAAAAAAATGAGGGGGTGGGGGGGGGGTGTCCCCTCCCAAAGGGCACCCCCTTTTGGTATTTAGTTTTTGTCCACCTTTTCAAATTTGGTCAATTTTTGGCCTCTTCCGCGTCCGGACTCCGATTCGGCCTCTGAAAAATTCTGCATGTCCTCGGGCACCTTTTAAAAGCCGTCTTTCACTTGGTGCTTAAAATCGTCCTAGCTGCAGCCGTCGCCTTCGATGTTGAAGATTTTCCCCTAAATTCTGGATTTTTTGGCAAATTTTAGGCATATTCCGGGCTCAAAACTCCGCTCTCAGCTGACTTAGGGAGGAGGCTACAGATTCTCCAAGACGTTGGAGACAACAACGCGAGGCAACGAGGGCACGTCTAGAGGCCGGAGTGGCTCATCATCTTGGGAGTGGCAGTCACATGACATATCTGGAGGACTTTGTAAGTTTTTCTTTTATTCTGCTTGCTTATTTTTTTGCAATATCCCTTGTACTGATTATCGTGTTTCTAACAGTTGTATTTTGTTTTCTTTGCAGCACTCCATTACAAACCGCAATCCCACCGGCCTAAAGACTCGATATGAAGAGAGGCACTGTCTCAGTGCATTGATCAACCGATTGTATGGACGCGGTGGCCCTGTAAGTCACTCATCTTTCTTGTTCGTAGTTACTAAATTTAATTAAAATGCATTATTGTATGGTAGAGTGATGTGTAGTTATTTCTTTTTTTTGCAGAGTCCGTTCGATGCTCCTTTGCAGTGGGATGAGGTTTCGGATGGCGAGGATCTATAGCTCGCCTTTGGATCCATGGAGCTCACATACTCTTCTTTTTTGGTCACGTGATTTGTGTAGACATTTTCTATGTAGTAGTAGTATCCTACCATGATTGTACCGGTTGCTTTCATTACACAATCATGTATTTATTTCATGTCTTAGTGTTATGATTCAAGTACACTTTGCCTTTATTTACACGAGCATTGTACACATTACTGAAACTATTTTTTATGGCTCAAAAGAAGCACATAGTGCTATATGTGGCAGGGCAGCTTGCTGCCCTGCCACAATTTTATTTTTCCCTGTTACCATCGCTATTAGTATAAAAAATTTACTACATGCATCGCTATCAGCATCGCAAAATGTGTTGCAAAGCATCATTATCAGCGTCGCTATTTGTGTCGGTAAATGCAACGCTGATACCGACACAAATAGCGATGCTGATAATGACGCTGATACCAATTGTTCTATGGCATCACAAATAATGGCGTTTTTTGCAACAACGAGGGAAAATTTCTTTATGAACATTTTCGTTACTTTAAACGTAGCTATAAGGCTTATATGCTGTAATGGTTGATTGGCTCCATTCACACTATGAAATTTCATAAAAAATCGATTTGTACTACATATAAATATAAATAAGGAAACTAGTATGATCACTAAATAGTTTCAATTCATTTTTAACGACCCAAAAAGCCTTAACCATTATAGATTCCAATTTTGTAGAGACTTTCATATATTATTGCTTTTATGTTGGCACTACAAACACATATTGAGATCCTAATTTAAATGCTTCATCTCATCATCTACTCTTATAGAAGAACTTAAACCTAATACATCACCCATCTTTCACTCTTTTAATGGCCTTTACATTGGGTTCACCAAATGTCGAGGAGTAATAGGTCGAAGGCCTTAATTCTAGGGGTTTAAGAGAAAATGATGCATAAACAAGGGTCAAGAAAGATTAAGAAAAAAAAAGATTGAATCACTTTAATAATAGAGATGTAAGGATTGAACTTGTCACACAGCCCTTTGATTTATATGATATGCAATAGACTTAGTCGAATACCTGCACTCACTATATGAGAATGGTACCCTATGTTGGGACCATTGCCAAAAAGCTCTGAGATGAGAACTCAGAGATAACCCTATTGCAAGAAAAATTTTTACTACACATATACTTTTTGCAAGCACAAAAGCTTCGAAACACATCTCTAATTTAAGAAATCATATAGCATTTAGTAGGTACCATCAATTGAACATGTTATGAAGCACTGTTAAGCCTTAAGTCCTATGAAATCCTTGTATGGACCTAGTTACATGTATTAAGTCCTATTTTACTATTATGTATAGTAGTAGGAGACCTCCTTTATGCTTCCCAACAGCACCCAAAAGAGGGGTTTTCATCTACTTTAAGCATATACTTATTTTAGACAAGCATAGGTATCAAGTATTGCTCCCTATGTTTAAAGATTTATGTTGAAAAATCGAGATAGCAATATGCGGCCTGAATACCATATTTTGTCATATTTCCCATTGCTCATATGAGCCACCACATTACTTCCTTGCTACACTAATCAAGTTTGTGATACTCATGAACTATTTAACCTTGTTCCTTGCTACCCAAAGCTTTAGTTTGCATGCTCTCTTGCCCTCTCTCCCTCCACTTTGATGCAAGCCACCTCTAAAAGTTTAAGATATTTCCTCATGCTTCCTTGCTCATCTTCTTCTCCTCTATTTTCTCCACTTTTCCTTGTGCACAAATTTCCCCTAAGTTCCCACTTATCTCCTACACATGGTCACATGCATTGTAATTGACTTCCCCTTCTCCTCTTGAATCAAACCTCATCCTTCTCACTAAATCTCTAAATCAAAATTTGGTAGTGTCTCAAGATATCCTATAACTTGTGTTGTCATGTCTTGTGGATAGACCCCTACATGTGTGAAATTATGGGTTCTCATCTACCTTCATAGTATGGACATAAAATTGTATAATAGTGTAGTGAATCATGCATGGGTTGAGTTCCTTGTGTGGGTGAGTTCAATTCTTGCAATACACATGCCCTATGGCACTACCACATTGTAACTTCTCCTTTTTCTTCCCCCCCCCCCCCCCCCAATTTTTTAAAAGTTTATCTTCCCTGCTCTCTCCCCCCCAACAGTACGTCGGGGTGAAAGAGAGAGGGAGTGAGTTAGGAAGGGGAGGTGCATGCCACCTAGGTGCCGGCGTACCATTGCACCCCCCCTCTATAATGGCTGCACCCCTCCTCGCCATCTACAGAATCCCCCCCCCCCCCCCCCCCCCCCCCTCGTTGCTGCGAAGCTCCTCCCCCCCCTTGCTGCCGAAGTCCCCCCCCCACTCCCAGACCTACGCGCTAGCCCTGGCCGTGACGATAGCCTTCCTCCCTCCTGGAATGAAAACTACTCCCTTTTTTCTGCCAGCAAGCTGCGGCCTATGATCAGTGGGAAGAGGGAGAGAAGAGAGGAGAAGGAGAAGAAGGAAGAGGGAAAGAAGGGAAGGAGAAGAGAGAGAAGAGGAGGAGAAGATAAGGAAGAGTAGGGAAGAAGAGGGAGAGAAGGAGGAGAGAAGGGGAAGAAGAAGGGAGAGAGAGAAGAGAGAGAAGAGGAGGAGAAGAGAAGGAAGAGAAGGGAGGAAGAGGGAGAGAAGCAGAAGGAGAAGGAGAGAAAGGGAAAAAGAAGGGAGAGAGAGAAGAGAGGGAGAGAAGAGAGAGAAGAGGGAAGGAGAAGAAGAGGGAAGAGAGAGAAGAGGGAGAGAAGGGGAAGTAGAAGGGAGAGAGAGAGAAGAGAGAGAAGAGGAGGAGAAGAGAAGGACAAGAAGAGAGGGAAGAGGGAGAGAAGAGAGAGAAGGGGGAAGGAGAAGAAGAGGGAAGAGAGAGAAGAGGGAGAGAAGAAGGGAAGGAGAAGAAAAGAAGGGAAAGAGAAGAGGGAGGAAAGAGAGAAGAGGGAGCGAAGAGAGAGAAGAGGGAGCGAAGAGAGAGAAGAGGGAAGGAGAAGAAAAGAAGGGGAAGAAGAGGGAAGAGAGAGAAGAGGAGCAGGAGAAGAAGAAGAAGAAGGAGAAGAGTTAGTAAGAGGAGATGAAGAACGACGAGATGTACATTCAAGAGAACCCTATACATCTACTCCAGTCAGTCCCAGCTTTTGCTCAGCCGTATGCAGGTACACCAGATGTACAGGGTTCTCTTGGATATGCCTAGGAGCGTGGTCACAGGTGGGAGAGGACACATCTTAGGCATACCTCAGAGGGGTATGGATACCTTGTAGATGATAAGATAGGAGCCATCATCATGAATGATGAGGGGAGGAGGGTGATGGCTCGTATGAGAGAGTTGTGCCAACATGTTTTTCGGCACAACAACTTGGATAATTTGGAAGAACATACCAGAGGGGAGTAAGGACTACATAGAAGCATCCTTGCATGAGGAGTTTTCTCGGTACCAGAGGCAAAATATAGGTTTTCCATGGGTTGGATGATGGAGTGCATGCATGCGTACATGTCACACAAACAATCAAACGCACGCAAGGCACTTAAGAGTAGTGCTTTAAAGCCCAAGTGGCTAGAGGCAGACGACTGGCGCTCACTTAGGGAGGAGACTACAGATTCTCCAGGACGTTGGAGATAGCAATGCGAGGCAACAAGGGCACGTTTGGAGGCCGAAGTGGTCTATCATCTTGGGAGTGGCGGCCACAGGACATATCTCGAGGGCTTTGTAAGTTTTTCTTTTGTTCTGCTTGCTTATTTTTTTCAATATTCATTGTACTAACAATCGTGTTTCTAACAGTTGTATTTTATTTTCTTTGCAGCACTCCATTACAAACTGCGATCCCACCGGCCTAGAGACTCGATAAGAAGAGAGGCATGGTCTCACTGCATTGATCAGCCGATTGTATGGACGTGGTGGCCCTGTAAGTCACTCATCTTTCTTGTCCGTAGTTACTAAGTTTAATTAAAATGCATTATTGTATGGTAGAGTGATGTGTAGTTGTTTCTTTTTTTGCAGAGTCCGTTCAATGCTCCTTTGCAATGGGATGAGGTTTCGGATGGCGAGGATCTATAGCTCGCCCTTGGATCCATGGAGCTCACATACTCTTCTTTTTTGGTCACGTGATTTGTGTAGACATTTTCTATGTAGTAGTATCTTGCCATGATTGTACCGGTCGCTTTCATTACACAATCATGTATTTATTTCATGTATTAGTGTTATGATTCAAGTACACTTTGCCTTTAACTACACGAGCATTGTACACATTACTAAAACTATTTTGTATGGCTCAAAAGAAGCACACATTGCTATTTTTTCCCTGTTACGTCGCTATTAGCATTAAAAAAATTACTACATGCCTCGCTATCAGTGTCGCAAAATGTGTCGCAAAGCGTTATTATCAGCGTCGCTATTGGTGTCGGTAAATGCAACGCTGATACCGATGCAAATAGCAATGCTGATAACGACGCTGATACCGACTGTTCTATGGCGTCACAAATAATGGCGTTTTGTGCAACAACAAGGGCAAATTTCTTTATGACCATTTTTTTTACTTTAAACGTCGCTATAAGGCTTGTATGCTGTAGTGGTTGATTGGCTCCATTCACACTATGGAATTCCATAAAAAATCGATTTGTACAACATATAAATATAAATAAGGAAACTAGTATGATCACTAAGTAGTTTCAATTCATTTTTAATGACCCAAAAAGCCTTAACCATTATAGATTCCAATTTTGTAGAGACTTTCATATGTTATTGCTTTTATGTTGGCACTACAAACACATATTGAGATCCTAATTTAAATGCTTCGTCTCATCATCTACTCCTATAGAAGAACTTGAACCTAATGCATCACCCATCTTTCACTCCTTTAATGGCCTTTACATTAGGTTCACCAAATGTCGAGGAGTAATAGGTCGAAGGCCTTAATTCTAGGGGTTTAAGAGAGAAGGATGCATAAACAAGGGTCAAGAAAGATTAAGAAAAAAAAGATTGAATCACTTTAATAATAGAGATGTAATGATTGAACTCGTCACGCAGTCCTTTGATTTATATGATATGCAATAGACTAAGTCGAATGCCTGCACTCACTATATGAGAATACTACCCTATGTTGGGACCATTGCCCAAAAGCTCTAAGATGAGAACTCAGAGATAACCCTATTGCAAGAAAACATTTTATTATATATATACTTTTTGCAAGCACAAAAGCTTTAAAACATATCTCTAATTTAAGAAATCATATAGCATTTTGTAGGTACCATCAATTGAACATGTTAGCAAGCACTGTTAAGCCTTAAGTCCTATGAAATCCTTGTATGGACCTAGTTACATGTATTAAGTCCTATTTTACTATTATGTATAGTAGTAGGAGACCTCCTTTATGCTTCCCCAATAGCACCCAAAAGAGGGGTTTTCATCTACTTTAATCATATACTTATTTTAGACAAGCATAGGTATCAAGTATTGCTCCCTATGTTTAAAGATTTATGTTGAAAAATCGAGATAGCAATATGTAGCCTGAATACCATATTTTGTCATATTTCCTATTACTCATATGAGCCACCACATCACTTCCTTGCTACACTAATCAAGTGTGTGATACTCATGAACTATTTAACCCTGTTCTTTGCTACCCAAAGCTTCAGTTTGCATGCTTTCTTGCCCTCTCTCCCTCCACTTTGATGCAAGCCACCTCTAAAAGTTTAAGATATTTCCTCACGCTTCCTTGCTCATCTTCTTCTCCTCTATTTTCTCCACTTTTCCTTGTGCACAAATTTCCCCTAAGTTCCCACTTATCTTCTATACAAGGTCACATGCATTGTAATTGACTTCCCCTTCTCCTCTTGAGTCAAACCTCATCCTTCTCACTAAATCTCTAAATCAAAATTTGGTAGTGTCTCAAGATATCCTATAACTTGTGTTGTCATGTATTGTGTATAGGCCCCTACATGAGTGAAATTATGGGTTCTCATCTACCTTCATAGTATGGACATTAAATTGTATAATAGTGTGGTGAATCATGCATGGGTTCTAGTGAAACTCTTCTTGTGTTCATAAGAATCCCATGATTTATATCATAAACAGTAAACTCTTTGACATTCACCCCCTCCTAACCTGCACATCCTCCGGCATGTGCCATTTCATAAGATTACAGGTCAAGGTGGGTCTTCTTCATCATCTTCATTTTCTAAGTCTTTTTCTTCCTGTACGTCTTCAAGTAGAGGTGAAGGATGGATTTTAGGCCCCGAAACGTGCCTAAAAATAGGAGAAAAATGTGGAAATGTGGGGGAAAATGCTCAACCACAAAGGCGGTAGCTCGACCTAGGACGATTTTAAGCGTCAAGTGCTTGACGGGCGCCCGTACGACACTCCGAGAATTTTCATAATTTTTTCGTGCACCTGTGCCAGTCAATGGAGCTGCCGGTCAGTCAGTGCGGGATGTCGAGATGAGTTCATAGAAATTTTCAGACGGACGATCGGAGTCCGTACGCGCAAGATGGCCCGAAACCGGCTGGGGAGCCCAATGGGGGGCCCAATTTGGGAAATCCCAAGAGGTGCAAGGGAGGGGGGGTGACCTTTGGCACACCCCCCCCCCCCCCCCCCCCCCCCCCCCCCCCCCACAATCATGATGGCAGGCTGAACATAAGCCATGGAAGTGATCATGCCAGGCTCCTGCCTCCGGTCTACGCTCCGCATCGCCTCCTCTCGCGCGCAAAATGGTGGACTGGTTGGAGAGAGAGAAAATCAGTCTTTCTCTCTCCTCCCTCTCTCTCCTCTTAACCCCCGTTCGTGCGTGGAAGAGTAGAATGGAAATGGATGGTCGGATGGATGCCGATTCTTGACGAGATTGAAGGGCAATGCCAAATCATTGTACATTGCTGATTGCAAGCAGAATTCATGGCTGGAAATCAATCATGGGACGTGCCAAATTTAATGGGAAAACCCGCAAGACACGGTAATAATCATTTTTACAAAGAAAATGACCTTTTGATGCAAATTTGGTTGATAAAAATGTGTTCATATGGATTGAGTTTTGAGTATGTCGTGCTTTGAGTTGTTTTCTGGCTGTCCATCATTTGAAAATCAGAAAAACATGTGCGGGATAGCAGAAAATGGAAAACCGAGACACAAAAAACCATAAAAATGAAGGAAAATAGGGTTTTTTGGGCTAAAAATGATGCAATAAATTAATCCACACCTACTAAAATTCTTTTTCTGCTGAAATGAACTAAGGGCCACAGCCCATAAACTGAACTTAATTTTCAGCAATTAAAAAATGGGAGAAAATGGGGAAAATTGCAAGAAAATGGTGGAAAAACCCTAAAAAATAGGGAAAAATTATATTTTGGACTTCGGAAAATTGGGAAAATTATGAGTAATGTCCCTGAATGTATAGTGAGGCTGAGGCATGAAGATTTTCTTCAGATCAGCCTTGCTTCCATGTTTTAGTTCGGTTTTGTCCGCTTTTGATATGAAAAATAAGGGAAAAAGCCGTAAAATGCCATGCAACGAAGCACGAACGGTAGTTGGAAATCATTAAAAGAATGCTTTTGCACTTTTTCACAATACTATTTGCTAAATGTTTGAGCACTAGGCATCCACCAAATGCATGGAGCATGAAAAAGAATTTAAAAGTATCAGTGATCAGCTCCTGGACATGCATTGCAATTGGTTTATGAGGACATGACCTACGTTGAGAGGCAGTGAGATACCCATGCTGTAGGCTAGTCGTGGGATCCTAAAGGGGAAATGAAGTAAGGACAATGGTACATTCTTGGACACGCTTATTGGGTACCTTGAGCGACATTTGTGCGAAATGTCTAAATGTTGAGCGACGCATCGAGGGGCCAATCCCCAAGGTGTAGGAGAGTCGCAGAGGGTTGACGGCATTCAGCCGTAGGAGGAACCCCATGTGTATGTGATTCGAGCCTTTTGGCTATGTAAAAGGGACTTCCTCTGAGGAGTAATATTGGGTTAGGATCAGTTGGACTACAACATATTACAAACGCAATGTTTAGGAAGGCAGAGATTTTGATAGACGCTCCTGGCCGCGAGGCCGAGGGGTTGTCTTGTGCGTAGTGACGAGGTCCGGCTAGTGCATGAGCCAGTGCCGGCCCGTTTTTAGGTCCATCAGTGGTGCGTCTGCTGGGAGCCGCTTAAAAGTGGCGGTTCTCGAATCCTGGTTGTTTAGGGACCAACTAGCAGTTTATGCCAAAGGATACTGAGATTGATCCGTTATTTATTGATAAGCATCGTCTAGCAGAAATCCAAAAGCAAGAAAGAGACGAAAGAGCTAGGCGACGTGCTGAAATTTTTAGGAGATATTCCCCTAAGCGTAGCGATGCTGAACCCTTACGAGGGAGTGGATCTAGTGGTCTTAGTACCACAAGCAGTAAGTTAGGAGAAGGTGGAAGCTCTAGTGCTCCCCTTCCTTCGATAAGCCAGTCCACGTCAAGTACGGGAGGTGTAACCCCACCGTCCCCTATTCCTAGTGCAAATCCAATTCTCGTCATGGTGCAGCCTATTGCAATTCCAGCAGGAACGACGGATTTGCCGGCTCTAGGTTACCCGCTACCCATTTTTAATGGGCTAGTTGAGGAAGATGCGGAACTCCACATTAGGGAGTTTCAAAAGCTGATGTTTAATTGTCACATCCAAGAAGAAGGACATTTAATGATGTTCTTCAACATGACTCTCAAAGGAAGAGCCGCTATATGGTATCATGGTTTAGAAGCCGGAACCATATTGAACATTGATGCATTTTATGGAGCTTTTCGAAGGGAGTTTGCCCCTGAAAGGGGTGGGCAATATTGGTTGCGTGTACTCAACGTGACCCGCCAAGAACCACACGAAGATATTCGTGCTTATACAAAGAAGATAAAATAGGTTTTCTGTAAGTTGGACACCTCTATTCCTATCCCCGCAGCTGCCCAATTGCAATATTTCCTACATGGTTTGGACTTTAATATCCAATTGCAGTTGAGTAGTGTCCCCTTGGGGGATATAGATACTGCCATTACACGAGCACAAGAGGTGGAATCCCGACTACAAGCAGCCTATGCTTCTCAAGGCAATTCGAATATGGGTTTAGTATTGGGAAACAATATGGCAATAGCCAATGGCAGTAGTGGTCAAGGGATAGCGATGGCTAACCCTAATGGGAGAGGGAACATGATGCAGAATGTGCCTTTATTACCAGCTCCCCCTAGCATGTCGATGCCTACGGGCAGTCAAATGGCTTCAAGTGGTGGAGGCCAGGCGGTCAATTCTAATACCATGCCTGTGGCTCAACAACTAGTGCCTAATCGAATTGTTAGGCCGATGGAACGACATGGTAATGACCAAGGCTATGAGTCGAGTTCTTCCAACGTTCTTGGCAAGGTTAAGGATATGATGAAGCATTATACCGACATGATTACGGAGCAGTATCGGCAAATAGCCGTTGATGTCAACTTCCTTAAAAAACAACAAAATTTGATAGGAAGTAGATACCCAGAGGAGGGTGTACCTTCGAGGTTTAGTTGCAAATGGTGTGGGGGGCAGCACTATCCAAGAAATTGCCCAAATGTTAAGTGCGATATTTGTGGAAAATCCGGCCATTTAGCAGCTACTTGCTGGAGTAAGATCAGTTCCCTCCAGCGAGGAAGTCGGCAACCATGGCCTGTTAATCATCGTGCCCAAGGAAATGATTCCCAGCGAGAAGATGGGCCTAAACAAATACTTCAACGACCAAAGACTACAGTGAAGGAGCTACCAAGTGGTAGTGGGGTTAGTTTGATTGAGGCTGTATATGTTAACGATGCTGAAACCTCTAATTTACGAGCTATTCTTACAAGAGGTCAAAAGGGTAGGGAAGCCGACAAGGATAAGCCTGTCGACGGAAACCCTAAACAAGGCGACAAAGGAACGCAAGTTTTGGATCCTGCCATGGAAGGGGAACCTTTGAAGCCCGTAGAAAGTAAAGCCAATAAGGAACCACCAAAGAAGAAGGTGAAAGTTAAGAAAGAGGCAATAAAGCCAGTTCAGCGACCTAAAGAGTGGATGGTTTGGCGTGAAAAGCGAGCTCTATCAAACTATCATGAATTCTATTTGGCGAGCTCTCTTTGCGAAGTCAAGCCGAATGTGAACCTCTTACATCTTATTAAGCTTTCCCCAGGAGTACGCAAGGAATTTAGAAAGATCCTATGTACCGGGTATATTGTAGAACCTTTGGGTATTGCGCGAGTTGGTGATGACTGGTTTGAGCATGTTGAGAAGCATTGCCCAAGGGTTGCAGCCTATGTCGATGGGATATTAGTAGATTATGCCATTGTCGACACGGGATCATCTGTTAACATTATGAGTTCTGAACTGATGGAAAGGTTGGGTCTTGCGATTCAGAAAGATACCTCCATAATTCTTAGAATGGCAGATGATAGTTTGAGACAGCCGGAAGGCTGCATTACTAAGGTCCATGTCACTGTTGCAAATGTAGAATGCCTGTTGGACTTTAGGGTGATTCGTTTTGCAGGCCGCCCAAGTTATCAAGTATTACTTGGACGACCTTGGATCTTGCAAGCGAACTGCCAAGTAGATATACCCGCCGGTCGATTGATATTCGGCAGAGGTGCCCAGCGTGTGGTGGTTGATGCTTATCCTGAGTCCCCGCAGAGTGAGAGAGCTCCTCTATCTTCTACAGAATTGGAGACGTTAGAAGATTTATCTGCCAGTGAGACATCATCGAGTGATGAGTCCAAAGAGGGATCCACCACGGAAGACATCTATCAGATCACTTTGAATGAACCGATAGAGGGCCAAGATTGTATAAGAGATGCAGATGTTATCGAGCTAGACCTTGGTACGCCTGATGATTCGTGGCCAATCAAATTAGGTTCTATGCTTAGCTCAGCAGAAAGGGAGGACTATGTGGCCTTGATCCAGGAATTCCGAGATATCTTTGCCTGGAGTTATAATGAGTTGGGAGGCATTCCTCATAGCCTTGCTGTTCATACAATTCCGTTGAAAGAGGGCAGTCATCCTGTACGGCAGAAAGTAAGGCGTATGCCTTTCGAATTGAGGGACGGCCTGTTTGAAGAGTTACAGAAGCTTCGAGAAGCGGGTTTGATTTTTCCTGTGCAACACACGGAATGGTGTTTGCCAGTTGTGATTAGAAAAAAAAAGAATAATCAAATCCGTTTATGTGTAGATTTTAGAGAGCTGAATAAGCAGATAGTTAAGGACTACTACCCGCTGCAATTTATTGACCAGATTTTGGATCAATTAGCGGGTAGGGAGATATATTCGTTTATGGATTACTTTGCAGGCTATAACCAAATGGCAATTGCAGAAGAGGATAAGTTGAAAACAACTTTTATTACTGTATTCGGTACTTTCGCGTACCATGTGATGGCCTTTGGTTTATGCAATGCGCCTGGTTCGTGGCAACGAACAGCAGATAAGACATTCGGTGACATATCCCCTGAAGAGTTGAAGGTGTTTATTGACGACTTAGGGGCTGCTATCGTGAGAGAGAGGCAGTTGAGCATTCTAAGAAAATGCTTTGAGCGCTGTAGATAATTTTTCATCGCCTTAAACCCACGGAAGTGTGTTTTTGGAGTACCTTATGGGCTATTGTTGGGTCATGTGGTCAGTTCGGTAGGAATTGCGACAGACCCCGAGAAGGTCAAAGTTATAGTTGCCATGGGTCCACCACGCACTCCGAAGGAGGTGCATAGCTTTCTGTCTTCTGTTGGTTACTACCGTAGATTCATAAATGCCTTAGCAGAAAGAGCGTTGCCGCTTACAAATTTATTGTCCTTTAGCTGTTCGTTTGTATGGGGTGACCCTTGTAAGGTAGCATTCGAGGATGTGAAACAAGAGCTAGCAAGAGCGCCCATTTTAAAAGCACCTAAAAGAGGTGAGGTGTTCTATATATTTTCAGCAGCCACCATGTATAGTATCAGCTGCTGTTTAGCCCAAATTTGGGAAGAGAAGTGGTACCACCCGATTGCTTTTGCTAGTCGAAAGCTGGGGGTATCCGAAATCAACTATACTTACATGGAGAAATTGTGTCTAGCGATGGTCTTTGGGACCAAGAAATTCAGGCATTATATTCTCTATGAGAAAGTCATGCTTTATACGAAGGCGGAGGGACTTCGATTATTGATGAATAAGCTACAGCCGCCTGATTGTTTAGCGAAGTGGTTAATCACTTTGCAGGAATTTGATTATGAAATCAAGAGTAAGCCACCAAGGTTGCAAGGCATCGTGGAATGTCTTGTGGACTTTGGGGAGCCGAAAGAATCTGTGGCTGAAGGTAGTGACATGGAGTTGTTACTTAAGATAGATACGGCATCTATTCCCTCCTGGTATGCTGCAATAACGCATTATTTATCAACAGGAGAGGCGGGATCCGAATTATCTAAAGCTGAGAGAAGGAAAATTAAGCAGCAAGCATTAAAGTTTGCTTTGATCGCAGGTACATTATATCGGCAAGGGGTTGATGATATCTATTGCCGGTGTGTGATGCCTGACGAGGTGCCATTCATTTTGGAAGAGTGCCATGATTCTGCTTGCGGTGGCCATTTTGCTGGACGGCTTACAGCACAAAAGGCTTTAAGAGCAGGTTATTGGTGGCCTGCCATCTTCCAGGATGCGTTTGCGTATGTTAGGAGATGCGATATTTGTCAACGGCATGATAGTCGAGAGAATAGGAAACGACCACTCAACCCTATTATGGCGATACTTCCATTTGGGAAGTGGGGAATAGACTTTGTGGGTCCTATTACTCCGTCGTCGACTACACAAAAGAGGTACATCATTGTCGCAACTGACTACTTCACAAAGTGGTCAGAAGCACGTGCAATAAGGAAAGATGATGCTAAAGAAACTGCTAGTTTCCTTTTAGAGCAGATAATATGCCGATTTGGTCCGCCGAAAGAATTAGTGTCGGACCGCAGAACCCATTTCCTGAATAAGGTGATCAAAGGTTTGACAGAGATGTGGCAAATCAAGCATAAGAAGACAACCCCATATAACCCGCAAGCCAATTGGCAAGTTGAAAGCACCAACAAGCAGCTTGTGGGCATCCTGTCCAAAATTGTGTCGGAAAAGAAATGGGATTGGGATAAAAAGTTATACGTGGCAGTGTGGGCTTATAATACGACCTTCAAACGAGCCACTGGCCATACCCCGTTCAAGTTAGTATATGGGGAGGAGTGTGTCTTGCCTTTAGAGATTGAGCTGCCAACTATTCGGTTTGCCATCAATCATTCTTTGAGCGATAAAGACGCACTTTTTGAGCGCTTGACGACACTGGCACATTTAGATGAGCTTAAGTTGCAGAGCTTATTGCACCAAGAAGTGGCGAAGCGCCGAATGAAGCAGCTACACAACCTCAAAGCCAAGAAATACACCTTTAAGAAAGGACAGCTTGTTCTATATTATGAGGCACGACGAGAATTATTCCAGGCAAGCTAGAACCCAAATGGGATGGGCCCTATAGGATCGTTAGAATAGGAAAGAATAAATCTACAGTGTTGTTAGCTGACCTTGAGGGGACAGAAATTAAAAATAAGGTTAATCTTAATAAGATTAAACCTTATTACTTCTGATTGCACTAATGCTATGACTGCCTTGCAGGTCTAGGCGAGATTGATCAAACATCTGCAAGGAAATCGTGATAGAGGTTGATGGGTCGTCTGATCCCTTATTTAGAACACCCATATTTAGAGCAGAGGTATCATCAGGGAAAGCTCATTTGGTGGAGCAAAGGATACAAGGTGATTGAGCAAGAAGGCGGGACATTTATTTGGGAGATCAAGGTCTTCTACCATCACTACCTACAAATTTTGACGAGTATCCCTGTTGAATTCAATGATGATGGAGGGATGGAGCCTACAGTCCACCCGTTGAATATGCTGAATTTAGATTACCATAATTACGAGTAGAGTTCTGGATGGCGGGATGTGTAAACCCTTTATGGACGTACACCTTGTACTTTGATGGGGCGTCCAGGGGTGCTTCCAAAAAAGGAAGTGTAGGAGTTGTCATCCGAGACCCCCGACGACGCATTGTCATGAAGTTAGCTGTTTATCTCGGGGTGAATTTTACCAATAACATGGCAGAATACAAAGCCCTGATTATGGGTTTGAATATTGCGAAGAAGGGTGGTATTCGTCAGTTGTTGGTGAAAGGGGACTCTCAATTGGTTTTAAATCAACTCAATGGGACATACATGGTACGAAACCCCATCCTTTGTATGTACCATCATACTGCCATAGCCCTGCTAGACGAATTCGATAGAGTGTCTTTTCAGCTGATTCCATGGAATTGGAATCAGTTTGCCGATTCTTTGGCTAATTTTGCGTATGAAGAAGACCTCTTCTTTAATTGTGGCCCTTGTCCCGATATATCTATTGATGCTGAGACAGGACCTGGTCGTTTGTGGGGTATGCTTTCTGAACATGCCCTCTTTGGCAGACGATGGTTGATCTGGGTGATGCAGAGGGTAAGCGAGACTCATCTCCCTTTATTATCATGGACCCATAGACTGATTAGATGACATGTGATGCAAACCCCTCTTGTGATATACGCAGGAGGGATAGGTCATAATTTAATGCACCTAGTTTAGGGCTACGAGCCTCTGTTCCCCTGGGAATAGTATGCTTTGCTGTCTATCATAGTTGTTTCCAAGAGGATGTTATGAATAGTATTGTTTTATTTCATTGGGCCAAGAGGGCCGATGCAGTTTTGTAGTGAAGTGTTTGATTTCATTAGGCCAAGAGGGCCATTTCCCTGTCTAGTGTGGGTGCGTTTAATCAGGTTTTTGTTTTAAGTGTTGTGCTGGACAGGTTTCGTGTTTCGTGGAATTTAGTGGAGCCTGGAGGAGCCTTTGCTGCGATGGAAACTTCTTGTGGCCAATCCAGGTGGTATTTCTCCTTTACGAGTGCCTTTCTTTCTTGTTATATTTGTATCTGTACTTGTCGAGGGGATATATTTTTGTTGGGGACCAGCAACCAAGGCATGAAGTCCCAAGTTTAGGCTAAGTATGTTTGAGGGAGGTCGGAGTAGTCATTGCCTCCTGCAACGACATTGTTAGACATTGAAAGACCTGTTTTAGAAGGAAGTCCTAGTGGCCTTGTCCTGCTAGCCTGCTAGGCAGCCATTGTAGGAGTTCTTGTTAGTAGTGAGGCAGTTAGAGAAGCTTGCCAGAAGATAATAATGATGATGCCCAGAAACTTTGTATATCCTAAAAGATGAATATAAATACGAAGGTGTGTAAAAAGGGGTTCTAACCCCTATCAAAGCAAGGAAAAGGAATGAAAATATATATAGCAGTTGATCATTGCCTTGCGAGGGCCTGGTAGGTTCCTGGGGACGAGTCAGACCCGGGGCCGATACCTTGTCTTCCTAGGGGTGGCTTCTTGCTGAAAACCAAATGAAATAACCAAAACAAGGAAGGTTGGAGCGAAAATAAAAGTGAGCGTTAGAAAAGGATTAAGTGTCGCCTTGCGAGGGCTTGGTAGGTTCTTGGGTGCCGAGATAGGTCCTGAGGCCGATGCCCTGTTCTCCTTGGGTCACTACGCTCAGCTCCCTCCTTTTTACATGCCCAAGTCTGTTCATCCAATATAAACTCTAAAAGAAGAGATGTACTGAAAGAAAATACTCTTTGATCAGGCTATAGGAGTCCTCGCCTTGTTGGAGCTCCTAGTTGTGTTGTCTTTAGTTGGTAAGTAGTTCAGACTACCACTTAGGGCAACCTCTCTGATAGGTTTTTTAGTTTGGCTGTGTTGGAGCAGTTGGTTAGTGACTCACTTCGGATCTTCTATTAGATGATGCTCGGCCTATTCCTTGTGGATGTCATGCCTTGGTTTTGTCCAGGGGTAGGGGGAGCATTGTGCTGAGTTTTATTATATATTTGTTTTGTATCAGTTTGATGCTTCTTTGGTTGTTTACGTGCATATATGTTCGTGGGTTCGACGGACTGAGTCGTCCTATCCCGTGGTCGCCAATGAAGGATGGATTTTAGGCCCCGGAACGTGCCTAAAAATAGGAGAAAAATGTGGAAATGCGGGGGAAAATGCTCAACCACGAAGGCGGCAGCTCGACCTAGGACGATTTTAAGCGTCAAGTGCTTGACGGGCGCCGGTACGACACTCCGAGAATTTTCATAATTTTTTCGTGCACCTGTGCCAGTCAGTGGAGCTGCCGGTCAGTGCGGGATGTCGAGACGAGTTCATAGAAATTTTCAGATGGACGATCGGAGTCCGTACGCGCAAGATGGCCCGAAACCGGCCGAGGTGCCCAAAGGGGGGCCCAATTTGGGAAATCCCAAGAGGTGCAAGGGAGGGGGGGTGACCTTTGGCACCCCCCCCCCCCCCCGCAATCATGATGGCAGGCTGAACATAAGCCATGGAAGTGATCATGCCAAGCTCCTGCCTCCGGTCTACGCTCCACATCGCCTCCTCTCGCGCGCAAAATGGTGGACTGGTTGGAGAGAGAGAAAATCAATCTTTCTCTCTCCTCCTTCTCTCTCCTCTTAACCCCAGTTCGTGCGTGGAAGAGTAGAATGGAAATGGATGGCCGGATGGATGCCGATTCTTGACGAGATTGAAGGGCAATGCCAAATCATTGTAGATTGCTGATTGCAAACACAATTCATGGCTGGAAATCAATCGTGGGACGTGCCAAATTTAATGGGAAAACCCGCAAGACACGGTAATAATCATTTTTACAAAGAAAATGACCTTTTGATGCAAATTTGGTTGATAAAAATGTGTTCATATGGATTGAGTTTTGAGTATGTCATGCTTTGAGTTGTTTTCTGGCTGTTCATCATTTGAAAATCAGAAAAACATGTGCGGGATAGCAGAAAATGGAAAACCGAGACACGAAAAACCATAAAAATGAAGGAAAATAGGGTTTTTTGGGCTAAAAATGATGCAATAAATTAATCCACACCTACTAAAATTCTTTTTCTGCTGAAATGAACTAAGGGCCACAGCCCATAAACTGAACTTAATTTTCAGCAATTAAAAAATGGGAGAAAATGGGGAAAATTGCAAGAAAATGGTGGAAAAACCCTAAAAAATAGGGAAAAATTATATTTTGGGCTTTGGAAAATTGGGGAAATTATGAGTAATGTCCGTGAATGTATAGTGAGGCTGAGGCATGAAGATTTGCTTCAGATCAGCCTTGCTTCCGTGTTTTAGTTCGGTTTTGTCCGCTTTTGATATGAAAAATAAGGGAAAAAGCCGTAAAATGCCATGCAACGAAGCACGAACGGTAGTTGGAAATCATTAAAAGAATGCTTTTGCACTTGTGCACAATACTGTTTGCTAAATGTTTGAGCACTAGGCATCCACCAAATGCATGGAGCATGAAAAATAATTTAAAAGTATCAGTAATCAGCTCCTGGACATGCATTGCAATTGGTTTATGAGGACATGACCTACGTTGAGAGGCAGTGAGATACCCATGCTGTAGGCTAGTCGTGGGATCCTAAAGGGGAAATGAAGTAAGGACAATGGTACATTCTTGGACACACTTATTGGGTACCTTGAGCGACGTTTGTGCGAAATGTCTAAATGTTGAGCGACGCATCGAGGGGCCAATCCCCAAGGTGTAGGAGAGTCGCAGAGGGTTGACGGCATTCAGCCATAGGAGGAACCCCATGTGTATGTGATTCGACCCTTTTGGCTATGTAAAAGGGACTCCCTCTGAGGAGTAATATTGGGTTAGGATCAGTTGGACTACAACGTATTACAAACGCAATGTTTAGGAAGGCAGAGATTTTGATAGACGCTCCTGGCCGCGAGGCCGAGGGGTTGTCTTGTGCGTAGTGACGAGGTCCGGCTAGTGCATGAGCCAGTGCAGGCCCGTTTTTAGGTCCATCAAGAGGACTCATATCTAAGTCATCAAGTTCATAACTTAAAGATTCTCTTCGTTTGAAGAGTTTGATTCGTTTCCCAGATATTGGAATCTTAATCATGGTTCCATCTATTTCAGCCAAAGAGTAAGTAGCATTATTATGTACTACTTTTACAACATATGGTCCAAACCATCGCTTGGCTAACTTCCTATGAGCACTATATTGATTGTCTAGGCTGCTATCATAGACAAGAACCCAGTCATTCTCTTGAATAGCTCTTGGACGGAGTCGATGGTGCTTATCAAACCTCTTCTTATTCTTTAATCTTGCTGTTTTTAGCCTTTCAATGGCTATTTTTACATCTTCTGGCCTTCATTCAAGTTGCCTTATGCGTAAAGACAACAATTCTTCCCTGTTCATGCCTTCATTCCAAGGCAAGATACTCCATGTGACAATAGATTCCTCAATAGGCATAATAGGTGGCTGTCCATACATGAGTTCAGCTGGCATATATCCTGTTACTGCACTATGGGTTGTTCTATCAGCCCATAATGCGAATGGTAGCGTTTTAGGCCATTCCCTCAACTTTCCTTTGCATGATTTTGCTAAAGCTTTAAGAATTGGTTGATGACCTCTTTCACTCTTACCATTACCTTCAGGATTGTAGGCTAAAGTAAGAGATAGCTTAATTCCCAATTGAGCAAAGAAATGGCGAGCTTCATCGGCATCCAATTCTCCTCTATCAGCAGTTACTTTAGCAACACATCCATACCTACAAAATACTTCTTCAAGTAAAAATCTACAAACAGCATGAGTGGACTTTGTTGTCAAGGCCTTTCCTTCCACTTGATTTGTGAGATCTTCTCTAGTAAGTACTAGATATCTCATGTTCCAAATTCCTGTTGGCATGGTTACTAAATCAATAACCCATCTATAATGAATGGATAAAGGATAGGTAGACTGAAGCCCATCTCTATGCTTTACCGTAGAATACATTTGACAAGCATGACAAGACTCAACAAAATGCTCAATGTCTTTATACATGTTTTGCCACCAAAATTTCTCTTTTATTTTGGAAAAAGTACCCCATATGCCTCTTTGACCAGCCAATAGGCTTTCATGGAATTCTTGCATGACCTGTCTCTGTGTCTTTTTGTCACCTAAGACACGAACAGGTGCCCTTCCTTTCTTTTTTGCATGCCTCCAAAGGTAGCCATCTTTAAGAAAAAAACCATAGGCTTTTCTCTTAATTCTCTTGAACTCTTCATGAGTCCATTCTTCCTTCTTTGTCATAGTGCTCAAAAATTGGCCGATTTTTAGCCAATTATCTGCATAATATTCTTCTTTAAAATGTGAACAAACCATAACAAAACATGGAATATGATGTTTACTAGTTGTCCATTGTCCTTCTTTGGTTGATTCATCCTTTCTTGCTGATGTAAAAGTTGTTTTAACAACTGAACCTGTTGTTCTTGTTGTAATTTTTGTTGCACCTACATTAATAGCATCATTTATAAATTCTAATTATTCTTCATCTATCATTTTTTCTTCATCCATATATTTGGCTCGTGAAAGCATGTCAGCAACTGGATTATCTCTACCTGCAATATGTTTCAAATCAGGATTTAAGGATTTAATATAGGCTATCCATCTTAGCATGGCTATGTCAGGAGTAGAATAGTTGGCTATCATGCCCAAGAGTGGAAGGCAATCTGTCTCAACTATAACATGTGCGCCCATGAAGTACTCCCTGTCACATTTTAATACAGTTACTACTCCCCAAAGCTCTCTTTTAATTTGAGCATACCTTCTTTGTCGTTCATTAAGAACCTTTGCTCCAAAGCGGATTACATATCTGTTGCCTTCAAGGTCGTCTTGACCAACTGCCCATCCTATTCCAATAGGGCTTGTGCCACTGTGAGTATAATGGGTTGTCCATTAGAGTAGTTAGCCCTCTTTAAAGTGGGAGCTGAAGTCAGCATTTTCTTGAGTTTCCGAATAGCTTGAGTGTGTTCTTTTGTCCATAGAAACCTTTGGCCCTTTCTTAGAAGCTGATAAAGACTTTCAGTAACATGAGCAAAATGTGGTATCCAAATAAGGTAGAAGACACATGCACCAAGAAATCTTCTCACTTCTGAAACATTTGTACACTCTTCTTGCATTTTGCTTATTGCATTTATTTTAGATGGAGAGGGCTTTCGGCCATATGGACCACACATATGACCGACCACAAGGACTTCTTCAACTCCAAAAACAGATTTAGCTCCTGAAAGAGTAAGATGAACTTCTTCTAATTTAGACAGGATCTGAGCACAATCATTAATATGATCAAAAACAAACTTTCGACATCCAAGTTCATTGAGTTCTTCATTTTTCTCATGAACTTTACATCTTTTGATTGGAACATCATCAAGGAAAGGTAGAGTCAATTGAGGAATATAATCCCTCAATACTTTATGCATAGCATTCATCATGTGAGCTACTGAATTCGTAGCCCCTTGAGGTAGAGTACACATGCGGACTAGGCCAAGAGGCATCTTCATTGTAGTAATGTCACGGCTTTCCAAAGCAAGCTGAAATTGGTCATAGCCTGAATATAAGTCTCCCATGGAATAGATTGCCCTACCTGCAAAAGCTTCAACAAACTCATCCACAATTGGTCCTGATCCAACATTTCTAATAGTGACTTTATTGACGGGTTGTAAATCTTGAATGAATCATAAAGATCCATTCTTCTTTGGTATGGTAAACCATCGGTTGGAATATGGAGCTGAAGATGGCTCCAATATTCGCATTTTTATCTTTTCATTTAAAAGTTCCAATAACTTAGGCAAATGTGCCCTTGGAACCGGAATTAGTTTAAGATTCCAAGGCACATGTGGGACCGTAAAAATTACCATTGGTGCCACAATGCTTGGATCCACATAGCCAATTTCATGCGGCTGAAATGAAAAGGCTTTACCATAGTTTTTTAACATCTGCATGAAGATTTGTTTTTCAGCTGGCAAGAGGAAAGAATCTTCACCAATTTTTAGATTTTGTAGACTTTCAGCTGTAAATTGGTGACCAATATCTTTAGGATCACGAAGGCTTGGTTGTTTGGATACCCTTTCTGCCAATCCTTCGCTTTCAGGTGGTAGAGGAGTAGCTACCGGCTTGACCTTCTTATCAACTGTTTTATATTTTGTTTCTACTTTTGCTTCATCCTTGTTTGGCTATCCAAAAGCTTCATAATCTGCAAATTCTTGAATTATGTCATACATATCCAATGTACATACCTATATGGACTAATTTTCAGCTTGATTTTCTGCATGAATGGCTGTATAAATTTCAGCCATTGTATCATTATAATTCAGCCCATAAAATAGTCCTGAAATTTCTTCATCTTTAGGTAAAACATCAATTTGCTTCAGCTCTTGCTCCATATGACTCAAATACTTTCTTTCAGCCCTGTTCATGGTTGAGAACTGTTTATAATAGCCCACTCCATGGGCTGAAAAAACCTGCAAATCAGCTTTTGGCCTTGCCTCCTTCATATGTGGAGGCAATTCTTTGTGACATGATGCACTGCCATAGCCTCCACTTATATCAGTGCTACCCGAAAACCCTTAAATTCTCGGGCATTAGGAGGAACATGATGATCTCTCAATTGATCCCTATTCCGATGGTGAGTAACACAGATAGTTAGAAATTGAACAGCTTTATCATTATCCTTGCTTCTTATCCGAGCATATGATGAACCATCATCAAGAGCCTTTGTCTCTAAACGAGACTCGAAAATAAATGGTTGTCCAAGAATGATTGGACAACTGTAGGAATCTTGAACAAAGAAATGAAATTCATCTTTTACATTACCAATAGTAACTTGTACATAAGGACATGCTACATAAAGATCGCCATAAGAGTTATTGGCTGCCTCATGTGCCATCCTGGGTCCACATCAATGGGCCATCCACCATTCTCATAGAGACTTCTTGACATAACATTAATTTCTGAACCATGGTCTATAAGGGCAATGCATGGAGTTTCTTTCTCACCGATTTTAACAACAGTTTCAGTAGTCGCCCTTGCCCAATGGGTACGGGAATAGTGACTACTTGGAATAAAGTGAGTTTCACTTTCTTCCTGCATGTTGTGAAGAAAAGTCTCTTTCTTATGCATGGGCTGCACTTTAGATTGAGAAGTTTCCACCATTATGGCTTCTTCAGATTCTGCCTCATAAATGTCTTCAACTTTGGCTTCTATGGCTGCAATTAATTCTTTGATTGCCTCCAATCGAATCCCTTGAGTTTTCAGCTTCTCTTCATCCTGCAAATACACATGAAGTACTTGCAAAAAAGCATGAATGGATTCTTCAGTTTCCTCACCAACATATTGTCTTTTTCGTTTAATTACATCAATTATTACATCACGAAATCCTCGTTTTGCAATACCGAGAATTTCACCTAATGTAAATTCAATTCTACTTCCAAGAATTCTTTCTTCTAGGATCCGTTTAAGATCCGTTGCGGTCTCTGTGTCAGACTGCAACTTGTAACTAGGATGTTTGCTTTTTCTTTTTCCTTCTGTCTTCTTTGCTTGAGGGGCATCTCCCATGTCAAATTCTGGTGGCGGCGGATTTTCAACAGTCTTCTGTTGATCCTTACTATAGGAGTTGAAGATGTCGCAGCAAGACCGAGCCCATCACCTACCCTTCACAAAATAGGAAAGAGCGAAGTATGGCCTATCCCTTGAAAATCGAGCGTACAACCAGCTTAGGTTTAGGAGCATCCACAACATCGAAGGGGTGGTGACCAGCGAGGAAGCCGTTAGGAGGATCGTGGATTAGTGCAACCTCCTTTATCCTTGAGAGAGCTCATTTTTCCTTGAGAGAGCTTCCTTTATCCTTGAGAGAGCTAAAGGAACCTAGTGCTCTCATAAAATGAGTTACATTGCGCCCGACATTTTCCTTGCGACAGCCCTCAAAGGTTCTCCTTCATTCATGAGAGAACCTTGCTAGAATATTTGGTGGTCTTTGCTAGAATATTCACTGCTCTCTAACATTTTTCCTGAGATTGCCTTCTTCTCCACTTTTCCTACTTGGGCGGAATGAGCTTCTTCATTCACTTTTTGACTTGGGCTTCCTTGGTCTTCCTTTTAGCTGTATAGTCCATGTCCTTGACATGTCTTGTAATAGCCTACATTAGATTCTTGATGATAAGATGGCTCTTTCATAGTAAACTCAGAAGCCTCAATAGCGAACATGTAACTTTACATGTTTTCTTGAAAGAGAGCTTTCAAAGTAGGTGGAGGTATTAGAAAAGGCTATTACCTAGACATGTATACAAACTAGGCTTCAGAGAATCATCGGTCTTATTGTCCAACATTTGTGGGCACAAGGCTTTCTCTTTGTTGAGAATTTGGGTGATCATGAGCTTATCACAATACAAATCAACTATGTTTAGGTTTAGGACATCCAAGGATGCAAAGTTGAGCTTGACTAGCTACCCTTGAGGACCAACATAAGCAAAGCTAGGTAGAAAGTCATTGCAAAGAGCTAGATTGTTTCTTAGAGAAGGGATAGAGATGTATGAGTCATATGAATTAAAAGTACTTAAAGAGAGCTTTTTCTAGAGCTATAGTATGTCAGATTCAGATCAACCAATCCAAAGTTATTATAGATTTAGTATAGTAAGGTCTACAGTGGACAACACACTATCTCCATTTGCGAGGAGCTCTTAATGAGAATATTTTGATCCAAGATTTCATTTTTATATTTCCAAATGTATGTTAAAACTTTGTACTTGATTTTTATCCCTCTAGTTGTACTTATTTCATGAATCATTGAAGATTAGACCAAAATTGTTTTAGTCCATGCATAGTACTCTGACCCTTTCCACCACTTAGCGAATTGTAATAAGTACCATTTTTGTTTTCGAGGACAAAAACATCTGACTATGGTTAGAATGTAAATAGTTGAATTAGGGGCATATAAAAGGGAAAATTACATATGTATAGGATATCATTTTTTACAAAATAATACAAAACCTATATTTGAAAAAATTCTTATAGAAGAGGTGAGGCACCCATCTAACACATCCATGGACTAGGACATAGAGACATTGAGATGTTGTTGCATTTTGACCCAAAGGAAAGAATGTTGTCTTGACAACACCAAGACCTCTTGGCAATCATAAAAAATATTGATTGCAAAATTTTTCTACCATTATATATTTTTAGTATTTTATCAAGTTATCTAAAGGACATTAAGTTTTTAGACCTTATGAATCTAAGGGTCTAGGCCAAATTACATTGTAGACTATATAACCATCTGAACCAATTATTAAGCTCCATTTTATTGTATTGAGCCTTTGCTTCTAAAGCCTCACCTACTCTTCTAATTTGTGTATATTGATTATGTGGGAAAAAGTTTCATGTTACGTTTTGTGCTTATGTTTCTTTTCTCCACTATGAAATAATAATTATATGCATTGTCATCTAGCATGAACTTCATATTGAGAGAGATAGAGAAAAGGGTTGGAGCAATAGAGAGGAGTAGTGTGCTCTCATCTCATTTTCTTCATTATTCCATATCACATAGAACCGAAGCGAATACAATACTCTAAGGTCTACAGACCATTCACACACAGCCTAAAGTCATTGACTTATTTAATGTCCCACACTTGCTGATACAACTGGACATATGACAGAGAGAAAGAGTGTCAGTTACACACATACTAAAGATAAAAGAGCTTGAAGTCTTAACACTTCCCCTCAAGCTCAAGACAACCTCTATACACCAAGTAGCTATTGGAAAACACTGAACTTATCTTTACCCAAAGACTTGGTAAAGATATCTACAACCTGTTCATTAGTCTTCACATGCATAAGATCTACATACATTGTAAGAATTCTAGCATCTAAAGTGAACATTCGGCCAACTCTACTTCCTTTTGTGACCAACCTGTACTTATCATTAAAGTCTTTTACAAAACAACCTTTTGCATTGAATTGGACCTGCAACCCCTGCTCTACCATTTGGCCAACAGACAATAGATTCTTTGTAATTGATGGTACATGTAATACATCTGTCAGACTCTTTGTCTGGCCATCATATAAGGACAAGGGAACATTTCCAATGTGTGAAATTGGGTGGCATGAATCATCACCCATATGCACATAGCCTAGATTTTGTAAGTCCTGCATCTCTCCAAACCATTCAACATGACTAGTCATATGATTAGAAGCATCTGAATTGACATACCATACATCATCATGTGTCCCCTTTCCTGTAATTCCATTCATCATATACTGCATAACAAACAGACACTCATTTTTATCTTCATTTTGTCGTGAAGACGATGCATAGTTTCCTTGCTGCAATTTACCACTACGAATATCATCCTTCTTTTCATAGCAATGGGCTGCAATATGGCCTGTTTTGCCACAATAATGGAAAACAATAGCAGAATTTCCAGAACCTCTATTCTGCCATCCATCTCTTCCTCTAGAACTCCCCCTGCCTCTAAAGTTTCCTTGGCCTCCTGAAACCTACATTTCACCAAATTGCTAATTAAAACTGTTTTGCTGGTTAGTGCCAGCATGTCCCATACCACATCCTCTCGAAGAGGATCTACCATGTCCCCTTCCTGAACTTGAGTAAAATGCTTGAACCTGTTCACCATTGTTTTCAGATGAATCACCCTGCATATTGATCTTTTGAGTAATCATGAGAGAGATCAACTCATCAAAATCTGGAAATGGCTTCCGTACATATATTGAAGTAACAAAGGATTTCCATGCCTTCTCAATGTTAAGGCCACTCAAAGTGGATGAAACCAAATCATCATCATCATGCATTGCATCAAATGCTGCTAAAGCATCTACAATGCTCCTCATCTTCAACACATACTCATTGACAGACATTTTTCCTTTCTTCAAGGCATTCAACTCTTGGTTGAGTTGAATCTTTCCTGCCTTTGTATTTACTGAAAATATGTTCTCAAAAATTGTCCAAGCTGCATGTGAAGTTTCTGCATTCCTGTTATGTCCCAATATCATATTATCAATGACTGTAGATAACCAGTAATCACCTTTTTGTCTTTCGTATTCCATTCTTTCCATGCTTTTAATTCATCTGGGATACTCAGCTCTGGCTCCTTTTCTTCACCTGAAACAAACTCATAAAGGCCCTTTCCAATGAGGAAGTTCGTCACACGGAACTTCCATGAAGGGTAGTTGTTCTAATTATCGATCTTCTCAATAATGGGATTTCCATTGTTCTCTGTCATTATCACAAACAAGGATACAACACAACAAGTTAGTCTTCTACAATCTTTCACAACACGTGCACAACACTACACCAAGCAACCTTTTTCACTAATTGCTCAATAGTATATGTAATCTGCAACTTGTTTGCAGATAAACCTTATGTTTTCTTCCTACAAACACCTCAAAAATTACAAATTCGCAATCTATAACCTGTGTGCCCACTTTCGGTCAATATAATCGAAATCATAGTGTACATTGAAACTATTGTCCACGACCTTGCGGCTCTAAAACGGGGCCTGAAACGGTCTCAAAGGCCCAAAATAACTACGAAAAAGCCCTAAAGGGCCAGTTTGTAGAATATATAGTGCTCTGCTCGCACACCAAATGTCACAACAATCCGAGATTTTCGCCCTACATTGCTTCCCGTGCCTCACATGCATTATCCAAGAGAGAGAAGGGAAGAATGGGAGAGCTTCTTACCCGTTGCTTGCTTGCTTGAACCTTGCTTCTTCTCCTTCACTTTAGCCTAAAAAATAAGCCTCTCTCACTGGCGTGGCTCTGATACCATGTCAAGAATGGCATGATGGGGGGATTCACTTGAGTTGCTGCGCCAAACACACACTGTATACACAAGAGGAAGCTCACTCAAGAACACAAGAAGAGAGATGGAATCCAAAACATTTTCTTGATGATTTTTCTTCTTCTTCCACACACTATACAATCTACACAAAGTATAGATAAGATACAACATAAAGGAAAGTGGCCTTCTAAGTCAAATAGTGCATAATTGACTACACTAATCGACTAGTGCTATATCTTTGCTAGCTGTAGGTAGGTGTAACAAACTAAATATAATAAGTGATAAGTCAGTGGCTATGTGAGTGTCATAACGACCACCAATGTGCTAAGTATAGGCGTGCGGACCCATCTAGCAAGGCAGTCCATCATCGATGTCCGCATGTGTTGAGCTTGCCATCTCAACAGGAAATATGATTATACTTTCCATAGTAGTGACAATCCTTATCCTTATTAGGATTGTAAAATGGGCATTGTTGTTGTGCGAGGATCCCGTAGAGCTAGATCTCCCCTTTCCTATGAAATTTCTACCTCCTCTTGCATTTGAACCCTCTGGTTGCTATGACTATAAGATACATTTTGTAGGCCTCCTCTACGAGAACCATAACTTCTGCCATGGCTACCAACAACCACATTGATTCAAATAGAAGACAACATCCTTGATCTTGGAACTACTAGAGTACATACCCAATCCCAGTTTAACCTCTTTATGAATGAGCAATGCAACAAGCTCATTGAAATCCGACATTTCAGCCCACACAGAGATAAAAGTATCAAATGACTTATATTCAGATCCCAAACCATTTAATGTCACTGCAACCATGTCTTCATCCTCAACCTATGTGCCAATGGATGCCAGCTGATCTGCAATAGTCTTAATCTCTGTGACATAATGCTGTATAGATCTACGTTTTCTCTCCATGTTGTTGAATTTTTGCTTTAATTGTATCTTCCTGGCACTAGTAGTTGTGCCATAATACCTAATCAATATGTTCCATGCATTTGCTTGTGACTTGTAGTTCATGATTTGCATTACCATAGCATTAAAGATACACAAAGATATCTAGTGTAACACCATGTGACCTCTTTCCAACCAAGCTTGATGCGTTCGTCTTTGATCAACTATAGGATTCCTCTCTAGGAGTTTAGGTTCAGCTTCAACACCTATCACCAAGTCCCAGTATCCTTTACCTATCAAGAAGTTCTCCATGCGGAACTTCCATATGGCATAAATATTGCTATCAAGATTTTCCCCCACTATCTGGGTTATGTTGTCGGTCCTGTCTACATTTTCCATATTGTAATAGACAATGGCTACTTCCTGCAAGCCAACAAGTCTAACTGACCTATTGCAGTCTTTGACTGTTTATGATAGTTTTATGCAATTAACTGTCTACTGTAATCAGGGTATTTCAGCCCATTAACATCTTAAAACCATCCACAAACATATGGCATAACCTATAGATACATCAGTCAACACATAGACCATGTAGTTGCTGTAACTTTGTATCATGCAACCTTACTGTAGCCAACCAAACATGAAATATAAAATTTGTAGAGAATCAATGACCAATAGCTCTTTCAAGGCCAAAATTGAGATACATACATGTCATACATGCTCCAAAAAACTCTCAAACATCTGCTAGTACATGTAGGAGTCCATGCATGATCATGCGGGCACAGTTCAATGCATATACATCAAGTACATGTGTCAAATACCTTGCTTGCAAGCTGCAATCAACTAATACTCAGTCGTCCAACCAGATTTATCCAACTTGAAAATGTCCTCAAATTACTTCATACATCTGCTATCAAGTGTAGGGGTCAATACATGACCATACAAACAACCATAGGCACTCTGTCTTCAACAAGTGTAGGGGTCAATACATGACCATACATCTGCTATCAAGTGTAGGGGTCAATACATGACCATACAGACAACCATAGGCACTCTGTCTTCAACAAGCAATGCCATAGAATGCATTCCCTATTTGTAACTAGCCAAGATAATATCAATGCATTTGTTTCTAGCTTTAAATTTCAGCTTTCATGAGCATTCAATACTCATCTCAGTCCTCCAGACATTCAATTGACATATGCCATGTCATACATTTGATAGAAGCTAATCGATGTTATGTAATGCTTCAAGACCAATGAGTGCTTGCTGTTGATAGTTTTATGATAGTTTTCAACTTGTCATATGCTTGCAAATCAAAGTATTTTCTTCAAGAAATTGCAACTCAAATGCATACAATACAATACATATGTCCTTGAGCATATCCATGCTCTAATGAGACCTTCCAAGCATGTCCAAGAACTCCAAGTTCTTTCCAATATCAGTGTATGATGTACATTCACTATTTACAGTAGTTCATGCTCTATTTTAGGTCTATGTACCTGTAGATCAGTTTATATCTCATTTACAAGTCAAGAAAGTCAAGCATGTCAGGTCATCAAAGTGCCTTCCAAAGTATGTATGCAAGCTGTAGATCACTTGAGTAGTAATTATTGTCTTGATTAGTAGTCATGGAGATTGATTTTGACAATAGATGCAATCACATAGACTTGGCAGGAGTGTGCTGCAACATGTGTTGATGAAGAATACCCTTGTGATGGCTTACACATGCTCAATGGATCCTTCAACTACTCCCACACAAGCCTTGACCAAGTTCATGAAGCAATGGAGGCATATGAATCAATGCATACCTTGAAAAAACAACAATGGCAGGAAGCTTGCAATTCACAGGAATCCTTGACCTTTAGTCTTCAAGTCTTCTTCAAAAATCCTATCCACCATAGAGCCTATTCATGGCTCTGATACCATGTTGAGAGAGACAGAGAAAAGGGTTGGAGCAATAGAGAGGAGAAGTGTGCTCTCCTCTCATTTGCTTCATTATTCCATATCACATATAACTGAAGTGGATACATCAGTCTAAGGTCTATAGACCATTCACACAAAACCTAAACTCACTGACTTATTTAATGTCCCACACTTGCTGATACAACTGGCAGAGAGATAGAGTGTTGGTTACAGACATACTAAAAATAAAAGAGCTGCTTGAATTCTTAACACTTCATGATAAGTTAACTTTAGTTTTCATGACACAATTCATGCTATATTGTTTCCTTGAGCACACTCCCATGCTATGTAGATAATATATAGTGAATTCGTTTAATCTATTGAATCAAGGTTGTATCAAGATTTTTGGACTTGGGTTAAAAAGGACATAAAAATGCCATGGTTTAGAAGTGTAAAGAGGAGCCTTGCCTACCAAGTAGAAACATTGTTTGTGGCATTTATTGTTGCCATAGGTGCATCAGTTTCACCCATAAAAAAGAACCCTTCTCTTGTTCTAGCTTTGGAATTTTTGGTTTACTTATAACTCCATATGTGGAGTTTTTAGTATTATGGTACACTCATGCTATTTAATCACATAGCTCAACAATAATGTGACTTTGGGATATGAATAAGACACAAACTATATATTTGGATGAATCTATGTCACATTGATGAGTATAATTACACTTGATTTACATCCTAATACTATAATTGGTTGGTTTACACCATTCAACAATGTTTTATGCATGACGACAGCTAGGTACTATAGCATGGAATAAATTTTTGGTCCTCTTAAATTGCATGACTCTAGGGACATACTTATGCAATTTGTGATGAGTGGTCACGACCATCTTGAAGGATATATGTGGATGTATAGAGTGTCTTAATTACACATGTGGTCAAGAGAGAAGATAGGTTACTCTTAGTAGGTGTAGCAAGGATGATTTAATAAAATATTAGACAATGACAACAACTAACGACCTTTTTCTTATTGTGATGTAAGAGTGGGATTTTTGGAAGTTAGCCTTGAAGATGCGAGCATGCAAATGATGATCTTGTTCATCAAAAGCACTCAAATGGGAGGGCCACATATTGCAAAGTGATGAAAAGTTTAAGATGGATGGGCCATTACTCTCGCTCTCTCCCCCCCCCCCTCTCTCTCTCTCTCTCTCTCTCTCTCTCTCTCTCTCTCTCTCTCTCTCTCTCTCTCTCTCTCTCTCTCTCAGGTTAGGTTTTATTTCTAGTAGTCACTATACTTGAAAACATTGGGCATAGATAAGAACATAAACTGTGGTTAAGATTAGGGAGTTTGAGAATGTGCATTGCATTTCTTGAACATGGTTCAAATATTAATATAGTTATTAGGAGTTTAGATGAAAGTGGTTCTAAGGAGGTACATGAGAGGAGAGAGAGAATCGCACGAAAGAAAGAAGAGTGTAGAGGAGAGAGAAATTCTAAACAAGGAGAGAGAAATATAGGAAAGAAGAAAAGAGATGGCTGACAGCCATGAAAGGACAAGAGGAGATAGAGAGATGAAAGACAAATTTGTATTATTGTGTGAAAACCTATATCCTATCTATAAATACCATATTAGAGAATTTGGAAATCTTCCAAGTTCCACTTTCAAATAAGGGGTAGAGATTTAGCCATGTGGCTAAATCTTAACCCATGCTTCAATGTGGGACTTGGAGAGATAGCCTATATAGTAATTAGGGTAGAGTCAACTTTCAAGTATGGGAACAAGATTTAATCATGTGGCCAAATATTAACTATATTTGAAATTCCCAAACTATATGAGAAATCTCAAATTCCCTAATATGGTGTTTATATGTCCTTTGCCTTTTATTATACCCCTAATTCAACTCTTTACAACCGTGGGTTTTAAGAGAAGAAGGTTATAGAGTGTAGGGTAAAAAAAGATGAAGAAAAGAAAAGATTGAATCACTTTAAGAATAGAGACACCACCTAATTGAAGCTATCGCAAAGCCCTTTGATTCATATGACACACAATAGAGTAAGTCCAAAACATGCACTCACTTTACAAGCACAATACCTTGTGTTGGGATGTTTGCACAAAACCTTTGAGATGAGAACTCATAGATAACCCTATTGTTTCGTGAAACATGGATCCTTGAGAAAGGTTTAGCTATGGAGGATGGAAGTCAATGCCGAGAAGCATGATGAGACTGGACACACTGAGTGTAACTCAAGCAAAAAAGGTTCCAAGTTTAATTAGCTTAGATTCATAAACACAATCTTGAGTAGAGAGAGACAAGACTAAAAGTACAAAGTATAATAGCATTGCATTCAAATAATTTTCAAGTACATTGCTTTATAGTTCCATAATACACTTTTCCACATTGTGCCTATGGGGGATATAGGCAGCAGCTTCTCCTAGGTTATTGCATGTCCCTTGTCCTATTTCTCCATAAAAAAAGAATATCGTAGGAGTGTGATTTCATAAATCTCAACACCCCTTCTAAATCACAATTGTAAAAAGCACAGAGTATACATAGACTGTTATGAGTAGAACCTTGCTAAGTATGAGCATACCACAAACAAGATGAAACATTCAAAGGCTGTTGCAAGGAAACAAAACATCATGCCAAGTGTGAGTATACCAAAGACATGGTAAACATCTAGGGACTATTACAATGCCTCACTAACTGTGTAGAGGCTATGGTTTAGGGTTACACGATGAGTGCAAGGCATATGATAAGAACATTAAGCCAAGTACATGCAATGCTCTAAAAATGTTGATCTAAATTATATTTGGGCACAGCCCGCTGACTTTTTGACACCCAAACACCTTACTTTACATTCGAAAAAAAGAAAACACAAAAGTAAAAGCATGCTATTTGTAAAGTGGGCTATTTTTGAGCTAAAAGATAAATAAATCTATAAATACATGCCTTCTGAAGCACTCACACAAGGCATGGGGAAAGATTGCACCCAATTTATCTTTTTGGTCTCATGTTGTGCAAATTCCCTTTTGCTTTTATGAAGGTTTGTAGAGTTCTTTGTTTTTAGGGACCTTCCGGGATTCGCTATGCATACATACAACATTCGATCTATGCACCAAGAATAAACAATGAAGTGACAGTGATGGGCGCCCATCACTTGGAGTGTGTAAGTGTGGGTACTATCAGTGTAGTAATACACAAATAGTTAAGCATAGGCGCCTTTACCCCCAACAACCTCCCACTTAAAGGAAAATGTGCCTCGAGTAAAGAGGAAATAAGAAAAAAAAAGTGACAAATTACAATGTGTACATAGAGTACAACAAGATGAGGAATAGAGGTCATCTCATCCAATGGCCATCAAGTTTCTTAGAAAGGAAAAATGCTCTGCTTTCATCTACCCACAAATCTATATGCTTATTTCATTTCTGTTATAGCTTGTCAGCATCATCCTTGACCAATAATGCTTAATGATATATACTTCTCCAAGATGAATAAACTAGATATATTTGAATAGCAATATTTATATTTGTATGCACTTGTACTTGTGCTACTTGAAGAGGTATTGTTAGAAATTTTAGTAGAATATAATTAACCATGCAATAATATCATAAAGAACAAAGGCAAGTGTAGAATAGAGAATAGCCTAAGAAATAAACATGAAAAATGAAAAAATGCATTTTTATGTGAAAAATATCAAATATATAAAATTTTGTAATTTATAAGAGTAAGACGATTGAAAAGGTGACCCTTGACATGGATTAAAGAATGGAGGCATTTAATGGCTAACCTTTTCAACGAATTATATATCCCCTTATTAATCACATTTGAATAATTTTTTTTGAAGGTTTTATTACTATAATATCTCTTCTAATTAGCAACTTAATCATTTTCTTACAAGTGTCCTTTTTAAATCTTCTTGACCCTAATGTTGTGTAGAATTCCATCACAAGCCAATTATACATTATGCTAGAAGAAACTCATGGGAAAGAGCATGGCCTAACTCCTCTCATTAATAAGCTTTATGTACATGGTATTTGGGTATGACATGTCTCTTTTAATAGTCTAGTAAATTCATTGTATAATTAATTATGTTATATCTACCTTTATATTAATGATTGATTGTCCTACAGAACCCCTATGAAATCCATTCCATTATGATGACCTCCCAGATGGCAAAGAGCTATGGTAGAACTAACAATCTCTTATTGTTGGTTGCTTTTTTGGAGTACTTGAAAGACCCCCTTTATCCTCTCCCCTCTATCATGTAAGGTCTTATGGCTTGCACCATTGTATCTTTTTGGGCCATTATCACTTATAATGATGATGAGAATAATTATTTTTATTACTATTATATTCACACTAATTGTAGTTGCACCCATTATCCACACCATCATTGTACGATTTTTTAATGTTGATAATGGATATGCACACATTCTATAAATTTTCATTGATGTATATTTACTTTTTTTCAAGTATTTGCAATGTGTTAAGTAATGTAGTCTCTAAGAGTTTAAATAATTGCAAGTTTGGGTTGCCAACATTGCCTGGCTAGAAATATGATAAGGTTACATAGCCCTATCACTAATTTCCTTTTCTGCAACAACTATCGCTATTAGGGTCAATATATAATGACACTAATAGCAATGATAAGGGCATTGTTATCCCAACCAATTGTGTAACTATAGACATCATCATTGGCCATATATGGTGTAGTGGTAGCAAAATAACAAAAATGTCTATTTAACTTGAACAAATAAAGTAGAACAATTTCTTATGGTTTTATCATGAAGACAATGTAACATAGCACTAGTCTTGGACTTAGATATTGATTACTTATCTTGAGACATTGAATCATCCTTGAAAATGGCTATGAAAGGACTCTCCTATTGTCTAAGAAGTGTTTTGGAAAAAAGGATTGGGTAAGAACTCGCAAGTTTTAACAAGAAAATTGTATCACCTAAAACATTTTTTTAAAATGTGGCATGTGTGTAACGTGCTCGCTCCTCAAATCACGGGACATGTCTTAGCAGTCCGTCAAGAGATATATCTAGAAGATGCCGCCCTGCACTCCTAAGGAATGACACCGGGTTTGCCAACTAGGGTCTCTCGAGTCTGCCCCGTAACGGAACTTATCTGGCCGTCCCCATTAGGATCGACCTGAAGCCCAGGTTTATGGTCAACATTGTCTAAGGTCATAGACCGAATCTTTCCTAACATTTCCTATTAACATCTCCTTTGAGGAAAGCTCTCGGCTAACAAGACCACCCTTCCGTAGGATAGACCCATTGGTCACATCCATCACGCTTCCCTCGAGGGTTGTTTTAGTTATCTAATTACCTACCACGTTATGCTTGACACATAAAATCAGCTTCCTTAATTAACCCATTAGTCACAGGTTCCTTTACATAATTTAGGCCACAGACACGAAGACAGGTTAAAACAAGATCAAACACTTCCTTAACTTATCTTCGGATTAATGTGTGTCCCTTGCCCATACAGGAGAATTAAGTGCTCCTTTCTGCCTCTACAGAAAAATCCTTCTATTTTCCGGCAATAAAGCCCGAAGGTTTATCCTTCCAAGATTCCACCTTGTAACTAGTATCAAGGCCTCGAGATTCCATCTCGAGTCACGTAGAACACTTGTGTAGGGCCCGGAGGCATTGGGATTTACGGCTAGAGCCCCCATTGGCACCCAAGTGTCCTCCTACGCCAAGTAATTTCCACGAAGAGACCTCTCGCGGCGGGTTCGGTCCACATTCCCGGCGCGGATTCACAACCCCCTTGGTTAGGGTTTGGCAGTTCGCGGGGGGTAGCTAGCGCCAATTATTCCTTTAGGAAATCAACGACAGCTGAAGCAACCAGCATAGTAACAATTTCTATGGAAGACATCCCTTTCATTTCCAATCAAGAAAATATCATTTTCTACATCAAGCAATCACTTTGCTTATAAACCACTTGTCCTTAGTAGGATCTCTTCTTACCAAGGCAACCGGCCAATTCACTTAGAAATATCATTTTCAAAACAACCAAGCATAAGCCTTGATCAACATTCCATTTGGAGTCAACTTACTAGCCTAGCTTAAACTAGGAGGATATCCACTTCCAATAATCTAAGACAAGATCATTAAAAACAACTCACGAGCACGTGTGTTTAATCACTCAACTTCTTTTGAATCTCTCTTTCCCTTGGGTTTTATCCTAGGGTTCCAAGTTGGGAATCCTCAATTCTTTGCACGTCTTTTAACATACTTGGTAATCTTTAAAACACATTAAATATATTACAAGACTTGGCATACATTCTTTCCATCCTCTCTTAGTGCGATGCTATGCAGAATTTTGCCATCCAACTCATCTCCCGTGCACAAGGATCGTTTAATAAACTGACACAATCTACGATTCTTAACTCCCTTCACATTTATTCGATGACTTTTTAATCCTAATATACATGTATTTGTGTGGCTTAAGTACATGAAAGCCTAAATTTCCACGCATTTGTGCATTTTCATGCTAAAAAGGGAGCTATCATTTCATGTGTTTATTGTAATCACAGGCGCGAACCATGAATCCTAGATAACCGTTCATGTACTAGATTGGGTGGAAGCCTATTATTTTATGTGAAATATTGTAAAAAAACCTATCATTTCATGTGTGTAAACCTGGGCTTGATTCTTGTGTGTTGCGTTGGTCGTTCCGCTCGTCCCTCTAGCATTACTAGTGGCTTGGATGCCTACGTTTTGTGAGAAATGCGGGATCTAGAGCATGGCACTGAGTTATGGTGGATGAAAGGAGAAGTGTGGACTCATGATGGAGAAGACAAAGACACTGTTTGTTACACAAGTGAATTAGGTTCCAAGATTGAGACTTGGACTCATAAACACAATCTTGTGTATGTAGACAATGACATTGACACTTCACTGAAAAGAAAAGAGTACTATCATTGCATTTTGAAAAGGAAGCAAGTACAATGCTTTATAGGAAAGTAGGAAACTGCAGTAGGCACCATTGTGCATATGGGATAGGTTAGCCTGCATGTCCTTGGCCCTGAAGCTCCATACAGAGAGGGTGTTTAGTGAGTGTGATTGCTGATTCTCAACACCCCTCCTCAATCACAACTAGAGAGGCACAAAGTGTGTAGAGGTTGTAATGAGAACCATTTGCAAAGTGTGGGCACACCACAAACATGGTAGACACCAGAGGCTATTGCAGAAAAGGCTAAATGTGGGCACCAAAACATTATGGACATCAAGAGGCTGTAACAGGGGCCTCACAAAGTGTACAGGTACTGTAATGCCAAGTTACATAAGGAGTTTACAAAGCTTATGACAGGAAGCATTAGGGCAAGGAAGTACAAGGCTTTTAAAACAGTCTATCAGAGTTATGAGAGTAGAAGGACTGATGAGTCTTGTCCTTCCGATCCTGGTGGTCTTCATCTTCATCTTCTTCTTCCTTTGCTCCATTTTCTTCTTCTTCTTTGACTGCGACTAGATAGGCCTTTTGGAATCTCTTTCTTGCATGGCAGAACTTCTCAGTGTGTCCGGTCCTTTTGCAGAAGTCACAGAAGAGCTGATCCTTCTTGCCTTTGTGCCTGTTGCCAACATATAATGCATGCTCATCTCTAGAGGTACTTGGTTCTTCCTTAGTTTTTAGCTTCTTTTCCTCTTCTAATAGTGATGCCTGGATATCAACAAGTTCAGGATTTGGCATGTTGATTAAAGTTGTTGATACATTATTATATTCAGGAGGCAAACTCTTAAGTAGAACACTGATGCAAACATCTTCATCCATTTTAATGTTGATTCCTACAAGTTGGGTTAGGAGTCCTTCCATGTAATTGAGATGTGTGGCAAGTGATGTGCTGGACTTCGGCCTGAAGAACTCAATCAGGAGACCATACTTTGATGATTTAGATTGTGCACGGAACAGGGTGTCAAGTCTTTTCCATGTATCTTGTGAGGTCTCACAATTATCCAGATGGTGGATATAACTGTCGTCTAGCTCTAGTTTGATAATGGCCTGGGCTCTGTCATCATTCTTTTTCCAAGTAGTTGCAAGGTCCGCATCCCGAGGTTTCTTCTCTTTGCCATTTGTGATGGCCCAGAGACCCTTTTTCATCAAGATGAGCTTGATGCGGGTTTGCCACAGGTGTGAAACCTGACTCCTTTGAATCGAGCATTTGGAGAGTCTTTTCCCATGTTGAGGTTGCAAGATCAGTAGCAAATCAACACCAAAATTCTGAGATTTTATCAGTAGAAGAGCAGAATGCAGTGTGTCAAGAGATACAGTTATAGTGACAGTGTGAAAACACACTATGTCAGTGTTGATGTTGAGCTTGATTCTTCTTGTTTGGGATCGTTCGGTCGTTCTTCAATCTTCTCAGGTCCTTCCCCTCCTTGATTTGATGCTGGGTCAATGGATTAGAGTGGGCTTTAGCTTGGTTTAGTGTCAGGAGTGAGAAAAACTGAGGAAAAAAAAGCTTGAGAGATTTTGGCTATGGTGGAATTAGGGTTTCTGAGACAGGGGCCTGGTTTTTCTCAGATTGCAGGAGCTATACTTGATCATTTTCAAAAATTTTTTACATGCCTAGGAAGCTGACTTCATGGGCTATCAAAACCCTATGAAAATCGTCCAGATCGTGGACTGTATGAAGCACGCAGGGCACTCGATCAGATTCGGCGCAGTTCAGGACAGGTTTTCGCGATTTCTGTAATGCCACGGTCGGGGAGCAGCAATGTGGTCAATTTATGTGCCAGCATGAAGCGCCTTGAGTAGAAGAACAATCCCCTAGAAGGAATCAAGAGCTGAAGTAGCCTGATTGAGAAGTTATTGAAGCTCCAAGTGAGGTAGGTCATGTCTAGCTATGGCAAATACAGAGCAGAGATTGAGAATTTTCACAATGCTGAGCTTCAGATGGCCAAATTCATGGATTGATGTGACACAGGGAAGCTTTGTGAGTTGGGGAATACTTTTCTAGAAGGAAGCTCCAAGAGATTTGACCTGTGGAGTGAAATATAAGCAGCTCAATCTGACAGGGTACTGTTGGCTATGGCTGCCATGGAAGCTTCCGTGAGAGTAGAGTTGGGAGATGAAGTCATGAGCTGACATTGAGCTAGATTGAGGTTGAAAGGAATCAAGAGAGGCTGGAGAAGCAATGCCATGCCCAACTGGGCTCTGATACCATGTGAGAAATGCGGGATCTAGAGCATGGCAGTGAGTTATGGTGGATGAAAGGAGAAGTGTGGACTCATGATGGAGAAGACAAAGACACTATTTGTTACACATGTGAATTAGGTTCCAAGATTGAGACTTGGACTCATAAACACAATTGTTTAGTGAGTGTGATTGCTGATTCTCAACACGTTTCCCTCGACTTTCTTCTTGGGAGCCATTCGCCTCGTGGGGATTGGGCAGTCTGGACCTTGTCGGGTTTCGGGTTGACAGGTTCCAGAGAAGGACCGCTAGATGGGGTCCTTTTCTGAGAGAGGGGTTTGGGCGTGGCTCCTTGCAGTTACCGACTCTCACTTCTTTCTTTCTCCCTCCCTCTCTTCTTCTTCTTTTTACTTAATCTCCCACTCTCTCACTCTCTCTCCTTCTCTTCTTTCTCCACTTATTCTCCTACTTTCTCTCTCTCTCCCTCTCTTCATCTCCTCTTACTAACTCTTCTCCTTCTTCTTCTTCTTCTCCTGCTCCTCTTCTCTCCCTCTTCCCCTTCTTTTCTTCTCCTTCCCCCTTCTCTCTCTTCTCTTCCTCTTCTCACTCTTTTCTCCCTCTTCTCTCTTTCCTCCATCTTCTGTTCCCCTTCTTTTCTTCTCCTTCCCTTCTTCTCTCCCTCTTCTCTCTCTTCCCTCTTCTCCTTCCCTCTTCTCTCTCTTCTCTCCCTCTTCCCTCTCTTCTCTTCTCCTCCTCTTCTCTCTCTTCTCTCTCTCTCCCTTCTTCCCCTTCTCTCCCTCTTCTCTCTCTTCCCTCTTCTTCTCCTTCCCTCTTCTCTCTCTTCTCTCCCTCTTCCCTCTACTCTCTCTCCCTTCTTCTTCCCCTTCTCTCCTCCTTCTCTCCGTCTTCTTCCCTTCTCTTCCTCCTCTTCTCTCTCTCCCTTCTTCTTCCCCTTCTCTCCTTCTCCTTCTCTCCCTCTTCTTCCCTTCTCTTCCTTATCTTCTCCTCCTCTTCTCTCTCTTCTCCTTCCCTTCTTTCCCTCTTTCTTCTTCTCCTTCTCCTCTCTTGTCTTGCTCTTCCCACTGATCACAGGGCATAGCTTGCTGGCGGAAAAAAGGGGTAAGGTTTCGTTCCAGGAGGGAGGAAGACTATCGTCTCACGGCCAGGGCTAGCGCGTAGGTCTGGGAGCGGGGGGGAGGACCTCAGCACAGCAAGGGGGGGGAAGGAGCTTCACAGCAATGGGGGGGGGGGGGGGGCGGAGGGGGGAGATTTTGCACACGAGGAGGAGGGGCGTAGCCTTTATAGAGGGGGGGTGCAGTTGTACGCCGCCACCTGGGCGGCATGCACCTCCCCTTCCTAACTCACTCCCTCTCTCTCTCTCCCCAACGTACTGTCGGGGGGGAGAGAGAGAGGGAGGATAAAATTTTCAAAAATTAGGGGGGGGGGGGGAGGAAAGAAAAAGGAGACGTTACAATGTTGTAGTGCCATAGGATATGTGTATTGCAAGAATTGAACTCACCCACACAAGGGTATTTAGCATATGATTTGCAGTTATACTATGTACATTTATGAAAAATAAGTCTATGGAAACCTATAACTTGGACATCTGGAAGTAATTGACAGTCTGCTGGATAAATCACATTAATTCAGGTACAAAAATATGGTAAGAACCCAAAAATGTTGCCAAAAACTGTCAAAAGTCCACTAGGTCCACATGGGACCAAAAGTAACTGACTTAGGTGACCAGCAAGTGACCTAGGCTAGTCAAAAAGTGACCAAGGATTGTGCAAAGAGCAGCCCGCGTTTTTTGACGCAAAATGCAGGCTGCACTGTCTGAGGGAAACTGGAAGAAAGCTGGAGCTGAGATGCATGAAATGGAGCATGCAAACTGAAGATTAACAGGCCCAACTATTGAAGATGTAAACATGGTGAGAGCTCCACTTCTCTGCCTCTTTGGTCTGACGAAAATGCATGATGAAATTGTCTATAAAAGAGGGGAAATCTGAGAGAAGAGTATTCAACCTGCTCTTATGCACGACTTCTCTCATTTTGATTACCTTATTCTTGGTCCAATGAAGCCCGACTTGTACCCAAGTACTTGAGTGACTTTGGGGCAAGCAAAGGGTGAGGATATTGAAGACTTATGGACTGTTATGGGCTGAAATAACCAGTCATAAACAGGGCAGCCCACTATTTTGATCTATTTTTATGAGCAAACATGGGTTTTTAATGGTTGTAATGGAGGAAAATGACCTCTTTTCTTTAGGACATTGTTTATAGATGATCAAAAGTGCTTCTTTTTGAATTTATGCACTCATTTTGAACTTGATTATGGGCTGGAATTTTCTGTTTTAAAACAGGGCTGAAGCTAAAATTATTCATTTTCCATTCATTTCATGTATCTTTGGCTCAAATCTTGGATAATTTGATTCTATCAATAATATATTTAACCCAAAGGATTGAAATCCATCTATGTACATGAAATAAATGCCATTAGAACTTGCATTTGACATTCATAAATGAATTGAAAATCTGAAAATATCCTCTATGAAATTATGTATGTATCACGAAGCATTTGATGTAATCAAGTTAGCCTTATTCCTTCTGTTCATGTATGCTATGTTCAAAGTGAGAAGGCTTGAATTCCTCTTCCGTACCTAAATTATTTCTAAACCCTGAATCTTAGTAAAACCCAATCCATTTTTCCTTTCTGAATCTTGAATCCTAAACTCTTCTTCTGCACTAAAAGCCCCGGTGGTAGACCTTCAACTCTTAACGCGATGACAACGTCGGGTTCACCAAAGATTTCGAAGGGTTTTCGAAAGCAAAGTCGCGACCACAGAGGACCTTGACTAATTTCAGGATAGAAGATCAATCAAGCGAGATCACGATTCAATTTGAAAGAAGGTCACCTCAATTTCGGATAATGGCCCTATAATCAACTTGTTCAAGCCTTTTGGTCTCTTGAATGTGGCAAATAGACCTGAATGTATGCAATACTAGCTGCACTTCACCTGTTTGAATGCAACCCTCTTCAACATCAATAGCTTCAAGTTTATAAAAAAAACAAATCTGATTTATAAACTGGCTGCTCAAAAACTAAAGTCCTTCATGTCCCTTTGATATGCCCTCAACCTTCTCTATAGTCTCCTTTGGTAGAACTCTTTTCAAGCAGTTGAATGCATAAGTCGGGGTGTGAAATGGTAGAGAATTTCCATCAATGTTTTAGCTCATAGGTCGCAATGTTTGATCATCTTCATAAGTACAACCTACCACTCCCTCTCTGAATAAATCTGCCAAACCAAAGCAAGAGTGCAAGCCACTAGCCACATATTTGAACAATGGACACGAGAGGAGAAAGCCCCCATGCACAGTGCGAGAATTGGGAAGTCCTGGCAGGTCTTCATAAGCCAAGATTGTAAGAAAATTAATAAATCTGCATATTGATCTTCTACATAGACCTCTTTCAGAAGCCTGAACTTTATGTATGAGGAGTAAATCTCAAGTTTTGGTCACGAAAGGAGTCCAGTAGGGGACTAGTGGCCATAGTTTTAAATGAGTTACATGCAAACTGCATTTGACGAGATCCAGGCATCCAATTTTTCTGCTTGCAAATCTCAGCTCCTCCTTGACAAAAATTCTTTTTAGTTCCTCTCATAGGCACGAGCAAACAAGTTGTTTTCGATTTCTTGTCAATCTTGAACTCTGGTTATAAGAGGATGAATAGGCCCATCTGCAGTTTTGCTCCAAGGGTAACTGTTATTGTAATCAAAGAGAAGCACTCCAATGCCATGCGAAGCACAGTCCACAACATATCAAAGATTGTCATCAATCAAGATTTGAGACCGTGTAGATCTGCAGATCTCTGATTTTGGGCATGCATCACCAGCAACTGCCTTTGCAAGTAATGTTTTTCCTGTTCCTTTAGCATCAGCATCTATCACTTCAGCAAAAACGAAATCCAGTTCTTTGGAGAAATTTTCTCTGCGCCTCTCCAGTTTAGCTTGCTGTCTTAGTAAATATGCCAACACCACATTCGATTGCAACCTTCATTAGGGAAAGATCATCCGCCCGTTTGTTTCCATAGATTTCATGAGCTTGAACCAGCAGTCAGTTGCCACAGATGATCAGCCTCCACAAAACACGCTTCTTCCACAGTAATACAAAACACACTTCTTCCACAGTAATTCAAAAAGCATCCCGATCTGATCAAAGCATCTCCCCGATGTTTTTTTTCACAATCGCCTGCTCCTTCTACAATAATAATCTCCCTGTTTTGCCATTTATTGCTTTTTCTTCCCCTGGCTTACAACAACTCCCTTTTTTTACCAAAAAAGCGGCCTTCTTTGCACCAGGATCTACCCTTTCTGCAGGCTGCTCTCTCTGACGATTTCTTTGAAAGGAAAAACTTTGTGTAGACTACACTAACTTGAATATGGAAGCTTGATGGAAAATCGAATGAGCCATCCTTGGATGAAGTAACGAGCTGAGACATCACCTATCCATTTCCTTTTTGTAAGATTGAAAATGCAAAAAAAAACTTCGGATGTCTAGATTAGACCATATCGAAATCAAATATGATTGTGTTCCCCGAATTCACAATCAGCCAATGCGATTGACTATGTTTGAAAACTTTCATGTGTCTTACTATTTTAAATATCTCAATGAACTTGGATGCACCCCCTTGAAAGCAAATCCCTGATGCAATCACGAGATCACTTCACTCAGAGAGGCTCTTGACACAAGTCTGTAAATCGGTGTAGTCGGTGTAGAGCAAATAGCAACAGCTGTTTCCAAAGAATTCTACCAAGGATTTACATCCTCTTCAATGAGACGATCGTTGTGCATGGTGTTCTTTAGAGACACACTTTTTTGGTTGATGTTTAATTCATCCTCAAAATTCAGGGAGCAAAGCTTGCTACAGCCCACACAGCACCAGGCATCATTGTGGTTTAGGTGCAGGTGCCTCTTCTAGACTCTCAGCTTAACATACTTATATCAACCAGAAACTGCTTGTCACCCTCACTTTACTCAACATATGCTGAAAGCAAGTTGTGCCATGTCATTGGATTGTTCTCTGACAAACCATTGAACACATTCTCTGCTTCCTCCATATCTCCATATATACCATATATAGTCAGAAGACCACTACAGACAGAAATGTCTGCACTATAACCCATCCTAGAGGCATCAGCATGCAATGCCCTTCCAATCTCCAATACGTCCATGGATTTTTGGTCAGGATATGGCTCACCTTTCTTCAAAAGGGTGTTGCATGCCTGAAGGCTAATGACAAATGTTGCCTTGCAAGGAATACAACCTTCTTCTTGCATTTGTTTGTAGCACCATAAACTACTTTCCACTTGACCCTGCTCAACATAGGCTAAAAGCATCCCATTATGCCCACCATTGTTGAAGGAGAATCTATCAGGTGCAACCCTAGCTGAAAGGAAAGGCAATAAAATGAAAGGTGAGAAGGATCAAAGCTTGTACGTGAGCTATGGCGGGAGAGCAAGAGCAAGAAAGAGAGAGACAAGAAATGGGAACTCCAACAGTCACAATGTGTGATCGGGCCTTCCTTTATTTTCTAGTCACTAAAATGAATGTAAAGAATAAAGTGACATGATGGGCGCCCGCCACTTGTAGTGTGCAGTGGCGGGTACTGTTAGTGTAGTAATACAAGGGGCGGCACAGCGGAGGCACCTTTACCCCAACACCCGCCACCTGTAGTGTGCAGTGGCAGGTACTGTCAGTGTAGTAATACACGGGGCGGCACAGCGGAGGCGCCTTTACCCCAACAACCTCCCACTTAAAGGCGAATCTGCCCCAGTGAGAGAGAAAAGGAAAGAAAAAAAAGACAGTACAACTGTACATAGGTACAAGGGATGAGGAAAGGCAAAATCTCATCCAATGCCCATCAATCGCCTAAGAAAGGCAAAGCGCTCAGTAATGAGGCTTTTCGTGAGCAGATCTGCAGGATTCTCGTCAGTGGAGATCTTGACAAGGTCAACAGACTTGTCCTCCACGACACCACGTATGAAGTGATACCTCACCTCAATGTGTTTCGTCTTCGAATGGAAGACCGGATTCTTAGCCAACTGAATGGCACTCATAGAATCCGAATGCCGTGTAGGCCTAGCCATATGGCCTCCTTGCAAGCCTCAGTGGCTGCAACATACTCAGCCTCAGTGGTAGATAAAGCCTTACACTTCTGAACCCGGGACATCCAAGAGACAGCACCTCCAGCATAGGTGAATACATAGCCAGAAGTGGACTTCCTACTATCTGCATGTCCTGCATAATCGGAGTCAGTGTACCCCACGACCCCTGTATCCTGGCTGCCATAGAAAATACACATATCTGTTGTGCCCTTCAGGTATCTCATGATACCCTTCACGGCATCCCAATGTTTTCTGCCAGGTGTAGCCATATAGCGTGCCACAACACCAACTGCAAAGGCAATATCTGGACGAGTGGCTATCATGGCATACATCAAACTGCCCAAGGCTGAAGCATAAGGGATCTGGGCCATCTCGACCCTCTGCTCATCTGTCTGCGTACAATCGGCCTGTGATATCTTCACATAAGAAGGCAATGGATAGCCAATAGGCTTTACGTCCTGCATTCAGAAGCGCTCAAGGACTTTATGAATATACTCCCTCTGTGACAAGTAGAGGAGTCCCTGATGCCTGTCGTATCTAATGCGCATACCAAGGATGTGAGAGGCCTGTCCCAAATCCTTCATCTCAAAGCTCTTCTTCAGCTGAGATTTAAGAGCATCTAGCTCATCATGAGCTTTCCCTACTATTAGTATATCATCCACATAGAGTACCAAAATAAGCAATGAACCATCACGGGCTTTCTTCGTGTAAAGACACGGATCCATAGCACTCCTACTGTAGCCCTGTGACTGCATAAAGGCATCAAGCTTATGATACCATTCCCTAGGTGCTTGCTTCAAGCCATAAAGACTTTTCTTCAACTTGCACACTAGGTGCTCCCTGCCAGATTCTGCAAAGCCCTTAGGCTGCTCCATATAGATCTCATCATGCAAGTCCCCATGTAAGAAAGTCGTCTTGACATCCATCTGATATAGATCTAAGTCAAGCTGAGCAACCAAAGCCAAGACCAAGCGCAGGGTGGTCATCTTAACCACAGGAGAAAAGACTTCATCAAATTCTACACCATGCTCCTGCTTAAAACCCTTTGCTACCAATCTAGCCTTATATGCCGGCTTGGGGTGTCCAGGGGTACTTTTCAGCTTGTACACCCACTTGCATGGCAAAGCCTTCTTGCCCTTAGGCAAGGCAACCAAATCCCAAGTCTCATTCTTATGCAAAGAGTCGATCTCAGACTGCATAGCCCTCTCCCAGGAGTGATTGTCACCCCTGTGCATAGCCTCATCATAAGTGAAAGGCTCTCCTGCATCTGTGACCAAAACATAATGCATAGAGGGCTGAAATCTATCAGGTGGACGTCTGTCTCTAGCAGATCGTCTCATTGCAGGCTTTGCTGCTTGCCCAGTTGCATGGCCAACACCCTGACCATGAGTATCTGTTGTAGCTGTAGGCTGTCCAACTGGCTGTGCAGGAGCTCTAGGCTCCTCCTGAAAGATCACTCTGCGGATCTCAACCACCTTCTCAGGCTGCCTGTGCATCTTGTCTTCATGGAAAACTACATCATGGCTGCGTACTATTTTTTGCGCCTACGGATCCCATAGACGATAGCCCATCTCTCCTGAATCACCAAAACCAAGAAAGATGCATTTAATGCTCTTTGGATCCAACTTACTCCTCTTGTCCTTGGGCACATGGCAGAATGTCTCACATCCAAAGACATGGAGATGCGCATAAGAGGGTGGCTTACCAGCCCAAACTTCCTCTACAACCTGGAAATTTAATCCACTTGAAGGCGATCGATTTATGACATGCACTGCCGTACTAACTGCCTCAGCCCAAAAGCTCTGTGGTAGGCCTGCATGGCTAAGCATAGAGCAGACACGCTCCTGAATAGTCCTGTTCATGCGCTCAGCCAAACCATTCTGGGGTGGGATGTAAGGCGTGGTCAACTGACTCTTAATACCCCTATCATCACAAAACTGCTCAAAAGCACGTGAGACATATTCTCCCCCATTGTCAGTCCTAAGGCATTTCAGCCTATACCCCAGTCTGGTTCTCAACAAGAGCAAGCCAACGCTGAAAGACTGCCTAGACATCGGACTTTTGCTTTATCGGATAAGCCCACACTTTCCTAGAAAATCCATCAATGAAGGTAACAAAGTACTTTGCGCCACCCATAGACATACATGGCATGGGCCCACAAACATCTGAATGCACCAAAGCCAAGGGCTCACTCATGCATGGCCTACCCGATTTCTTATGCGTAGACCTATTCTGCTTACCATAAAGACAATGATCACACGAGTCAAAACATGCATAGTCCAAAGGCGGAAGATACTGCAAACCAGATAACATTTTCATTCCCTTCAAAGACATATGCCCCAAACGGGCATGCCAAAGTGATACATGTGAGATAGAGCCCACTACCAAGACATGGTCTACAAAAGACCCAGATACAACAAGAGGATAGAGGCTGCTAGCCTTGGCGCCTCTAGCAAGCACAAGTCTACCTCTGGTAATCTTCCAGGCAGAATCCCCAAAACAGACATGAAACCCTGTAGACATAAGACTGCGCGTAAGTGCACGTACATGATGTACATCCCTGAGCAAAAAGTAACTACCAGTGGAAAACTGCAATTGAATATCTCCACAGCCTACAATATCAAGAGACCTGTCATCTCCAAGTCTGACTGATCCAGATACAGTACGGTAAGAGTGAAACCACTCACGGTAAGGCGTCACATGGAAGGACACACCTGAATCCAATAACCAGCACTGTGCATACATACTAGGTGTCTCAGTCAAGTGCGAGGCATCAGAAGAACTAGCTGCAAGTATGAACTCATCACCACCATCGGAATCCTCAGTCTGCGTGATATTAATTTCCTCAATCTTGACGCTGGACTTCGCAGATACTATGCTGCGATCAGAGGACTTCTCCTGCACTTTCTCTTTCCCCTTATCCTTGGGCTTCTCATTGCGCAACTCATGATACTGTGATCTGATATGGCCCTTTTTCCCACAATATGACAAGTGACATTAGCGTTGTGCCCACATGACTTACTACGCGACTTTCCACGAGATTTAGACCGACCCTTCTGCGAGTCACGGCCACGGCCATGACCACGATCATTCCTGTCATTCTTGCCTCTAACTGTCAAAGCATGTGAAACAGAGAGGCATCCAAGTTTTTGCGATTAACCTCTTCCTGTAGAAGAGCACTCTCAACATCATTCAGTTTCAGAGTAGCACTAGAGGCACATAGGGTAGTGCGGAATACATCCCATGACTCATTCAGAGTCCCAAGCAAGAAAAGAGGAGTTACTTCCTCTCCAAAGGTGATATCTGCGAAGTCAAGTTCTTCAGTATAGCATGGAACTGGCTCAAGTGAGTAGACATAGTCGCATTATCCTTCATGCGCAGATCCATAAGCTACTTTAACCAGTACATCGGACTCGCCGGACTTTTCTTATCATAAAGATTCTTGATCTTATTCCATAGATCCCATGCACTCTGTGCTTCCTCAAATACATTATAATGTACCTGTTCAGTGAGAGACAATACAATCGTGGACTTGCATAGCTCATCAAGTTCAAGCCACCTTCGTCATTTTCCATAGTTTCAGGCTGCTCCCCGCTCAACCGAAGTGGCTTAATCTAAGATTTCTGCACCAAGACCTGCCAAATTTGACTCTTCCAATAAGATTAGTTGGGACCATCCAACTTTGTAATGTTAAATATGGCATTATCAGTCGAAGAGGATGCCATAATGCAGGCTGGAAATGCACAGACAATGTAAAACTGCTGGCTGTTTTACTACAGAAAATGCCCAAAATCCACTGAAATGAGCTCCAAATGGCGAGAAAAGTCTGCCAAAAGATGCTGATCACTTAGTACTAGGTGTGATACACCAAATCAGGATATTTGAGCATAAAAAATACTGCTCAGTCCACCAATAAATACTTGCTGTAATAAATTTCAGAACTGCAATAATGAGAGCAAACTGTCCCAAAACTGGATCTAATGTCAACTAAACAATGCTAGGTCCAAAGCCGGCATAAAGAGGACAAAGCAAAGCCAAATGATAGTGAAAATACATGAGCATAACATGGAGAGATGTCAAATAGCATCTGCCAGTAAGAGGCACACCCCCAGACAATCTAGGCAAAATGTACCTGCAACTGCCAAAACCTGACACAAATAGGTGTCTGCTCAAAAGAAAGGGGATCCAAAACTGAGACTCAGCTCATAAGCATCCTGTGAACCAAGACATATACTCAATGCAACATCCAATTGTCGGAGTATAATCCCAAAGTCTCAATACATTTGTAATTGCTCAATGACATAGACTGCTCCAATAGCATGTAATCCCTGCTCAAGGTCAAGTAAGATACAAGATGCTCCCACTGGCACAAAAGGCGTACAAACGAGCTCAAGGGCTCAAGAAACCCAAGACAAAGTACTAGTGACAAGTGACCAAGTCAATACATCATATGCATCCCAAGAGCATGACATACATGAAGCAACTGATGGAAGCAACCAACGAGCAATACATAATTCCAAAATAAGATCTCTGTCAACTCAATGACATCCGATAGCAACCAAGTAAATGATCAAACTGAGTCAGAAATGCTCAAATACATCCAAGGAAAAGCTCCCAATATCGGTAAAGCATAGACGAACCAAGCGGTATATATCACGAACCAAAGCATGTAATGTATGAAGCCTAACTGTCAAGCATAGACATGAGGCATAAATGGTCCAAGAGCATGCCAAGTTGGTCCAAATGCCAGTGAATACCAAGCAAGACAGAGCTTATGCGTAGCTCAAATACATTCCATAGATTCAAACATGAGCTCAAAGTCATCCCCAAATGTCAGATACATGATGGCAAATCCCAAAGCATACATCCGGTACCAATAGGTAAGTGACAAAGCATCCAAAGTACCTTCAGCCCACTGTTATTACAGCCAAGTTTGACTGTCAAAACTGAGAAATTTCAGCCAATATTTCAGGCCAAAATCATGGCATAATCATGTGCATACATTCCCAAGGCACTAGGCATCATGTAGGCCGCATACGGGCATCAAACAAGGTAACCAGAGTAGAGTATAAGCATCAAATGCCAATGCCAAATGTGGCTGCCCTGTTTCTAGCACTGTATAATAGTAAATGACAGTCCCAAATCAGCCAATATTTCAGGCCAAAATCATGGCATAATCATGTGCATACATTCCCAAGGCATTAGGCATCATGTAGGCCGCATACGGGCATCAAATAAGGTAACCGAAGTAGAGTATAAGCATCAAATGCCAATGCCAAGTGTGGCTGCCCTGTTTCCAGCACTGCATAATAGTAAATGACAGTCCCAAATCAAAGAATGTCAGCCCCAAAGCTTCAATGCCAAGCACAAGGCCTAAAGAGTCTTTCAAAGTAGCTCAAATTCCTTCTAGAAACCATTGTTTAAGTGCTCATTTAGGAGCCAAGGCATATAGGCTGAAAACTTGATGAGTAGGCAGGCAGAAATCAAGTGCAAATTCAGCATAGGCTGTCCTGGGAAGTGGCTGCTCCATGTGGCAATGTTGGTGTGGATGGGAGGCTCAAAGAGGCCCCAAAGAGGGCATACAACAAAGCCATGAATGCCCAAAGCAAAGGGCAAGGGAGATATGGAGCTTTGAGGCTTCAAATGATGGTTTCCCCTCTTCTTCCACCTCTTTAAAACTAAGAACTTAAGTAAAACCCTTCAAACTCTGATGCAATACCTCAAGGGCAAGGCCCTGAAGAAGCCCAACAATGCCGGGAGGGAGCTCGGGAAGCCGGGGAGTGTCAGAAGCTCGGGAGATCGGCTATGGCTGCCGGGATGGAGACCTAATGCGTGAAGGGAGTCAATGCAAAGGTAGAGAAGCACCGAGTCGAGCTCGAGCAAGAGGAAGCCAAGCTCTGATACCAGTTGAAAGGTGAGAAGGATCGAAGCTTGCACGTGAGCTATGGCGGGAGAGCAAGAGTAAGAAAGAGAGAGACAAGAAATGGGAACACCAACAGTCACAATGTGTGACCGGGCCTTCGTTTATTTTCTAGTCACTAAAATGAATGTAAAGAATAAAGTGATGCGACGGGCACCCACCACCTATAGTGTGCAGTGGCGGGTACTGTCAGTGTAGTAATACACGGGGCGGCACGGTGGAGGCACCTTTATCCCAATGCCCGCCACCTGTAGTCTGCAGTGGTGGGTACTGTCAGTGTAGTAATACACGTGGTGGCACGGCAGAGGCACCTTTACCCCAACACAAAAGACCTCTCTCTCTACTATACTGCCCATGCAGAATAAAAATGCAAACACAACGACTAAGTATGTACAAAGTAACAAATGTCACACACACAACTTTTTGGTGGATTCCACACCTCGGATGCGCAGCAGTACAACAACCTATCAACAATGGGGCCCAAAGGGGGCATAAATGAGGGCCAAAGAAGGCCTATACCAAGCCTCAGCAAGCCTTGATAGGTTGGAAGCAAGATCTAGGTGAAGGAAGCTCCAAGAGGTGTGAGCTATGGCTGCCCACAACTTGTTTACAGCCTTTGAGACCTGAGAACTAAAGTAAAACTCTGAAATAATAAAGCAATACCTCAATATCAATGCCCTGGTGGTGCCTCAATAGGCTAGAAAGAAGTTCGGGAAGTCGGGGAGTGATAGGAGCTCAAGAGAATGAGCTATGGCTGCCGCGAAGGAGACCCAATGCATGTAGGTAGTCGATGGGATGCTGAGAATGCCAAGAACCAAGCTCAAGAGTTGGAAAGCAAAGCTCTGATACCAGTTGAAAGGGAGCGATGGATCGAAGGTTGGACTTGAGAGCTATGGCGGGAGAGCAAGAGCAAGAAAGGGAGAGACTAGAAATGGGAACTCCAACAGTCACAATGTGTGACCAAGCCTTCCTTTATTCAAACTGTCACTAAAATAATAAAGAATAAAGTGACAGTGACGGGCACCCGCCACCTGCAGTGTGCAGTGGCGGTGACTGTCAGTGTAGTAATATACGGGCGGCTAGGCGAAGGTGCCTTTACCCCCAACAGAACATAACAATTCCTGTGTGCTAAATGTCATGTTGGGTGTCATCCCCAGTACACACATAACCATGTGAACTTGCAACCATCTCATCAAACCATTCTCTTTAGGGTGTCATGTGATTTGAAGCCCCTGAATCAATGTACCATATCTCATCTTTGTTCTACCTAGATGCATTCTTAGACACATGCAACATGGCAAACAATCTATCAACCTACTCATCATGAGTACCGCTAGAAGATGCATAGTGTCTATGATGTTTTCCCTTTGCCTTCATATCTCCCTACTTCTTGTAACAATCCTTTGCAATGTGTCCATATCTGCCGCAGTAATGACAGTCCTTATCTCTGTTTGATTGCCATAAACCAAATCCACCACCTCTACCATGGGGTGAACTCCTCCTGCCTCTAAAGCTGCCAACTGGCCCTATGTATTTGTGCCATGCTAGGCATTTTGATGATACTGTCTATAAGCATTTCGAGTGTCTCCTTGACCTCGAAAAAAGCCACGGCCTCTGCCACCTCCACCACATTGGCTAGAGTAAAGAACAATGTTTCTGCTTTGAGAAGTACTAAAACTTGTATTCAGCCCAAGCTTGTCAGCCCAAGCTTAAGTTCCTCATGCAACAGCAAAGCAATCAACTCATCCCAATCTAGGGATTCAGCTCTTATAGAAATAGACATATCAAATGCTTTATACTCTTTGCCAAGTCCATTCAATGTTACTGCAATCATATCATCCTTAGACACTGAAGATCCAATGGTGGCAAGCTAATCCGATCTCTGTAGTGTAGGCCTAAATGCATCTATCATTCCTAGACATGTTATTGAACTGTTGCTTTAGCTGAATCTTTCTTGCATGTGTTACATTTTCATAATTCTTCATGAGTATGTCCCATGTATCCTTTGAAGAACTGCATCCAGTAATCTGTATAACCATAGCATCTGATATACATAAGGAAAACCAATGTAACACCTTGCATGCTCTCTTAAACCATAGCTTATGAGCCTTTTTTGATCATTTGTCGGATTCCTTTCATGCATTTCAGGTTCACCCTCATCACTTGTACATAAGTCCTAATAACCTCTGCCAATTAAAAAATTCTTCATACGAAACTTCCATCAATTTTTTTTTTTGTCTAGCTTTTCTCCCACAATCTGAGTGATATTTTCAGTGCCTTGAGCATTTTCCATAGTTGCAGCTTCGGTATTCAGTGATGTATACAACTTGTAAGTATCTGACTCCTTTTCCTACAGTTCAGGATAAATTTTCCACTATTTAGGATAGTTTCTTGCAATTCAAAACAGTTTTCATGACAACCTGCTTGCTATAAACTGTATTCCAAAAATGAAAAAACACAATCAACTGAGCATAAACCAAGCTCAAATCAGTTCAAAACATTCTATGGTAGTGTCAAAACATCCTAGCAACAAAGTATATCCACACAAGTATCAATGTTTGTAATGTATGCAAGTAGCAGTACCAAATACATCCAGCCCACTGCTATAACTAGCAATATTTTCTCTTTTAAAATAAGAGTATTCAGACCTCAAAACATCCCCAAAAAATCTCATTCACTCTATGCAGGAGTTGATAGATGTCCAACCGGTCAGAATATATTGCATGTATGTCAAGTGAAGATGATAGGTATCCTTCCTGGAGACAATAACCAGTCAATACCCTGGTATAACCAGCAACAAATCAGTCCAAATTTTGGACTTTCAGCACTCACAATATCCCAAAAAGCATCTACCACTCAAGTGGTATGATCCAAGCATTTGTCAGTAGCAAATAAGCATCACAAATACTTCAACCCTGTAGGTGTATTGTTTCCAAATTCAGGATAGCAACCAGTTCATTGTTTCCAACCTGCAAATAAGCTCCAAAACTGAGCATTTAACACTCCAATATCATGCTCAAATGCATGATAATAAGGGCATATACATTGTTAGGATGAAAGCCACTAGTGCCCTGGAATCACCTATTGTTTACTGCAGTAAACAACTATTCTGCACATGTCTATGCTGAATATCTCAAAAATTGTGAGAAGTTGGAAAACATTTCCTCTGCAAAGTTGTAGACCATGTTGAAATGGTTAGGAATCATGGACCATTTCTCCAAAAACCATTTTTGTAGAAAGATTATATAACTTTTGCAAAAAACGGGTTGTAGGCATAGTCTCCTTTGATGACGTTTTCTTTAGATCTGATGTCTTGATGTCAAATGGTCACTGCCAAGCCTTTAGGCTTCGGGTATTCAAGCTTTGCTACCATGTTGGAAGAGAGGGAGAGAGACAGAGTGGAGTGAAAGATGAGTCTCATCTCATTGTTGTTCTTCTTCCATTATTCTTCCATCATACTAATTGAAAGAGACTTACACACATAGGTATGACTAACCAAGACTAACTGTGGTTAAGTCACTGACTACACCAACTTATTGAATGCCACACACATGTATAGATATATCTAGCTAATGTCAGTCACACACATAAAGATAGACTGACTGAAGAGTAAAGGGAACTTGATATTATAATATATAAGACATCTCCTATTATTGAAAACAAAAGTGCTTCCTGCTTAATGTTTCTCTTTTCGGATTTAGAAAGAGATTCTATGAGGTTTCCTGTTGATAGATAATGCATGATAGATGTATACCATGATGGAATTGTATGCATGGCAATACAGGGAGGAATCCACTTCAGTTTTTCATAACTCCATACAAATATATCCCTGAACTCTTGTAGGAGTGACACATAATCTATATGCTCATCAGCAAATAACATAGCGCCGAGTTTTATGGGGCACGGATCATTTTGGGAGTTCCAAGATCCAACTCTATCACATTAGCATCAAGAATCCTATTTTTTTTCTCTATTAGCTCATTGAAACATACTTCATAAACCTCCTCAGTAGTAAAACCCTCTTCAAAATCACTAGAACTTGGGGTTCCAATAGCTGAGGTTCATTTGAGTGCCTCCCATTTTGCAGGTGGGGGTAATTCCCTTTCATCCAATGGGTGCTCAAGGTATGCATCTAAAATTATTCTCTTTAATCCACACCCAAAAAAAAAGTCAATCAGCTAGGATATCTACCAAAAAATTAGAATATAATATGTTGGGGGTAAAGGTGCCTCTGCCTAGCTGCCCGTGTATTACTACACTGACAGTCACCACCACTGCACACTGCAGGTGGCAAGCGCTCATCACCGTCACTTTATTCTTTATTCTTTTCATGACAATTTGAATAAAGGAAGGCCTGGTCACACATTGTGACTGTTGGAGTTCCCATTTCTAGTCTCTCCCTTTATTGCTCTTGCTCTCCCGCCATAGCTCTCGAGTCCAACCTTCGATCCGTCGCTCCCTTTCAACTGGTATCAGATCTTTGCTTTCCGACTCTTGAGCTTAGTTCATGGCATTCTCAGCATCCAATCGACTCCCTACTTGCATTGGGTCTCCTTTCCGGCAGCCATATCTGACTCCTTCGAGCTCTCGTCACTCCCCGGCTTCTCGAACACCTTTCCGGCATTGTTGGACACCTTCAGGGCATTCCATCAGAGGTATTTGATCATTTTCTTCAGGGTTTACTTCAATTCTCAGGTCTCACAGGCTGTAAACAAGTTGTGAACAGCCATAGCTCACACCTCTTGGAGCTTCCTTCACCTGGAACTTGCTTCCAGTCTATCAAGGCTTGCTGAGGCTTGGTGTAGACCTTCTTTGGCTCTCATTTGTGCCCCCTTTGGGCCCTATTGTTGGCACGTGGGACAATAGACCCCCCAGTCAGCTCACTTTTTTTTTCTTGCGCCTGTTTCAAAAGTTGGCCCAAAAATCACTCTTTTTGTCATATCTCGGGCATTCGGAACCCAATTCAAGCAAGGTAAGAGTCTAAGTTGGGGTTTTTGCACGCTCCGGACGTGATCGTGATGTCAGATTTACCAAATTTTGATGATAGAATCTTCTACAACAGATTTCAAGTTTGAGATAGCATGTATTTGTATACCTATGCTTGTTTGGGCATGACTATATAACTGATTTGATGCCTATTGCATCCCGATTGATTGGGGGATTGAAGCTACATGTAATGCTATGATTTTGGCCTGATTTTGGGGCTGGAAATACACAGTTTATAATAGTAAATGCATGTTGAATACTCTTGGACTGAAGCTATCTTTCATGCTTTGACATATGCATATTGGTTTCGGATGTATGTCTTGGGTTATGCTATGATGTGTTGATAATCGAGGGACGACTTTGAGCTTGTCATTGAATCCGGATGCTTTTTGGAAGCTTGAGATTATTTCAGCCCGCACTTATTGACATTGGTATATGCTTTGACAGTGATGCTTCTTGGGTTTATGCAAACCCGTTGCCTGCGGCTTGATGCTCATGTCATGGTTGATTACCCTATGCATACGTTGAGCTTGAGTGCTCATTGAAGCTCTACCTTGGATGCATTTTGGATTATCTGGAGTAGCCTTGGATGTTACTTGGCTTGTCAGAGTTTGGATTGGGATGTATTTGATGTCTTACATGCTTACGGATGCTACATACGGAAGCTCTACTGCCTACATGTTTGGGATGTACTATTGATGTATTGTCCTGGACTTATGTCATTGGCACTGTGTCTTGCCTTGGATTGAGCTCTTGAGCTTGTACATATGACTTTTGTGTCAGTGGGAGCATTCTTGAATGCTTATCAGACATTGAGCAAGCAGTACTTTTATGCATTGAGCCGTTACATGCCATTGAGTAGTTACAGACACTTGAGACTTTGGGACTTCTTACCTTTCGGGATGATACATCATATGTCTTGGTTCACTGTATGCTTATGAGCTGAGTCTCTGATTTGGATCCATATCTTTGTGAATTGACACCTACTTGTGTCAAGTTTTGGTAGTGGCAGGAACACTTTGCCCCATTGCCTGGGGGGTGTGCCTACTCATTGGCAGATGTTTGTATGACATACTTGGGTGTTGGATTCATGCTTATCGACTGTCATATGCTTATGCTATGCCCGCATGATGCTGGCTTTGGTCTTGGCACTATTTGATTGCCTTGGGATCCGATTTTGACACTGTTAGCTCTCTTTTACTGAAATCTGAAATTTATTACAGCAAGCATATATGTATGGACTGACATAGATTTTTCATGCTGAAACACTCTGAAATGATGTACTTTCACTAGTACTTGGAGGGCAGCAGCTTTGATTCCACTTTCCTCTCCATTTTTCCTCAATTTTGGTGATTTTTTGGTCATTTTCTGCAGTAAACAGCAAGCAATTTTGAATTGTCTACAGTCTTCGAGCCTGCATTATGGCGAGTTCATCCACTGATCATGCTATTTTCAACATCACTAAGCTTGATGGTACAAATTACTCTTATTGGAAGAGCCACATTTGGCAGGTGTTGGTGCAGAAATCGTAGATCAAACCTTTGAGGTTAAGCGGGCATCCAACTGCAACTATGCCAGATGAGGAATGACTTGAGCTTGATGAGTTATGCAAGTCCACCATTGTATTGTCTCTCACAGAACAGGTTCACTACAATGTATTTGAGGAAGAACAGAGTGCATGGTAGTTGTGGGATAAAATCAAGAATCTCTATGACAAGAAAAGTCCAGCGTGTCAAATGTATTGGCTGAAGCAGCTTATGGATCTACGCATGAAGGAGAATGTGACTATGTCTGCTCACTTGAGCCAGTTCCATGCTATACTCAAGAACTTGACTTCGTAGGACATCACTTTTGCAGAGGATGTCGCTCCTCTTTTCTTGCTTGATACTCTTAATGAGTCATGGGATGTATTCCGCACTGCATTATGTGCCTCTACTACTACCTTGAAATTATCTGATGTTGAGAGTGCTCTTTTGCAGGAAGAGGTTAACCGTAAGAATTTGGATGCCTCTCATGTGTCTCATGCTATGACAGTTAGAGGCAAGAATGATGGATATGGAAAGCATGGCAGTGGCAGTGGCCATGGACGAGATTCTTAAAAATCTCGGTCCAAGTCTCGTGGGAAGTCACATCGCAAATCTTGTGGCAGGAATATAGATGTTACTTGTCATCATTGTAGGAAAAAGGGCCATATTAGGCCACAATGCCATGAATTGCGCAATGAAAGGCGCAAAGATAAGGGGAAAGACAAAGTACAGGATAAGTCTTCTGATCGTAGCATAGTACCTGCAAAGTTCAGTGTTAAAATTGAAGAGATAAATGTTATGTAGCCTGAAAATATTGATGATAATGATTATATCCTAGTAGCTTCTTGTAGTGCTTCGCAAATGACAGAGATACACTCTATGTATGCACAGTGTTGGCTCTTGGACTCAGGTGCGTCCTTTCATATGACACCTTGCCGAGAGTGGTTTCATTCATATCGTACTGTTTCGGGTTCTGTGCGCTTGGGTGATGATAGATCTCTTGATATTGTGGGCATTGGTGATGTTAGGCTGCAGCTTCCTTTTGGCAGCAGTTTTGCTATGTAGAATGTACATCATGTACCTGCTTTGATACATAGTCTCATGTCAGCTGGACAGCTTAATGACGCAGGTTATCATGTATCTTTTGGAGACTCTGCATGGAAGATCATTTGTGGCAGACTTGTGATTGTGAGAGGTGCTAAGGCTGGCAGTCTCTACCCCTTGATTGTATCAGCTTCTTCCCTTGATCATGTTTTGTCTGTGGGTTCTATCCCACATGTATCTCTTTGGCATGCCCGTTTGGGCCATATGTCTTTGAAGGGAATGAAAATGCTTTTTGGTTTGCAGTACTTACCGCCCCTTGATTATGCATGTTTTGATTCATGTGAGCATTGTCTTTATGGCAGGTAGACTAGGTCTACGCATAAGAAGTCTGGTAGTCCACACATGAGTGAGCCCTTGGCATTGGTACATTCGGATGTCTGTGGACCCATGCCTTGTCAGTCTATGGGTGGTGCAAAGTATTTTGTTACATTCATAGATGATTTTTCACGGAAAGTTTGGGCTTATCCCATTAAGCTAAAATCTGATGTCCTGGTTGTGTTTTAGAGATGGCTTGCATTAGTTGAGAACCAGTCTGGGTATAGTATGTCTCACGTGCTTTTGAGCAGTTATGTGATGAGAGGGGTATTAAGTGTCAGTTGACCGCCCCCTACACCCCCCCTCAGAATGGTTTGGCTGAATGGATGAATAGAACCATCCAGGAGCGTGTATGCAGTATGCTTAGCCATGCAGGCCTACCACAGAGCTTTTGGGCTGAGGCAATTAGTATAGCTGTGCATATCATAAACAGATCACCTTCTAGTGGTTTGGATTTCCAGGTTGCAAAGGAAGTATGGACTGGAAAACCCCCCTCTTATGCGTATCTCCGTGTCTTTGGATGTGAGGCATTTTGCCATGTGCCCAGGGACAAGAGAAGTAAGTTGGATCCCAAGAGTGTCAAATGCATTTTCCTTGGTTATGGGGATGCAGGCAAGATGGGTTACCGTCTCTGGGATTCGTAGGCGTAGAAAGTCATCCGCAGTTATGATATAGTCTTCCATGAAGACAAGATGCATAGGTAGCCTGAGAGAGTTGTTGAGATCCGTAGGGTCATATTTCAGGAGGAGCCGAGAGCTCCCGCACAGCCAGTTGGACAGCCTACAGCTACAGTAGATGCTCATGGTTAGGGCGTTGGACAGGCAACATAGCCTGCCGTGAGACGGTCTACTAGACACAGACGTCCACCAGATAGATTTCAATACTTGATGCATTATGTCTTAGTTACAGATGCAAGAGAGCCTTTCACTTATGATGAGGCTATGCGCAAGGGTGACAGTCACTCCTGGGAGAGGGCTATGCAGTCTGAGATAGACTCCCTGCATAAGAATGACACTTGGGATTTGCTTTCCTTGCCTACGGGCAAGAAGACTTTGCCATGCAAGTGGGTGTACAAGCTAAAAAGTACCCTTGGATACCCCAAGCCGGCATACAACGCTAGATTGGTAGCAAAGGGTTTTAAGTAGGAGCATGGTGTGGACTTTGATGAGATCTTTTCTCCTGTGGTTAAGATGACCACCCTGTGCTTAGTTTTGGCTTTGGTTGCTCAGCTTGACTTACAGATGGATGTCAAGATGGCTTTCTTACATGGGGACTTGCATGATGAGATTTATATGGAGCAGCCTAAGGGCTTTGCAGAACCTGGCCGGGAGCATCTAGTGTGCAAATTGAAGAAAAGTCGTTATGGCTTGAAACAGACACCTAGGGAGTGGTATCATAACTTTGATGCCTTTATGCAGTCATAGGGCTATAGTCGGAGTGCTATGGATCCGTGTCTTTACATGAAGAAAGCTTGTGATGGTTCTTTATTGATTTTGGTACTCTACGTGGATTGATATGTTGATAGTAGGGAAAGCTCATGATGAGCTAGATGCTCTTAAGGCTCAGATCAAGAAGAGCTTTGAGATGAAAGATCTGGGACATGCCGCTCACATACTTTGTATGCACATTAGACGCGATAGGCATCAGGGATTCCTCTACTTGTCACAGAGGGAGTACATTCATAAAGTCCTTGAATGCTTCCGCATGCAGGACGTAAAGCCTATTACCTGTCCATTACCTTCTTATGTGAAGGTATCACAAGCTGATTGTCCGTAAACAGATGAGCAGAGGGCCGAGATGGCCAAGATTCCCTATACATCTGCAGTGGGCAGTCTTATGTATGCCATGACAGCCACTCGTCCAGATATTGCCTTTGCAGTTGGTGTTGTGGCACGCTATATGGCTACACCTGGCAAGAAGCATTGGGATGTCGTGAAGGGTATCATGAGGTACCTGAAGGGCATTGCAAATATGTGCATATCCTATGGCAGCCAGGATACAGGAGTCGTGGGGTACACTGACTGTGATTATGCAGGACATGTAGATAGTAGGAAGTCCACTTCTAGCTATGTATTCACATATGCTGGAGGTGCTGTTTCTTGGATGTCTAGGGTGCAAAAATGCACGGCCCTTTCTACTACAGAGGCCGAGTATGTTGCACCCACTAAGGCTTGCAAAGAGGCCATTTGGTTGGGTCATTTGGTTGCGGACCTTGGTATTGATGCTATCCCTACACTACATTCGGATTCTATGAGTGCTATTCAGTTAGCCAAGAATCCGGTCTTTCATGCGAAGACGAAACACATTGAGGTGAGGTATCACTTCATACGTGGGGTCGTTGGGGACAAGTCTATTGATCTTGTCAAGATCTCGACTTACCAGAATCATGCAGATCTGCTCACGAAAAGCGTCTTTCCAAAGCGCTTTGCCTTCCTCAGGAGGTTGATGGGCGTGGGATGAGATGACGTCTTTCCTCATCCTATTGTACATGTGTACATGTTGTACTATCTTTTTTCTTTTTCTTTTCACTCCTCACTGGGACAGATTCGCCTTTAAGTGGGAGGTTGTTGGGGGTTGAGAGCGGAATTTTGATGTTGAGAAGTGCTTAAAAATAGCTAAAAATTACAAATATCAAGGAAAAAATATTCAACGTCGAAGGTGGCAGCTCGACCTAGGACGATTTTAAGCGTCAAAGTGCTTTAAAGGCGCCCGAGCGACACTTGTTGATTTTTCATAATTTTTTAAACTTTCGTGCGGGTTAACAAGAGTTACTGGCCAATGTGAGATGCCAAGCCGGATGCCCAGGATTTTTCAGAGCTCAATTCGGAGTCCGGACAGGGAAGGAGCCAAGAACCGGTCAAGATGCGAAGGGGTGGACTTATTTTTGGCCAAAGTGGGCATGAACTTTGGGAGCCCAACTTTAAATGTCACATGAAATGAAGATGAAAATGAGGATGACCAAATCGTGGAGAGAGAACACGCTGACAGGCGCCGAAATTTGTGCCATCATCATGGGAGATCCAACATGGAGGCTGCAAACAATCATACTAACCGATCATACCCCCAATCTTCCCTCTCTCTGCTGATCATATCGCCTGTCTTTGCTCCTCCATTGGTGGCCTGAATGCAGAGATTGAAATCTAGTCTTTCTCTCTCCTCCCTCTCTCTCTTCTAAGGGCAGATTCATGTGGTGAAGAGGAAGAAGAAGAATGGATGGCGGATGCTTGTCCAATGAAGACCGGATTGCCCCGTGGTTCAAGAGGAATGAAGATTGTTGATTGTGGACTCTCATGAGCATTAATGGCTATTGGAAATCAGTCTCGAGACATGGCAATTAAAAACTCGCAATCCACAAAGAACGGTAATCTCATTTTTACAAAGGAAGTTGATGTTTTATGCAATTTGCTTCATGAATATTTGTTCCCATGGGATGATTATGCATTATAATGTTCATTGCTATGAGTTTGATTAGTTTATTCTCATAAAATCAGAAAATCATAAGTGTTGTGATTGAAAGTAATAGGGTAAAACCCGTAAAACACGCGAAATATGGAAAAATTGGGTGTTTTTGAGATATAAGTGGAAAATATAATAAGACACACCAACTAAATTTGTGGTTTTGCTACAAATGAACCTAAGGGCCACAGCCCACAACTCATTTTGAATTTTTAGTTATTTAATATTGTGGAAAAATACAAGAAAAATAGGGAAAATGGAAAAAAATAGGGGGAAAATGGATTTTGAGTGTCGAAAATTAAGGAAAAATAATATCCATGTTTGTGGATGTATGGGGGGTCTGACGTATGAGGTTTAGCCTTAGTTCAGCCCTATCTTTATGTTTTAGTGAGTTTTTATTGCTTTTTATACAACAAAAAACATGGAAATGAACCCTAAACCAATCAATAATGCACAACCTAAACGGGTGAGGGGGTAGAGTGTATAAAAGGTGTTTAAATGCTGAATGAAATGATGAAAAGCTTGCTGGTTTTTTTTTCATACCATTTAGGCTGGTCGATAATTAAAGATTAAGGACCTAGTAGCACGAGGGTTTCTCGGTGCTAGGTTCATGCAATGCCGCATACGAGCGATAGTCAAAATAATTGAAAGAATGCTTTTGCACTAAGCACAAATGCTGATTTTCTTAATTGTTTGAGCACATGGGCATTCACTACTTGCATAAATCATAAAGAAACTTAAAGGTATCAGACAATACCTCCTGGATGCATGGCAATTGCTTTCTCTAGATCGTGACCAACGTTGAGTGAAGTAAGGTTGTCCCAAGTTGTAGGCTAGGCGTTGGGTCTAGGGGAAAGAAAGTGAGGTATGGTACATTCATGGATACGATCAATTGGTACCTTGAGCGGAAATATGTGCGATATTGTGATATATATGTTTAGCGATGCATCAAGGGGCCAATCCCCAAGGTGTAGGAGAGTCGCAGTGAGGTAGCGGCAGTCAGCCGTGGGAGGACCTCCTATGTTTGTACTTCGTGCTATTTGGCAATGTGTTGGGACTCCCTCTGAGGAGTGTTAATTGGGTTAGAGTTGGACTACGATACATGATACAAACGCAAGATGTTTAGGAAGATGATGTATGTGTCATCCACGCTCGTGGCCGCGAGGCCGTGGGGTTGTTGAGCGCATGATAGAGGTCTGGCTAGTGCATGAGCCAGTGCCGGCCCATTTTAGGTCCCATCAGGGGTAAAGGCACCTCTGCCTAGCCGCCCGTGTATTACTACACTGACAATCACCGCCAATGCACACTGCAGGTGGCGGGCGGCCTCACTGTCACTTTATTCTTTATTCTTTTAGTGACAGTTTGAATAAAGGAAGACCCAATCACACATATGTGACTGTTGGAGTTCCCATTTCTAGTCTCTCCCTTTCTTGCTCTTGCTCTCCTGCCATAGCTCTCGAGTCCAACCTTCGATCCGTCACTCCCTTTCATAATATCCATGGATATCCAAGAAAAAATTGATAGCTTGGCCTCCAAGCAAATCAGATAAGATGGAAGTCAAGGACATACTCAATATTAGCAACAATCACATGTACTTGTGCTACCATTCCTTCCGGTTTTCTTAGGCTATCATCAACAAAATTTAAAACTGTCGTGACATCCTTTTGCATTGGTAGACCTAGCATCTCCAATAAATCCATACTCATAATGTTTATGGATGACCCAGGGTCCACGAATACATTTTCTATCAATATTCCATCGACATATACCTATACCCTAGGGTAGTGCTTCTCTACATGATCCCACCATTCACTACCCACTCGATGTATACCAAAAGGTTCTACGACATAACCCATGTGTAGGATTTTCTTGAATTCCTTATGAATGCTTGGTAATAGTTGGATTAGTTATAGCAAATTCACATCCAGTTTGACTTCACGTAGCATGTTTGCTAGGTCAAACTCACAGAAGTTTTCCATTACTCTCTTCTCTTTCCACACCAATTGCTCTTTTTTCTTCTTGATAATCTTAGTACCCTCATTTTCTTTTGATTTATGTTTTCTTTTGACCACAGGCTCCTCTAAAATATCATCATTTTTAAGAGGACCCACTTGGGCATCCAACACCTTCTTATCACCCCTAGTAGGTTTCGGGTTAACTTTGTTTGTACTAGGGTCATCTTTTTTAGTGTCTTGAAATTTTTGGTCCCTAGTTACTACTCTAACATTGTTAGGAGATAAAATCTCACTAATTAGTAAAGTTTCCAGTAGATTTACCCCACTAGGAATTTCTTCGAGTGTGGCTTTATCGAGTTGCAAAATTTTCTTAGGGCACTCTCCTTTAGTATTCTAATTATTCACACAACAGTTCACATGCCCAAGTTGTTAAGTACCTTGCTGGAGAGAACTAACAAAATGCTACCTACCACACCACTTATAACTAAATCGTGATGGGCCCCCATCATCAGGCTTTCTAGTACCCATGTGATTTTATTGGCGCTTTAAAAAAGTAATATCTACGGTGATCTAGCAATATTGTTCAGTGATCATATCCATATAATGTTTCATCATATCTTTTACTTCCTCTATAATGTTTGATACAGAGGACTCATAAGAGTGGCTTCACAAGCTACCACCCCTCCCTCCCCAATAGGTTGCACAACTTGCAAAGGGGACATTACCTGTACTAACCCTTGGTTTATAAAAGGAGCTCTTTAACAACTTTTGGAGGAGCTGGCAACAAAGGCACATTCTACATCATTCTTCCTCTATAGGGGTATTGATTGCACCTTAATATCCAATAACAAATCCCAAAGTATTTGCAAGAATAAGGCTCAAATTTAGATTTTCCCTCAATACATAGGCTACTTGTAAGTGAGACTCTACTTCCTCTGCTCGAGTTATCGCAATATCTATATCTGCTAGAGGGACACTACTCAACTACACTTGGATATTAAAGTCCAATCCATGTATGAGTTACTACAGTTCTAGGTGGGCTAGGGATAGAGGCTTGCGATTTCCAAAAGACCTCTTTCATCTTCTTGGCATATGCTCATTCATTTTCGTGGGACTCTAGACATGTCACATTTAGCATATGTAGCCAATATTATCCACCTCTCTTAGGGGAAAATTCCCTTTGAAAGACTGTATAAAATAAATCGATTGTGGTTATAGTACTAGCTTCTAAGCCATGATACCACATTGCAGCCCTCCCTTTTAGGTCACATTAAAGAATATGATTAGATGCCCCTTGTCCCATGAGTTTGGCAATTAAACATGAGTTTTTGGAACTCACTGATCTGAAGCTCCACATCCTCCTCCAGTATCCCATTAAAGATGGGTAGAGGAAAACCTAAAGCTTGCGAATCCCGCATTCTTGCAAGAATTATAATTGGTTGTGCCATCATGATGATCGGGTTTTCTCTAGAGGTTTGTATCACTGTGAGCATAACCCTGCTTGAAGTGGGTTGACTTACTGGGAGAAGGGGAGAACTAGAGCTTCCTCTTCCTCCTAATGGATTGTTTGTGGCACTAGGGTCACTAAGACCTCTCTCTGGTGGGGGTATCATCATGCTACATTGAGGGGAATACCTCCCAAGGATTTCAACCTGCCATCTAGCCCTTTTGGCTCTTCCTTGTTTTTGGATCTTGGCTTAACAGTGTTTATTGAGAAATAATAGGTCTATCTCGATGCTCTTTGGCATAAACTGACTGACTAGTTCCTAATTAACAAAGGTTCAAGAATCACCACTTATTAGTAGCTCTCGATAAATGCACCACCACCTGGCTCTCAAAACCAAAAATGGGCCTCACATTGACTATAGGGCTCTAGCCATAGACCTCTTATACTCACCCAAATAACCACATGGCCTTGCATGCATGATTATATGGACACTATGAACTGATTTATTGAAAGAACATGTTTGTAGATACAATCTCTAGATTGTAATCCAACGTGATTCCCTTCCCAACTCCAAGAAGAGGGATTACCCAAACATATAGGGTGCTAGCACCTCAAAACACTAACAAAGGGACTATCTCCCAACTTATCCTTGTGGTCCCACTACAACTCTCCTACACCCTAGGTATTAGCCCCCCAAGATGCGATATCTCAATATATAACACATATGCACAAATTCCACCCTTCACAATATTTATTCTAGGAGATAGCATATTCCTTACCAAATAAGTCCCCCAAGAAAATGATTATGCTAAACTTGCAGCATAGGGAGCCTCACACTCATCATGGGTCAATAGTTTGAAATCACGTTCTATGCATCCAAGAGATAATTCTCTTTATAGCATGTCGATATAGTGCAATGCAAAGTGGATGCATTTGAGTGCAAATATTTTACTAAAATGAAATCAACATTATGAATGTGCTCTCTCCATGATTTTATTTCACTAATGACTTTGCTATGATGATAAGGCAATGCATGACTACTCTGTGGTATTGTATCTCTTAATACTTGAAATGAGATTAAAACCTATATCAGAAGTGCAACAATCAAATCATATTTTGAACCATATTCACTACATAAAAGCACCTCTCTCCCTATCATTTAAGGCTTTGCTTGTGATGGGTCGGTTAGACGTGTTTCCATATATGTTTTTTCATCATGTAAACAATAAATATGCACAAAACATAAAAATGGGGTAAAATAAAGTAAATCCTCATAACCTACCTCTATTATACTTGAATAAACATAGTTCTAATTTTCCATAATTTTCTATCTGAGATATCTATTTTTTTTCTCAATTAAATCTCAATTTTCTCTATTTTTCACAAATATTTGTAATTAAAATTTTGCTTTTTCTATATTCTCTCGTGTAAACCACTTAAAAATACTGAGATTCATTATTATTTTCTATTTTTCTCCATGGGAATAAAATTTCCCATGATGAAACTCATAAAATTAACAATTTAGCATAAAACTGCATCTTTGCGTGTTTTGCGAGTTTTGAATAAAATGTCTAAACGATTAGGACTTGCTATTCATGTTGATATTTCTAATAGAATGGACCATTTTCAAACACTAGAAACCAATTTCAACCATAGAAAACCAATATGCGTCATAAAACTGGGAGAAATCTACTTACTATTAAAATCGCATATGCATGCCCTATTGTTATTCAAGAACGAGAAGCTCCTCTTGACGCTCGCTTACAGCCACCACTAATGTCCCCACATCCTTTTATCTATGTCCCTCTATGCATTAAATCAATTATACGTCCATGCATCCATCGCCTCATTCCACCTTTTTGTCAACTTTCTTATACTTTGTCTCCACAAGTGCTTCAGCCCATTCTAATCCTTCCTGCTGAGCAAATAATGCTATAACATCATACATATCCAAAGAACATACTGAGAACACTCTGTTTTCAGCCTCATTTTTTGCATGTATAGTTGCTAAAATTTCAGCCATAGTGTTAGTAATATTTAGCCCATAAAAGATTCTTGAAATGCCATCATTTTTAGCTAACAACCCCAATGATTTCAGTGTTTTAGTAGCCTGCTTCATAGATATGCGTTCAACCCTACACATAGCTTCCATAGGCTTAAACCAACATGAACTGTTTGCTGTAAATTGAGAATTACCAATAGTAAATACATGCTTCATTTCATCAAGAGGCAAGTACACCCACTGAACATCACTACTGTAGCCCCTCATTATAGCAGTGCTTAATGAAAATCCAGGTCTTTGAATTCCCTTGCATTTGGAACCAAAGGGGACTCTCGAAGCGTATCCCGATTTCTAGGATGATTAACACAAACAATAAGAAATTGGATTGCTTTTCTCCCATCCTTGCTTCTAACTCTTGCATAAGTAGAACCTTCATCAAGCATCTTTGTTTCCATACGCACACCTGTAATATAGGGCTATCCCAAAATCACTGCATATGAGGAATTATCTTGCACAAATAAGTGTTGCTCTTCTTATACATCACCAATCGTCACTTTTACATTAGGACATGCAGCATAGAGCTCCCCTGAAGAATTATTTGCAGCCCTCATTCGCCAACCATGATCAGTGTCTCTACAGGCCATGCACCATTTTCATACAATCCATGCTCAATGACATTTATCTTAGACACATGGTCAAGTAAAGCAACATAAGGAGTTTCATGCTCCCCTATTTTCACTACCGTTTTAGTGGTAGCTCTAGCCCAATGATTTCTTGTGTAGTGACTTCGAGGAATAAATCCTAGAGTCTCTTCTACATATTGTTGCATTAGCCTTATTCCACCATGCATATTGCTACAAGATAATGCATTTTCAGCCACTTTCTTCTCTTTTCCACATGTTGTCCATTGATTAGTAGCATCCTGCATAGACAATCCTGTACTTACTTCATGCTCATATTCAGCCCGAATACCCAATAAACTAGTTTTCTCTTCAAATTGCAGCAATGCACTAGTGGTATCACCAAGAAACTGACACTTCCTTTTAATTATGTCCATGATTTCATCATGAAATTCTCGCTTGGCAATGCCAAGCACCTCTCCCAATGTAAATTCCACCCAACTGTTTAAGATCCATTCTTCAAGAACCTTCTTGATCTATGGCTGTCTCAATGTCAGATTGCAACTTATATCCTGGCTGCTTGCCCTTCTTTTTGCCCTCTTGTTTGTTATCATGTTTTTGTTCCTGACTGACCTCTTCCATAACATGCTCGGGAGGTGGCTGATTTGCAGCTTTAGGCTGACCCATACTTCTTCTTATCATTCTTTTAGATGTCCCTGCAATATCTTCATCTCTTTTTCATTTTTCTTCCACAAGTACATCCGTGTTTTGTAACTTTGTTAAATATGCATACACTGAACATGCATCTACCGGTGATTCCCAATCAGTTATGCCACGAATGTCTTGCCCTGCATGAGACATTTCACTATTAGTGACCTTTCTCTTTTCAACTGCATGTAAAGCATGTGTCCATATTTCAGCCTTTGGACCAACCATCACTTGGCCATGCATTTTATCCAACTGTAAACCAAAAGTAGAAGCATGTACTGCCACATAAGCATTTCGGACAGCCAAGTCTTCCAGCAACTTCTACATACCTCCCTTTCCAAAATTCAAAGCAAGAGGCAATCTCGTTTCTTGTGCATGGATCTTGCCATCGATAAGCTGTCGTGCCAAGGCCTCCTGATAGGCAGCACAATCCTTTCTCTCGTGCTGCAAACTGTCACACCACATACATCTTTTTCTAGGCTTAGGGGCTGCTACTTGTCCCCTTTCCTCTTTTCCTTTTTCATCCAATTTTGCAACCTTCAATTGAAGATCCCGCATGCCTTTGACCAATTCATCTAAGACATCTTCCCTAATAGAGGGAACAATAGCACGTACAGCCATAGGGTTAGCCACAGAAGTAGGTGGCTTATTAGATATATCAACTGTCTTGCCCGTAATAGTGGGTGAGCTAGAGACATACAATCTTTCTCTTATTCTATGCTTCTTCACAAGTACAGTAATAGCTTCCTTAACATGTCTCCACTATGTTTTCAAACCTGTCTCTATAGTCTGATCCTCCAGCAAATCATCAAGCTTCTCTTGAAGCCCAAGATCAGCTACCTGTAGAAACAATTCAATTTTCGACTTGCAAGAGCTTGTTGTTCTGCAAGATCCAACTGCTCAAATGGACTTTCAAATTCTCTTAACAATTCCGTAGCCACAAGACCATTATTGGGTTGTAAAACCTACTCTTAAAAAGTCTTGCGCGTAATCAGACTAGTATCCTCAATGTAAAATTCTTCCCTGAGTGTCTTCTTGAAGGCTACCCAATCTACATCCTGCTAGTATAATTCAGTAATCCGTGCTTTTAGTTCATGAACAGTAACACGTACAAAATACCGGCTCCATGCAAATTGAGCCACTCCAAAGAATTCCATCTTCTGAGCATAGGTATGTACATATGCATATACATTCCTCCCATTGAATAAAGTTGAAGCTTGCATCACCTGTTGTTGTTGTTGTACCTGTATAAGCATATTCATATTTTGCACCAACTGTTGCAAAACATCACTAGAGAATGTATTCAAAGATTCTCCCATCTAGTCTTTCCTTCTTCTGACGACCTTTCACGTCGGGTTCACCAATGTCGGAGGGGTTTTTGTTGAAAGGTCAAATCCACCGCGGACCAGAAGTAGAAGGAAGTAGAGATAGGAGATGGAAGAGAAGATAGAGAATACCCAAGTGGTAAAAACTACAAAGACAAATCACAATGAATTGAATCAATATGTATTAAAAGAACCTGAAATCTTCACACTACTCAAAAGCAATCTCCAGGCATTAGATCTCCTTGAGCTTCTTCGTAGAACAAAACGTGCATAAAAAATACAGCTCCTTCTCTACTGCTCGAAACCCAAATTTGATGGCTCCGTTGGCTCCGAAAGGGGGGTAAAATCGCAGGACACCTGCTCATAGATCTCGTAGATCACTCCTTCTTCTTTTTGTTCAATCTACAGTTTTTAGCTTGTTTACAACGATCATGACGCACGCGATTTCGTCCATTTGTCCTTCTTGTGAAAATCCCCTAATTGGCTAAAAAAACAACTAGCTTTTTGCATGCCATCCTAATCTAGAAGCTTTTTCTAACTTTTTTAGATTTTTACGATAAATAATATAAAAAATAAACTAAAATTATCCAAAAATATAGTATTTTTTGGATAATCCATGCAATTCACACTAGTACTAATGGCTCAGATCACATTGACTCTCTAGATCAATAAAGAAGTCGGATGATGATGATGCATTCCATACTTTTTCACACTATGTCCTCATAACTTCACGACAATGTGAGCTTGTATCCACTACACATCTTGGTAATGTGGCAAGATATTATTCACTAGTATGCTAGGTGACCAACATGAGGATACAGTAGTGATTCTACAACTGGACTATACCCACATAGTTCACCATCCTTGTGACACATTCATTGTACCACCTCTTCTTTTCTTAGTGGATTTATACTTAGTGAGACTACTTGTACATATATTGTGGTACTTTCATATTAGTCTCTTCTCATGTTGTAGACTTAGTTCTTTTTGAGTGGAAGAAGAAGAGGATTTCATCTATATCTCTCTCTGTGCTCAAGTCTTCATTACTTTTGTATGAGTGCTCTAGGTATCTTCACCTCTCACTCTTCTTGTCTATTTTCATGGTATCAAATCCATCTCATGACTACATGGAGCTTGATTGAAGGCTGAGGTGAAGGTGTTGGAGCATGAAAGTAAGTATGCAAGCAATAGGTAAGAAGCTCTTCCACCTTGCTTGATTGGGCTTAGGTTACATCTGTAGGAGGCTCCTTAGTTTGACACACCTGCAATCTCTAATTCCAATGAAACTTGGTGAGTGGTAAACAATTTTGGCATTTGAGGTCATTTTTGTTTTCATTCTAGACTTGCAAGTGGTCTCAACAACAGTTTTTGAATGTACTACATTTTGACTATGGCAACAGTCATTTACAAGTGTGTGTGTTACAAGTTTTGAATCTGTAAGGTTCTAGGTATTTGTTGGATCGTAGACACAAAAGGTATCTACATATAGATTGTAGATACCACTTATTATTATGTAGTCAATGAAATAACTATGTTTAGTTACGGTGCACCTGGTATTAGCTTGCTTACCTTGCTTACCGATTGTAGTTTTTTGCAATTCGTCTATTTTATCAAAATGCGAGATAACTTCAACTAGATTGTTAGTGAGAAGCTTGATAAGAACAATTATCTTGCATGGAATTCCAATATGAAAAATTTCTCCAGTGAAATGATATCGAAATTACATTGAAGGAGACATGGGAGTGGCACCTGAAGTTCTCCAGTGAAATGATATTGTAGAGTAACGAAAGACTAAGAAAGATTGGGAGCAACCATAGAGTAAAGTCATGTATTGATTGTTTATCACAGTGTCAAAGATCACATGATGGTTTATTTGCTGGAATCTAATAACCTCCCTATTACATAAAAGAATTTGGCAAGGGTGTTCAAAGAAAACATAAAGGCCACATCATCCAATCGGGAACTCTAATCAATCAAGATTATGCTTGATTAATTAGGGTTCAAAAATAATATAATCCAACCAAGTGCTTATAAAAGGAGACCTCTTTGAGTCTTTAAGAGAGACACACATACTCTACTCTACCACTATTCTCACTATCTCTATTTTCTTTCTCACATTCACTACTCCCACATCCCCCTCAACTCTACCACCCTTCTTTTCCACTTCATCAAACACACAATCTCCCTCTTCCTCACCCTCCATCCATCTTCCAACTTCATCACCCTTCTTATGTAATGTGTCCACTTGTATCTTCAGGACACGTCTTAGCAATCCATCAGAAAGGGAGTCTAGAAAGCACCGCCCTTGCTGCGCGAGTGTCGCATCGATCTATGAGACAATGGAGTCATGGAACAATCTGTTTCAAGTTATTAGGCTCACGTCGTTAAACCTAGGGTTTCCAAGTTTCATCTTGTAAGATTCTTAGGAACAAACCCTAGCTCACTTTCCAATTACATTTTCACTGCACCTACATTCAATGAATGCGGCCAAGTATTTAAGGTATAGGCATTCTTGGAAATTAACTTATTCCAAACGAGTACTCCGCGGCTTAGGTGTTTTAGTTTTATGCCAATTTGGTTAACTCTAGAAGATAATTTTGAGATTACTTCCACATGATTCGTTGACTATGCGTAAATTGATTTTTCAACCCTAACTTATCGGTTTGAGGTCATAGGTTAATTTCAACTAATCTTCCCTTTTCTTTGCGAACAAAATTCATGCTAAATAAGCAACCTTTTTCTTGCTAATTTATGCAGTTGACAACGATAATTTCATAAAGTTTATGCATCGTAAAATTTGTTTCATGCTTTGCATTTTCCATGATGATTCATTGCGATATGGGTTAATAGCGCGAGATGCAGTTTATACTTCTAGGCTTCATCGAAGTATACTATTTTAATGGATACTAATATAATCTTATAATTCATTTCAATGCATAAGCAATTTGCGAGAAATGCTTTTATGCTTTCTTTATTTTGCATGTTTCATTAAAAGTATTAACGACTAAGTTCCTTCGTCGTGAGCATCTAGGACAAAAATATATCCTATTTCTAACAATTAACCTTGCAAGATTGAATTATAACAATATCAAATAATAATTAGCAAGGAAAACCTAGGCTTGGGGTGAGATATCCACATGGATGTTGGGAGATGACCCTCCCGCGGTTGCACCTTGGACTTTCTTAGGAGGCATCGCAATTTCAGTCTTTCGGACATGGAAGCAGCTTTACAACTCCTCTTTGGAATTCCACCATCGCTCCCTTGCTCCGTCCGTCGAAAGTGGTTTTAGAAGGCTCCCTCGAGGCTTTTGAGCGGGAAAGGAAGGTGTTAAAAAGGCCTCAATACTCTCTTCTTTTTTTTCGAGTGGGGGAAAAAACAAAGCTCCAAGGGTACTTTGCCTGGGTTTCAAGAGCACAAAGGAAGGGCTTAAGGGGGTTTTTCCGATAGGGGGTTTCAAGATGCCTCAAGGGAAGGGCCTTAAGGAGGATTTAAAGGAAAATTGGGGAGATAAGACCTTAAAGGTCAAAACCCTTTTATGGGGGAAAACCCTAAGGGGGGAAACTCCAAGGAAGATAGAACCTTAAAGGTTATAAGGGTCTAAGGACCCTTAGGCAAATTAGGAGAAAAGGGAATTATGAGGGTTTACACACGGGGGGGGAGGTGGTTTTGAAGCCAAGGAAAAAGGGGGCTTAAGGGATTTTAAAACCCGGGGGAGGGGGGTGGGTTCCAAGGCCCAAGAGAAAGGGGGCTTATAGGGGTTAAAACCGTGGGGTTGGGGGGGGGGGTGATAAGCCCAAAAGAAAGGGGGCTTAAGAGGATATTAAACCCAGGGGAAGGGGATTTGATGAGGCACAGGAAGGGGGGTTAAGGAGGCCCCCCCCTTGGAAGCTTTTGAACTTCTAGAAGATTACGTGGGGGGGGGTGTGAGAGCCGTTTGTTGAGGACGAAAATGAAGGCAACAACTCCCTTTGGCTGCACGACAGCCCAGCCCTCGTCCACAGCACGGTGATGAGGCGGCCTCACTCTTGCAGGGCGGCCCACAGATATGAGCAGCGCTCAGTCCTCCCCTTTCGTCCCTTCACGGCAGCTACTAGCGTCGTTTGGCAACGCCTTCTTCTAGCCCTTGTACCTCTCTTCCCGGCAGTAGCCCCCTTCGCTTAAATAGGGGAGGGGAGGGGGATTCTCATTCCCCTGTGTGGCCTCACACATGAGCCTCCTCCCTCCAAAGCATCCAACAAGGATGCTTAGTCATCCACCATTCCCTCCCTCTCCCCCAGCACTACAGTCGGCTGGGGGAAGGAGGGAATAATAAAAAAAATTGTCTAATTTTAAAAGAAAAATATTGTCCCTACTAATTATCCCAACCTAAGAGCCAACAAGTGCGGAGTCATTTGATCTTGTGATTGGATCACAAGGCGATGGCCAAGAGAGGATGAATAATCATCCTAATTTAGTGGTCTTTCTTGAGTAAAGAAGATTGATTGGAAACTAAAGACCAGCCGATAAACTGAAGTACCCAATGAACTTAAGGTTTGACCAAGTTGGGTTAAGAGGGTACGCCCTAACCCAGGATATAGGGGATCTTGCCAAGTTGCAAGCCATCTGGGGTCGAGTGCTGGACGCATTTGAAAGGAATGATTCATTCCTTGGCAGTTTGCCAATAACAAAAACGATCAATGGAAATGTTTGTGCTTGCTACAGATTTTAGAGCACTGTTTGGCTTTGTTTGATCAATGAATTAAAAGATAAATGGATATCTATACTTGAGGTTGAAGTCCTGAAGGGAGAGGCAGCTTCAGTTACCCCCGACTGCCTGCCTGACCCTAACCAAGGGGGTTGTTGATTGCGCTGGGAAAGTGGACTGAACCCGCCGCGAGAGGTCTCTCCGTTGAGCGCTACTTGGAGCAGGAGGACGCTTGGGTGCCAAGGGGGGCTCTGGCCGTAAATCCCTCACCTTCCGAGTCCTGCACAAGAGGCTAACATGACTCGGGATTGGATCTCGAGGCCTGCATACTAGTCTACGGGCGGAAAATTGGATTAGTGATCCCTGTGGATTTCTCGATAGCCTTCGGGCGGATTGTGGATAAGCCTACGGACTGGACTCTTTGTATTTCAAAGATAAATATGATAACCTGTTAATAAGGAACTTGTCTAATATTGTTTTTCTATGTCAAGTGATAAGATTACGTGAAGGAACCAGTGCCTAACGAGTTAATTAAAGAAGCTGGTTGTTACATGTCCAACTAATGTGTTAGGTAATTAAATAACTAAAACAACCCCAGGAAAGTGCAGAGGATGGGCCATAGGTCTATCCTACGGATGGGTGGTCCCGGTTGGCCGGGAACTTTTCTCAAATCGTGATGGACAGCAGGAAGATCGTCAAAGAACACGAACAACAAAAGTGTTAACCTAGAGATATGATTAAACCCGATTTACGTTGTTTTAGGGGAACGAAATGGGACTATGCCTTATGGCAGAGAGGTTGAGCTTTGCATTCCTCTCATTTCCCATTCTCCTTGAACCAAGTGCAGCGTGATTCCGCTTCGGACTTGGCGTTTCTGCGTAAAGTAGTTCGCTTGGGTCTGGCGCTAGTTGCTGTTAGAAAATGACCAATCATAGGAAAACCCTAATTTAGGTCGATCCTAAGTGGGAACAGCCGGAATACTTTCGCTATGTGGCAGACGCGGAAAGCCCTAGATCGCAAACCCCGTAACATTCCATGGGAGTGCCGGGCGGAGCTTTCTAGACATCCTTTCCGATGGACTGCTAAGACATGTCCTGTAAATACAAGCGGACACGTTACATCTTATCTCCCACTTCATTATATACTTATCTGCTCCTACTCTTGCCCTCATTCTATCTCATTTTCCATCTCTCAATTATCCCATTTCTTCCCATTCCACTATCCCAAATCCCTCCGCATCATCATCATCTCCACTCCTACATTGTCACCACTATTATTCCTCCACTTATGTGTACCTATCTCCCCCACCATTTTGGATTGGTATGTAACTCTAAATATTAGTGTCTTCAATTATTGGTTTCATATTACATCACATCTTCTTCTCTCTCTCTTTTATATCATCATCTATCCACTCATGCATGTAAAAATCTTGGTTTCTATTCGTGAGATGGTGGAATAGGGATTGCAAGTTCCTAATGGTTGGTATGTAGAACATCTCAAAACATATTTGCAGGTTTATTGCGAAAGGAAAACGTGTTAGTAGAATTTTTAATGTTGATATAAGTCTTCCTTAAATGGATGTTTCCATGTTTACACAAGGTTCATGTGTTATGTTTGATATTGAAATTTGACATAAGAGAATTTGTAATGTGAATGTGCAATGGTTGAAAGACATGTAGTAAAAACAGATTGTAGATGGTTTGCCCAAGTTTAGAGTTGATAGGATGCATAGAGTATGTGAAGCATGTCAACTTGGAAAGCAATCAAGGCATGTGTTTTCACATAAAAAGTATGTATGCAATAAGCCACTTGAATCGATACATTTCGATGTGTGGGGTCCTACAAAGATTGCAACTTTGAGTGGTTGCAAGTATTATATTTCCTTCATTGATGATCATGCTCATAAAGTATGAGTTTACTTTATGCATGACAAAAGTGATGAGTTTTCTAAATTTTTGCAAAAAAACAGTATACTTGTAGATATGCTCCATAGCTCAATGGGATCACTAAGCATAAAAATAAACATATTGCAGAGGTGGCTCATACATTGATGTCAAAAAGAAACTTACCTCATGACCTCTCACTACAACTCACTACAATACAAATTAAAGAATTTATGGTGCATTTAAATTAATTACACTTTGGTTTCTTGAGTGGAATTGATCAATGAAAGTTGAGGAAGGGGAATCTTGAGAGAAAACATTGAAGTAGAAAAATAATAAATAATAATAATTTAGTAAAAAATGTAATAAACAAAAAATCCCACAATAGAAATAGAGGAAAAAGAGAACTCTTAAATGATGGAAGGTCGTTAATGAACAAAAGTGAGCATAAGAGGCTCAAATATAGAGCACTAGATATAGATGGAGTGTGAATAACATTTTTCAATTCCTTGTTCTTCAATGGACCAAATTCACTTGAGTTTCTATGTTTTCAATTGTTCTCACTAACCTTGACCAACATGTCATTAAAATCTAAGGGAATCACACCATTATTGGCCTTTGAGGTTGTCAAGATGGGCTTCCCACCACCCCTTGTTTATTACCAAGTGTATTTAAAAAAATGCATACAAAAATTAATTTCAATAAGTTACTAGTTTAGGATACCATAGTTTGATATCCTTGGACCTTGTGTGTGAATAGGGATTACTGTGAAGCAATAATTTTTTTAAAAAAGTACTTAGTTTTAATTAATTTTACATTGACCTTCACACTACCATTGAACTGCTGCATCATGTCCTAATCTGGCCACCACTAAAGAGACTATACTGCCATCCACATCAAAAGAAATTCTGCCACACAAATCATCACCACCACTACTCAACTCACCCTCCTCTAGCACCAAAGATCATGATCACTTCTCCCATGATGCTTCCAAACCACCCATACAAAAGACTTTGGAGAGAATGTTAGAAAGAGAGCTAGTAGTTGTACCTCCCTCCTCTACAGGCTATATCAAGCCTTAATAATAAGGCTACAGGAGTGAAAGCATTAAATGATCTTTGTCTAATTAGTATGCTTCCAATGCTACTATGGAAGGGATGGAATATCCATATTAAGGCTTGAAAAATCCTTGATGTCAAGGATTTGGGGGGTTCTTGGTTGCCAAACCACTGTGATAATTTTCAAAGGGAGAGAATTCTTCGCCCAACACACATGTTCATGCATGGCTCTTGTCAAGAGCTTATTAATCACCTTATCAAACCAAATCATTTAAGATTTAGTTAGTGAAGATTTAGCAAGGGACTGTACATGTGAACCTTGACCTTCTAAAAAGAGTAATATGGTACCCAAGAAGAGCCATTTAGAATCAAAGCACACATCTCAAATAACAATGACTAACCCAACTGCATCACAAGATTTGCAACTAGGTACCTTTCATAAGTTGGAATTCCTTTTTCCTAAGCAAACTATAGAAAGATAAGTGATCTAGTAGCCAAAGATAAGCTACAATCTAAGAAAAGTATGTTGAGAATCAGCAATCACACTCAAACAGCCTCTTTGTATGGAGTCTCAGGGTCAAGGACATGCAGGCTAACTTATCCCATATGCACAATGGTGCCTACTGCAGTTTCCTACTTTCCTATAAAGCATTGTACTTGCTTCCTTTCTTAATGCAATGATAGTACTCTTTTCATTTCAGTAAAGTGTCAATGTTATTGTCCACATACACAAGATTGTGTTTATGAGTCCAAGTCTCAATCTTGGAACCTAATTCACTTGTGTAACAAACAGTGTCCATTCCATCATGAGTCTACACTTCTCCTTCCATCCACCATAGCTTCCGGTTATGTCATGCTCTAGATCCCGCATTTCTAACATGGTATTAGAGCCCAGTTGGGCATGGCATTGCTTCTCTAGCCTCTCTTTATTCTTCTGAACCTCCATCCAGCTCAGTGTCAGTGTATGACTTCTTTTCTCAACTCTACTCCCACTGAAGCTTCCGTGGCAGCCATAGCCAGCAGCACCCTATCAGATTGAACTGCTTATATCTCACTCCACAGGTCAAATCTCTTGGAGCTTCCTTCTGGAAAAGTATTCCCCAACTCATAAAGCTTCCCTGTATCACATCAATCCAGGACATTGGACCATCTGGAGCTCAGCATTGTGAAAATCCCCAATCTCTGTTCTGTGTCTGCCATAGCCAGACAGGACCTACCTTGCTTGGAGCTTCCATAACTCTTCAACCAGGCCATTTCAGCCCACGATTTCTTCTGGAGAGTTGTTCCTCTGCTCAAGGCGCTTCATCTTGGCACAATAATCAATGACATTGATGCTCCCTAGCTCTAGCATTGCAGAAATTCGACCTCGCTGTCCAGATCTGCGCCGATTCTGTTCGCGGCACCTGCGCGCTGCATACTGACCACGATCTGCACAATCTCCATGGGGCTTTGGTAGCCCATGACATAAGCTTCCTAGATATGTAAAAATTTTTGAAAATGATGCACTGTAGCTCCTGCAATAAGCAAAAAACCAGGCCCCTGTCTCAGAAACCCTAATTCCACCATAGCCAAAAGCTTCAAAATCTTGACATTTTTCACTGTTTCTCTCACTGAAGTTATCAACAGTGATTTTAATCACTGAGCAATACTCTTTGAAGTTCGTTAAAGTACTGTCACTCAGATCTGAAGACATCAGCATCAAATCAAGAAGGGGAAGATCACTTGGAGTAAAAGACTTTTGCAGATTTGGTATTCATTGACACTCAGTTAGTGCTTTTTAGCACTTGTGTCTCTCAATCAATTCTTCTGTTGCTCAAATCTAATAAAGTCTGAAGTTGATTTTCTACTGTTCCCGTAAATCTAACATGGGCAAAGACTCGCCAAATGCTCGATTCAAAGGAGTCGGATTCCACACTTGGCAAACCCGCATCAAGCTCATCCTGATGAAGAAGGGTCTCTGGGCCATCACAAATGGCAAAGAGAAGAAACCGCGGGACGCGGACCTTGCAACTACTTGGCAAAAGAATGATGACAGAGCCCAGGCCATTATCAAATTGGAGCTAGATGACAGTTATATCCATCACGTGGATAACTGTGAGACCTCACAGGATACATGGAAAAGACTTGACACCCTGTTCGGTGCACAATCTAAATCATCAAAGTATGGTCTCCTAATTGAATTCTTCAGGCTTGAAATGAAGTCCAGCACATCACTTGCCACACATCTCAATTACATGGAAGGACTCCTAACCCAACTTGCAGGAATAAACATTAAAATGGATGAAGATGTTTGCATCGGTGTTCTACTTAAGAGCTTGCCTCCTGAATATAATAACGTATCAACAACTTTAATCAACATGCCAAATCCTGAACTTGTTGATATCCAGGCATCACTGTTAGAAGAAGAAAAGAAGCTAAAAACTAAAGAAGAACCAAGTACCTCTAGAGATGAGCATGCATTATATGTTGGCAACAGGTACAAAGGCAAGAAAGATCAGCTCTTTTGTGACTTCTGCAAAAGGACCGGACACACCGAGAAGTTTTGCCACGCAAGAAAGAGATCCCAAAAGGCCTATCTAGTCGCAATCAAAGAAGAAGAAGAAAATGAAGCAAAGGAAGAAGAAAATGAAGATCACCAGGATCGGAAGGACAAGACTCATCAGTCCTTGTACTCTCATAATTCTGATAGACTGTTTTAATAGCCTTGTATTTTTTCCTTGCCCTAATGCTTCCTGCCATAAGCTATGTAAACTCCTTATGTAACTTGGCATTACAGTCCCTGTACACTTTGTGAGGCCCCTGTTACAGCCTCTGGATGTCCACCATGTTTATGGTACCCACACTTAGCTTTTTCTGCGACAGCCTCTAGTGTTTTGCCATGTCTGTGGTATACCCACACTTTGCAGGTGGTTCTCATTACAGCCTCTACACACTTTGTGCCTTTCCTAGTTGTGATTGAGGAGGGGTGTTGAGAATCAGCAATCACACTCAAACAGCCTCTTTGTATGGAGTCTCAAGGTCAAGGACATGCAGGCTAACTTATCCCATATGCACAATGGTGCCTACTGCAGTTTCCTACTTTCCTATAAAGCATTGTACTTGCTTCCTTTCTTAATGCAATGATAGTACTCTTTTCATTTCAGTAAAGTGTCAATGTTATTGTCCACATACACAAGATTGTGTTTATGAGTCCAAGTCTCAATCTCGGAACCTAATTCACTTGTGTAACAAACAGTGTCCATTCCATCATGAGTCTACACTTCTCCTTCCATCCTCCATAGCTTCCGGTTATGTCATGCTCTAGATCCCGCATTTCTAACAAAGTAAAGATAAACTAGTAAAACTAGTAGCACAAATTGCTTAGATAACATGATTTACTTGATGATAAAATTTATGTGAATGCACTCTAAGAGAGGACAAAAAAGTTGTGTATTATACCTTCTTTGGAAAAGTATCTGAAGGTCATTTTTTGGGTTGAAGAATTTATCTTTTAAGAAAAATTGATTGTTTTGGGAAAGAGATCGTTCTCCTAGTGAAGATACGTTGACTTCTTCTTATGGAATATTCAAAGTGATTGTTTAGCTTGATGTAATAGAAAATGAATGTTTTTCTAGCTAATGATGATATGCTCATTGCTTGGTAGTATATTTGTATAGAAGTTCTTGTGCCCTCATGGGAAGATTTATGGTTACACACTTAACCTCTTCTCAGGCTAGTGGTAGGAGTCCTTCATCAAGACACTAGAATGACTGTGCTAGAGGCTAGGACTAGACCCCAAATGTGAGAGGTCTCTCCATCAGAAGGATATTAGGACTAGGAGGTAAAAAGTGTGTTAGGAGGGCTCTAGCCATAGATCCCGTGGGTCTATTGAGGACCAGGTTGGACCCTATGAGCCCTAGATTGACTTGTTGGAAGGCATTAATGCTAGATAAGGGTGGATTGGTGGATTGTGTACCATGAGATTTAGACATGAGTCATGAATTAACAAATGAAATGCTAGGGTGGTATTGCATCTTGGAGAAGGTGTAGGATAAATACATTATTTTGCAATTCCTTTCAAAGGATTTCTTGGAATTATTTTTGTATCTCGGTCAATGAATTACATGAAGGAACCAATATTTAATGGTTAATTAAAGAGGTTGTCTTTTCATGTCAAACATGAATGTGCTAAGATAATTAGATAATTAAAATACACCCTCAAGAAAAGTGAGATGGCGATATCATCAATGGGTCCATCCTATGGATGGATGGTCTTGGGTGAGCTGAGAGTTTTCCTTCAAGGAGATGTAATTAGAAAAGGGTTTAGTACTTGACTACCTAGCAAGTCATCTTTGATCTTGATCGATTCCATTTTAAGGGATCAGAGTCAATATTATATTGTACTCGTAGAGAGGTCAATCCATATGCCTCCCTGGTTTCTCTCACTATGAACTATTAAATGTAGTATTAAACTACTTCAATTTTTGTTGACTTGCAAACTAGTGGCTCAAAGACCATAAGCTATTAGGTGATCTTAGCATAGAAATTAGGAACTCTGATTCAAGGCAATCCTTATGGGTTACAGTTGGAACCTTCTGTTGTTGCAAAGTGAACTCAAGCAAACCTAGGCGACAAACCCCATGTTATTCTAAGGAGTACTAGCTAGCATTGCTTAGGATTATCTCTTGATGGGCCACTAAAATTGTGACACTTAGGGGTCCTCAGTCGGGGGCATGCTATAGGTAGTGTCAAAGAAAAATGAATGAGTTAGCCATAATCTATACATACATTTCATGGACATTTTGACTTATAAGATCAAGAGCAAAGTTGAAGCTATCCTAATAGCAAGAGTCTTAATGATGTGGTCTTGATAGTGAGGAACCTTCTGGTAATATTGATAGTGAACTTCATGAGAAGAAATTCCTCTTTAAGAAAATTAAGCCACTTATGTTCATAATAAAGGGATCCAATATTGAGACTATCATTTTGATGCGATAGAATAAACATAACTAATAACAAGGCTATGATTACAAAGCTAAAGTAAATAAATGAGCTATGCTTGTGATGGAAGAAGTGATACTAAGACAATGCTATCCCCAAAATCCTTATAAGCTAGAAAGATATAAAAAAGGTAGTAAGATTGAAATACTTTCCGCTTTCCTATCACACCATCAAGATGAATGAGTTCTTTTCCTTGCGCCAATTTTAGGACTAAATCTAGAAGCATATTATTCTTGGTTTGTGACACTGCAAAAAATGTGCACCTCCTATGGATATTACTCAACAAGTGGCCAAAATTTTACATAGGTTGAATCAACCACTAGACACTCGTCTACAATTCCTAAGGCTACTGACTTACAACAAGAGGCTCTTATATGAGCCAAAGCTTTGATCAAGCCTAATGGAGATCAACTTATGGAAGATGACTATTTCCTAGCAAACACCGAAGAAGGCTATGATGACTCAAAGGACCAAGGAAAGAAGTGTCATGAGTGCAGTTAGATAGGTCACATCAAAATGAGACTACTCAATCACTTATGCTTCCTTTACAATGACTTAGGCATATCTAAGCTAGTTGCCCTAAGTTTGATCAAGGAGAGGAGGAACCGGTAACAAAGCGAAGCTACATAAGTACATCATCTGACTTTGTTTTAGAATTAGATAATGATGATGAAATAAAGCCTACTAAAAACTTTTAGGATGGTTAGAAGTCCTGGAAATATCTTCACAAAATGAAGTAAGCCCCATACTTGTAATGTTCCCATACTATCATAATAATAGTTGAGTTATAATGTAATATAATAAACTTTTCCTTGACTTCATTCAGTTATCTTGGAGTTTGCATAGTTGTGCATAATCAAAGTAGCACAGGAAAGTATAATGGGTCCTAATCCACAAGTCTTACAGTCCAACTTACTCCCTAGCTTCGAGATGGTGGCATCTCCATTTCTCTAAGGGCGAGATGATGTGATATCCTCAAACCCCATATGAAAATAGGGCTTACACAGAAAGGGGAGAGAAAATATTAAAAATAAAGAAAAAACCTTTATTTTTAATTAAACTTACCTTTAACCTCAGACTACCATCGAATTTCTACATCAAGTCATCATCTTGTCACACTAGAGAGACTCCCCCACTACCATGGATCATGATTACTCTTACGATGGTAATTACAAACTACCCACACAAGCAGCATTGGAGAGACCAAGTAGTTGTACCCTCATTGTACCCCCTCCTCCAAAGGCTATATATCACCTTAATAATAAGGCTTTGGGAGGGTGGCATTATATGGCCCTTGTTTAATCAATATGTTGATGTTACAGGAGGGAGGGAATAGGAACTTTGAAGAGAATGAGAGAGAGAGCAAGTAGTTGTATCTCCTTCCTCCAAAGGCTATTTAAAGCCTTAATAAACCGTCTTTGGGAGGGATGTCATTGCAAGCTCTTTTTTTAATCAATATGCTCTTGCTACAGGAGGGAGAGAATACCCTTATTAATCCTATAAGAAGCTTTGATGTGAAGGGAGAGGGAGAGAGAGAGAGAGAGAGAGAGAGAGAGAGAGAGAGAGAGAGAGAGAGAGAGAGAGAGAGAGAGAGAGAGAGAGAGAGAGAGAGAGAGAGAGAGAGATTGAGCAAAATAAAGGGAGAAAGGAGAGGAACAAATAAAGATAGATAGTGCAAAGAAAAAACACTTCTTTGACTCTCAAACATATATTTCAACCTTTCCCCAACACACTTGTTCTTGTGTGGCTATTGACATAAAGTCTATCAATCAACTAGCAAAAGCAAGCTCAAGCCAATCATTTACAATTTAGTAAGTGAGATTGAGCAAGGAACTCTACATGTGAAGTTGAACATTTGAATAAGAGGTAATATGGCACCCAAGAAGAGCCTTTCAAACTCAAAGCACACAACTCAAATTAAAATGACTAATCCAACCACATCACAAGCTTTCCACATGCCTTCTATAAAGTTGGACTTCCTTTTTGGTCAGCAAATTATAGAAAGATAAGTGTTCTAGTAGCTAAAGATAAGGTACAACATGCTAAAAGAAATGAGAACACTAGTATAATTAGTAGCACAATTTCCTTAGATAGCATGATTTACTTGATGAAGAACTTTACGTGAATGCACTCTACAAAAGGAGAAGTTGTGGATTATATCTTCTTTTGCAAAGTATCTAAATGATATTGTTTTGGGTTGATGAATTTGTCTTTTAAGAAGTGGATGATTGTTTTGGGAAAGAGACGATTTTCTTAGCCAAGATATGTTGACTTATTCTTATGGAATATTCAAAGTGATTGTTCGGCTTGATGTTATGGAAAATGAATGTTTTTCTAGCTAATGATGGTAGGTTGATTGCTTGGTTGTGTATTTGTACAAAATTTATTGTGCCCTCTTGCGAAGATTTATGGTTACACACTAAACTTCCCCTAAGGTTAGTGACGGGAGGTCTTCATCAAGGGGCTTATATGATCATGCTAGAGGCTAGGAGATCCTAGATTCAAGAGATCTCTCTATGGGGAGGACATTAGGCTAGGAGGCAAAAAGGGTGCCAAGGGGACTCTTGCCATAAATCCCTTGGGTTTATTGAGGACTAGCCTAACCCCCACAAGCCCAAGATTGACTTCTTGAAAGGTTGTGATTCTAGGTAAGGGTGGATTGCTGGATTATGTGCCATGATATTTGGATACAGTGTCAGAGGGGTTTTAGTCAAAAAGTCATATCCACTGGGGATCAGAGGGAGAAGGAAGTAGAGAATAAGAGATAGAAGAGAAGAAAAAAGAATATACAAGAGGTACACAAGATAAAGAAAAAGCACAATGAATCAAAGCACTATGTATTGATAGAACCTATGAAGATAAACAAATCCTTGTCTAAGGCTACTCGGAAGCAATCTCCAAGCATTAGATCTCCTGGGGGTCCTTGGTAGACCAAAAATGTGCACCAAACATTAGCTTTTTCTTTGATGCTCAGACCACAAATTTGATGGTTTTGTTGGTTGTGAAGCGGGGTAAAAACTTCTTCTTCTCCCCATTTAGAGTGTTGTTTGTTGGCTATCATTTGTAATCATGCATTGTGCAATTTTGAAAGCCCTTTTTTTGCATGAGATCTTCCAAAATTGGCTGAAAAGTAACTCACTTTTTTCATGTCACCCTATTCTAGAAGCTTTCTATAAAATTTTAGGATATTTACAATAAATAATATCCAAAATATCAAAAATCGACTAAACTTGTCCAAAAATCCCATATTTTGAAACCATTCATACTATGGGCACTGGCATGAATGACTAAGATGACATTGACTCTTTAGATTCATGATAAAGCTGGATAATGATGCACTCCAAGGTTTTTCATACTGTGTCTGTATAGAGCATGATGTCCACCCCCTCTAAATCTGCACATCCTTCAATATGTGCCACCGATGCACCACTCGAGTCAAACACCCATAGCATCAACTTATCACTCATCATGCATATAAGAAGATATTCCCTTGGATCATAGATCAAAATACTCAGTATCTGCATAACTCTTGAACCACACCTAGTGCCCCCTCTAGGGTCATAAGGCCTTGGGTGTGCATCATATACTAGAGGCTATTGAATCTCCATATACAGGCTATCAATGCATGCATCAACAAATACATAGCAACATGGCTGCTCTTTGAGAGTCCACTGCATGGAAATCTGCTTATACTAACAATTGTGTACCACATCAAACATAAACTAAGCCTCACTTGCATCCAACACATGCTAACCATTACCGAAAATAGTGAAGTAGTCCATAGCTTGAAGCATCTTTGAATTGTCTATCAAGGCCTCTGATAAAGTATCTGAAACAGTTTCCAACTGTTGAGGATTACATCTAGCATCATGAACTTTCTTAAAAATGATCACTGTATCGTGCAAAACATGTGCATCCAACACTTCAACAATCCTAGATCAAGTAAAGCATGAGCTTTGTAAAAATCTTTAGATCCATTATGAAAATCTACAAATGTAATGACTGACTCTTCCACTATAGGATCTTCCAAGGCATCCATGGTTGTCTCAATATCAAACTATAGCTTATATCCTAGCTACTTGCCCTCTTGCTTGCTATCATGTTTCTACTGCCCAACCTCTTCCATAACGTGCTCACGAGGTGGCTGCTTTGTAGCTTTAGGAGGATCCACACTTCTTCTTGTCACTCTCTTAGATATCCTTGCATTATCTTCATCTCCCTTATGTTTGTATTCAACAAGTACATTCATGTTTTTCTCTTTTACTAAATATGCATCCATTGAATATGCATCTACTGGTGATTTCTAACTAGTTATGTCAGAAATGTATTGCCCTACATGAGACATTTCACTATCAATAACTTTCCTCTTTTTAGCTTCATGCAAAGCATGTATCCATATTGTAACATTTGGACCAAGCCTTTGGACCATCACTTGGCCAGGCATTCTATCCAATTGTAGACCAAAAGTAGAAGCATGTATAGTTGCATAATCATTTTGGCTTGGGTAAGTTACTCATGAATATATGTGTGCATCACGTGGGTTTAAAATAAGGTATTTTTAAACTACCAATTTTATACATTTTTTACATATAGAAGGGTGTAATATAAATGGTTTATTTATAGATTGAATAGAAAAGGGTTATGTGTTATTCAGGAAAAATTCACAGATAAGGATATTTACAAATAGGCCTTGAACACATGTGATGTAGAGGATATATATATAGTAACTTCCATGAGCATTTTGGACAATCAAATCTTCCAACTTTTGCATACCTCTCTTTCCAAAATTCAAAGTAAGAGGCAATCTCCTTCCTTGTGCATGGATCTTGCCATCTTTCTAAAAGATGAGTTGTCATGGCTAGGGCTCATGACAAGCATCACAATCAGTCCTTTCATGCTGCAAACTATCACACCACATACATCTTTTCCCCATTGTAGGGGCTGCTCCCCGTCCCCTTTCCTCTTGTTCTTTCTCATCTATTTTTGCAACCTTCAACTGTGATGAGATGGCAAGCTCAACATTTGCGGACATTGATGATAGACCGCCTGGCTAGATGGGTCCGTATGTCTACACTTAGCACGTTGGTGGTCATTATGATACTCGCATGGGCACTGACTTATTACTTATTATATTTAATTTGTTACACCTACCTACAACTAGCAAAGACATAGCGCCAATCGATTAGTGTAGTCGGTTATGCACTGTTTGACTTAGTAGGCCACTTTCCTTTATGTTGTATCTTATCTATACTTTTTGTACATTGTATAATGTGTGGAAGAAGAAGAAGAAACCAGCAAGAAAACGTTTTGTCCTCCATCTCTCTTGTTGTGTTATTGAGTGAGCTTCCTCTTGTGTATACAGTGTGTGTTCGGCACAGCAGCTCAACCAAGTCCCCCTACCACGCGATTCTTGACATGGTATCAGAGCCGCGCCATTGAGAGAGGCTGATTTCAAAGGCTGAAGTGAAGGAGAAGAAGCAAGATTCCAGCATGCAAGCAATGGGTAAGAAGCTCTCCCATTCTTCCACTCTCTCTTGGACAGTGCTTGTGGAGGCACCGAAAGCAAGGTCGAGCAAAAATCTCATATTATTGTGAGATTTGATGTGCGAGCAGAGCACTATATATTCCGCATATAAGCCCTTTAGGGCTTGCCCGCAATTATTTTGGGCGTCTGAGCCATTTCGGGCCCCGTTTTAGAGCCGCAAGGTTGCAGACAACAGTTTTAGGATACATTGTAATTTCGGTAGTATTGACCGAAAGTGGGTGCAGAGGTTACAGATTGCCAATCTGTAATTTTTGAGGTGTTTGCAGGAAGCAAACATAAGGTTTATCTGCAAACAGGTTGTAGATTACATGTATTATTGAGCAATCAGTGAAAAAGGTTGCTTGTTGTAGTACGGTGCACGTGTTGTGAAAGATTGCAGAAGACTAGCTTGTTGTGTTGTATCCTTATTTGTGATAATGATAGAGAATAGTGGAAATCCCATTATTGAGAAGCTCGACAAGAACAACTACCCTTCATGGAAGTTCGATGTGACGAACTTCCTCATTGGAAAGGGCCTTTATGAGTTTATCTCAAGTGAAGAAAAGGAGCCTGACATATGATTTTTTATGTCGAGAAGTGCTTAAAAATAGCCAAAAATTATGAATATCCGAGGAAAAATAGGCTTCGTCGAAGGGGGTGGTGGCAATCAGTACGATTTTAAGCAGCAATGCCCCAAAAATGCTTAAAAGAGCCACTAGACGATGGTCGGAGAATTTTCATAATTTTTTGGTGTGCGAGACAAGGCCGTGGGAGATGCCCAGCAGTGGAGGACTTCTAGATGGATGCCCAGGATTTTTCAAACCAAGAATCGTACACTGGACACGGAAGAGGGAGTGCCCGGTAGGCCAAGCCTAAAATGGCAAGTAAAAATGGACTTTAGAAAGGTCAAAGGGTGTGACCCTTTGGAGCTCCCGTTGGGAGCCCAAAAATTTGAAAAATGTGGGGGGGGAGGATTGCGTTTTTTTCGCTGATCAGGAAAGAGGGTGCCATCATCACGAATTGAGGGAGAGATGGAGGATGGGGGCTGTGAACAATCCCCCCAACTAACCAAATGCTTGATCTACATTCAACCTTCGCTCTCCATTGCTCTAGACCGCTCCTCAATTGGCTGCCTGGTTGTGGAGAACAAAAACCTGTCTTTCTCTCTCCTCCCTCTCTCTCCTGCATAGAGGCAATTCATGTGCAAGAAATCAAGAAGAAGAGGAGCTGAAGAATGCTTGTTCGGCTGTGATCGGATTGCTTTAAGATGAAGAGGAGGTTGAGGAAAGAGGTTCATCATTGAAGAATGGTTGCTTGTCAGTCTATGGGTTGCTCAGAATAATTATTAAAAAACCCGCAACAACACACAAGACATGCGGTATGCTTCAATTTTACAAAGAAATTTGATTGTTTTTGTTGCTTCATGGTCCAAATGTTGTTCATATGCGATGAATTTTTTTTTGAACCTTTTTTACATCATTTTTTAGGTTTGGAATTAAAGAAATGTAGAACCCGTAATGATTTAGAGCTGTTATTAATTCATTAAAACCTGTAAAATGTCATTTTTAATGGAAATTAGTGGTTTTTTTAAATTTTGAGTTGGGAAAAAATGAGTGGAAATGGGATAAAATCAGAGAAAATATTAAGTTTCAATCAAAAGGATAAGCCAATACAAATAATCAGAAAATACCTATTTTCCATGAATAATAAATAGAACAAATAGTAAAAAATAGAGAAAATTGGGGTTTTCGCGCTCAAAAAATATGGAAAAATAAGATTTATGTACGTGAATGTTTGGAAAGGTTAAAGCATGAGGTTAAGCCTCAGTTTGGCCTCACCCTTTGTGTTATAGTACGTGTTTATTGCTTTTTACACACTGCTGTTTACATTATGAACAGAACTCCCACAGCTGCACTTCATGGGATGACTCCTGAAGAATTCTTTACTAGTAAGAAGCTTGATGTATCGCACTTGAAGGTATTTGGCTATGTTGCATACGTACATGTGCCACATGAGCTACGGAAGAAGCTTGACCCAAAGGCAGAAAAATGTGTTTTTACTGGATACTCTTTAGAGCAGAAAGGGCATCGCTCTTATAACCCTATCCCAGGTGAGTTCAGAGTGAGCAGGGATGTTATCTTTGATGAGATGGGACGTTGGTATACACTTGCTGGTGATGTTTTGGATGATGATAATGATCAGGACAGCTATGTGCAGAAAGATAAACAAGAATCACGGAGTCTTAGTGGACTAGAAACATCATCTGGTACTACACCTACAGTGAGCCCTTGGTTTGGGAGACTAAGGAGTAGCCCCACATCTTCAGGTGGATCTATAAGTGTTGCAGGGAAGGAAAAAGGAAAGAACAAAGTGCTGGATGGTAATGATGCATCTACTAATCATTTGGGATTTGATGGAGATTCTAGTGGTTCAGAGAGTTTGGATGATAAGCTTGGCATTCCTTCAGCCAGGAGACTAGGTGTACAGAGAGCTCATAGTAATGTAAAGGCTCCATTGAGTGATACGGTGGTACGCAGATCTAGCAAGGTCAGATACCCTGTTAAAAGATTTGGTTTTGAAGGTTATGCAGCTCACCACTATGCTTATATGGTGAGACTAGTTGAGGATGTTGAGGCCACTTGTTTTGAGGATGTTGTTGGTCATGCTCATTGGGATGCAACAATTGATGAGGAGATGGCTGCATTAGAAGCCAATAAGACTTGGGATTTGATACCCTTACTTAAGGGTAAGAAAGCTATTGGCTATAAGTGGGTTTACAAAGTCAAGCATAATGCAGACGGTTTAGTTAGTAGGTATAAGGCCAGGCTAGTTGCAAAAGGCTATGCTCAAACATACGGCATAGATTATGACGAGACATTCAGCCTAGTTGCTAGGATGAATGTGTGATTGCCTTGGCAGCATAGCCAAAGGTTGGAGTTTGCAGCAAATGGATGTTAAGAATGCGTTCTTACATAGTGAATTGCAAGAAGAAGTGTATATGGAGCAGCTAGCAGGTTATGAGGATTTAGAGCATCCCACATATGTGTGTAGGTTAAAGAAGGCACTCTATGGGCTGAAGCAAGCACCTAGAGCATGGTCTGACAAGATTGGAGAGTATCTTGTCAATATTGGAGAGTATCTTGTCAATATTGGTCTGACAAGATTGGAGAGTATCTTGTCAATATTGGATTTTGTATTTATGATGCTGATCACTCACTTTATGTGAGAAATGAAGATGCAAGGTTGGTCATCATAGTCATCTATGTGGATGACTTGATTATTACATGTGACAGTGACAATGGGATTGCTGAAGTTGAGGACTTCTTGAAGAAGAAGTTTGAGATGAGCTGAGATACTTTCTTGGTATTGAGGTGATCAGATGTGATGATGGTATATGGCTATCCCAAAGGCAGTATGACTTGGATATGTTATCCAAGTATGGTTTTGATAGCATCTAAGCCTCTTTCAGTACCATTGGAGCAAAATGTGAAGCTGAGTGTTGATGTTGGAGATGAGATAGAAGACCCTACTATGTTCAGGAGGATAGTAGGGAGTTTGATTTATATGACTATCACAAGGCCAGACTTGAGCTATGATGTTGATCTTGTTAGTCAATTTATGCAGATGCCTCGAAAGCCTCATTTGGATGCAGTTAGACGTATATTGAGGTATGTGAAGTCCACTTTACATTATGGACTTTTTTATGAGGCAGGTAAGGATGTACATGTCTTTGGATACACAGATGCAGATTGGGCTGGTAGCATGCCAGACAGAAGATCTACAAGTGGATTCATGTTTTCCCTTGGTAGTGCAGCAGTTACATGGAGCAGCAAAAAGCAACCTACAGTTGCTTTATCGAGTACAAAGGCTGAGTACAGAGGTGCTGCTATGGCAACATGTGAGGTGGTATGGTTGCAAAAGTTATTAGGTGATTTGGATGTGCAGGGAGATGGTCCAGTTGTCATTCATTGTGACAACATGAGCAGCATACAGTTAGCTAGGAATCCAGCGTTCCATGCTAGGATAAAACACATTGAGGTGCACTACCACTTTGTGAGAGAGAAGATACTTGTAGGAGAGATTGACTTGGTATATGTCAGCACACATGATCAGATAGATGAAATTTTCACAAAGGTATTGGGTGTAGAGAAGCTTCGAAAGTTTTGCAGCTTACTTGGAGTTGCAGAGATAGAGTTGAGCTTGAGGGGGAGTGTTGAGATGGTAAGCTCAAAACGTGCAGACATTGATGATAGACCGCATGGCTAGATAGGTCCACATGTCTACACTTAGCATGTTGGTGGTCATTATGATACTCACATGGCCACTGACTTATTACTTATTATATTTAGTTTGTTACACCTACCTACAGCTGGCAAAGACATAGCGCCAGTCGATTAGTGTAGTCGGTTATGCACTGTTTGACTTAGTAGGCCACTTTCCTTTATGTTGTATCTTATCTATACTTTGTGTACATTGTATAGTGTGTGGAAAAAGAAGAAGAAACCAACAAGAAAACTTTTTGGCCTCCATCTCTATTCTTGTGTTCTTGAGTGAGCTTCCTCTTGTGTATACAATGCGTGTTCGGCGCAGCAGCTGAAGCAAGTCCCCCCACCACGCGATTCTTGACAAACAGAAGATCATGCATGCCTTTGACAAATTCATCTAATACATCTTCCCTAATAGTGGAAACAACAAGTGCAGCCATAGAGTTAGCCACAAAAGTGGGTGGCTTACGGGATACATCAACTACTTTTCTCGTAACAATGAGCAAGCTAGATACATGCAATCTTTCTCATCTTCTGTACTTTTTCACCAGTGCAATAACAACTTCCTTCACATGCCTTCACTCTGTTTTAAGCCCTGTCTCTATAGTCTAATCCTTTAACAAATCATCAAGCTTCTCTTGAAGCTCAAGGTCTACTCCTTGTAGAAACAATTCAAAATTTTGACTTGCAAGAGCTTGTTGTTCTGCAAGATCTAATTTCTCAAATCAACTTTCAAATTCTCTTAATAACTTTGTAGCCACAAGACCCTTATTGGGTTTTAAAATCCACTCCTGAAAAGTCTAGTGGGTAATGAAACTCATGTCTTCAATATAAAATACTTCCCTGAGTGTCTTTTTGAAAGCTACCGAGTCAACATCCTACATGTATAATTCAGTAACTCAAGCTTTCAATTCATGTTGTCGTGCTGCTACGCATCTAAGGTGTGAAATCCACCCAAAAGTTGTGTGTGGGATTTGATACTTTGTACACACTTAGTCGTTATGTTTGCATCTTTATTCTGCGTGGTAATATAGTAAAAAGGGGCTAGAAAAGGATACTGTTGTTGGCAGTGCATTGGTTGGTATGTATGACATGTGTGGTTTATTTGCGGAAGCACAAAAAGTGTTTGACAAGCATCGACTTTGTAGCAGAATCTCGTGGAATGCTGCATTATCTTGGCTTGAAGGTGACAAGGGGTTTTGTTTGCTTGTATTGTGATGATCAAGGAAAAGAATTCCAAATTTTGGAGGCAATTTGAAAGCATATGATATGAAAGAGCCATTGTAAGCTATGATATGAAGATGAGGGCTTGTATGCTTTTCTAAGAGCCGCTTTTCTAGAGCCAATGATGGGATGACTATTTTCAAATGGGCTTTTTGGGGGGAAGAGGCTTAATTGAGAAGAAGGGAGGGAGAAAGCTACGAATTTCAAGCAGAGAAGAGAATAGAGAGAAAACTGTGGGAAAAAGAGAAAAGTGTGGACGGAACAGGGGAGCTACAGAAGGAAAAGGAGGGAATCTCGGCAAAACTGGAAAGAGGAAATTAGAGAGCTCTACGTCAACTTCGGGTCCTTGGTATGCCATCGCTTTTTCTGTAAGTCACTTTTTGGAATGCCTCTCCGAGCTTGTCGATGTGTCGGCCTCTCGAAACCTTCCTGACATTACTCTCTGTATAGCTGATCATTATGTCAAAGACGGAGAGGTGGAGAGATTGAATGTCCAGTGTGAGTTTGGGGGCTTCAAGGCTGACGACACAGGAGACCTGAGCTGACTGAAGATCGATTGACTGATGGATCGCATCATCCTTCGCAACGCCTTCACCTCATGGACAAAGCCATGCCGTTCTGACACCTTCTGGAAACTGAAAACCAGGACGAAAGCTGAAGAAGGAGGTCTAAGCTCCAAAAAGCCTACACAGGGTGTCAAGTCGAAGGGAAGCAGAAGAAAAAGTTGATCATAAGGAAGACGATCAATGGAGGGATCTCTGCGACTGAGAGGAAACAGAACGAAAGTGAAGACGATGAGCAGAAGGACATTCAATGTTGTCAAAGAGAAATAATAATTGAAGAGACGGATGGAGGAGGACCCTAAGGATTCTTCAGAGTATAATACTCTAACACATACAGCTTAGACCCCTCTCTCTCTCTCTGTTTCTCACATCAATCAATCAATTAATCCTGATCGAGTGGGGAATGCAATGATCTGGGGAGAGATGGCGGAGAAGAAAACCGACAGCTAAAGAAGACGAAGTCACGGGAGGTGACAAAGCCATCAACGAGAACGAAGAAGGAAATAACGATTGAGGAATGCTGCGACATGAAGATGATAAGCCAGGAGGAAGAAGGGAAGAAGTGTTGCCTAGCCTAAGAGGCGTGATTCTGTGTGAAGACAACTATGAGACATATCCATCGAGAAGACATCGAGTGACCGAGGCTTTTATAGTGAAGACTAATTTTCTCTTATTCATCACAATTCACGCACTCTTATCTTTTGTAGAGTTCTTCTTCTCTACCATGCTTCTATGATTGTAAAAGACCAACTGTGATGACGAAGGCTCCTTCACCTTGAGCAAAAGAGGCGTCATCTTCTTCACTGTGGCTTCGTTGCTGCTCACGGTAGCACTCTGGAGGATAGACGTACACTATGCATTCGATCGGAAGATCCTTACCGAGAAGCTGTTCAATCTTAGAGGCAAAGGAGGCATCAGATGGGCTTCGGACTCCACGAAGTGATGCTGCTCTTGAGAAATTTTATCAAAACTGGATCTTTATTGACCAGAAAGTCCTCCATTTCTGAGGTGAATGTCTGCAACAGAGAGGAGAAGCAATAGAATGAAGCACTTTTGACACCCTGCATCTATACGTGAAAGGGAAAGAGGGGCAGCATTCTGGACCTGGAGTCTGTGACTGAACAGGGGCTCTGTGCCAACAATTAACAGTGGAAGTCATGCTCAACTCTTCCACTTGAAATTCTTACTTGAATCATGTTAAGAGCAAGGAGAGTTCTGCTTGATACTCAGACATTATGACCTGCATAAATCTTCACATCTTGCTTGTAAGAGTGTATTTCATATAGCACTGAAGTTCCCTTCGTCACAAGGAAGATTTTCTATAGGGTTCAGAACTTTTCAAAGGTATGAAAGGACAACAAAGTCAGGCACTGATGAATCAGATGTTACTCAAGAAAGAAAGATGATGCATGAATGATTTGAATGTATCTGTTATGTTGCCAAATTGAGAAGTTTGTTATTCAGTAAAGAGATCCTTGATTTTGGTCCAATGTTATTGGATTTTGTATGAATCCTTTACAGTACTGGACATTATTTTGATCTGCACCAAAACTGTTCCCTAAACCTCTTGTATACACCTCTGAGGATCCTCCGTACTTGTCCTTTATTGCTGCTGTAGCTAATCTGAAGGCCGAGACATACAAAATTGTTGTCTTAAATTGGATTCAGGATTCTCAAAGGCTGTGGATGTGAACATAGACAATAATTACCTGTCTGAATCAAAAGAACATGCTGTTATAACAGAGTCCAGCTTCTCTGATGTAAAAGAGGGAGATGCTAAGCTAGAAAGCTGTTTGTCTCATCAGTCTTCTGAAGAGTTGTTGGAATGTAAATATGAACGTTGTGGAGGCCGCCACTATAAGCTGATTTGGCTTTCTATTCATCTTCAGTTATTGGTAGAAATAAAAACAGAGACTTGACATCATTTTCTCATCTTGCTTATTTTCTTGATTGATCTTCTATCTTGGAATTTCTCAAGAACCTCTGTGGTTGCGACTTTGCTTTCGAAAACCCTTCCACAACGTATAACGACCTGTACAAAATATTGCCTCCATTAAAGTTGAGCCACCCCAAAGAACTCAATCTTTTGAGCATAGGTATGCATCTCATTCTTGCCATTAAATAAATTTTTCTCACGCTCTATTACCAAGAGAGAATTTATCACAACAGTCTCTATTTGAGCAGATACATGCATCACCTAGTGTTGTTGTTATATCTACATAAGCATGTTCATATTCTACACTAATTGCTACAAAATATCACTAGAAGTTGTACTTGAAGGTTATCCCATCCTCTCTTTCCTTCTGATGACCTTTCACATCAAGTTCACCAATGTCAGAGGGGTTTTAGTCAAAAGGTCATATCCACCAAGGATCAGAGAGAAAATGAAGTAGAGAATAGGAGATAGAAGAGAAGAAAAAAAGAATAGACAAGAGGTACAAAAGATAAAGACAAAGCACAATGAATTAAAGCATTATGTATTAATATACATGCGAAGATAAACAAAATCCTATCTCCAAGCATTAAATCTCCTGGAGCTCCCTGGTAGACCAAAAATGCACACCAAACATTAGCTTCTTCTCTAGTGCTCACGCCACAAATCTAATGGGTTTGTTGGATTTGAAAGGGTGGTTTTGACACCTACTAGAATTCTCCAGATCATTCCTTTTTCTTCTCCCCATTGAGAGTGTTGTTTGCTGCTTGTCAATTACGATCGCGTGCCGCACAATTTTCGAAGCCCTTCTTTTTTTTGCATGACATCTTCCAAAACTCACTGAAAAGCAACTCCATTTTTTCATGTCACCCTATTCTACAAGTTTTCTACAGTTTTAAAAGATATTTACAATAAATAATATCCAAATTATCAAAAATAGACTAAACTTGTCCAAAAACCCCATATTTTTGAACCATTCATACTATGGACACTAGCACAAATGACTAAGATGACATTGACTCTCTAGATTCATGAGAAAGCTCGATGATGATGCACTTGAAGGATTTTCACACTGTGTCCACATAGCAACACGACAACAGGTGTTGTATTAAGGGATAGAATGCCACAGTCGCATTGCATATTGGAGAAAGTGCAAGTTAAATACATTGTTTTACAACTACCTTCAAAGGATTGGTTGACATTGTTTTTGTATCTTTGTCAAATAAAATACATGAAGAAACAAGTGTTTAATGTTTAATTAGGAAAATATTTCTACTCATGTTAGATCTAAATATATTAGGATAATTAAATAGCTAAAATACAACCCCAAGTAAAGTGAGAGGGTGAGATCCTCGATGGATTTGTCATCTAGGACTTGACATATATCTCCCCCCTCATTCTCACTCACTATGAACCAAGTTTGACATTGATCTACTTTAGTTTGAGTTGAGTTGCAAACACACTGGCTCAAAGATTGATGCTAGACAAGCTGTCATGTGATCACCTTAGCATAAAAATTAGGAATCAAAATTGAAGTTGGTCCTTATGGATTATGACCAGAACCTTCTGTGTCAAAGTGGACTCAAGCAAACCTAGGTGAAAATCCCCGTGTTATTCTTAGGAGTACCATATAATGTTTCTTAAGATTATCTCTTGATGGGTCACTAAAATTATGCCAATGAGGTCCTCAATCAAGCACATTACACATAATGATCATTGATCAATTTAAAATATGTTTTCTTCCTAACCATTTCTTTAAGCTTTGGGCTGAAATCTTGACATTTGATGCTTGTGATGTATGGATGATAATCTCTAGCTCCAACTCTAAGAGATCTTATTCTTCTTGAGCATCCTTTGTATCACTCGCATTGTCATCTATGATGAGCTTGACATTTGTGGCTCCAACTTAGCCATATTCATCTCTTCTATCACATTCCATAAAATTTCAATAAAGACAACATCACGTGTACTTTTTTGCAAAGGAAAGGGGAGAAGTTGTAGTTTATTACCACAACTAGGCATGTTGACTATATTCTTGAGTGCATAACAACTCTCTCTCGAGGTCACTTATGAATATCTGTATATATCACATTAGTTCAAAATAAGAGATCTAAAAAATATATTTTTTATACATGTCTTACATATAGAAGGGTGTCATATAAATATACTATTTATAGATTTAATAAAAAAGAGTTGTGTTTTATTCATGAAAAATTCAAAGATAAGGATATTTATAACTAGGCCTTGAACGCATGTGATATAGAGAGTATATACCTAATGAACTCCCTCAGTGTCACAAATCATGTGGCAAGGAGGATTTACTTACACTGCTACGCCAAAAACACACCATACACATAAGAGAAACCTCACTCAAGAATATAAGAAGAGAGATAGAGGCCAAAATGTTTCCTTGCTGATTTCTTCTTCTTCTTTGATAGACAATACAATGTACACAAAGTATAGATAAAATATGACATAAAGGAAACTGGCCTACTAAGTCAAATAGTGCATAACTAATTATACTAATTGAGTGGTGCTATAACTATGCCAAGTATAGGTAGATGCATTGAACTAAATATAATAAGTGATAAGTGTACGGCTATATGAGTATTGTAATGACCATCAATGTGCTTAGTATAGACATATATACCCATCCAACCAGGCGATCCAACATCAATATCTATACATATTGAGCTTACTATCTTAACACTCCCCTTCAAGCTCAATTATATCTCTACAACTCCAAGTATGCTTCAGATTCCAAGCTTCTCTACACCCAATACCTTCGTGAAAATGTTAGCTATATGATTGTGTGTGCTGACATATACCAAATCAACCTCTCTTACAAGTATCTTCTCTCTCACAAGCCTCAATGTGTTTTGTCCTAGTATGGAACACTAGGTTCCTAGCTAGCTATATGCTATTCATGTTGTCACACTAAATGATAACTCGACTATCTCTTTGCACATCTAAATCACCCTATAGCTTTTTCAACTATATCACCTCACATGCTGCCATAACAACACCTCTACACTCATCCTTTGTACTTGATAAAGCAATCATAGATTGCTTTGTGTTGCTCGACATCACTGGTGCACCACCAAGGAAACATATAAATTCACTAGTAGATCTTCTGTCAGATATGTTACCAACCCAATTAGCATCTATGTATCTAAATACCTGTATATCCTTACCTCCCTCATAAAAAAGTCCATAATGCAAAGTGGACTTCACATACCTCAATATGCATTTAATTGCATCTAAGTGAGGCCTTCTAGGTATCTACATAAACTTACTAACAAGGCCAATACCATAACTCAAGTCTAGCCTTGTGATAGTCATGTAAATGAAACTCCCTACTATCCTCTTGAACATAGTAGGGTCTTCTATCACATCCCCAACATTATCTCTCATATTTTACTTCAATGGTACTAAAAGAGGCTTACATGCTAACACACCATACTTGGATAACATATCCAAGCCATACTACCTTCGTGATAGCCATATACCATCATCACATTTGATCACCTCAATACCAAGAAAGTACATTAGCTCACCCAAATCTTTCTTCTCAAACTTCTTCTTCAAGAGATCTTTGACTTCAATAATCCCATAGTTAGTCTCAAATCTAATAATCTAGTCATCCACATAGATGACTATGATAACCAAGCTTGCATCTCCCTTTCTCACATAACGTGTGCAATCAGTATAAAAAACATAAGGGCCAATGTTGACAAGATACTCGTGAATCTTTTCAGAACATGCTCTAGGTGCTTGCTTTAGCCCAAAGATTGCCTTCTTGAACTTGCACATGTATGTGGGATGCTCTAAATCCTCATAACCTACTAGATGCTCCATATACACCTCTTCTTTCAACCATGCAAGAAAGCATTCTTGACATCCATTTATTGTAAACTCCAACCTTTGACTATTTCCAAAGCAATCATAGATCTAAAAATTGCAACCCTACCAACCGGACTAAATGTCTCTTCATAATTTATGCTAAATGTTCGAGCATAGGCTTTTATAACTCGCCTTGAATTATACCTACTAATAGAACCATCTACATTATGCTTAATTTTGTATACCCACTTACAACCAATAGCTTTCTTGCCCTTAGACAATGCTACTAGATCCCAAGTCTTATTGGCTTCTAATGTATCCATCTTCTCATCCATTGCTACATCTCAATGAGCATGAGCAAAAATATCCTCAAAACAAGTGGGCACAATATCCTCAACTACATTTACTATATGAGCATAATAGTAAGCTTCATAACCTTCAAACACAAATATTTTAACAAGATATTTGACCCTGCTAGACCTATGTACCACTAGATCACTTAGTGGCATCCTTACATTACCATGTGTTCTATGTACACCTAATGTCATGACTAAAGGAATTCTAAGCTCATAATCCAAACTCTCTAAACCACTCTAATCTCCATAAAATCCAAAATGACTAGTAGATGAATCATTAGCATTTGACACTTTCTTATTCCCTTCATCTTTTCCCACAACACTTGTAGATCTACATAATTTTTTTGGGCTACTCCTTAGTCTCAAGACCAAGGGCTTATTGTAGATGTAGTATTAGATGATGTTTTTGGTCCATTAAGGCTCCGTGATTCTTGATTTTCGTTTTGCATATAACTATCATTTCATCATCATCATCCAACACATCACCACTAGATGCATATCAACTATTAATCTAAAAGAAATAACATCCCTACTCACTCTAAAATTACTTGTGATAGGGTATAATAATGATACCCTTTTTTCTCTAAAGATTATTCAATAAAAATAATATTTTCATCCTTTGGATCAAGCTTCTTTTCGAGCTCATCTGACACATGAATATATGCGACACAACCAAACACTTTCAAGTGTGAAACATCAAGCTTTTTGCATGTAAAGCATTCTTGGAGGCTTATTTCATGAACTATAACTGTGGAAGTTCTATTCATAATATAGACAACAACATGAACAGCTTCAGACTAAAACTATTTTGGCATATTCTTTTCATCCATATCAATGTCCATGCAACTTCTATAATATTCCTGCTTTTTTTCTTTAATTCCATTTTGTTGTGGGATATACATGTTAGTAAACAATCTCTTTATTCCATCAAATCTCAAAAAGTCACTAAACTGATTAGAGGGATACTCTTTCCCTCCCTTTGACCTCAAGCACTTCACTTTCAATCATGTTTCTATTTTAATACTAGCCTTGAAAGCTTTTAAGTACTCAAACACATCACTCTTTTCCTTCATGAAATATACCAAGAAATTTATTAAGTAATCATCAATAAACCTAACAAAATATTCACTATTACCAAGGAATAAGCTCTGTGTAGGCCCCTAAACATCTGTATACATAGCATCAAGCACATGCTTGCTTACATCTCTATCATGTCAAAAGTATTGTCTTGTCTACTTATTGAATTGACATGCTTCATACACTTTATTAAATTATGTGACTCTAGCAGCAAGCAACACTATAACCAACCCTTTAGACTACATTAATTTTAGCCCTTACACATATTCATGTTTAATATATTTGTGCCATATTTCAATGTCTACAATAACCACTCCTTTTCGTTTAGCATATATAACAACATTCATAGCAAGAATTCCAACATCTAAAGTGAACATGCAACCAACTCTACTTTGTTTTGTGACCCACCTATACTTATCATGACAATCTTCCACAAAGTAGTCTTTTGAATTAAATTGAATCTGCAATCCTTGCTCTACCATTTGGCCATGCAATAGATACTAAATTCTTTGTGACTGATGGCACATGTAATATATCTAATAAACTCTTTGTCCAACTATCATCCATGGATAAGGAAACTTATGTGAAATTGAGTTGCATGAAATATCACCCATTTGAATATAACCTAGATTTTATAAATCTTGCATCTCTCCAAATCATATAGCATGGCTAGTTATATGATTAGATGCACCTGAATCAACATACCATAAATCATCATGTGTCTCCTTTTCTGTACCAACATTCATCGTATGGTGTATAATAAACAAACACTCATTTTTGTCTTCATTCTATCATGGAGATGATGTATAGTTTCTTCACTACAATTTGCCATTGTGGACATCATCATTCTTAGCAATGGACTACAATATGACATGTTTTGCCACAATAATTATAAATAATACAAGAATTATCAAAACCTTTGTTTTACCATCCACCTCTTCCTCTAAAGCTTCCCTTGCCTCTAAAGTTTCCACAATCTCCTAAAGCCTGCATTTCATCAAACTGATAATTTGACATGTTTTATTGATTATCACCAGCACATCCCATACCATAGCCTCTTAGAGGATCTACCATGTTTTCTTCTTGAACTTGAGTAAAGTGCTTAGACCTATTTACTACTTCTTTCAAATGATTCATCTTGCATGTTGATCTCTTCAATGATCATAAGAGAGAACAACTCATCAAAATCTAAAAATGGCTTTCGTACATATAGAGAAGTAACAAAAGATTTCCAAGCCTTTTCATTATTATGACCATCCAAAGTAGATGATACCAAATCATCATCATCAAGCATTGCATTAAAAAATAAAAAATAAGAAAGCAAAATAAAAGTTTAAAATATAGGCCAAATCTAAAAAGGACGCGTGACAACAAAAATAAGAGGAAAAAGGGCCCAAAGTGCAAAGACTCCTTAAAACCCCAAGGTGAGTGCAAAAGTGAAAGAGGCACATTTTAAAATTCAAAGGCATCCCTAAATCTTTGTAAAAGAGCACTAGGCTCCCTCCTGTGCAATTTGTAAAGAGTAGACGGGCATGGGTGAAGCCACAATGAAAATAGAAGGGAATAGGAAAAGAAGACCTAGATGATAGCAACCCTGCCATGAACATAAACAAACACAAAACCAAGAAAACAGCACACAAAATCTATGTGTATGGCTCTGCCATTAATCTCAAAATTGAAAAGAAACCATAAATCTCTATTTTAATAATAAACAAATTCATCATCTTAATCCATAGCTTCAACCATTACGCAAAAGAAAGAGCAAAAGGGAATAGAGGAATTTCTACACAAAAGACAAAGGAGAGAGGAGAGAGAAATATTGGCACCATAAAGGGAGAGTGTGTGTATTTTGGAAAAAAGGCAAGAAAGAGGTGCATAATCAGCCGTGCACTCCACCCCGCCTTTTCCCCAAAAGACACACAACCCTTCATATTTTTATCATTTCTTTGATTTTTTAATACATTTGTATTCGTAAGGCTTTAGCCTTTACATTTCAATTCTTTCTAACCTTTTAGAAATGCATGCACATACACTTTTGTGTACACCATTTATTAATGATGGATGTGGATATGGATGTGGCCCCCTTATGTAAGGTGTATTTTAGTGATTTTGCAACAATGAAAATATTTTTCTTTTTACAAAAAATAAAATTATGATATATGCATGGACATTTTTTTGCCTTGTTTTTATGCTTCTTTTGGTGTCATCATATTCCTCCCAGACTGAAATGTGAAGCGTCCTCGCAAACCTTGTCAAAGAAGAACCACTGCCTAACACAAAACATTTCCAAAATTGTTAGTAAAACAAATTCGATCGCTGCAAGGCCTAGCCATGGTAGGGTATGGAACTCCAAATCCATGACCACTAGAGTAAGGGAACTCCTACCTCAATCATACTCCCACACTGAGGTTTACTAGTCTTCAAAGGATAGGGTTCAATCTTCCACAAGGAATTACAAGAACAACTTCTTTGTCCAATGGAGAAAGAAAAATGACTTCCTCGATCACGTAGCTCCAAAGGCACTTGAAGGAAAAAGGATTTGGATTGTAGAAAAGTCTTCACTGTCTCTTCATATGGAGTAGGATTATTGGTGTTGTGAGGTATGAGGATGGGATATTAATAGAGGATTATAACTTGAAAAAGGGCTTTGAGTCTATATATCAAGGATATGAGGTTTATGGACCTTTAGTTTATGTGTTCAGGTTTTATCTTATCTTGGTTTCTTTTTCTTTTTAATGGTTCCTTTATATCTTCAAGGATATAATGTTGAGAAAAAATATGGATGGGAGTTTGTGTTAAGGAAGTGAAAGTAATGAAGATGCACTTTGTGGAACTTTTATTGTGTTGTATAAGCGAAATGAAATAGCATGGGAACACACGTTAATGCAAAAGAATGGTTGATTAAATTCAATGTTTATGTGCATTTTTTTAAAACATAAAAAAGTTAGAGGTTTCGGGATAAGCAAAGAAGAAGGAGAAGCCAAGGATGTCGCTTTGCAGATACGGGGGTCGCTATAGGAGATAGTTGTCTTTAGAGCCGAGATATGTAGATTTAGGGCATCGAGGGAGGAGAGAAGTTGCCAAGGAGATGAAGATGGTGCCATGGAGAAGGAGAGAAGTCGTTGATGAAAAATTGCACTGCCTTTTCTTTAACATCTTCTTCTTCTTCTTCTACATCTTCTCTTTGCCCGTGACGCATGGAGGCCAAAGTGGTTGTGGTGAGGAGGGGAAGATGATGATTGAAGGCATCGACTACTCTAGAAGTCCCCCTCATAAACTTATGCCTCACGGAGGTGATAGGAAGGGATATGATAGGCTAACATTAGATATGGAGAGGAGATGCAATATAGTGCTGGAAAATGGGTGTCCTTCATGGCGAGGAGTTGCTAGATTTCTCGGGTTGCACAATGAGGTTGGGAAAACTAGGGTACTTGATGGTGCGCAAGGTATCTAAATGGTGGAAAGGAATCCTTGTAGGTGGTGCGAGGGAGAGTGCCATTGACAAGGAAGAGATGGGTGGAGGAGCACACTATTTTGAGAGACTATGAAATGCATCTTTCAAATTGTTATCTGTTTGGTGCAGCTCTCTTCGATGACAAGACCTCTTCCTCCTCTTGGTACCTCCGATTACAACTTGCAGGCAATCTGCAATTGTCCATTCTCCCTCTTCTTCTTTGGCAGAGCCAAATGGCACTAACACAGAGTTGCTCTCCTCATATAATTTTCCTCATGTTGTAGTTGTTGAGATTAGCTTCTTCCTCGGTTGCACACCAAAATGATATCAACCCTCCCACAAACATAAACAAACACAAAACCGAGGAAACAACATACAAAATCTATGTGTATGGCTCTATCATTAATCTCAAAACTGAAAAGAAACCATAAATCTCTCTTTTAATAATGAACAAATTCATAATCTTCATCCATAGATTCAGCCATTATGCACAAAAGAAAGAGCAAAAGGGAAAAGAGGAATTTCTGTACAAAAGACAAAGTAGAGAGGAGAGAGAAAGATTGGCACCATAAAGGGAGAGTGTGTGTATTTTGAAAGAAAGGAGAGAAAGAGGCACATAATCAGTCGTGCACTCCACCCCACCTTTTTCCCAAAGACACACAACCCTTCATATTTTTATCATTTCTTTGATTTTTTTAATACATTTGTATTCGTAAGGCTTTAGCCTTTACATTTCAATTCTTTATAACATTTTAGAAATGCATGCACATACACTTTTTTATATACCATTTATTAATGATGGATGTGGATATGGATGTGGCCCCCTTATGTAAGGTGTATTTTATTGATTTGCAACAATGCAAATATTATTCCCTTTACAAAAGATGAAATTATGATATATGCATGGACATTTTTGTGCCTTGTTTTTATGCTTCTTTTGGTGTCATCACTAGACTAATATGGTCGGTCATGTAAAAGAGGGGTGGATGCCCAGAAGGGATTAGGGCATGTATAAAAGCCAAAAAGTAAATAGAGAAGCTCAACGACCACAAGATGAGATAGCACATCCTCTAGAACCTCAGAGAGGGTCATGAGGGCTAGCAAGAGATTGAGCCAGAGTGCCCAAGAGAAAGGAAAGAGTGTTGACCCGAGCCAATTGGTAGATGTAAAGCTAGAGTTGGCCAAGCTCCAAGAGATGATAAGGATACCTAACTGATCTCACATGTAATGCGTGCATTGTAGAGGGAACCACCTCCTAACCAAGTGCATGGATCCTATATCTAGACCCTCTGCCAATTGCGGTAGGTTTGGCCATGATGCAATGCATTGCTGATTGCCAAGGCAGTTTCCATACTCACAACCATGCAATCAGCCTTACTACCTAGGAAATAGATCGCCATCTTACACAAGGGGAGCTCCATAAGCTCTTCCAGCACCCAATGATTCAAGGCCAATGATCCCTAAGATGGACATTAATCCCACACGGGTACCTAGACCACTTGGACCCTTCATGACCCATCCACACACTCCAGTGCATTATGTCAAGGAGCCAAATGAGAAAGAGGAATATGTAAACCACTCCATCTCCTATGACAAAGAGGGTAATACCATTCTAATGGATTTTAGACGGGTACCGGCGATAGGGATAGAGGCCTAGGAGGTCAAAATCAAGAGTTAATCACATGCTGCACTTGTGGCTACTCGGGACACATCTTATCTCATTTCCCTGAATGAGAGCAAGAGAATCAAGAGAAGGCTCACTTGAGAGGCCTTGAGTGTGGAATCACTCATTTGTATATTGAGTGCCATGGGTACCATCCACTAGTTCATCTATCGTGCCATTTGTACCTTTGGGGCTATTTGGAGTCGAGACACTTGATGGTGAGGCCACTTGCATCTCATTGAATGCCACGAATAGGGTGTAAACGAGGCATGTCGATATCTCATTACCTAGACCTAACAACCTTGATGTGGCCACCATAAGGTGGTTGAGTAGTCGTAGGAGGAGAAGAAAGAGAGCTAAGACACAAATCACACTCAAAATTTATAGTGCCACTACACTACTGAAGGGTAAGCAAGTCATGGATGTAGAAATGGAAACATATACTCCCAAGATAGTGGAGAATGGAAGTTCCAAGGTTGGGGAATATCCCGATCCAAGGCATCAATTGGAAGTGGTTGACAAGGTCAAGGAGTGGATCAGAGAGGCCCAAGAGCACCTAAATGATGCCGAGCCCATCCTAGAAGATGGCGTCAATGAGTTCTTCACTGTGAGCATGCATGTCTTGCCTACTTGCATAGAATCTAGAGAAGCATCTGCACCCCATGTAGCATCACAAAGACAAAGCCTAGGCATCACAATTGGGCAGATTTCCTAAGAGCAATTGTGAAAGAGTGTAGAGCATAATGAAAGGCAAGCAGTTAGTAGCATGCTATATAGTGTTGATATTGGCCCCTGTGACCTTGCCAGTGGAGGATCTGCTTAGGCAAATTTCCTCATTATGACAAGAGTTAAAGCAATGGTGGGTAGAGGGATCTAACAAGCCAAGAGAAGTCAATTTGCACAACCGCGATTATTGAGCCTAACACTGAATTTAGTGCCTAAGTCCTTGCATGTAAATACTTTCTAGGAGGGCACAAAGATGCATGCAGTTCTACCAGTGGTAGCATTAGGAGATGTCACAAGAAAGGGGATTGTAAACACATGAGTGGGAGTCAGTGTGCTTAGCCATATGATCCTAAGGGATGGGATAACCCACCAATGGAGACCACAAGGTTTAACATCACACTAGCCTAATGTCATGAAAGTTAGGCCATTTGGAGTGCTGAAGGACTGTTGGCCCTTAAAAGTAGCAAGTGTCCAATTCTCAGTGAGCTTCATAGCTATGAAGGGAGTTCACTATGACATTTTGCTAGGCCAACCTTGGATGAAAAATGCATGAGTGATAGAAGATTGGGGTAATGGTATTATATTCTTAAATAATAGATTAGAGGTAGTAAGACTGAAGATGACACCTAGAAGACCACACTGGTTGACTTGGATGCCATCTCCTCTATCTTGAAGGGGAGATCACAGGCCAAGAATTCGAATGGGCCATTAATGAAGTATATTCCATGTCCTGAAGATGAGAAGGATTGGATGCATGTGCTAGCCACCATCAACTTGCTATTTTTGAATGAAGAAAAGGATTATAAGCAAGGGCAACAAGGACAACATGTGAGTCCCGTAAAGCCACCACATCCCAACTACCAAAGGGTGAGACTCCACCTTCACCACACCACTTTGCATGATGGCCAGAAGCCCTAACAAATGACAAAATTCTTCCCCTTTCCATATTCCTTCTAATAAACTTGAGCTCCAAGGGATTCTTAAGTACTTTTGATAAGGAATTTAGCTGGTGACCCAGCTACCAATCTCAAGCCATTCTAGGACCTCATGGATGGGTAGAAATTGCAATGGATGAAGGTGCACGCCCTAAACCTTATGTATAATTGGGCACTAATCATGGATGGAAAAAAGGCCAAGAATAGAGACCTAGACAACAATGAGAAGTCATAATTTAGTGATTTGGACGACAAGTACGAGGATTGTTCCTCCATGAAGGAGGAAAGTGAAGAAGAGGCCAAGATGATAATGTATGACACAAATGACCGATTGATCGAACAAATAAGAGTAGATTTTAGAATTGAGAGAGGAGTCTTCAAAATTTAATGTGATCGCACTTGATTGGATCGCTTAGGCATCAGAGACTATGAGCAAGCAAGGCTAGTCCAACCTGATGTTGCGCCTCTCTTCAGAAAAGAATCAACCTCAAAGAGCTACAACCACTAGGGGAGACTCCGTCCTCTAGCGAGGGTTGTGATTTTAACTCGAAAGAAGAAGTAAGCTTTGAGAGCGATCCAGAGATACCCCAACCAGACACACCAACAAGGGGGACTTGCTGGTCCATCTAAGGCATAGAGACAATTGAAGGGTGGACCAAGGAGTGCCAACATGCTTATGCGGAACTGAAAAAGACTCTCATTTCCGCACCTATTCTATGAGCCCCAGATTGGAGTATAACATTCCATGTACACATTGGTGCATCAAAGTTTTCCATGGGAGCTGTTTTGTGCCAGCCTAGTGAATGCATTCTTGACTATTTAGTGAGCTTTCCTAGCAAACAACTCATGGATACCGAGATTAACTACTCCATGATGGAGAGGGAAGGACTAGCCATGGTATTTGCTATTTTGGCTATGCCTTGCCCCTTCTTTATGGACCGTCAAGATTTTCTTTATCTTGTAAACAAACCTTGAGTTACAGGACACATAGCTAGATGGTTGCTTTTACTTTTAGAGTTTGACTTGTTGAGATTCAGCAATCACACTCATTGTCAGCCTCTTTGTATGGAGCTTCACGGCCAGGGACATGCAGGCTAACCTATCCCATATGCACAGTGGTGCCTACTGTAGTGTCCTACTTTCCTATAAAGCATTGTACTTGCTTCCTTTTCTTAATGATAGTACTCTTCTTTTTAGTGAAGTGTCAGTGTCATTGTCCACATACACAAGATTGTGTTTATGAGTCCAAGTCTCAATCTTGGAACCTAATTCACTTGTGTAACAAATAGTGTCTTTGTCTTCTCCATCATGAGTCCACACTTCTCCTTCCATCCACCATAACTCACTGCCATGTCCTAGCTCCCGCATCTTTCACATGGTATTAGAGCACAGATGGACATGGCACTACTCCTTCAGCTCCATTTCACTTTCATCTAGCTCAGCTTGAGCCCAGTCTAGCTCAAGACTTCATCTTCCACTCTTTTTTCTCACTACCCTGTTTGGCAGCCATAGCCAAACCTGCACCTACCTGCCTTTGAGCTCTTAGATCTCTTGAATCAGGCAATATATCCCCAAGCTCTCTTCTAGAGGATTGTTCCTAAACTCACTGAGCTTCCCTCTGTTGCATAACAGTCCAACATTGGGCTCCTATAGCTCCAGCATTGTCATTCTTCTTTGCTTCTGTCCTGTGGCCACCATAGCCAGCCTGGACATACCTCTGATAGAGGGCTGAGATCTCCCTCTACAGGTCAAATCATCCTATGACCTCTTCTTGGAATATGTTTCCCAACAATAGGCGCAACTCCCTATTACAATAACTGATGACATTGTTGCTCTCTGGCCCCGGCATTACAGAAATCGACTGCGCCGATTCTGATCGAGTGCTCTGTGTGCGCCGTACTGCCCTCGATATGGTTGATCTCCATGGGGATTTGATAGCCCTTGATATAAGCTTCCTATACATATAAAAAGTTTTGAAAATGATCAAGTATTGAGGTCATAGCAGCTAAAAAACCAAGCCCCTGTCTCAGAAACCCTAATTCCACCATAGCCAAAATCTCCCAAGCTCATTTTTTCTCTCATTTTCTCACTCTTGACACTAAACCAAGCTAAAGCCCACTCTAATCCACTGTCCCAGCACCAAATCAAGGAGGGGAAGGACCTGAGAAGATTGAAGAATGATCGAACGACCCCGAACAAGAAGAATCAAGCTCAACATCAACACATACATAGTGTGTTTTCACATTGTCATTACGTGTGTCTCTTGACACATTGTAATCTGCTCTTCCACTAATAAAATCTCAGAATTCTAGAGTTGATTTGCTGCTGATCTTGCAACCTCAACGTGGGAAAAGACTCTCCAAATGCTCGATTCAAAGCAGTCGGGTTTCACACTTGGCAAACCCGCATCAAGCTCATCCTGATGAAGAAGGGTCTTTGGGCCATCACAAATGGCAAAGAGAAGAAACCTCGAGATGCGGACCTTGCAGTTACTTGGCAGAAGAATGATGACAAGGCACAAGCCATCATTAAACTGGAATTGGACGGCAGCTACATCCATCATGTGGATGCCTGTGACACGTCCCATGACACTTGGGATAAATTGGATACCTTATTTGGTGCACAGTCAAAGTCGTCTAAGTATGGTCTATTGATTGAATTTTTTCGACTTGATATGAAGCCTCATACATCCCTGGCATCCCATCTAAACTACATGGAAAGCTTGCTAACTCAACTTGCAGGGATAAAGCTAAAAATGGATGAAGATGTTTGTATTGGTGTCTTGTTAAAAAGTTTGCCTCCTGCTTATGATAATGTATCAACCACTCTAATCAATATGCCTGATCCTCAACTTGTTGACATTAAAGCCTCTCTAATAGAGGAAGAAAAGAAACTTAAAAGCAAAGAAGAGCCTAGCACTTCAAAGGATGAACAAATGCTATATGTAAACAATAGATACAAAGGTAAAAAGGAACCGCTCTTCTGTGACTTCTGCAAAAGGACGGGACACACTGAGAAGTTCTGTCATGCTAGAAAGAGGTCCCAAAAGGCCTATCTTGCAGCTGTGAAAGAAGAAGAAGACCATGGACCAAAAGATGAAGATGAAGATGAAGATGAAGACCACCAGGATCGGAAGGACAAGACTCATCAGTCCTTCTACTCTCATTACTCTGATAGACTGGTTTAAAAGCCTTGCATTTCCTTGCCCTAATGCTTCCTGCCATAAGCTTTGTAAACTCCTTATGTAACTTGGCATTACAGCCCTTGTACACTTTGTGAGGCCCCTGTTACAACCTCTAGATGTCCATCATGTTTTGGTGCCCACACTTAGCCTTTTCTGCGACGACAGCCTCTGGTGTCTACCATGTTTGTGGTGTGCCCACACTTTGCAGGTGGTTCTCATTATAGCCTCTACACACTTTGTGCCTTTCTAGTTGTGATTGAGGAGGGGTGTTGAGATTCAGAAATCACACTCATTGACAACCTCTTTGTATGGAGCTTTAGGGCCAAGGACATGCAAGCTAACCTATCCCATATGCACAGTGGTGCCTACTGCAGTTTCCTACTTTCCTATAAAGCATTGTACTTGCTTCATTTTCTTAATGCAATGATAGTACTCTTTTCTTTTCAGTGAAGTGTCAGTGTCATTGTCCACATACACAAGATTGTGTTTATGAGTCCAAGTCTCAATCTTGGAACCTAATTCACTTGTGTAACAAACAGTGTCTTTGTCTTCTCCATCACGAGTCCACACTTCTCCTTTCATCCACCATAACTCACTGCCATGTCCTAGATCCCGCATCTTTCACATGACTTCTATGTGGTAGTATGCAAGGGCAAGTAGCATTACATGGCTGATCACATGTCCCACATACCCACAAGAGAAGCCATTGGGGAACATGGGATTGTAGACAACCTACCCATTGCACACCTATTTAGCATGTCCATCAAAAAAGACTTGTTCAACAATCCAGACTTAACGCCATATTAAGTAGATGACATAGTCTAGATCTTAGAGCACAGATTACCTGAGAGACCTATAAAAAGACTAGGCTAAAGTGCCTTATCCTTAAGATTGAGCCCTATTAGTTAATTACTGTGCATTATGTGCTGATGTGACTAAAGCGCATGGTAGAATTGCTAGAGGACACTTAAGTGGAGATACCAGGATGACACGCGAGGTACTACAATCTCATCTGTGGTGACCCACCATATCCCACAATGCTGCCAAATTTTTAGAGTGCCAAAGAACCAAGGTTCTTATTTGTAAAGATAAGATGGAGGTGACCCCAATCATAGCATGAAAACCCTTTGAGAAATGGGAAATCAACTTCACTGTGCTGATTAGTCCCATGGCACAGTACTCTTAGGCCAAGTACATCATAATAGCCACCACTGACTATCTCACAGAATGGACAAAAGCCCTAGCCACCAAGAAGAATGACACTAGGACTATAGCTAAGTTCCTTTGGGAGTAGGCGATCTCACGATTTGGCTACCCCATCAAGCTAGTTAACGATGACCAAGGCACACACTTAATTCATGAAGTGATAGCTCATTTCCTATCCACATTCATGATCCTCAATACAAAATCATCAGCTTGAGACCTTAGAGGGTAAGGGCATAGGCTTCTTTAATGTAGTAGCCTCAAGAAAAGTACTACCCTTCAACCCATCTGTTGCAGGATCTGCCAATGTTGCAACCCCCTATAAATGTAAGAGTGGCCACTATCATAGAAATCGAGGACACAGACGAGAAAGCCATAGCACCTGCTTACTTATGAATAACAGTCACTCTACTAAAAAAATACACTCTTTTGATGTGCTTATTAATGAGGCAGCTGGTTTTAACATCCACCCATGAGCATTGGACTCTCACTGGTAAGCCCCAATTGTAGCCCACGAATGCTTAGCTCAAACTGTTCAGGGAATAGTCCTACCCACTATTGAAAAAGTGCAAAGTATCAGTCTCCATTGAGACTGTAAGCCTCCCTATGATCTTCTATGTTTTACCTAACACTAAGACCACTAGTAGAAAATTGTTGCTAGGTCGCACATTCAAGAAGCAAGCCCATTGCAATGTTGACTATGACTCATAGCACATTCACCTTACTCATTACTTGCAGAGTGATGGCTTTCAACAAGGGTAGAGTGGCTCTATCTAAGTTTGCAGAGCCATCGGTAGGGGAACCTAGTGCAAGGTCTAAGGAGGAGGGTCATGACTCGTGCCACGTGACTTGGACAAATCGAAGACTACCCAAAGGAGACATGACTCAAACCACTAAGCCATAGTTCAAATGGGTAACTAAACAATAATCATGGCCACGTAAAAGCTAACCTATATGGACCCATAATTCCCAAATGTTAGAAGGCCCTAAGTTGTGATGGGTGCCTAAAGTCGTCTTGTGTGCTCAAGGCTATTATGAAGGCAACAAATGGATTTGGTTGCCTAAGATCATGAGTGGCATGTGCACCCCTCGGTTGCTAACTCCTAGTCTATCTCAAGAAACTTCTAAGCTACCTAGAACTTCCAAGCCACCTGAACTAAAAGCCACCAAATCCATAGAGCTTCAATGGGTCTACGAATGCAGCCCGACACACCTCATGTCCATGCTTTTCCACAAATAGGAAGCGGTGCAACATAGAAGCTCCAAGACAAGTCCCTCACACAAGTCGCTGATGAGGACTCTATTGGCCATCCACTCATTAGGCACCAATTGCAAAGTTACCTAGTCTAGTCAAACCCCAACCTCTGTAGGGCATTAGACCCTCTTATGATAATTGATCTATTCTCACTTTAGCCTTAGATTTAGTCAAAAAAATGGGGGATAACTTGGTCACTTGCATTAGACGTTTGAATGCCACCTTCACTATGTTTGCTAAAAGCTATGAGCAGTTGGACTTAGGTGTCCTAGAAGAGCCTTTAGCAATTGATGTATGCACGTTTCCATGAGCTCAAGAATAATATAAATTCATGTTCATTAAAGTCCCCATGATAGTTGAGGAACTGATCACCAATGATATTTTTCACAAGCAAGCTTGTAAATAGAGGCTAATCACCTCCTACAGCAAGAGCAAAGTCTCTGCCACAATCCAAGATCTAGAAGAACTTAAAAAGTTGGCTATCTCACAGACTCTTCCTCTCTATGTAAATGGTATGCTCTTCATCTCCAATGGAAACAAGGGGGATGCCCAATTATAACCAATGCTAAGGAGAGATGCTCTATTAAAACCTCTAAATATGAGCCCAATTAATATGACCCCACTTATGTAGCTTTTGACTACTTTAGAATATTGGCCATCACTTGAAATCAACCCTTAGAATATCATGACATGGCCCACCCCTATTTAGATCGAATCCTTACCAAGGAAGAGCTACACATCACCAGCAGGATCAACTTCGGTGACTTCCTAAATTGATGTCCTGACCTACATTACCAACGTAGGCATTCAACCTCACGACATGGAATGATATGCTCACTTGGAATATAACCCACACTTTTACACTTGGCTCATGCAAAAGTGAAGCACTGCAACATGTCTTGAATGCCCTTAACCCTTCCTCTCCCAATCCTCAGAAGGATTCACATCATTCTTGGGGGGAGGGGGTAAGGTGAAAAAAAATGAATGTCTAAAAATCTCAATCGAATTTTAAAAGCAAAAAAGATAGATGAAGGTCAACTTATGATCAAGGAAAAATTCAAGATTTTTTGTTGGAATGTGTGGACTGCTTGAAGCAAAAGTATTCGTGCTAGACTTAAGTATTTTATCTTTCAATAGCTTGCATTCATTATCTACTTATCTTGTCAAGAGTTGTCCCAACAAAACTAGTGGGGAGGTGTGATGTCATGGCAGGAATTCGACATGTGAGGTCAAGACAAAGGCAGCAAGCTCCCATTTATGAAAGAAGAGCAAGCAAAGAAGAGCAGGCAAAGTACAAAAATAAGGGCCTTCCACTAGTTTCAAGTTTAGGAACATCATGAACTTGGAAGATGTAATCATGGAAGAACAAGCTATAAAGCAAATTTTTTACCAATGCAACTTGAGCAAGTATGTAGAGAAGGTTAGACAAGCTGTGGATTATAGCCATGCATAGAATTCCAATTAGCTTTTGATGCTAATAGGAATCACCGCATTGTAATGGTGAGACAAGAAGAAGAAACCTACAGGGTCAAAGTTGAACTAAGCCCTGAACTAGTGGAAAGAGCACTAGGCTTGGTCAACAAAATTGAGAGGGGGTCTAAAAGGGATGTCTATAGCATGCTAGGAATGGTCAAGGCCCTAGTTCGCACCAATGACGAAGTTAGCCTATCTATTAACCTCAACACAAGAAAAAGTGAAAAAGTGCAAGTCAAGAGATGAAAGAGGTGACCCAAAAGGAAATCAGACTTGGAGGAGCCCAAAAGCATAGGCATGGCATAAGAAGTCCAAGGTGCAGCCACCACTGGCCTATCCCAAAATGTTTTAAAAAAGAGAAGGCACACCTTTGAATGTAAAGGCGCAACCAAAATCCTTGTAAAAGAGTGCGAGGGCTCCCTCTTGTGCAAATTGTAAGGGTAGATGGGTGATAGAAAAGAAGCTAGGAAGATAGAAGAACAATAGGAAAGAGGGCCTAAGCTACGACAACCATGTAAAAAATGGGATGACTGCCCAAAAGGGATAAGGGTCTTATATATAAACTCAAATAGTGAATGAGAAGCTTATTCTTTGGTGTGTGGCAAAAGCTCTTCTTATTCTTCTTCTTCTTATTGCCTTCTTGCTTGTGCTTGAGTGAGAGAGTGTGAGTGAGTGAGTGAGGGAGTGAGTGTGTGAGGGTGAGGGATTGGGGTGGAGAAGCTCCCATCATCTCCTCTCTTCATCATCATCATCATCATCATCATCATCATCTTCTTCTTCTTCTTCTTCTTCTTCTTCTTCTTGTCTCGTGCGGCTATGGAGGATGGAGCTTGAAAGATAGGGATTGAGGTTTCTTGAGCTTTCATCACAAATCATAGAGCTACCAATATGCACAAGGGAGGAGGGTACTCAATCAGGCATCGAGGTAAGCTCACTACACTCGTAGAGAGGGATAGCATGTCGGCTATGTGAGAGGTAGCTATTAGTGCTCAATGTAAAACACTTGAAAGAATAAGTAGTCTGAGGGTCTTGGTGGTTGAGCGTGAGCTCCAAACATTTTGGTTCCATTGCCACAACCAATGGATTTGAGCCTTAAGCACTTAGCAATGCATCGAGGAGCTAGCCAAGTTGTATGAAGAGGTGCAAGGAGATATGAAAAACATCATGGATGCCACAGAGGAACTACAGGCAGCTAGAGAAGAAAGTGCACAAAGATATCCAGAAAAAATAGAAAACTTGAAGAAGAAGACTGCCCTAGAGTTGGAGGAACAGGAGAGAGTGGAAAGGGAAATCAAATTCTTGGAGAAAGAGAAAGAAGAAGCCATTGAAGAAGCAACAACCCAAGGGCTGTAAGAAGTGCTAGAGAACCTAGAGTAGGAGAGGTGGAAGAGATAAAAATTATGGCTGAATTTGAAAGACAACAATATGAAGAAGGGAAAGAAGCCTACGCATAGAAGAACAAAGATCTATCTAAAAGGCTCTCAAAAACTTCCATGCAACTCACCATGGTGCAACAAGCCCGAAAGATATCTGAGAAGAAGCTGAACTTCAAGAACAATGAAAAAACACACATGCTGGAAGTATGGAATGAACAACAACAGGTGGTAATGATGATGTCTCAAAGCATGGAGGGAAATAAGGATACACATGAAAAAACACACATGCTAGAAGTATGGAATGAACAACAACAAGTGGTAATGATGCAGTCTTCAAGAACAATGAAAAAACACACATGCTGGAAGTATGGAATGAACAACAACAAGTGGTAATGATGCTGTCTCAAAGCATGGAGGGAAATAAGGAATTGGAAGAGAGAGCCAAATAGTGGGAAGAGCACAACTTTGAATGGGTGCAAGGACTTGTCAAGCACTTGACCATAACAAAATGCAAGTGAGTGTTGGTAGAGGCTAGAATCGAAGCCACAGAAGCAAGTTCAGATGTGCAAAGGCAAGCCTTCTTAAGCATAATGCTCGATGTAATGCAAGTGGACACAACGAGGATTCTATGAAGAGGATGAGTGTCAGGACCTATAGCAGGCCCGACACTGGCTATAGGCACTAGCCGGGCCTCTCTACACTCAAGAAACCACACCCCCCTCGGCCTCGCCCCAACGATTAAGCCCACCACTCCTTGGAGGGAGTCCCTACACATAGATTGGTATAGAATACCTCCTAATCACAAAAAAAAGGAGGCACCCCTCTGGTTGAGTGCCGTGGCCCCACTACAGCTCTCCTATACCAAGGGAATTGGCCCCTCGATGTGCTACTAACACAAATAATACAAACGTAACAAGGGGATTGGCCCCACTACAGCTCTCCTGTACCAAGGGGATTGGCCCCTCGATGCGCTACTAACACAAATAATACAAACGTAACAAGCTCCACTCTTATTTTAAAACACTCCAAGAGAGAGAGATTTTCTCACTTCACAATTTTCGAAGGAACCCAAATAGTTAAACCTACAGCTAAGGTGCCTCACACCTTAGCATTGGGTCATAAGTATAGCAAACCAATTGCAATGCATCCACGAGTTACCACGTGATATGTGCAATGCAACTCTGAATGCCATCATGCTTAATCTATGATTTATAAATGAGCATTATGTAGTGCAACAAACATGTCTTTCAATGATTTCATCCTATACATTGTGCTTCGGTGCTAAGGGTCAGCCCGAGCATACTCAGGTGGCTTAACCCCTTTTAAACTTAATTTATATCCTCGTATATTGTATGCACAAAAAAAAAAGATCAAAATTTCCAATGTTCTCAGCAACTAATCAGCATGAAAACCCCTATTTTCCCCTATCGTTTAGGTTGTGCATTGTTGATAGGTGTAAAGAGCGATTTTCCATGTGTTTTTTTTTGTAAAAAGCAATAAAAATGGACTTTAACATGAAGACACATTGAACTGAGGCTTATCCCTCATGCTTGAGCCATGCCATACATTCACGACAAGCATAAAACATATATTTCTCTACTTTTCTAGCGCAAATAACTAAAGTTTTCTCCTTTTTCACTATTTTTAAAAATTTATTTCACTAAAAAATATAATATTGTTGATTTATAGATTAGAACTTATCACAATTACTGAGCATTTATTTTATATTCATTTCTACCCCATATGAACCCAAAAATCACACCAAAATTTCCAAAAGTTATCATTTTTTTGAAAACTACTTAATTATGGGCTTGCGTGTTTTGTTTTAAATTGTTGAACAAACCAAATTTTTGGTTTTCTTCAATATTTTTGATAAAGTTCAGCATTTCCAATCAAATGAATCCATTTACAAACAATTTCATCAAACATCTTTCATAAAACAAATAAAAGGAATGCTTACGCATAGAAATCCAGATTTTGAGGTGCACATTTGTAACATGTCCACTTGAATCTTCAGGACACGTCTTAGTAGTCCATTGGAAAGGATGTCTAGAAAGCTCCGCCCGGCACTCCCATGGAATGTTACGGGGTTTGCGATCTAGGGCTTTCCGTGTCTGCCATGTAGCAGAAGTATTCCGGCCGTTCCCACTTAGGATCGACCTGAATTAGGGTTTTCAATATTGGTCATTTCCTAGTGGCAACTAGCGTCGGACCCAAGTGAACTACTTTATGCAGAAATACCAGATCCGAAGCGGATTCATGCTGCACTTGGTTCAAGGAGAATGGGAAATGAGAGGGATGCAAAGCTCAACCTCTCTGCCATAAGGCATAGTTCCATTCCGTTCCCCTAAAACAGTGTAAATCGGAATCAATCATATCTCTAGGTCAATGCTTTTGTTGTTCGTGTTCTTTGACGATCTTCCTGTTGTCCATCGTGATTTGAGAAAAGTTCCCGGCCAACCGGGACCACCCATGCGTAGGACGGACCTATGGTCCATCCTCCGCACTTTCCTCGGGTTGTTTTAGTTAATTAATTACCTAACACATTAGTTTGACATGTAACAATCAGCTTCTTTAATTAACCCATTAGGCACTGGTTCTTTCACGTAATCTTATCACTTGACATAAAAAAACAATATCAGATAAGTTCCTTATTAACATGTTATCATATTTATATTTGAAATACAAAAAGTTCAGCTCGTAGGCTTATCCACAATCCTCCCGAAGGCTATCCATCAATCCATAGGGATCACTAATCCAAGTTTTTGCCCATAGACTAGTATGCGGGCCTCGAGATCCAATCCCGAGTCACGTTAGCCTCTTGTGTAGGGCTCTGAAGGCGAGGGATTTACGACCAGAGCCCCCTCTGGCACCCAAGCGTCCTCCTGCTCCAAGTAGCGCTCAACGGAGAGACCTCTCACGGTGGGTTGAGTCCACTTGCCCGGTGTGGTTAACAACCCCCTTCGTTAGGGTCAGGTAGGCAGTCGGGGGTAACTGAAGCTGCCTCTCCCTTCAGGCCTTCAACCTGAAATATAGATATCCATTTATCTTTTAATTCATTGATCAAACAAAGCCAAACAGTGCTCTAGAATCTTTAGCAAGCACAAACATTTCCATTGATTGTTTTTGTTGGGAAACAGCTAAGGAACGAATCCTTCCTTTTGAATGCATCCAGCACTCGATCCGGGATGACTTGCAACTTGGCAAGATCCCCTATATCCTGGGTTAGGGCGTACCCTATTAACCCGACTTGGTCAAACCTTAAGCTCATCGGTTATTTCAGTTTATCGGCTGGTCTTTAGTTTCCAATCAATCTTCTTTACTTACGAAAGATACTAAATTAGGATGAGTATTCATCCTCTTGCAAGATGACTTGCGTAAGGACTTGCCATCCTCGTTGCAAGAATTTGACCATTCCCTTGTGATCCAATCACAAGATCATATGACTCCACACTTGTTGCACAAGTGTCGCATTGAATGGAGTCACGAAACAATCTGTTCCTGATTACATTAGGCTGACGTCATTAGACCTAGGGTTCCAAGTTCCATCTTGTAAGATTCTTAGGGATAAACCCTAGTTCCCCTTCCAAATATGTTGCACTATCCCTACATTTCAGCAAAAGTGGGCAAGTATTTTAAGGTATACGAGTTTCAGTTTTAGCAATACATACGATTAGGTCACGTATTAATTTCCTAGTGAATTTCTTGGAATTTAACTCGTTCTAAACGAGTACTCCGTGGTTTAGGTGTTTTAGATTTATGCCAATTTGTTTAACTCTAGAAGATACTTTCGAGATCATTTCCACATGACTCGTTGTCTATGCGTAAATTGATTCTTCAACCCTAACTTATCGATTGAGATCAGACATAGGTTAGGTTAATTCCAATTAATCTTCCTTTACTTTGTGAATAAAATTCATGCTAAACAAGCAACCTTTTACTTGATAATTTATGCAGTTGACAAACGATAATTTCCTAGAGTTTACGCATTGTAAGAATCATTTCATGCTTTGCACTTTCCATGATGATTCATTGCGAAGCGGGTATGGGTTAATAGTGCGATATATAGTTTATACATCTAGGATTAAAACGAAGTATACTATTTTAATAGACATTAATCTAATTTTTAATTCATTTCAATGCATACGGCTATTTGCTAGAAATACATTTATGCTTCCTTTATTTTGCATGTTTTATTGAAAGTATTAACGACTAAGTTCCTCCGTCGTGAGCATCTAGGACAAAAATATATCCTATATCCAACAATTAACCTTGCATGATTACAACATTACCAAATAAAAATTAGGAAGGAAAACCTGGTCTTGGGGTGAGATATCCACGTGGATGCTGGGAGATGACCCTCCCGCGCCTGCGCCTTGGACTTTCTTAGGAGGCATCGCAATTGTAGATTTTCCATCGTCGATGCTGCTTTGCAAATTTCCTTCTTAAGTTTCACTGTCCTTTACAAGTTTCTTTTGCTTCCCTTCGTGGAGACTCTTTGAAGGGATGGGTGTGTGGAAGAGGGAAGAACCACGGAAAGGGATAAAAAATCCAGAAAGGGGGTATTGTGAAAATCCTCCGTGAGTAGGGCTCGTTTTTACATGGGACAAAAAGGCTAGGGGGTTCAAGGGGGGAAATTCGAGGAGGGAAAAGAAAAGGGTTAAGGGGGCCCTTAGGAGGAATTCCAAAGGGTGGACTTAAGGCTATAAGAAAAGGGCCTAAGGGAGGAAATTTAAAACAAGGGAGGGGAATTAAGACCTTTAAGGTCAACTTTTAATGGGGGAAGAAAGGGGGACTTGTGAAGCCTAAGAGGGAATTTTAGGGGGGGGGGGGGGGGTACTTCCAAAGCCCAAGGGAAGGCGGCTTAAGAAGGTATAAACACAGGGGGGGATGGTTCCAAAGCCCAAGGGAAAGGGGGGCTTAAGAGAGTTTAAACACGGGGGGTGGGGGGGGTGGTTCCAAAGCCCAAGGGAAAGGGGGTCTTAAGAGGGTTTAAACATGGGGGGGGAGGGGGGGGGAATGGTTCCAAACCCAAATGAAGGGGGCTTAAGAAGGTCCCCCCCTTGGAAGCTTCTAAGCTTCCAGAAGCTTATCCACATGGGGGGGAGGGGGATGGGGAGCCGTCTGATGGCGGCGATATCCAGGCGCCGAGGTGATTGGGCAGCTCCTTGCCAGCACAGTGCAGCAACCTCCTTAGCTTCTCCCTCCCTCAAGCCTTCTCACTCTCACCCCGACTGCTCAGCACGGCGTTGTGGCGGCCCTCCCTCCTTCTCTCCTCGATGGCTACAACCCCCCTTGATTTAAATAGGGGAGGGGAGGGGGATCCTCCCCCTCCTATGTGTCGACAGGCATGGCTCCAAATGTGAGCAAGCTCCAGCAAGGAGCTTGCTCTACATTCCATTCCCCTCTCCCCCTCCAGCACGACCGTCAGCTGGGGGGTGAGATAAGGAAAACAAATTTCCATTATCCTTAGTAAATTATCAAAATGCTACATCATTATCCCCACTACCTAAAAAGGGGGTTCATGCATGATTTGTTGTGTTCGGTATATTACATTCTCTCCCCCTTAGAGGAATCGAGATGTCCTCATCTCGAGATAAACTGGGGATATTGATGGTTGAGAGTGCCTTCATCTATCCAAGTGGCATCCTCTTCGGGATAATCTTTCCACTGGACGAGGCATTCTCTCAAGGTTCTGGATCTCAATTGTCTCTCCCTAGCATCTAAGATCCTGTCAGGCCTTAGTTCAAGGACTCTTTGACTAGGCATTACAATTTGTTGGTCGTCAAGTACATGGTTAGGATTAGGTACATATTTCTTCAATAGGCTGATATGGAATACATTGTGAATCTTTAGGTTCTCAGGGAGTTGCAATCTATAAGCATTAGGTCCTAGGCATTTGAGGATCTTGTACGGTCCACAATACCTTGGACTTAGCTTCTTGCAATCTCCTAAGGATAGGGAACTCTTCTTTGGGCGTACGTGAATGAAGACCATGTCTCCTTCTTTGAAGATTCTATCTTGATGCTTTAAATTCGCATATGCCTTCTGTCTATCCTTGGCTGCTTGGATGTCTTGTCTTATTGACTTTATTTGGTCATCCATCTCTTCCAACATCTGCCTTGAAGCTTCAACCCTTAAGGTTAGATCTGAGAAGTTTAGGGGACTTCTGTAGTCATGACCATACAATGCTTGAAAAGGGGTCATTTGAATGCTTTGTTGGTAAGAAGCATTGTAGGCAAATTCAACTAAAGGCAAGTATTGAATCCATCTCTTCGGTTCCCGATAGCAATATGCCCTAAGCATATCCTCGATGACTTGATTTACTCGCTCAGTTAGGCCATCCGTTTGGGGATGGTAAGCAGTGCTAAAGCAGAGTTGAGTCCCAATAGCTTCAAAGATAGCTATCCAGAAGTGTGACGTGAAGAGAGAAACACGATCACTAATGATTCTTCTGGGTAAACCATGTAGCTTGAATATCTCCTTGGTAAACAATCTTGCAATGTTTGAGGCTTTATAGTTTGTCTTTACTGGAATAAGGTATACAACCTTAGTAAGCATGTCAACCACAACCATGATGGAGTTGTATCCTCCCTGAACTTGGGGTAGGCCAACAACAAAGTCCATACTGATGAAATCCCATTTCATTTGGGGGATATCAAGCGGTTGCAGCTTCTCTGGCATCTTGACATGTTCGGCTTTGATATGTTGACAAGACAAACACTCGGTGACATATTTGAGAATGTCGCCTTTAAGCCTCTCCTAATGGTAACTCTTCCTAACTACATTGAGAGTCTTGGCATAGCCAGGATGTCTTGAGAAAGGGGAATCATGAGCTTCCCACAAAATCTTCTGCTTAAGTGACTGGCTTGCTGATATACACAACCTTGTTCTATAATAGACAATTCCATTATTAATAAAAAATTCATGATACTTAGCGTGCAAATTTTGGTTCTGATCCTTGATAGAGATCTCCCTTAGCATTGTTTGGTAGGCCGGGTCATGGCATGCATCCTCTCTAGCTAACTCAAGTATAGGGTTGTTTGGCATAGATACTTTTGTAGCTAGAGATCTGGCTGTTGATGGATTCTACAAGATTAGGGAATTTAGGAATGCCTTGCGACTAAGTGCATCACCAACTACATTCTCTTTTCCTGGTCGGTATTTGATTTCAAATTCATATTCCTCCAATACTTCAATCCACTGACGTTGCCTCATGTTGAGCTCATTCTGGGTAAAGATCCATTTGAGACTCTTATGGTCAGTTATTACTAGTGTAAGCTTGTTACCCAATAGGTAGTGTCTCCAAAGCTTTAGAGCATGGATGACAGCTAGCAATTCTAGATCATGCGTAGCATAATTCTTCTCATGACTCTTCAATTTCCTTGAAGAGCATGCTACAGGATGACCTTCCTGCATGAGCACACATCTCAAGGCAAGTATGCTAGCATTAGTTACTACCTCGAACTCTTTATTGAGGTTTGGAAGTTTTAGAATAGGTGCTGATACCAAACTTTGCTTCAATTTATCGAAGCTATTTTGTTCAAGAGTTGACCATGCAATGGAAGTTTGCTTCTTTAGTAAGTCTGTCAGAGGTGGTGCAATCAAAGGATAGTTTTTGATAAAGACCTTATAACATCCTGTCAATCCAAGAAAGCTGCGTATTTCTTTGACAGATGTTGGTATTGTCCATTCTAGCACATCTCTGACCTTGGCTAGGTCCACTGAGATTCCTTTTGCTGATACTATGAATCCTAGATATTCAATCTGACATTTGAAGAATGCACACTTTTTCATCTTAGCATACAGCTTATGCGACCTCATTGTCTCAAGGACAATCAGAAGTTGGGGTTTCATGATCTTCTTCCTGTTTGGAATAGACTAAAGTTTCATCGAAGAAGACAAGCACGAAATCATCAAGATATGGCCTAAAGATATGCTGCATTAACCTGTTTAAGGTGGCGGATGCATTCATAAGTCCGAATGACATAACTAGGAACTCAAAGTGCCCATATCTTGTATTGAAGGCTATCTTTGGGATATCTTCTTCCTTGATCCTTATCTGATAGTAACCCGACCTGAGATCAATCTTGGAGAAGATCTTTGCACCCTGAAGGCGATCAAGAAGCTCATCTATTCTAGGAATAGGGTACTTGTTCTTGACCGTTGATTGATTCAACCCTCGATAATCAATACATAGTCGAAGTGTTCCATCTTTCTTTTTCTGAAACAGTACTGGAGCTTCCCATGGTGAACTGCTAGGCCAGATGTAGCCCTGATCTAGCAGTTGCTTGAGTTGTTCTTTCAGCTCAATTGCTTCTGGTATGGACATTCTATAAGGTCTCTTTGCAATTGGCGTAGCTTCTGGTACTAACTTAATCTCATGATCCACTTCTCTTTGAGGTGGGAGTTCTGTCAACTCTTTAGGAAATATGTCTGCGTATTCCTTTAGCCAATAAGGTCCTTCATTATACTGTTGCTTCTAATCTAACTTGTTGAGTTTGATCAAGTAGACAGGTAATCCTTTTCTGACTACTTTTATGATCCGAGATACTTTGGCCAATTGGATTCTTGGCACTCCAGCCTCACCTTCGGTTGTGACTAATTCCCTTTCAGAGTTTTGAAAGGAAACTTGACCCTTTCCACAATGAATGTGGGCGTCATTAGGCCAAGCCAATCCATTCTGAGTAGACACTCATGGATACCTAAATTCATGACTTTGAATTTGACCGAAGTCTTCTTTCCTCCCAGAAAGAATTCCACCTTAGCAGTTTGCCTGGTACAAGTAACCTCACGACCATTTGCCAATTCTACAAGCAAGGTAGGTGCTTCTACTATGGCTATTCCTAATCTTTTTGCACAAGCTGGTGAGATAAAGAAATGTGTACTGCCACAATCAATCAAGGTCTTTAAACTTTTACCTTGATAGTCCAACGGTGCCTGAATCACCGAGAACTGGCGATTCGGCCCTTTCTTGTATAGAGTGGCATGGACTGTCGCCCTTTCAAATTCTGCTTCCATGGTCGGATCTTCTTCTTCATCTTCTTCTTCGCACATTTGCCTATTGGCAATGCAGGCGGTTCTTCCTCTACCTCGGGTAGCGGCTCCTTGACCATGGCCTGTTCCTTGGAAAGGTGCTTGGTGATGTCCTCCACCAAGCTTGGGACATTGCCTCTTGAAGTGACCGGGTTCGTTGCAGTGGAAAAAACGGAGGTTTTGGCCATTGCTTTGAGTAGGAACAAAGTTGTTGACATTGTTAGTCCTTGGTTTCTTTCTTTGTCCCTGATTATGACCTTGAACTCTCTTCATTTGAGGTCTGAATGTGCCTCTGTTCGGGTCATTATAAGACCAAGTTTTGTTACCCCTTGGTCTAGACTGTTCCTCCTGAATTATAGGTGCCGCTCAAATGAGTGTGTCCTAAAGATTTGATGGACGCATAGATTCGAGGCGGGTATTTACTGGTGGATTTAAACCAGTACAAAATTTGGACACCTGCTGTGTCATGTCCATCTGTGGTGCATACTTAAGAAGTGAGACAAATTTAGAATAGTATGCGTCAAGCGTGGGCCCCAGCTGTTTTAGCTCGTAGAACTCATTCATTTTCTGCGTGTGATATGCAGGTGGTAAATATCTTCCCTGCACGGCTTTCTTCAGCTTCTCCCAGGTAACGGATCCCTCCGGGATCCCTTGATCCCTGCACCATTGCTTCCACCAAAGCTGGGCTTCGCCGGTGAGCTTCAACTTGGCGAGCATAGCCTGATTGGTGGGTGCAATACCGGCTGCTTCAAAGTAATCCTCCATGGATTCAATCCAAATTTCAGTATCCGCTTGGACGGACCTGCCTCTCCCATAAAACCCGAGCGGCTTAATCTGCTTGAGAAGAAAGTTCTTCTCCTGGATTACAACAGTACTTGATGTAGGAGGCGAATTGGGAAATTGTACCTAGGGTTGTGCTTGGATAAAGGTTTCTTAATGCCATTATACGATAAACGTTATTGATTTATATTACATCTTCAATTTCGCTATCACCCAGGCAATCTAACCACTTAAATTTTTATCAATTCTCATGCACAATTAGACATTGATAAAAAAGAGTCTTATTTGCATTTATATGGGTATAGCCCTTTCAGAATACAACATTTCTTGCGATGATAAGCCAACTATTACATTTAGTTTGGGGAGAACAATGTTGTATTACATTTATCTACAGGGACTGTATAATAGTATGGTTTTGGGTCATGGATCTTCAGGAATCTTTAAATCATTGGAAGTTCAGGGTATCCTTTCCTTTGGAACCCATTCTTTTCATGGCGCCCTAACACTTTAATCCTATCGGTGGGGATTACACGGGTTACTTCCTCATATACATTTGAGTTCATCTGAACCCTCCGACCTCGAATATGTAAAGTTGAGTTTACGTGAGCTTCCACAAAAATGAATAGCTTCACGACTTTCAAGTCTTCCAACCACTTGATCCTTTTTAGGTTGGTTTGTAGGTAAGCAAACCGATGGGCGGCTATATAGTAGATTCCTAAGGCACCCATCCATCTTCGTTCCATGTACAAAGGTGATGGATTATATATTTGCTCCAAGATATTCATCATCTCAACCCATTGTCGATAATGCGGAGAATGCATTGCAGTCATAAATATGACTCGAAATACTAAGAACTTGTTCCATGCTTCGTAATTCTGCAAGACAGCATTACAAGTAAGAAAATGTTTGGACAGAAACATTTGATTTACTTCTTATTAAGATTTCATAAAAACAATTCCATTGTTGGTTGGCTCTAATACCAACTATAACGTATCCACTTGAATCTTTAGGACACGTCTTAGCAGTCCATCGGAAAGGATGTCTAGAAAGCTCCGCCCAGCACTCCCATGGAATGTTAGGGGGTTTGCGATCTAGGGCTTTCCACGTCTGCCATGTAGCAGAAGTATTCTGGTCGTTCCCACTTAGGATCGACCTGAATTAGGGTTTTCCTTATTGGTCATTTCCTAACGGAAACTAGCGTCGGACCCAAGCAAACTACTTTACGCAGAAATGCCAAGTCCGAAGTGGATTCACGCTGCACTTGGTTCAAGGAGAATGGGAAACGAGAGGGATGCAAAGCTCAACCTCTCTACCATAAGGCATAGTCCCATTCCGTTCCCCTAAAACAGTGTAAATCGGAATCAATCATAACTCTAGGTCAATGCTTTTGTTGTTCGTGTTCTTTGACGATCTTCCTGCTGTCCATCGTGATTTGAGAAAATTTCATGGCCAACCGGGACCACCCATGCGTAGGACGGCGGACCTATGGCCCATCCTCCACACTTTCCTCGGGTTGTTTTAGTTACTTAATTACCTAACACATTAGTTGGACATGTAACAATCAGCTTCTTTAATTAACCCATTAGGCACTAGTTCTTTCACGTAATCTTATCACTTGACATAAAAAAACAATATCAGACAAGTTCCTTATTAACAAGTTATCATATTTATCTTTGAAATACAAAAAGTCCAGCTCATAGGCTTATCCACAATCCGCCCGAAGGCTATCCAGCAATCCACAGAGATCACTAATCCAAGTTTCTGCCCGTAGACTAGTATGCGGGCCTTGAGATCCAATCCCAAGTCACGTTAGCCTCTTGTGCAGGGCCGGGAAGGCGAGGGATTTACAGCCAGAGCCCCCTCTGGCACCCAAGCGTCCTCCTGCTCCCAGTAGCGCTCAACGGAGAGACCTCTCGCGGCGGGTTTGGTCCACTTGCCCGGCGCGGTTAACAACCCCCTTGGTTAGGGTCAGGCAAGCAGTTGGGGGTAACTGAAGCTGCCTCTCCCTTCAAGCCTTCAACCTGAAGTATAGATATCCATTTATCTTTTAATTCATTGATCAAACAAAGCCAAATAGTGCTCTAGAATCTGTAGCAAGCACAACCATTTCCATTGATCGTTTTTGTTGGCAAACTGCTAAGGAACGAATCCTTCCTTTCGAATGCGTCTAGCACTCGATCCGGGATGACTTGCAACTTGGCAAGATCCCCTATATCCTGGGTTAGGGCGTTGTCGAAGGATTTGCCAAAGCAAAGCAAAGTCGTGTCTACAGAAGACCTTGACTAATTTCAGGATAAAAGATCAAACAGGTGAATAAGCAAGATGAGAAAATGATGCCAAGACTCTGTTTTATTTCTGCCAATAACAAATACAAGGTACAAGAAGAAGAAACCCGAGCAGCCTCTGGATTGCATAGGAAACATCTTTGAAAGGATAATAATAAAATGGATTTAAAGCTTTCTTGATAAGCACAAAATTGGTACAAGGCCATAACAAAAGACTAATACACAGGATTTTGATATAGGAGCTGTGACAAGAGGATTTCGAATTTCAGGATACCTATCCATCTGTGTAAATACATTTTAAGCATACTTCTTCTTCTTGAAGGAAGCCACGTCTGCTATTGACAATTGTCTGAAAGCTCATTAACTAAAGAAACTGGATCCTTGTGAGCTGAAAAGGAAAGTGTCTTTCCATTCACATAATGATTCTGGAACTGTAGTTGCATCTCCCGCTACATAGAAACTGTCCAAAATATCCACTTGTCGAAACAAATCACCCATTGATTTCTAGGAACAAGATCCATTCAGATCAGATATTTATCCAAACAGTAGATAGGGAATCTTAAGATAGAAAGTCACATCTCACGCCATTTGATGCACAAATTTATGTGTCTAGATGTAGTTGTGCTAAAAGAGCCTTCGAAGAGTTGAGAAAATGCTGCCATCAATACTCCAAGTGACACAATAAGCATGCAAATAAACTGATCCAGTAGAGTAGCAGGTTTCCAACTGCAAAGGTTGTCTGAACTTTATCCATAAATCTCTCTCATGCTTTTTGATTCCTCTGCCAACAGTTTTGCCTTCGTGTCCCTGAAGCAGATGAAGGATCGCGACCGGAGCTACAGGAGACGGACGATCAACACTGCCATAGCTTTCCTTCCATGAGACTCGAGCTGGCCTGACCCAAGAGAAAATGATGATAATCCACAAGAAGAAGAATAAGCTGTAGATGATTCGGCATTAGCTCTGTGATTGTGACCAAGTTTGAGAAGCATTTCATCCAGTAATAAGCGGGCCTCGTCCAGGTCATAACAATAGCAAGGATGGAGACAAGGAAGAGAGGACGCTCATGTCCAAGAACATCCTCTTGAGATAGGCATAATCTGGTTTATCATCAAAGCGTAATGCACAGCAGTAATGGAATTATGATGCAAACTCTGAAGGAAAAGATCTGTACAATGACTCCATAGGAGTAGACATTTTCTTTTCACAAATCCTCTCATATTTCTGCTTTTTGGTTCCAGCATTCAAACCTTGCCATTGAAGACTTTCTTGTAAAAAAATACATCAGCACATAACCAAGGGACTCCAGATCACCCTGCCTTCGATGTCAGTCCATGGTCGAAAGAAAAAAAAACTCGATAACCAGGTTTCATTCCAGATGCGGCTTTTCTCTTGTTTCTCTTCCAATTCTTTCATGCCAAAGACAAGTTTTACTCCTGGAATGCTTGCTAAAACTGAAGAAACATTTGCAGAACAGCCTTTCCCCTGTTGTGCTTCTTCGCATACCTCTGGTTGGGGAGGAACTTCGGATCCATTTGCAGAGGGAAAAAAAACATCCAAGATCTCCAGGTAGTCTTCCCCTACACCTTAGAAGAGAACGACCGAAAAAGCCCCCTTTCGAACCAGTAAAGCGGCTTCTTTTCTGCTTTTTCTGAAAATAGACGACTAAATTTGCTCCTTCCGTGGGCCTCTCGTAATGCCAAAAGCACGCTCCTTCAGCTCAGTCACCAAATGTCTTTTCAATTAAGGCAGATAGAATAGTGATTTTTCATAGATATTCGGCCGCCCCTGCATCCTCTTTCGACGAGTTTGCTGCCAAATGTCTAACAGTATCAACAAGAGGAACTACAAGATTCCAAAGGCAATGCTCCAACATTGCAGGGGGGTAGCTTATGACCATGACGGCTGATAGACATGAAGAGAGTATCCATGGTAGTGTTTCGAATCTCTGGCCTTTCATCTGTCCCAAAGCCTTTAATGACACCGTACACAACCAGGAGCAGCTGCTCATATTCAAGATTCTGTAATTTGGACTGAAGAGCACCTATGCTATATCTTCTTCTGGACACTGAGCTATCCACGACCCTGCCATTCCAGCTTGTGTATACGGTCCCATTCTGTATTGCCTGTGGTACCACATGCTTTCAAAGCTGCAGAGAACATGAACTCGTCTGGTTTCATGCCATGTTGCTGCATTTTCTCGAAGAGTTTGAGAGCTAGTAACCCCTATCCAGTACGCTTGCAATATCTGGGCTGAAATCCTTTGCTCTTTGGGAGCACATGCCAATCTGTGCACATATCTTTTCTGGACTGATCTGCTGCTTAACCATTTCAATAATCATATCACCATATTGAGACACCATGGCCTTGCATTGTTGATTCATGACACCAGATGCTCCAATGGCCTCATTTATAGCTGTTATGATTCCCGTTGGCCCAGCCATCAAAGATGTTCTAGAATCAGCAATAGCAGCACAGCCATTGGCACAGAAACCTGTTGTCTTTCCACCTACGAGAAAGTCTCCCATATCAAACTGCCAGTAGCCTTTTCGTGTGACTGGCACGTAAGTATGTTGTCCAATGTAATGTCTAGGATCCATGCCACCAAAGATGAGCTCAATATGCTGCAGCCATGCCCAAAGAATGCCACATGCTTGAAGCCCGACCACATTTGTTATACATGTCCACAAGTGTATTGCCAACATGAAACTCATTATCTAGCCCCCTTTTTTATATCTCTACATGAAGTTCTCGGCTTGTATCTAAAGCTCCTATGATGCTACATGATTTCAGGCTGTAAACAAATGTACTAGCATCAGAGCAGAAATACCGTCCAGTTGTAGATGTTGGAAACATCCTCACAAAGCCCATAATCGGCATATCTTAAAATAAGTGTAGCCCATGAGATTGCATCTCCAGTTACCAGTCTACCAAAACTCCCTGTTCTTCTCTGTCTTCAGCATAGAATGAAAGAGCAAACATAACAACTAAGTATGTACAAAGTATCAAATCACACGCACAACTTTTGGGTGGTTTTCACACCTCGAATGCGCAACAATACGACATCCACCCCCTCTAATCCTGCGCATCCTCCGGATGGGCCAACTACCCATGATCGTTATCATCAAGATCCACAAATAGATCAATCTCTTCATTATGCATTTCCGGTATATCAACAAGATTATCTGTCATATCATCTGTCTCTTCCATTGAAGTTTCTTCTCGTTGCTCTTCTCTTGAAAATTCTTCCAATGCATAATCCTCATCATCTCTTTTCTTGAAAATCTTGATTCTTTTTCCAACAATAGGCACTCTAAGCACTGTCCCATCCAATTCTGTCAGCTCATATGTTGCATTATCAAAGACATGTCTGACTATGTATGGCCCAAACCATCTTTTCACCATCTTCCGAAGTGCAGTATGCTGATTTTCAAGGCTGCTATCAAAGACCAATACCCAATCTCCCTCTTCTATTGCTCTAGGCTGCAAGAGATGCCTGCTGTCAAACCTGTCCTTATTCCTTAGTTTAGCAACCTTCAACCTATCAATTGCTAGCTGAATATCCTCAGGTCTCCTCTCCAACTGTCGAATCCGAAGAGCTAAAAGCTCCTCTCTCGTCAAATCTTCCTGCCAAGGTAAAACTGACCAAGTCAAAGCACAAGTCTCAATCGGCATAATAGGTTTCTGTCCATACATCAACTCTGCAGGCATATATCCTGTGGTAACACTATGAGTCGTACAATCATCCCATAAAGAAAATGGTAGAAGTCTCGGCCATTCTCCAATCCGTCCTCTGCATGCTTTGGCTAATGCTTTCACTATCGGCGGATGCCCTCTTTCACTCTTCCCATTTCCCTCTGGATTAAATGCTGTAGTTAGAGCCAACTTGATTCCTAGCTGAGAGAAAAAATCCCTAGCTTCATCTGCATCCAATTCACCACGATTCGCAGTGATCTTACCTACACAACCATACCTGCAGAAAATTTCCTCCAATAAGAATTTACACACTGCACTAGTGGTCTTCATTCTCAAAGATCTGCCCTCAACATGATTGGTAAGATCCTCTCTAGCCAAAACAATGTATCTCATCTGCCATAGACCCATAGGCATGGTAACCAAATCAACTACCCATTTATAATGAATGCATAGCGGATAGGTCAGATGAAGCTTATCTCGATGACACACTACTGAATACATCTGGCAGTCTCTGCAAGTCTCAACAAAGTGAGAAACATCTCTGTACATGCCTTTCCACCAATATTTCTCCTTGATTTTCTCATAAGTAGCCCACACTCCTCTATGACCAGCCCAAGGACTCTCATGAAACTCCCTCATCACCTGTAACTGTGTCTCTCTATCGCAGACAACCCACAAAGGTAATCCGCCTCTTTTCTTTGGATGCTTCCAAAGAAATCCGTCCTTGAGAAAATAACCATAGGCTTTCCTTCAGATCTTCTTGAACTCTTCATCTGTCCATTCATCTCTTTTGCTTAGTGTACTAAGGTACCTGCCAATCTGCAACCAATCTCCAACATAGAGTTCTTCTGTGAAAGCCACAATATCATAGACATGACAAACATGATCAACCATAGTGGCTGAAATTTCTGCATCATCCTCTTCTGCAAGTAAAGTCTCCTCATCATCATATCTGGCTCTAGACAACATATCTGCCACTGGATTATCCTTCCCTGCTATGTGTTTAAATTCCGGATTTAATGACTTGATGTATGCAATCCATCTCAACATGGCTATATCTGGAGTAGAGCAACTCGTGATCATACCAATCAATGGCAAGCAATCTTTCTCTACCACAACTGAAGCTCCAATAAAGTACTCCTTGTCACATTTGAGAGCCGTGACAATCCCCAATAACTCCCTCTTGATTTGCGGATATCTCTTCTGTCTCTCATTTAGGACTTTCGCCCCAAACCGAATAGCATACCTATTTCCATCTGCATCATCTTGACCCACAGCCCAACCTATGCCAATTGGACTAGTGTCAACTGTCAATACAATAGGCCTTTCACAATTATAATCCGCTTTCCTGAGAGTAGGAGCATTCTGCAATAACTTCTTCAATTTTCGCATGGCTCTAGTGTGGCTCTCATCCCAATAGAATTTCTGCCCCTTTCAAAGCAGCTGATACAAACAATCTGCTATGTGTGCAAAATGAGGTATCCAAATCATATAAAACACACAAGCTCTAATGAATCTCCGTACCTCTGAAGTGGTAGAACAATACTCCGCAATCTTGCCTATAGCATTCACTTTATCAGGTGAGGGTTTCCTGCCATAATATCCACACATATGCCCAACAATGACAACCTCATTCACTCCAAAAACAGATTTTTGCCCTGAAAGTGTCAAGTTCACTTCTTCTAACCTGGCCAAAATCTTCTCACATGCTGAAATATGATAAGCCACAAAGTATCTGCATCCCTGCTCATTTAGACTCTCATTATTCTCTTCTTCTGCACACCCCTTAATGGGCACATCATCCAAGAAAGGCATGGTAAGCTGAGGTATGTAATCATGAAGGACCTTATGCATGGCATTCATCATATGCGCAATAGAATTAGTGGCACCTTGAGGCAAAGTACACATCCTGACAAGCCCAATAGGAGTTCTCATGGTGGTTATGTCCCTGCTTTCCAAAGCCGGCTGAAACTGATCATATCCTGAATACAAATCACCTAAAGAATAGATGGGACGTCCAGCAAATGCTTCTGCAAACTCATCCACAACTGGACCTATACCAACATTCCTGATAGTAACTCTGTTCACTGGCTGCATGTCCTGAATAAATCGGAGAGTACCATTCTTCTTTGGAACTGTAAACCACCTGTTTGAGTATGGTGCAGATGAAGGCTCAATAATTCCCATCCTGATTTTCTCATTCAATAAATCAATCAGCTTTGGCAAGTGTGCTTTAGGCACCGGAATAGGTCGAAGATTCCATGGGATATGAGGAATAGTAAAAATGACCATAGGAGCAACAATATCAGGATTCACACATCCAATCTCATGTGGGAAAAAAGCAAATCCCCTTCCATGACGCTCAAGCATCTCCTGAAAGCATTGCTTCTCTATGGGTAGCAAGAAATCACCATTTCCAATTTTCAATTCAGCAAGAGTCTCTGCTGAAAATTTATGACCAATATGCTCCGGATTCCTCAAAATTTGCTGTTTAGCAGCCCTCTCTATTTGTTGATCACTGTCAGGTGGAAGCGGTACAACAATCGGCTTCACCTTCTTATCCACAGTTTTGTATTTCGTGTCAACCCTGGCTTCATTATGCTCTTCTACATTACATAAATCTTGCTGTAAATCAGCAATTCTGCACTCCAATGGCTGAATAGCCTCAGCCCTCTGCTCTATGGACTGCATAGAAACAACCCTAAACTCTGAATGCTGAAATATTTCAGCAGTAAACTCTATTGGCTGAAAGTTTTCAGCCCTCTGTCTCTCTGAAAGCTGATCATAACCAGCTGGAAACTCTGTTTGCTGAATTTCTTCAGCACTCAACACTCTTTGCTGAGTTACCTCAGCCTCTGACTCAATCTGTGACATAAAATCTGCAATTTCATGAAACATGTCCAGGGACTGCACTAATACATTACTGTGACAATTCTGCATATCAGTTTTCAGCATATCTCCCATCTCTGTCATCGTATCTACACAAATCACACTGTCATACATCCCATCTATGTGCTCATCATCCTCCAAAATTCCTACATTTTTCAAAATTTTCTCCTTCCTGCATATATACTGCCTGGCAGCTCTAGGAAACCTAGAAGTCTTCTGATAACTCATTGAACTGTTTGCTGAAATCCCAACAAAACTAGAGGAGAAAACACCGCTGCCAGTAGGCGAGAACTCCAATCTCCTCTACTCTGTACCACCATCGTCTCGCAAAACGGCAGTACCTAATGAAAACCCGAATCCCTCACAGTGGGCAAAGGTACATCTCTAAGAGTATCCCTGTTTCTAACATGGTTCACACATACAGTCATAAACTGAACTGCTCTCATACCATCTTTACTGCGAATCCGTGCATAAGCAGATCCATCATCCATGACCTTTGTTTCCATGCGCATCTCTGTGATGAATGGCTGTCCAAGAATTATAGGATAAGAGCATGAATCCTGCACAAAGAAATGAAAATCCTCCTCTACATCACCAATAGAAACCCTGACACTAGGACAGGCAGCATACAAATCACCTGCAGTGTTATTGGCAGCTCTCATACGCCACCCATGCTCTACATCCATAGGCCATCTGTTACTCTCATAAACTCCACGAACTATGAGATTAATCTCTGAACCATGATCCACCAATGCAACATAAGGCACCTGTTTCTCTCCAATCTTTACCATCGTCTCTGTAGTTTCCCTAGCCCAATGGCTCCACGAAAAGTGACTACGTGGTATCATGACAGGCTCATCAATTTCAGCATAATGCATAGGCTGAACCCTCTTCTCTACCTGCGGAAAAACAGAAGCATTTTCAACCATAACCTCATCCTCATCCAACTCCCCAATCAAAACTCCCTGTGTATCAGTGGTAGACAATGCATGTCTTTTCCTCTTCAAAACCTCCTGAAACTGATCCTGAAACTCTCTTTTCGAGATGCCCAAAATCTCAGAAATAGTGAAAGTCACCTCACTGCCTAGTATCTTATCGTTAAAGATTTTCTTCATGTCTGTAGATGTCTCAATATCGGACATCAATCTAAACCCTGGCTGCTTTCTCTCTCTAGGTTCTTGCCTCTTTTCTCTCTTTTGAGCATCCTCCATCTGTCGATCTGGCCCTGGTCTTGAAGATGGTCCTGCAGTAGGTGGAGTAACAAACTCACCCCCTCTAGTCTTCTTAGCTGCACTTGGATTTTCTTCATCCCTCTTATGCTTCTCCTCAACAAGTACATCTGCACCCTGAGACTTAGCCAAATAAGCATATATAGAGTACCTGTCAACAGGCGAGTCCCAACATGTCTCTGATCTGATGCTAGAGCCTGCACTAGTTAAAACAATTTGCTGAATTTTTCCCTTGTTTGCAGTCTCCATAGCATAAGTCCATAGTGCTGACTGAGTCTCTGATCCCTTCTCAATCTGGACTCCATATGCAGAAGCATCACCTCTAGCTGTCACATAAGAAGTACGCGCAGCCATGTCATCCACTAACTTCTTCATTCCACCTTTACCAAAGTTGGTAGCAAGTGGAGCTCCTGTTTCAGTCAACCAAATCTTTCCATCTTGCCCCCAATATACCACATTCTTCCTCCTTGCATCCTGAAAAGATTCACAATCCCTGCAATGCTGATGGTCCGTACTATCACACCAAATACATCTCCGATCTCTCCTAGGTGCACTAGGAGCACTCCTAGGTGCAGTAGGAGCACTAGAAGAAGTAGAAGGCGCAGTCGAAGCAAACTGCTCTTTCAACTTTCCCACCAACTCTGCTTTGACTGACTCCAGTGTCAAATCTGTTATGCCTTTGATTATGTCATCAAGAGAGGTAGGCACCGATGGAGTGGATGGTTTTGGAGTAGAAGGTGTAGGCATCGGTCGTGGAACAGGAGAAATAGGTGGAGTGGAAACAGTAGGCACTGGCATAGGCCAAGAAACTGGCTGAGGAGGAGAAGAAATAACAGGGATAAAAGCAGGCATAGGAGCTGATGATGGTGTAGGTGTCATGGAACCATTCTGTAGGCGAGTCTTCCATATCCTCCTCTTGGTCGAAGTCGAGACTGCATCCTGAGCATCCTGCCAATCCGTCTTAAGACCCATAGGCTTCATGCGATCCTCAAGAAGCTCACCCAATTCTTCTTGAAGAGCAGGATCTGCAGCTTGCAAGAAAAGCTCAACTTTTTCAACATCCAATGCTCTTTGTTCAATGGCATCAAGCTGACTATACCTCTCCTCAAATTCTCGAATCAACTCCGAAGTAGCTAGACCTTTGTTTGGCATGTAGACCCACTCTCGGAATGACCACCGAGTAGCCATACCAAAGTCCTCAAGGAAATATTCTTCTTTCAGGGCCTTCTTAAAATCTTGCCAATGTGTATTTTGAATAAAAAGATCAGTCACTTTTGCCCTCAAAGCGGGGACAAGACAAAGAAAGTACTTACTCATAAGTCCAGCTGGAACTCCAAAAAACCCCATCTTGATCTCATATGTCTTCAAATATGCTGAAACATTACGGCCATCAAATAGCTTCTTCTCATTCTCAACTACTTCAATAGCCTTAGTCGCGCTGTTTGCATTCTCCTGCTCCGAATAGAGTTGCCTTTGCTGAGACAACTGCTGTTGATGCAATTGTTGCTGCTGCTGCATATACAATTGTGTCTGCTGATTTTGGAGTTGCATATACATGGACATATTCTGCAAAATCTGCTTTAGATCCTCTGTTGAAGTACTTGTCACAGCAGTCATTGATGGAGCTAAAGTAGAGGCAGCTGGAATTGTAGAAGAGGATGAAATAGAAGCTGAAGTATCTCCCATCCTGAAATTTCTGCGACGCTTTCACGTCGGGTTCACCAAAGATGTCGAAGGATTTGCCAAAGCAAAGCAAAGTCGTGTCTACAGAAGACCTTGACTAATTTCAGGATAAAAGATCAAACAGGTGAATAAGCAAGATGAGAAAATGATGCCAAGACTCTGTTTTATTTCTGCCAATAACAAATACAAGGTACAAGAAGAAGAAACCCGAGCAGCCTCTGGATTGCATAGGAAACGCCTTTGAAAGGATAATAATAAAATGGATTTAAAGCTTTCTTGATAAGCACAAAATTGATACAAGGCCGTAACAAAAGACTAATACACAGGATTTTGATATAGGAGCTGTGACAAGAGGCTTTCGAATTTCAGGATACCTATCCATCTGTGTAAATACATTTTAAGCATACTTCTTCTTCTTGAAGGAAGCCATGTCTGCTATTGACAATTGTCTGAAAGCTCATTAACTAAAGAAACTGGATCCTTGTGAGCTGAAAAGGAAAGTGTCTTTCCATTCACATAATGATTCTGGAACTCTAGTTGCATCTCCCGCTACATAGAAACTGTCCAAAATATCCACTTGTCGAAACAAATCACCCATTGATTTCTAGGAACAAGATCCATTCAGGTCAGATATTTATCCAAACAGTAGATAGGGAATCTTAAGATAGAAAGTCACATCTCATGCCATTTGATGTACAAATTTATGTGTCTAGATGTAGTTGTGCTAAAAGAGCCTTCGAAGAGTTGAGAAAATGCTGCCATCAATACTCCAAGTGACACAATAAGCATGCAAATAAACTGATCCAGTAGAGTAGCAGGTTTCCAACTGCAAAGGTTGTCTGAACTTTATCCATAAATCTCTCTCATGCTTTTTGATTCCTCTGCCAACAGTTTTGCCTTCGTGTCCCTGAAGCAGATGAAGGATCGCGACCGGAGCTACAGGAGACGGACGATCAACACTGCCATAGCTTTCCTTCCATGAGACTCGAGCTGGCCTGACCCAAGAGAAAATGATGATAATCCACAAGAAGAAGAAGAAGCTGCAGATGGTTCGGCATTAGCTCTATGATTGTGACCAAGTTTGAGAAGTGTTTCATCCAGTAATAAGCGGGCCTCGTCCAGGTCATAACAATAGCAAGGATGGAGACAAGGAAGAGAGGACGCTCATGTCCAAGAAGATCCTCTTGAGATAGGCATAATCTGGTTTATCATCAAAGCGTAATGCACAGTAGTAATGGAATTATGATGCAAACTCTGAAGGAAAAGATTGGCACAATGACTCCATAGGAGTAGACATTTTCTTTTCACAAATCCTCTCATATTTCTGCTTTTTGGTTCCAGCATTCAAACCTTGCCATTGAAGACTTTCTTGTAAAAAAATACATCAGCACATAACCAAGGGACTCCAGATCACCCTGCCTTCGATGTCAGTCCATGGTCGAAAGAAAAAAAAACTCGATAACCAGGTTTCATTCCAGATGCGGCTTTTCTCTTGTTTCTCTTCCAATTCTTTCGTGCCAAAGACAAGTTTTACTCCTGGAATGCTTGCTAAAACTGAAGAAACATTTGCAGAACAGCCTTTCCCTTGTTGTGCTTCTTCGCATACCTCTAGTTGCGGAGGAACTTCGGATCCATTTGCAGAGGGAAAAAAAACATCCAAGATCTCCAGGGAGTCGTCCCCTACACCTTAGAAGAGAACGACCGAAAAAGCCCCCTTTTGAACCAGTAAAGCGGCTTCTTTTCTGCTTTTCCTGAAAATAGCCGACTAAATTTTCTCCTTCCGTGGGCCTCCCATAACGCCAAAAGCACGCTCCTTCAGCTCAGTCACCAAATGTCTTTTCAATTAAGGCAGATAGAATAGTGATTTTTCACAGTTATTCGGCCGCCCCTGCATCCTCTTTCGAAGAGTTTGCTGCCAAATGTCTAACAGTATCAACAAGAGGAACTACAAGATTCCAAAGGCAATGCTCCAACATTGCAGGGGGGTAGCTTATGACCATGACGGCTGATAGACATGAAGAGAGTGTCCATGGTAGTGTTTCGAATCTCTGGCCTTTCATATGTCCCAAAGCCTTGAATGACACTGTACACAGCCAGGAGCAGCTGCTCATATTCAAGATTCTGTAATTTGGACTGAAGAGCACCTATGCTATATCTTCTTCTGGACACTGAGCTATCCACGACCCTGCCATTCCAGCTTGTGTATACGGTCCCATTCTCTATTGCCTGTGGTACCACATGCTTTCAAAGCTGTAGAGAACATGAACTCGTCTAGTTTCATGCCATGTTGCTGCATTTTCTCGAAGAGTTTGAGAGCCAGTAACCCCTATCTAGTACGCTTGCAATATCTGGGCTGAAATCCTTTGCTCTTTGGGAGCACATGCCAATCTGTGCACATATCTTTTCTGGACTGATCTGCTGCTTAACCATTTCAATAATCATATCACCATATTGAGACACCATGGCCTTGCATTGTTGATTCATGACACCAGATGCTCCAATGGCCTCATTTATAGCTGTTATGATTCCCGTTGGCCCAGCTATCAAAGATGTTCCAGAATCAGCAATAGCAGCACAGCCATTGGCACAGAAACCTGTTGTCTTTCCACCTACGAGAAAGTCTCCCATATCAAACTGCCAGTAGCCTTTTCGTGTGACTGGCACGTAAGTATGTTGTCCAATGTAATGTCTAGGATCCATGCCACCAAAGATGAGCTCAATATGCTGCAGCCATGCCCAAAGAATGCCACATGCTTGAAGCCCGACCACATTTGTTATACATGTCCACAAGTGTATTGCCAACATGAAACTCATTATCTAGCCCCCTTTTTTATATCTCTACATGAAGTTCTCGGCTTGTATCTAAAGCTCCTATGATGCTACATGATTTTAGGCTGTAAACAAATGTACTAGCATCAGCAGAAATACCATCCAGTTGTAGATGTTGGAAACATCCTCACAAAGCCCATAATCGGCATATCTTGAAATAAGTGTAGCCCATGAGATTGCATCTCGAGTTACCAGTCTACCAAAACTCCCTGTTCTTCTCTGTCTTCAGCATAGAATGAAAGAGCGAACATAACAACTAAGTATGTACAAAGTATCAAATCACACGCACAACTTTTGGGTGGTTTTCACACCTCGAATGCGCAACAATACGACAGCGTACCCTATTAACCTGATTTGGTCAAACCTTAAGCTCATCGATTATTTCAGTTTATCAGCTGGTCTTTAGTTTCCAATCAATCTTCTTTACTTACGAAAGATACTAAATTAGGATGATTATTCATCCTCTTGCAAGATGACTTGCGTAAGGACTTGCCATCCTCGTTGCGACAATTTGGCCATTCCCTTGTGATCCAATCACAAGATCATATGACTCCACACTTGTTGCACAAGTGTCGCATTGAATGGAGTCACGAAACAATCTGTTCCTGATTACATTAGTCTGACGTCGTTAGACCTAGGGTTCCAAGTTCCATCTTGTAAGATTGTTAGGGACAAACCCTAGTTCACCTTCCAAATATGTTGCACTATCCCTACCATTCAGTGAAAGTGGGCAAGTATTTTAAGGTATAGGAGTTTCAATTTTAGCAATACGTACGATTAGGTCACGTATTAATTTCCTAGTGAATTTCTTGGAATTTAACTCGTTCTAAATGAGTACTCCGTGGTTTAGGTGTTTTAGATTTATGCCAATTTGTTTAATTCTAGAAGATAATTTCGAGATCATTTCCACATGACTCGTTGTCTATGCGTAAATTGATTCTTCAACCCTAACTTATCATTTGAGGTCAGGCGCATAGGTTAGGTTAATTCCAACTAATCTTCCTTTACTTTGCGAACAAAATTCATGCTAAACAAGCAACCTTTTACTTGATAATTTATGCAGTTGACAAACGATAATTTCCTAGAGTTTACGCATCGTAAGAATCATTTCATGCTTTGCACTTTCATGATGATTCATTGTGAAGCGGGTATCAGTTAATAGTGCGATATACAGTTTACACATCTAGGATTAAAACGAAGTATACTATTTTAATGGACATTAATCTAAATTTTTAATTCATTTCAATGCATAAGGCTATTTGCTAGAAAAGCATTTATGCTTCTTTTATTTTGCATGTTTTATTGAAAGTATTAATGACTAAGTTCCTCCATCGTGAGCATCTAGGACAAAAATATATCCTATATCCAATAATTAACCTTGCATGATTACAACATTACCAAATAAAAATTAGGAGGGAAAACCTGGGCTTGGGGTGAGATATCCACGTGGATGCTGGGAGACGACCCTCCCGTGCGGCTGCGCCTTGGACTTTCTTAGGAGGCATCGCAATTGTAGATTTTCCATCGTCGATGCTGCTTGCGAATTTCCTTCTTAAGTCTCACCGTCCTTTACAAGTTTCTTTTGCTTCCCTTCGTGGAGATTCTTTGAAGGGATGGGTGTGTGGAAGAGGGAAGAACCACGGAAAGGGATCTAAAATCCGGAAAGGGGGTATTGTGAAAATCCTCCGTGAGTAGGGATCGTTTTTACATGGGACAAAAAGGCTAGGGGGTTCAAGGGGGGAAATTCGAGGAGGGGAAAGAAAAGGGTTAAGGGGGCCCTTAGGAGGAATTCCAGAGGGTGGTTGGACTTAAGGCTATAAGAAAAGGGCCTAAGGGGAGAAATTTAAAACAAGGGAGGGGAATTAAGACCTTTAAGGTCAACTTTTAATGGGGGAAGAAAGGGGGGCTTGTGAAGCCTAAGGGGGAATTTTAGGGGGGGGGTACTTCCAAAGCCCAAGGGAAGGGGGCTTAAGAAGGTATAAACACGGGGGAGGGGGGGGATGGTTCCAAAGCCCAAGGGAAAGGGGGGCTTAAGAGGGTTTAAACACACGAGGGGGGTGAATCCAAAGCCCAAGGGAAAGGGGGGCTTAAGAGGGTTTAAACACCGGGGGGGGGGGGGGGGGGGGGGGGGGGGTTCCAAACCCAAAGGAAGGGGGCTTAAGAAGGTCACCCCTTGGAGAAGCTTCCAGAAACTTATCCACGTGGGTGGGGGGCTTTGGAGCCGTCTGATGGCGGCGATGTCCAGGCAGCGGGGCGACTCGGCAGCTCCTCGCCAGCACAGCGCAACAACCTCCTTAGCTTCTCCCTCCCTCAAGCCTTCTCACTCTCACCCCGACTGCTCAGCAGAGCGTTGTGGCGGCCCTCCCTCCTTCCTTCTCTCCTCGACGGCTGCAGCCCCCCTTGATTTAAATAGGGGAGGGGAGGGGGATCCTCCCTCTCCTACGTGTCGACAGGCATGGCTCCAAGTGTGAGCTTGCTCTACATTCTATTCCCCCTCCATCACGACCGTCGGCTGGGGGGGAGATAAGGAAAGAAAATTTCCATTATCCTTAGTAAATTATCAAAATGCTACATCAGTATTCCCACTACCTAAAAAGGGGGTTCATGCGTGATTTGCAGTGTTTGGTATATTACAACATTTGATGGTTAGGAGGCTGCTGACACTTTTTTTTGCTACTGACACTCTACTCTCTTCAACTCTGATCTACGATCTCCTCCAGCCTGAAACACTTATTCTATCAGTATCTCGCATCCGTCTTCTTCTCTTTCTTACACAAATATGGAATTTTTCACCAAAAAAGCAAGCACTCCCTCTTATCACAAGAATTATGTTGCCTATTAGAATATGCAACTTGGTCTCTTTGACTTCCCTTTCCTTAAGACTATTCTCCTTTATTTTTTTTGTGCATCATAAATTTGATCACAAGATCCACCTTGACTTCTGCCACCATGACCTCTATCTTTGCTAGTAGAGTAGAAAACATGTTTAGACTTGTACTTGCTTTGAGAAGAAGTGGAATCCAAGCCAATCTTCTTCTCCTCAAGTATTAGTATAGAGATCAAGTTTGCAAAATTAGCGATATCATCCCTTGTGTTCATAGATGACCTAAAGCTCTTGTATTTATCTCCAAGTCCATCATGAAGAGCTTGAAATCTCAACACTATTTATGTGTTTCAGAACATTCAAGAAGTTGGAAGTTTGGACTAGTTCCTAAATTATCTCCATGGTATTGTGCCCATTTACAATCCTTAAATGTGTTGGTGAAGTTGCATACAAATTAGATCAATCATCCTCTAGTAGAATACCTCAATGCAACTTGATAATAATGATAGTTTGGTGGTGGACCAATGAGTTTTAGTAGAAGTTATTGAACCATCAGTTTGACCTCAAGAACAAGAAGAGATTTTGGATTTCCATGATCATCGTACACATCATCATGCTCAAAAACAATTTTTGGTTAAGCAAAAAGATAGACTTGAAGAATTATCTACTTTGAGAACATTTTTGTACTCAATAAGTGATTTTTCAATTTTTTATTTGAGGAGAAAAACTCTTCCAAAATGGGAAAGTAATGTGGGAACAAGAGTTCCAAGTGTACATGGTCCATTGGATAGCTCGACCATAGTGCTAATATCGTAGGTAATGGATCACTATGCTATGACATTGATGAGGTTAAGGGGCCAAGATATAGTCTACATTAGGGTAAAAGGAAATATGGACCAAAGAATCAAAGGATAGGCAATAAGTGTAAATGGACTTACTAATAGTCAGTAGTCTAGAGATAGTCCATGGATATGCTTAAAGATATCAATGGGGTGCTAAAAGATGCTATTGTCTTGAGTGGCTAGGAGGTTAACTGAGCTTGTTCTAACTTCTATATGCACTGAAGGCAAGGTAGCTATGCACGCATGACAAAGATAGAGCTATAGGGCATTGAGATAGTACGTAAATGTAATAAATGATACTTTATAGGTGCATATGTGGTTGCTCAAATAGATTATTTTCCATTATTGGGGATCATTACTAGCTGGGCCCACTTCCAACATTTCCATGCTAAGGTGAATTGTATATATAAAGTTACTAAATCATGAATGGAAACATATTGTAGGTAGAAGTAATCCAGTCGTAGATATGTTGTCTAGGGTATGCTTTGAGAATAAAGAAGGGATGATGGATAATGAACAAGAGGGTGAATTTATTACTAAAAATACATGTACTACTATTGGGGTTAAATTGAAAATTGCTATAATTGCAAGTACATCACTTATTAATGCAAGAAAAGCTTGAAATAAAGTAAGTACAACAGAAGACTTGATAGGGATAATTTTTGAAAAGTAAATAAAGCAATAAATAAAGTGTGTGCAATTATGAATAAAGCTTGGATAGAAGGAAAAAAGCACTTTAAATGTTATATTTCAGCTTTAGAAGTGTTCTTGGAAGACTTATCTATAGGAGAATGGCTAAAAATAGGGAAATATCTCAATATAATATCCAAGAGAGATGAATGGTCTCTAAAGGGATATAAAAATAATAAGAAGAAAAGCATATGGAGTTTTTTTTGAAAGATGAATATCTTTGAAAACATACAAAGAAGAAGAAAGAGGCTCCACTACAAGTCATTAGTGATAGAGCTATGCAATCATATGTAATGAAGGATTTTTATGAGAGTTTGTGGCCTAGGCATAGAGGTGTTTGGGACACATTTGAGAATATTAAGGAAATGTATAAGGATGTCTCACACTTTGTGGAATCATACAATACCTATTAAATGTAGCATAAAGATGTTGTGCTACAACCAATCTATCCTTTGTCTCTTCATTATGAATGGATGGTAGATTTGGTCATGATGCCTATAGAACTTAGCATATGAGATACCTTATATTTGTGGATTAGAACAATTCCAAAATAAAAACGCGCATTCCGCATACGAATCCCCTCTCAGGAGGCTATAAGGTTAGGATAATGACAAAAAAAATTTTATTCCCCTTATCCCCCCAGTCGACTGTCGTGCTGGAGGGGGAGGGGAATAGAAGGTATGATCAAGCTCCTCGATGGAGCTTGCAGGGGGGAAGAGGGCATGCGGGATGCCACGCAGGGGAGGGAGGATCCCCCTCCCCTTACGTATTTAAGTTGAGGATGGTGGGAGGATTGGGGGACACTGCTACATAGAGCGAGAGAGTGGAGACTCTGTGTGCAGTCGTGAAGGAGGGAGAGATTGACAGATGCTGCCCAGTCACCAATTGCAGCTGCCGCTGCAGTCCGACCCCCTGCCCGCATTCACGCCACAAGCAACTCGAAGTGCAGTCCGCCCCTGTCGACATGTCGCCAACTGCCACCTGGATCACAAGCTGCCCCCAGTCTTGGCCTCCTTCCACGTGGGCTCTGAAACTATCCAGAAGCCTTGGAAGCTTCTTGGAAGCTTCCAAGGTTGCGCTTCCTAAGCTCCCCTTCCTGTGGCTCTTAAGACTACCCCACAAATCCCCTCCTAAGGGCTTTATAAGCCCCTTTTTCCCCCCTGATTTGCCATTGAAGGGCCTTCATGTGGTCCTTAGGCCCCTTTCCCCCCCCCATGCAAAATTCCTTCTTAGCCCCTTTTATACCTTTGTTCCCCCCCCCCCCCCCCCCACACACACACACACAAAAAGAAAAGACTCCTCTTTAAGCCCCCACACAAAATCCACTGTTAAGGGTCTTTGACACCTTTTTCCCCCATACAAAAGCCCCTCATAAGGGTCTTTTACACCTTTTCCCCTTTCTTGTGGGTCCTTAAAAAGCCATTAAACCCTTTCCTGTGGCTTTAATGGGCATTACTCGTGGAGGTTTTTAAAACACCCCCTTCCCGGGTTTTAAACCCTTTTCGTGGTTTCTCTCCTCCTCCACAGAAGTATCCCTTCAAAGAGCTTCTACGAAAGGAAGGAAACGAAAACTCATAAAGGATGGTGGAATTTCAAAAGGGAGTTCACAAAGCCATATCCAAGACGGAAAGGCCGCATTTGCGATGGCTCCTAAGAAAGCCCAAGGCGCAACCGCAGGAGGATCGTCTCTTAGCATCCATGTGGACATCTCACCACAAGTCCAGGTTTTTTTTTCCTAATTTTTATTTTACGTTGTTATAATTCAATCGTGCGTGGATGATTTTTGCAGATAGGATGTATTTTTTTCGTCTTAAATGCCTTGGTTAATTTAAAAGAACTAGCTCATGATGGAAGAGTTCGGCCATTAGTATTTTTAATAAAACGAATGAAATAAAGTGAGCAGAAGATTGATATGCATTTCTAGCAAGTAGTTTTTGTGCATTTCAATGAATTGAACTTGGATTAATATCCATATTTACAAAATAGAATTAAAATAGTGTACTCCATTTAGGCATGGGAGTATAAATTGCGTGTCGCATTATTAGGACATATCTTCTTCGCAATAAGTCATTAAGGAAAGTGCTAATAATCCATAGGAAATAGCAAGGCATGAAATGATTCTTAAGTTGCATAACTCTAGTCAATTGGTATAAATATTATTTTTCAACTACATAATTATTAGAAAAGGCTGCATGTTTTTAGCATGAATCTTGTTTGCATGTTTAGAATGATTAATTGGAATTAGGCTATAACCTAACCGATGCTTGATCTTAAACCGAAAAGATAGGGTTTGAAAATCAACTTACGCGTAGATAATAAGTCATGTGGTTATGGAAATGATAGAGTAATTATCTTCAAAAATAGACAGGTTAAATTGGCATAAACCTAAACACCTAAAACCGCGGAGTACTTGTTTTGAAAGGGGTTAATTCAATGCAACATATCCCAAGGAACTGTCTAGGGTTAGCCCGGTGAAGACATTTACCTAGTCGTATGTATTGCCAAAAAACTGAAACTCCTATACCCTAAAGACTTGCCCACGTTCACGTAATGTAGGGACATTGGAACATACTTGAGAAGTGATATAGGGACTTTTCCTAGGAATCTCTCACTAAAAAAACATGGAACTTGGAACCCTAGGACTAACAATGTCAGCCTAATGTAATCATGAACAGATTGTTTCGTGACTCCATTCGAAGGGTAAATAGTCCCATAGCTTGATGCGACACTTGTGCGACAAGTAGTAGAGTCGCATGATCTTGTGAATTGATCACAAGGAAATGGCCAAATTCCTTGGAATGAGGTTGGTAGGCTCTTATTCAAGTTATCTTGTAAGTGGATGAAAAATCGTCCTAATATAGTATCTTTCTTGGATAAAGATAATTGCTTGAAAGCAAGAGACCAACCAATAAATTGGAATAACATATGAACTTAAGGTATTGACCAAGTCAGGTTAATAGGGTACGGCCCTAACCCAGGATATAGGGGATCTTGCCAAGTCGCAAGTAATCCCGGATCGAGTGCGGATGCATTCGGAAAGAAGGATTCACTCCTTAGCAATTGGCCAACAATAACGACCAATGGAAATGATTGTGCTTGTTACAGATTTAAGAGCATTGTTTTGCTTTGTTTGATCCATGAATTGAACAATAAATGGATATCTAATGCTTCAGGTTGAAGGCCTGAAGGGAGAGGCAGCTTCAGTTACCCCCGACTGCCTGCCTGACCCTAACCAAGGGGGTTGTTAACCGTGCTGGGAAGGTGGACCGAACCCGCTGTGGGAGGTCTCTCCATTAAGTGCTACTTGGAGCAGGAGGACACTCGGGTGCCAGGGGGGGCTCTGGCCGTAAATCCCTCGCCTTCTGGACCCTGCATAAGAGGCCAACGTGACTTGGGATTGGATCTCGAGGCCCGCATACTAGTCTACGAGCGTAATCTTGGATTAGTGATCCGTTGTCGAAGGGTTTGTGAAAGGAAAGTCGCGTCTTCAGAAGACCTTGATATATGTCAAGATGGAAGATCAATCAAATGAATAATCCAATGTTAGAGATGGTTCTAGCATTCAACTCTGAGTCATATATTTTTAATAGCCATACAATAATTCCAGAATTCAATCAATAAATTCTGTGGTTGTTTCTTTTGACATGTAAAGAAATGTCCCATCATCGATCTCAGTGGTGGCGAGGACAATTCATTCTTTGTTGTCTGCTGTTTGCTTTTGAGTGGTAGGCATTGTGATCTATGAAAGTCTGAGGTATATTTAATAGCAGATGACTTTTTGTTTTAACAGTCTATATTTAATATCAATGGACTGATGTACTTTTAATGTACCCATCATGGCAAAGGCCTTTCACAGTCCAGTTTTCCATCCATATGTATATTAGCAAAGCCACTGTAATATCTCATTCAAACTGGTAAGGTTCGTTCAGGATTTCCTGTTCAGATGATGGATGGGAAAGGAGTTTGGTGGTTGTCAGTTCGTATAATATCCAAGCTGTAAGGTGGTTTCAGCAGCTGTTATGCTCGAATCATTTTACTGCATAGATCCAGCAGTTGTTAGCCTTGTAGATGAAGCCTCAGCTGCTACAAGCTTTGAAGATTTCACACTTGATGTGTCCTGAATGTCCTGGGTTTTAATTACACTGTATGCTTGTATCACGGACAACTCAGAAAGCTGAGATTTCACTAATTCGTTCTCCTGAAGGAGATCCCCAAGCCAACACCAATACTTTGTCATAGAACACAGACGATAGCTCTGAATGTGCCAGGCTGAGTGCCCAAAGACGAAGGTAGGATGCTGTGTTTGAAACAGCACCCAAAACAAACTCGATTGTATGTATCATTTGGTGTACAAAAACTTCACCATATTCGAATTCCTCATGATCAGAGTCTCCATGGTCAAGATCAACAGAATCAGAGTCGGATCCTCCAAGTATACCATATGCCCGCCCTTGTACTGCTCAGAGATTACAGGCTTTTCGCCAGGGCCAGCAAAGACCTTGAAAGGCCACAATTTGATGTCGCTCTAGACGGAAGCGTCAGTGTACCGTCTGCCAATTAGACGCTTGGCATCGAAGACAGTGTTGGTGGGGTTCATGGCGACCTGGTTCTTGGCAGCATCACCGATGAGGCGCTCAGTGTCAGTGAAGACCACATAAGAAGGGGTAATGCAATTGCCACTAGCGTTGTCATCTTCCTTTTTCCTTTCTGTCAAATATTTATGCTGGACCTCACATCTGCCTTGCCTCTTCACGCATCCGCGATCATCTTCCTGAGGCGTGATCATCATCCTGCGGCATTTCTTCTTCCTCCTCCGTCAATCCTCTTCAGAACTCTTCCTCTTCACGGACATCTGCGTACCTCCTCTTCTTCCCAATTCGTCCCTTCGTCATCGTAATCCCTTCTCCAATCCTCGTTTTTTACCTCCTTATGCTTTGCTGAAGACTTCGTCCCCCTCACTCCGTCCTGAACTCCCCAGTATTATCTCTGCTTTCCCCTCCTTCCCCGTTTTCTTCCGTCGAGTTTCCTCTTCCCAGTTGTAGAGTCTCCTCGATTCCTTCCGTTCGTTTTTCCAAAATAGACTCTTCTTTTCCCAAATTCTGCGCCCCTGTCTCTGTGGCGTAATAAGAAAGGAAGCAGAACGCAGAGGAAACGGAGAAGCAAAACAGGAGGGAAGGACGCTTGAGGTAAAGTTAAGGCGGAGCAGCTGACTGACGACCAGATCGCTGAGTTTAAAGAGGCTTTCAGCCTTTTCGACAAGGATGGAGATGGCTACATCACAACAAAGGAGTTGGGTACAGCAACATGCGATCCCCCTGATACTTAAAAGCACGAATCTTTAGTCACGCGGAACGATTGACGATCTCCAGTCAAGCCCACCACCAACACGTTGAGAGGCGAGGATCTCTAAAGCTAATCAGAGAGGTGACTTTCTTCTCGAGAGGCTGAGATGACGAGTTGCAGCAAACCAGCAGACTTCAGATCAACGGTGATAGAGAGTGAGAAGTATGTCGAAAGCCAAATTCCTTTGGCAAAGAAAACAGAAGAAGAGTCTGAGCCTGAGCTTCCCAGAATTCTGTGCCAAGCCCCCCATTCATGATTGGTAGATTTCCCCTCCACTTCATGTGTGCTGAAGAAGACGAAGCCTCGATTGTTGCCTCCTCTTCATCATCATCATTCCTGCATTTTAATTTGCGTCTTCTTCTTCTTCTGCTACTGCTACGGTGGTGGTTATAATGATTGCTGCTCTTCCTGCTTTAAGCACGGGCCTCTGGTAATCCAGACTGAGGATATGCCGCGCGTCGTCTTCTTCTATGGTTGGCTTTTCCTCTGCGAAGATTCATTGTGAGTGGGACGGGGTGCTCCCCTGATCTCCTCCTTCACCAAAATAGGCTCCTTTTTCCTTAAAGCAAGGCTCCCCCCTCCCGCTTTTCTCCATCGTTCAAAACTTTCCTCCCTTTTCGGATTTCCCTCCAATCCATCCAACATTGATCCTCTCTTTTTATCATTTTCCTATTTTCTGATTAAGCCCCATTCCAAGCTAAGGTTCTCCGAAAAAGCAAAAACAAAACAGCCCATAAAGCTCTCTACAGCCCGAAATATCCCCAACTCAGTACAAAGCCCCAAAAAGCCGACTTTCACAAAGAAGAATATAAGTAATAACTCCAATGCTCCCAAACATCAGCCTCTGTGCTGTATGAGGTGTAACATAGTAGGCACTTCCCATGACTCCTCTGGCTTGACAAAAACCGATAGACCAAAAATCAATAGCCTTCACACCTTGCTAGTGGTAGAAGGATACTATGTTCAAAATTTGCACCACAATAACCTTTGCATCCTCCTCAGAGTATCTTTCGCCCTTGAGAGAATGCAATCCAACAACTCTCCATCTTCGGCATAGAATGAAAGAGCAAACATAACAACTAAATATGTACAAAGTAACAAATCTCATGCACAACTTTTGGGTGGTTTACACACCTCAAATGCGCAGCAATACGACATCCACCCCCTCTAATCCTGCGCATCCTCCGGATGGGCCAACTACCCGTGATCATTATCATCAAGATCCACAAACAAATCAATCTCTTCGTTATGCATTTCCGGTAGATCAACAAGATTATCAGCCATATCATTTGTCTCTTCCATTGGAGTTTCTTGACGTTGCTCTTCTCTCGAAAATTCTTCCAATGCATAATCCTCATCATCTCTTTTCTTGAAAATCTTGATTCTTTTTCCAGCAATAGGCACTCTAAGCACTGTCCCATCCAATTCAGTCAGCTCATATGTTGCATTATCAAAGACATGTCTGACTATGTACGGCCCAAACCATCTTTTCACCATCTTCCAAAAAATCTGCAATAACTTCCTCATTTTCCGCATGGTTCTAGTGTGGCTCTCATCCCAAAATAGTTTCTGCCCCTTTCGAAATAGCTGATAAAAACAATCTGCTATGTGTGCAAAATGAGGTATCCAAATCATATAAAACACACAAGCTCCAATGAATCTCTGTATCTCTGAAGTGGTAGAACAATACTCCATAATCTTGCCTATAAAATCCACCTTCTTATCCACAGTCTTGTATTTCGTGTCAACCCTGGCTTCATTATGCCCTTCTGCATTACATAAACCTTGCTGTAAATCAGCAATTCTGCACTCCAATGGCTGAATATTCTCAGCCCTCTGCTCTATGGACTGCATAGAAACAGCCCCAAACTCTGAATGCTGAAATATTTCAGCAGTAAACTCTATTGGCTGAAAATTTTCAGCCCTCTGTCTCTCTGAAAGCTGATCATAACCAGCTGGAAACTCTGTTTGCTGAATTTCTTCAGCACTCAATACTCTTTGCTGAGTTACCTCAGCCTCTGACTCAATCTGTGACATAAAATCTGCAATTTCATGAAACATGTCCAAGGACTGCACTAATACATTACCATGACAATTCAGCATATCAGTTTTCAGCATATCTCTCATCTCTGTCATCGTATCTGCACAAATCACACTGTCATACATACCATCTATGTGCTCATCATCCTCCAAAATTCCTGCATTTTTCAAAATTTTCTCCTTCCTGCATATATACTGCCTGGCAGCTCTAGGCAACCTAGAAGTCTTCTGATAACTCATTGAACTGTTTGCTGAAATCCCAACATAACTGGAGGAGAAAACACTGCTGCCAGGAGGCGAGAACTCCAATCTCCTCTCCTCTGTACCACCGTCGTCTCGCGAAACGGCGGTACCTAATGAAAACCCGAATCCCTCACAGTGGGTAAGGGTGCATCTCTGAGAGTATCCCTGTTTCTAACATGGTTCACACATACAGTCATAAACTGAACTGCTCTCATACCATCTTTACTGCGAATCCGTGCATAAGCAGATCCATCATCCATGACCTTTGTCTCCATGCGCATCTCTGTAATGAATGGCTGACCAAGAATTATGGGATAAGAGCATGAATCCTGCACAAAGAAATGAAAATCCTCCTCTACATCACCAATAGAAACCCTGACACTAGGGCAAGCAGCATATAAATCACCTGCAGTGTTATTGGCGGCTCTCATACGCCACCCATGCTCTACATCCATAGGCCATCTGTTACTCTCATAAACTCCACGAACAATGAGATTAATCTCTGAACCATGATCAACCAATGCAACATAAGGCACCTGTTTTTCTCCAACCTTTACCATCGTCTCTGTAGTTGCCCTATCCCAATGGCTCCGCGAAAAGTGACTACGCGGTATCAAAACAGGCTCATCAATTTCAGCATAATGCATAGGCTGAACCCTCTTCTCTACCTGTGGCAAAACAGAAGCATTAACAACCATAACCTCATCATCATCATCATCCAACTCTCCAATCAAAACTCCCTGCACATCAGTGGTAGACAATGCATGTCTTTTCCTCTTCAGGACCTCCTGAAACTGATCCTGAAACTCTCTTTTTGAGATGCCCAAAATCTCGGAAATAGTGAAAGTCACCTCACTGCCAAGTATCTTATCATTAAAGATTTTCTTCATGTCTGTAGATGTCTCAATGTCGGACATCAATCTGAATCCTGGCTGCTTTCTCTCTCTAGGCTCTTGCCTCTTTTCCCTCTTTTGAGCATCCTCCATCTGTCGATCTGGCCCTGGTCTTGAAGATGGTCCTGCAATAGGTGGAGTAACAAACTCACCCCCTCTAGTCTTCTTAGCTGCACTTGGATTTTCTTCATCCCTCTTACGCTTCTCCTCAACAAATACATCTGCACCATGAGATTTAGCCAAATAAGCATAAATAGAATACCTGTCAACAGGCGAGTCCCAACCTGTCTCTGATCTGATGCTAGAGCCTGCGCTAGTCAAAACAGTTTGTTGAATTTTTCCCTTGTTTGCAGTCTCCATAGCATAAGTCCATAGTGCGGACTGAGTCTCCGATCCCTTCTCAATCTGTACTCCATATGCAGAAGCATCACCTCTAGCTGTCACATAAGAAGTACGCGCAGCCATGTCCTCCACTAACTTCTTCATTCCACCTTTACCAAAGTTGGTAGCAAGTGGAGCTCCTGTCTCAGTCAACCAAATCTTACCATCTTGCCCCCAATATACCAAATTCTGCCTCCTTGCATCCTGGAAAGAGTCACAATCCCTGCAATGCTGATGCTCCGTACTATCACACCAAATACATCTCCGATCTCTCCTAGGAGCACTAGGAGCACTCCTAGGTGCAGTAGGAGCACTAGAAGAAGTAGTAGGCACAGTCGAAGCAAACTACTCCTTCAACTTACCCACCAACTCCGCTTTAACTGACTCAAGTGTCAAATCTGTGATACCTTTGATTATGTCATCAAGAGAAGTAGGCACCGATGGAGCGGATGGTTTAGGAGCAGAAGGTGTAGGCATCGGTCGTGGAACAGGAGGAATAGGTGAAGTAGAAACAGTAGGCACTGGCATAGGCCAAGAAACTGGTTGAGGAGGAGAAGAAATAACAGGGATAGAAGTAGGCATAGGAGCAGATGATGGTGTAGATGTCATGGAACCATTCTGTAGGCGAGTCTTCCATATCCTCCTCTTGGTCAATGTCGAGACTGCATCCTGAGCATCCTGCCAATCAGTTTTAAGACCCATAGGCTTCGTGCGATCTTCAAGAAGCTCACCCAATTCTTCTTGAAGAGCAGGATCTGCAGCTTGCAAGAAAAGTTCAACTTTTTCAACATCTAATGCTCTTTGTTCAATAGCATCAAGCTGACTATAGCTTTCCTCAAATTCTCGAATCAACTCCGAAGCAGCGAGACCTTTGTTTGGCATGTAGACCCACTCTCGGAATGACTGTCGAGTAGCCATACCAAAGTCCTCAAGGAAATATTCTTCTTTAAGAGCCTTCTTAAAATCTTGCCAATGTGTATTTTGAATAAATAAATCAGTCACCTTTGTCCTCAAAGCAGGTGTGACAAGACGAAGGAAGTACTTACTCATAAGTCCAGCAGGAACTCCAAAGAACCCCATCTTGATCTCATATGTCTTCAAATATGCTGAAACATTACGCCCGTCAAATAGCTTCTTCTCACTCTCAACTGCTTCAATAGCCTTAGTCGCGCTGTTTGCATTCTCCTGCTCCGAATAGAGTTGCCTTTGCTGAGACAACTGTTGTTGATGCAATTGTTGTTGCTGCTGCATATACATTTGTGTTTGCTGATTTTGGAGCTGCATATACATGGACATATTCTGCAAAATCTGTTTTAGATCCTCCGTTGAAGTACTTGACGCAGCAGTCATGGATGGAGCTGAAGTAGACGCAGCTGGAGTTGAAGAAGAAGCTGAAATAGAGGCTGAAGTGTCTCCCATCCTGAAATTTCTGCGACGCTTTCACGTCGGGTTCACCAAAGATGTCGAAGGGTTTGTGAAAGGAAAGTCGCGTCTTCAGAAGACCTTGATATATGTCAAGATGGAAGATCAATCAAATGAATAATCCAATGTTAGAGATGGTTCTAGCATTCAACTCTGAGTCATATATTTTTAATAGCCATACAATAATTCCAGAATTCAATCAATAAATTCTGTGGTTGTTTCTTTTGACATGTAAATAAATGTCCCATCATCGATCTCAGTGGTGGCGAGGACAATTCATTCTTTGTTGTCTGCTGTTTGCTTTTGAGTGGTAGGCATTGTGATCTATGAAAGTCTGAGGTATATTTAATAGCAGATGACTTTTTGTTTTAACAGTCTATATTTAATATCAATGGACTGATGTACTTTTAATGTACCCATCATGGCAAAGGCCTTTCATAGTACAGTTTTCCATCCATATGTATATTAGCAAAGCCACTGTAATATCTCATTCAAACTGGTAAGGTTCGTTCAGGATTTCCTGTTCAGATGATGGATGGGAAAGGAGTTTGGTGGTTGTCAGTTTGTATAATATCCAAGCTGTAAGGTGGTTTCAGCAGCTGTTATGCTCGAATCATTTTACTGCATAGATCCAGCAGTTGTTAGCCTTGTAGATGAAGCCTCAGCTGCTACAAGCTTTGAAGATTTCACACTTGATGTGTCCTGAATGTCCTGGGTTTTAATTACACTGTATGCTTGTATCACGGACAACTCAGAAAGCTGAGATTTCACTAATTCGTTCTCTTGAAGGAGATCCCCAAGCCAACACCAATACTTTGTCATAGAACACAGATGATAGCTCTGAATGTGCCAGGCTGAGTGCCCAAAGACGAAGGTAGGATGCTGTGTTTGAAACAGCACCCAAAACAAACTCGATTGTATGTATCATTTGGTGTACAAAAACTTCACCATATTCGAATTCCTCATGATCAGAGTCTCCATGGTCAAGATCAACAGAATCAGAGTCGGATCCTCCAAGTATACCATATGCCCGCCCTTGTACTGCTCAGAGATTACAGGCTTTTCGCCAGGGCCAGCAAAGACCTTGAAAGGCCACAATTTGATGTCACTCTAGACGGAAGCGTCAGTGTACCGTCTGCCAATTAGACGCTTGGCATCGAAGACAGTGTTGGTGGGGTTCATGGCGACCTGGTTCTTGGCAGCATCACCGATGAGGCGCTCAGTGTCAGTGAAGACCACATAAGAAGGGGTAATGCAATTTCCACTAGCGTTGTCATCTTCCTTTTTCCTTTCTGTCAAATATTTATGCTGGACCTCACATCTGCCTTGCCTCTTCACGCATCCGCGATCATCTTCCTGAGGCGTGATCATCATCCTGCGGCATTTCTTCTTCCTCCTCCATCAATCCTCTTCAGAACTCTTCCTCTTCACGGACATCTGCGTACCTCCTCTTCTTCCCAATTCGTCCCTTCGTCATCGTAATCCCTTCTCCAATCCTCGTTTTTTACCTCCTTATGCTTTGCTGAAGACTTCGTCCCCCTCACTCCGTCCTGAACTCCCCAGTATTATCTCTGCTTTCCCCTCCTTCCCCGTTTTCTTCCGCCGAGTTTCCTCTTCCCAGTTGTAGAGTCTCCTCGATTCCTTCCGTTCGTTTTTCCAAAATAGACTCTTCTTTTCCCAAATTCTGCGCCCCTGTCTCTGTGGCGTAATAAGAAAGGAAGCAGAACGCAGAGGAAAGGGAGAAGCAAAACAGGAGGGAAGGACGCTTGAGGTAAAGTTAAGGCGGAGCAGCTGACTGACGACCAGATCGCTGAGTTTAAAGAGGCTTTCAGCCTTTTCGACAAGGATGGAGATGGCTACATCACAACAAAGGAGTTGGGTACAGCAACATGCGATCCCCCTGATACTTAAAAGCACGAATCTTTAGTCACGCGGAACGATTGACGATCTCCAGTCAAGCCCACCACCAACACGTTGAGAGGCGAGGATCTCTAAAGCTAATCAGAGAGGTGACTTTCTTCTCGAGAGGCTGAGATGACGAGTTGCAGCAAACCAGCAGACTTCAGATCAACGGTGATAGAGAGTGAGAAGTATGTCGAAAGCCAAATTCCTTTGGCAAAGAAAACAGAAGAAGAGTCTGAGCCTGAGCTTCCCAGAATTCTGTGCCAAGCCCCCCATTCATGATTGGTAGATTTCCCCTCCACTTCATGTGTGCTGAAGAAGACGAAGCCTCGGTTGTTGCCTCCTCTTCATCATCATCATTCCTGCGTTTTAATTTGCGTCTTCTTCTTCTGCTGCTGCTGCTACGGTGGTGGTTATAATGATTGCTGCTCTTCCTGCTTTAAGCACGGGCCTCTGGTAATCCAGACTGAGGATATGCCGCGCGTCGTCTTCTTCTATGGTTGGCTTTTCCTCTGCGAAGATTCATTGTGAGTGGGACGGGGTGCTCCCCTGATCTCCTCCTTCACCAAAATAGGCTCCTTTTTCCTTAAAGCAAGGCTCCCCCCTCCCGCTTTTCTCCATCGTTCAAAACTTTCCTCCCTTTTCGGATTTCCCTCCAATCCATCCAACATTGATCCTCTCTTTTTATCATTTTCCTATTTTCTGATTAAGCCCCATTCCAAGCTAAGGTTCTCCGAAAAAGCAAAAACAAAACAGCCCATAAAGCTCTCTACAGCCCGAAATATCCCCAACTCAGTACAAAGCCCCAAAAAGCCGACTTTCACAAAGAAGAATATAAGTAATAACTCCAATGCTCCCAAACATCAGCCTCTGTGCTGTATGAGGTGTAACATAGTAGGCACTTCCCATGACTCCTCTGGCTTGACAAAAACCGATAGACCAAAAATCAATAGCCTTCACACCTTGCTAGTGGTAGAAGGATACTATGTTCAAAATTTGCACCACAATAACCTTTGCATCCTCCTCAGAGTATCTTTCGCCCGTGAGAGAATGCAATCCAACAACTCTCCATCTTCGGCATAGAATGAAAGAGCAAACATAACAACTAAATATGTACAAAGTAACAAATCTCATGCACAACTTTTGGGTGGTTTACACACCTCAAATGTGCAGCAATACGACACCGTGATAGCCTTCGGGCAGATTGTGGATAAGCCTACAAGCTGGAATTTATGTATTTCAAAGATAAATATGATAACCTGTTAAAAAGGAACTTGTTTGATATTGATTTTCTATTTTAAGTGCTATGATCATGTGAAGGAACCAGTGCCTAATGGGCTAATTAAGGAAGCTAATTGATACATGTCAAACTAAATGTGCTAGGTAATTAAATAACTAAAACAACCTGAGGAAAGTGCGGTGGATGTGGCCATAGGTCCGTCCTATGGATGGGTGGTCCCGGTTGGCCGAAAAAGTTTCTCAAATCACGATGGACAACTTGAAGATCGTCAAAGAACACGAACAACAAAAGCGTTGACCTAAAGTTATAACCGATCCCGATTTACGTTGTTTTAGGGGAACGGAATGGGACTATGCCTTATGGTAGAGAGGTTGAGCCAAGTACAGCGTGAATCCGCTCTCATTTTCCATTCTCCTTGAACCAAGTACATCGTGAATCCGCTTCGGACCTGGCGTTTCTGCGTAAAGTGGTTCACTTGGGTTTGACGCTAGTTACCGTTAGGAAATGACCAATAGGGAAAACCGTAATTTGGGTCAATCCTAAGTGGGAACGTCCGGAATACTTTCGCTACGTGGCAGACGTGGAAAGTCCTAGATTGCAAACCCTGTAACATTCCATGGGAGTCGGGCGAAGCTTTCTAGACATCCTTTTCGATGGACTGCTAAGACGTGTCCTGAAGATAACAGGTGGACACGTTACAGTTGGTATCAGAGCGAACCAATGAAGGATTTGTTTTTATGAAATCTTAATAAGATAAAGTAAAGAAAATGTTGTTGTCCAAACATTTCCTTACTTTCAATGCTATCTTGCAGAATTACGAAGCATGGAACAAGTTCTTAGTGTTCCGAGTCATGTTGATGACTACGATGCATTCCCCGGATTATCGACAAAGGGTTGAGATGATGAACATCCTAGAGCGAATCTATAATCCATCGCCTTTGTACATGGAATGAAGATGGACGGGTGCCTCGATAATCTACTATATAGTTGCCCACCAGTTTGCATACCTACAGACCAACCTAAAGAGGATCAAGTGGTTGGAAGACCTAAAAGTCGTGAAGCTATTCATTTTTTTGGAAGCTCACGTAAATTCAACTTTACATATTCGAGTTCGGAGGGTTGAATTGAACTCATATGTGTATGAGGAAGTGACTCGTGTAATCCCCGCCAACAAGATTAAAGTGTTGGGGCACCATGAGAAGAATGGGTTCCAAAGGAAAGGATACCCTGAACTTCCAATGAATTAACCAATTCCTAAAGATCCATGACCCAAAACCATAGTATTATACAGTTCCTGTAGATAAATGTAATACAACATTATTCTCCCCAAACTAAGTGTAAACAGTTGGCTTATCATCCCAAGACATGTTGTATTCCGAAAGGGCTATGCCCATATAAATACAAATAAGACTTCTTTTTATCAATGTCTAATTGTGCATGAAAATTGATAAAAAGTTAAGTGGTTAGATTGCTTGGTTGATAGCGGAAATGGAGATGAAATATAAATCAATAACGATTATCGTGTAATAACATTAAGAAACCTTTATCCAGGCACAACCCCAGGTATAGGTTCCCAGTTCGCCTCCTACATCAAGTACTGTTGTAATCCAAGAGAAGAAGTTTCTTCTCAAGCAGATTAAGCCGCTCAAATTTGACGGGAGAGGCAGGTCCGCCCAAGCAGATGCTGAAATTTGGATTGAATCCATGGAGGAATACTTTGAAGTAGCCGGTACTGCACTCGCCAATCAGGCTATGCTCGCCAAGCTGAAGCTCACCGGCGAAGCCAGGCTTTGGTGGAAGCAATGGTGCAGGGATCAAGGGATCGCGGAAGCATCCGTTACCTGGGAGAAGTTGAAGAAAGCCGTGCAGGGAAGATACTTACCACCTGCATATCACACGCAGTAAATGAATGAGTTCTACGAGCTAAAACAATTGGGACTCACTCTTGATGCATACTATTCTAAATTTGTCTCACTTCTTAAGTATGCGCCACAGATGGACATGACACAACAGGTGTCCAAATTTTGTGCTGGTTTAAACCCACCAGTGAATACTCGTCTCGAATCTATGCACCCATGAGATCTATAGGACACACTCATTCGAGCTATCCCTATAATTCAGGAGGTGCAGGCTAGACCAAGAGGTAACAAAACTTGGTCTTATAATGACCCGAACAGAGGAGCATTCAGGCCTCAGATGAAGAGAGTTCAAGGTCAGAATCAGGGACAAAGAAATAAAGCAAGGACTAATAATGTCAACAACTTTGTTCCTACTCAAAGCAATAGCCGAAACCTCTGGTGTTTCCACTGCAATGAGCCCGGTCATTTCAAGAGGCAATGTCCCAAGCTTGAAGGAGGACATCGCCAAGAACCTCCATGGAACGGGCCATGGACAGCGAGCCACTACTCGAGGCAGAGGAAGAACCGCCTGCGTTGCCAATAGGCAAATGTGCGAAGAAGAAGAAGATCCGACCATGGAAGCCAAATTTGAAAGGGCGACAGTCCATGCCGCTCTTCATAAGAAAGGGCCGAATTGCCAGTTCTCGATGATTCAGACACCGTCAGACTACCAAGGTAAAGGTTTTAAAACCTTGATTGATTGTGGCCGTACACATTCCTTTATCTCACCAGCTTGTGCAAAAAGATTAGGAATAGCCACAGTAGAAGCATCTATCTTGCTTGTGGAATTGGCAAATGGTTGTGAGGTTACTTGTACCAGGCAAACTGCTAAGGTGGAATTCTTTTTGGGAGGAAAGATGACTTCGGTTAAATTCAGAGTCATGAATTTAGGTATCCATGAGTGTCTACTCGGAATGGATTGGCTTAAACCTAATGACGCCCACATTCATTGTGGAAAGGGCCAAGTTTCCTTTCAAAACTTTGAGAGGGAATTAGTCGCAACTCAAGGAGAGGCTGGAACCCCAAAAATCCAATTGGCCAAGGTATCTCAGATTATAAAGGGAGTCAGAAAAGGACTACCTGTCTACTTGATTAAGCTCAACAAGTTAGATCAGAAGCAGGATTCTAGTGAAGGACCTTCTTGGCTAAAGGAATACACAGACGTATTTCCTGAAGACTTGACAGAACTCCCGCCTCAAAGAAAAGTGGATCATGAGATCAAGCTAGTACCAGGAGCTACGCCAATTGCAAAGAGACCTTATAGAATGTCCATCCCGGAAGCAATTGAGATGAAGGAACAACTCAAGCAACTGTTAGATCAGGGCTACATCCGTCCTAGCAATTCGCCATGGGGAGCTCCAGTACTGTTCCAAAAAAAGAAAAATGGAACACTTCGACTATGTATTGATTACAAAGGGTTGAATCAATCAACTATCAAAAACAAGTACCCTAGTCCTAGAATAGATGAGCTTCTTGATCGTCTTCAGGGTGCGAAGATCTTCTTCAAGATTGATCTTAGGTCTGGTTACTATCAGATAAGGATCAAGGAAGAAGATATCCCAAAGACGGCCTTCAATACAAGATATGGATACTTTGAGTTCCTAGTTATGTCATTCGGGCTTACGAATGCACCTACCACCTTCAACAGGTTAATGCAGGATATCTTTAGACCATATCTTGATGACTTCATGCTCGTCTTCTTTGACGACACTCTAGTCTGTTCTAAATAGGAAGAAGATCATGAACCCCAACTTTGGATTGTCCTTGAGACAATGAGGACACATAAGTTGTATGCTAAGATAAAGAAGTGTGCATACTTCAAACGTCAGATTGAATATCTGGGATTCATTGTATCAGTGGAAGGAATCTCAGTGGACCCAACCAAGGTCAGGGATGTGTTAGAATGGCCAATACCAACAAGTGTCAAAGAAATACATAACTTTCTTGGATTAAGAGGATGGTATAGGGTCTTCATAAAAAACTATGCTTTGATTGCAGCACCTTTGATGGACTTACTGAAGAAGCAAACATCCATTGCATGGTCAACTCCTGAACAAACCAGCTTTGATAGACTGAAGCAAAGTTTGGTATCAGCACCTATCCTAAAACTTCCAGACCTCAAAAAGGATTCGAGGTAGTAACTGATGCTAGCACACTTGCCTTGGGATGTGTGCTCATGCAGGAAGGTCACCCGGTAGCTTACTCTTCAAGGAAACTGAAGAGTCATTAGAAGAATTGTGCTACCCATGATCTGGAACTATTAGCTATCATCCATGCTTTAAAACTTTGGAGACACTACTTGTTGGGTAACAAGTTTACTCTAGTGACTGATCATAAGAGTCTCAAGTGGATCTTTACCCAGAACGAACTCAACATGACGCAACATCGGTGGATTGAAGTGCTGGAGGAGTATGACTTTGAAATCAAGTACCAACCTGGAAAAGAGAATGTAGTTGCTGATGCACTCAGTCACAAGGCATTCCTTAATTCTCTAATCTTGCAAAATCCGTCAACAGCTAGATCCCTAGCTACAAAGGTATCTATGCCAAACAATCCAATACTTGAGTTAGCTAGAGAGGAAGCATGCCGTGACCTAGCCTATCAAAAGATGCTAAGGGAGATCTCTATCAAGGATCAGGACCAAAAGCTGTAGGCTAAGTATCATGAATTTTCTATCAGTAATGGACTTGTCTATTATAGAATAAGGCTGTGTATACCGTCAAGTTAGTCACTTAAGTAGAAGATATTGTGGGAAGCTCATGATTCCCCTTTCTCAGGACATCCTGGCTATGCCAAGACTCTCAATGCAGTTTAGGAAGAGCTACCATTGGGAGAGGCTTAAAGATGACGTTCTCAAATATGTCACCGAGTGTTTGTCTTGTCAACGTATCAAAGCTGAACATGTCAAAATGCCAGGGAAGTTGCAACCATTTGACATTCCCCAAATGAAATGGGAATTCATCAGTATGGATTTTGTTGTTGGCCTACCCCAAGTTCATGGAGGATACAACTCCATCATGGTTGTGGTTGACATGCTTACTAAAGTTGCACACCTTATTCTAGTAAAGACATTTATAAAGCCTCAGACATTACAAGATTGTTTATCAAGGAGATATTCAAGCTACATGGGCTACCCAGAAGAATCATTAGTGATCGTTATTCTCTCTTCACATCGCACTTCTGGAGAGCTATCTTTGAAGCCATTGGGACTCAAATCTGCTTTAGCAAAGCTTACCATCCCCAAGCAGATGGCCAAACAGAGCGAGTCAATCAAGTCATCGAGGACATGCTTAGGGCACACTGCTATCATGAGCCAAAAAGGTGGATTCAATACCTGCCTTTCGTTGAATTTGCCTACAATGCTTCTTACCAACAAAGCATTCAAATGACCCTTTTCCAAGCATTGTACGGTCATGATTGTCGAATTTCCCTAAACTTCTTAGATCCAACCTTGAGGGTTGAAGCTTCAAGGCAGATGTTGGAAGAGATGGATGACCAAATAAAGTCAATAAGACAGGACATCCAAGCCGCCAAGGATAGATAGAAGGCATATGCAGATTTGAAGTGTCAAGATAGAATCTTCGAGGAAGGGGATATGGTCTTCATTCGTGTACATCCAAAGAAGAGTTCTCTATCCTTAGGTGATTGCAAAAAGCTAAGTTCAAGGTATTGTGGACGGTACAAGATCCTCAAGTGCCTAGGACCTAATGCTTATAGACTCCAACTCCCTGAGAACCTAAAGGTTCATAATGTATTCCATATCAGCCTATTGAAGAAGTATGTATCTAATCCTAACCATGTACTTGATGACCAACAAATTGTAATGCCTAGTCAAGGAATCCTTGAACTAAGGCCTGACAGGATCTTAGATGTTAGGGAGAGACAACTCAGATCCAAAACCTTGAGAGAATGCCTCGTCCAGTGGGAAAGATTATCCCAAAGAGGATGCCACCTAGATAGATGAAGGCAGTCTCAACCATCAATATCCCCAGTTTATCTCGAGATGAGGACATCTCGATTCCTCCAAGGGGGAGAGAATGTAACAATTCCGAAATAAAAACACGCATTCCACATACGGATCCCCTCTCAGGAGGCTATAAGGTTAGGATAATGACAATTTTTTTAAAAATTCCCCTTATCCCCCCAGTCGGCTGTCGTGCTAGAGGGGGAGGGGAATAGAAGGTATGAACAAGCTCCTCGATGGAGCTTGCAGGGGGGAAGAGGGCATGGGGGATGCCACGCAGGGGAGGGAGGATCCCCCTCCCCTCACCTATTTAAGTTGAGGATGGTGGGAGGATTGGGGGACGTCGCTGCATAGAGGGAGAGAGTAGAGACTCTGTCTGCAGTCGTGAAGAAGGGAGAGATTGACAGACGCCGCCCAGTCACCAATTGTAGTTGCCGCTGCAGTCCGACCCCCTAGCCACATTCACGCCACAAGCAGCTCGAAGTGTAGTCCGCCCCCATCAACACGTCACCAACTGCCGCCTGGATCGCAAGCTGCCGCTAGTCTTGACCTCCTTCCACGTGGGCTCTAAAACTATCCAGAAGCCTTGGAAGCTTCTTGGAAGTATCCAAGGTTGGGCCTCCTAAGCCCCCCTTCCTGTGGCTCTTAAGACTACCCCACAAATCCCCTCCTAAGGGCTCTATAAGCCCCTTTTCCCCCCCTGATTTGCCATTGAAGGGCCTTCATGTGGTCCTTAGGCCCCTTTCCCCCCCCATGCAAAATTCCTTCTTAGCCCCTTTTATACCTTAATTTTCCCCCCCACACAAAAAGTTCGCAAACCCGCATCCAAGACGGAAAGGCCGCATTCGCAATGGCTCCTAAGAAAGCCCAAGGCGCAACCGTAGGAGGATCGTCTCCTAGCATCCACGTGGACATCTCACCACAAGTCCAGGTTTTTTCTTCCCCTAATTTTTATTTTACGTTGTTATAATTCAATCGTGCGTGGATGATTTTTGGAGATAGGATGTATTTTTTTCGTCTTAAATACCTTGGTTAATTTAAAAGAACTAGCTCACGACGGAAGTGTTCGGCCATTAGTAGTTTTAATAAAACGAACAAAATAAAGTGAGCAGAAGATTAATATGCGTTTCTAGCAAGTAGTTTTTGTGCATTTCAATGAATTGAACTTAGATTAATATCCATATTTACAAAACGGAATTAAGATAGTGCACTCCGTTTAGGCATGGGAGTATAAATTGCGTGTTGCATTATTAGGACATATCTTCTTCGCAATAAGTCATTAAGGAAAGTGCTAATAATCTATAGGAAATAGCAAGGCATGAAATGATTCTTAAGTTGTATAACTCTAGTCAATTGGTATAAATATCGTTTTTCAACTACATAATTATTAGAAAATATTGCATGTTTTTAGCATGAATCTTGTTTGCATGTTTAGGATGATTAATTGGAATTAGGCTATAACCTAACCGATGCTCGACAAGATAGGGTTTGAAAATCAACTTACGCGTAGATAATAAGTCATGTGGTTATGGAAATGATAGCGTAATTATCTTCAAAAATAGACATTTTAAATTGGCGTAAACCTAAACACCTAAAACCGCGGAGTACTTGGTTTGAAAGGGGTTAATTCAATGCAACGTATCCCAAGGAACTGTCTAGGGTTAGCTCGGTGAAGACATTTACCTAGTCGCACGTATTGCCAAAAAATTGAAACTCCTATACCCTAAAGACTTGCCTACATTCACAGAATGTAGGGACATTGGAACATACTTGAGAAGTGATATAGGGACTTTTCCTAGGAATCTCTCGCTAAAAAAACATAGAACTTGGAACCCTAGGACTGACAACGTCAGCCTAATGTAATCATGAACAGATTGTTTCGTGACTCCATTCGAAGGGTAAATAGTCCCATAGCCTGATGCGACACTTGTGCGACAAGTAGTAGAGTCGCACGATCTTGTGAATTAATCACAAGGAGATGGCGAAATTCCTCGGAATGAGGTTGGCAGGCTCTTACGCAAGTTATCTTATAAGAGGATGAAAAATCGTCCTAATATAGTATCTTTCTTGGGTAAAGATAATTGCTTGAAAGTAAGAGACCAACCAATAAATTGGAGTATTGACCAAGTCGGGTTAATAGAGTACGGCCCTAACCCAGGATATAGGGGACCTTGCCAAGTCGCAAGTAATCCCAGATCGAGTGTGCTGGATGCATTCGGAAAGAAGGATTCACTCCTTAGCAGTTGACCAACAATAACGACCAATGGAAATGATTGTGCTTGTTACAGATTTAATAGCAGTGTTTTGCTTTGTTTAATCAATGAATTAAAGGATAAATGGATATCTAATGCTTCAGGTTGAAGGCCTGAAGGGAGAGGCAGCTTCAGTTACCCTCGACTGCCTGGCTGACCCTAACCAAGGGGGTTGTTAACCGCGCCGGGAAGGTGGATTGAACCTGCCCGCGAGAGGTCTCTGCGTTAAGCACTGCTTGGAGCAGGAGGACGCTTGGGTGCCAGGGGGGTTCTGGCCGTAAATCCCTCGCCTTTCGGGCCTTACAGAAGAGGCTAACGTGACTCGGGATTGGGTCTCAAGGCCCGCATACTAGTCTACGGGCGGAATCTTGGATTAGTGATCCTTGTGGATTGTTGGATAGCCTTCGGGCAGATTGTGGATAAGCCTACGAGCTGGACTTTATGTATTTCAAAGATAAATATGATAACTTGTTAAAAAGGAACTTGTTTTACATTGCTTTTCTACGTCAAGTGCTATGATTACGTGAAGGAACCAGTGCCTAATGGGCTAATTAAGAAAGCTGATTGATACATGTCCAACTAAATGTGCTAGGTAATTAAATAACTAAAACAACCTGAGGAAAGTGCGGTGGATGTGGCCATAGGTCCGTCCTACGGATGGGTGGTACCGGTTGGCCATGAACTTTTCTCAAATCACGATGGACAGGTCAAAGAACACGAACAACAAAAGCGTTGACCTAGAGTTATAACTAATCCCAATTTACACTGTTTTAGGGGAACGTAATGGGACTATGCCTTATGGCAGAGAGGTTGAGCTTCGCATCCCTCTCGTTTCCCATTCTCCTTGAACCAAGTACAGTGTAAATCCACTTCGGACCTGGCGTTTCTGCGTAAAGTAGTTCACTTGGGTTCGACGCTAGTTTCCATTAGGAAAAGACCAATAGGAAAAACCCTAATTCAGGTCGGTCCTAAGTGGGAACAGCCGGAATACTTCCGCTACATGGCAGACACGGAAAGTCCTAGATCGAAAATCCCGTAACATTCCATGGGAGTGCCAGGCGAAGCTTTCTAGACATCCTTTTTGATGGACTGCTAAGATGTGTCCTGAAGATAACATGTGGACACGTTACACTATGCTTGTTAGGCAAGATTACAATTGACAAAGGGGAACCAATGAAGGTTGTGTATTGTTCTCTAAGTTGAAAACTAAGGTTCACAGGGAAGTTACTATATGTATGTCCTCTACATTATGTGTGTTCAAGGCCTATTTATAAATATCCTTATTTGTGAATTTTTCTTGAATAAAACATAACCCTTTTCTATTTAATATGTAAATAACCCCTTTCTATTACACCCATATGTATGTAACAAATGTATAAAAATAGTATTTTAAAAATACCTTATTTGAATCCATCCATGTGATGCACACATATATTCATGAGTAACTTACCCGTGATTAAAGTTACACTAACTTCTGCATGTAATCCAAAGGATAACAATGTCAGAGGGGTTTTAGTTGAAGGGTCGTATCCACCGGGGATTAGAGAGAGAAGGAAGTAGAGAATAGAAAATAGAAGAGAAGAAAATAATTAGGCAAGGGATTAAAATCTGCTAAAGCCTTTACAAAATATAAAGACAAAGCTCAATAATTCAAAGAACTATGTATTGATAGAACCTGAGATGATAAACAAAATCCTTGTTTGGGACTACTTAGAAGCAATCTCCAAGCATTAGATCTCCAAGCAATCTGATGGTTCCGTTGGTGGGCAAAACCATAGGACACCTAGTTAGAATTCTCTCATATTGCTTCTTCTTCTTCTCCTAGTTCGGAGTGTTGTTTGCTTCCTATAAACTGTGATCACATGCCGCGTGATTTCAAAAGCCCTTCTTTTTACATGAGATCAAAACTGGTTGAATAAGCAACTTCTTTTTTCATATCACCTTATTCTAGAAGTTCTCTACATCTTTTTTGGATATTTATAAAAAATAATATCCAAAATATAAAAAATAAGCTAAAATTATTCAAAATTCTCGTATTTTTGGACCAGCCATACTATGGACACTGACACTAATAACCAATATGGCATTGACTCTCTAGATTAATAAGAAAACTAGACGACGATGCACTCTAGAGTTTTTCAAACTGTATCCGTGTAGTGGCACAACATCCAGCCCCTCTGAATCTACACATCCTCCAGGATGTGCCAAAGTCCTAGTTGTCACCAGATTCTAAATCTTCATCCTCTGCAACCATATCCTTTGCTTCTTCATCTTCCATATCTTCTTGGCTAGCCCTTGTATCATGGCCACTATTTTCTTCCAATTCTGGCAACTCATAGGCAGTAGATTCTCATCTCTTGAATAATTTGATTATTTTTCCTAGTCCCGAAAGTTTTATGGATGTCCAATCCAACTCATTTAATGCATAAGTAGCATTATCAAACACTTGTCTTACCATATAGAGTGCGAACCATCTTTTGGAGACTTTACGCATGGCACTATGCTCGTTGTCTAAACTGCTATTATAAACTAGTACCCAATCTGCAACTTGTATGATTATTGGCCTCAATCTATGTCTTTTTTCAAATCGTTTCTTATTTTGTCTATGTGTTCAAACTTTCATTCCAACTATCTAATATTGTAAGAAGGTAGGAAGAATAAGGATTTAGTGTGTAAACAATATTAATGTCACGTCACACATTAGGAAAAAAATGAACTCACAAATGGGCCCTTAAAAATAATATAGTTTAAGGTGTGGGCGTTTTGGATTGTCCAATAGGAAGGCTAGATGTTGAAATCCATGGAAGGCGAATCTTCTCTCTCCAAATCTTGGGTTTTCTATTAAAAAAAGGGGTAGTGGGGGATTAAAAAAAGGGAGAATGAATAGTACACAAAATTTGAGTTTCTCTCACCTTGTATTTTCCCCCCTTTTTTTGGAGAATTTTCAATTTTGGTTTTTTTCCCTCTCACGAAATCAGTTTGACCCAAAAGTTGAGCAATATACCACTTTCCCTCTCTTCTCTATACTCGTGAATTTTTGTCTCCATTGAAGCTCCCTGCTAAGAGTAATTAGGGTTTTGAGCGTTCTGCTTACTTGTGCACTTTCTTCTCCACGCAGCTCTAGATTTTGGGCAAACATAGGTGCCCATCTCTCTTTGCATTTTCTCTTGTTTGCTATTTTTTCAATAGGGTTTGATGTCATTTCTTACTATTGTTGTTGTTTTATTGCAGAGGTTGTTTGGGGCAGGAGATAGAGGTGCTCATCTCTCTCTCCTTTCTTTCCCCCCTCTCTCTATGTGTTGTTTCTCTTTTATATTGTGTTTTCAATAAAATTTGATGTTGGTTCTAATTTTTGTTTTCTTGTAGAGTTATTTGGAGCGAGGCAAAGGTGTTAATCTCTCTCTCTGTTTGGTTTTTTTTTGCTGATATCTTTTCAATACAACACAATGTTAGTTCTAACCCTTGTTGTTTTTTTTTTTGCTGATATCTTTTCAATACAACACAATGTTAGTTCTAACACTTGTTGTTTTTTTTTTGCTGATATCTTTTCAATACAACACAATGTTAGTTCTAACCCTTGTTGTTTTATTGTAGAGATAATTTTGGGTGACATTGCATAAGTGCTCACCTCCCAGCCTGGCTATTCATACTATTCCTGTAAAAGAAGGTAGTCATCCTGTGCGTCAGAAAGTAAGGCATATGCCTTTTGAATTGAGGGATGGGCTATTTGAGGAGTTACAGAAGTTATGGAAAGCTGGTTTAATCTTCCCTGTACAGCACACAGAATGGTGTTCACCAATTGTCATCAGGAAGAAGAAAAACAACCAGATCCGACTATGTGTAGATTTTAGAGAGCTGAATAAGCAGACGGTTAATGATTACTACCCGCTGCCATTTATTGACCAGATTTTGGATCAATTAGCGGGTAGGGAAATATATTCGTTTATGGATTGCTTTGCAGGATACAACCAGATGGCAATTGCAGAAGAGGACAAGTTGAAAACAACTTTCATTACTGTCTTTGGTACTTTTGTGTACCATGTGATGACCTTTGGATTGTGCAATGCACCTGGATCATGGCAACTAACAGCAAACAAGACCTTTAGTGACATCTCCCCAGATGAGTTGAAAGTATTTATCGATGACCTAGGGACAGCCACTGTAAGGGAAAGGATGTTGATTATTTTAAGAAAGTGCTTTGAGCGCTGCAGACGATTTTGTATTGCTCTTAACCCACGGAAGTGTGTCTTTGGAGTGCCTTATGGGCTATTGCTAGGCCATGTAGTCAGTTCAGTAGGGATCACAAATGACCCTGAAAAGATCAAGGTTATAGTCGCTATGAGTCCACCACACACTCGGAAAGAGGTACATAGCTTTCTATCATCGATAGGGTACTATCGGAGGTTTATAAATGCCTTGGCAGAAAGGACATTGCCATTAACGAACTTATTATTCTTTAACTGTCTATTTGTATGGAGCGACCCTTGTAAGGTAGCTTTCGAGGATGTGAAACAGGAGCTAGTAAAAGCACCAGTTTTAAAAGCATCTAAAAGAGGTGAGGTATTTTACATATTTTCAGCAGCCACCATGCATAGCATCAGCAGCTATTTAGCCCAAATCTGGAAGGGAAAGTGGTATCATTCGATAGCTTTTGCTAGTCGAAAATTGGGCATATCAGAAATTAACTACACATATATGGAGAAGTTGTGCCTTGCGATGGTCTTTGCGACTTAAAAATTCAGGCACTACATCCTCTATGAGAAGGTAGTTTTCTATACAAAGGTGGAAGGGCTTAGATTGCTTATGAACAAGCTACAACCGCCTGATCGTTTAGCAAAGTGGTTAATCACTTTGCAGGAGTTCGATTATGAGATTAAGAGTAAGCCACTGAGGTTGCAGGGGATTGTGGAATGCCTTGTGGATTTCGGGGAGGCGAAAGAGACTTTTGCTGAAGGAAGTGATATTGAAGAAATGTTTTGTCAAGATTGTGGGAGAGAAGGAAGGAGTCTCACTTGTAGCTTTCTCACTTACACAATGGGGGAATACACACAAAGGTGGATGCTGAAAACAGTTTTCCTCTTCTTAGTTGTGTAATCCAAAAGAACTCTAGTACAGAGAAATAGAAGAACTCTATATATGGGTCTCAAACCAAACTCAACTAACTAAGGTGGCATACTAACTGAGCCACGAACTAGAGCAGATAAGGATAGCTGTCATCTAGCTATTATTCATGGGCGGTGTACCAACCGCATCTGCAGCTAACAAGTCGGTGACATAAATGCACAACGGTCACCCTGGTATATCACGAGTGGAGCTTGATATCTCAACACTCCCCCTCAAGCTCAATCCCAATTCTTGCACACCAAGCAGGTCTCTGAACTTCCGCAGCTTCTCTGCACCCAATGCCTTTGTGAATATGTCAGCTATCCAATCCTCTGTGCTGACATAAACTAGATCAATAAGACCTAGTAAAACCCTCTCCCACACATAGTGATAATGCACCTCAATGTGCTTTGTTCTAGCATGATAGACTGGGTTATTTGCCAAGTGTATACTGCTCATGTTGTCACAATAAATGACAACTGGCCCATCGTAGGCTGATGCATATCATAAAGTAGCTTATGCAACCAAGCTACCTCACATGCAACCATTGCTGCACCCCTGTACTCAGCCTCTGTGCTCGACAAGGCAACTGTAGGCTGTTTCTTGCTGCTCCAAGTGATTGTAGCACTCCCAAAAGAGAACACATATCCACTGGTAGATCGTCTATCAGAAATACTACCAGCCCAATCAACATCAGTGTATCCATGCAAGTGTATCTGAACCCCAGTCTCATAAAATAGTCCATACTGCAATGTGGACTTCACATACCTGAGTATGCGTCTATCCGCATCCAAATGCGGTTTCCTTGGAGCTTGCATAAACTGACTTACCAATCCAACATCATAGCTCAAATTTGGCCTAGTAATAGTCATATAAATCAAACTTCCTACTATGTGTCTGTACATAGTAGGGTCTTCCAGAAGCTCACCTGCATTTGCGCTCAGCTTCACATTCTGCTCCAAAGGAAATGAAATAGGCTTACAGCCTGTCATCCCATATTTGGACAGCATGTCCAATCCATACTGCCTTTGCAAGAGCCGTATCCCACTTGGTGATCTAATCACCTCAATGCCCAAGAAATAACACAGCTCTCCCAAATCCTTCATCTCAAACTTTTGCTTCAATAGCATTTTCACATGAAGGATATCTTCATCACTATCACCTGTCATAATCAAATCATCAACATAAATGACAAGTAGCATAATACATTTCTCTGTTTTTCTCACATAAAGTGAGAAATCTGCCTTGGAAATCTAAAAGCCAATAGTGACAAGATACTGTCCTATCTTGTCAGACCATGCTCTAGGTGCTTGCTTCAAGCCATACAAGGCTTTTTTCAACCTGCAAACAAACTCAGGATGAACAGTATACACATAACTTGGTGGCTGCTCCATATAGACCTCTTCTTGCAAATCACCATGCAAGAAGACATTCTTTACATCCATCTGATATAAAGACCATCCCTTTGATCCAGCCATAGCAATGACTGCTCTTACGGTTGCCATCCTTGCAACCGGATTGAATGTTTCTTCATAATCAATGCCATATGTTTGTGCATACCCCTTGACTACTAATCTTGCCTTGTATCTATTCACAGAACCATGTGCATTGTGTTTCACCTTATAAACCCACTTACAACCAATTGCATTCTTATCTTTAGGCAAAGGTACCAATTCTCATGTAGCATTTTCTTCTAAGGCATCCATTTCTTCATCCATGGCTTTCTCCCATTTTTCTTTTCCCATGGCTTGCTCAAAAGAAGTGGGTTCTGGTTCCTATATCACTTTGACCATATAGGCATAGTGAATGGCTGTAAATCCATCATATTTCAGCCTATCCACAGGATACCTAGCTCTAGTAGACCTGTGCAAAGTAGGTTCACTCCCAGGTGCTCTCAAAACATCCCTGGTCTTCCTTACTCCATGTGTAACAATAGAAGGAATACCCAACTCATCATCAATGCTTTGTTTTGAGCCACTGGATTCACCATCCACATAAGAGTGACCTGCATTCACATCAAACATGGGCTGATCTACCTTCTTTTTTCCTTTTCGTGAAACATCCATACCACTATCTGCATTGTTTTGAGGAGATTCTCTTGATCTCAATTTGCCTGTCCATGGCGAAGCATGTGAACCACTGCTAGAGGACACTCTAGGTCCACTAATATTTTGTGACTGCTGCTGTGAATTCTATGCAGCATTATCATTTTGTGCATCTACATCATCAATCGCATTTACTGGTTTATAGCAGCTACTCATCTCATCAAAAACAACATCTCTGCTTACTATAAACTTACGAGTAGAAGGGTTATAGCATCTATACCCTTTCTGCTGCAGAGAGTAACCAATAAAGATGCACTTCTCAGCTTTTGGATCCAACTTGGATCTCAACTCATCTGGCACATGAACATAGGCAATGCAACCAAAAATCTTAAAATGAGAAATATCTGGTTTCCTACCAGTATACCTCTCCTCTGGAGTCATTCCCATGTATTGCTGCAGTGGGAGTCCTGTTCATTATGTAGACTGCTCTAGCAACTGCTTCAGCCTAGTAAAAATCTGGCAAGTCTTTTTCATTGAGCATGGCACGAGATACCTCTCCAATATGCATGTTTTTCCTTTCTGCAATTCCATTTTGTTGTGGGGTATGACTGCATGAATATTGCTGCTTTATGCCATGCTCATGCAGGAACCTTGCAAACTCATTTGAGAGGTACTCTCCCCCTCCATTTGACCTTAGGCATTTTATTTGCAGGCTTGTTTTTGAAATGCCCAAACACTTCACTTTTCTTTTTCATAAAATACACCCAAACTTTTCTGCTATAGTCATCAATAAAAGTGACAAAATAATGACAGCCTCCAATATATGTAGCTTTAGTAGTCCACACATCAAAGTGGATTAATTCCAATGGCTTCTTACTCTCTTGAACATGTCTAGGAAATGGTTTCCTTGCCTGTTTTCCAAATTGACATGCTTCACATACCTTATGCATTTCTGCAACCTTGAATTTAGGCAATCCTGCAACAATATTTTGGGCTTGCATTGATTTAAGTCGTTGTACATTAACATAAGCAATGTGTTTATGCCAGATATCAATATCTGCAACTACACTGGTCCCATGTGCAAACATTGCTGCACTCAATTCAGGCATGTCTGCATCCAACGTAAACATTCTGCCCTTTTTCTTTTCTTTTGCTATCAAGCGACCTTTATTTTTCATATCCTCAACAAAGCATCCATGAGAATTAAATCTGACCTACAAGCCCTGCTCAACCATTTGACCAACAGAAACCAGGTTCTTGGTGATATTCGAGACATGAAATACATCCGACAGGTATCTCTTTTTTCCATCCTGTATAGACAAATGAATATTTTCAATATGCACAATAGGATGTGCAGTATCATCACCAGTCTCCACAAATCCTCGTTTTTCCATTTTCCTTGCATCCTGCATCCATTCTGCATGACCTGTCATGTGGTTTGATGCACCTGAGTCAACATACCACACATCGTTGCTTTTGTTTGCACTTGTCACAGAATTGGTCATGTGCTGCACCATAAACAAATGCTCATTTCTGTAATCACCCTGTCTACTAGAAGATGCATAATTCCCTTGTTGCAATTTTCCATTCATGATGTCATTCTGCTTTTTATAGTAGTCTTTAGCCATATGACCCATTTTACCACAGTAGTAGCATTCAACATTGCTGTTTGCATTTTGGCCTCTTTGCCATCCACCACGACCTCTTTGGCTCCCCCTGCCTCTAGATTTACCACGTCCTCCTTCATAGGACTGGTTTTCTTGAGTTTGCTGCATATTCTGATTTCTACCACGGCCTCCAGACTTGCTCCCAAACTCGAAAAATAAAATCAATACTGGTCCTCTTACCAGAATGCCGTGAACTTGGTTTGCTTTCTTGAGATCCTTACCACGAACCAGGCTCTGATACCATGTTAAGATTGTGGGAGAGAAGGAAGGAGTCTCACTTGTAGCTTTCTCACTTACACAATGGGGGAATACACACAAAGGTGGAGGCTGAAAACAATTTTCCTCTTCTTAGTTGTGTAAGCCAAAAGAACTCTAGTACAGAGAAATAGAAGAACCCTATATATGGGTCTCAAACCAAAATCAACTAACTAAGGTGGCATACTAATTGAGCCATGAACAAGAGTAGATAAGGATAGCTGTCATCTAGCTATTATTCATGGACGGTGTACCAATTGCATCTGCAGCTAACAAGCACTACAAGATATAGACCTTATAGCGACGTTTAAAGCGACAAAAATACAAACAACAAAATTTGCCCCCGTCGTCGCAAAAAGCGTCGTTATTGACGATGCCATAGAATCGTCGCTATAACCGTCGCTATATGCGTCGCATATAGCGACGGTTACAGAGAATTTGCGACGCTGATAGCGACGGCAATAGCGACGCGTGCAGTAAATTTGCGATGCAAATAGCGATGGTAACAGAGAAATTTTTTTTTTGTGGCAGGGCAGCAAGCTGCCCTGCCACATATAGCACTGTGTGCTCTATGAGAGCCATACAAAATAGTTTCTGCATTTCTTCATACAAAGCGTTTGCAAATAAAAATAATGTATACTGAAATCATAAAACTGATGGATGAAATAAATACATGATATCGCATAAAATGTGATTGGTACAATCATAAAACAATATCACTAATACATAGAAAATGTCTACATAGATCGGGCGACTAAAAACTAAAGGTATGTGAGCTCTAAGGATCCAAGGGCGAGCTACAAATCGTCGTCCCCCGAAAGCTCTTCCCGCTGTAAAGGAGCATCAAACGGTGTCGTGTTGCTGCGCATCCGAGTCGTATACACCTCCATATCTTTTGTTGTGCATTTGTGTTAATTTCTGCGTGTGATTCATTGTTTGTGTGGTACATTTTAATAATCCGCATCCAATGTATATATTCCCTTAATGCATTGCACACTGATCATGTTCTGGAGTTACTATCTGAAGTTGAGAAGACTGACCTCAAACCACTCCAACCATGTTTTGACAGTGCCATGAATATGTATTTGCAATTGAAGTGCTAAAAAGAAGTGGAGTCTTTGTTCGACAGGGCAAAGGCTGCGAATGTGCGGCCTGCACATGCTACTTTTAATATGCTTATAAAGGCTTACATAAACAGTGGACAGATGGAAAAGGCAGAACGTGTTTATCAAGAAATGAAGCAAACTGGTGGTATTGGTGCAAATTCACTCACATACAATTGGATGTTAGAGGCCTATGGTGTGACCTGTCTTAAAGATAAGGTACAAGAAGTTTTAAAGGAAAAGCTAGTCTATTCTGGGAAGATAGGGGGATATTTTTGAAAAGGAGAATATGGCGGGCTGTGGGGGGACCAGAGTGGAGGAGATCAGCAACTTTCGGAAGAAGGGAGGATCGTGAAGATTTTCCTTAAGCAGGGATCAGATTAACAACGAGGGGCAGAATTCGAGGAGAAGAGTGCAACATGATTGATCGGCATGCTGAAGGCTACCAATATGGAAAATATCATGAGTCTCTTCGTCATGAAAAGATGATTGCAATTCGAGTATGAAAATTGCAGGAACTATGGACATGAAGAAGGAGGCAAAATAGCAGCAAACGTAGGCTACGAAGTCAAGCATGAACTTTGGAAGGAGAAGACGGTTGTGGTGACCTCTTCCGTCCCTTCTGTAATCCTACAGATCTGCACCTTTCGAATCATTGTATTCATGGCCGTGCAGACGGTGTTGACTTTGCTGACTTATGGCACAGCTAATATACAGTCATAGTCCTGAATGACCTAGCAGCTCTTCCGTCCGTCTCCTTATGTTCCTACCTTCGTGAGATTCTCTCCTCTCGTACTCACCAGATTCTTCTATCTCGAGCTGATGATGCTTGGAATGAAATCGCGCTTGTCCCTGTAAGGCGTGCCGCACCATCCTGTGCAGAAGGAAATAACCCACGCAGAGGTTCACAGTATAACAATGCACCTTCCAAATCCGAGTCTACATCAGAATCGTCTCTGTTGGACCTTCCGCCAGTCTTAATTGCAGAGATTTTTAAGCATTTGGATGCACGAGAGCTCAGTGTGGTCTCTTGTGTGTGCTCCCTTTTTCATCGGCTCTCTTCGGACAGTCATGGCTGGAAGGATTCATACTTTGAGCGATGGGGCAATCCTGCTCCTAGTGCATCCACAGGTACAGTTCCTCTGCTCTCAGAAAAGAACTGGAGAGAGTTATATGTTGCACGAGAGATAAGAAGCAAGGCATATCCTGGAAGACAGTTAACCCTCAGAAGAATCAAACTGCTGCTGCAGAAATTTGGGTGTAGTAGAGACAAGCAGCTCTGATCAAGTGGGAATCTTCCAGATTACAAACCAGTCTTTCTGGGATCAAAAGGAAGAACCTTTCAAGTGTATGGTTGAATGGTATTTCCAGTGCACTTAGTGTCGCCAAATGATCCAATTCTTGAAAAAGACACCTGTCCAGTTTGTAAGCAAAGAAACAGCTGAAGATCTTGTTACTGTAGCTTTCAACTGTTCACTCAGGCTGTCTGAACCAGGTGCTATGTGTGTGTAAGGGTACAAGATTGCTCTTGGAACTATCAGCTTACATTCATAAAGGGGATAAGGAGTCACTTGGGAGAAGACTATGTTACAAGCCATTTGTTATTTAAGGCTTTTAGCTGCTGCAAGTGGTGTGAATGCTAAAGTGCATATGGATCTTCAGGAAGGTGAAACACTTAAGGAATCATTAACTTGTTTCAATGAAGATGAGCAAATTCATCACCTACTAGTGGAAACTACTCTCATGCTTTTGCAAGTTGGTTGATACTATATAGTGCAGTGGCATTAATCAACTATAAAGTGCTTCTTCATCTCTGAGAGGGCCCCGTATACTGAAATAGGTGTGTCTACCTATGGTGCAGGGTCAGCTTAAGCTGGCTTTAATCATCATCCTCTCAGTTTTTGCCATTATCCTAGTTACAGCACTGGGTACAGGAATCAGATTTTACTTCTAAGATCTTACTTGTATGTCAATCTGGACTACGGAACTTCAGCCTTCATTAATACTCCTAGCTCTTATAATGGTTATGGATATGGTTCTAGATGCATTCTTTGCAAAGATCTCTTCACAAACAGGAAACTGAATATGTTCAGATTTTTCTGAACATGAGCTTCATGTAACTCATTTTGACAAGCAATATAGTGAACTTTGACATCAATAATTTGAGTTCTTCTTGTTAGCCTCTTCCATTGCTGTGCCCTGAACCCCGTGTTCTGCAGCTCTTGCATGATCTCTTTGACATTTCTGGTGAACCCGACGTGAAAGTGCTGTGTCATCAGCAAGATGGGAGACTCGCAAGAAGAGATGACAGATGATAATGTCATGAAGAACCTGTTTCAGTCATTTACCATGTATATGCAGCAGCAAGCTCATGCTAAACGTGACAGTGATGCTATGGATGCCTTGAAAGCTGTCCAACAGGAGATGAAGCAGTTTAATGGCCAGCAAGTGTCAACTTACTTGCATTTGTATGAAGAAAAGATGAAGTTTTTTGGGGTTTCTCAAGATGTTTGGAGCGGCTACTTCTTGCGGATCGTGGTGCGCGCTCTTGAAGGTCGAATTGCAGAAATTCAAGAGGCACATGCAGGTTGGGCTGAATTTAAAAAGGCATTAAAAGATGAATATTTCCTGGAGGATACAGGTCTTATGAATCGCAGGAATTTTTTAGCATGGATTTCTATGCCTAATAAGGGACTTTCTGTTACCGCTCTTCTGCGAGAGTTTGAAAGCCGTTATGATCAGTTGGATGGGACTGAACAGCAAGCTTTGGAGATGCAGAAAGTGGAGTTATTTTTGCAAGCTGTAGATGCTGATTTACAGGAAAAGTTGGATGATCTTTTGGAAGATCAAGCTACTGATTCAGGTTTAAAGATTGAGTGGAGACATGTCATTGATGCTGTGAATGCTCTTGTCAAGAAGCAGCGCAGGAGAGTCAGATTGCATCAAAATACAGGATCAGTTCCTGAAAAATCCTTGGAGACTTCTTCTTCTACCCCTGCTGCTTCTTTGCCTAAGCCTACTCCTCCTGTTGTGAATCCACCAGTACCTGCTGCTCCAGTGCCCTTATCTGTAGATGATGTTATTAAAGGCTTGGCGGATTTGACGATTGAAGCAGTCAAAGCTGAAGTTGGTAAGTTAAAGGAGCAACTTATGTCAGTACCTGCTGTAGCACCTGCTCTAGTGACTGCTTTTCCAGCTGGTCAAAGAAAAGGGCGTCGATGTATTTGGTGTGATAGTACAGAGCACCAACACTGCAGAGATTGTGATGCTTTTCAGGAAGCACGTAAGAAGAATGTAGTGTTCTGGGGACAAGATGGGAAGATATGGCTGACTGAGACTGGCGCTCCTCTTGACACGAACTTTGGTAAGGGAGATATGAAGAAGCTTGTTGATGATATGGCTGCGCGATCAGCTTATGTGAGTGTTAGAGGAGATGCTTCAGCTTTTGGAGTCCAGCTTGAGCAGAAATTTGATGGAGACTCTACTTTATGGTCTTCAGCCTTGGAGATAGCGAGAAGAGGGAAAGTTCAAACTTCTACTATGACTTGTGTGGGCTCTAGCATCCGAGGAGAAACAGGATGGGATTCTCCTGTTGACAGGTATTCTATTTTTGCTTATATGGCTAAAATGCAGGGTTTAGATGCCATGGTTGAGGAAAAGAGAAGAAGAGATGAGGAGGGTCCTAGCTCCTCCAAAAAGACTAGAGGGGGTGACTTTGTTTCACCACCTGTTACAGCTCCACCTATGTCAAATTCTCCAGTTCAAACAGATTCTGATCAACCAATGGGAGACAAGCAGAAAGAAAAGAGGCAACCAAGAAAAGAGCCAGGATTCAAGCTCTTGTCAGACCTTGATATGCAAACGGATATGAGTAAGATTTTTCATGAAAGAATTTTGAATAGTGAAGTCACTTTTACTGTTGGAGAGGCTCTTGGGATTGCTAGAAGAGAAATACAGGATCAGATGTAGGATCTTTTGCGGAGGAAACGACATGCGATGGAAGGACCTGCTTTACAGGGATTGTGGCATGGAGCTCTTGGGGAAGAGCATGATGATGCAGTGATGGTTGAGAATGCTTCTGTTAATCCGCAATTGGAGAAAATAGTGCAGCCTACGCAGTATGAAGATGATGAGACCCCTATTCTCATTCCTCGCAGCCATTTTTCACGAAGTCATTGGGCTAGAGCGACCACTGAGACAGTGGTAAGGATTGGAGAGAAACAAATTCCCTTGATTGCTTTGGTTGATCATGGTTCTGAAATTAATCTTATTGCTCGAGGTGTTTATGAGAGTGGCAAGTGGCCTATGGATGCAGAGCATGGTTGGCGCATGAGAGCCGCCAATAATACTTCTGGTGATATGTATGCTGCTTGTCCGAGTATCAGAATTTCTATTGGTAATGTTGAAGAGGATTATCATTGCTTTGTTCAGGATTCATGCTCTTATTCGATTATTCTTGGACAGCCTTTTATTACAGAAGCAAGAATGGAAACAAAAGTGATGGATGATGGGTCAGCTTATGCGCGGATACGCAGTAAAGATGGTATGCGAGCTGTTCAGTTTATGACTGTTGGGGTAAATCATCCGAGAAACAGGGACTCCTTGCGTGAGGCACCACTACCTGCGAAGGAGTTGGATTTTCATTAGGTACCGCTGTCTTGCGAGACGCCAGTGGTACGGAGCGGAGAAAAGAGGAGATCTCGCCTCCTGGCAGCCAGTCTTTCTCCAATAACTTTGTTGGGTTTACTTCAGATAGTTCAGTGAGTTATCAGAAAATTTCAGATTTGCCTAGAGCTGCCAGGCAGTACATTGGTCGTAAGGAGAAAGAGTTGAAGAATGCAGGTATTTTGCAAGCAGAAGAGCATGTAGATGGATTGTATGAAGGGATGTCTTATGCAGATACATTGTTTGAGATGAGAGCAATGCTGAAAATTGATGTATGCAAGGGTTCAAAGATCATACCTGTGCAAACCTTGGATATGTTTCAGGAAATTTCTGGTTTTATGCTGCAAATAGAGTTAGAGGCTAAGAAAACTCAGCAAACTGAATTTATGGCTGATCTTAATCAGCTAATAGAATTGCAAAGGGCTGAATCCATTCAGCCAACAGAGTTGAATGCAGAAAAATTTCTGCATACAGAGTTTCAGGATGCGTCTATGCAGTCCATTGAGCCGAGGGCTGAATTCATTCAGCCAACAGAGTTGAATGCAGAAAAATTTCTGCATACAGAGTTTCAGGCTGCACCCATGCAGTCCATAGAGCTAAAGGCTGAAATTTTTCAGCCAACAGAGTTGAAAGATGCTGAAAATTTGCAGAAATTGCAGCAAAGGAGAGAGTGCTTGAATGATGCCAAGGTTGACACAAAATATAAAACAGTTGATAAGAAGGTTAAGCCGGTTGCAGTCCCGCTTCCTTCTGATAGTGATGAGCAGATTGAAAAAGCTATGAAGCAGCCTATGTTGAGGGATCCTGCAAATATTGGACATAAGTTTACAGTTGAAACTCTTGCAGAATTGAAGATTGGAAATGATGATTTTTTGCTTCCAGTGGAAAAAGAATGTTTTAGAGAGATGCTTGGACATCATGGTAAGGCATTTGCTTTCTTTTCACATGAAATTGGCTGCATTAGTCCCGAATTGGTTGCACCTATGGTCATCTTCACTGTTCCTCATGTACCATGGAATATACGTCCTATACCTGTGCCTAAAGCACACTTGCCAAAGCTGATAGAGTTGCTGAATGAGAAGATTAAAATGGGGATTTTGGAACCCTCTTCTGCACCTTATTCTAACAGGTGGTTTACTGTACCAAAGAAGAATGGTACTTTGAGATTTATTCAGGATATGCAGCCCGTGAACAAAGTGACAATCAGGAATGTGGGAACAGGTCCAGTTGTGGATGAATTTGCTGAGGCTTTTGCAGGACGAGCCATCTATTCACTAGGTGACTTGTATTCAGGTTATGATAAGTTTCAGCTTGCCTTGGAAAGCAGGGATATTACTACTATGCGGACACCTATTGGTCTTGTGAGGATGTGTACCTCGCCACAAGGTGCTACAAACTCAGTTGCTCATATGATGAATACTATGCATAGAGTTCTTCGAGACTATATTCCGCAGTATACCATGCCTTTTCTAGATGATGTGCCTATTAAGGGTTGTGCAGAAGAAGAAAAGAATGAAAGTCTTGATTTGCGTGGATGTAGACAGTTTGTGGCTGATCACTTGAATGCTTGTGAACAAATATTGACACGATTAGAGGAGGTAAATTTGACACTTTCAGGGCTGAAATCTGTCTTTGTTGTTAATGAAGTCATCATAGTTGGGCATATGGTTGGATACTATGGCAGAAAGCCTTCTCCTGCAAAGGTGGATGCCATAAACAGGATTGCAGAGTATTGCTCGACTACTTCAGAGGTGCGGAGATTGGTGGGAGCTTGTGTATTTTACATGATTTGGATTCCTCATTTCGCTCATATTGCAGATGTTCTCTATCAGCTGCTTCGAAAGGGGCAGAAATTTCATTGGGATGAAAAGCATTCAAAAGCCATGCGTAAGCTCAAGAAGCTGTTGCAATCAGCTCCTACTCTACGCAAGGCGGATTATCAGTGTGGACGGCCTATCATGTTGACAGTTGATACTAGCCCTATTGGCATAGGTTGGGCTGTGGGACAGGATGATGCTGATGGAAATAGGTATGCTATCCGCTTTGGAGCTAAAGTTCTTAATGAGCGACAAAGGAGATATCCGCAGATTAAAAGAAAATTGTGGGGAGTAGTCACTGCACTGAAGTGTGACAAAGGATATTTTATTGGAGCTTCAGTTATTGTGGAAACAGATTGTTTGCCTTTGCTTGGCATGATTACTAGTTGCTCGACTCCAGATATAGCGATGCTTCGGTGGATTGCCTATATCAAATCATTGAATCCAGAATTTCGACACATAGCAGGGAAAAATAATCCAGTTGCTGACATGCTTTCTAGAGCGAGATATGAGGATGAGGAGTCAATGCTTGCAGAAGATGATGAGACAGAGTTTGCTGCTTCTGTCCTTATTCATGATTGTCATGTATCTACTGTTGAAGCCTTTAATGAAGAACTTTATGTTGATGAGTGGCTGCAAATTGGACAATATCTAAGTTCATTGACTCGAAGAACTGATTGGACAGATGATGAATTCAAGAAAATCAAAAGGAAGGCTTATGGGTATTTCTTGAAAGATGGTTTTCTTTGGAAGCATCCAAGAAAAAGAGGAGGCTTGCCCTTGAGAGTAGTTTGTGATGTAGTGATGCAAATACAGATTATGCGAGAATTTCATGAGAGCTCATGGGCTGGACATAGAGGTGTGTGGGCTACCTATGAGAAAATCAAAGAAAGATACTGGTGGAAAGGGATGTATAAAGATGTTTCTCACTTTGTGGAGACTTGCAGGGACTGCCAGCTTTACTCTTTAGTGCGACATCGTGATGAGTTGCATCCGACTTATCCACTATGTATGCATTACAAGTGGGTGGTAGACTTGGTTACTTTGCCAGTGGGACTTTGGCAGATGAGATATCTTATCTTGGCTAGGGAGGATCTTACAAACTATGTTGAAGGTAGACCGTTGCGGACGAAGACCACCACTACAGTATGTAAATTCTTGTTGGAAGAAATATTTTGCAGGTATGGATGTATAGGTAAGATTACAGCTGATCGTGGAGAGCTAGATGCTGATGAAGCTAGAGAATTCTTCTCACGGCTTGGGATTAAATTGGCTCTTACTACTGCCTATAATCCAGAGGGAAATGGCAAAAGTGAAAGAGGACATCCGCCCATAGTTAAAGCATTGGCAAAAGCTTGTAGAGGTCGGATTGGAGATTGGCCGAGATTACTTCCTTTTGCATTGTGGGCTGATCGCTCTACACATCGTGTGACTATTGGATACATGCCTGCGGAGTTGATGTATGGGCAAAAACCTGTCATGCCTACTGAAATTTGTGCTCTCACTTGGAGTGTTCTTCCGTGGCATGAGAATTTATCAAGGGAATAGCTGTTAGTCCTTCGGATTCGTCAATTAGAGAGAAGGACAGAAGATGTGCAGCTAGCCATTGACCGTTTGAAGGCAGCCCGTCTCAGAAATAAGGACAGGTTTGATTTAAGGCATCGCTTGAGGCCTAGAGCCATAAAAGAAGGAGATTGGGTTCTAGTCTATGACAGTAGTCTAGAAAATCAGCATAGTAGCATGAGAAAAATGGTTCAAAGATGGTTTGGACCATATGAAGTGAAGCAGGTTTTTGACAATGGTACCTATGAGCTGGCTGAATTAGATGGAACATTATTGAGGGTGCCTATTGCTGGAAAACGAGTCAAGATTTTCAAGAGAAGAGAAGATGAAGAATATGCACTTGAAGCATTGACAGAAGAAGAGCAGATAGGAGAAAGACAAGCTGATGAGACAGAAGACATAGATGATGAAGCCGATGGAGAAACAGGTCTACTAGAATCAGAAGATGGACTTGACCTGTTTGTGGACTTGAATGATCCTGGATAGTTGGCACATCCGGAGGATGCACAGGTTTAGAGGGGGTGGATGTCGTGTTGCTGCGCATCCGAGTCGTATACACCTCCATATCTTTTGTTGTGCATTTGTGTTAATTTCTGCGTGTGATTCATTGTTTGTGTGGTACATTTTAATAATCTGCATCCAATGTATATATTCCCTTAATGCATTGCACACTGATCATGTTCTGGAGTTACTATCTGAAGTTGAGAAGACTGACCTCAAACCACTCCAACCATGTTTTGACAGTGCCATGAATATGTATTTGCAATTGAAGTGCTAAAAAGAAGTGGAGTCTTTGTTCGACAGGGCAAAGGCTGCGAATGTGCGGCCTGCACATGCTATTTTTAATATGCTTATAAAGGCTTACATAAACAGTGGACAAATGGAAAAGGCAGAACGTGTTTATCAAGAAATGAAGCAAACTGGTGGTATTGGTGCAAATTCACTCACATACAATTGGATGTTAGAGGCCTATGGTGTGACCTGTCTTAAAGATAAGGTACAAGAAGTTTTAAAGGAAAAGCTAGTCTATTCTGGGAAGATAGGGGGATATTTTTGAAAAGGCGAATATGGCGGGCTGTGGGGGGACCAGAGTGGAGGAGATCAGCAACTTTCGGAAGAAGGGAGGATCGTGAAGATTTTCCTTAAGCAGGGATCAGATTAACAACGAGGGGCAGAATTCGAGGAGAAGAGTGCAACATGATTGATCGGCATGCTGAAGGCTACCAATATGGAAAATATCATGAGTCTCTTCGTCATGAAAAGATGATTGCAATTCGAGTATGAAAATTGCAGGAACTATGGACATGAAGAAGGAGGCAAAATAGCAGCAAACGTAGGCTACGAAGTCAAGCATGAACTTTGGAAGGAGAAGACGGTTGTGGTGGCCTCTTCCGTCCCTTCTGTAATCCTGCAGATCTGCACCTTTCGAATCATTGTATTCATGGCCGTGCAGACGGTGTTGACTTTGCTGACTTATGGCACAGCTAATATACAGTCATAGTCCTGAATGACCTAGCAGCTCTTCCGTCCGTCTCCTTATGTTCCTGCCTTCGTGAGATTCTCTCCTCTCGTACTCACCAGATTCTTCTATCTCGAGCTGATGATGCTTGGAATGAAATCGCGCTTGTCCCTGTAAGGCGTGCCGCACCATCCTGTGCAGAAGGAAATAACCCACGCAGAGGTTCACAGTATAACAATGCACCTTCCAAATCCGAGTCTACATCAGAATCGTCTCTGTTGGACCTTCCGCCAGTCTTAATTGTAGAGATTTTTAAGCATTTGGATGCACGAGAGCTCAGTGTGGTCTCTTGTGTGTGCTCCCTTTTTCATCGGCTCTCTTCGGACAGTCATGGCTGGAAGGATTCATACTTTGAGCGATGGGGCAATCCTGCTCCTAGTGCATCCACAGGTACAGTTCCTCCGCTCTCAGAAAAGAACTGGAGAGAGTTATATGTTGCACGAGAGATAAGAAGCAAGGCATATCCTGGAAGACAGTTAACCCTCAGAAGAATCAAACTGCTGCTACAGAAATTTGGGTGCAGTAGAGACAAGCAGCTCTGATCAAGTGGGAATCTTCCAGATTACAAACCAGTCTTTCTGGGATCAAAAGGAAGAACCTTTCAAGTGTATGGTTGAATGGTATTTCAAGTGCACTTAGTGTCGCCAAACGATCCAATTCTTGAAAAAGACACCTGTCCAGTTTGTAAGCAAAGAAACAGCTGAAGATCTTGTTACTGTAGCTTTCAACTGTTCACTCAGGCTATCTGAACCAGGTGCTATGTGTGTGTAAGGGTACAAGATTACTCTTGGAACTATCAGCTTACATTCATAAAGGGGATAAGGAGTCACTTGGGAGAAGACTATGTTAAAGCCATTTGTTATTTAAGGCTTTTAGCTGCTGCAAGTGGTGTGAATGCTAAAGTGCATATGGATCTTCAGGAAGGTGAAACACTTAAGGAATCATTAACTTGTTTCAATGAAGATGAGCAAATTCATCACCTACTAGTGGAAACTACTCTCATGCTTTTGCAAGTTGGTTGATACTATATAGTGCAGTGGCATTAATCAACTATAAAGTGCTTCTTCATCTCTGAGAGGGCCCCGTATACTGAAATAGGTGTGTCTACCTATGGTGCAGGGTCAGCTTAAGCTGGCTTTAATCATCATCCTCTCAGTTTTTGCCATTATCCTGGTTACAGCACTGGGTACAGGAATCAGATTTTACTTCTAGGATCTTACTTGTATGTCAATCTGGACTACGGAACTTCAGCCTTCATTAATACTCCTAGCTCTTATAATGGTTATGGATATGGTTCTAGATGCATTCTTTGCAAAGATCTCTTCACAAATAGGAAACTGAATATGTTCAGATTTTTCTGAACATGAGCTTCATGTAACTCATTTTGACAAGCAATATAGTGAACTTTGACATCAATAATTTGAGTTCTTCTTGTTAGCCTCTTCCATTGCTGTGCCCTGAACCCCGTGTTCTGCAGCTCTTGCACGATCTCTTTGACAACGGATTCTGCAAAAAAAGAAACAACATATCAATCCACCATACAATAATGCATTCAAATATCTCATGGTAACTACGGACAACAAAGATGAGTGACTTATTGGGCCACCGTGTCTATACAATCGGTCGATCAATGATCTGAGACCGTGCCTCTCCGCATATCGAGTCTCAAGGCCTTGCGGATAGCGATTTGTAATGGAGTGCTGCAAAGAAAACAAAATGCTAACTGTTAGAAACATGATTGTCAGTACAAAGAATATCTCAAAAAAACAAATAAGCTAAACAAAAGAGAATCTTCCAAAGTCCTCCAAATATGTCCTGTGGCCGCCACTCCCAAGATGATGTACCGATCCGGCCTCGATTCGTGCCCTCGCCGCCTCCTGCTGCTGACTCCAACGTCCTGGCGAATTTGTAGCCTCCTCCCTTAGTCGGTGCCAGTCGTCTGCATCTAACCACTCGGGCTTTGGAGCCCCACTCTTGATTGCCTTGCGTGTGTCGGATCGTCTATGTGACATGTATGCATGCATGCAATCCATCATCCAACCCGTAGAGAATCTATCCACTGCGGCTGGCACCGGGAACTCCTCGTGCAAGGATGCTACTATGTACTCCTTGCTCCCCTCCGGTATGTTCCTCCAATGATCCAGGACGTTGTGCCGAAAAACTTGTTGGCACAACTCCCTCATGCGAGCCATCACCCTCCTCCCCTCATCATTCATGATGATGGCTCCTGACCTGCCATCCACTAGGTATCCATAATCCCTAGGTGTGTGCCTTGTATGGGCCCTCTCCCATCTCCGTCCACGCTCCTGGGCATATCCAGGAGACCCCTGAACATCCAGTGTACCGATGGGGGTACCCTCTCCCGGAGTCCCACACAAAGGGGTGCCACCAGAGGGTGTGCCACCAAAAGGAGTGCCACCAGAGGGGGTGCCACCAAAAGGCGTGACATCTGCCGACGGCTACGCAAAAGCCGGAGTAACTAGAGTGGACGTCCCCACGGGTGTGACAAATCCTGGAGGTGACCGAGCTCCAGCTGAACGACGAGACGGAGACACCGCGTCCGTGTCTCCACAGCAGCACCCCCCTGATCCTCCTGCAGTCGCAGTCCCTCCCTCTGGCCCAAGTCGCGAGCGTCGAGATCGTCTACTCGAAGCTGAAGCATCTGATCGCGCCGAAGCATCTATCCATGTTTGCAATAATACTGTTAAAAAAAAAACAATGAAGTCTGTGTGCAAGGTACCTGAATAACTCAGTCACACTCGTATCGCTCCAACCGTATTTTGCTTGCACACTTAAGAGTGCAAGCAATGTCTTCAACTGAGATACTCGGCACCCATCATATAATGGTATGGATGCTTCCTCTCTAAGCGGGTCAGATGTCTCAACATCCATGGGAATCAATGCATCGATCATTGCCTCCATCTCAGGCTCCAAGATTGTAGGCAAGTCGGGAAGGTTGTCTGTCTCCTCTGGCATTGACGGTATAGATGGGCCTTGCGAGTGGTCGATTGGCTCCTGCAATCCATCCATCGCACGTCCATGAACTCTTCTAATTGGCCGCAAAGGGTGCACTCCCCCTTGGGTCGAGACATCACCCCCCTGGATACAAAATTTACCAACAAGACCCAATCTTATTGTGTATGGTTTTCAATTAGCTTGAGAGTACAATGCATGAAAAATGCTAACTTCAAATTACCGTTTGCTGAAAGTCTGCAATCGCCTGATCAATGATCTCAGATTGAAACTCGCCAAATCATCGTACGTGTTCTATAGACAATCGGCGTTTTCGTCTAATTGCCAACTTGCATTGAGAGCAAGGACATGGGACACGCTGATTAAGATACGACTCGCGGTCTTGAACAATAGGACCTTCTTCGTTTGCCATCTTATCTACATTACAGCAAACAAGGCTTAAATGGATAGCTTTATGGAGATGTACGTCAAGTTGCAAGTTGACCATAAACCTTGCATTGTATATAGTAGTCGAGAGATTTTCCGATGTTATATCTCGGCCTTGTATCATGCTCAACGATTTGTTTGTCCCGGTAGATAATTTTTTGTTATATCTCGGCTTTGAGTATAAGTAATCCATTTTAAAATTAATGCGCGCCATCTATGAAATTTTATAACTATAGTAATAAAATTTATTTCAATCAATTCTACTCATAGTCATAAGACCTGAGAGAAATTATCCTATACTCAATTTAAGGGTTTCTTCTTCTATAACAATAATTTTGGGTTCATTTTGATGAAGTACGTGGCCGTATGCAAAGCACATTGCATACCATTATCAATACGCATATTATCTTAAATTTCCTTCCCTTCCCTCTCCCTCTCTTTCTCTCCCTCTCCCTCTCTTCCTCTCTTTCTCTCACCCTCTCCCTCTCCCTCTCGTTCTCTTTCTCTCCCTCTCTCATTTCCTCCCTCCCCCTCCCTCTCCCCCTCCCTCCCTCTTTCTCCCTCTCCCTCGCTCCCTCTCCCTCCCCCTCCCTCTTTCTCTCCCTCTCTCATTTCCTTCCCCTCCCCCTCCCTCTCCCTCTTCCTCTCCCTCTCCCTCTCTTTCTCTTTTTCTCCCTCTCCCTCTCTATCTCTCTTTCTCTCTCATTTCCTAAACAAGCAAAAAATAAAGTGATTTAAACATCCTCCAAGCAAAAGGGAGAGGGAGAGATACAATGCACTCTCCCTCTCTTTCTCTTTCTATCCCTCTCTCATTTCCTTCCCTTCCTCTCCCTCTCACTCTCTTTCTCTCTCATTTCCTCTCCTAAACAAGCAAAAAATAAAGTGATTCAAACATTAAACAAGCAAAAGGGAGAGGGAGGGAGAGAGAGAATGCACTCTCCCTCCTTCTCCCTCTCTTTCTCTTTCTCTCCCTCTCCTATTTCCTCCCCCTCCCTCTCCCTCTCCCTCTATTTCTCTTTCTCTTTCTTTCCCTCTCCCTCTCCCTCTCCCTCTCCCTCTCCCTCTCCCTCTCCCGCTCTTTCTCTCTTACTCTCTCGTTTCCTCTCCTAAACAAGCAAAGAAGAAAGTAATTTAAACATTAAACAAGCAAAAGGGAGAGAGAGAGAGAATGCACTCTCCCTCTCTTTCTCTTTCTCTCCCTCTCCCTCTCTTTCTCTCCCTCTCTCTCCCTCTCCCTCTCCTTCTCTTTCATTTCCTCTCCTAAACAAACAAAAGAGAATGATTTAAACCTTCAACAAGTAAAAGAAAGAGAGAGGGAGACTCACCAATGAGATATGGTGAGCGTGGGCGTCTTCTCTTTGCAACGAGGGCTCCTCCTCTCCTTCACGAACAATGACGGTGGCGGTGGCGGCGGCGGCGGTGGCAAGTCTCTTCCTCCTCTTCTCTCACAAAGCCTTGGCTCTCTCCCTCGCTCTCGCTCTCAAAAGGCGAAGAAAACAAAATGAAAACGGCGCTCTGGTTTCGGCCGCGCTTTTTTTCCCTGCGGCGTCGCAATTGGCGTCGCTATTTGCGTCGCATTTGCGACGCAAATAGCGACGCATATAGCGACGCCAATTGCGACGCATATAGCGACGCCGATATCCGCGGTCGCTAATCGGCGTCGCTATTGCCCCATTCCCTTGTAGTGAAGTCGGTGACATAAATGCACAATGGTCACCCTTGCATATTGTTAAGGTTATGGGATCTAGAGAATGGCAGTTGGTTATGGCGGATGGAAAGAGAAGAGTGGACTCATGATGGAGAAGACCAAGACACTGTTTGTTACACAAGTGAATTAGGTTCCAAGATTGAGACTTGGACTCATAAACACAATCTTGTGTATGTGGACAATGACACTGACACTTCACTGAAAAGAAAAGAGCACTATCATTGCATTAAGAAAAGGAAGTAAGTACAATGCTTTATAGGAAAGTAGGAAACTGCAGTAGGCACCATTGTGCATATGGGATAAGTTAGCCTACATATCCTTGACCCTGAAGCTCCATTCAAAAGAGGCTGTTTAGTGAGTGTGATTGCTGATTCTCAACACCCCTCCTCAATCACAACTAGAAAGGCACAAAGTGTGTAGAGGCTGTAATGAGAACCACCTGCAAAGTGTGGGCACACCACAAACATGGTAGACACTAGAGGCTGTTGCAGAAAAGGCTAAGTGTGGGCACCAAAACATGATGGAAATCCAAAGGCTATAATAGGGGCCTCACAAAGTGTACAGGGACTGTAATGCCAAGTTACATAAGGAGTTTACAAAGCTTATGGGAGGAAGCATTAGGGCAAGGAAGTACAAGGCTTTTAAAATAGTCTATTAGAATTATGAGAGTAAAAGGACTGATGTGTCTTGTCCTTCCGACTGGTGGTCTTCATCTTCATCTTCTTCTTTATCTTTTGGTCCATGGTTTTCTTCTTCTTTCACAGCTACAAGATAGGCTTTTTGGGACCTCTTCCTAGCATGACATAACTTCTTAGTATGTCCGGTCCTTTTGCAGAAGTCACAGAAGAGCGGTTCCTTTTTACCTTTGTATCTGTTGTTTACATATAACATTTGTTCATCCTTTGAAGTGCTGGGCTCTTCTTTGCTTTTGAGTTTCTTTTCTTCTTCTAACAGAGAGGCTTTAATATCAACAAGTTGAGGATCATGCATATTGGTTAGCGTGGTTGATACATTATCATAGGCAGGAGGCAAACTTTTTAACAAGACACCAATACAGACATCTTCATCCATTTTTAGCTTTATTCCTGCAAGTTGAGTAAGCAGGCTTTCTATGTAGTTCAAATGGGATGCCAGGGATGTATGAGGCTTCATATCAAGTCAGAAAAATTCAATTAATAGACCATATTTAGACGACTTTGACTATGCACCAAATAGGGTATCCAATTTATCCCAAGTGTCATGGGACGTGTCACAGGCATCCACATGATGAATGTAGCTATCGTCCAATTCCAGTTTGATGATGGCTTGTGCCTTGTCATCATTCTTCTGCCAAGTAACTGCAAGGTCCGCATTGAATCGAGCATTTGGAGAGTCTTTTCCCATGTTGAGGTTGCAAGATTAGCAGCAAATCAACACCAGAATTCTGAGATTTTATCAGTAGAAGAGCAGATTGCAATGTGTCAAGAGACACAGTTAATGACAGTGTGAAAACACACTATGTCAGTGTTGATGTTGAGCTTGATTCTTCTTGTTCGAGATCGTTCGATCGTTCTTCAATCTTCTCAGGTCCTTCCCCTCCTTGATTTGATGCTGGGTCAATGGATTAGAGTGGGCTTTAGCTTGGTTTAGTGTCAAGAGTGAGAAAAAAGAGGAAAAAAAAAGCTTGAGAGATTTTGGCTATGGCTGACAGTTTAGGGTTTTAGAGAGAGGCCTGGTTTTTTGCAGATTGCAGGAGCTATGGTTGATCATTTCCAAAACTTTTTTTATGGAAATGTAGCTCTTTCCAAGGCCTATCAAAGCCCTATGATCTTCGTCAGCATCGTGACGTGTGCAGGTGGAATATGACGTACAAATCAGCAGCAGCGCAGTCTAGACAGCGACGACGAATTTTCGCAATACTGGATCTGTAGCTCACCAATCTTGGTGTTTGAAGTGATAGGATGCAGCGCCCTGAGTCAAGGAACATTTCTCTAGAAGAAAGCAAGTAAAGATATGCCCTGTAAGTGGAGATCCAGCTCCTCCAACAAAGGTAGGTTGCAGGTTGGCTATGGCTGCCAAGGGGTAGAGAGTGAAAATGGAGTTGGAGATGAAGTCAAACACTTGAGCTGAGCTGGATAGAGATTGTGAGAAACTGAGAGAGCAGAGAGAGGACCTGAACCATGCTAAGCCATGCTCAGCTGCACTCTGATACCATGTTAAGGTTACGGGATCTAGAGAATGGCAGTTGGTTATGGCGGATGGAAAGAGAAGAGTGGACTCATGATGGAGAAGACCAAGACACTGTTTGTTACACAAGTGAATTAGGTTCCAAGATTGAGACTTGGACTCATAAACACAATCTTGTGTATGTGGACAATGACATTGACACTTCATTGAAAAGAAAAGAGTACTATCATTGCATTAAGAAAAGGAAGCAAGTACAATGCTTTATAGGAAAGTAGGAAACTGCAGTAGGCACCATTGTGCATATGGGATAAGTTAGCCTGCATATCCTTGACCCTGAAGCTCCATACAAAAGAGGTTGTTTAGTGAGTGTGATTGCTGATTCTCAACACATATCACGAGTGGAGCTCGATATCTCAACATGTTTAAAATTGATAAAGCTTCTATCCCATCTTGCTATGCTGCTATCACGCATTATCTATTAACGGGAGAGACTGGAACTGGTTAATCAAAATCTGAAAAGAGGAAAATCAGACAACAAGCTTTGAAGTTTTCCTTGATCGCAGGAACACTATATTGGCAGGGTATTGATGATATCTATCATCAATGTGTAATGCTTGCTGACGAGGTTCCTTTCATCTTGGAAGAGTGCCATGACTCTGCATGTGGAGGGCACTTTGCTGGACGGTTGATAGCACAGAAAGCTTTAAGAGCTGGAGATTGGTGGCCGTCCATCTTCCAAGATTCCTTTGAGTACGTTAAGAGATGTGATACCTGTCAAAGACATGATAGCATAGAGAATATGAAACGCCCACTTACGCCTATCTTGGCTATCCTTCCATTTGAGAAGTGGGGCATTGACTTTGTGGGTCCTATCACCCTGTCGTCTACTACTCAGAAGAGGTACATTATAATAGCAACTAATTATTTTACAAAATGGTGAGAAGCGTGGGCGACGAGGCAGGACAATGCAAAAGAGACTGCAAGTTTCCTTTTAGAGCAGATTATCTGCCGTTTCGGTCCACTGAAGGAACTAGTGTCAGACCGTTGTCGTAGAGTTCGTGCAAGAGCTGCAGAACACGGGGTTCAAGATACAGCAAGGAAAGAGGCTAACACGAAGATCTCAAGTTTTAATGCCAAAGATCACTATATTGCTTGTCAAAAAAAAAAATACAAGAGATCCATGAGTGCTCATTCTGAACATCCAGCTTGTGCAGGAATGCTTTCCTTTAAGGATGCATCAGTTGTTGCAGGTACATATCTATTTGGTCCAATATCTGTACCAACATCAGTAAGGCATAATCTCAGCTTCAGTAGTTCATCTGCTACCATGCCTTGCCACAGGATGACTCTTTGTAGTGTACAAATCAACAGTAGTGTGGGATGAAGAAGCTCAATGCCACCCCTTTGACTAATAAGGCTTAGCTGACAAATACTTCAATGGACCTGGCTCGAGGATTTGTCATATTATGTCTTTCTTTGATCATTCTAACATGCCCCTGCCTTTTTCAAAGGCCAATGCAAGCCAAACACTGCACGTTATGTAAATGCCACAACTTCCCAACTGTATTCTCCCATGGCAGGCGTGAATCTGAGGTGTGTTTTGATGAGAAGTAATGTGTGCTGCTGTTTCAGATTGGCAGGGGGTCTCGTGAGAAGAGTCAGAATTGACTAACGCTGCTGCTTGTCCTGGCGGTTTTTTCCAACTCCTGTCAAGACTATTTACCAGGATCTCAGCAAAGGCATCTACGGTTCCAAATGAACCTAGACTAGTATAATCTGGACCCAGGCCTGTAATTATAACATTCACATTCGCAGATGTGTCTTCTGCAGGAAAGAAAAATGCTGTTGTGGAACACAAGCTCATATCAGGACAAACTACATAGACAGAAAAACATGTGCCAAGATAGGCCACAGCAGGTAAGACATTTCTTGCAGAAATAGTGGAGTTTGGACAAACTGGCTAGCACCATTTTCATTTTTCCATCTCTTTTGAATGAATGTACACATGCCCAACGTACAATTTATTGAGACTATTTTGAGACTCTCTAACGCTTGTAGGGTATGGCTTTTCACCAGCATGCTTGCGATTCGCACTTTGTGGAAAAAAATGCTGCCGAATGTGAACCGCACTGATTGCGGAAGGTTAAAACCAGAAACGCATCATGTGCTCAAAAACGCTCAGAAAAATGTGAAAGAATCAACCACCTTTTGTACAATTGGACCATACTTATCTTTATCATCTTCCCAATACTGTCCTGTTACTGTATACAGACGATTATACCACCCATTAAAACGCATGCCAACTACAGAGAGCAGGCATCGTTTCTTCTCACCGGCTGCTGTACTGTATATTCGAGATAATAGAAACAATCGATTGAAGGACCAAGGAGCAAGTTCTACTGAGTCAGCATCTCATATCGGAACCCGTGAAGACAAGTCTTTGCCCCAATTCATCATGGAGAAGTTTTTATCCCCAAATCATCAATCGATAAGCTTTTAACCCAACTCGGACTGAAATTGCAGGACCGGCAGATCCAATAACACCATCAGAACTACTAATTTCTGCTTTCCCCCCCTTTGGTTCGTTTTCCTCTGTATAATGTCCATCAAAAAGCACAATCTACAGATTCCTTCCCCTCAGCAATCAGCTTTCGCATTCCTTTGATATCTATTACCTTGACGAGAGACTGTGGATCTTTCATATCCAATAGGATGCCATTGTGATCAGCTGCCACTGATGCAATCACTGGGATTGTGCCAGATTCCAAGATGTCATCCAGAATGCCTGTCTCAATGGATGCTACCTCCAACAACAAAACCCAGAGATCCCCGTACCTTTCGCTTTCTTCCCTCTGGCGTCAGTTCTTCCCTCTATTCACCATTCGAATTTTCTCCCCCAATTAGTCTCTTTTCCCCTTCCTTTTTGTTCGTGACCTCCCATGCTTTTTCTCTCCTTTCTTCCCCAATTAGCATTGCCCCTTCCCTCCTTTTCGTCACACGCTCCTCTTTTCCCTCCCTTCTTAGCATTTGAAATCCCTCATTAGCAACACTGTCGTCAAGTCTCTTTGCCAATAATGGCATGAAAATCTCTCACCAGCATTGGATAAGAGTGAGATCCAGTTACGGACCTTAAAATATAGTGTGTAGTCTCTTCATTTGTAACCAAGTATCTTATTGCTTCTGATGCCACATCTTTCAACGTACCTGTACCAAACTGGACAGCACGTACCTCAACTCCAAAAAGTCTCATTCTGAATACTTTAAGAGCCTGTCGTTCCATATCTTTGGCACCCATGTAAACAACACATTGTAACCCAAAACAAGCACACACTGTAACAGTGATAACTCCATGCTTCTCATAGCACATTTCAATGCTTAGCCTCCTTCTTTCCAACTCCTGGATGTGGAGGGTTGTTATCATTAGGTATTTTTGATGTAGCTGGAGAAGGAGAAGACAAAGTCCTAACATGTTCATCAGCATCAGTTGTGCTTTCCACTCAACCTTGCTCAACATAGGCTGAAAGCATCTCATCATATTCGCCACTTTTGTCTCCAACTCCTCCCCACTATATTCATACGCATAAAATAAATGTAATCACAACAACTAAGTATGTACAAAGTACCAAATGCCATGCACAACTTTTGGGTGGTTTACACACTTCGAATGCGCAGCAATACGACACCGTGGAATCCACTTTTTGAATAAAGTGATCAAAAGCCTGACTGAAGCTTGGCAAATCAAGCACAACAAAACGACCCCCTATACTCCGCAAGCCAACAGGAAAGTCGAAAGTACTAATAAGCAGCTTGTGGGTATCTTGTTTAAAATAGTCTCGGAGAAGAAACGAGACTGGGACAAGAAGTTGTATGTGGCAGTGTGGGTGTACAATACAACGTTCAAGCGAGCTACCGGCCATACTCCATTTAAATTAGTTTATGGGAAAGAGTGTGTGTTACCCCTCAAAATCAAGTTGCCAACCATGTAGTTTGCAATTAACCACTCTTTGGGAGATGAGGATGCACTCTTTGAACGTTTTACCACCATAGCCCACCTGGATGAGCTGAAATTGTAGAGCTTATTACACCAGGAGGTAGCTAAATGTCAGATGAAGCAGTTACACGACCTTAAAGCAAAGAAGTATACCTTTAAAAAAGGGCAATTAGTTATGTACTACGATGCGCGTAGGGAGTTGTTTCCAGGGAAGCTCGAACCTAGATGGGATGGCCCCTACAAGATTATCAAGATAGGAAAAAATAGGTCTACGGCTCTACTAGCTGATCTGTAGGGAGTAGAATTTAAAAATAAGATTAATCTTAATAAGATTAAACCTTATTATTTCTAAGTATGCTAACACGAAAAGTGCATTGCAGGTCTATGCTGGGGCTAATTTGAGACATGCAAAAGAGCTTCAAGTTGGTTGATGGGGCGGTTAATTCCTTATTTGGAGCACCCATATCTAGAGCAGAGATACCATCAGGGGAAACTTATCTGGTGGAGCAAAGGATACAAAGTGATTGAGCAAGAAGACGTAACCTTTGTGTGGGAGATCAAAGTCTTCTGCCATCACTACTTACGAATGTTGACAAGTATGCCTGTTGAGTTTAATGAAGAAGGTGGAATGGAGCCGTCAGTTCATCCTCTAAACATGCTAAATTTTGACTATCATAATTACGAATAGAGGAGTTCGTGATGGCAGGCTGTGTAAACCCATTGTGGACGTACACATTAAATTTTGACGGAGCATCCAGGGGCCCTAATAAAAAAGGGAGCGTGGAGTAGTAATCTGAGATCCCCGACGTAGAGTTACGATGAAGTTAGCTGCTTATCTCAGGGTAGGATTCACTAACAACATGGGGGAGTATAAAGCCTTGATTATGGGACTACATATTGCCAAGCAAGGTGGTATTCGGCGGTTGTTAGTAATAGAGGATTACCAGTTGATCTTGAATCAGCTAGATGGGACATACACAGTGCGGAATACCATCCTTTGTATGTATCATCGAACTGCCATGACCCTACTTGAGGAGTTTGAGAGAGTGTCTCTTCAGCTGATTCCACGTTACTGGAATTAGTTTGCAGATTCCCTAGAAAACCTTGCTTATGAAGAAGACATTTTCTTCAACTGTGGTCCTAGTTTGGATATTGCTATCAATAATGAGATAGACCCGGTCGCTTGTGGGGAATGTTATCAGAGCATGCAATATATGGCAGGCGATGGTTGATATGGGTGATGCAAAAAGTAGCCGAGAGCCATCTACCGTTATTATCTTGGATCCATAGGCTGATTAGACAACATGTTATGCGTACGCCTCTTGCTATATATGCAGGAGGAATGGGTCATAATCTTATGCATTTAGCTTAGGGCTGTGAGCCCTATTTTTCCTCCTTGGAAAGGAGTATATTATTGTATATCTGTACTATTTCAGGGAGGGATGTATAGGTGCTATTTTGTTTGATCTCGTTAGGCCAAGAGGGCCAGTTTTGCGAGGTTTTAGTGCTTTATTTCATTAGGCCAAGAGGGCTGATCAGTTTTTGTAGTGAAATGCTTTATTTCGTTAGGCCAAGAGGGCCAGTCGTCTGTTTAGTATGGGTGCAGTTAATGGTTTCTTGTTTTAGTCCTATGCCAGACAAGTTTAAAGAAGAGCTTGGAAGGAGCCTATGTCGTGCGGAGACTTCTCGTGGCCCTATCCAGGTGATATTTCTCCTTGATAAGTACCGTGTTTTTATGCTATATGTGTCTGTGTACTTGTAGGGGATTTTCTTTTCTTGTTGGGGACCAGCATCCAAGGCATGAAATCCTAGGTTTAGGTTAGGTATGTCTGAGGGAGGTCTGAGTAGTCGTTACCTCCTGTAAAGACATTTCCAGGCATCAAGAGACTTGTTTCAGAAGGCAGTTCTAGTGACCCTGTTCTGCTAGCCTGCTAAGTAGCTATTCTAGGAGTCCTTGTTAGTTGTGACGCAGTTAGAGAAGCCTGCCGAAAGAAAAAAATGATGATGATAGAGAGGGAAAAAAAAACCTCGAATATCTCAAAGAAAATAAATATATACAAAGGTGTGTAAAAAGGGGTTCTAACCCCTATAAAAATAGAAAAGAAAAGAAAGGGAAATTTATAAGCAGTTGCTCATTGCCTTGTGAAGGCCTGGTAGGTTCTTGGGGACGAGCCAGACCCGGGGCCGATGCCTTGTCTTCCTAGGAGTGGCGTCTCGCTAGAAAAGAAGAAAGTAAGGAAGGTTGGAGCGAAAATAAAAGTGAGCGTTAAAAAAGGATTAAGTGTCGCCTCGTGAGGGCTTGGTAGATTCTTGGATATCGAGACAGGACATGAGGTCGATGCCCTATTCTCTTTAGGTCACTACGCTCAGCTCCCTCCTTTTTACACACCCGAGTATGGAAAAGTAAAAACCTAAAAGAAGAAATGTGCTAAAAGAAAATATTTCTTGGCCAAGCTATAGGAGTCCTCACCTAGTAGGAGCTTTTGGGGTGTGTTGTCCTTAGTTAGGTAAGTAGTTTAGACTACCACTTAAGGCAACCTCTTTGATAGTTCTCTTTAGTTTGGCCGTGTTAGAGCAGTCGGTTAGTGACTAGCTTCGGACCTTCTATTAGATTATGCTAGGCCTACTCCTCATGGATTTCATCCCTTGGTTTTGTCAGGGGGTAGGGTGAGGATTGTGCTGTGTTTTAATATGTATCTATTTTGTATCAGCTTGATGCTTCCTTTGGTTGTTTTGTGCAGATCTGTTGTGGGATTCGACGGACTGAGTCGCCCTATCTCGTGGTTGCCAATGAGAGAGGAGTTTTGAGCCTGGAATGTGCCTGAAATTTGCCAAAAAATCCGGAATTTAGGGGAAAAATCTTCAACATCGAAGGCGGCGGCTACAGCTAGGACGATTTTAAGCACCAAGTGAAAGAAGGCTTTTAAAAGGCGCTCGAGTGACACTTGTGGATTTTTTATGATAATTTTTCCAGCTGCCATGAGGGATGTCGGGAGCTACTAGTCAGTGCGGGACGCCGAGACAGACACACAGGATTTTTCAAAGGCTGAATCGGAGCCCAGACGCGGAAGAGGCCAAAAATTGGCCAAATTTGAAAAGGTGGACAAAAACTAAAGGCCAAAAGTGGGTGCCCTTTGGGAGGGGCCACCCCCTCCCAATTTTTTTCGTGGTGTGTAGATATGGCGACGCCTGATCTGTGCACGCAAAAATTGGACCCCCCCAAATCGAAATGGAGCTTCCAACCACCCCATAGATCAGACATTGGCCGGAAAATTCTCCTTCTTCCCTGATCATATTGCCGCCCTTCGCACGAGATATGGCTGACTGAATGAAGAGATCAGAATCTAGTCTTTCTCTCTCCTCCCTCTCTCTCCTCTCTATGGGCTGTTCATGCGCACTATCTTGAAGGAGGAATCGGGAAGGAGATTAAAGGAAACAATGATGGAGATTGATGGAGATACTGAAGATTGATGTGCAACATTGGATTGAGAGAAATGGAGGCTCTGTCTACTGGTCACGCAGTCATTTAATGCGTCTCGGGTTTCATAAAAACACGGTATGACCATTTTTATGAAGAAAATGAAGGGTTTTTGGTATTTTATGATGGTCATGATGTTCTTATTTGATGAAAATTTGTTTGAGTGCTGGTTGCATCATGACTAATTGTTGTTTATCAGAAAATTTTAATTTTTCAATGATTCACATGCGCTATTTAATTCCCGTAAAATCCAAAATGCGGTTTTTAAGCTGTAAAATGATAGTTTTATCGTTTCGGGTGGGTGAAATGTGTTCCTATGGGGGAAAAATGGAAAGTAAATTGAATGTTAGTATGTTGAAGTGATTGGAAAAGAAAAATAAAAAAATAGCATATTTTATTGACAAATAAATCAAGAAAATAGGGAAAATAAGGGAAAAAATAGAAATACACTTCATAAAAATAAGGAAAAATATAATGATTGTTTGTGGATGTGTGGTAGTGGCAAAGCATGAGGTTTAGCCTCAGTTTGCCCTATCTCCCTGTCAAAGTTTGTGATTTATTGCTTTTCATACATCAAAACATGACAAAATGAACCTCTACACCTATGCAATGAAAGCAATACCTAAACGTAGGGGGGTGGGATGTTTGAATGGTGCGATTTGCATGCTGATTGTTGCTGATTTTTTTATGCATTTCATGATTTAGAGTTTGGGGTATTTTAACTAAGAGGATAGTAGCATGAGTGTTGTCTCGGTGCTATCTTTACATCGCCACAACGAGTTGGTGAATGAGCATTGGAAAGCCTGGTTGTGCACAGCACGTTTCTGATTGAAAATTAGGTTTGAGCACTTTAGGATCATCCAATTTTGAGCTAAAGATTCCTTGGCTCTCAAGCAAAGCCTGGGAAGGTAGAGTCAATGTGGCTCTATGCCGTGAATCTACTGATATTTGTTGAACTCCATATGTGGACCTATTCTGTGCATGCCACGTTGTCGTGTCGCTACATACACACTGTGTAAAAAAATCTAGAGTGTGGCTTCCTTTTAGATTTAGAGAGCCAATGCCACTTTAGACATTAGTATTAGTGTCCATGGTTCAAAATATTAGATTTTTTTGGACAAGTTTTTAGTCAATTTTTGATATTCTAGATATTATCTCTTATAAAAATCCATCAAACTATAGATAACTTCTAGATTAGGAGGACATGTAAAAGAAAGCATATAGCTTTCAACCAATTCGAGAGGATTCTATGTAAAAAAAGAGATTAGAAAAATCGCGTGACGCGCAATCGCTGTTTTCAGGCAGTGAACATCACTCCGAAAGTGGGAGATGAAGAAAGGAGTGATCTGGTAGGATTTTGGCCAGGTATCCTGGTATTTAATCCCCCTTTCGGAGCCATTGGAAGCATTAGATTGGCGATCTGAGCAGCACAGAGAAAGGTATTATTTTGTACATGTTTTTGTCTATTAAAGTTATATTTTCTCATAATGCTGAAAAAACTGACAAGCTTCATCTCTGTTAGTATTCTTCTATATTTTCTAATTATTTTTTAGAGTATTCTTCTACATCTTCAATCTCTTTGAACCCCTTCTCTTTCGTCTACTCCTCTCCTTGAATCTACATACACCCTGCTGTCTCTTATCTTCAAGAACTTGGCTTGAAACCTTCAACCCTTCTCTTATCTCTACCATCTTTGAAGTCTAAGCTCTTGAACCCCCATATATTCTTCTCTTGCCAAACCCTTGTGGACCTTCAACCGTACACGCTGCGACATTGGTGAACCCGACGTGAAGGTTGGTGTAAGAGAACTCCAAGATGGGGGATTCTTCAGGAGATACTCTACAACAATTGGTGCGCATATTGCAGCAGACTCAACAACAACAAATCCAAATGTTACAACAACAACAACAAAGGCAAGACGAAGAGAAGATTGAATCCATAGCCATCAAGGCCCTAGAGGAAGTTGGGGGCATGAATTAAAACAATTTAATGGTCAAAATGTCTCTGTTTTTATACGCTTATATGTTAAAAAAATGCTCTTATTTGGTGTATCACAACATGCATGGAGCCGTTATTTTGCCAGACTAGCCAAGCATGGTCTTCAAGAAAGAATCCATGGTCTTTTTCAACAAGATGCAGATTGGGCTACATTCAAAAAAGCCCTACGCGAAGAATTCTTCTTAAAAGACTCTGGACTAATGACGAAGAAAAATTTCACTAAATGGGTTGAAAAACCCAACAAAGGTTTAGCTGCAACAGCTCTATACCATGAGTTTGAAAGAAAATTTGGACAACTTGATGCTAAAGACCAACAAAGTATGAAGGTCAGAAGATTGAATTATTCCTTAAGGTTGCAGATCCCATTCTACAAGAGAAGCTTGCTGATCGCCTAGAAGATGCTACCTCCGAATCAGGAGTCAAGACTGCATGGACAGATATTACTGATGCAATTAACATGATTGCTCGAAGAGAGCGGATGCGACTAAGATTGGGCTCTACTTCAACTTTAACAACTCCATTGATGGAGCTTGTTCCACCTTCCAAATCCCCTATTCCTTTGACTAATCAGCCAGCTCTTTCTTCATCTATTCCTTCTAAAAATGATCTAATGCATGAACTTATTAAAAGTATGCGTGACCTTCATCTTAATCTTACAGAAATTAGTTTCAAAGTAGAAAAGCAGGATGTCAAAGTCGAAGAGCGAGGACAAGCATCAACTCAAAGACCCATGAGAGAAGGCTTTAAGAGGCGCTATATTTGGTGTGATAGCCAACAACATGATAAGAGGGAGTGTTCTGCCTTCCATGAGGCTGAAGCACAAAAGCTCATCTTTTGGAAAGACGGAAAAATTCATGCGGCTAAAACTAGTCTTCCACTGGAGCCAAATTTTGGCAATGGTGGAATGAAGAAAAGATTAGAAGATTTAGCTATAAAGAATGCCTATATAGTAATTGATGCAGCTACCTATGGGCTGCAAATTGAGCCAATTAAATCAAGTTTGAATGTATGAAAAGCTAATGTGCAATCTAAAGTATGGATGCAGGCACTAGATCAAATAGAACGTGGTAAAGCATCCAAAGAAGATTTGGCTAATGCCAGTCAGTATATTTGAGGAATAACTAGTTGGAACGAACCGGTAGATTCTTTTTCTGCATTTGCACATTTGGCTAATGTCACTCATAAAGAAATCTTGATTGAAGAAAAGAGAAGATAAGAAGATGAACCAGGGCCTTCCTCTTTTGGCCCTCCAAAACGGGTAACTAGAAGAACACCTGAACAACCAAAGCTTGCTGAAAATATAACCCCAGATCAAGAGATGGAAGATGCGCCACAAACAAAGAAGACCGAAGAAAAGAAGAAAGGCAAGCAGCTAGGCTAGAAATTGCAGTTTGACATAGAATCTGCAAAACTGATCTCAAACGAGTCCTAGAAGAACGAATTCTAGGAAGCAAAATTGAATTCACCTTAGGCAAAATTCTTGGAATTTCCAAACGTGAATTTCATTATGTAATTATTAATGTAATCAAAAGGAAAAGACAATATGTTGGTGATGAAGAAACAGTGCATGCTTTTTTGCAATTTCTTCAAGTTTTTGTGCAAGATGAAGAGAAGCTGACTTCACAAGGAATTCAACTTGAAGCAGTTAAATAATTAATTGTAGCAATTGAAGCTGAAGATAAAGAAAACATGAATGCAAAAATTAAAGAAGTGAAAGTTGAAAATGTAATGGTCGGCTGGTCCAAACCAGTTGGGCAGCCCACCTCTCAAAAAAAAGGCCATCTACAGCACAAGCATGAGGAATAAGAGGCTCGGTTCATTCCAAGCAGTCATTACTCCCATACGCATTGGGCAAGGGCAACAACGGAGACAGTCGTCAAAATTGGAGAAAGGGAAACACCATGTATTGCACTCTTAGACCATGGCTCGGAGATAAACGTCATACCAAGGAGTCTCTCTGAAAGTGGCGGATGGCCCATAGATGTCGATCTAGGTTGGTGAATGAGAGCTGCAAACAACTCTTCTGGAGAGTTATATGCTGCATGTCCTAATGTGCAGATAACTATTGGAGACATAAAAGAAAATTTTTACTTTTTTGTTCAAGACTTTTGTAGTTACCCTATCATTCTTGGGCAACCTTACATTTCTGAAGCCCGCTTGGAAACAAAAGCTCTTGATGATGGTTCTTCCTATACTCGAATCCGAAGCCAGGATAATGAACGAGCTGTCCAATTTCTTACTATGTGTGTTAACCATCATCGAAACAGAGATCGACTGCGTTGTAAAAATATTACACGGCGCAGCGAACAGAATCTGAGAAAGAGATAGAGAGTACACAACAGATAAGAGGAGAATCAGTAAAATTCTTTAACTCCAAACAACTGATACAAAGATGGCTCTGTCCACCCGTGCGCTTCCAATGAATGAAGCTTAGATGGCGATCTAGACAGAAGATAGGTGAAGAGCTTAAGGCTAGCTGGAACAACAACTCTGACTGGGTGAAAGATAAGTGTAAGATGGCTGCGAAGGGGTTTAGCTTTTATAGCCCGCGAAGGTCGTTAGGTCGGCCTGCTGACCGACCTACCATATGAGCCTCCACTAGTCGGCCAGGGAATATTCCAGGGAATATTCCCTTTACCATCGGGCCGGGGGCGCTGCCCCCGGACCCCCGCCAGGGGGGCCGCTGGCCCCCCTGGGACCCCCCAGCCAGGGGCCGCTTCCGCGGCCCCCGGACCCCACAATAGGGGCCCCTTTTAACTCCCTTACCACGCAACTCAATGCAATGTGCCTCGAGTTGCTACCAGCTTAACCACTCCGTCTAACCCAAAGATTAGACCCACAACAGTCACCTTTTTTGCCATCCGGTCACATAGACCTCATCTGATATACAAGTCAGGACTCAACCAATGTCCGGGCTCACATTTGGCTTCTCCTCATAATGGGGGCCTTACAACTTTGAGCACCATGGATCATTGGTAGCACCTAATGAGGGTGGGGCATTGATCATATCTAACACCCCCCCTCAATGTCCACCCATAGGTGAACTATCTCCTCGGCCCAATGCCGAGTCTCTGAAGATGAACTTGAAGCAGATCCTTCGTAAGTGCTTTGGTGAAGATATCTGCTCCATTCTCCTCTGTTGGACAGTAGACCAATTCCACTATCCCATCCTCCATCAAATCACGCACATAGTGATACTGGATCTCTATATGTTTGGTGCGTGCATGAAACACTGGATTTTTGGCAATGGCGATGCAACTCTGATTGTCACATCTCAGCACAGTTGGTTCTTCATCCTGCACTCCCATATGCCATAGAATCCTTCTCAACCATACGGCCTCACATGCAGCAAAACAAGCTGCCTTGTACTCTGCTTCGGTAGAAGACAATGCCACTGTTGGTTGCTTCTTACTAATCCAAGAGAAAATTCCTGAACCCAAAGAGAAACAATAACCAGAAACTGACTTCCTGGAATCAATGTCTCCTGCCCAATCTGAGTCACAGTTCCCCACAAGAGAAGTTCCGAAACTGTATGTGATACCATAGTCAAGAGTTTTCTTCAAGTATCTGAGCACCCGCATCCCAGCTTTCCAATGACTCTCATGAGGTTTGTTTGAGAACCTGCTCAAAACACCAACAGCAAAACTGATATCTGGTCTGGTGTTACACAAGTAGATTAGACTGCCGACCAACCTCCTATACCTCCCAATGTCTGCTAGTGCTGATGTATCCTCAACGGATAACTTTACATTCACCTCCATAGGTGTAGCTATCTCCTTGCACTCGGTCATGCCAAATGCCTTCAAGATCTCCCATGCATACTTCTTCTGAGAGATGAAGATCTTTCCTGGCTCTTGCCAGACTTCAATCCCCAAACAATAGTGCAGCAAGCCCAAGTCTGTCATTTCAAACTCAAAACTCAAAGCCTTTCGAGTTTGGTTGATCATATCTTCATAGTCACCTGTAATAAGAAGGTCGTCCACATATAGGACAATCACTACAGACTTTTTACCATCCCTGTAAACATACAAGTTAGCATCTGAGGCACATCTTTTGAAGTTTAGGTTTAAAAAGAACCTATCTATCCGTTGGTACCATGCTCTGGGGGCTTGTTTCAGCCCATACAATGCCTTCTTCAGTTTACACACTTTGTTCTCAGAATGGGGGGCCTCAAACCCTGGTGGCTGAGCCACGTACACCTCCTCCTTGAGGTCACCATTTAAGAACGCTGACTTAACATCCATTTGGTACACTGGCCACTTCTTGTGGGCAGCCACTGCAAGTACCGTGCGAATAGTGGTCATTCTGGCAGTTGGGGCAAATGACTCTTGAAAATCAAACCCTTCAACTTGTGAAAATCCTTGGGCAACCAGTCTAGCTTTGTACTTTTCTAAGGTACCATCAGCCTTGTACTTTACCTTCCAGATCCACTTGGTGCCAATAATCTTCCGCTTTGCTGGCCGATCCACTAGCTCCCAAGTGTCATTCTTCATTATGCTGTCATACTCCGCCTGCATAGCAGCCTTCCATGATGGATCTGCAAGTGCTTCTTCTAAGTCAGTTGGCTCCTTTACTTCTCTCATAATCTCAACCATCAAGGCCATGTTGACTATGTGAGCAGAAGCCCTCCTTTGCTCCTCTATTCTCTGAGACCTCCTTGGTCCGTCTGCCTTCTCCTCAACAGATGCAGGCATAGGATTATTGTGGTCATAGAGCTGCTTCACCCAGCGCGGCAATGGCTTTTCCGGTGGGGTGATGTCAGGTTGGTGAACTTTTTCCTCATCATCTGAAGATGATGCTTCCTCCTCCTTAAGGATAGGGATAGCTCTCGGGACAGGTTCATAGTGGACTACTTCTTCGCTTGATGATAAAGTGGAAGACCTTGCCTTCTCCTCCTCCACTGTATGCGGCTCCTCCTTGAACACCACATCACGGCTCGCGATGATCTTCTTTGCCTCTTGGTCATATAACTTGTAAGCCTTCTGCTCATCACTATAACCCAAGAAGATACATTTTCTGCTTTTTGGTTGTAACTTGTTTCTCTTCTCATCTGGAACATGTGCATAACATTCACATCCAAAAATTCTGAAATGTGAAACAGATGGTTTCTTACCAGTGTAAGCCTCATGAGGTGTTTTTCCCTTGAGAGCCTTTGTGTAGCTCCGATTTAGAATGTAGACTGCAGTATTAACAGCTTCAGCCCAAAAATGGTTAGGCAATCCCTTGCCCTTTAGCATGCATCTTGCCATCTCCACAATGGTACGATTCCTGCGTTCCACAACACCATTCTGCTGAGGTGTGTGAGGCGTCGTCAATTGACGCTTGATCCCTTTGCTCTTGCAAAAGCCTTCAAACTCCTTTGAGTTGAACTCACCACCACCATCTGTTCTAAATTTCTTCACACTTTTCCCTGTTTCATTCTCAACAAGTATTAGCCATTCTTTAAACTTACCAAAAGCTTGAGCCTTATCACGAAGGAAGTACACCCACATCTTCCTACTGTAGTCATCGACAATCAACATAAAATAAGAAGATCCCCCCAAGGCCTGTGTAGGCATCTTACCACACAAGTCAGCATGCACCAACTCTAGAGGAGCATGTGCTCTATTCTTGCTTTCTTGTGGAAATGCCTTTCTCTGTTGCTTGCCCATCATACAAGCTTCACATGGTTCCTTCAATTCAGTTATTGTAGGTAGGTGAGCAACCATACCTTGCTTTTGCATCTCCTTCAATACTGCAAATCCGATGTGTCCAAACCTTTCATGCCAAAGCTTACTTGTGCCCACTCCAGCGGTGGCTGTAAGAGCACTTAGCTCATACAGGTTGTTCCTTCTTTCTCCTTTGCCAACAATTGTGCCAGCACTATCAATAATTTCTGCACCTGTCTTCTTGAACCTCACTTCATGACCAAGATCAGTTATGGCAGCAACTGATAAGAGATTTCTCCTGATTTCGGGAACATACAACACATTTGAAAGCTTTTTGACTTCACCATTTGCAGCAACAAAAGAAATAGTACCTGTGCCCGCAGCAGGGCATTTAGCATCATTTCCAACCGTCACAGTGATGGATTCTTGTAGAGGCTGCATAGAACTGTATAGACCTTTCTTGTTGGTCATGTGACGGGAGGCCCCACTATCCAACACCCAAGAGTCAGTGGTAGATTCTTCTTGCGCCGAGGAGCACACTTCCTCAATGGTCGCCATGAATAATTCCAACTCTGCTTCAGCCGTATTGGCTGTCTCTTTCCCTTTACTTTTAAGGGTACCATTCTTTTCATCTGCCTTCTTGACACGACAATCTGCAATTGCATGTCCTTTCTTCTTACAGTAGAAGCACTCTCCTTGAAACTTCTTCTTGCCGCCCTTCTTCTTTTTGTCACCATCATTTTTGGTGGAGGAAACACCTTTGCCTTTTGCATTGGCAGAGAATGCAGCATCTCCATTGTTGCTTCCTTCTCGGGCTTTCAGCCTCAACTCCTCCTCCATTAATAATGCACAAAACTCCTCAAAAGTCAAAGCTTGAGGTCTCACCTGAGTATTAAGGGCAGTTACTAGTCCATCAAACTTTTGTGGACAAATCCGAAGACACCTCCGAGCTAGCTCTTCGCTAGTCTTTTGTATCCCAGCGCCAGCCATCTGGTCGCGTAGATTCTTAATCCGAGTGATGAATGCTTCAACCGTCTCTCCTTCAGCAAACTTCTCCGCTGCTAGTTGATTCTCCAAGTTTTGAATCCTTGTTTGGTTTCGTGTTTCATACTGACTCCTTAGTACATTCCAAGCCTCCGACGCTTTGGTTGTATGCTGAATCAGAGTCAAAACACTGTCAGAACAGCTTGTAACTAAGGCACACAATGCATCTGCATTCCTTCGTTTCCAAGCTCGTAGAAGATCTGCATTCGGAGGAATCATCACACTAGGATTTGATGGGTCGGGGGTAGGCTGTGGTTCTGCGTCAGTCCCCAGCACAGTCTCCAGAAGCTCATAAGAATCAAGGATAGTAGTAATTTTGAACTTCCACAAGGTGTAGTTTGTACCATCTAACTTGCCTTCGCTGAAGGTTGGTGGACGAATCCTCAGTGTTTGAATAGCCGGTACAGCAGCACCACCTCCTGCACCGCTTCCGGATGCGCCAGAACTGCTTCCCGGAGTCGACATCGTTTCTCTTTGCTGTTGAAGCCTTTGCCTCTTGCACGCTCTCCGATCTCTAGAGCCCCCTGGGCTCTGATACCATGTAAAAATATTACACGGCGCAGCGAACAGAATCTGAGAAAGAGATAGAGAGTACACAACAGATAAGAGGAGAATCAGTAAAATTCTTTAACTCCAAACAACTGATACAAAGATGGCTCTGTCCACCCGTGCGCTTCCAATGAATGAAGCTTAGATGGCGATCTAGACAGAAGATAGGTGAAGAGCTTAAGGCTAGCTGGAACAACAACTCTGACTGGGTGAAAGATAAGTGTAAGATGGCTGCGAAGGGGTTTAGCTTTTATAGCCCGCGAAGGTCGTTAGGTCGGCCTGCTGACCGACCTACCATATGAGCCTCCACTAGTCGGCCAGGGAATATTCCAGGGAATATTCCCTTTACCATCGGGCCGGGGGCGCTGCCCCCGGACCCCCGCCAGGGGGGCCGCTGGCCCCCCTGGGACCCCCCAGCCAGGGGCCGCTTCCGCGGCCCCCGGACCCCACAATAGGGGCCCCTTTTAACTCCCTTACCACGCAACTCAATGCAATGTGCCTCGAGTTGCTACCAGCTTAACCACTCCGTCTAACCCAAAGATTAGACCCACAACAGTCACCTTTTTTGCCATCCGGTCACATAGACCTCATCTGATATACAAGTCAGGACTCAACCAATGTCCGGGCTCACATTTGGCTTCTCCTCATAATGGGGGCCTTACAACTTTGAGCACCATGGATCATTGGTAGCACCTAATGAGGGTGGGGCATTGATCATATCTAACATGCGTGATTATCTTGTGCCTCCTAATGCCCGAGAATTCAAGGGTTTTCAGGCTGCACTACTATAAAGGGAGGCTATGGTAGTACATCATGTAAAAAGATTGAACCTCCTCATGCAACATAAATTGTGTCTCTAGCAAATTTATATGTATGTACAACCAATAGTATGGGCTGTTATAAGTCTCTTGCGGCCATGACTAAGGCTGAAAGAAAATATTTATATCATGTACAAAGAGAGCTGAAAACTTATGACATGATGTCTGAAAATGAAGATATTTCGAGCATTTTTTTTGGACTGATTACTACTGACACATTGGCTGAAATATATGCAACTGCTCATGCAGAAAATTAGGCAGAAAATCAGTCCATAGAAGTATGTACATTGGATTTTTATCAAACAATTCAAGAATTTGTTGAGCAGGAAGACAATGGTTTACTCAACAAGGCTGAAGCACAAGTGGAGACAAAATACAAGACAGTGGATAAGAAAGTCAAACTTGTGGCAGTCCCACTACCTCTTGAAATTGAAGGACTTGGCTGATTTGCTGCCCTATTAGTGAGCCCTTTCATGCAAAATAGGTGAAAATTCTTTCCTTTTGCTTGTTGAAAGACACTTTTTTATGCAAATGCTAATGAAACATGGAAAAGCTTTTACTTTTCAACCAAGTGAAATAGGCTGTGTGGATCCAAATAGTGTGGTTTCTATGGTCATTTTTACGGTCCCCCATGTGCCTTAGAACCTCAAGCCCATTCCCGTTCCAAGGGCACATCTGCCCAAATTATTGGAACTTCTAAATGAGAAGATCATAATAAAGATTTTAGAACCTTCTTCAGCACCTTACTCAAACCGATGGTTTACTGTGCTTAAGAAAAATGGATATTTACGATTCATTCAAGATCTACAGCCTGTCAATCGTGTCACAATCTGAAATGTTTGTTCAGGTTCAATTGTTGATGAGTTTGCTGAAGCTTTTGCAGGTAGAGCAATTTATTCTATGGGCGACCTATATTCAGGATATGACCAATTTCAGATTTTATTAGAAAGCCGAGACATTACCACAATGAAGACACCTCTTGGATTGGTTTGCATGTGCACTCTACCACAAGGTGCAACAAACTCCGTAGCCCATATGATGAATGCCATGCACAAAGTCTTAAGGAACTTTATTCCACAACTTACTCTTCCATTTCTTGATGATGTACCTATCAAGGGGGATGTGAAGTCAATGAAAACAATGAGGAGCTTGACAAATATGGTTGCAGGACACTTGTAGTTAACCATATTTAAGATTGTGACAGGATTTTGACAAGGCTAGAAGAGGTACATCTTACCCTTTCTGTAGCTAAGTCGATTTTTGGAGTAGAAGAAGTTCTAGTGGTCGGTCATCTATGTGGCCCCTATGGACACAAACCTTCTCCAATCAAGATAGATGCCATCAACAGAATGCAAGAAAAATGCACAAATGTTTCAGAGGTGAGAAGATTTCTTGGTGCATGTGTATTCTATCTCATATGGATACCACATTTTTCTCATGTAGCCGAAAATCTTTATCAATTATTAAGAAAAGGCCAAAGATTCTCTTGGAATAAAAAGCATTCTCTCACTATGCGTAAGTTAAAGAAGCTATTAATTTCAGTCGCCACTCTCAAAAGGGCTAACTAGTCAAATGGTCAACCCATCATCCTTATTGTGGATACAAGTCCCATTAGGATATGATGGGCTGTTGGCCAAGAGGATCTTGAAGGTAATAGGTATGCAATTCATTTTGGAGCAAAAGTTCTCAATGAACGCCAAAGAAGGTATGCACAAGTAAAAAGGGAATTGTGGGGAGTTGTAACAGCATTAAAGTGTGATCGTGAATACTTTATAGGTGCTTCTATAGTGGTAGAAACTGATTGTCTTCCACTTTTTGGCATGATTGCCAGCTGCTCTTCACCCGACATTGTTATGCTAAGATGGATTTCATATATTAAGTCACTCAACCTCGAATTAAAGCATATTGCAGGAAATGCAAATCCAGTTGCTGACATGCTATCACATGCAAGATATGACAATGAAGAAGAGATGATGGAAGAAGATGAAGCTGAAGAATCTATACTTACTGAATTTCATTCCATGGCTGTTGAAAATACCTTTTCAGTTATACTGCATATACTGGTCCAAAGCTGAAAACAATAGGATCCAGGATGCTCATTGCATTGCTCAAGTTCTAGTTCATTTCCTTGAAGAAGATTATGAAGAAGATTGGTTAAAGATCGGCCAATATTTGAGCACAATGAAGAAGAAGGAGACTTGGAATGATGAGGAGTTCAAACATATCAAGAAGAAACGTTATGGCTTTTTTCTTAAAGAAGGACATATATGGAAGCAGGCAAAGAAGAAGAAAGGAGCACCTATCCGAGTTTTAGGTAACAAAAGATTGCAACAATAGGTAATGAAGGAATTTCATAAAAGCCTGTGGGTTGGCCATAGAGGCATATGGGGAACCTTTAGTAAAGTCAAATAAAAATATTGGTGGCAAAACATGTATTGGGACATAACACATTTTGTTGAAACTTATTATGTGTGTCAAATGTATTCTATGGTCAAGCATCGAGATGGGTTACAACCAACTTATCCTTTGTCTATACATTGTAGATGGGTTCTTGATCTTATAACCATGCCTACAAGAATATGGAATATGTGGTATTTAGTGCTTGCAAGAGAGGATCTAACCAATCAAGTTGAAGGCAAAGCCTTAACAACCAAATCCACTCAAGCTGTTTGTCGTTTTTTGCTTGAAGAAGTGTTTTGTAGATATGGTTGTGTGGGTAAAGTAACTGCAGATAGAGGAGAGTTGGATGCTGATGAAGCACGCAAATTCTTTACTCAATCGGGTATTAAGTTGGTTTTCACTTCATCCTACAACCCTGAAGGCAATGGAAAGAGTGACAGAGGCCATCAACCTATTCTCAAAGCTCTAGCAAAGTCTTGTAAAGGAAAGATCAAAGAATGGCCTAAAATGCTACCTTTTGCATTATGGGCTGACCGGACTACTCACAGTTCAGTGACTGGCTATATGCCAGCTGAACTTATGCATGTAAAACAACCAATTATGCCAATTGAAGAATCTATTCTCACATGGAATCTTCTACCTTGGGAGGAAGGCATTAGTAGAGAAGAGTTGCTGACTTTGCGCATATGGCAGCTAGAAAGAAGGCCTGAAGATATTCAAGTAGCTATTGAGAAGCTAAAGACAGCAAGACTAAAGAACAAAAGAAGATTTGATAAGCGACATCAACTTCGGCCAAGAGCAATTCAAGAAAATGACTGGGTGCTTGTCTATGATAGCAGCCTAGACAATCAATACAGTGCTTCTAGGAAGATGGTAAAGCGTTGGTTTGGCCCATATGTGGTAAAGGTCGTTCATGACAATGCCACATATTCATTGGCTGAATTGGATGGAATAAGCATGAAGATACCCATAGCTGGAAAAAGAATCAAGCTCTTCAAACGAAGAGAAAGTTCAACATATGAGCTAGAAGACTTGAATATAATTCAAGAGCATAAAGACATAGATGAAGAAGAAGAGGCAGAAGATGAAGACATTGACATGGCAGAAGATACTTCTTCTAACACTGCAAATCTGTAAGACTTTGGCACATGCCAGAGGATGTGCAGGTTAGGAGGGGGTGAATTCCACATAGCTAGGATACTCTAGATTACACATATCTCTAACACAATCTCCATGAGAAATCATGTGGTTAGAGGTACCTGAGCCTAATTCTACATACCATACATCATTCTTTGATGAATCATAAGCAATTATAGTGAGGGAGAAAATGAAAAATTGTGACCTCTAAAAAAATGGGATCAATCTCCTTACATTAAGTGATGCGAAAGAGGTAACACCTAGCCTCAACTCTAGGACATATTTTACACACATGAGTGGATAGATGATGATATAAAAGAGAAAGTGAGAAGAAGATGTGATATAATATGAAACCAATAATTGAAGACCCTAATATTTAGAGTTACATCCCAATCCAAAATGGTGGGGGGGGATAGGTACACATAAGTGGAGGAATAATAGTGGTGACAATATAGGAATGGAGATGATGATGGTGCGGAGGTATTTGGGATAGTGGAATGGGAAGAAAGGGGATAATTGAGAGATGGAGAATGAGAGAGGATGAGAGAAAGAGTAGGAGTAGATAAGTAAATAATGAAGTGGGAGATAAGGAGAGTGATGAAGTTGGAAGATGGATGGAGGGTGAGGGAGAGGGAGATGGTGTGTTTGATGAAGTGGAAAAGAAGGGTAGTGGAGTGGAGAGGGATGTGGGAGTAGTGAAGGTGATAAAAAAATAGAGATAATGAGAATGGTGGTAGAGTAGAGAATGTGTGTCTCCCTTAAATGCTCAAAGGGATCTCCTTTTATAAGCACTTAGTTGGATTATATTATTTGTGAACCCTAATTAATCAAGCATAATCTTGATTGATTAGAGTTCCAAATTGGATTATGCACTACGTTGTCGTGCCGCTATGCGCACATCGTGTAAAAAAATGTAGAATGTGGCTTCCTTTTAGATTAAGAGAGCCAATACCATTTTAGACATTAGTGTTAGTGTCCATGGTTCAAAAATATTAGATTTTAGTCAATTTTTAATATTCTAGATATTATCTCTTGTAAAAAATCTACAAAACTATAGACAACTTCTAGATTAGGATGACATGTAAAAGAAAGGATGTAGCTTTCAGCTAATTTGAGAGGATTTTATGTAAAAAGAGAGATTAGCAAAATCGTGCAACGTGCGATCGCTGTTTTCAAGCAGTGAACAACACTTCGAAAGTGGGAGACGAAGGAGTGATCTAGCACAATTCTAGCCAAGTGTCTTGGTATTTAACCCCCCTTTTGGAGACATTGAAATGATCAGATTGGCAATCTGAACAACATAGAGGAAGGTATTATTTTGTACACGTTTTTGTCTATTAGAGTTATATTTTCTCATAATGCTAAAAGAAACCGACATGCTTCATCTCTACTAGTATTCTTCTTTATTTTCTAATTCTTTTTTGGAAGTGTTGTTCTACATCTTCAATCTCTTTGAACCCCTTCTCTTCTGTCTACTCCTCTCCTTGAATCTACCTTCACCCTGCTGTCACTTATCTTCAAGAACTTGGCTTGAAACCTTTAACCCTTCTCTTATCTCTACCATCTCTGGAGTCTAAGCTCTTGAACGCCCATACATTCTTCTCTTGACAAACCCCTGTGGTGACCTTCAACCCTACACATTGCGACAACGTGATGTAAGGAAATATATATAATATTTTGTTGTCTTGTGTGCATAAATCTTCATAGTCAATCTTCCCAAAATAATAAGAAAATGGAATGTAAACTACAAAGGTTAGAAAATGTGAGAAAGATTTGTGCATGTGTATTACTAATATAATGTGAGGCTTTACAATATGGGATGGACAGTTTTACAAGGTTTTGAGTAAAGAGAATGTGAAAAGATACATATACTTCTTACAATGTGTTCCGTCCTCCAAAGGAATATGAAGCTTTCTTTGAAGAGAGATTCATAGAGAAAAAGGCTTTGAATAATTATTGAGAAGAATCTCAAATCTCATCATGATAGATGTGATATTTGTTACATCCTTTCATGTACCAATATATTATTATAATTTCTTCTTTTGGTGGCCAAAGCTTTTTTCATGCATGCACTATTTATGAAGTTTCAAATATTAAAAGAGAGAATATAATAGTTAAGAGGCTAGAGAAAGTGAGACACATGAAATGAGAAAAATATAAAATAAAAGAAAAAGGGAACTGGATGTATGCACCACATGGGAGAGTTATTGGAGTATTTCTTAAAATACTCAAAAATATGTGTGTCCAAGCTTGGTCCCACCATCTCCTTTGATTTTTAAAGTTCTTAGCTTTAAGTGACTACCAACTTTGAATTTTTTGTAGAAGGTGTCTTCATATCTCCTTGTCCTCATGTTGACTTTCTTGTATGCTTGGCACAATTTCCTTAAATGTGAGAAGACTCTTATGCACCACTCCAAGGTTTTTTAATATCATATGGCTCACCCTTGAATCAATCTATGCCCAATGCTATAATTATTGTAGATAAATATTCACAAAGAGGATTGCTTCTAGGAAAGAATTTCCTAAGGAAAAAGTAGATCATTCTTATTGGTAGAAATGTGCAAACCTTTGTAAACAATGGTTCCTATATAAGGCTTAAACTACGCACCTAAAAGCTATGTACATCTTGTGTGATTTTAAGAGGAGATTCACATGAAAAAATAAAAGGTTGTGAAATATACCAATCAATACTATTCATAAAGTATTGTATAACAAACAAATGTTTATTTTTGTCATAATTGTTTTTGCTATATTGGATGCATAATTACCTTGTTGTTTTTTTCCATTTCTAATTTTAGTCTTCTTTTTGTAGTTTTTTAAAATGTGGCATTTTTTCCTACAGTGTCAACACTCCTAACTATCACTGAAATTCATTTACCTATTTGAATCTACAACTTACTCTCTTTGACTCCCCCTTCCTCGAGACCGTCCTCTTCTATTTTGATATGCATCATAACCTTAATCAAACAACGATTTTACCACCTTGGCCTTTGCCACAACCTCTATCCCTGTTAGTAGAGTAAAATACCTATTCATACTTGTTCTTAATCTAAGAGTAAGAGGAATTCAAGTCAAGGTTCTTCTCCTCATGTATCAACATAGAAATCAAGTATACAAAAGAAGGGATATTATCCATCGTATTTATAGATGACTTGAAGCTCTTGTATTCATCTCCAAGTCCATCTAAGCATGCATACATACCATCATTGTCATCAACTATCACACTGATAGATCCAAGAGCTTCCACAATACTCTTGATCTTCAAGGTATAATCATTAATGGATAAGTTATCTATTTTCACCTAGTTCAGCTCTGATGACTTGAGCTATAGCTTTATGGCCTTTATGTTTTCTTTGAACACCCTTGCCACAAATTATTTTTTGTAATAGCGAGGTTATCAGATTCCAGAAAATAGCCCATCATGTGATCTATGACAATGTGATAAACAATGAATACATGACTTTACTCTGTGGTTGCTCCCAATCTTTCTTAGCCTTTAGTTACTCTACAGTATCATTTCACACAAGAACTTCAAGTGCTCACTCCCATGTCTGCTTGAATGTAATTTCAAACATCTTCACTCTTCAAGAAATTTGTCATATTGGACTTCCATGCAAGATAATTGTTCTTATCAAGCTTCTCACTAAAAGCTAGTTGAAGTTATCTCGCATTTTGATAAAATAAACAAATTGCAAAAATCTACAATCGATAAGCAAGCTAATACTAAGTGCACCATAACTAAACATAGTTATTTCATTGACTACATAACAATATGCGCAACCTAAAATCTATATGTAGATACATTTTGTGTCCACAATCCAATAAATACCTAGAATCTTACAGATTCAAAACTTGTAACACATGCACCTGTAAATGACCACTACCATAGTCAAAATGCAATATATTCAAAAACTGTTGTCGAGACCACTTGCAAGTCTGGAATGAAGACCAAAATGACCTCAAATGCCAAAATTATTACCACTCACCAAGTTTCATTGTAATTAGAGATTGCAGGTGTGTCAAGCTAAGGAGCCTCCTACAGATGTAAGCCAAGCCAAATCAAGCAAGGTGGAAGATCTTCTTACCTATTGCTTGCATACTTACTCTCATGCTCCAACACCTTAACCTTAGCCTTCAATCAAGATCCATGCAGTCATGAGATGGATCTAATACCATGAAAATAGACAAGAAGAGTGAGAGGTGAAGAGACCTAGAGCACTCATACAAAAGTAGTGGAGACTTGAGCATGGAGAGAGATACAGATGAAATCCTCTTCTTCTTCCACTCAAAAAGAACTAAGTCTACAACATGATAAGAGACTAATATGAAAGTACCATGATGTATGTACAAGTAGTATCACTAAGTATAAATCCACTAAGAAAAGAAGAGGTGGTACAATGAACATGTCACAAGGATGGTGGACTATGTGGATGTAGTCCAATTGTAGAATCACTAGTGTATCCTCATGTTGGTCACGTAGCATACTAGTGAATAATATCTTGCCACATTACCGAGATGTGTAGTGGATACAAGCTCATATAGAGTTTGACATCTCAACATCTCTCTCTCTTAATCTCTATCCCTCTCTCTCCCTTTGTGTATTTCCATCTCTCTCTTATCCTTGCTCCATCTCTCTTGCACTCTCTTCCTTCTCTCTTTCTCTATCTCTCTCTCCATGCTTCTCTCTCTCTTGCCCCCTATTTTTCACTCCATCTCTCTCCCTCTCTCTCTTTCCATCTCTATCTCTCTCTTTCCATAAGGGAGAGGAAGAGAGAGAAGAAAAGAGAGAGATGGAGAGAGAGGGTGACAAAGAGAGATATAGAGAGAAAGAGGGGATCTTTGACTTTCTTTCTCTTACTCTCTCTCTGTCTCCCTCTCTCTCTTTATCTTAATCTCCATCCCCTTCTCCCTTGCTCTCCTAGAGTCTCTCTCTTCTTCTCTCACTCTATTACTCACTCTCTCAATCTCCTTTACTTTCTCTCCATCTATATCTCTCTCTCTCCCTTCCTCTATCCCTCCCCCCTCTCTCTCTCCATCTCTCTATGTCTTCATCTCCCTCCCTCCCTCCCTCCCTCCCTCCCTCCCTGGTGCACAGATCGGATGCCGTATGCGCGCATAGTGAGCGTCAGAAGGTCCCCAAGAACAAAAGAACTCTACTTTTTACACAAAAACCAATGAAGAAAGCTTGCAAGACATGAACAAGAGGCCAGTTGGGTGCAATCTCCCCCCATGCCTTGTGTGAGCGCTCCACAAAGCATGTATTTTTTATATATTATTCATTTTCAAGCTCAAGAAATAGCCCAATTTACAAAATAGCATGCTTTAGCTTTTGTGTTTGCTTTTATGCCACTAAAGAATTAAAGCTATTGGGTGCCCAAAAAGTCAAGCGGTACCCAAATACAATGTCCAATACAAGTATTTAAATCGTGCACCCATGCGCATAAAATAATAAATAAATATCAAGTGCTTTAATAAATAAGTGCGACAAAATATAGGTGCTATGCCTAAGATACGTACCATAAAAAATTGATGATAATTTGAATACACGCTATCCTCCAATGCTTTCCAATGCCACCACTGCTTGCTCTACACATCAACTAAAGCATTCACAATTGTTAGAAAAATAATACAATTAAACCGACAAAAGTGAATACCTAGCAGTCTTTAGCTACAAAAATAAATTGGTTAGAAATAAATCCTTAACTTAATTTATTACGAGTGCACACTCTAAACTCATAAATGTTTATTAATTTAAATATGTATTCTATGGAATCACCCGCTATGGAATCACCCACTTACACATTAAATTAACAAAACGCCTGAAAAGGATAGGCGGCCCCATCGACTTTTCATGCAAAGAATCCACTTTGTGTATGAGCCTCGGTAATAATAAAATTTTACGGAATCCATCGCAAAACCTCACGAAATCCACCGTGGAATATGCCTCCTGGCATCATACCCCCGGGGTGGGATAGAAACTGTCCTCAATTGCTATTAGCTCAATGTGGAGCTAACAGTGTGGGGAAAGCACTTAGGTCTCTAGCGTGCATCCATTGGGATTCTTCAACAGGATGATTTTTAAACTTCACCAAATATTTAGAATATCTATGGCTAGTTATAATGGTCATAAAGTCAGTATCTATAATAGTTTCCGGCTCAAGGATTTCAATTTCATCATCTAGCAAATGAGGGTTTTCATAGATAGGGTGTACAGGTAATTGGCCTCTAAAAGGTCGTAATAAACTGATATGGAAGGTGTTGTGGATTTTCCAATGTTTTGGTAGTTCTAGTTTAAATGCATTGTCATTGATTTCGTGTATGATCTTGAATGGTCCATAAAATCCAGGTGCTAATTTGACAACAGGGTGTTTATCTACACTTTGTAATCTGCGTTTTTCAATTCGTAACCAAACATAATCATTAACTTTAAAATTCATAGCCTGTCTTTTCTTATTTGCTTGTTTTGTGTATGATTGCTAGGCTTTGGCAATCATATCTTTAACTTCATAAAAAATAGTAGCATGCATGTTAGCAATATCGTCAGCAGTTTGAATTTTGTTTGATAATGATGTAACAGGTGGAGGCAATTGATATCCATAAATAATTTCAAATAGTGCTTTCTTTGTAGCTGTATGTGGTGTGTTATTATATGCAAACTGAAGTAAATGTAGATGTGTATCCCATGTGTGTGGTTTTGAAATGGTGTAAGCATGCAAAAGATCTAAATTAGTATTGTTAGTAGCTTCTGTTTGACCATTTGTTTCAGGATGAAATGCAGATGAAAAATCAATCTTTGTTCCTAAGTTAGCAAACAAAGTAAACAAAAAATGATTGCAGAATCTAGAATCACGATCAGAAATAATAACTTTTGGTAAACCATGATTAGTGAAAACAATTTTCAAAAACAATTGAGTAGCTTGGGATGCAGTTAAAGTTTTCTTGCATGGAATAAAATATTCTTGTTTGCTAAACCTGTCTACAACAGTCCAAATCATATCATGATTAGCTTTAGTGTTAGGTAGACCAGTGATAAAATCCATTGAAATCTGTTCCCATGGTCGTGATGGAATGGATAATGGCATTAGTAAACCATATTGTTTACCATGGTGTCTTTAAACTCGTTGACAAATTAAGCATTCAGACACAAAATTAGATACATCAATGTCCATATGTGGCCAATAAAAATCTTCAATTAATATACGCAAAGTAGATATAATTCCTCTATGACCTTGATATGGGGGACAATGAATTTCATGCAAAACAAATGATCGAAATGGAACTGTCACACATAATCTTTTTTCATAAAACATAAATCCACTAGTGTAAGACAATGAATCAATAGGAATCCAATTATTTGCTACTAATTTATTCCAATCAGCTTGAAAAGTAGGATCTTGATGATAAGTATCTTTCATAGGGATGAGAGAATCAAATGATATCACAGAAATATTTTGAATTGTCGGTCTTCTACTCAAAGTATCAGCAACAACATTCTCTTTTCCAGGTTGATATTGTATAATGGGATGAAAACTTTGAATAAAAGCGGCCCATTTAATGTGTCGGTCAGATATTTGTGGTTGACTAAGGAGATGTCTAATGCTTTGTTGGTCAGTTTTGATCATAAATTTAGATCCCATTAAATAATGTTTCCATTGACGTAAGGCTTGTACTACGGCTAACAATTCTTTGTTATAGGTAGAATATTTAAGTTCAGATGGTTTGAGTTTGCAGCTAGAATAGGCTATGGGATGAGAATCTTACATAAGGACTGCTCCTATTCTAGATCCACTAGCGTCAGTAACTACTAAGAAAAATGGTCTACTAAAGTGAGGTAATTGTAATACATGAGCATGAGTGAAAGCATGTTTCAACAAATCAAAAGACTTTTGTTGATTGTCAGACCAGTTACACAATACCCTTCTTTAAGAGTTTTGTCAGAGGTAATGCAAGTAATGAGAAATTCCTCACAACTTTTATGTAAAAGCTAGCAAGACCTAGAAAAGAATGTAATTCATGCACATTTTTGGGTATGGGCCAATTTAAAATTGCTTCTATCTTTTTAGGGTCGACTTTAATACCTTTTGATGAAATAATATGTCCTAAATATTCAATTTCTGTTTGGAAGAATTCACTCTTTTCGAGGTTAGCATATAATTAATTGTCTTTTAACAACTTAAAAACTAAAGACAAATGTTCATAATGCTCATTCTCATTTTTACTGAAAACTAATATGTCATCAAAGAAAACAATGACATAATACTGATGTTTCAAAAATATGCGATTCATCATACGACTGAATGTGGCTGGTGCATTAGTTAAACTAAAAGGCATAACTAGAAATTTATAGTGTCGAAATTGTGTTCTAAATGCAGTTTTGATATATCAGATTTGTCCAATCTTATTTGATGATATCCAGATTTAAGATCTATCTTACTGAATATGGCAGATCCTTGTAGTTTATCCATAAGATCATCTACCCTAGGAATCGGATATCTATTCTTAATAGTAATTTTATTTAGGGCACGATGATCAATGCATATGCGATAGGTATTATTTTTCTTCTTCACTAATAAGACAGGTGCACCAAATGGAGAAATACTAGGTCGAATTAATCCTCTATTAAGCAATTCTTCTATTTGGTTTTGAATTTCTTTCTGTTCAATTTGGTTATGTCTATATGGTGCTTTACATGGTGGTTGTATTCCAGGAATTAAATCTATCTTATGATCTTTAGGACGTGACGGTGGTAATCCAGGTGGTAAATCAGTAGCAAAACAATCTTGAAATTGAGCAAGAAATTGTGTATGCCTAGGATACATCTGTTTTTCTTTAGCTTGAATTTCATTCACCCATATTAAATAGGATTTGCTACTTTTACGTAATGTACGTTTAGCCTAAGTATGAGTAAGCAATGGAAAATTATTGGAAGCGTGCATACCATGCAGTGTGATTTGTTTTCCTTGAAAATAAATTTTAATTGAATGCGTAGAATAATCTATATCAGGATTGTATTGATGACGCCAAGGCATTCCTAAGATAATGTCACTAGACTACAAAGGTACAACTAAGAAATTTCTTCGTTTAGTATAATCACCAATTTTAATTTCTAAATTATACACCTCTTGTGTTCCATTATATCTCATACCTAGGAATGCATCCTTGATGCGATAATGTGTAGAAACAGTATGTAAATTCAATTCTTTGACTAATTTTACAGAAATAAAGTCATGTGTGCTCCCATCATCATGTAAAATAGTCTTTTCTTTACCATGCATAAAACATTTCATTGTTAATAAAGAATGTGCAGTTGGCATACCTGGCAAAGTATCAGAAGTAGTACCAATGTCATCATCATCTCCCGTAAAGTCCGGCATTTCCTCACGTTCTTCATCTTCTATTGCTCCCAGATAATTGATATGGACAAATGGCTTTTTAGATTGACAATTGGCTACTAGATGTCCAGGTTGATGACATTTGTAACAAACTATGGGTTTTGCTTTGGATACATTATTGGTAATGGCAGGAAGTTTAGGAATGTTGGGATTTGATTGTGGGAATGGCTTAGGGTTTGGATTTGTATTTGATGGCAAGGCAGGTGGTCGTGTCCAAGATTTATGAAATGAAGATGGAAGAAAATGACTTTGATTGAATCTTCGAAAATTTGAATTGAATTGTTTGGAACCATAGTTACCATTAGTTGGAAATTGTTGTTGTCGCTTGTCTCATTCGCAAATTTTGTCTTCAGTGTCATGAACCAAAGAAATTGCATCTTCAAGGGTTGTTGGCTTGAACATATTGACTTCCGCATAAAAATGTCCAAGTAGGCTAGACATAAACTTGCGTTTATGAGTTGCTTTAGGTACCTCTTCGAGCATTCGTAATTGCAATAGGGCATTCCAGAAATGTTCAGTGTATTGGGAAATAGGTTTGCGATCCCTTTGTTCTAGAAGATCCCATTTCTTGATGGCTTTTTCATAGAATTGAGGAGGAAGGAAATTCTACAAAAATTTCTTTTGGAAAGTCTCCCAGGTAGTGGGACAATCAACGCTTTTGCGGACCACAGTCCACCATAAAGATGCTTGGTCAACTAAATGGTTAGTGACACATTTAATTTTGTCTTTCTCAGCATATGTTTCTTCATGGAAGTAATCATCAAATTGACTGACAAAAGCAAGAACAGTCTTTCCATCGTGTGATCCATTGAAAGTACGAAATTTGAAGTTTCTTTTACTTATCTTTGTTTCTTTGCGAATGGATTGTGTTTCAAGTGTTGCATCGATGGTACATCGTATAAGATCTTCAGGTTGCCATCCTTCTTGGTCGATAGTAGATCATTGCAGATTGGCCAATTGAGCTTGCAAAGCTTGTCGTGCTCTTCGTTCTTCTTGTAGCTACATCATAATCAAATCTAACTTTTGCTCCATTGTTGGTTTGGGTAAATCACCTTCAGCCATAAGATCGTCCATGTTTTGTTCAGTCATCTTGCAAAATTTCAAAAGACCTCACACACTCGAAACCTTGTTAGCGGGATGAACGTAGCTCAAAGGCGGGTTTGGCTTTTGTAGTATCTCTCCTTTGCGATTGCAAAATTCAACGTCGCAATCGTCTTCCAAGAAAGTAATTGTGCGTATAGTCTGCGTATAATCTGCGTGTTGATAATTGATTGCTGTAATCTGCTTCTGTCAGTTCACAGGTGTGAACAGGGACTTACAGGGAGTAGTAGACTGATTCGTGTGCTTCTGAGTACGAACTGCCGCTATGGTAATCGTTGAAGATGACTTTTGTGACTTTAGTGACTTGAGGAATTAAGAGAGCTTGGATTTTAAAGCTTTGTTAACTAAGCGTGATTTTTGAGGACCTCAATATCTTTTCGCCAGATTTTGCGTCGATCAGTTCATGCCACTGCCACCGTTTAACGATTTTGATTACAGAAGCTTTTTAATAAGCTTCTTGTAAATCATAATAACTAATCCCTTAAAACTTTGAAAGCTTTGAAACTATGGAGGATTTCTTATTTGTTATTCCACGACTTGATGAAGAAGCTTTGCCGCCGGTCCTTCGCCTATTGAGAGAGGTCCTTCGTGATTAGAGGGTATAGAAGGGGGTTCTTGACTGCCAAGAACCGCTGGTATCGACCGTTCACTACGAGACTGACTATAGAGCTCGATCGTTCCAGGAGCTCCGCCTTCGCGTGAGATGGTAAGCGATTGGAAGCTCTCGATCTCAGCTTCGCTCTGATACCACTGGTGCACAGATCGGATGCCGTATATGCGTGCGTCGTGAGCGTCAGAAGGTCCCCAAGAACAAAAGAACTCTACTTTTTACACAAAAACCAATGAAGAAAGCTTGCACGACATGAACAAGAGACCAATTGGGTGCAATCTCCCCCCATGCCTTGTGTGAGCGCTCCACAAATCATGTATTTTTTATATATTATTCATCTTCAAGCTCAAGAAATAGCCCAATTTACAAAATAGCACACTTTAGCTTTTGTGTTTGCTTTTGCGCCACTAAAGAATTAAAGCTATTGGGCGCCCAAGAAGTCAGGCGGTACCCAAATAAAATGTCCAATACAAGTATTGAAATCGTGCGCCCATGTGCATAAAATAATAAATAAATATCAAGCGCTTTAATAAATAAGCACGACAAAATATAGGCGCTATGCCTAAGATACGCGCCCATAAAAAATTGATGATAATTTCAATACACGCTATCCTCCAATGCTTTTCAATGCCACCGCTGCCTGCTCTATACATCAACTGAAGCATTCACAATTGTTAGAAAAATAATACAATTAAATCGACAAAAGTAAATACCTAGCAGTCTTCAACTACAAAAATAAATTGGTTAGAAATCAATCCTAACCTTAATTTATTATGAGTGCACACTCTAAACTCATAAACGTTTATTAATTTAAATATATATTTTACGAAATCACTCGATATGGAATCACCCACTTACACATTAAATTAACAAGCCTGAAAAGGATAGGCATCTCCATTGACTTTTCACACAAAGAATCCACTTTGTGTATGAGCCCTGGTAATAATAAAATTTTACAGAATCCATCGCAAAACCTTACGAAATCCACCGTGAAATATGCCTCATGGCATCACTCCCTCTCTCTCCCTCTCTCTCCCTCCCTCCCTCCCTCCCTCCCTCTCCCTCTCTCTCTCTCTCTCTCTCTCTCTTTCCATCTCACTCTCTTTTCATCTCTCCATCTCTCTTTCTCCCCCTATCTCTTTCTCTTTCCATCTCTCTCTCTCTCTCTCCCCTTCTCCCTCTCTTCCTTTCTCTCTTTTTATCTCTCTCTCCATCCCTTCCTCTTTCCATCTCTCTCTTACCCTCTCTCTCTCCATACATCCTTTAGTTAGTCTCCCTCCCTCTCTCTCCCCCAACTCTCTCTCTCTCTCTCTCTCTCTTCCTCTCTCTCCAATCTCTCAGTCTCTCTTACCATCTCCCTCTCTCCCCACTTCTCTCTCTCTCTTTCTCTTCCTCCATCCCTCCCTCTCCTCTTTGTTTCCATCTCTCTCCTTCACTCTCCTTCCATCTCTCTCTATCTCTCTTTCCATGAGAGAAAGGGAGGGAGAGAGATGGAAAGAGAGAGAGGGAGAGATGGAAATCGAGAGAGAACAAAGAAGATAGTGAAGAAAAGAGAGAGAGAGATAGAGAATCTCTTACTCCCTTTATCTCTCTTATTCTCTCTCTCCATGTCTCCCTCTCTTGCAATCTTTCTCTTGCTCTTTCCATCTCTCTCTCTCTCTCTCTCTTTCTCTCTCTCCTCTTTTTCTCTTTCTCTTTTCTTGACTCTCTATCCACATATATAAAATTATCTGTGTGTGTGTGTGTGTGTGTTCAAACATTGATGGGATTTTTTCATGATGAATATTTTGCCTTTTTTCCCCATAGTATAGCCTGGTTATAAGCTTATATAGTGACACTAATAAAATATGTTGCAATCAAGAACCTCTATAGCTTCATTTCATTGTAGTGATTCCATACCTTCATTACGGCCTTAGCCTAAGTGATATGATCCAAACCTTCCATGGGATGAGTTATGGAAGTAGGTTTCTATCACAAAGAATAATGAAGAAAAGTGAATGTCACATATTCCTAAGATGGTTTTCAAGTTTATTTTACCCAAAAAAAGAACAAACTTATCTCATAACTATTGAGAAATTTGTTGAGATTCTCTCTCCTAGATAATGTGTTGAGTTAAATGAAAATAGCCTCTTAATATGGTAGTCAAAATGGATTTTTGAACCGATTTTAAAGCGCAAAAAAGACATTGGGAGACGTATAAGAGCAAATTTTCAGTGAAGATGAAACAATTGCATATCAAGGAGTTGGAGTTTTCCTACATGCATTTCAATGTAGGGAATCCAATGCAAGTGTTTGTTTGTCAATCAGAGTCTATTGGCCCCCCACTTAATGGCCGGAAGGTTTGGCATTATGCAATAGCTACCGGATCTTGAAGCTAGAAAGAATGTGACGGAGGCCATGATGATAGATTTTGATGCTAGAAAGCCACCCGTCCAATCAAATCACAATTTAGACCTCGTTTGCCCCTCCGTCTAGGTTGATATCACTTGACCAAAGTGTGAACAAAAAGTTTGGAAATAGTTTTTCTTATGGTTAAAAGAGCTAATGTAGCTTAAGGCTTAAAAAGACTAAAAATTTCACGTGATGGGGGGGAGGGGGTGCTGTAATTTTTTAATGCCCAAAAATGGAGGATGGTGACTCTCCACATTAGACCTCCTCCTCCTAGGGCTGAGTTTCCTCAATTCTTCACTCTCTATCACCATGAATAGCAAGGAATATGATGCATTAAATAAAAAATTACCATTCTAGTATTTTTCTCAGCTCCCTCTCTCTGTCCTCTTTGTTCTTATTCACATGGTTGCGTGAGAGAGAGAAAATGAGGATTCAGGATGGATGCATGGACGTTGTCGTCGTGTTGAGGGTTGAAGGCCTACCATCGGGATTTAGAGCAGAAGAAGAGTGTGGGATTCAAGGATTGGAGAAGGAGGAAAGATTGGGGTTTGACAAGATTTGGGTTTTAGAAATGTCTTAGTTGAAGAAGAAGATATCAAGCCTTTTCTGTTTATTTAGCATACATGAATGGAATGAATGACTTTGTCTTGATCACATCAAATGCATTTGGGAATAGTAAGCCATTACAAAAGGGATAATCTTAGATTTAAACCAAATGCATATTCCAAATGCAAGCTCAAATGGTTTTTATTTCATGTACATGGATGGATAACAACTCCAAGAAACAAGTATTTTGATGGTAGATTCAAGTACATTCAAGGCATAGTTCAAAAGCTCATGAAATGCATTGATAAAGCATAAATTTAACTTCAGGCTTGTTCTAAAATAGTAATTTCCAGCCCATAATCAAGCTCCAAAAGTGTACATAATCTCAAGAATAAGCTCCTCTAATCATTCACAAGTAAAGCCCTGATGTTAAGAGGTCAATTTTCTCTATTACAACCACATAGATCACTTGTTTACTCATCAAAATGGACAAGAACAGTGGGCTGCTCTATTTATGCCTGGTTTTTTCAGCCCATAACAGCCCATACACCTTCAAAATCCTCCCCTTTGCTTGCCCCAAAGTCACTCAAGTACTTGGGTACAAGACTGTAAGTTGTCCACTTGTATTTTCAGGACACGTCTTAGCAGTCCATTGGAAAGAATGTCTAGAAAGCTTCACCCGGCACTCCCATGGAATGTTACGGGGTTTGCAATCTAGGGCTTTCCACATCTGCCACGTAGCGGAAGTATTCCAGCCGTTCCCACTTAGGATCGACCTGAATTAGGGTTTTCCTGATTGGTCATTTCCTAACAACAACTAGCATCAGGCCCAAGCGAACTACTTTACGCAGAAATGCCAGGTTCGAAGCTGATTCATGCTACACTTAGTTCAAGGAGAATGGGAAACGAGAGGGAGCAAAGCTCAACCTCTCTTCCATAAGGCATAGTCCCATTCCCTTCCCCTAAAACAACGTAAACCGGGTTTAATCATAACTCTAGGTCAACCCTCTTGTTGTTCGTGTTCTTTGACAATCTTCTAGCTGTCCATCCTGATTTGAGAAAAGTTCCTGGCCAACCGGGACCACCCATTTATAGGACCGACCTATGGCCCATCCTCCACACTTTCCTCGGGTTGTTTTAGTTATTTAATTAACTAACACATTAGTTGGATATGTAACAACCAGGTTCTTTAATTAACCCGTTAGGCATTGGTTCTTTCACGTAATCTGATCACTTGACATAGAAAAACAATATCAGACAAGTTTCTTATTGACAGGTTATCATATTTATCTTTGAAATACAAAGAGTCCAGCCCGTAAGCTTATCCACAATCCGCCCGAAGGCTATCCAGCAATCCACAAGGATTACCAATCCAAGTTTCCACCCATAGACTATTATGCGAGCCTCGAGATCCAATCCTGAGTCACGTAAGCCTCTTGTGCAGGACCGAGAAGGCGAGGGATTTACGGCCAGACCCCCTTGGCACCCACGCGTCCTCCTGCTCCAAGTAGCGCTCAACGGAGAGACCTCTCGTGACGGGTTCGGTCCACTTTCCCGGCGCGGACAACAACCCCCTTGGTTAGGGTTAAACAGGCAGTCGGGGGTAACTGAAGCTGCCTCTCCCTTCAGGCCTTCAACCTAAAGTATAGATATCCATTTATCTTTTAATTCATTGATCAAACAAAGCCAAACAGTGCTCTAAAATCTGTAGCAAGCACAAACATTTCCATTGACCATTTTTGTTGGCAACTACTAAGGAATGAATCCTTCCTTTCGAATGCGTCCAGCACTTGATCCGGGATGACTTGCAACTTGGCAAGATCCCCTATATCCTGGGTTAGGGCGTACCCTATTAACCCAACTTGGTCAACCTTAAGTTCATTGGGTACTTCAATTTATCCGCTGGTCTTTAGTGTCCAATCAATCTTCTTTACTCAAGAAAGACCACTAAATTAAGATGATTATTCATCCTCTTGCAAGATAACTTGCGTAAGGACATGCCAACTTCATTTCGAGAACTTGGTTGTCCCCTTGTGATTCAATCACAAGATCATATAACTACGCACTTGTTGCGCAAGTGCTGCATCGAACTATGAGACTATGGAGTCACGAAACAATCTGTTTCAGGTTCTTTAGGCTGACGTCATTAGACCTAGGGTTTCCAAGTTTCATCCTTTTAAGATTCTCAGGGACAAACCCTAGTTCACTTTATGATTGCAATTCACTGTCCCTACATTCAGTGAATGTGGGCAAGTATTTAAGGTATATGCATTTCTTGGAATTTAACTCATTACAACGAGTACTTTGTGGTTTAGGTGTTTTAGGTTTATGCCAATAATTACAGAATCATTTCTACATGAGTTGTTGTCTATGCGTAAATTGATTTTTCAACCCTAAATTATTGATTTGAGGTCAGGCATAGGTTAGGTTAATTCCAACTGATCTTCCTATAATCTTGAGAATAAAATTCATGCTACCAAGCAACCTTTTTCTTGCTAATTTATGCAGTTGACAACGATAATTTCATAGAGTTTATGCATTGTAAGAATCATTTCATGCTTTGCACTTTCCATGATGATTCATTGCGATATGGGTTAATAGTGCGAGATGCAGTTTATACTTCTAGGCTTAACCAAAGTATACTATTTTAATGGGTAATAATCTAGTCTTATAATTCATTTCAATGCAAAAGCTATTTGCCAGAAATGCCTTTATGCTTCCTTTATTTTGCATGATTCAATAAAAGTATTAGTGACTAAGTTCCTTTTTTGTGAACATCTAGGACAAAAATATATCCTATATCCAACAATTAACCTTGCATGATTGAATTTCAACATTTAAAAAATAGGAAGGAAAACCTGGGCTTGGGGTGAGATGTCCATGTGGATGCTGGGAGACGACCCTCCCATAGCTGCGCCTTGGACTTTCTTAGGAGGCATCGCAATTGCAGTCTTTCGGACATGGAAGCAGCTTTACAACTCCTCTTTGGAATTCCACCATCGCTCCCTTGCACCGTCCGTTTTTTTAGAAGGCTCCCTCGAGGCTTTTGAGCAGGAAAGGAAGGTGTTAAAAAGCACTCAACACTCTCTTCTCTTTTACGAGTGGGGAAGAAGAACAAAACTCCAAGGTATTTTGCGAGTTTGAAAGGAAAGGCTAAGGACAAATTCTCTTGGGGGAAAAAGGGCCTTATAGAATCCTAAGGGAGGAACTCCAAGGGGGGGAAAAGTAGCCTTAAAGGTTATTGAAAAAGGGGGCCTAAGGAGGCCTTAGGAGAAGATATAAGGGGGGTAGTCCCAAAGGTTATAATGAACAAGGGCCCTAAGGAGAAAATAAAAATCAGGGAGATAAGACCTTTAAGGTCAAATCCCTTTTATGGGGGAAAATCTCCAATCCCACAGGAAGGGGCCCTAAAGGGGTTTTTATAAGACACAAGGGGTTTCAAAATGGCACAAGGGAAGGGGGCCAAGGGTTTAAACACGGAGGGGGGGTGATCCTGAATCCACGGAAAAGGGGGGCTAAGTGAACATTAAAGAACGGGGGGGGAAAGGGTTTTAAAAGGCACAAAAAGGGGGCCTTGGGAGGTTTTAGGACACGGGGGATGAAAGGGGGCTTAAGGGTTAAACACGGGGAGGGGGTGTGTGAGGGGGGGATTTAACACCAGGGGAAAGGGGGGTAAGAAGGCCCCCCCCTTTGGAAGCTTCCAAGCTTCCAAAAGCTTGCTGGGGGGGGTGTGGGGTGTTTTGGGTCATCCGTCGGCGGCGGTATCACGGCGGATGGCGGCTTGGCAGTTCCACGTCCCGGAAGCAGCAACGAGCCTAACCTCGATCTTTCTCTCCCCTCACAATGCTGCAGAGAGTCCATCCCCTCTCCATCCTTTAACCGGCACAAGTGAAGCTCCTCTCACTCATGGCGGCAGCCTGCCCTCCCTTGTGGCGACCCTCACTCCTCCATATCTCCTCACATATCTCAGCTACCCCCTATGGCAGCGCCTCCTCCTGTTTAAATAGGGGAGGGGAGGGGAATCCTCCCTCTCCTTCATGTCAGCATGCATGGCACTACCACCTGCGAGCTCCCACCGAGGAGCTTCTGACTCCTTTCTATTCCCCTCCCCTTCCAGCACAAGAGTCGGCTGGGGAGGGGAATAATAAAAAAATTTGCATTATCCTTAGGCAATTTTCAATATTGATATATCATTATCCCCATTACCAAAAAGGAGGTTCATGTAGGTAGTGTTTTTGGTATATATTACATTCTCTCCCCCTTAGAGGAATCGAGATGCCCTCATCTTGAGATAAACTGGGGATATTGACGGTTGAGAGTGCCTTCATCTAACCAAGTGGCATCCTCTTCAGGATAATCTTTCCATTGGACGAGGCATTCTCTCAGGGTTCTGGATCTTAATTGTCTCTCCCTAACATCTAAGATCCTATCAGGCCTTAGTTCAAGGACTCCTTGACCAGGCATTACAACTTGTTGATCGTCAAGTACATGGTTAGGATTTGGTACATACTTTTTCAATAGGTTGATATGGAATACATTGTGAACCATGTCTCCTTCTTCGAAGATTCTATCTTGACGCTTCAAGTCCGCGTATGCCTTATGTCTATCCTTGGCAGCTTGGATGTCTTGTCTTATTGACTTTATTTGGTCATCCATTTCTTCCAACATCTGCCTTGAAGCTTCAACCCTTAAGGTTGGATTTGATAAGTTTAGGGGACTTTGACAGTCATGACCATATAATGCTCGGAAAGGGGTCATCTAAATGCATTACTGGTAAGAAGCATTGTAGGCAAATTCAACCAAAGGCAAATATTGAATCCACCTCTTTGGCTCACGACAGTAGTATGCCTTTAGCATACCCTCCATGACTTGATTTACTCGCTCTGTTTGGCCATCCATTTGGGGATGGTAAGCGGTGCTAAAGCAAAGTTGAGTCCCAATAGCTTCAAAGATAGCTCTCCAGAAGTGTGACGTGAAGAGAGAATCACGATCACTAATGATTCTTCTCGGTAAACCATGTAGCTTGAATATCTCCTTGATAAATAATCTTGCAATGTCTGAGGCTTTATAGTTTTTCTTTACTGGAATAAGGTGTGCAACCTTAGTAAGCATGTCAACCACAACCATGATGGAGTTGTATCCTCCCTAGACTTGGGGTAGGCCAACAACAAAATCCATGCTGATGAATTCCCATTTCATTTGGGAAATGTCAAGCGGTTGTAGTTTCCCTGGTATCTTGACATGTTCGGCTTTGATACGTTGACAAGACAAACACTCAGTGATATATTTGAGAACGTCACCTTTGAGCCTCTCCCAATGGTAGCTCTTCCTAACTGCATTAAGAGTCTTGGCATAGCTAGGATGTCCTGAAAAAGGGGAATCATGAGCTTCCCACAATATCTTCTGCTTAAGTGGCTGGCTTGCTGGTATACACAGCCTTGTTCTATAATAGACAAGTCCACTATTGATAGAAAATTCATGATACTTAGCCTGCAACTTTTGATTCTGATCCTTGATAGAGATCTCCCTTAGCATTGTTTGGTAGGCCGGATCGTGGCATGCATCCTCTCTAGCTAACTCAAGTATTGGATTGTTTGGCATAGATAATTTTGTAGCTAGAGATCTTGATGGATTTTGCAAGATTAGGGAATTAAAGAATGCCTTACGACTAAGTGCATCGGCAACTACATTCTCTTTTCCTACTCGGTACTTGATTTCAAAGTCATACTCCCCCAACACTTCAATCCACCGACGTTGCCTCATGTTGAGCTCATTCTAGGTAAAGATCCATTTGGGACTCTTATGGTCAGTTACTAGAGTAAACTTGTTACCCAACAGATAGTGTCTCCAAAGCTTTAGAGCATGGATGATATCTAACAATTCCAGATCATGTGTAGCATAATTCCTCTCATGACTTTTCAGTTTCTTTGAAGAGTATGCTACAGGATGACCTTCCTGCATGAGCACACACCCCAAGGCAAGAATGCTAGCATCAGTTACTACCTCGAACTTCTTATCGAGGTTTGGAAGTTTTAGAATAGGTGCTGATACCAAACTTTGCTTCAATCTGTCGAAGCTATTTTGTTCAGGAGTTGACCATGCAATGGAATTTTGTTTCTTTAGTAAGTCCGTAAGAGGTACTGCTATCAAATCATAGTTTTTTATGAAGACCCTATACCATCCTGTCAATCCAAGAAAGCTGTGTATCTCTTTGACAGATGATGGTATTGGCCATTCTAGCACATCTCTGACCTTGACTGGGTCCACTGAGATTCCTTTTGCTGATACTATGAATCCCAGATATTCAATCTGACGCTTGAAGAATACACACTTCTTCATTTTAGCATACAGCTTATGTGACCTCATTGTCTCAAGGACAATTCGGAGTTGGGGTTCATGGTCTTCTTCCTATTTGGAATAGACTAAAGTGTTGTCGAAGAGGACAAGCACAAAATCATCAAGATATGGCCTAAAGATATCCTGCATTAACCAGTTGAAGGTGGCAAGTTCATTTGTAAGTCCGAATGACATAACTAGGAACTCAAAGTGCCCATATCTTGTATTGAAGGCCGTCTTGGGGATATCTTCTTCTTTGATCCTTATCTGATAGTAACCAGACCTGAGATCAATCTTGGAGAAGATCCTTGCACCTTGAAGACGATCAAGAAGCTCATCTATTCTAGGAATAGGGTACTTGTACTTGACCGTTGATTGGTTCAATCCACGGTACTCAATACATAGTCAAAGTGTCCCATCTTTCTTTTTCTGGAACAGTACTGGAGCTCCCCATGGTGAACTGCTAGGCCGGATATAGCCCTACTCTAGCAATTGCTTGAGTTGTTCCTTCAGGTCAATTACTTCTGTTATGGATATTCTATAAGGTCTCTTTGCAATTGGCGCAGCTCCTAGTACTAACTTAATCTCATGATCCACTTCTCTTTGAGGCGGGAGTTCTATCAACTCTTCAAGGAATACGTTTGCGTATTCCTTTAGCCAAGAAGGTCCTTCATTAGACTCTTGCTTCTGATCTAACTTGTTGAGTTTGATCAAATAGACAGGTAATCCTTTTCTGACTCCTTTTATGATACGAGATACTTTGGCCAATTGGATTCTTGGCACTCCAGCCTCACCTTGAGTTGTGACTAATTCCCTTTCAGAGTTTTCGAAGGAAACTTGACCCTTCCCACAATGAATGTGGGCGTCGTTAGGCTTAAGCCAATCCATTTTGAGTAGACACTCATGGATACCTAAATTCATGACTCTAAATTTGACCAAAGTCTTCTTTCCTCCCAGAAAGAATTCCACCTTAGCAGTTTGCCTGGTACAAGTAACCTCACGACCATTTGCCAATTCCACAAGCAGGGTAGGTGCTTCTACTGTGGCTATTCCTAATCTTTTTGCACATGCTGGTGAGATCAAGGAATGTGTACTACCACAATCAATCAAGTTCTTGAAACTTTTACCTTGATAGTCCGTGTCTGAATCACCGAGAACTGGCGATTCGGTCCTTTCTTGTGTAGAGCAGCATGGACTGTCGCCCTTTCAAATTTTGCTTCCATGGTCAGATCTTCTTCTTCTTCTTCTTCTCACATTTTCCTATTGGCAATGCAGGCAGTTCTTCCTCTGCCTCGAGTAGCGGCTCCTTGACCACGGCCTGTTCCTTGCAAAGGCGCTTGGCGATGTCCTCCACCAAGCTTGGGACAAGTGATCGGGTTCGTTGCAGTGGAAACAATGGAGGTTTTGGCCATTGCTTTGAGTAGGAACAAAGTTGTTGACATTGTTAGTCCTTGCTTTCTTTCTTTGTCCCTAATTATGACCTTGAACTCTCCTCATTTGAGGTCTGAATGCTCCTCTGTTCGAGTCATTGTAAGACAAAGCTTTGTTACCCCTTGGTCTAGACTGCACTTTCTGAATTATAGGTGCTGCTCAAATGAGTGCGTCCTGAAGATCTGATGGACGCATAGATTCAAGATGGGTATTGACTGGTCGATTTAAACCCGCACAAAATTTGGACACATGCTGTGTCATGTCCATCTGTGGTGCATACTTAAGAAGTGAGACAAATTTGGAATAGTATGCGTCAAGAGTGAGTCCCAGCTGTTTTAGCTCGTAGAACTCATTCATTTTCTATGTGCAATATGCAGGTGGTAAATATCCTCCTTGCACAGCTTTCTTCAGCTTCTCCCAGGTAACGAATCCCTCTGTGATCCCTTGATCCCTACACCATTGCTTCCACCAAAGCCTGGCTTTGCCGGTGAGCTTTAACTTGGCAAGCATAGCCTGATTAGCGGGTGCAGTACCAACTGCTTCAAAGTAATCCTCCATGGATTCAATCCAAATTTTAGCGTTCGCTTGGACGGACCTGCCTCTCCCGTCAAACTCGGGTGGCTTAATCTACTTGAGAAGGAACTTCTTCTCCTGGATTATAGCAGTACTCGATGTAGAAGGCGAACTAGGAAGTTGTACCTGGGGTTGTGCCTGGATAAAGGTTTATTAACATTATTATAGGATAATCATTATTGATTTATATTATATCTTCAGTTCTGGTATCATGTAAGAAATGTAGCTACTTAACTTTTTATCAATTCTCATGCACAATCAGACATTGATAAAAAGAAGTCTTATTTGTATTTATATGGGCGTAGCCCTTTTGGAATATAACATTTCTTGTGATGATAAGCCAACTGTTACATTTAGTTTGGGGAGAACAACGTTGTATTACATTTGTTAGAAATCAAGCTCACCGTCAGTGTGTCTTCATCTATGACCGACATCTATGACAGCTAGTGTGTACAGCTGTCTACATGTGACTACATTAAATAAGTCGGGTTAGTAGTTAGTCAGTGACCTGACTAGAGTTAGTCAGTCTAGTCTACATTTACACTAGGTCACTTTATCTTGTAGTGGGTGTGTGCTTTTTAGTGTTGTGTGTGGAAATGAAGGAATGAGCTTGAGAGCCTGAAGGCTCATGGATATGGAGTCTTTCCCTTTCTCACTCTCTACTCTTTGAACATGGTATCAGAGCTTCATCCATGAGGCTGTGGGAGAATGGGCATGACAACTTGCAGTGCAAAGGAGATGGAAGTAAGGAATGAGAAAGAAGCTGGACACTTGCAAATGAAGCCATAGTCAAAGGAAGGAATCAGCATGGACTGCCTCCTGAAAATCGTGGACTGCCTCCTGAGTCTGAAAATTGTGGACTGCCTCCTAAAACCTATGTCTGAAAATCGTGGACTGCCTCCTGAAACCTGTGTCCTGAAATCTGGACTGCAACCTGTGTCTGAAAATCGTGGACTGCCTCCTGAAAAACAACAACCTGTATCTGAAAATTTGCGCTTGCTGATCTGAATGGACAGCAACCTGTATCTGAAAATCTGCGCCTGCTGATCTGAGTGGACAGCAACCTGTGCCTGAAAAATCTGCGCCCCCTGGTCTGAAAATCTGCGCCTGCTGATTTGAGTGGATAGCAACCTGTCAATCTTCAGTGGGGCACCTAGACAAGGTTCATAGAGCATGTATGCTCACTATTGAAGGTATTTGAAGTGTGCATGGAGTAAATGCTTGTGTGGGAGCTCTGTTATGAGATGGAGTGACAGACACAAACCTGTAATCAATTCTGAACTGCTGTAAACATGGATGGATAGCATGCATTCAGTCATTACTGACACACAGGAGCCTTGTACTACACTTAGAAGGCATATTTGGAGCACAAGAATGTGTCAAAGCATGTATACATTGGATCAAATGTCTTGGAGCTGAGATCTCTTGCTCAGAATACTCAGATCTGAAAATCAATGACAGGCTGAAAACTGTCATACACAGTCAATGTCAGAATACTCAAATATGAAAATCAATGACAGGCTAAAAACTGTCATACACAGTCAATGACAGAATACTCAGATCTGAAAATCAATGACAAGTTGAAAACTGTCATACACAGTCAATGACAAGTACTGTGCATTACTGAAGCAATACAGGTCATCTTGGGGGTTCCATCATCTATATGAACTGGCCTATACATGCTGAATGCATGGAGAATTGAAGCAAGCAATGAGCATCATTGAAAACTGAATTTTGAAGCTGAAATAAATGCAGTTACACTGTCTTGGTTAATTACAAATAGCTCATGAGGTTTATGCCATTGGTCAATGAAGACAAGTTGTCTATGCCTACTCAGATGCTCATGTATTGAACTTGCCACTACAAAGTAAATGTATGACATGGTCAAAAGACATTTTGGAGCTGCTTGGAGCTTGGTATGCTGAATTTTGGTTGACTGCAACCTGAAACTGAATTTGTTGACACACTCAGTTTTGGACTTGAAATTGCTGTTGGTTACTCACAGTTTACAGTTTTCAGACTGCATGTATGTACCCTGGCAGTGAGATTACAGAAGCTTAAGCTGAAGCAAACACATAGCTTATGTATTGACAGTTATATCTACAATTGAGACCACTTGTTTAAGGGTTGTTTTGGGGTGTCAGTGGGCTGAAATACCTGGTTTTTTCCTGCAATTTAGTGCAGAAAACTGTCATAAACTGTTACGGACAATCATACTTATTGGACTGCAGGGAGTCAGGCACTTGATAGATAGTCTATTGCATCATGGCTAATGCACATGGGACTGACAATATCACTCAGATAGTTGGAGAGAAGTTGGATAATAAGAACTTTACATTATGGAAATTCAAAATGAAAAACTTTCTGGTTGGCAGAGGTTATTGGGATTTATGTACAGGAGATGAAGTTGCTCCTGAGTTGCCTGCACACAATCCAACAAATGAACAGAAAAGAGCCTACAGGCTATGGAATGAAAGAGCATGCAAGGTGCTGCATTGGTTTTCCTTATGTATATCTGATGCTATGGTAATTCAAATCACTGGATGCGAGACTCCGAAGGATGCTTGGGATATACTGATGAGAAATTATGGAACCATGGAACATGCACGGAAGATTCAGTTGAAACAACAGTTCAACAACATGTCTAGGAATGGCAAGAGCATCCAGATGTATACCACGGAGATTAAGACCATAGCTGATCAACTTGCTACTATTGGCTCAAGTGTATCAGAAGATGATATGATTGCTGTTGCTTTGAATGGCTTAGGCAAAGAGTACAAAGCTTTTGACACTTCCATTTCTGTCAGAGAAGAGCCCCCTAGCTGGGAAGAGCTAGTTGCTTTGTTGCTGCATGAGAAAGTCAAACTTGGTTTGAATACAGGTTCTAGTGCATCTCAGAGTAGAGATACTGTGTTGTACTCTAGCCAGCGTGGCAGAGGATCTAGAGGTCGTGGTTCATTTCGAGGTCGTGGTGACACTCATAATACTTATCGACAGCAGCAGCAACAGAGTAATTGGCATGGTGCAAATACACAAGGCCAGCGTGGATCTGGTGGGTTTAGAGGCAGGGGGAGATCACCCCGAGGTAGAGGTGGTGGTTCTGGTTCATGGCAATCATCTGATCAGTCCAACAGGGACAAGGACTGTCATTATTGTGGTAAGTATGGGCACATAGCAAAGGATTGTTACAAGAAGCAAGGAGATATGAAGGCAAAGGGTAGACAACATGGGCACTATGCATCTTCCAGTGGTGCTCATGATGAGTCAGTTGATAGACTCTTTGCCATGCAACATGTATCTAAAAATGCATCGAGACATGATAGAGATGACAGATGGTACATTGACTCTGGAGTGTCAAACCACATAACCCTGCATGGAGAGTGGTTTGATGAGATGGTTGCAGGTACACATGGTCATGTATGTACTGGGGATGATACCCAACATGACATAAAGCATAAAGGGATTGTTCCATTGATGATGCCTGATGGCAAGAAAAAAGGCCTGCATGATGTCTTACATGTACCGACCATAACAAAGAATTTGTTGTCTGTGGGTCAAATGGCAGAATAGAATCTGCAAGTGAGGTTTAACAAGGATGGATGTTTCATTGAGGAGTATGGAAATGGCTGCAAGCTAATTGCCAAGGGCAGAAGGGATGGCAGGATGTTTACTTTGGAAGCGACCATTCCTGAACTTAAAGCAGCCATGTTTGCACATGATGAGAGTGCCATTCGGGATGTAGAGATTTGGCACAAGCGGATTGGACATGTCAATGTACAAAAGATGAAATCTATGCAGCAGAAAGAAGTAGTACTTGGATTACCTAACTTCAAGTATAATGATTTTGGTCATGTATGCCCTGCATGTCAGTTTGGGAAGCAAGCACGGTTTCCTTTCATGAGACATGTAAAAAACAACACTAGGCCTTTACAGTTGGTGCACTTTGATGTCTGGGGTCCTTCACATAATGCTTCCTTTGGCAGTGCACGATATTATGTCTCATTTATTGATGATTTCAGTAGGTACACTTGGCTTTATATCTTAAAACATAAGGATGATGTGTTTGATGCATTCAAAGACTTCAAGAAACATGCTGAAAATGAATTGGGCTGTTACATATCATGTTTGAGATCAGATGGAGGAGGTGAATATGTCTCAAACTACTTTGACAGGTATCTTGCTAAACATGGGATCAGAAGACAGCTCACATGCAGTTATACACCGCAGCAAAACGGTGTTGCAAAGAGGAAAAACAGGGTTTTGATGGAGTCAGCTAGAGCTATGCTGAATGAAAAATGTCTACCAAATGGTTATTGGGTTGAAGTAGTGGTGACTGCTATATATGTGCTAAATCAAACCCCTACAGCAGGGATTCATGATGTCACTCCATATGAACGGATGTATGGTCATAAACCTGATATTTCACACTTGAAGGTATTTGGCAGCATTGCATATGCGCATATACCGGATGAGAAGAGGAAGAAATTGGATCCTAAGGCAGTGAAAAGTGTGTTTATTGGATATGCACAGGAACGGAAAGCTTATAAGTGTTATGTACCTTCTACGCATGAGACACTCATAAGCAGAGATGTGGTATTTGATGAGTTAGCATCTTGGTATGGGAATCCTGTTGCAATGCCTACTGATGGCTCACCCAGTATGAGTCATGCTGAAAATACTCCTGCAGAGAGTACTTCCATGACTGGTCAGACAGGTGATGTATCATCTATAGTGAGTCCTTGGACAGGAGGATTAAAGAGTCGCACTACTGCATCCACTGACATGGATATGTCAGTGGGGGAGAACAGATAAGGGAAAAGAAAAGGTTTTTGAAGATGTAACAGGTCCACTCACTGCAGGTTATGATTCATCTAGTAGTGACAGCTTAGATAGTGAATTGGGGATTCCGTTTGTTATGACGCCAGGTGCTAGACAAAGCCGTTATGTGCCGCCTCATGAGAGGCAAGCTCACAGTGAGCCACATCTCAGGAGATCAGAGAGGGTCAAACGACCTGTTGACAGGTATACTTACACTGGATATTCAGCTTGTCATTATGCTTATATGACGAAAGTAACAGGTTTTAGAGAACCAAGTAAGTTTGATGAGGCAGTTTCAGATGAGAATTGGCATGCTGCTATGGATGAGGAATATTCGGCTTTGGGTGAAAATTGTACATGGGATTTGGTACAGTTGCCTGACGGCAAAACACCTATTGGATGCAAGTGGGTGTATAAGGTAAAATGTAAATTAGATGGATCATTGGAAAGATATAAGGCCAGGCTGGTTGCAAAAGGGTATGCGCAGCAGTATGGTCTTGATTATGAGGAGACTTTCAGTCATGTAGCAAAGATGGCTACAGTTAGAACTGTGATTGCTTTGGCAGCAGCTAGAGGCTGGAAACTATGGTAGATGGATGTAAAGAATGCATTTCTCAATGGAGAATTACAGGAAGAGGTTTACATGGAACAGCTTGAAGGCTATGTACATCCAGAATTTCCAGCACATGTATGTCGGCTGAAAAATGCATTATATGGATTGAAACAGGCACCCAGAGCATGGAATGCTCGCATCAGCAGTTATTTACAGCAACATGGTTTCCGATTGGGAGATACTGATCATAGTCTGTTTGCGAAGAAGACAGATAGTGGCTATGTTTTTCTAGTTGTCTATGTTGATGACTTAATCATTACAGGAGATTATGAAAATGGGATTGCAGAAATAAAGACATGTTTACAGGCTGAGTTTAAGGTCAAGGATCTTGGAGAGTGGAAATACTTTTTGGGGATTGAGGTTGTCTCTACACCTTAAGGCATATGGCTACTACAGAAGCAGTATGCTCATGACATGTTACAGAAATATGGTATGGCTGATTGCAAGCCTATGGATACGCCTTTGGAGCGAAATGTCAAGCTGCAGATTGATGTTGGGATAGAGATTGAGAATGTTACTATGTACAGACAGATGGTAGGCAGCTTGATCTATCTCACGATCACTAGACCTAACTTGAGTTATGCTGTGGGGCTGATCAGTCAGTTCATGCAGAAGCCTCGCAAACCACACTTGGATGCAGTCAAAAGAATTCTGAGATATGTAAAGGGTACCACAGATCATGGGCTGTTTTATGCATATGGGAAAAACCTTGACTTGATGGGGTACACTGATGCTGACTGGGCTGGTTGCACATATAACAGGAGGTCAACCAGTGGCTATGCATTTGGATTGGGTAGTAGCATGATCAGTTGGCAGAGTAAGAAACAGCCTATAGTTGCATTGTCCAGTACGGAAGCAGAGTATCGTGGTGCGGCCTTAGCGGTCTGTGAAGCTAAGTGGTTACAGAAGTTACTGAATGACTTGGGAGTACACTTGGATAGCAAAGTCAAGCTGTACTGTGACAATTTGAGCAGTGTTATGTTAGCAAGCAATCCTGTTTATCATGCAAGATCAAAACACATTGAGATTCACTACCATTTCATCAGGGAAATGGTTTTAGCAGATCAGATTGACTTGGAGCATGTGAAGACTGAAGACCAGGTAGCAGACATCTTTACCAAATCACTTGGTAAAGATAAGTTCATTCACTTTAGACAGCTACTTGGAGTGATGCAGATGATTTGAGTTTTGTTTTTGAGCTTGAGGGGGAGTGTTAGAAATCAAGCTCACCGTCAGTGTGTCTTCATCTATGACTGACATCTATGACAGCTAGTGTGTACAGCTGTCTACATGTGACTACATTAAATAAGTCGGGTTAGCAGTGACCTGACTAGAGTTAGTCAGTCTAGTCTACATTTGCACTAGGTCATTGTTGGGTAACAATGACTAAGTTATGTATGAAAATTCCTCATATAAGTCCTAGTAAATTTCTTCTGTGTTCATAAGAATTCCATGATTTATATTCTTTGATTGCCTCCAATCGAATCCCTTGAGTTTTCAGCTTCTCTTCATCCTGCAAATACACATGAAGTGCTTGCAAAAAAGCATGGATGGATTCTTTAGTTTCCTCACCAACATATTATCTTTTTTGTTTAATTACATCAATTATTACATCATAAAATCCTCGTTTTGCAATTTCGATAATTTCACCTAATGTAAATTCAATTCTACTTCCAAGAATCCTTTCTTCTAGGATCCACTTAAGATCTGTTGCAGTCTCTATGTCAGACTGCAACTTGTAGCTGGGATATTTGCCTTTTCTTTTTCCTTCCATCTTCTTTGCTTGAGGAGCATCTCCCATATCAAGCTTTGGCGGTGGTGGATTTTCAGTAGCCTTCTGGAGCTGATCCGGTTTACTTCTTGTCACACGTTTAGTTGGCCCCGAAGAGGAGGGACCGGCAACATCTTCATCTCTTCTTCTCTTTTCTTCTACCATAGCTTCATGATTATTAATGTCAGCTAACCGAGCAAAAGCTGAAAATAAATCAACTGGCTCGGTCCATCCGGTTCTTCTTCAGAGCATTAACTGGCAGTAGTTAAATCTTCTTTGGTTGCCTTGCCTTGCTCCATGCGATCTAAGGCCTGCATCCACACTTTAGATTTTGCATCAGTTTTACATGCTTTAACAATTTCATTAGTTGGCTCAATTTGCAGCCCATAGGTTATTGCATCAACATCTGCATAGGCTGTTCTTATTCCCAAATCCTCCAGTCTTTTCTTCATGCCACCGTTACCAAAATTTGGCTCAAGAGGAAGCCTGGTTTCGGTTGCATGAATTTTACCATCCTTCCAAAAGACTAATTTTTGCGCTTCAACTTCACGGAATGCACCGCACTCCCTCTTATCATGCTCTAGGCTATCACACCAGATACAGCGTCTTTTGAAGCCTTCTCGTACGGGTCTTTGGGTAGTTGACCATCCCCTTTCTTCCACTTTCACATCAAGTCTTTCCACGGAATTAATCTCTGTTAGATTAAGATGGAGATCTCGCATGCTCTTAATTAGCTCGTCCATGACATCCTTCTTTGGAGATGGAATAGCAGGATTTCTTGGTTGCTCGACCATAGAGACACGAGGTCGAGAAACAGGAACAGGCTCCTTCATGGATTCAGTTGGTGCAGAGGTAGATCCCCATATTAGGTGTATCAGCGTTGAATCCTCAAAAGTGTGTATGTGGGGTACCTTATGGTTTGTTATTTGATCATGTTGTGAGTACGACTGGTATTGCCACCAAACCTGAAAAGGTAGTTGTTATTGTGATCCTAAGTCCACCCACTTGCCATAGGAAAGTCGAAAATTTTGTTTCATTCGTGGAGTATTATCATCGATTCATTAATGCATTGGTTGAAGGCTTGTTACACTTGACAAATATTTTCTCTCACAACCATGTTTTTGAATGGACAAAAGTATGCAAAGTGACATTTGAAGATGTTAAAATGGAATTATCCAAAGTACTAGTTTTAAAAGCTCCAAAAAGGGGTGAGGTTTTTTATTTATTCATAGCTATGACTTGGGATAGTAACTATTGTTGCCTATCCCAAATTTGGGAGGTACAACTTTATCCTCCTATTGCATTTGTAAGTAAAATGTGGGGAATTTTAAAGCTTTGTTACATTTATTTGGAGAAGGTTTGCTTCGCTATGATGTTCACAACCAAGAAGTTCAAACACTGTATTCTTTATGAGAAGGTGGTATTCTTCACCAAGGAAAAGGGAATGCACTTATTATTGAACAAGCTTCAACCCTCTTATTGCCTAGCCAAATGGTTGGCCTCTTTGTAGGAGTTTGACTATGAGATTAGGAGCAAGCCACTAAGAGTTGTAGGGTATCATAGAGTGTCTAGTAGATTTTGGTGATCCTAGAAAAGAGTGGACTAATATTGGTGACTACAAGGGCTTATGAAATATTGATGTAGCTTCTATTCCATCATGGTATACATCTATCACGCATTATCTATCAACAGGAAACCTCATAGAAACTCTTTCTAAATCTGAGAAGGGAAAGATTAAGCAAGAAGAAATTCTATTTTCAATAATAGGGGATGCCTTATATAAGAAAGGTATGGATGAGATTTATTGTCCTTGTGTGGTGCCTGATGAGGTATCCTTTATTCTAGAGGCATGGCATGATACAACATGTGAAGGCCATTTTGCTTGACGGCTCACTCCCCAGAAAGCTTTACATGTTGGCTATTGGTGGCCAATATTTGTCCAATATGATTTTGCATATGCTAATAATTGTGATGTCTATCAGAGACACAATGCTAGGGAAAATCGTAAGTAGATGCTTAATCCTATTCTTGTGACTTTGCCCTTTGAGAAGTGGTGCATTGATTTTGTTGGACCTATACATCCTTCATCTATTGCGCGAAAGAATTACATCATTATGGTGATGCACTACTACTAAATGGTTAGAAGCTGGAGCTCTGATGAAGAACAATACCAAGAAAATAACTAGTTTTATTATTGAGAAAATTGTCAGTCGTCTCAGCCCACCTAAAGAACTGGTGTCTGATCATGAGACACACTTTTTGAAGAAGGTCATAGAAGCCTTGATTGAAGATCTAAAAGTTAAATATAATAAAACCATCCCATATAATCCCCAAGTGAATGGAAAAGTAGAGTGTACCAACAAGCAACTTGTAGGATTGTATCCAAGACTATCTCTGAGGGTAAGCACAACTAAGACAAGAAACTTCATGTGGTTGTCTAGGCTTATAATACTATGTTGAAGAGAGCAACATGACACACCCCATTTAAGTTGTTATATGGGGAAGAGTGTGTCTTGCCCTTGGAAATTGAGTTACGCACTATGAGGTTTGCATTAAACCATTCTTTGGGTGAAGAGGAAGTTTTGTAAGCAAGGTTGACCTCCCTAGCATATCTTGATAAGATCCAATTGCAAGTTTTGTTACATCAAGAGGTAGAGAAGAAGAGGATGAAAGTGCTTCATGACATTCATGCTAAAAGATATAAATTTTTGAAGGGCCAATTGGTCCTATGTTATGATGCACATCGTGAGTTATTTCCTAGCAAGTTAAAACCCTACTGGGATGGCCCTTATAAGATTGTTTGTATATGAAATAATAGCTTTATAGTCCTTTTAGCATATTTACAAAAGGGGTAGAGTTTAAAACTAAAGAAAACTTTAATAAGCTTAAGCCCTATTATGTGTAGGGGCTGATGTCAGTCTTGGTGCCTTTGTAGGTCTTCCAGGATCCCACTTAAACCTGCAGAAGGTGCCAAGGTCATCGAATGGGCAGAATCATTCCTTATCTTGAACATCCGTATTTAGAGAAGCTTTACCACCAAGGTTAAGTGATCTAGTGAAGTAAGGGTTATCATATTACTGAGTGGGAAGAGGGATCTTTCACATGGGATATTAAGATCTACTACCACCATTGTCGTAGGATTCTTATTAGCATCCCCATTGAGTTTGGTGAGGAAGGAGGGATTGTACGTATACATCCTCTCTCTTGGCTTGACTTTGACTACCATAAGTATGAGTAGGTTGATCGATATCTACTAAGCATGTGGGTGTTGGTATGGTTATTAAAGACCCCTAACATAGAGTCATTATGAAAAAGTTTATTTAGGTATCACTTTTACTAATAATATGGAAAAATACAAGGCCTTAATCATGGGGCTCAATATAGCTTGACATGGTGGTATCTGCCATTGACATATTTCTCAACCATGGTCACGAGGGGTTATTAGAATTGTTCGATCTTATTAGCCCACAACTAATATGGTGGGGACTACTTTGCTAACATGTCTTGTTATAGCCATCGATGGTTAGTATGGGTGATGAGCCAGGCAGCGATTGACCATCTTCATATTCTTTCATGGATGCATCAGATCATTCAATGGCATATTCGCCGAACACCCCTTATCATTTATGATGGTGAGCTAGCTCTAATAATTTAATGCATTTAGTGTAGCACCTCTGTAGCCGATCCTTTGGTCTAGTTTTGTACTTCAGTACAATTTATGTGGGAATCAAGGGTTTGTTTTCAACAGTAGGATGTTGAATGGTGTGCTTTATAGCTATATTCTCATTAGGCCAAGAGGGTCATTTATTTTGTAGTGAACTGGGTTATCTCATTAGGCCAAGAGGGTCATTTCTATCGGCATGAAATGCTTTATTTCGTTAGGCTAAGAGAGCAACATGTCTGTTTGGTGCGGGTGTGTTTGATGGTTTTTCGCTTTAGTGTTGTACCAGATAGGTCTATAAAAGTGCTTGGAGGGAGCCTCTTGTTGCTCAGAAGCTTCTTATGGCTAAGTCCAAGTGTTATTCTTCCTTTTCGGGCTTTTTATTCCTTAATATAAATATATATGTGTTTGTGGAAAATTTTCTTCTTTTGGGGATTGGCAACTCAAAGCATGAAGTCCTAGGGTTTGGTTAAGTATATTTGAGGGACGTCTGAGCATCTCTTTGCCTCCTAATATGGCATTATTAGGCATTCAAAGATCTATTTTGAGAGTAATCCTTAGTGATTGTGTGTTGTTGGCCTGCTAGGCAGCTGTTTGTAGGAGCTTTTGTTAGTTGTGAGGCAGATAGAGAAGCCTACCAAATAAAAGAAAGAGAAACAACAATGGATATATTTGAAAATATATGATATGGACACATGTAAAAAGGAGTTCTAACCCCTAAAATAAGAAAATTAAGAAAGAAAATTTCTAAGAATAGAAGTTCATTGCCTTGCAAAGGCTTGATACGTTCCTTGGGCCAATGCCTTGTATTTTTTAAGGTGATATTTTGCTAAAAATTAAATAAAGGATGGTTGGAGCGAAATCCAAAAGAAAAAATGGATTTAGTGTCACCTTGCGAGAGCTTGGTAGGTTCATGGGTACTAAGATAGGACCTAAGGTTGATACCTTGTTCTCCTTGGGTCACAACATGCTCAGCTCCCTTCTTTTACACATCCGAGTATCAAAAAATACTGAAGAAAAGAGTGGTCAAATAATGAAAAGTATTTATAAATCAAAGATGAGGTTATAGGAGTCCTCGCCTAAGAGTTCGTGGTCCAATTGTCCTAGGTTAGGTTGGCAAGTCAAACCACCACTTAGGATGATGCCTTTTATAGTTCTTTTTTTCCAATTTGTGTTGGAGTAGTTCATTAGAATAGCTTTAGATCTCTATCAGATTGTGCTTAGCCTATCCCTTATGGACTTCATGCTTTGATTTTGTCAGGGGGTAGGGTGAGTCTAGCTATTTTATGTTTTGTTGCCTATTTTATTTAAAGCATCTTGATGCTTGAGTGATGCTCTTTATGGTTTATTTATGTGCAGATCAGTTCATAGATTTGAGGGTTGAGTCGCCCTATCCTCTGGTTGCCAATGAGAGTAAATTTTTGGAGCCGATTTGAAAGTATAAATAAGACGCTAGGAGACATAAAATAGCAAGTTTGCATGGAAATGAAACAATTGCGGATCAAGGAGCTAGAATTTTTTCTAGATGCATTTCAACATTGAAAATCCAACAAAAGTGTCCATTTGTCAATCAGAGTCCATTTGACCCCCCATTTAATGGCTAGAAGGTTTAGTGTTATGAAGCAACTATGCAATCTGGAAGCTAGAAAGCATGTAATAGAAGCTATCATGATAGATTTCGATGCTAAAACGTTGCATGTCCAATCAGATTGTGATTTTGAGCTCGTTTTCCCTTCCTTCTAGGTCAAAACCACTTGCCAAAAGTGTGACCACAAAGTTTTGAACCATTTTTTAAAATGGCTAAGAGGGTTAATGTAGCTTAAGGCTTAAAAATCCTTAAAAATTCACATGATGGGGGGAGTGTTTTTTTAATGCCAATTTTTTTATTAAGAAAATAGAGGATGGTGACCCTCCGCATCAAACATCCTCCTCCTAGGGCTAGGTTCCCTTAATTATTCACTCTCTATCACCACCAATAGTAAGGAATATGATGCACTAACTGAAAACTTCTTATTCTAGTCTTTTTCTCTCCTTCCTCTCTCACCTCTTTGTTCTTGTTCATATGGTTGCATGTGAGAGAGAGAGTGAGGGTTAAGGCAATCCATGATTGGATGTATGATGGGTTTAATGCATATAGGGACATAGATTGCAGGATGTGGAGGCATCAACGACTATAAACGAGCATCAGCGACTTCCCATTCTCGAATTATGAGGCATGCATATGTGGTTTTATGAGTAAGTGGAATTCTCTCAGTTGTATGATGCATATTGGTTTCCTATGGTTGAAATTAATTTCTAATGTTTGAAAATGATCCATTCTATCAGAAATGTCAACATGAATAGCAAGTCTTAATCATTTATGCATTTGATTTCTCTTAATGCTATAGGTTTAGTATAATCATTTCCTTGGGGGACTCATTTGGTAAGGAATATGCTATCTCCTAGAATGAATATTGTGAAGAGTGGACTTTGTGCATACGTGTTATATATTGAGACAGTGCATCTTGGGGACAATGCTTGGGGTATAGGAGAGCCATAGTGGGACCATAAGAATAAGTTGGGGGATGCTCCCTTTGTTTGTGTTACAAGGTGCTAGCTACCTATATGTTCGAGCAATCCCTTAGCTTGGAGTCAGGAAGGGCATCATATTGGACTATAATCTAGAGATGAAATCTATAAACACATTCTTTCAATAAATGAGTTCATAGTGTCTATACGCTCATGGCTGGGAGGCTGTGGGATTGTTTGCGCGAGTATAGAAGGCCTAGCTAGAGTCCTAGAGCCAGTGTCAAACCCATTTTTAGTCTCGATAGATAGCCTCCAATATATCATGAGAGAGCATTATGTAACTTTGCATGTCCTCTCAATCTCCTCATGCGTTAGGCCTTGCCTATATAGTAATCTCTGTAGCACTACCACCAACCTATCCCTAGCAATTCAATGTCATCCTGGTAATGTAGATCCCAATGAAAAAAATTACACTTAACTCACAATTATATAAAGGATTGTTATGGAATCATGATAGGCATGGTATTTTATTGAAACTCACTATGAACATAATTTGATTTGATTTTATTTTATTGTATATTTTACTTACTTATTGCATGATTTGTGACAAAATATTACGGACTTATGATCATCCCGATATTCTATTAAAACTCACTATTTAAATAAGTTTATTTTATTTTATTCTATTATGAATTTGATCTATTAATTGCATGATTCGTGACTTATCATATGAGTACACATGTGTGACATTGGTCACATTATTTCTCGCAATAAACACAAGGATAGTAATCTGCTTTGTGTTGTGGTTAGTAGATACTTAGACAATGCTAAGTGGAAGAAATATTTTTAAATATGCATGTTAATGCATGAAAATTATATATTATAAAATATTTTGAGATGTATGTTTAAACCTATCAAAATTTTATACCTTATATCATGAGACATTATTGAAAACATTGTGCTGCACAATATGAAAATTTTTTGGAGCATTCATAAGGCAAAGGTTATTGCATGTATATAAGTAAATTCGGTTATTTTAGATGTATTGATTATAGAAATATAAAAATACTAAAATATTATTTTGGATGTAAAGCTATTTAGAATAGGCTATGCTAGATTTAATTTTGCAAAAGCAACTCATGTAAGAAAAGGAAAAGTAAGAAGATAAAAAGATGCCTTTAATGTATTTTGAGCTCAAAAGTAAAATACAATCAATAAATACATGTATGGGGAAGTTTCTCACCCATGCATGGGAAAAGACTATATCCAATCTTGTGTCATGTAATATTTGTGGTTTTTTCTTCTCTCTTAAAATTTTTTCATCTTCTATTTTCTTTCAATTTCAAGCAAGCCTACATCAAGAGTAAACAATATGCTAGTAGATTTTCCTTTTGCAAAAATAAGTCCGCAATCATTCCTAGGGGTCTTTACATAACAACCATCATATGTAAACTAAACCTACAATTCCTATTGTAGCATTTGTTGACCAATAGAAACCAAGTTCTTACTTATATCTACTACATGCAACACATCAATGAGATACTTTATTTTACCACGTTGTATACTCAAGGGAACATTTCCAATATAAGTAATGGGATGGATTGTATCATCCCCCATCTTCACATTGCTTCGGACACTCTAGATTGTGCATCTCTCTAAACCCCTCTCCACAAGAAGTCATGTGGTTAGAGGTATGTGAGTTTACATACCATATATCATTCTTAGATGAATCACTAGTTGTCAGACTATTTGTAAAATGTTGTATGACAAAGGAATACTCATTTGTGTCATCATTTTTTTAACGATGGTGAAAACATTATTACCTTGTTTCTTTTTTTCATTTCTAATTTCAATATTATTTTTGAAATAAATACTAGAAATGTAACATTTCTCATCACAATGCCAACATTCCCTATTATCCATAGAATTCTACTATTGGTAGCTAATTTGTAGCTTACCATATTTGGCTCCCTCTTTGTTCGGATTGTACTTCTACATTTTGTTGTGCACTATAACTTTGAGCATGACTACCACCTTGGCTTGAGCTAGGATCTCCCCCTCTACTAGATGACAATTTACTTGAGGGACTAACATGTCTCCTTCAATGTAGTTTCAAAAACCTTTGCCCTTCAAGAAAACTATCATTCTAAACTTCCATGCAAGATAATAATTATTATCAAGCTTATACTTACTAACATTCTAGCTAAAAATTTCAGACATTTTGATAAGACAAGCAACCGTCCAAAATCTACAATCTACAACCAAGTATACAAGGTGCACTATAGCCAAAACATGCACTTTTTTTCAATGACTACACAAGAATTACAATTTGCAATTTCTATGCAAATGCCCTTTGTGTCTATAATCTAGCACATACAAAAGCATTACCAATCCTAAATCTCTAACCTTTGCACCTGTATAGGGCAAACTGAGTAAAATCTAGGGTATATCTATAAACTGCGTTTGAGGAACTTATAGGACTAGAATGGAGGCCAAAACAACCTAAGATAGCAAAACTCACTATGGATAAGCTCTTTGCACAGAAATTAAAAAGGGATTATCTTATACATTACTCTTAGAGCTCAACAAGTTTAATTATAATTGGAGACTCATTACCATAGGTGGACCGGATACCAACATTTAAAGTGACAGAATTTGTCATGGAAAAATTGCCCCCATTGTTGCTATTTGCATTTGTATTTCCATCAATATCTACGTTGGTATATGCGTCACTTGTGAATCTTGAAAAAATATTGAAAGATATTGATAAAAATAGTGATAGCTATAGTAAATTTGTGATGCTAATAGGCGATGCAAATACTGATACTTAGATGTTTTATAAAAATTGGGTGGTCCAGTATACGGCCTTGCTACCCTTCAAGCCACGTGAGCTAAATATTCTTCCATAATTCATTCATAGTCTAACATATAGCTAAGTTCTAAAAAATTTATATCATGAATCACCAAAAACAAGGAATCCATTGATTAAATATATAAACAAGTACAATGATAACAAGAGGTCAATAGTATTACATTGAATGACATGTAAGAAGAGCAACTATAGGAAATTTTGATTATAAAACTCGCAACTTTTAATAGAGTGCTACAACAAAGAAAATGATAGCATTATTGGAATTAGATTATTACAATTATGCGCAACACATAAAATAAGAAAGTCAGCATAACTAATGTAGAACTTATAAAATCAACCTAATAGGTCTTGTAGGCACCACTTCCTAAATAATGCATGACTCTTGTCTCTTCCACTACAAGAATATAGGAGTATAGCGATGGCTATTTCCAACGCAAATTAGCAGCGCTGCTATTTACATTGCAAATAGTGCTCAGGCGAAAAAAAGCAAGCTGAAACCCAAGCGCGACATTTTGTGCGAAAGAGTGAAAGAGGGAGTGAAAGGGAGAGCGAACTGCATCTTGCGTTTGAGATGGAGAGGGAGAGAGAGAGAGAAAGAGGGAGAAGGAGAGCTTCTCAACACCGCTGCCGCCATTTGCAAAGAAGAGGAAGAAGTGCACGGAGGGCGAACTGGAGCCACCGTCGCAAAGAGCAGCTGCTGAATCCAGCCTGGGGCCTTTGCGATGAGTGCATTGTTCCGCCTTGGTTTTTTTTTGTTTTTTATCCTTTTCTTTTGATTGTTTTTGTTAAAAATGATGTGTACTAAGAGAGAAAGAGAGAAAATAAGAGAGGGAGAGAAAATATCAAAGAAAATGTTCATTTTTCAAGAAAAATATTGATTATCTAGGCTCCATTATCTCAAAGGAAGGGATTTCAGTCGATCCAACTAAGGTGCAAGATGTTCAAGAGTGGTCAACTCTCCAAAACGTCCAAGAAAGCAAAGAATTCCTATGATGTACAAGGTAGTACCAAATCTTTATTAAGGACTATGCCCTAATTGCTACACCAATTTGCTAAGCTACTCAAGAAAAAAACTAGAATGGTGTGGATAACCAAAGAACAATAAAACTTTGATAAGCTAAAAGAATGCCTCAACACCACTACTAGAGAGAGAGAGAGAGAGAGAGAGAGAGAGAGAGAGAGAGGTTTTGTTAAAGGTGTACACAAAGGAAAAAATGTGGCGAGGTCTGGTGCAATACCACAGGACTCCGACATAGGTTAGCTCCTCCCTCATCCCCATGCATATCATATTAGACTTAACATACTGTACGCCCGTCGTGTGGAGATTTTACATACGTTAATTTTGTTGAGTTACAAGAGAAGAAATCCCTTCTCAAATAATTTAAGAAAGAAAAAAATAATGATAACAAAAACAAATTGTTTGTCGTAACGTGGACCAAATGGAAAACGATGAAGGCCGTGATGTTCAAGATCATGAGGTGTATCTTAATCAGCATGTCCCATGTCCTTGCTCTCAATGTAAGTTGGCAATTAGACAAAAACATCGATTGTCTATAGAACACATATGACGCTTCGACGAGTTTCAATCAGAGATCATTGATCAAGCGATCTCAAAATTTGAGCAAATAGTAAGAAAAGTGTATATCAATCATGCATTGTATTTGCAAACTAATTGAATATCATATACAAAAACATTGGATGTGGCCGGCGAATTTAGTACAGGGAGGTGACGTCTCATCCCAAGAAGGACTGCACCCTTTACGACCAGTTAGAAGAGTTCCTGGGTATGCGATGGATGGAGTGTCTGCGTCAATCCACCACTTGGAAGGTACTAACTAATCTATACTGTCAATACTAAAGGAGACAGGCAACCGTCCAGACTTTCCTACAATCTTGGAGCGTGAGATGGAGGCAATGATCAATGCATTGATGCCCATGGATGCTGAGACATCTGATCTGCTTAGAGAGGAAGCATCCATACCATTATATGATGGGTGCCGAGTATCTCACCTGAAGACACTACTTGTACTCTTAAATGTGCAAGCAAAATACGTATGGAGTGATGGGAGTGTGATCGAGTTGTTCATATACCTTGTACGTATGATTCGTTGATTTATTTTTGGCACTATCATAAAAAACAATAACAATTGTGCTTTTTCAAGGTGTTTTATGATTTGTTTTCAAGTTATTGCAGTATCATATATTATCACTTGTAAATACCATGCTTGAGTCTCGTGATGATGTGCGACATGTTTTACAAAAGCTTGGCATGGACTACAACATCCATGCTTGCATCAATGATTGCATATTGTTTTGAGGAGAATACAAGACTACGGGGACATGTCCAAAGTGTGGTGCTTACATATATCGATAGGACTTGCAAGGGCAAACCATCCCTCAAAAATTCCTTAGACACTTTTCGCTTATCCCCTGCATAAATCACATGTTTTCTACATCCGACATGGCGAGCTTGATAATGTGGCATGCATAGAATAGATCCATAGATGGAGTTCAACAAATATCAATGGATTCACACGCTGTCGTCGTGTTGAGGGTTCATGGCCTACCACCGGGATTTAGAGCAGAAGAAGAGTGTGGGATTCAAGGATTGGAGAAGGAGGAAAGATTGGGGTTTGACAAGATTTGGGTTTTAGAAATGACTTAGTTGAAGAAGAAGATATCAAGCCTTTTCTGTTTATTTAGCATACATGAATGGAATGAATGACTTTGTCTTGATCACATCAAATGCATTTGGAAATAATAAGCCATTACAAAAGGGATAATCTTAGATTTAAACCAAATGCATATTCCAAATGCAAGCTCAAATGGTTTTTATTTCATGTACATGGATGGATAACAACTCCAAGAAACAAGTATTTTGACGGTAGATTCAAGTACATTCAAGGCATAGTTCAAAAGCTCATGAAATGCATTGATAAAGCATAAATTTAACTTCAGCCCTATTTTAAAATAGTAATTTCCTGCCCATAATCAAGCTCCAAAATTGTACATAATCTCAAGAATAAGCTCCTCTAATCATTCACAACTAAAGCCCTGATGTTAAGAGGTCAATTTCCTCTATTACAACCACATAGATCACTTGTTTACTCATCAAAATGGACAAGAACAGTGGGCTGCCTTGTTTATGACTGGTTTTTTTAGCCCATAACAGCCCATACACCTTCAAAATCCTCCCCTTTTCTTGCCCCAAAGTCACTCAAGTACTTGGGTACAAAACGGGCTTCATTGGACCATGAATAAGGTTAAAAAAAAGAGAGAAGACGTACATAAGAGCAGGTTGAATACTTTTTTTCAGGTTTTCCCCTTTCATGGGCTGTCAAACCATTCATTTTCATCATACCAAATGGACGGGTAAGAAGAGCTCTCACCTTCCTTGTTTGTAACTCCTTCTTCAACTCCAGTTTGTCTTGAGTTTGCATGCTTTGGAGCATGCACCATAGCCCACAGCTCCTTCTCCAGTTGCTACAGGTATGCAAGCCCACTTTTTGCACCAAAAAATGCCAGCTGCATCCTACTCATCTCCCACTTATCTTTTTGACCACTTAGGTCACTTATAGGTCATTTTAGTCCATTATTTTAGGTCCCCCATGAACCTAGTGGACTTTTGGCACTTTTCTTGATTTCTAACCAAATTTTTCACTTGAACCAATGTGGCTTAGTTGAAAATTGTATGGCAAATACAAAAGAACTTATGTAACTAAGTGATATCTAAGTTGGTTGTTGGGTAACAATGACTGAGTTATATATGAAAGTTCCTCATATAAATCCTAGTAAAGTTCTTCTGTGTTCATAAGAATTCCATGATTTATATTATGAATAATAAACTTTCTGACAACGCATGGAGCCACATTGACTCTACCTTTCCAGGCTTTGCCTGAGAGCTAAGGAATATTCGGCTCAGTATTGTTAGGGATGGCGTGAACCCATTCGGTCTGCGCTCAACTTCTTACAGTGTGTGGCATGTAGTCCTTGTCAACTACAACATCCCTCCATGACTTTCTACGAAGAAAGGACACCTCATCCTTAGCTTGCTCATTCCCGATCGCTACAAAGTCAAAACTATGGACGTGTATCTTCATCCATTAGTCGATGAGCTTAAGATTTTGTGGGAGGAGGGGGTCACCGTGCAAGATATGAGTAAGCATGATGGTCAACGGTCTGCCAATATTCGAGCCATTCTCATGTGGACCATGCACAACTTTTTGGGATTCTGAGAGTGCTTAGCTCATTCATGTTTGTATTCACTGGATAGAGGTGTTGGGACAGGTCTCGTTACCTCAAGTTATCATGCATGTCCATTGTATGGGCCATAGTTAGACACCCGAAGGTCACGAACCATGAAGAAGATGGAATATCAAGGACACGCCAATTTCTTGTCAGAGGGTCATGAACTAAGGGAAGGTTTTCTGGGATGACCTCCAACACGTATGAATGCCCAAAGCCGGTACAAGCTGAAAATGGTCCACATGGAGTCACATCCAAATGGAATGTGACGATTCTCATTTTTCTACAAGTTGCCATATTGGACCCACTTAGAGATCAACCACTTGTTGGATGCCATGCATATTTTCAAGAATCTGGGCAGCTTACTATGGGACCACATCACAAGAAAGAGAGACACTGCAAGGGCACGAATGGATTTGAAGGAGGTAGGCAAGATGGAGGTGCTTTAGCTGCAATCGAGCACTGATGGTTGCTTGTAGCTACCTCACGCTCCTTAGCTTTTGTCCACTAAAGAAGAGTGCATTGTGAAGCAAATTATCAAGTTTAATGGGTGTGATGCGTTCTCTCTGGTCCACATATTTTAAAGACGACCAATTATCAGGGCTAAAATCCCATGATTGGTATAATATATGTCAGGTTTGTACTACGAATGGAATGTAACTGGCATGCATATTTTGCTATTTGGAGTGTTATCGTTGTTTGTAATGCCTCTTCATTTATGGCAGTTTGTACTACCGATCGCGATCGCAGGATGCCTTACTCCTGAAATACGCCGCGCGATTTATAGGTTGTCAACTTTAGTGCAATGGATCTCATAGAAGGAGACCAAGACATCCTCTATTGAATCCGCAAGGTGGGGAGCAGTGGAGATGGTCTGTCTCTTTGAGAAATACCTGCCCATGAGCATGCTCACAATACAAATCCACATTCTTGTGCATCTTGTAGATGAAGTGGAGATTGCTAGACCTATCCATATGTGATGGATGTTCTCCTTGGAGCGCTTCATGAAGACCCTAAAAGTCTTTATGCAACAACGAGTTCGGTCAGAAGGTAGCATGGCTGAAGGTTGGTTGGTGTTTGAGGCTTTAGTGTATATTTCACAGTGGCTACCAATGGTAGATTCAGACAATAGTATGCTATAGTTGTTAAAGGACGATGATAGACTGACCGGAGATGTTTGGGTTGGAAATGGGGTAGAAAAAAGAATGGATGCTGCAATGGAGGAGAAAGTGAATCGCTTTTGTATGTTGCACCATGCCTCCATGGAGACGTGGCTCGCTAGGTACGAGCAAGCTAGGAAAGATCAGGAAGAAGCATGATCTAAATTTTGACGTAGTATGCGCCATCGACCGATTTGATATCCCGAGGGTATGGAGGAGATGCCGCGGTTTATGTCAACGTGATGGTTGCATGGAGCTTTGACCACAACACCTCGTGAAGGGGCAGAGGTCTCAACTGAGGAGTGGGAATTCTCAAGGGGATGTAGTCCAAAGGTGATGACATGTTTAGGGTTTGTCGTATCTACATTTTATATGCGACAACTAATTGACTGTTTCAATGTACAGTACAAAATATACAATACGATGTAGTCGCGTGGATGGCATTTTCGCATGGAGCAGATTGACAAAATGTGCTCCACAACAGATTGTGGTATCATGGCAAAGTTCGAGCAAGAGAGCCGACGACGAGCAACAAATCCAAACACCATTATAGATGAGATGAAGTATTTTGGAAACTTGCAAAGTATTATCACGGTGGATTACCATAGCTTCTCCATGATTCTATTCAATGTGCAGTGGTTCAAAGTGGTACTTGAAGGAGCTAGAGCAACAGTTCAAGGACGTCCATCTTGATTTCTCGAAATAGATTCTGAAAAAATATGGGCAGATTTGCGAGACATGTTTGTATTGCCGGCCCATTGTGAACACATGCATGAAATCATGTTTTTTTAAATTTTATTACAACATAGTACATGTCACAAAAGTAAAATCTCTCTTGTATGTGATTTTGAATAGGTAATTTTCTATCCAAACCCTCGATAACCTCGATGGTGGTATGTTATACCTTCATCTTCTGGAAGTGCGAGAGTATATGATCAAAGCAATGTTCCCAGCACAGATGAGGACAATATACAAATAGAGGGGTCGATATTGCAAGAGGTAGAGGTCGCCGAAAGCTTGGAGCATGTAGAGGAGCTAGAACTGGGTAACAATGATGAAAGTACAAGAGTCCAAGAATTCTTTGAGAACAAGGTGGACTCATCTTTTTGTGGTGACCTATCTATTGACCTTCCAGTGTATGTAGAGTTGTGTCAGGAGATTGATATGGGACCATAGGTGGGGTATTTCATACTTGGAGCATCCACCTACTCAATTCATTGACGAATCTTATAAGGATACATAAGATATGTGTTTTAAGTAAGATCATTTTTTAAAGATTTATGTTACCGTGCTTTGCTTGATTTATATTGATTATGCTAACATCAATTTTTTTATGTGTAGGTAACCTTTGTGGATATTTAGATCAGCATGATGAGTGGAGGGATGAGCGGCGAGGAGCTATAGGAGAGCTTCACATGTATGTCTCCAGATCAGATGGCTCGATTTAGAGATATGGCAGATTAGGAGCTGTCTCAGAGACACCATCAAGCCGTTCTATTTGATCTACTTTGATGCTTCAATTTCTAGTAGACAAGGTCGACACTCCAGACTTGGGTCGGACGGAGAGAGTGGTTTTTGGGGGATGCTACGGAGACATGGATGTAATGAGCTCGTGGTCGCCTTGGGATACATGTGCTACTCCTCATTCTCATGCAAGTTCAAGAGAGCGTAGCTCAGGTGGTTGTTATGGAGGTACCAATGCAGTGTCTATGTCTCATCGTTCCACTGGAGTTGTGTCACCTATGGGATTTTTCACACCTATGGGGAATTCTACTCTAGTGATTCTAGCTTTTGCTCAGCCATCTACTACAGCAAGTTGCACCCCTTTAGGGTACTACTCCGAGAGATACTATCCCCATAGATACACCACATGTATAGGGGTCTCATGGATATGCCCAGGACCGTGGTCGTAGGTGGGAGAGGACACATCTTAGGCATACCCCAGAGGGGTATGGATACCTTGTAGACATTAGAACAGGAGCCATCATCATGAATGATGAGGGGAGGAGGGCGATGGCTTGTATGCGAGAGTTGGCCAACAAGTTTTTTGGAACGTCTTGGATCATTGGAAGAACATACCGGAGGGGAGCAAGGACTACATAGTGGCATTCTTGCATGAGAAATTTCTGGTATTCGCCGTAGCAGATAGGTTTTCCACAGGCTGGATGATGGAGTGGATGCGTGCGTACATGTCACACAAACGATCGGATGCACGCAAGGCACTTAAGAGTGGGGCCTCAAAGCTCGAGTGGCTAGACATGGATGAGTGGCACTGACTCAGGGAGGAGGCTACAGATTCTTGAAGACGTTGGAGATAGTAGCGCAAGGCGGTGAGGGCACGAATGGAGGTAGGAGTGGTCCATCATCTTGGGAGTGGTGGCCACAGGACTTATCTGGAGGACATTATAAGTTTTTCTTTTGTTCGGCTTGCTTATTTTTTTGCAGTTGTGTTTCTAAAAGTTTTATTTTGTTTTCTTTGTAGCACTCCATTACAAACTGCAATCCCACTAGCCTAGAGACTCGATATGCAGAGAGACACGGTCTCACGGCATTGATCAATCAATTGTATGGATGCGGCGGCCCTGTAAGTCACTAATCTTTCTTGTTCGTAGTTACTAATTTTAATTAAAATGCATTATTGTCTGGTGAATTGATGTGTAGTTGTTTCTTTTCCGTTCGATGCTCCTTTATGGCAAGACAAGCTTTTGGATGGTGAGGATCTATAGCTCGCCCTTAGATTGGTGGAGCGCACATGCTCTTCTTTTTTGGTCATGTGATTTATGTAGGCATTTTTTATGCACTACGTTATTATCATCCTTTATATCTTGCCATGATTGTATCGTCACTTTCATTATGCAATCTTATATTTGTTTTATGTATCAGTCTTATGGATTCAAGTACACGTTACCTTCATTTAGATGAGCATTGTACACATTACTGAAACTCTTTTGTATGGCCCAAATTAAGCACATAGTGTTATTTGTGAGAGGGTAGGGTGCTGCCCTGCCACAATTTTTTTTTCCCTATTACCATCGTTATTAGCATCGCAAATTTATTGCACGCGTCACTATTAGCGTCGCAATGTGCATCGCAAAGCGTTGCTATTTGTGTCGCATATACGATGCTCATAGCGACACAAATAGCAACGTTGATAGCGACGTTGATAGTGATTGTTCTATGGCATCGCTAACATCAACGTTTTTTGTGATGATAGAGGAAATTTTCTTTATGAACATTTTCGTCGCTTTGAACGTCGGTATAAGGCATGTATCTTGTAGTGCTCCAATTGCCCTTGCCATCTCTCACTACTACCATCATCTCCCTAGAGAGTCCATGGCTACTAGTTCTCTCTATCTCTTCTAGTTCTCTTCATTTAGCCACTCTAGCTTCTTTGTGCTACTCTTCACTACCTTCCATGCATTCAACCATTTGTGGGACATGTATGTGTGCATTAGCTCCATTATCCTTCCTCTGAAGAAATGATTGGCCATTGAAGGTACTGAAAAATTCTCATGTAAGGATTTTATGACATAGTCCTTGGTACTCTTAAGTACATTTTTCTGTGATCCAATCCATTGTGCTTCAAAAACTCCTAGCACAACTCTTGTACACACACAATCAATCTATTTTTCACATGATTCATTCATATGACACTAGTGCTCTGCTCCACCAAGTATCTCTAACTTGGTGGGGTACATGTAGTATACATCTTATCCACCTACAACCATGCTATATCTAGTGTGTATATAAGAGTGCACCTGGATGGTTGAGCAAACCCTAACATTACGTGAGTGAAATTGCTTATAAGTGTAGCCATATGGATGGGTGTTGATGTGAGGGGCACATTGAATTGGCATCTTTGCAGTAAGAACCAAAGCAACACTCTCTAGAAGTGTAATGGGCATGAGGAGCATTGACTCCCCTATTGCTAGAGATCTAACATACCAAGGAAGAATGCCCAGAGAAGAAAAATTTGCACTTGATATGTCCATGAAATGTGCATCTAATCTAGCGATATATGCATAAGAATCTCATACAACTCTTCATAATGGATGCTAGAACATTCAATACAAAGGTGAAAGTGAAGCACAATAACAAGTAAGTAATTTTAAAAACATATAATAATTCACTAGTGTAAGCAAATAGTCAATGAATCCATAACTTCATCTAGGCTCAATTGATTCTATGACTCCATAGAAATGTTATCCCAACAATCAAAACTAATTCTCAATTTCAATGAGCCAAGATACATCAAAAGGAAATGCCCAAAGCTAAATCAACCCTTTCACTAAGGACAGTTCTATGGGAAAAATAGAGGGATATTAGCAAAGGGATAAGAAAATGTTGCTATGGATAAAAATTACACAATGGAAGGTAAAATGGAGAATGGAGTGGTCCATGTTACTCTCAATAGGGTATTGAATTACAATTTTTAGTGATTCAAACATCTACGAGCTATCAAGGTAAAACCTTCGAGATTTTGATTGATTGTGGAATCAATCATTCTTTTATTTCACCAAAATGTGCAAAGAATCTAGGGGTAGAAATTGCTCTTATATCCAAATTACTGGAGCCAGCTATAATGGGAAAGAAGCCAAAACTTCACAATAAAGTATGAAGGTGGAATTTGATCTAGGTGACAATCCCACTAGCAAAAGGTTTGATATCATGAACTTGGATGCCTAAGAGTCCCTATTAGGAATGGATTAGTCAATCCTCAATCATGTCCACATTCATAAAGAAAGACCCAATCTCATTCTAAAGGAATTCAAGTAACTACATAGGGTGCAATTAATAAGACAAAATTTAGTTGGCTAAAGTCTCATGCATTACACATGGTATAAGGAAAGGATTGCCCATCTACCTAATTCACCTCAAAATATTAAGCAAGATAACAATTAGAAGAATAACCTTCTTGGACGGAATATGCGGATGTCCTCCCCACAGAGTTAACCTAACTTCCTCCTAGAAGATAAATAGTAAAAACATTATTGGGCTTGATTGGATTGTATATCAAGTTTTCATCAAGGATTATACCTTGATAGCTACATCCCTCATTGACTTGCTAAAGAAACAAAATGATATTATGTGGATGCTCATTGAGAAGTTTAGTTTTTAAAAGCTCAAGCATAGTTTAGTGATCATCCTCATCCAAAAGCTTCCTATTTTGAATAAAGAGTTTGAGGTTATGATAGATGCTAGTGCACTTATCACTAGGCTCTGTACTCATACAGCAAGGTCACTTAGTGGGTGTACTCTTCAAGAAAGCTAAATATATATGAAAGGAACTATTTTACACATGATTTAGAGCTATTTGTAGTGATCCATGCTCTCAATTTATGGAGATAATTGAGAGCAATGATCCATGCTCTCAAGTTATGGAAATAGTATGTACTTGGAAAGAAGTTTATCTTGGTCATTGGTCATGAAATTATGGATCTTTACTCATAGAAGATCTAAACATGAGATAATGAAGGTGGATGGAATTGCTACAAGAGTACAACTTTGAGATCAAATATAGGCCAAGTGGATGGAATTCTGAAAGATTACAACTTCAAGATACAATTAAGGCAAAGGAACAATAATATCATTGCAAATGTATTAAGCCATGAAGCATTCCTTAATATCCTCATCTTGAAGAAACTTGCAAGGGTAGAATCTCTAGCTCCCATATGTCAATGCCAAGCAACCCTATCATTCAGATGGCAAAGAAAGGAGCATCAAAAATCCCAAAATACCAATAATTGCAAACATAATTCCAAGTTAATGAGCAAGATCCTAAGTCATGGCTTAAGTATCAAGACTTTTCTATTGAGGAAGGACTTGTCTACTTTAAGACAAGATTATGCATTCTCACCAGTCAAGAACTAAAGAATAAGACACTTTTGGAAACCCATGACTCCCCATTATAAAGTGACCCTAGCTATGCAAAAACACTTAACACAATAAGGAGGATCTACCATTAGGAAAATCTAATGGGCATACTTAAAATACCTTAGTTGTGAATGGGTGAAAGCTGAGTGCATCAAAATGCCACCAACAACATGATTAAGTGGGATTTTGTTCATATGGATTTTTTCGTAGTGTTGCCCTCACTTCAAAGAGGATATAACTCTATCATGGTAATTGTGGATATTCTAAACAACTTTACTCATCTTCTTCCCATCAAGACAAGCTATAAGTCTTCAAATATTACAAGGCCCTTTATAAAAGAAAGTTTTACACTCCATGGGTTACCAAAAAGGTTGTTTGTGATTGAGTTTCTCTATTTACTTCGTGATTTTGGAAGAGCTTATTTGAAGCCATTTGGACCCAACTTTTCTTCAGTATAGATTAAACTCCCTTAATTGATGGCCAAATCGCGTGGGTCAATCAAGTTCTTTAGGAGATACTGAAGGCATATTATTGTAGATAACCTAAACAATGGATGCAATATCTACCCTTAAGTAGATTTTGCCAACAATGCCTCTTATCACATTAAAGTATAAAGGTAACTCCTTTTTAGGCTTTGTAAGATCAAGATTGTCTCATGATACACAACTATTCTAATGCTACTAGTAGGGTGGAAGCCTCCAAGAAGATAATGGATAAAATGATTAAACTATCAGATGACTCTTTTTTAATCTTTGTAAGGTCAAGATTGTGTCAAAATAATCAACTTTTATAATGCTACCATCAAGGTGGAAGCCTATATAATAAGATAATGGATAAAATACATGAATAGGTTAAAGCCATCAAACAAGATATTTAAACAGTTGCCAAGGATCATCAAAATTCCTATGCTGATTTTGGAAGACAAGGGTTCATTTTCAAACAAGGAGACATGGTTTCTTTCATGCTCACCCAAAGAAGAGTTCACTATCATGAAAAGAATTCAAAGGTTGAGCCTAAGACACTATGAGCCTTATGAGATCCTCAAGTTCCTAGGGACTAATACATACGAGTTTGCACTTCTAAACATCTAAAAATCTTTAATGTATTCCATGTTAGCATATCGAAATTCTATGCTTGTAGCCTTGAGTATGTTCTTCATGATCAACGGGTTGTGATGCCAAGCCAAGAAGTCCTTGATATTTAACCTAAAAGAATACCCGATCTAGAAGAGAGATTTCTTAGAAGTATGACTCTTATGGATTACCTCATCCTGTCGAAATATTATCTTTAAGAGATTGCCACTTGGATTGGTGACGATACCTTATGTAAAAACAATATCCCCCAGTTCTTGATCCCAAAGATATTTCAATTCCTCTAACAAGAAAAAGAATATCCTATACATGAAGGTGGGCCAATAGAGCTCTAAAGTCTAAACATGAGCGAAAGAATAAGTTTTCTTTAAAAAATAAATATTACCAAAGAAAATCCAATCATCATTGTTTTGCATTGTATTTGCCAACATAGGCATCAACTTGACCTCCAATGTTGAGCCAAGTGGAAGTTGCATGATGAGTTCATCCTCGTGCTCAATGGAGGGAGAGCCAAAATTATGGTTGCCACATGCACACTACCTTAGAATCATCACAAAGGCTTAAAATTCGTAATAGCGTTAGTAAAGAGGCAACTAACTCTTTCCCTACAGTTTTATTCGTCATCCAAGAGAGAGGGAGAGAGAGAGAAATAAAAAAATGTAGCGGGAGAGGAAAAGAAGTAGATGGAGAGAGATAGAGACAGGCATAGAGAGAAAGAGAGAGAAGGGACAAGAATAGAGAAGAGAGGGAGACGATTATATCTAAAGAGATCAAATTGAAGACAAACATACAAGAATCATAAACAAATCATAGTCCTATCTCAATATTTTCCACATATAGCTATTTCCTCATTGGCATGTTGCCAATGTATTGGTGCATGTGAAAGTAAGGGATTTACATAGTTTTTGAGCAAGGGATTGACCAATTAAGGATAGGATGAAAGCTTGATCCACTCCAAGGTGAATAGTAACAACCACCATGTAAAGGTCAAACCTGGTAGTAAGTGCATGTATAAGCTACTTGTTGGTAAATTGAGTAAAGAGCTAAACAGTGATCTTATTAGTCAAGTGTTATGATGCTTGATTTTGGAGATGTAGCATAGAACTTGATCAATGAACTTTGCAAAGTAGGAAACTTGAAATAAATATTATCATTGAGAAAAAAAATTTCTTGGCATTGAGACTACCTCTTATATGAAAAGGCTCACCCAAAAGCTCCATCACTTTACTTATGGCAATCTTCCTCTATTTCAAATGCAATGGAAATGTACGTGACTGAAAAAAAGTGTGTTCCTAATGATTTTGCTCCATAATTGACATTGAGTTTGGTAATGTATTTCTTATGACATGTACTTCTCATATGATGCAAAATAATGTTTTATCGATGTATAAGGTACTTTTGCTCCATGCTTGAGACCATATTTTTGAGACTGGTCCTCTCACCTTTTAATACACATTAACAAATCTTTAAACGTCATCTTTGTGAATAGTCCTCCACCTTCACCCATAAACATCATCTTTGTGAATAGTCTTCCACCTTCACCAATAAACTTATCATGTTTCATTATCAAAGGCATGCTATTTTCGACAAAGATATGTGCTTAGTCTTCAATTTAATTATAGGCATGAGGAATATTAAAGTAGAGATGCCACCGCAAAAGATGGACCAAGACATGGGTAGTGGAGTAGGAAACCTTGTGAGTTAGGACAAATGTAGGGGTAGCACGTTCATGTAATGGTTTCTGAAGCACATAGTGATAGGGGTAAGGGTGCATGCACCTTCAACAAACTTTGATTTTGATCTCCTCAATATAAAAGAATAGTTACTAGCAAAAACACAAGTTTTTTCTCCCTTTTACGGTTGTAAGAAATTGCTCCAAACAAATATCTCCCTTTTGTGGTTGTAAGAAATTGCTACAAACAAATCTGTCATATAAATTGTTACCCAGTAGATGCTATACATATATTACTCCCCCTTGTGATCTTAATATTACATAAATAAAAGAGTACCTTTTCTTGGATTAGTATTTAGCTATCATATTGTAGCAAATTAGCATGTGCTTGATGCACATGTATATCATGCTAACTAGTTAATCCGATACACTAAGATTTGTTATTCCATGGCCGCTCTCCAATCCACAACTCTAACATAAAATATTGCACACTTAAGGAAGAAAGCATCATACAACCATACACTCCAAACTTCAAAGTAGTGGAACCAACTAGGACACCTTGAAAATAGTTTTGATCAACATCAAACTTTGAGCCAATTTAGTAGACATAAAATATTGCACACTTAAGGAAGAAAGCATCATACAACCATACACTCCAAATTTCAAAGTAGTGGAACCAACTAGGACACCTTGAAAATAGTTTTGATCAACATCAAACTTTGAGCCAATTCAGTAGACAGCCTCGAAAGTCCACACTAACACACTGTTGAATCAAACTGAATCATTATAATAAAACATGGGCGATAGTAAGTAGTGCATAAAATCATAAGCTCACATCGATGTGCTACCATCGAGCTGGATTCAACGTGGTGGGTTGGCGGCTGGCCCAATGAACAGTTATTTTTGCGTTGATTTAAGTATATGCGTGTCGGTTTATCTATTATCTTGTGCTCGTGGGTGGTGGGTGCCCAACAAATAGGCTTTCATTGTGTGGCGAGATAATAATCTATGTATGTATTTGCCTATTATTCAGTACACGCTTCTTAGTCTCTTGTTAATACTTAACATTTCACAAGAATGCCTTAACCACGCCGAGTCAGTTAGCAGCGGTTTGAAGCGAACAGCCGGATCAATGAGGTAGGCGGCATTATCTACGTGATCATCTATCCACAAGAACTTCAAAAGACATGCGCCATATCGACCATGGTCCCTCTCTTTTAATTTCTTGCACCTTCACTTCTCGAGCAGGTCTCTCATGAGGGCTCCTTGCAGTCAATATGTTAGAGATGATCTTCATCGACGCGGGTTGATAAATCCATGCTCGTTCTCTTCTAGGTTTTGCAGAGGTGTCCAACGTATCACAGGTTGCGTCGCGCCAACTTAGCATCTAAACCTCTGTCTTGGAGCTCTTTCCTGCAGCATCATTGAGTTCAATCGAAAGGTCCTCCTTCAGCTCCGCCCATGCATTTTTGGCAGCATCGCTCTTCTCGTTGAATGAATTGTCCTCCACTCTCTATATCATAATTAACTTAATCCCAGATTGTCATTGTTAGAATAACGTCGTCTCTCTCTGTTTCGGTTTCTCCTCTTTCTCGTTACAACACGGTGTCACGCCATGCTGCTTGTGATTACAGTAGCTTAACTCCAGCCGGTATTTATGATTATAGTAGTTTAAGTCTAGCCGGCATTGTTGGTACGATAACTAGAGAAAAACATAGTTGAACTTCTAATGTTACTAACTAGGGGCAGCCCAATTAGTTTGGGAGTGTGTTGATGGTTGGTACCTACAAACAATCATTGTGGACAGGGTTTTAAGGTAAGAGTGTCTCAGATATCATGACCAGGCCATGTAACATATACCACATGGTTTGTGCATGTGTATGCTCGAATGAAAGTAAAGCTTGCCACGGTTACATAAGTTGGCATAGGTGCTTTGCACCTAGTTTCTCCAAGTGCTTCACACCGGTGTTCTCATGGTGCTTTGCACTGGCAATCCAAAATCTTGAAAACACCTCTATCACAATTGAATGTGGTTGTGCCTTTTAATACACATGCAACGTCCATCACAATCAAAAATCTTGAAAACACCTCTAAATACCTACACAATTGGAGGAGAGAGGCTAAAGAGGCTCTACAAAGAGCACATGGACATGAATTTGACATAGCCTTGTCACGAGTAGGAGGTCTAGAAAGCTCCTACAAGTAGTGGCACCTTCAACTACCTGAACAATAGCATCGACTATTAGAAGCATGTTCTCAACTATCTCCTCCATAGTGAACATCTCCCTCATCAATCCTCCTCCTTTGACATAAGAGATTGAGAAAGCTCTTCTTCCCAATCTGATACTGGCAAGCATCATCTTGTCAATATTTTGGATCCATTTGCTTGCCATAGACCACACGATAAGCTCTTCTCCAATCATCCCATGGATGGAGAGATTTGTGCAGTAGAGGGCCAAGATAGCCAACATTTGAAGAAAAAGACATGCTATGACAAGGTCCCTTTTTGTATAGCTCTCCCTTTTCCTTCTCAAGTCACCCACACAAACTATTTGAACTAACCCTGTATGGTGCCAATGCAAATGGATGCCTATGCAAATTGTGAGAGAGGGGGGGGATGGAGAGAGAGTGTGTGAGAGAGAGGCTGGTTTGTGCACAAATAAAGAGAAAAGAGGAGCATTTGTGAGAACTCAAAGAAGAGAGATTATGAGAGATAGGGAGGGTGCTCGAGATTTGTGAGGAAGGCAAGAGGGCGACATGTGGTGCCCTACCCTAGAAGAATATTGAAAAAGCTTTGTATAATTATATTAGATTATAGAAGATGCATGTGTATATACACATTATGGTAGTTATAATAACCTCTTCCCATTAGAATTGTCATTGGATTGCTTATGCAAAGAGAGAGAGAGAGAGAGAGAGAGAGAGAGAGAGAGAGAGAGAGAGAGAGAGAGAGAGAGAGAGAGAGAGTTCCACCATCGCACTTGTTGCTAGTGTTGCTAGTTGTGCCCTCTACCTGCTACACCTAGTTTTTAATTTGGAATGCATATTATCCACACACATTCCTCCTCCTCCTCCTCCTCCTCCCCCCCATTTTAGGTCATTCAAATGTACCCAAGGCTAATGCCTAATGCCATCATATGAGATGGATAAAGATAAGAAATGTGTGTGTGTGTGTGTGTGTGCACGCGTGCGCGTGCGCGTGTGTGCATGTGTGCGCACGTGCACGTGCACACATGTGTGTTCTCATATGCATGAGTGCATATGTACAAGCATGTATACAAATGTATGCACAAGTAAGTCTTATGATTTTACTTTCTATAATTGCATGGGTGAGATTGTGAGCTTTGCTTTTTTATTATATGTGTGTGTATGTGATGTAGCAAATCCACATGCCCATGCTCTCTCATTCATTTATGTAGACATCAAATTCTCATAGCCAAGAGAAATATAAGGCCAAGATAAACTTCATAAAAAACTTGTCTTCATCAAAGTATGGCAATTATAATAACAAGGCGCCAAGAGAGAGAGAGAGAGAGAGAGAGAGAGAGAGAGAGAGAGAGAGAGAGAGAGAGAGAGAGAGAGAGAGAGAGAGAGAGAGAGAGAGAGAGAGAGAGAGAGAGAGAGAGAGAGAGAGAGAGAGAGAGATCCACCATTGCAGTTGTTGCTAGTGTTGCTAGTGGTGCCCTCTTCCTGCTACAGTCAATTTTGGTATGCATATTATCCACACACATTGAGCCTACAATAATACATAAACTTTACAACCCATAAATACATTGAGAATTGATCCTTCTTCTTCTTCTTCTTCTCTCTCTCTCTCTCTCTCTCTCTCTCTCTCTCTCTCTCTCTCTCTCTCTCTCTCTCTCTCTCTCTCTCTCTCTTTAGGTCATTTAGTTGCACCCAAGGCTAATGCCTAATTCCACCATATGAGATGGATAAAGACTGTGTGTGTGTGTGTGTGTGCATGTGCACGCGCATGCACGTGCGCACATGTGTGTTCTCATATGCACGAGTGCACATGTACAAGCATGTAAACAAATGTGTGCACATGTAAGTCTTCTGATTTTACTTTCTATAATTGCATGGGTGAGATTGTGAGCTTTGCTTTTTTATTATATGTGTGTGTGTGTGATGTAGCAAATCCACATGCCCATGCTCTCTCATTCATTTATGTAGACATCAAATTCTCATAGCCAAGAGAAATATAAGGCCAAGATAAACTTCATTAAAAACTTGTATTCATCAAAGTATGGTAATTATAATAACAAGGAGCCAAGAGAGAGAGAGAGAGAGAGAGAGAGAGAGAGAGAGAGAGAGAGAGAGAGAGAGAGAGAGAGCTCCACCATTGCAGTTGTTGCTAGTGTTGCTAGTGGTGCCCTCTTCCTGCTACAGTCAATTTTGGTATGCATACTATCCACACACATTGAGCCTACAATAATACATAAACTTTATAGCCCATAAATACATTGAGAATTGATCCTCCTCCTTCTTCTTCTTCTTCTTCTTCTTCTTCTTCTTCTCTCTCTCTCTCTCTCTCTCTCTCTCTCTTTTTAGGTCATTTAGTTGCACCCAAGGCTAATGCCTAATTCCACCATATGAGATGGATAAAGACTGTGTGTGTGTGTGTGTGTGTGTGTGTGTGCACATGCATGAGTGCACATCTATGTGCATGCATATAGATGTGTCCACATGTAAGTCTTATAGTTTTACTTTCTATAATTGTGTGGGTTTGATTGAGAGCTTTACTTCTTTATGTGTGTGTGTGTGTGTGTGTGTGTGTGTGTGTGTGTGTGTGTGTGTGTGTGTGTGTGTGTGTGTGTGTGTGTGTGTGTGTGTGTGTGTGTGATATGTAGCAAATCCACATGCCGATGCTCTCACATTCACTTATGTAGACAGAAAATTTTCATAGCCAAGAGAAATATAAAAATAAATATTAGTGCCATTCCTTTAATTATAAGAGGCGCACCCATAAAAAATGATAATTTCTTCTAGGTAATTTGAATACATGCTATCATCTAGTGCTTCCCAATGCCATTGCCGCCTGCTCTACACATCAATTGAAGCATTCACAATTGTCACAAAATAATAAAATTAAACCGGCAAAAGTGAATACCTAGTAGTCTTCCGCTACAAAATAAATAAGGTTGAAACTCTATCCTAACCTTAATTTAATACAACTGCACTCTAAACTCATAAACGTCCATTAATTTAAATATGTATTTTGTGGAATCACCCGCCATGGAATCACCCACGTGCACATTAAATTAACATGACACCCAAAAAGGATAGGTTTCCTTGTCAACTTATCGCACAAGGAATCCACCTTGTGTACGAGCCCAGACAAATAATCCACAGCAAAACCTCATGGAATCCACCGTGGTCTCATGTAATCCATCGTGGAATATGCCTCCTGGCATCACCTCTACTGCAGATGTTGTATTTCTCAAAAAATTATTGTAAGGTGCTTGATGACACATGTGTTTATTTGTTACAATCATTTTTTTCATGTCCTTTTAAGGGATGTATAGAGAGATATGTACAGATATCTGGTATGGAAATATGGCATGGTGTTCTAGTGTGACACCATTTTCCTTTTGGTTATATGGAGCTTGCTAAGATAACAATGAGAAATTTTTTCAAAGCATATGATTTTGATAACACTTTATTATTTATTTATAGTTATAGCATTTTTTCTAGTTTTTCCAACCATTGTACTTCCCATTGTATGTTGCCCTTGCATTTTCCTTTTGGTTATATGAAGCTTGCTAAGATAACAATGAGAAAAAATTTCAGAGCATATGATTTTGATAACACTTTATTATTTATTTATAGTTATAACACTTTTTAAAAAAATTCAACATTTGTAGTTGCTGCATTTAATGTTTCCCTTGCATTTATGATAGTTGCACCTAGAATTACTACAAACTACCAATTCTATTTTAGTAGTAATCTCATCAAATCTAGTAAGAAACTCAACTTTCCCTTCCTCATCCATCATACCATTTTCACCTTCATACTATGCTCTTCATAACATATCCATCACTAGATTTTTTCTCCTTGCAATATGTTGAAATTTAGGATTCAATGAATTTATGTATGCAATCCACCATGACATGGCAATGTCCAATGTGGCACAACTAGAAATCATAACCAATACTAGAAAGAAATTGGTTTCAATATCCACATGAGCACCCATAAAGTATTCTATTTCACATTTACGAGTTGTAACAACCCCCCCAAAGCTCTCTTTTCACTTGAGGATATTATTGTTGTCATTCATTCAACACTTTACCACCAAACCTAATATCATATCTTTCAGCTCCCTTGTCATCATCCTACCCAATTTTCCATCAAATTCCAATTGGGCTATCCATTACGATGATTATATGTTTTCCTTTTGAGTAATTAGATTTCTTTAAAGTTGGTGTAGATTTTCAAGAGCCTCTTCAATTTGTTTATAGACTTCATGTGTTTTCTCTTCCAATAGAATAAATTGCCGGAGTATAAGTCACCCAAAGAAAAAATTATTCTACCTGCAAAAGCCTTTGTAAAGTTATTTACTATAGGACTTCCATATTTCTTATTGTCACTTTATTGACAGGCTACATGTCTTGAATGAGCTTCAATGCACCATTTTTCTTTGCTACAATAACACAGTGAATAGAGTACAGAGCTAAACATAATTCCAATATCTTCATGCATATCTTCTCATTCAATTGTTTCATCAACTTAGGAAGATAAGCTCTAAGTACCAAAATGGGCCTCAAATTCCATGGCACATGTGGCACTATGAGAATCGCTATTGGAGATAGAATATTTGCATCCCTGTAGCTTATTTTTGTTAGATTAATTGCAAATGCTTTCCCATGTTTAGCTAACATTCGTATGAAACATTCCCTTTTAGTAGACAAGAGAAATGCCTCTCCACCAACTTTCAATTCCTTCAATGTTTCACTTGTAAATTTATGCCCTCTATTCTTTGGATCATGCAAGCTTGGCTACCTTGACATCTACTCATGTATACCCTCACTACTCCGTTGTAATATCAAAGAATTGGCTTAACTTTCTTATCAACAGTTTTATATTTTGCTTCTACGATCACATCAGCCTATTCTTTTACTTGTAACCTTTCTTATTGAGCATACTGAAAGTACCCTATTTTCAACCTTTGGCATGTAAACCTGCTGAAATTTCAGCCCTGGTGTGAGTAAATTTCAGCCCCTCAAACATGCCCATTATGCAATCATTTGTAGCCAAAACCTTATGCTTTTTTAGCTCTTTTTTAGCCCTCTTAAGATACTTCTTTTTATCCCTATTCACGCATCAATTCTCTTTAATATCCTAGAACTACTTACTATTCAAACATAAAATCTAGTAATAAAAATAGTTTACCCTCTATCAAGATTCAATAGCTTTTTGCAAATAGCACTGCCATAGCCTCCGCTTATGGTGCTGCCATCTAAAAACCCTTGAACGCTTTAATGTTTGATAGCACAAGATGATCTCTAAGCAGATCTCAATTGCATGGATGATTGACACTCACTATCAAAAACTGCACTACCTTCCTTCCATCTCTAGCCCTTACATGGCCCATCATCAAGCACTTTTATTTCCACCCTAGCTTAAACAATGTATGGATGCCCCAAAATCATTGGATGACTACCCATATCTTGCACAAAAAGAAATTTGTTCATCGTGGACATCCTCAATGGTAACCCAAACATTCGGGCATGCAGCATATAAATCTCGAGATTAGTCATTTGTAGTCCTGATTCTCCATCCAAGGTCTACATCAATCAACCAAGCATTGTTTTCACACAAGCTTCATGACATCACATTGATCTTGGACCCATGGCCCAGCAATTTTCTGCTCTTGCCAATGTTTGCTATTATAGTCTATCATAGCCCTTGCCCAGTGTGTATAAGAATAATGGATGCTAGGAATAGAGCAAGCATCATCATCATCATGTGACTCATATTGCATAAAACCCGCCTTTGAGTGGTGCTATTTACTATGACATTTCAACTAGTATATCATCTTTTTCACCCATAATTAGCCCATTTGCAACTTTAGCCTACTTCCAAACAACAATAGGATTGTTAGCAGACTCTACATGAATCCCATGAGAATCCATATTCTCATTAGCCTACAAGAAAGCTTTAGTGGTTTCCCTAACAAAATGTCTTTTTCTCTTAATGTTGTCTTTTATTTCATCATGAAATTCATGCTTGGCAATTCCAAGTACTTCACCAAGTGTAAAATCAACCCTATCATTCAATATTCACTCCTCCAGCACTTTCTTAATATCCATGGCACTTTCTATACCAAATTGCAGTTTATAGCTAGGATGCGTGCCTTCCTTTTTTCCATTTTATATATTTTCTTGCCCAACATCTTCTATAACACGCTTTAGGACTTACTTTTCAGCAGCCTTTGTTGCTTCTATTTACTGCGTGTCATCCATTTCGAGGTGCTTGTAGCCTCATCATATCTTTTTCTTTTTTCCTCAAAAATAACATTACTATTCTATACTTTAGCCAAGTATGAATGTGCTCTCAATGAATCTATTGGAGCATCCCAACTTGTTTTACTCTGTATGTTTTTCCCACATAACATGTCAACCATAGATGTTTTTTCCCTTTCTGCAAAATCCAAAGCTCATGACCATACATCAGATTTCAGAATAGCAACATAACCGGTAGGGACTTCCTCTATCTTAAACCAAAAGTAGATGCATGGACTAATGAAATTGCATTCTTGTCAACCAAATCTTCCACCAAATTTTTTCATACCTTCCTTTCCAAAATTCAAGGCAAGAGGCATACCCCCCTTTATAAGATTCAAGGCAAGAGGCATACCCATTTCCTGTGCATGAAATTTAATATTTTTACAATAGATTATCTTACAATCCAAAGCATCATGATACATCCCATAGTCTCAGAGTTCATGCTACAAGTTATCACACCATATACACCACCTAGCAAAGCCCTCCTTGGGTGTCTTAGAACTTGAAACAACCAAAATTTTCAAGTTCTATATACTTAAGATGCAAGTCACATAAAGATTTCATCATTTCCTCAATAACATGATCTATAGATAAAGCGATAGGAGGCATAGCCAACCATTGACTCAAAACAAGCTCTAACTTAGCAACAAGATGAGCCTTGCCACAATGAGATTAGTCCACAAAGAACTAGCAACAATAAACATGTAATCAACATTTCTTTCTTTTCTACCTATTCACAAACTTTGTCACAATGGATTGTACATCAACCCAATTAGTTTTCAGCCCTTGCACTACAATATCATCTTTCAAAAGCTTTTTCACTCACCTTGTAATGGTGGGTTTGCTCTTGCAAGATTAAGATAAACATTTTTGTTTCCAAAGCCAATTGCTAAATAGCATCATAACACTTCTCAAACTCCCTCAACAACTCAAAAGAAGTATGCCTCTTTGCAGGCTTTGCAACCCATTCCAGAAAAGTCATCATTGCAACCTTGTTAGTATCCTCAATAAAGTACATTTTTCCATTCCAATTTCTATGCATAAACCTTCAAGTATCAAGAAACATTCATGCCATCAAATTTTTGCAACTCTGAAATCATAGTCTACAAAGCCTTAATACTTTTCTATTCCCTCTTATGCATGTCATAAGTCTACACAAACTCTCTAAATTGTGAACTGAGAGTATCATATGTATGGTCTCCCCTCTTATAACTTTTCGACAAATTTTACATCAAGTTCATTAATGTTGGAACCTATACTATCAAATACCTTAAGTATGGGGGTTATGGCATGAAGGGTACAAATATTTAAGACAAAAAATAATAATAAAATAGAGGGACATAGAACATCAAGATAGGTGCCCTCCATTTGACTCAATCCTTGTATGATAGAGTTTGTTAGATACAATCACTTCATACACTCATGTACAACGACATAATCCAAGCTTTGAGCCTTTGACTCAAAGATTTGGGGGGTGTACCTTATAGAACATGTAAGTTTAAAAGAAAGGGTAATTTATTTAGTAAGGATTATATTTTCAAAATGGTATTTTCAATTAGAATTTGAAAAAAGCTGTAAGTTTAGTAAAGTAAAAGGAATCATTTTATGGCCTTATAGCATCTAAAGAAATTGTATTTCTTAATACCCTTTGAGTGTACATTATATAGATGATTTCTTATAGGTGCATTCCCTAAGCTCAAAGAGCACCCTATTCACTAACATAATCTTGCATTGCATAGGATTACTCAAAAGATTTTGGCTCCAAAACTATCCATAAATTTTCAAATAATGCCATATATGGCAATCTCTATCAATCAAGTATACTACCGCAACTTTAGCATACATTAGTTTCTACTAAAACCCCATATAGGGACTGAATTAGTGCTTTAGCCCTATTTTGACAATTTTATTGCACCAATGGAAAAGGATCCCTATGATGTCCCAAAACTTCATAAACAATGTACTTATAATTTATTAGTGTTCAATCATCCTTAGACTAGAAGATGCATGAAGGAGATGCCTTTAAAGGCCGTAGAACACCCTGAGAGTCCTTTGTTATAGTAGATACCTTGTTGGTCACTGCTATTATAGTAGTGAAAATGTAAGCCTTTGCTCCTCCAATCCCTCACAAAACCATGGAATCTTATTCTAGAAATGATCTAGCATCAGTAGAGCATCATATACATGAAGGTAGTGCTCTAGAAGACTTAAAATTACCTAGTGAATTTTTTATGATAGTAGATACCCTACTGGTCCCACTATTATTACAGCAACATAAACTATTCAAGATCCAACTTCCTAGCTTTCAATAACTCCCACGATATCATTGGATCCACTTCCATTGATTTTTCCTCTTGATTTAACTTTTTCATGAGCTATGGTGGCCTCTCCAAGAGCTCCAAAAAAAATGTCACGTTTTTTTGCTAATGTTGTCCCCTCTCTTTTTGTGCTAGTTGTTTCTCTCCCCATAGCCTCACATCCCTTCTTTGTAAAGTTGACACATGGAAAGCCTTAAACAAGTCACTTACTTCCTTAACTTGGACCATATGCACACAAACTTCCTCTTCTCGATTTGTGTGACTTGATTCAAATATTCCACCTAATCACAACCTTTGCATGCTCAACACCTATCTCTTCATGCATTGGCAACTTACTATAGTGAGGAAATAATTGGAAAATCCCACATTTTACTATCCCACATGTAGATCATAGAATAATTGAATATAGGACTTATTAGATGCTTTCATGGTATAGAAAAAAAATCATTCGACAACATTGGAATGTATACTCTAGGGTGCACCTATAAGAAATCATTCATCTCACATATGTTCAAAGGGTATTATAAAAACCCATTTACTTACATGTCATATGGAAATAAAATGACCTCTTTTTCTTGGAAGTATTATGGCTTTTTTTTGAATTACAATTATTATAGCCCTCTATAATAAATGTAATATTTTACAACTATTTTACCAAATATAATAATCCCATTTATTTATCACATATGGTACACTTATCTTCTCTAAGGTATATCGCCCAAGAACATGCATCAATGAGTGTAATCAATTTTAAGGTAGACATACTAATGAGTACAAACAAAAGGCCTTTAGTAGGGATTTGGCCCCTATTAGATATCATGTTACAAATGGACTATTTTTTTCCCATACATAATCTAAAAGACCAACTAGAGCACTTGATCCACTTAAAACAATATGCAAGTGTACTTGAATGAATTGATAAGTTATATATAGACAATGTGACTTAATATAGTATACATGAAAACTAGATAAATGATGAACTTATTATATAATTAAAGTAGAACTAATTTAATAAATATACACATAATGGATAGTATTAAGAAAAAGATGCAACTAATTTTTAACATTTTGGATGCATTACTATGGGTCTTTGTCTCTAGGAATAGAATGTCATGGAAAATTTGATGTCATGCAACTCTATTTTTTAATTGAAGATTATATGTAATGCTAATAGAACTTAGGATTAATATCATGTAATTGCATTTTTAAATTTAGGTTTATGTGCAATACTAGTTTAACTAAAATTGATGTCATGAAATTTTAGTTTTAACTAAAGATAAAATTAAAAAGCCTTGATAAAAGAATTCATTACAAGATACATGCCATATACCGACGTCTAAAGCGACAAAAATATTCATATAAAAAATTACCCTTGTAGTTAGTAAAAACATCAGTATACACATTTCTACACATTTGTCGTTATTAGCATTCCAAAAAGTGACACAAATAGCAACACTAATAGCGATGCTTTTCGATGCATTTATTGATACTAATAGTGACACCTGCAATAAATTAGCAATGCTAATAGCGACAATTACAGAGAAAAAAAATTATGTGGTAGGGCATGTTACCTTGCCACCATTCAAACACCATGTGCTCAACAATATTCCATAAAGCAATTATAAAATCAATACACAATCGTAAATCAAAACATGTGCATCATGGGATGTTGGAAAAAAAGAGATGTTGATTCAATATTCAAATAAGTACAAGACTGATGATGATAGCAGATAAAACTATATGGAATGATAGAGAGGAGAGTATAAAATAAACATGGAAATGTATCTATAAATATTCCAAAATGTGAGTCCATACAAAGGATGAGAAATATATCCAAGAAATACCACATGAAAAGAGCTTGCATGGATTATAGGGCCAAAAAAGAAAAGAATGTATGCTCCACGAATCCAAGTGACTTTTATAGCTTTTCACCATCCAAGAGGTCATCTCAATGCAATGGAGCATTAAAATGGACTTTGCAATATAAACAACTAGAGATTAATCCACAATACATAATGCATCACAAAAAAAATAATGACTAAAAGAAAGAAAGGGGTATGATTTATTCGGCTGCCATGCACATACAATCTATTGATGAGTATAGTGAGACCATGCCTCTTTGCATACCGAGTTTCAAAACTTGTAGAATCGCAGTTTGTGATGGAGTGCTGCAAGGAAAACAAAGTAGAATTATTAGAAATAAGGTTATTGGTACAAGTGATATTCCAAATAAAAAAGTTATAATAATCAAAATAAAACTTACAAAATCCTCCAAATTGATTCTATGGCCACCACTTTCTTGATGATGTACAACCTTTGTCTCCAATTGTGTCCTCACACCATTGTCCTGGAGAGTTTGTGGCCTCCTTCTTAAGTCTTTCCCAATCCTTTGCATCCAACCATTCAGGCTTTAAAGGTCCACCCTTGATTGCCTTGTGCGCATTCAATCATCTATGTGACATGTATGCATATATACAATGCATCATATATCCTATTGAAAATCTCTCTATCATCGTAGATACTGGGAAATCCTCGTGCAAGGATGCTACTAGATAGTTCTTGCTTTCCTTCAATATATTTTTTCTAGTGGTCTAAAATGTTGTTCTTACATACTTGTTAGCACAACTCTCTCATGCGAGCCATCACCCTCCTCCCCTCGCCATTCATGATTACGATACTTATTTTCTTATCCACTAGATATCCATAACCTACTAGGGTATATCTAAAGTGCACCCTCTCCCACCTAGAACCACGCTCCTAGACATAACTAGGAGACCCGTGTCCATTTGTATACTTGCGGTGCTAGTATCTCTCAAAGTAGAACCCATACCGGGTGCCACCTTTGAAAGGCTGAGTGAAACCTAGAGTCACAGAAATAGATGTCCCTATGGTGCGACAAACTATGGAGGTGATAAGTATTTAGTAGATCGATGAGATGGAAACATTGCATCAGTACCTCTACAATACCCACTTGAGCCACCCTCTCTAGAACCGATACAAAAGCGAGGAGTAGCAACGATCGTGGGGTCACAATATCTGCATCTCTACAGTATCCCTTAAAACAAGCACAACCACCCCCTCCATTGATCGAGCAAGATATCTCTGAGCCTTCATTTGAGGACAATTTAGAGTATCAACTTTGCCTACTGGAGATGGAAGCTTAGAGCCATACTGAGGTACACCATGCAAAACGGCCTGACAATAACCAAGATAACTCCTCATCTTCCATATCTCTAAAGTAGGCCATCTAACCTAGAGACATACACATGAAGATTTTCTGCAGCTCCTCACTTATCATATGTTGACTCATCCTTCTCTTTGAGTATCATCAAAGGTAACCTCCATACTTACCAAATGATTGAGCCTATATATGGTCTCCATAGAAAGAGGAGCCACTTCATTCTCTAAAAAATCTTGGCCTCATATCTCTTCAATTACATTATCCATGCTTGTCTTCTCCACATGCTCCAAGCCCTCACCCTCCACCATATGCAACATTGACTCCTCTACCTACATACTCTCCTTGTCCACTTGGGGACATTCCTTTCATCATACCGTGGAGTGCTCTAAGGTGTTGATGGTATAACATACCACAAAACAACAAGGTTTTCAGGATTTGGATAGAAGATTATATGTTCAACATCACATATAAGTGTGTCACGAAGAATGAATCAATATTTGTGACTATTTTTTGTCTTGAAAAATTTAATAAAAAAGGTAGTGCACCTATTTAAAATGACCCAATAAGAAAAATGTGTTGCATAGATCGTTCCATATTTTCTTGGAATCTACCTCTAGACATCTAGATGGACCTCATTGAATAGTTGCCCTTGCTCCTTACAATACCACTTTAAACTACTATACACTGAATATGATCATGGAGAAGTTATGGCAATCCACTAAGATAACACTTTACAAGTTGCCAAAATAATCCATCTCATCTACTATAGTATTCTGATCCATGGGTGAGCATCGACTCTCTTCCTTGTACTTTGCCATGACACCATAGTCCATTATGAAGCGTATTTTGTCAAGGTACTCAACTCAAAAATGTCACCTACATGACCATGCCATGCAATAGATTTGTATCATACATCAAAATGGCTAGGATAGTTGTTACATAAAGAATCTAAATATGACAACAAAGAAATCGTGTGATCACCTTCAGAATATATCCTTGCTCGAGAATTCCCACTCCTTTCTAGAGAAATCGACCCCTTCGCATGAAGTTGCAGTCAAGGAATCATGCAACCATCTCATAGACATGAGCCATGACATCTCCTCCATGTCCTTGGAATATCGAATTGGTCCATGATATGTGCTACACCAAAATTTTGATTGTGTTTCCTCCCGTTCTGTTCTGGCCTACTCATACCTACCTAGCCACTTCTCCATGGATACATGGTGCAACTTACAAAAATGATTCATTTTCTTCTCCATGGCACCATCCATCCTCTTTTCTATCCCATTTCCAAACACCATATCACTTATGAGTCTATCATTGTTTTTCAGCATTCCATAACATACCGTTATTTGAATCTATTATCAACAGCCACTCCAAAATATGCACTAATGCCTCCAACACTAGCCAACCTTTAGCTATGTCACCCTCTAGATGAGCCCTTCATGGTTTTCATGAAGCACTCTAAAAAGAACATCCCTTGCTCGAACAATTTACCACATGTATACCCTCCATATCAAGTGTGATTAAGGTCTATTTATAAATATCTTTATTTGTGATTTTTTTTCTTAATAAAATATAACCATTTTCTATTCAATCTGTAAGTAACCCCTTTATATGGGGCCCTTCTATATGTAAAAAATATATAAAAATGATATTTTAAATATTCCTTATGTTGAATCCACGTGATACATACATATATTTATGCCTAACCCTCCTAGGATCCATCGGATATATATGGATCTTACAACCTCCACTTCATCTACAAGATGTACTAGGAGGCAAAGTTTGTATCATAAACATACTCATAGGCAAGTACTTCTCAAGGAGACAAACCATCTACATCACTCCCTACGTTGTAGATTCAATAGAGGATATCTTGATCTCCTTCTTTGAGATCCATTGTACTAAATTCAACAACTTATAAATCACCAAGCATATCTTTGGAGTAAGACAACCCACAATCATGATTGGCTGTACATACAAACTATTAAAAATTCAAAGCATTACAAACATCGAATCGATACAAAATAGTGAAATACTAATTGTGCTTGCTATCATGGCCGCAACAAACCTCGCACATCTTCTCTTCCTTTCTCTCCCCCTTCCTTCTCTTTCTCTCCCTTCTCTCTCTCTCCCTTCCTTTCAACCCTCTCTCTATCCTTTCCTCTATTCTCCCTCTCTCTATTTTTGTCTCTCGTCCCTCTTTCTTTCTCTTTTCCTTTCTTTAATTCCTTCCATTCCTCTCTCTTTATTTATCTCTTCCCTCTCTCCCTCATTGTTTATCTCTCATCCTCCCTCCATCTATCTGTTTCTCTCTTCCCCTCCCTCTCTCTCTCTTTCTCTCTCCATATCTCTATTTTTCATGAAGCTACCTCTCTCCCCCTTTTTCTTTATCTCCTTCTTTCTCTCTTCCTCTCCCTCCCTTTTGCTCTCTATTTCTTTCTTTCCCTCCCTCTCCCCTGTCCCTCAACATATCTCTCTTCAAAAAAAAGAGAGAAAACAAAAAACTTAAAAAAACAAAGAAATGGAAAACAATCTCTCTCTCTCTCTCTACTTTTCTTTATTTTCCCTCTCTCTCATTCTCACGTTGTTTCTCTATTTCTCTCTCCCTCTCTATTTTTAGCTTTCCCTCCATCTCTCTTTTTCTCTCTCTTTCTATCTCTTTATATCTCTCTTCATCCCTCTCTCTACTTTTTTTCTCTTTCCCTCCATATCTTAATTTTTATCTCACTCCCTCTCTCTTCTTTTCATTCTCCTCTCTCTCTTTTCCTCGCCCTTTTTTTCTATCTTTTCCCTCTCTCTCTCCCTCTCTATTTTTATCTCTCTCCCACCCCTCTTTTTCTCTCTCTTTTCCTTTCTTTGTTTCCTTATATTCTTCTCTCTCTTTTTTCTCCCTCTGCCCCTCTCTCTCCCTTCCTCCATCTCTCTATTTCTCTCTTTCCCTCCCTCCCTCCCCCCTTCCCCCTCCCCCCTCTCTCTCTCTTTGTTTTCCTTCTCCTCTTTCTCTCTCTCCTTTCTCTTATTCTCTCCCTCCCTTCTTCCCCCTCTCTTCTTCTCTCTATTTCTCTCCCTCCCTCCCTCCCCCCCTCCCTATCTCAAAATGCATCTCTTCACAAATAAAAATAAAGAAATAAAAGAAGAAAACACAAAAACAAAGCAAGAAGAGGCAATGTGCCTACCTCAAAGGCTTAAAGATGAAACCCTTTGCACCTCCCTTTCACGGCTTCTCTCTCTTCTCCTTTGCACCTCTCTCCTTCATATATGGTGGTGGCAGCTGAGGTGATGATGAGTTTTCTCTCTTTCTCTCTCTCTTCCTCTCAAAGCTTGAGCTCTTCCAATCTCTCTTTCATTCTTTTTCACAAATGGTTTTAAAAAAATTAGTGCTTAGGTTTTTTATGGTTTTTGTTCTCAAACCGATGTCACTAATGACATAAAAAATTGTATCACTATTAGTGCCGCAAACTAAAAATAGAAACATAAATATCAATGCAAATAGCAGTGCTATTTGCAACACTAATATTTTTTGTCAAAACGAGCCATCGCTAATTGCCCATTCCCTTGCAGTGATTAATTCTTTCTAATTTTTGAATAAGTTTTAGTATATTATTTTGGTATATGTGTTTTGTTAATTATAATTGTGAATTTTAATAACTTTATTTTGTACAATGGATTTTAAACCTTTACCACAAGTTTATGTGCAAGTTATCTAACTCAACCTATTAGGTTAAGCCTTAGCTACCATTCTTGTACACTTCTCGTTTTCTTGTAGAGAGTCTACCATCCATGAAGATGACCCTTAACATTACCAAAGTGCTATGCTTGATAGAATTTGTATTGCCCAACACAAATAAGAGAATTTCATATATCAACAATAATGATCTTTTCCTTGTTAACTTCTACAATTGGGCATATACAATTGTGTGCACAATGCTACAACAACAAGGGCATTTGTTGCAATGTTATGGTCAACATGAGTTGATACTTACATACTTGAATGACCATTTCCACATTGTCATTGATGTTATTGGTACTTGCATCAACATATAATTTCCCTTCTACTTTATAGTTTACTGCATCTACCCAAGCCACACAATATCTATCTAGTCATCTTTCTAGTTAACTTGTTCACATTATGAACTGCTTGTATATTATATATGTTATACTCTCTCTTTTTTCTTGGTAGAATATTATAGTAAAGAAGGATAAGAACAAAGAATAGGTTTCACTTTTTTACAAATACCATAAGAAGAACACTATTCTATGTATGGAGTAACATGAAAGGATACTTTCAAGTTAAAAATCTAATCCTATGGCATACCATCATGTACTAATAAGAAATACATTTCAAAGATTAGACTTTATAGTGCATTAGTATCATTGCCATTGCTACAAATAGTGTTTACTTCCTCAATCTTTACCTCATATTTTTCTTCCCTTTTTCCATCCCCTATCCTTTTCATTTAAAGTAACGCTTTTTATATGACCTTTGTAGTTAAAACATTTTGCATGTTCCCACGAGTGGTACTTGATTCTAGATCTCCCTCTTTCATAGGATTTTCCCCTTGCATTTGATGACCCTCTCATTGTAAGTTTGTTAGAAGAGAAAAACATGCAACAAAATAATAAAAGACACAAGATCAATGAAAGAGACAATGCACGAGGTGTGATGGAGAATAGGACTCCAATATGACAAGAGTACCATAGTTGAGTGTCATCTCACATTCTCCACCAAGCTCTCTCTCTCACCACACCAAGAATCTACAAGTATCTAAATGGATCATGGACTATGGCTATACTCCCTCTTTTTATAAACAAAAATAAAGGAGTTATCCTACTACAAAATAAGTTGGCCAATTAACAAATGAAGAATAAAGAGAGTACTCGTAGTTAAGGCCCAATGCACTATGAACTTGTGATATGACCACTTCTAATACCCTCTCTTAGAGAACAGGTGAACAAGCAAGGAACAAGAACATGCAAGATGCACCATGGATACTCTAGTAGTATGTATGTTGCTGCATGTGCCTTTATCATCCAGCTTCCTGCTTTCATAAGTAATAACACCATGATCTTAGCATAAAATAGACCTAATACCACAACCACTAGCATCAGCAAATATGATAAACTCCTTGAAAAAGTTTGAGCATACTAAAATAGCTGTTGAAATAAGTAGACTTTTTCAGCTCATTGAAACTCTTTGTGGCTGTAGCATCCTAAAAGAGAGGTTCTTTCTTTAATCTATCAATGAGAGGAGCTACTACATGGACATAATTCTTAATGAATCTACAATAAAAATAGGATAGTCCTAGAAATCCTCACAATGAAGTAGAATTTTGTCGAATGGGCCAATCCTTGATGCATTGTATCTTCTTGAAGCCACCATGATCCCTTTCTCACCAACTATGTGACTTAGATATTCTACCTCATTGGCCATAAAAGTACACTCTATTACCTTTCCAAAAAGCTTATGTCTTCTTAATGTGAGGAGGACTTCTCTGACATGCTGTAAATGATCCTCTCTATTCATGCTATATATGAGGATATCATCAAAGAATACTAGGATCAATTCATATAAGAATGGTTGTAAGATCTTGTTCTTGAGAGACTGGACTGTTATATGTGCATTGAAAATCCCAAATGGCATAATCAAGAAGTGAGTGCGACCCCTTTTTGTTCTAAAAGTTGTCTTGTACTCATTGGCTTCCTTCATCCTAATTTGATGCTATCTTGATCTCAAGTCAATCTTGGTGAGCACTTTGCATTCTTGAATTCATTCAACGAATCATCAATGTAGGGGATTGGGTATGTATTCTTTATGGTACCCTTGTTAAGGTCTCTATAATCAATGCACATCCTAAAAGAGCCATCTTTCTTTTTAACAAGTAATATGGGAGAATCAAAAGGTGCATGATTAGGTTGAATAAACCCCATTTCTAGCAAGTCTTTAACCCGTTTCTCTAGTATGTGTGTACATAACCCTCTACGTGCAAGGTTGCATAACATATCTTTCCTTTGTCATTATGTGGGTAGAAAGTAAAGTACATTTCCAACTTATTGATCTATTCTTATAATTTTGTTGGTGAGCGATTATCTCCTTTGAGTTGATGTATGTTAATCTTATCCTTATATTCTTTGTCGTAGTGATATTGGTATCCACTATTATTGGGAAAACCAAATGATTGTTGTCTATGAGAGGAGTAATTGCCATTTTTCTTTTGTCCAAGATTGTTGTTGAAAGAATGATGTCCATTGTTTTTGTTACTAAATGAATTATGAGCAAGTGAAATATTTCCATGTGGTTGATTATTTTGATTGGACTATCCATGTGGTATCATGGCATCAAGATCTTCATCATGCTAGAATTTGTCATCTTTAGGCTTGCTTCATGAATATGTTGAATCATGATCATTTCTTGTATTGGATACTTGAGTATTTTAGGGATAAAACTAATTGTATAAGGAATCACATCTATGCATGTCATCATCTCTATTACATACTAAAAATCCTCTTACTATCCATGATTCTTTGAAAAACTATAATTCGGTCTTCCTCTATTCTGTAAATTTGAAGAGAGCTAAACTATTTCTTTGACTCTTAAAAGGCCTCCATGCTCGTAAGCCAAAGGTAAAAATTAATTAGCTGCTTTAGACTTTGAAGAGAAGAAATACTCCCAAATCCTAACCATTTGTTCCAATCTTGGTTAAGGGATGATAGATTAACCTTGTTTTCACCTTTTATGACTAGGATACAAGACAATCCTCATGATTAGAAGCCTTATTGACCAAGATTCCAAAATGAAATCATAATACTCTACTACACATAGGATTCAAGAGAGAATAATCCATGAAATCTTTGATACTAGGGTGGAATCTTCATGAAATCATGACTGCTCAGAATCACAGATGAATCCTTGAGTGGTTTTGGCTAAAATACCTTTGAAAGAATCAAAATAAGTCCAATATTTTGAAGCCTACAATATGAAAAATGAAGCTTCAATAGAAAAGAATGATTCAATGTCTGCTACTTGAGGTATGAGAAAGCTTCCTAGAGCTCAATGGAATAGAAGTCCCATAAAATCTTCAAGAAATTCACAATAAATTATTGTTGTCCTAAAATATCAACAAGGAGGAGATAGATTCACCATAATTGACCTCCAATCGCTAAAGAAATGGCTTCAGTTTATTGAGTAATCACTAAGGGATACTAGAATCACCATTGGATGCATTAGAGAGGAGATACAAGACATGGCTACTACAAATCTACCTACAATTTGTGGTGCAAAATGCACTCATATCAAATGCCTATGCACGTCACTCAACAGCTCCAATACTCATCAATGTGGTACTCTTTTGGCTCTTGTAGATGACATAAATGAGTTTATGCTATTAGTGAAGGAAGATCACGAAATGAGAATATGAGTAGATGAAAGAATTTAGCCATGGAAGCTGAAATTAGGCTGAGAGAAGAGAGAGAAACCCTGGTTTAGCAAAAAGTAACCCTACTTAAGCTTTTTTAAATCCCTATTAACTTCAATTCGACCAAGAACCTCCAAAATGGGCCTCATAATGACCACGAGCTCCTAAAATATGTAAAATACTACCATTCTTCTTTGGATCTTCTCCAAGAACCTCAAAAATAGTCATGAATTATTGTAGAGAACCTTGAGTAGTCATAGTTTGAACTATAATAAGATCTCTGACCAAACTTTGACTCTAATTACCTTATAATGGTGCTAGTAACCATATCAAAGATTGAAAATAGCCTTGTCCATTAGATCAAAAGCAAGGCTCTTGTACCATGGAAATGAACAATGCCTACCATGAATTAAAATAGAGAAGAAAATTAAGAAACCACATGTGAATCAATTAGCCATAACCAATCAACTTTGCATTAAACTATAGCAAAAAGTAGCCATAGTTGAATTGAATAAAAAACTTTGCATTAAACTAGAGCAATGGTGGGCATTGAGTATCCACCCTCAATGTTGGTGGGGAGGTATGAAACCCTCAAACTCCAAGAATGGAGAAGTTTATAGAGATGAATGTGCAAAAGATGTGTTACATTGGCACCCTCTTGCCTCTTATACCCTAGTCTAAAATAAGCTAATTAACCAAACTAAGGGTATGGAATTTATTTTATTGCATTGTTTTATAGAGAGTTAATATGATAGTAGAACAAGGATACAATAAATTTTTTGTGGGTATTAAGAAATCCTTATTCTTAGTTAGCTTCATTTACAATGCGTACATGTGCAAGTGGTTCCCCACCATTCTTTAGACATTCTCCTTTACGTAAATAAAAAGTACACTTCAATATCACTATCCTTGGGAAATTTAAGAGTTACTTAATGCGAGTTCTAAAAGGTTGACTAGTCAAAATTTCTACTTGTGTATCTTTGATTAGTTTAATGGTCATTAAAAGGTAGACTATGTCTACTACTCATTGATGGTCCATGGATGTACAATACATGCTTAATAACGGACTAAGGAAATGGATTGAACCTCCAAGGAAACAAGGACCACTCTATTGGGTCTAAATGCTAGTATTAACATGTTGTAAGTAGATATAAATTATCATAGCAATAGATAGATATTGATGTAGAGCATGACATTACATGGTCTCCTATACTTTTTTCCCTAGACCTTCATAGTCCATATTGGAAGAGAAAATGAACAAATATAATATTTGGTAGTAGGTAGGTAGAGAAGGTAGAATCCACCAAGTATGTCCCTCTAGAATTCCATGTGATTTTTTTCTATGATGAAGCAGTATTACTTGTTTTTAATCCATCTCCCTTGTTAAAAGAGGTTCTCAAACTTGTCAAGGCATAGCTTTTTAAGCCTCCAAAAATACACATTGGTCCTATTATCACCTTATCTCTCAGTCACAATAGTCCATCTAACATTTTGGCACCCATTTGTTTCCTTAATAACCCATTCTTAGCTTTGGTACTTCCACATGTATGTAAATGGATACACATGTTTTCACAATCCTATGTGGTTAGGAAATTCAAATTTAAAGTTTATAATCTAGTAGCATTCCTAGTCAAAATGCATATTCTTGCACACTCCTATGTAGTTATGAAATTCAATTTAAAGTTTATCATCTAGCAAAATTCCCATTTAAGTTGATAGTTGGCAATTTGAATTTGTCATTTATTGTGTATGGACTTTTTGACACCATGTTACATGGAGTCAATATTGATGTTTGCATGTGTAAGGGAGAAACATGTGCAAATCATGTCTGTCTCGCAATACTATCACATTAGGAGTGCAATATGGCTTAATATGTGAGAGTAATGTGTCCTCATTTTTGTTGAAGTCTTGTTGTATGGATTAATTAAGCTAAGAAACCTAAGGTGAAATACATGGCTCATTGGAGCTTACATTTTTTAGATACTATGCATCCAAAAGAGAGGAAATTACATATTCATATAGTGTGGAGATTGTGGTAGTAACTTTTCTATCTTTATTATATGTTTTGGCATATATGAGAAGACACATTGGCATCATGGCTAGAAAGCAAACTCAAATGCTCATAGTTGTTTGGATCTCACAATGTGGACTTCCTCTAGTGTTTTGAGTAAAGCATTTATTGAATGTCGTGCAAGTGGACTCAGTATTCACATATTTGTTACTTTTTTAGCTCTCAAGATGCACTAGAAAAATGGAACAATATACACGAGAATATACATATCAATAATATCTCTCTCTCTCTCTCTCTCTCTCTCTCTCTCTCTCTCTCTCTCTCTCTCTCTCTCTCTCTCTCTCTCTCTCTCTCTCTCTCTCTCATTTGGTTCTTGGGAGCAAACTAAGCAAGGTAGAATCAATAATAGAAGTAAGCAAAGATTTCAAATTTCTAATATCTATATCTTCTTCATTGAATAATAAGATTAGAGTATTTGATTTGTGAAGAGGCTTTTGTAGTTTGGCAACTTTCAATTAGTAGTCTATGCATAACAAAGTTTGTGAAACATTTCATGGTCTATCTTCATCATAAGTTAGTATGAGCTTAGTATGTTATGCAACTTTGATGAAGACAAGTTTTTTAAAAAGTTTATCTTAACCTTTTCTCTTGGCTATAACAATTTTATGTCTACATAAATGAATGAGAGATCATGGGCATGTGATTTTCTACATCACACACACACACACACACACACATACCAAAAAAAAAAGCTCACAATCTCACCCACACAATTGTTATGTTAAGTGTGTTGTGATGTCCCTGCCAAAGACATGATGCGAGGGAAAACCGTAGGCAACCTCTAAATCCCATTTTGGTTACGCTACCCTTTAAAGAATGGGGTATTGATTTTGTGGGACCAATATACCCTTCATCAACTATGCGAAAGCGATATATTATTGTAGCAATGGACTACTTTACAAAGTGGTCTAAAGCTTGAGCAATAGTGAAGGTCAATGCTAAGGAGATAGCAAATTTCATTATGGAGCAAATTTTTTACCCTTTTGGTCCACCAAAGGAGATTGTGTTTGATCAAGGGAAACACTTCTTGAACACACAAATACACAAACACACATGTGCACGTATGCACACATGCACGCACACACACACACACACACACACACACACACATGCTTTTCTTGGCTTTACCCATCTCATATGGTGCAATTAGGCATTAGCCTTTGGCACAATTGAATGACCTAAAGAGAGAGACAGAGATAGAGAGAGAGAAGAAGAAGAAGAAGGATCAATTCTCAATTTATTTATGGGTTCTAAAGTTTATTTATTGTTATAGGCTCAATGCGTATGGATAATATGCATACCAAAACTGGGTAGAGGAAGGATCAAATCTCAATGTATTTATGGGTTGTAAAGTTTATGTATTGTTATAGGCTCAACGTGTGTGGATAATATGCATACCAAAATTGGGTGTAGCGAGTAGAGAGCACCACTAGCAACCCTAGCAACAAGTGCAATGGTGGAGCTCTCTCTCTCTCTCTCTCTCATTTATTGAAGCGCTTGACAAATATTTATTATTTTGCATGCACATGGACGCACGATTTAAATAATTCATTATTGGACATTGTATTTGGGCACAACTTGACTTTTGGGCTGCCCAACCGCTTTGTTCTTTATTTGAACAAAAGAAAACACAAAAGCCAAAGCATGCTAATTGTAAAATTGGGCTATTTTTTAGCTTTGAGATGAATAAGATTATAAATACAAGCTTTGTGAAGCACTTACACAAGGCATGGAGGGAGATTGTACCCAATTTGTCTCTTTTCTTCATCTCGTGCAAATCTATCTTCTTATTTTTTGAGCTTAAGTAGAGTTCTTTTGTTCTTGGGGACCTTTCGGCACTCGCTACGTACACATCCATCATCTGATTTGCACACTAGTGGTATCAAATCAAAGCTGAGATCAAGAACTTGCAATCACTTACCATCTCACGCGAAGGCAAAGCTCCTGGAACGAACAGATTTTACAACCATGAACCATCAATACCAGCATGTTCCTAGCAGTGAACAACCCCCTATTGTGCTATTGGATCTCAAAGGACCACTCTTTGATGATGGAGGACCACTTCCCAAGCTCCTTTGCAAGTTGTTTTTCTCAAAGAAGCAGATAAGACAATTTTAATTAAGTTTAAGTTCAATAAGCTTAAAAAGCTTAAGTGAAAAAGCTTAAGCCATTGGAATTTCAGCCAACGGTGGCAACATGTACTCTCGGGTGCTGAATCTGCTGTCAACATCCTTTGGTCCTATCAATTTCAGAAAAAAGTTACTAAGCTTTTATAAAGCTTAAAGTTTTTAAACCTTACCTAGGTATAAAGCTCAATCTACAACTTCTCATAATGGGCATTCACACTGAGCTAATCCTCAACTCATTTTCAACCTTCAATAAGCCCCTATTTGTACCTGCACTCTAACAAAGCCAATTTCCAGCAAGCAGATTGTTATATGCAGTCTATTTCCCATATGGAAGAAGACCTTCATCAATTATCGTAACCCAAAATAATAAATATTGTAAAAACCAATATTTTTTAAATAAAAAAAGCAAGCCTTGTAAACCCAAACTTGAGCTCTGCTCATCCCGCTAACAAGATTTTGAGTGTGTGAGGTTGTTTGAAGTTTTTCAGGATGTCTGATCAAACCATGGAATATTTTATGGCCGAAGGTGATTTACCGGAACCAAGGGTGGAGCAAAAATTGGACCTAATTATGATGCATCTTCAAGAGGAAGGAAGAGCACGCTTTGCAAGCTCAACTGGCTACTCTTCAACGATCTATTGTCGATCAAGATGGACCACAATCCGAAGATGTTATACGACGTACGATCGATGTGACACTCGAAGCACAATCTATCAGAAAAGAAGCCAAAATAAGTAAAATAAATTTTAAATTCCATACTTTTAATGGACTACATGATGAAAAATTTGTTCTCACTTTTATCAGTCAGTTTGATGATTATTTCAATAAGGAACAGTATGCTGAAAAAGACAAATTGAAATGTGTCACTAACCATTTAGTGGATAGAGCATCGTTATGGTGGACTATTGCCCGCAAGAGTATTGATTGTCCTATTACTTGGGAGGCTTTTCAAAAGAAATTTTTGCAGAATTTTCTTCCATCTCAATTCCATGAAAAAGTAATCAAATAGTGGGATCTTTTGCAACAAAGAGATCATAAGACTAGTATGCAATACACTGAGCGTTTCTGGAACACCTTATTGCAACTTCAAATGCTTGAAGATGTACTTGAAGCGATCCACAAGTGCAAGTTTGTGTCTGGTCTACTTGATCACTTATATGCGGAGGTAAACATGTTCAAGCCAATGACTCTGGAGGATGCGATTTCTTTGGCCCATGATTATGAAGACAAAATTCGTGGACGAGAGAAGTGACCACAATAATTTCCAACTAATAGTAACTTCGGTACAAAACAAATCAACTCTAACTTTCAAATATTCAATCAAAATCACTTTGTTTCATCTTCTTTCCATAAATCCTGGACATGACCCCCTGCTTTACCATCTAACATAAATCCAAATCCTAAGCCATTTTTCCAACCAACTCCCAATATACCTAAACTTCCAGCCATTACCAATAATGTTTCCAAAGACAAGCCTATAATTTGTTACAAGTGCCACCAACTTGGACACCTAGCAGTGAATTGTCAATCCAAAAAGTGAACTGTTCACATCAACTACTTGGGAGCGATTGAAGATGAAGACCATGAAGAAATACCAGATTTTACAAAAGATGATGACGATATCGATACTACTTCATATATTTTACTAGGTATGCCAAATTCTCATTCATTATTAACGATGAAACGTCTTGTGCATGGTCACGAAAAGATTGTTTTGCATGCTGATGTGAGTACACATGATTTTATTTATACAAAATTGGTCAAAGAATTGAATTTACGTATTGTTCCAACTCATTATCGCATAAAAGCTGCATTCTTAGGTAGTAGATACAATGGCACACAATAAGTTCATGATTTAGAAATTAAAATTGGTGATTATGTTGAACGCACAAATTTCTTGGTTGTGCCTTTGCAATCTAGTGACATTAATTAAGGAATGCCTTAATATCATAAATACAATCCTGATATAGATTATTCCACACATTCCATGAAAATTAATTCTAACAAAAAACAAATCACATTACATGCTATGCACACTTTAGATAATTTTCCATTGCTTAGTCACACATAGGCTAAACATGCATTAAGAAAAGGTAGCAAATCATAGTTAGTATGGGTGAATGAAATTGAAGCTATGAAAAATCAAATGCATCCTAGGCATGCACAATTTCTTTCACAATTTAAAGATTGTTTTGTTCCTGATTTATCACCTGGTTTACCATCTACACATCCTAAAGATCATAAAATAGACTTAATTCCTAGTTCACAACCACCATGTAAAGCACCTTATAGACACAATCAAATTGAACATAAAGAAATCCAAGCACAAGTTGAAGAATTGTTAACCCGAGGACTTACTAGGACCAGTAATTCTCCCTTTGGTGCATATGTCCTATTAGTTAAGAAGAAAAATAATACCTATAGGATGTGCATTTACTATCATGCTCTAAACAAGATTACTGTTAAGAATAGATATCCAATCCCTAGGGTAGACGACCTCATGGATAAACTACAAGGGGCCACAATATTTAGCAAGATAGATCTCAAATCTCGATATCATCAACTACAAGGGACCACAATATTTAGCAAGATAGATCTCAAATCTCGATATCATCAACTACGATTGGATACACTTGATATTTTCAAAATTGCATTTTGAACTCAATTTGGTCATTATGAATTCCTTGTTATGCCTTTTGGTTTAACTATCACATATTTTTGAAGTATCAGCATTGTATAATTGTTTTCTTTGATGACATATTGGTTTTCAGTAAGAATGAGAATAAGCATTATGAACATTTATCTTTGCTTTTCAAATTATTGAAAGATAATCAATTATATACTAACCCTAAAAAGAGTGAAATTTTTCAAACCCACATTGAATACTTAGGGCATATTGTTTCATCTGATGGTATTAAAGTTGATCCTAAAAAGATAGAAGCAATTTTGAATTGGTCGATACATAAAAATGTGCATGAGTTACATTCTTTCTTAGATCTTGCTAGCTTTTACAAAAAATTTGTGAGAAATTTTTCATTGCTTGCATTGACTTTGACAAAATTGTTAAAGAAAAGTATTGTATATCATTGGTCTAATAATTATCAAAAGTCTTTTGATTTACCGAAACATGCTTTAATACATGCACTTGTTTTTCAACTACCTGACTTTAATCGACCATTCTTCCTAGTAGTTAGTGATGCTAGCGGATCTGGAATAGGAGCTATCCTTATGCAAGATTCATATCCCATAGCTTATTTTAGCTACAAACTTAAACCTTCGAGGCTAAAATATTCTACCTATGATAAGGAATTGCTATCTGTAGTACAAGCTTTACATCAATGGAAACACTATTTAATGGGATCTAAATTCATGATCAAAACTGACCAACAAAGTATCAAACATCTCCTTAGTCAGCCACAAATCTCTGAGCATCATATTAAGTGGACTGCTTTTATTCAAAGTTTTCATCCACTTATCTAATATCAACCCAGGAAAGAGAATATTGTTGCTGATGCCTTAAGTAGAAGACCAAGTATCCATAATATCTTTGTTATATCTTTTGATTCCCTTATCCCTTTGAAAGATACCTATGACCAAGACCCCAATTTTCAAGTTGATTGGAATGAATTAGTTGCTAATAACTAGATTCCAATAGATTCATTGTCTTATTCTAATGTATTTATCTTTTATGAGAAAAGGTTGTGTGTAACTATTCCATTTAGATCATTTGTGTTGCATGAAATTCATTGTCCCCCATATCAAGGCCATAGAGGTATTATTTCTACTTTACATACATTGGTTGAAGATTTTTACTTGCCACAGATGGAATCTGATGTTTTCAACTTTGTATCTGAGTATTTAATTTGTCAAAGAGTTAAGCAATACCATGGTAAGCAATATGGTTTATTAATGCCTTTGCCAATTCCTGAACAACCATGGGAACATATTTTTATGGATTTCATAACTGGTTTGCCTAACACACAAGTTAATCATGATATGATTTGGACTATTGTAGATTGATTCAGCAAACAAGCATATTTCATTCCATGCAAGAAAACATTAATTGCATCTCAAGCTGCACAATTATTTTTTAAGACTATTTTCACTAACCATGGTTTACCAAAAGTTATTATTTCTGATCCTAATTCTAGATTTTGCAATAATTTTTGGACCACTTTGTTTGCTAATTTAGGTATAAAGATTGATTTCTCATCTACATTTCATCCTAAAACTAATGGTGGGCAAATAGAAGCTACTAACAGTACAATATTAGATCTTTTGCGTGCATACACAATTTCAAAACCACAAACATGGGATACACACTTGCATTTATTTCAATTTACATACAATAATACACCACATACAACTACACAAAAAGCACCTTTCGAAATCATTTATGGATATAGAATGCCTACACCTGTTACATCATTGTTAAACAAAGTTAAAGCTTCTTATGATATTGCTAATATATATGCTACTATTTTTTTTGAAGTCAAAGACATGATTGCGAAAGCCCAGCAATCATACACTAAACAAGCTAGCAAGAAAATAAAAGCTATGAGTTTCAAAGTTGATGATTATGTTTGGTTATGCATTGAAAAGAGAAGATTGCAAAGTGTTGGGAGACATCATGTTGTTAAGTTAGCCCCTAGATTTTATGGACCTTTCAAGATCATTCACAAAATCAATGACAATGCATTTAAAATAGAACTACCCCAACATTGGAAAATCCACAATACTTTTCATATCAGTTTGTTAGGACCTTTTAGATGCCAGTTACTTATTCATCCTCTCTATGAAAACCCTCCTTTGTTAGAAGAAGAAACTGAAATCCTTGAACCTAAAACTATTCTAGAAACTGACTTTATGACTACTAGAACTAGCCATAGATACTCTAGATATTTGGTTAAGTTTAAAAATCATCATGTTGAAGAGGCCCAATGGATGCATGCTCGTGACCTAAGTGCTTACCCCTCATTCCTCACTCCACCCTGGGGGTATGATGCTAGGAGGTATATTCCACGATGGATTCCGTGAGGTTTTGCAGTGGATTCCGTAAAACTATATTTATTTGTTGGCGCTCGTACACAAGGTGGATTCCTTGTGCGAGAATTTGACAGGGACGCCTGTCCTTTTCGGGTGTCATGTTAATTTATTTTACACGTGAGTAATTCCATGGCGGGTGATTCCACAAAATACATATTTAAATTAATGGACGTTTATGAGTTTAGAGTGCACTCGTATTAAATTAAGGCTAGGATAGAGTTCCAACCTATTTATTTATTTTGTAGTGGCTGAAGATTGCTAGGTATTCAGTTTTATCGATTTAAATTTATTATTTTCTAACAATTGTGAATGCTTCAATTGATATGTAGGACAGGCGGTGGTGGTGTTGGGAAGCACTAGGCGATAACATGTATTCAAATTACTTAAAAGAAATTATCATTTTTTATGAGCGCGCATCTTATCATTAAAGGCATGGCACTAATATTTATTTAGGCGCACTTATTTATTGAAGCGCTTGAAAAATATTTATTATTTTGTATGCGCATGGGCGCACGGTTTAAATATTTTATTATTGGACATTGTATTTGGGCACAACCCGACTTTTCGGCTGCCCAACCACTTTATTCTTTATTTGGACAAAAGCAAACACAAAATCCAAAGCATGCTAATTGTAAAATTGGGCTATTTTTTAGCTTTGAGAATGAATAAATTTATAAATACATGCCTTGTGAAGTGCTCATACAAGGCGTGGGGGGAGATTGTACCCAATTTGTCTCTTTTCTTCATGTCGTGCAAATCTATCTTTTTGTTTTTTGAGCTTAAGTAGCATTCTTTTGTTCTTGGGGACCTCCCAATGCTCACTCTGTACGCATCCAATATCTGATTTGCACGCCAAGAGAACATAACCAATATCCATCCATAATGACATAATGAGGTGTAGTCATATATATATCATAACAAACATGGTCCTCCATTTTTTTTAAACTATGAATGTAATGTGGATCCATAAAGTGTACCACCAAATGGAAGATTTAAAAAGCTCATTTCCACAACCACCATAGGTTTGCCATTGTAGCTATACTCTCTACCTGTATTCATGAAGTTCAACAACCTTAAGTCCTAAGAAAAGTAAGAAAAACATATAGTCTAACCATTGTTGGAGAATCTTAGTCACATGCAACAAAGACATCCACATCATTTGGCGTATTCCCCCCATCATTTGGATCCTTTCCTCATGATCGTGATTTCTATCTTTTGATATTTCTTGAAACACTATGTAACATAACTAAAGAATCACCATAAGGATCCTCAACAAGTCTTTCCAAATGTGAGTGAGAATCAATCCCTTATTGCATGGTTATGAAAATTTATTGAATTTCCAAGATGATTAATGATTCATTGAAGCCCAAAATTGTAGCCTATGATGATTGACTAAATTCTTGACTGAAGTAGTACTCTAGTTTGGTGTCCTAATGCATTAGGAATTAATTATAATAATGTAGCCCTAACCAATTATACTAATGGTAGACTAAATTAGACTAATATACTAAATTAGAATAGTGTAGTCCTAATGCAATAAGTTCTTAATTAGAATTAGAAAATCCCTTTCAAAAGTTATTATGATTAGGAGAGGAATAAGGACTAGGATAAGGATAGTGAGAGCAACGTTATGGAGGATAGATAGCTTGCATGTGAAACTTTGTTTTGATAGCCCAATGTGCAGGTTCACCTACTTAATGTTTTGGAAAAGTAAATCATTATATGAGATAAATTTTTCTTATATTCACAAGATGCTAGGCTATGTATATAAAAGCTAGGCTAGAATAGGTATGTGTAGGAAAAATCCTCATTTGTTCTTATAATAAATTTGCAAATAAAGACATGCAAAATAAACATCAGGGCTTCTTCAAGCTACCCATATGCATCTACATATTCCTATGCCACATAAACTTAAAAGGTGTAGTGAACTTAAGTTTAACCATATCATAAAATTAAAGGCTTTGGGCTAATAGGCATAATTTACACCAATGATTTCATGCTTTGACTTCTATATGCTAATATCTTCAGCAAATTAAGATAAAGCTAGACATCATTTTACAAATGAAAGACGAATTAATCAAAGAATACATTGCCTATGCACCCAGTACAAGATAGCTATTAGATGATAATGTTGCATCACCTTCTAGCACATCGAATTTTATGGAACATTTGACGCCTTCCAATTACATCTACTCATGGGAGAAGTCAAACTCATCTTGATGTGACTTATGACTCTATCCATTTTATGCACAAACATTTATAGATACTAAATCAATGATTATAATTGAAATATTCATGAACAATAGAATTTATTGGTTGATGTTTTTCCTTAAATGCCTAGGATTTGTGTGATAAAAGAGAAGGCATGTGGGCTCCACGGAGAAAGGGTGATTGATCCAAGAATCACTAGTTTATATTACATAATATTTAGGGGATCGACATGGTGACATGAAAACCCTAGGTCCCTATGGCATTTACAAGTGGATATTGTGATTGTTGGATAGGTAGCCCAAGCTAGGGTAGAAAAAAAGGATGGATAACTCCCTGTCTAAGAAAATTTTCAAGTTTGGTATGATGCATGATGTAGTCATGGAGAAGTGGCTAAATTTATATGAGGTTGTAAAGGAGCAATAGAAGATGGCAAGATAAGCCGTCAAGGCATATATAATATAGGTGTTTGTATGAAGAGCTAATAAGAAGATCTATGGAAAAGGTAGTCAACATAAGCATGGAGAAATGGGAGTTATCTAGGGGCTTCATACTTAGGGTAAGAAAGTATTGGGATATCTTGCTTTAATCCGTATGTTTGCATGATAATTAGGAATTTTCCCAAGATCCATTGTGGCTTTTCTTTTTCAGTAGAATGCATATTTTCCTTGTGGTCTTATGGGCAATACTTTCAAGTGGAGTGCATCAACCAAAGATGGCACAACTTTGATAATGGTGTAATGGAAAAGTTTGAATAAGGGAGCTTTCTACATGCTCTACATGGCCATGGATACAGACATTGTGATAGTAGTTGAAATGGAGTACTTTGGGAAGATGTAAGAGATTTAGGGTGTTGAGTATTGCATTTTCAACATGTTTATCTTGGATGTCCAATGATACAAAGAGGTGATGGAGGACCCATGTGCAACTATTGGAAGGGGACCTTCAAGATTCATAGAGATGGACTCCACAAAAGTCTACATGGACCTACGCAATACTTTTGTGATTCTTAACTATTGCGAGTAGGTTTGTGGACCTCAAAATTTTGCACTTTTTTGAGCAATGCTCACTCTACACAACTTTAAAGTAGGAACTATTTTGCATGCACTCTATTCTTATCCTAATCCATTGGATGATCAGTGGTACTATGTGGTGCAAGCTGCTCTATGATCTCGTAGTTTGTATGAAGAAGAGTTCAACCTAATGGAAGCTAGTAATGATTCCACTCATACAGTTGAATCAAACTCTAACACGGATGAAGATGTGGAAGCTTTGAATGCACTTGAGTAGGATGTTGCTCACTATGCAAGTGTATGATGATGAGAAAGCACACGCTTTCATAAAGGAGCATCAACATATCAATGAGGACAAGTAATTGGAGCTTTCTCTAAGAGGAGATATGCATATAGATCTAGACATTTTTAATTATTTGTTTCAAGATGAAGTGGCCGAGGATAATCCTTGTAGGCCTAAACCCCTGTATATGATAAAAAATCAAGCAAGCTATGCACTTGAGACAATCTCTATATTTGGAATATAATGACAGATTATGTGAGAAATTATAAGAACCTCAATTGGTTGTAATGGCATGTCTTAGTAGTCAAATCAATGAGAGAAGAGGGTTTCCCAATAGGAGAAAGGGGGAATGAGAGAGCGAAAGAGGGAGCGATGAAGAGGGGAAGCGAGGAAGTAAGTAATAATACTACACAATGATTTTTTTGCTTCACATTGGTAGCTAGTACATATTTTGGCATGGCATAATGCCAAACAAATGAGCAGACACTCCATTTCATGTGTTTTATGGACCTTGCCTCCACTTAGATATTGCTTGCGATGGCACAAAGTCATTGTGTAGTCAACTTTGTATGGAGAGTCTAAGAAGTTAGATCATAGAAGTTTACACAATCCACACACTTGTCATCACTACTTCTCAACTTATCATAGTTGTCATTGCTTTGTAACCTTGGTGGAAGTGATGATGTTACCTCATCATTTTGTTGATACTTAGCTTAGCACTCCCTCCCCCATGACCTCACAAAGGTCTCTTTACGACCATTCACTCTCAGATCTATTGGCCCATCATATCAATGTTCTACCACTACTTCTCATGCATCTTCAACTAAGCTAGGGGGACCAACATCAAACCCATACGACTATGACTACACCAGTCTTGGTGCTATTCAGTCTTCATTCTAGAATTTTTTGCCTATACAACACCCATCTGACATTTCTTTCTATTATCACTAACTAGACCATCGATTAGACTCCTAATAGCATATGTGCCTCCACTCAACTTGATCACAATAGTGCTTATTTGGGGGTCATCCCTGCTACTCTAAGATAGATTTCATCTATGCCCTTGCTCTAAGACTACCACACCTTTTAAGTTGAACATCCCTAACACCCCTCTCTATATGTTGTACACAATCATGAAACAAACATATCAATTGATCATGAACAACTGTAAATAATCTCATATATCATACTTGTAAGTTTTATGTTTTATTTTTTGTAATCTCATCATTCCCTAGAATGTTGCAATTCTACATCATGAATATAGACTTTGTAAGTTTTATTCTTTGGATATTTACATTCAAGTGCAATCTATATATCACTTCAATGTTCTATCTATTTCTCTAACACTCAATTTATATCAAGATTAGTTATGGGGAATATGGTGCTTAGGTTTCAATGGCAAGAATATAATAGATGGGGCATTTATCAAAGATTTCTCTAATGTAAATATAAGTAAAAACTTGATGCAAATGCTCTACAAATGTCAACCATCCTATTAGAGTAACTACCATTTTAAACTATGGTCTCACTACACCGATACAATTGTCAAAATAGAAGTCACAACATGCATTGGAATATGCATTACAAAATATGAACACTTATCAGTGGTAATTTGAAATATTTTTTTGATGCTTTGTTCTAAAGACTAGAGAAAAATATACCAAAACATATATCAAATGTATGTATAAAAAATTGGAAAAAATTTTAATGATGCTTGTACAAATATACATTTTTTAACAAAGATTGCATGGGTGTAGTCCCATGAGGACTAAATCCCTATTTTCCATGTCTATTATCATGTCAGCTCATGGATTATTGAAACTTGTATGAAACCCAAAGCATGAAGAAATATGATTAACACCTCAATATATATTATAAGAGGACATTACAAAATACATAAAGGTAATATGTCTTGATAAAGTCATAACTCCAAATGCTAGAAGTAATCCTTGATTAGAGGTCTTATCCTTGCATAATCCCTCATTGGTTCAAGGTTACAAGAAGAAATAAACATAGATAATAAGAACTTTAGAATAAAACATAAATTACAAGCTTGCTACTAGTATAATAACAAACTACCTCTCCTCCCAAGGAATGCAACTTATCCACAAGCCACATAATCCCATGATGCATGGCATACTCTTTCTCAAAATTGGTCACTAAATGACTAGTGAAGCTATGCTACAAAAACATAGAAATACAATTTCTTTCTATACAAGTACTACTAATAAGGGTTGTCTTAAGGTATTCAAAAAAAAGAATTTGTAAGATAGTTTTTACTTCGTTGAAGCTTTTCATACCATAAATACTATGACTTAGGCAATGCTCTCAAATTGGGATATTTTGTATGAAAGCTAACCAATTTGATTGCAAATCTATCTATGTCCTCTATGTTTTATCCTTCTTGCATCTAAAATGCAATGGGTTATAAAACGAACAAAAAAATCATCATTTTCCAATCCATACTATTTCTCCCCTTTAGAGTAGTAAGTCTTCCAAGTTCAAGTAAAAATATTGCAAGAACAATGCGGTGTAATATAGGGGTAAAGATCTTGACCTTAAAACTTGATTTAGATAGATTCTATCACCAAATTAATCAACATAGATTAATTTTGTACTACATCAAATCGAGTAAGATTACAAAAGACTTCTCGATTTAAATTGTGTCATAATTTTATATCTATCAAACATAAAGGAGTTTCTTCAACTCACAACAATTACATGATTACAAGAATCCTTTTTCTTCTTGGATGCTCAGGATTGTAATAATGGAAATCCACCTTTTTGGAGCATGGAATCCTAATTCAATCGAGAGACTAGCAAAGTCATTATTCTTCCTCTATTATTTCAATTATGGAATAGTCCATAATATCTTGATTTTGAAAGTATATGTATCTATCATACGTATTGGTGGGCCTGAGCCTGGCCTCTGGCCTGAGCCTAATTTCAGTCAATTGTTTTAAGAATCCTTGTGACCAAAGATTTTATAGTTTCATTGCGATTTGTCTCTTCCAAGACTTCTGATACTTCTATCTGCATCACAAAGACAGAAAAATAAGGATTGTCAAACATTTTGATACAATACTAGTATATTAGTATATGACAAAAATGGATTAAAGCTATGCATAATCCTTGTAGTATACAACCTTTAATATGAATGTCATGTTTGTATGAGACATTGTACTAGTAATACAATGGTGTGAGATAGTAGAAAGAACTTGAAGATGTAAATCTTGCAAAGCATTTATGATTTTCATTTGTAGATTTGATTTATCAGCTTCACTCATTATAATGATAACATAATCCTTTGTTGTTTGGTTCTTTTCCACCTCCACAATTGGACCTTGGACTTCACTCGCCCCTTTAAGTTGCATTTGGGTATGTTCCAACAGTGATTGTAGCTCAAAGAAGACAGTTGATGCCTTTTTGGGTTTTAAGTTATCCTTGTTAAAGCTATCGATGACATCACAACCAAAACTCCTGTGAATTCCTTTGTCATTGACCTTCTTTTGTTTGGCCTCTTCTAATTCAGTCTCTTGCCTTCGGAGGAGATCGAGTGCACTCCCAATAATAGCAGCTTTGTTTGTCTATTTTTGGACAAAACAAATGGGATTTTGTAAGTACTTTATTATAGATGAAACTATTCATGTGACTTTTTGGGGATTCATTCACACTTCATGGAAGTCCACTACATGCTGCAATTTTTATACTTGAATCTGGAAGAGTGGAATTTTTGTGAAATCAAGATTTTGCATATGTAAAGAAATTCAAATCTCACCTTATCTCATAAGTAAGAGCACAAAGCAATATTTGAGCAATCTTACTTTTCCAAAGTAATTGTTAAGGAATATATTATCCATTGCAACCTATTAAGGCTTAGGACCAACTAAATGTAAAAATTTACTCAACTAAAGTAAAGGTGGTTGATGGAATAAACTCTAAGCTAGCTAGTCAATTTCATGGGAAAAGGTGAGATTGCTGGGAGGGGGCATGAAGAGATTGTTAAAAACCTAATGTGGTAGTGTCAAGAAGGTAGAGAGCTCTAGGACTACCTCAAGAGGTCCATGCAAATCATGGGACTACACCACAACCTAACTTGGAAGGAAGCTTTGTTGGGAGATATGGCAACATAAATGGTGAAATATGGGCTATCCTCAAAGCTCTCCTTTTTGGGGTTGTCTACCTACATAGCAACAACACTTGCTGGGCAACCATGTGTGGAATCTTGAAGTCTGTAGCTTATTATAGTCCATATGAAGAATGATATGTCATCCAGTTTTCATGTTTTGGGAAGGACTTGTTCCTTCAAGTCCTTCAAACTAGGGGGGAAGAAGCTTGCAATGCTAAACTCATCTCTATAGAGATGTTGCACTACTCATATTTTCACATCAAACAAATTTTTATGGGGAAAGCTATAAGAGAATGAGCGTCTGGACGACATGGTAACATACCTTGATCGAGAGAGAAGGGCATACAAACGAGCGGAGCTCCTCGAACTTCCGGTTAAGCTTCTCTCGGCGCCGGCGCTCGGCAAGGCAATGACGGGCCGATGAGATAGCAATGGCGGTGTTACACTTACCACGGATGCGCCCTCTTTGACGGCCATTTATAAGCTCGTTACAGTCAGATACAGATGTCGACGGCCAATACTTATTACCGCCCTTGGTGATATTGATAAACTCGGAGGTGGATGTTGCGCAGGAAGCAGAGTCGGCATATTTACCCACCAAATGATTCTCCATAACAATGTCATATTCAGCCAGATCTTCATCGCTGTCATATAAGCTACTGCCAGGACTCGTACTGTGCCCTATGAGACCTCGGCTAAAGGAGATCTGCAGGCTCTTCGACTTAGGCCAGTGCAGTATCGGCGCCGCGGCCTCTGAGATCAGAGGCTGGCGCCGCATCTTGCTATCGTTACAAGAAGCTGGGGCGCCGATAGTAGGCCGCAGTGCGGCGACGGTATCATTCGAGATGCTGCTACTTAAGCAAAAAGCGTCTGCCGGGCTAAACATCGAGCTCGAAGGCCGACTCTCCTCACAAGAAGCAGAAGAGGAAGAAGACGACACGCAAGGCGCGGCCACCACCGCTTGAACATGAGCAGGAACAGCATCGATGCATGAGCTATGGTGATCATGATCAAGGGGCAAGGGTAACTGCTCGGCAAGATCAAGAAGATATTCATCGTCAGCTATATTGGACTGGCTGACAAGGTATTCAACCGTCAGGTCCTCCATGAAGGGAGAGTCATGATGAGAGAAGAAACTGTGAAGCATGAGACGCGCGGCAGCAGGATCACTAGTGATGGTCGTGGCGGTGGTGCAATTAGGGACTGGCTGCTGCTGAGGACTGTACTCCATGCTGCTGATCACAATCTCTCGAGAGCACTCAGTACGCTGCAACGACGTTTCGAGGCTGCACACAGCGGACACAGAGAGAGAGAGAGAGAGAGAGAGAGAGAGAGAGAGAGGGAGAGGGAGAGGGAGAGGGAGAGGGAGAGAGGGTTCAGCAAATGGCAAACAGCTCTAAGCTCTCCCTGTCGACTCTCATGGAGCAACTGCTTTCATTTTTATATCTGGCATCTTTCCCCCTTCCCTTCCAGTTGAGCTGTAGTTTGAACTTCATTAAGACCTAGTTAATCTATAAATTAACCTCTATTTTGTTTTTGTTAGCAACGTATCTACATCGTTGGGGCAGCATCTTTTCTTTGCAATATTACAGTTTACTAATTGTACTACTAGTACGAGACATAAACACAAATAAGGAATGGTTAAAAACTAGATAGCAAGTCATTACTGCTAACCCTCAGCAATATACCATGTATCGTATAGGCTTTCGAATCCCGAACGTCACACTATACACTCCGGTGTAAATTGTTAAACCAAATTGCCATTTAAGGAAACCTTCTATCACGCTTGGAAAAAACTTGCATCGAGTATGTATAATCATAATTGATGATTGGGATACAACCTTGTATTTATTTTGTGAGCAAGTAGAAGTGAACACTTATTATCAATGTTAGATTAAAAAGTGGTCTTTACTAACAAAAAGAACCAAGAAGGGGATACAACCAAGTTGGAAAGAATGGCCACTAGATAAAAGATCTTACTATAATTGCCTCGTTCTTTGTATAGAAATATTGTTTGAAAAGAATTCCTTGCGCTTGCCATGGTGCATATAAGTTTACTCAATGCACTCAAACTGTTGATTGTACTAGTCAAAATCCTAATGTACCAAATTTACAACAAGATAAAATGAAAAGTGTGCTAGACCTCTGGTGCGCAGATCGGTCGCAGAATGCTCACGTGGTGAATCCCGGAAGGTCCCCAAGAACAATGAACTCTACCTTTTTGCACAAAAAACAATGTAAAAACATGCATGACAAGAGGCAAGAGACAAATTGGGTTCAATCTCCCCCATGCCTTGTGTGAGCGCTTCACAAAGCATGTATTTAATGTATATTTCCAATCTTCATGCTCAATAATAGCCCAATTACAAAAATATGACAAGCTTTTAGCTTTTGAGTTTGCTTTCTACAAAAATAGGAAAATAAAGCTAATGGACGGTGCCCATAGAGTTTGGCACGCCCAATCTCAATGTCCAAATAGAAATAACATATCCGGGCGCATAAGCGCATACAAAATAATAATCAATAATCAATGTCTCAATAAACATAACAAAATATAGGCGTGGCGCCTATCAAAATATAGTCCAAAGGTCGAATACTCGCTAGACTCCAATGCTTTCCTCCGCCACCACTGCTGCTATCTCTACACATCAACTGAAGCATTCACAATCGTTAGTAAAATAATACAATTAAACCGACAAAAGTGAATACCTAGCAGTCTTCAGCTACATAAATAAATCAACTGGTTAGAAATAAATCCTAACCTTAATTTATTACGAGTGCGCACTCTAAACTCATAAACGTTTATTAATTTAATATGCATTTTGCGGAATCACCCGCTATGGAATCACCCATATACACACTAAATTAATGAAACGCCTGAAAAGGACAGGCGTCCCCATCAACTTCTCGCACAAAGAATCCTCTTTGTGTATGAGCCCCGGTCATCTAAGTTTACGGAATCCACCGTAAAACCTCACGGAATCCACCGTGGCATGGAATCCACCGTGAAATATGCCTCCTGGCATCATACCCCCGGGGTGGGATAGCAATTGACCTCAATTGCTATTAGCTCAATGTGGAGCTAACAGAGTGGGGAAAGCATTTAAGTCTCTAGCGTGCATCCATTGTGCTTCCTCTACAAGATGGTTCTTAAATTTTACTAGATATCTAGAATACATTCGGCCAGTTCTAGTGGTCATGTAGTCAGTGTCTATGATGGCTTCAGGTTCAAGTATTTCAGTCTCTTCTTCTAGTAAAGGTGGGTTTTCATAAACAGGGTGGATAGGTAATTGGCCTCTAAATGGTCTCAATAAACTAATGTGAAATGTATTATGAATTTTCGAATGAGATGGCAATTCTAATTTGAATGCATTATCATTAATCTTATGAATGATTCTAAATGGTCCATAGAATCTAGGAGCTAATTTGACAACTGGATGTCTATCTACACTTTGCAGTCTACGCTTTTCTATTCTAAGCCAAACATAATTATCAACTTTGAAATTCATAGCTTGTCTTTTCTTGTTGCCTTGTTTGGTATATGATTGTTGGGCTTTAGCAATCATATCCTTAACCTCATCAAAAATATTGTTATGCATAGTAGCAATATCATCAGCACTTTGAATTCTATTAGACAAAGATGCAACATGTGTAGATAATCTATATCCATAAATGACTTCAAAAGGTGCTTTCTTTGTAGATGTGTGCGGTGTATTGTTATATGCAAACTGTAATAAATGCAAATGAGTATCCCATGTTTGAGGTTTAGAGATAGTGTATGCACGTAAAAGATCTAAAATAGTGCTATTTGTGGCTTCTGTTTGTCCATTTGTTTCTGGATGAAATGTAGATGAGAAATCAATCTTTGTGCCTAGATTTGCAAACAGTGTGATCCAAAAATTATTACAAAATCTAGAATCACGATCTGAAATAATCACTTTTCGCAATCCATGGTTAGTAAAAACAGTTTTCAAAAATAAAGTTTTCTTACATGCAATGAAATATGCTTGCTTACTAAATCTATCTACAATTGTCCAAATCATGTCATGGCTAGATTTAGTATTTGGCAAACCAGTAATGAAATCCATAGAAATATGTTCCCAAGGTTTAGATGGAATAGACAAAGGCATTAATAATCCATACTGTTTACCATGATGTCTCTTTATTCTTTGACAAATCAAACATTCAGAAACGAAATTAGATACATCTGCATCCATATGCGACCAATAAAAATCTTCAGTTAACATGCGTAATGTAGATATGATACCTCTATGACCTTGATATGGGGGACAATGAATTTCATTCAGAATAAAAGATCGGAATGGAATAGTAACACACAGTCTCTTTTCATAAAACATAAATCCATCATTATATGACAATGAATCAACAGGAATGAAATTATTTTGAACTAATTTTTGCCAATCAGAATGAAAAGTAATATCCTGGTGATATGTATCTTTCATAGCAATCAAAGAATCAAAAGATATGATAGAAATATTATGAATTGCAGGCCTTCTACTCAATGCATCAGCAACTACATTTTCTTTTCCAGGTTGGTATTGAATGATAGGATGAAAACTTTGAATGAAGGAAGCCCATTTGATATGACGGTCAGAAATTTGGGGTTGGCTAAGTAAATGTCTAATGCTTTGCTGGTCAGTCTTTATCATGAATTTTGAACCCATTAAATAATGCTTCCACTGTCTTAATGCGTGTATAACTGCTAATAGTTCTTTGTCATAAGTGGAATATTTGAGCTCAGAGGGTTTCAGCTTAGAACTAGAATATGCTATTGGATGATTGTCTTGCATTAGTACGGCTCCTATTCCTGATCCGCTAGCATCGGTCACAACTAGAAAGAATGGTCTATTAAAGTCAGGCAATTGTAGAACAGGGGCATTGGTTAATGCACGTTTCAGTAAGTCAAAGGATTTCTGCTGAGTTTCAGTCCATTGATAAGCAATTTCTTTCTTAAGAAGTTTGGTTAATGGTAAAGCAAGTAATGAAAAATTATGTACAAACTTCCTATAGAAACTAGCAAGACCAAGGAATGAGCGTAATTCATGTACATTTTTAGGAACAGGCCAATGCAATATTGCATCAATTTTCTTAGGATCAACTTTAATTCCTTCTTTTGATACAATATGACCCAAATATTCTATTTTACTCTTTTCAGGATTTGCAAACAATTGATTTTCTTTCAGTAATTGAAAAACTAATGATAAATGCTCATAATGCTCTTTTTCACTTTGACTGAACACCAAAATATCATCAAAGAAAACAATCACACAATACTGATATTTCAGAAAGATACGGTTCATCATTCTAATGAAAGTAGCAGGTGCATTAGTTAATCCGAATGGCATAACAAAGAATTCGTAATGGCCAAACTGTGTTCTGAATGCAGTCTTAAATATGTCGGATCTATCTAGCCTCACCTGATGATATCCAGACTTAAGGTCAATTTTACTAAATATAGAAGATCCTTGCAGTTTGTCCATAAGGTCATCAACTCTAGGTATAGGATACCTATTCTTTACAGTGATCTTATTTAATGCTCGATAGTCAATACAGATACGATAGGTATTATTCTTTTTCTTGACTAAGAGTACAGGTGCACCAAATGGAGAACTGCTAGGTCGAATTAAGCCTCTATTTAGTAATTCTTCAACTTGACTCTGGATTTTTTTTTGCTCTATTTGATTGTGCCTATATGGTGCTTTGCAAGGTGGTTGTGTGCCAGGAATTAAATCAATCTTATGGTCTTCTGGATGTGAAGGAGGTAAACCTGGTGGTAGGTCTTCTGCAAAACAGTCCTTAAAATATGCAAGAAATTCCTTATGCCTAGGATGCATATGATTTTCATTTGCGTGCAATTCATTCACCCAAATGAGATATGATTTAGTATTCTTGCGTAGTGAACGTTTTGCTTGAGTATGCGAAAGTAGTGGAAAAATATGAGATGCATGCATACCATATAATGTTATAGATTTTCCTTGAAAATTAATATTCATTGTGTGCGTGGAATAATCTATATTTGGATTATGCTGGTGTCTCCATGGCATTCCTAAAATAATGTCGCTTGACTGTAATGGAACTACTAAAAAATTTCTTCTTTCAATATATGAACCAATTTGAATCTCTAAATCTTGAACTTCTTGTGTGCCATTGTACCTAGTGCCTAAAAATGCAGCTTTTATGCGATAATGCGTAGGTACAGTTTGCAATTTCAATTCCTTTACCAATTTTGCTGAAATAAAGTCATGGATACTACCATCATCATGCAAGATAGTTCTTTCCTTTCCATGTACCATACATTTCATAGTCAACAATGAATGTGAAGTAGGCATACCTGGTAAAATGTTGGAAGTAGTAATAGGATCATCCTCATCTTCAGTGAAATCTGGCATATCCTCATGCTCGTCTTCATCCATGGCTCCAAGGTAGTTGATATGAGCTGGTGGTTTCTTTGAATGACAATTTGCTGCGAGATGCCCTGGCTGGTGACACTTGTAGCATACTATTGGTTTGGCTTTGGTTACATTATTTGCAATGGCTGGAAGTCTGGGTATATTTGGATTTGCTTGTGGAATAGGCTTAGGATTTGGATTGACAGTGGATGGTAATGCAGGTGGTTTAGGCCAATTCTTGCGGAAAGATGGTGATGAGAAACGACCTGGATTAAACCTTCTAAAATTGGAATTGAATTGTTTAGATCCATAATTACCGTTGGCTTGGAATTGCTGTGGTCGTCTGTCTCTTCCACGTAACTTATCTTCAATGTCGTGAGCTAAGGAGATGGCGTCTTCAAGGGTAGCAGGCTTGAACATGTTCACTTCAGCGTAGTAATGTCCAAGTAGTCCAGACATATACTTCCGCTTATGTGTCGTCTCTGGTACGTCTTCAAGCATGCGTAGCTGTAGGAGTGCATTCCAAAAACGCTCTGTATACTGTGGAATAGGCTCACGATCCCATTGTTGAAGTAAATCCCATTGCTTGATAGCCTTCTCATGAAATTGCGGTGGAAGGAAATTCTGCATGAACTTCTTCTTGAAATCTTCCCAAGTAGCAGGACATTCTATGCTCTTGCGGACTACAGTCCACCAAAGTGATGCTCTGTCTATCAGATGGTTAGTAACACACTTGATTTTATCTTTTTCGGGATAAGTTTCCTCATGGAAATAGTCATCAAACTGGCTAATGAAAGAAAAAAAAGGTCTTTCCTTCTCGTATGCCATTGAAAGTGCGAAACTTGAAACTTCGTTTACTTATCTTGGATTCCTTGTGAATGGTTTGTGCTTCAAGAGTGGCGTCGATGGTACGTCGAATCAAATCTTCAGCTTGAGGTTCTTCTTTATCGGTAGACGCTCTTTGAAGTTTTGTCAATTGCGCTTGCAATGCTTGCCTAGCCCTTCACTCTTCTTCCAGTTGTAGCATGATTAGATCCAGCTTTTGTTCCATGGTAGGCTCAGGTAGGTCCTCTTCATCCATAGGATCATCCATATGTGGGGTAGTCATCCTGTAAAACTCAATAAACCTTTCTCACTCAAAATCAGGTTAGCGGGATGAGCGTAGCTCAAATTTGGGGTTACAAGGCTATGTATTTTTGGATATTTCTTCCTCAATTTTCAGAAATTCTGCAATATTTCTGTCTTCATTTGCTGAAAGTACTTCAACAAACTTGTAGATAGGTAGAACACCTTGCTGCGAACAACTTTTCAGTTAAGAGTTCTTGCATACGAACAAGTCTTCTAGGAGTTTTAAGCACTAGTCAGTTCTGATTTAGTCTGACTTGCAGAGTTGCAGACTTAGCAGACTTGCAGAGTTGTTGACTTGCTGAACTTAGGCCGACTTGCAAAACTTACAGAATTTGATTCCAATTGACTTGCTGAACTTGACTTCAGAAGTGCGGGACCAGGAGTTACTGAACTTGTCTGCCCTGTGTGATTTGCAGAAAGCCTTAAGCTTTAATTGATTGAAGAGATTAAGCTTAATAGCTTAATGGGCTACAGGCGGCGTGAATTTTCGTGGGGGAGGGGGGCCGTTTTTTGGCCGCGCGGAATTTTCGGAGGCCTCTTCTGATACGCCGAGGTGAGATTTTGAAGCCCTAAGCTTCTTTAATACCCTTAAGCTTTATAATTAAGCTTTTGATTAAGAGGATTAAGAATTTTTCTCACTGTTTCTTCACGACTTGTATGTGAGGATGTAGGAGTGGTCCTCCGCCTGCAAAGCCTGGTCCTTCGTGATCTGACAGTAGAAATAGGGGTTCTTGATCGCCAGAAGTCTGCCTGTATCGACGGTTCGCGATGAGATTGATTGTAGAGCCCGTTTGTTCCTGGAGCTCCGCCTTCGCCCGAGATTGGTAGCGATTGGAAGCTCTTGATCTCTGCTCCGCTCTGATACCACTGGTGCGCAGATCGGTCGCAGAATGCTCACGTGGTGAATCCCGAAAGGTCCCCAAGAACAATGAACTCTACCTTTTTGCACAAAAAACAATGTAAAAACATGCATGACAAGAGACAAGAGACAAATTGGGTTCAATCTCCCCCATGCCTTGTGTGAGCGCTTCACAAAGCATGTATTTAATGTATATTTCCAATCTTCATGCTCAATAATAGCCCAATTACAAAAATATGACAAGCTTTTAGCTTTTGAGTTTGCTTTCTACAAAAATAGGAAAATAAAGCTAATGGACGGTGCCCATAGAGTCTGGCACGCCCAATCTCAATGTCCAAATAGAAATAACATATCCGAGCGCATAGGCGCATACAAAATAATAATCAATAATCAATGTCTCAATAAACATAACAAAATATAGGCGTGGCGCCTATCAAAATATAGTCCAAAGGTCGAATACTCGCTAGACTCCAATGCTTTCCTCCGCCACCACTGCTGCTATCTCTACACATCAACTGAAGCATTCACAATCGTTAGTAAAATAATACAATTAAACCGACAAAAGTGAATACCTAGCAGTCTTCAGCTACATAAATAAATCAACTGGTTAGAAATAAATCCTAACCTTAATTTATTACGAGTGCGCACTCTAAACTCATAAACGTTTATTAATTTAATATGCATTTTGCGGAATCACCCGCTATGGAATCACCCATGTACACACTAAATTAATGAAACGCCCGAAAAGGACAGGCGTCCCCATCAACTTCTCGCACAAAGAATCCTCTTTGTGTATGAGCCCCGGTCATCTAAGTTTATGGAATCCACCGTAAAACCTCATGGAATCCACCATGGCACGGAATCCACCGTGAAATATGCCTCCTGGCATCAACCTCCCCTAAGTCTAGTTGTGGATCCCTTCACAACAAGGGGGATTGGTTTTTATCGCCTCAAAGAGTTCGGATTGGCCTCGATGGAGAGACATCACTCTGTAGGGAATCCTTGGTCAAGAGGAGTTGAGATGCTAGGGGGGCTTTGGCCAATAAACTCTTAGGCTCCTAGGAGCTATCCAAACCCTTGCGTGACTCAAGGTGGACTTTTGGAGGGCCTTGTTACTAGTTAGGGGAGAAATCTTGGTAAAATGAAGACTTTTGAGTCATTCTTATGTATGGATAGAAGGTGAATACTTGTATAAGATTCTCTAATAAATAAAAAATATGTGTTCCAAAGGATTATTTTCATTATTTGTATGTTGTGACTTAAGTTACCTGAACGAACACTTTGACTAGAAAGGTTAATTAATGAAGATGATTTTATTTGTACAATATAAATATATTAGGTAAGCAGATAACTAAAGCTATCTAACCAAGGAAAGCGGAAGGGTGAGATTCCTGTCCAATCCTCTCTAAGGCAAGGTTGTCTTAGTAAGCTAAGAGCTTCTTTACATTTCTAGGTGTATAGTATAGAGAACATTAATCACATAGAATTAGTAAGCACCTTGACTCCGTATCATTTTAGGGGGAATGAAGTGAGACTTTGCCCTAGAGGAAGAGAGGTTGACGTATCCATACTCCCCCTCATTTCTTACTCTCCTTGAGCCAAGTACAATACTAGTTGCCTTTGGTTCGGGCAATCTAGCATAAGCCAAGTCCTTTCATTGTGAAATGAACTCTACAAAGTCTAGACAACAAGCCTCTTGTTATAAGTACCAAGTGACATCTCTTAGGAAAACATCTTAATGGACCACTAAATCATGCTATTGAGGATGTCTTAGAGTGGGCATGTCATAATGAATCAATTAAAGCTTACTTTGTCTCAAAGTGATTTGAAGAAGGGAGAAGAGACTAATGCCAATGAGGTGGCTTCACATTAGGGAAAAATGATATCATAAGATATTTTATGTTTTTTGCATCTTTAATTGAGTTTCTTTTTTCTTGCTTGCTAGATTGAGCTATGCTCTTCTCAAAATGCATCTTCTCTTGAACCATCAATCCTAGATTCTTAATATCCTTACCCCCAAGCTAGGAGGTGAGTAACAAGAGAAACTGCTCTTTCAAGTGGGATGCAAAGAGCTATGTTACATTGGAGAAGTTAAGAATGCATGCCCTTTGTAGTTAGTTTAAGCACAAAGATCTATTGCATTTCTTTTCTTGAATCAAATAAGGCTACAAGAATCTCCTTTGGACTTCCCAGGTGTGATCATCACTATCAATTTTGCACATTATATACTTGCATTGAGAATCTAAGTTGTCATATATTGTGCATGAACAATTGATAAATAAATAATGTGTTTTATTTTGTTATTGTAGATGACCAAAAAGAGAGGCAATATTAAAGAAAACATTTCAAAAGTCCAACAATATCTTGATTAACTTTGTGGATGTCTCTAGACGTACAAACATTCCATGCAACTATACATGGTTTGACTATTGTTTTAAGGTTATGCTTGAAGAAACAAACATTTGAACAGTAAGATATGCCAAAGGATGTATAGGTTTGGAGGGGGTGGATGCGATGCAATTCCGTGTCTTTAGATTGAAATGTTACGTGATGATTATTGGTGACTAAATGTTCATTGTGAGCTACAGACCTGTCTATTAGTATTTATGCTAAGATTTACCTTGTGTGTGGTTAGATGTTAGTCTATTTAAGCTATTTACACATAATGATCAGTAACAAGTAACATGACCTTTTCTAGGGACATAAGTGGTAATTTAAGTGACCATGGGTATGAGAGAGGAATGCTTTGTGCTCTGTGAAGTGTCCATGGAGTAGCTCACAATTTTCAACATAGATTTAGGGGCAACAATAGGGTGCATGTACATTGTGTTCTTTTTGTTTGGTATTGGATACTTTTTTGTAGAGCAATCATGTGAAGAAGAATAGGGTATATCTAATAGTTATGGAGTGAAGGTTGTCTGTGGTTGTTGGATGTATGTAGATATGATGTTCATTGCTTGCTCAATGAGTTGTACCATGATTTGCGGTGACTTTAATTGCATGTTATGCTCCCAAGTGAGGGGTTTCTGTTGACGAATCTAGGAATTTCTCTTTCTTACTATTGTAGGTAATTAAAGGTAGGGACTTTAAGATTAAAATAGGGATATTTAGAAGGGAAGAAAAAGATATTTTGATAGATACATACTACTTTGGTCCTACTCTTATTTATGCATGTCTAGAGCCTTATTTTGGGTGAAAATGACATTCTTTAAAGCTTGGATTGATATATGGCAAGCTATAAATCCTTTGGACTAAATCAAATGGACTTTTTTATGAGCTATCATCTCAAAATAATTGTCTAAAAGGGATTGTATATGCTATACTAAATCTGAGCCAAAGCTTGAACACAATAAATACATGTTACAACTAGGATCTTATAACTATTTCTTGTATTCTAGTTATTTCAATTGTTTCTTGTCTTCTTCTTCTTCTATGGATTCTCTTGATTTCATTCTATAATTTGTTTTTGGTAGAACTCAGATGGTTTGAGCTAAATACATTTAATATCTTGACAACATGTGTGGGTGGATTGTGTATGCATATAGATAGCAAGTGACAAGAGAAGATTGTCTTCTTAATCCTCATGACATGCATATGCCAAGTTCATGACACATGTTAATGCAATAGCCCCCTATCATGCAATGTGCATGTATGTATATATACACATACATATGCATTTATAGTAGTTGTTAGAAGAGGACTATCTCATAACATGCATCTACAAAATTCACAATGCATGCTAATTGGCTAGCCTCCCTTGCCACACATATTCACACATATTGCACATGCAACACACACACACACACACACACACACACACAGAGGACAGAAGGATGAGAAAGATAGCTCGATGGGTCCCACAAGATTCCTTTTTATAAAATTTGAGTCCATCAAGGCTTTCATGAGATCGTCAAGCCTATTAAGATGCTCCAATTTTTTAGGGTGTCCCGCAACAAAAATAAAAAGTGTTGTGGCCTTTCAGCCGTTTATTGGCTCACTTGTGTGACTGAAGCCCTCCTCTCCACTAATATAAATGACCCATGGTGAGCCTCAAAGATACCCAATTCTTCTTAGAGGAGACATCCCCCTAAATAGTAACCATACTCTCTCTCTCTCTCTCTCTCTCTCTCTCTCTCTCTCATATCTTCCCAGTAATGGTATTGAAACTATGCCAAAATCCATCAATATTTTCTTCTCTCCTCCATAATTAGATGATAGCTTTACAAAACTTCAACACTAATCTCTTCTCCTCTTCTGTATAATCATATAGTAGATCTATCATAATTCATCCAACTTTTTATCTCCTTTATCTAATAATATGAAACATTCACTAATTTTTCTTTAGAATAAAGGCTTTGTCAAGGCCCCCAGAAGACATCATGAAGGAAATGAGACCATAACAAAAGACATTGTATAGAATTTGATCATACCCAATTGATCAACGTAGAGAATATCATCAAGGATGCAAACTATACTATACTTAGTTAATATAATCAAGTTTGAGCTATTTATTTTGTACATATTATTTAAGTTAAGTTGAAATAATTGGTGTGGTAGAATCATGTGTTGATTGAAAAGAATGGTATTCATTGCTTTGCTATTTCTACTTTAATATAGTTTCTCTTATGAAATAATAAGAAGAATTGAAAGGATATGTGACTATTGGATAATTGGGAACAACAAAGCCATTAATAAATCATACTTGCCCTATTGTCAAATACAAATGATAGACTAATTGAAATAAACCAAGAAGGGAACTACTTGGTATCTAGGGCCAAGAACTAGATGGTGAGAAAGGCTAACTTTTATGCTATTACTTTACCACCTTAAGAAAGGGATCTTAGAGGAACTCTTAGCTAATGAATCCCCAATGGCCTATGAAAGGAATACACAACTTTGTAATTTACCTATATTTGATAGGGATAGATGACCTTGAATACTTCTCAAGAGGTGCAATGACCTTGAGGAGTCAATAGTCCTTGTGGGGACTATAGCAGCTTCACAAAAGTCAAGATCATTGTGGAGATTGTAATGTATTTGAATCCTAATTAGAAGGAACGGTTTTCCAAAGTTTGGTTGTTTACATTACCTAAAGAACATGTAATGAATGTTTTGTTATGGGACAACAAAGGGAAATTTCTCTTATATTACAAAATATGTTCTAGGATGTATTTGTTAGATAACTAGTGGGTGGATAGTGATTTGGACAACCTTATCCTATGGGGACAAGTGAACCCAATAAGTTAGGGATCACTTTGGACATATGACTGTGTAAGTGATAGGTCAAAACTTGGCTTAACATTGTTTTAGGGGGCAACAAAGTCCAAATAACTCACTATGAACCAAGTCTCATGCTATTCACCTTTTATTGGTTTTGAAACGACCCTTCTTAGATGCGCATTAGACTATTATTTAGGAGACCTTAGTAGTTTTGGGATTATCAAATCAATCCTTTAGGTTGAGGCCTTACTATTTCACTATGAGATACACTTGAAGACTACCCAGCTAGCTAAAGTTCATGCATTCAAATTAGGTCTAGGTAGCATTGTTGCTGGGAAAGATGTCTAAGTGATCAGTAAGCGTTGCCTCCTCTAGGCTAGCTAAAGGCATGTACATCATACAATCTCTCTTTCTTAAATGTGACAATCTCATCTCATCTCTTCTCCATCTTATGTTGCTCACACCATATTATTCAACTTGTAAGGAATTATAATCATTTGCAATCAATGCAAACACACTTGATGATAACAATGCCCACATGTACTTGAAACTTGATTTGAATGTACTTCCAAAGTATTTGTAGAATTCCTATCACGTTATTTTATGTCCATGCAATTAAAAATTTATTTGAAACCTACTCCATTACAAGTTATTAGCATGCTATTTAGCGTCAACTTATAAGTTATGGGTCAAATCTACAATGTGTTTAATCAATTATAGGTCGCATCTATAGTGTGTTTAATAAGGCATCAAAACAATGGATCAACATGTGTATTCATGTTGACAAGGTATAAATATGCTTTTATAGATACTTCTAAATGCCACTCATGTATTATATTTTTGCATCTTTTAGAAACACAACCATGATTTTCAAGAGTCATTATTATGTGCTATTAAGTACTCAAGAGGACTTCTTGAAGGTCCTCAACTTGAAATATTTTTTACTTTGGAAATTTGCATGTAAAGAACGATGCTAGAGATATTGAAATCCCCTTGGAGTTAGGTTTAGTACTATATCTCAACATAATAGTTTGTACACGAAACCCTTAGGAGCGACTCTCATATTTTAAGGTTGGAACATCCTCAAAAAGTATTTTATAAGCTTCAAAACAAGGGTGTCTTTCTCACCATTCCCAAAATTAAAAATGTTAAGCAACTAGAAAACTTGCAATTATTGAAGTGAACTCTAGACGATTGAGATAACATTGCCAAAGTAACCTATATGACATACTAAACAATGTTACAATTAATTATATTTGGGTAAGTAGATTGAAAAGTTCACAATGTGTTTCATGTTAGCCTATGAAACGTTATGTAGCCAATCTTAATCATGTTCTTCATGATCAACAAGTTGTAATATCAAGTCCAGGAGTCATTGAGCTTCAAATGATAGAATACTTGATGTACAAGAATGCACCCTCCGAACCAAAAACCCTTTGGAAATATCTTATACATTGTGGAAAGACTATCCTCAAGAGGGTGCCACTTGGATGGATGAAGATATTCTATATAAGTAATACTCCCAATTTCTTTCATGATGAATAATTATAGCCCACTCAAATATTTAAATATGATTACAAATCTTGGAAAGATCTTCATGAGATGTAATAAGCCCTACATTTGTAAGAAGAACCACCTTGGAATGGCTATTTTACATTGTCTTTGTAATCATTACATTGCTTTAAACTTTCAATGTTTGTATGCCAGTCAGAGTAGCACAACAAAAGCATGATCAGTCCTAACCCACAATGTTGAGATATGCAAGCTCAGTCTACCTTAGCTAGATGACATGTGTGTGTAATAAAGTCGCTTAGACTTAGCTCGTATAATTAGACTAAGCCTCTTTACACTACTTGACTTAGGTTGTAGTTCATTGTACGCATGTTACTCAATCAGAAAAAGAGTGATGAATAATGAAGAAGAAGAACATTTAGATTTGTCTACTATCTATTGCCCCTATCTCTCTCTCATCTTTCTAGCACACAAGTCATGCAATCCAACTTATTTCTTAACTTTGAGATGAGGATATCTTGATTCCTCTAAGGAAAAAAGGATGTAATATCCTTGAGAAACTGCATGTGAAGGGGGCTTAAAAGGGAGATGTTAATAAAAGTTATGAACCTTAGTCCTTTCTTTGAGAAAGAAAAGAAGAAAGAAAAAGACATAATCCACATGTTGATTGGTTTTGCCATGGTCATCAAAACAAAGGACACCACCTCTTCACCTCAACCTCATCATGATTGCCTACTCAATCAACACTGCTTGATCTTCACCATGAAAATCATCAATACACTCGTTGATAAAGCCAAAGCCACCATGCCACCACCTCTCCACTTGGAGATCTCACCCTAGTTAAGTGCATGATAATCATATGATTATTAGCCTTTGCTTAGGCTATAAAAGCCTTAGCCAATGCTTGTTAAAGTTGATTTTCCTTTTGCTTGCCAATTGCTGATATTGTATTCACAAACACAAAGAGAGAGAGAGAGAAAGGGGGGGAAAGATAGGAGGAGTGAATGTAATGAAAGAAGCTGAGAGGAGAGAGAAGAAGAGCTGAAGAGAGAGAAAGTGAGCAAGAAGAAGAAGGAAGAAGACTAGAAGAAGAGAGAGAAAGAGAGAAAAGGGGAGAGAAGGAAGGAGGAAGCCATGGAAGTTGGAGATGAAGATGAAGAGTATGATCTTGATAATAATTGATTGCCCTAATCTGGGGCTCTTACACCTTAAATACCCTAGTCACTGTGATGAGGTATCTAAACCCTAGTCGGTGTGTATCTCGCTTATTACAATCCATCCCCACTCGGAAGGTTTTTTCCCTCAAAAACAAGGAGAAATAGAGGGAAGTGATGGGTGGGCTAAGGGAGGGTTGCAGAGCACAACTGAGAGCCCTTTGACAATGAAAATTAGGTGTGGAGAGACTAGGGACAGCATGCAATCCAAGACCAGTTTGCTGAAGTAAACATGTCATAACTTTTGATAGGCTGCTCCAAATACGGCGTACTATATGTCAAAACAGAGCTTATGACGAGTAATTTCAACCTATGTAGAATGCACATGCATGTGATTTGAGTAAGTACAAAACTGTTCTAAAGCAATGTGCAATCTACATGTAGAGGGTGGTCAATTTGGGGCATGACCGGCTAGTCTTCTAGCCGTTGGGGCTCACGGAGGTAGGGAAATTCATTGAGGATTTTTGTGGGCGCCAAGAGGCTTCTTCTAAGGGTGGGCCTTTCCATTTTATGAGGTATTCTTTTATGGATTGGGACCGTAAGTGCTTATCTTGCTGCCCAATGATTGCTTCAAGGACATATTGAGTGATGCCCTCTTCATCTATGGGGGGAAGTTCTTCCACATAGTCCATTGAGGAGCCTACAAAGGGATTCAACTGGCTAACATGAAACACATTGTGGATTTTGGTGGTAGGGGAGAGTTCCAAGCAGTAGGTGAAGTCACTAACTCTCTTCAGGATTCAATATGGGCCATAGAAGAAGTGGGCCAGCTTGTTACTGTTGCCCTCTTTGAGAGTTGAGCAGCAGGACTTAGGCACTTTAAAAAGGACCAATTCCCTTTCTTGGAATTCCAAATGCCTTTGTTTTTCATCAGCATAGAGTTTCATGTGTGTTTGGGCTTTTTGAAGGTTAATTTTGCATTGCTGAAGCAAAGCTTACATGCGATCCAATTCAACTTGACTCTGAGGGCTGATCTTATCATTAAACAAGACTATGGGAAGGGGAACCTTATACCCATATAAGGCCTCAAAAAGGGAAACTCCAATGCTAGAGTGTGTGGAGTTATTATATGCAAACTCAGGCAAGTGAAGCCACGTATCCTAACTCTATTGTACATCACGGCAAAAGTGCCTCAAATATGTCTCAAGCCATTTTTTCGCTCTCTTAGTTTGGCCATCAATCTGAGGGTGGTATGCAATGGATGGAGCAAGCCCATGTTGTAATTTCTGAAATATGTGATTGAAGTGATCATCTAACAAGTAAGCCTCTTGGAGCTCTTCAACCCAACCACCGTGCAATTTTGAGATAGAGGACACTCTGCATGCCCACATTCGAGAGACTGAATCAGCCACAATATTATCCTTGCCTCAAGTGTGTGAAATATCAAAGCCGTAGTTCTGTAAGGTTGCCACCCATCACCTTTGCTTAGGAATCAAAGTAGAATGAGTCAAGAAGTACTAGAGGACTCTATGGTTGCTTTTTACTTGGAAGCAGTTACCATACAAATAGTGGTGCCATTTCTTGATGGCATGGAGGATGGCCAACATCTCTTGGTCATATACATTCATTTGCATCTCCTTCTCATCAAGCTTGCGGCTTTCAAATGAAATCACACCATGCTCTTCCAATAATACTCCACCAATACCCTGGCCAACCACTGGCATCACAATGAATGGTAAATAGCTTAGAGAAGTTAGGGCAAACAAGGATGGGGGCTGAAGTAAGCCCATCCTTTAACGGTTTGAATCTTTGATCTGTAGTGGCATCCCAAAAGAATGACTCTTTTTTCAAGCGATCAGCCAAAGGTGCTGCAATGGTGGCATAGTGCTTAATGAAGTGTCTATAGAATGAAGAGAGACAAAGGAAGCCACACAAAGAAGTGGTGGTGGAAGGAGTGGGCCAATCTCTAATACATTGCACTTTCTTCGGGTCAGCCTGTATACCATTTTTTTCACAATGTGTCCCAAGTACTCCACAGATATCTGCATGAATATGCATTTGCTCTCCTTAGTAAAGAGTCGATGCTCTCTCAATATGTCAAACACCCTCCAAATGTGTGTCAAGTGCTCCATAGATGACTTGTTGTAAATGAGGATGTCGTCAATGAAAACAAGCGCAAACTTGAATAGAAAGGGCTATAGGATGTTGTTCATGAGGCTTTGAGAAAGGTGGCAAGGCGTTAGTCAACCCAAAAGGCATCACAAGAAAATGATACTGTCCACGATCGGTCCTCAAGGCTGTTTTGACCTCATCTCCTACCTGCATACAAATCTAATTGTAGCTAGAGCGCAAGTCAATCTTAGTGAAAAAGCATGCCCCTTTTAACTCATCCAACAAATCATCAATCCGTGGAATGGGGTAGAAGTTCTTCATTGTAATTTTGTTCAAATCTGATCTATAGTCAATGCACAGGCGAAAGAAGCCATCTTTCTTTTTGACTAAGAGGAAGGGGGATGCATAGGGGAAAGAACTCAGTTCAATGAAACCCATCTCCAAAAAATCCTTGATTTTCTTTGAAACCTCTTCACACTCACACTTGGAGAGTCTATAGGGGGGTTTATTCATTGGCTTGGAATGGGACTCTAGGTCAAGTGGGTGGTCCACTTGTCTCTTGGGAGGGAGGGATGTAGGCATCTAAAATAAGTCATTGTATTCCTCAAGTAAGGCCTGCAAGGCTAAACCATGAGATACTGGATAGGGCTGATCATAATTATTCTTATTTAATTGCAAAACAAAGATTTGTGAGCATTTCTTAAACTCCCGTTTGAGTTGCTTTTCTGTAATGAGCTGAAAATCAGCATGATCTTGAACTCCCTCTAGGTGGATAGGCTATCCATACATCATAAACTCCATGTAAAGCTGAGAGAAGTCCATAGCAATTTTCCCCAATTGTTTCAGTCAATCACAGCCCAATACAACATCAATGGGGCCCATATCTAGGGAAATTAGATCAACCAGTGCCACATAATTTTCAACTAGGCATCTCCATTTGCTACTTGGACCTTCAAGGGGTGGTGTAATGAAATAGGGTGCATTTCAATCGATCAATGGCTGATATATTGACAAAATTGTGAGTGCTTCCACTATCCACAAGGATAAAAACATGATTTCCATTGATACTGCCTTGAATGTGAAGGGTGCTAGGGATGCGGGAACCCGTCCAAGCGTCCAAGGAGATCGAGCAAAGGGAAGTGGGAGTTGGTTAGGATGTTAAATCAAGTATCTGTGATGGAGCATCGCCCAGGTCAAAGGGAAACCCATCCTCGGGGTCATAGAACTGCTCATGATCAACATCCTCTGTAGGCTTAGCTTGGTCAATGGGCAAGTCATCCTCCTCAATGTGCCAATCTTCCATGACATACATGCTATGAACTTTGATCTTGGCTGTCTTGTATGGAAATTTGGAGGCATGATCATCAGTTTACTTATCTCCACACTTAAAGCATAGGCCCTTTTTTTTCCGTTCCTTCACAACATTTAGGGAGATGAAATGTTGGCTACTGGATCCATGGGAAGGTGATGTAGTGGATTGTTTATTTTCAGCATTAGAGCCTGATGTTGTCCCAAAAGTGTCCATTTTTCTTTCAGCATGGAAGGCAGGGTAAGTGGGTACTTTGGGGCTATTATTAGGCATAGAAGTGCCTCAAAAACCACCTCCGTATGGGGCTGATCATGAAGGAATGCGGGGATGTCCAACACCTTGCTTGCACTGAGGGTAACCCAATAACAAAATCCATGCTAATAAATTCCCACTTCATTTAGGGGATATTGAGAGGTTTTAGCTTCCCAAGAATCTTGACATGTTCTGCCTTAATGTGTTGGCACGACAAACATTCAATGATATATTTGAGCACGTCATCCTTAAGCCTTCCCCAATGGTAGCTCTTTCTAACCATGTTGAGGGTCTTGACATATCCAGGATGGCCTGAAAAGGGGGAGTCATGTGCTTCCCAAAGTATTCTCTGTTTGAGTTTCTTGCTTGAGGATATGCATAATCTTATCCTAAAATAGACAAGTCCCTCATTGACGGAGGACTCTTGATATTTGACTTTAAGTTTGGGGTTTTTGTCCTTTTCCAAAATTTCCTTTATCATCTCCAGATATTCTGTATCATGGCTAGCTTCTTCCTTGGCTAGTTCGAGGATAGGGTTGCTAGGCATTGACACCATTGACACCATTGAGGGTTCCTCCATGATAAAAGAGTTGAGGAACGCCTTACGACTTAGAGCATCTGCAACCACATTCTCTTTACTGGGTTGATACCTGATCTCAAAATCATACTCTTGTAGGACTTTTATCCAACGATGTTGCCTCATGTTGAGGTTAGTAGTCTGGGTGAAGATCCATTTAAGGCTCTTATGGTCCATGACCAAAGAAAACTTGTTACCAAGCAAGTAATGTCGCCAAAGTTTGAGGGCATGGATCACTACTAGCAGTTCGAGGTCATGGGTGGCATAATTTCTCTCATGGGTTTTTAGCTTCCACGAGGAATAGGCTATGGGATGACCTTCTTGCATTAGTACACAACCCAGTGCAAGTGTGCTAGCATCCATGACAACTTCAAATTCCTTACTTAAGTCGCGGAGCTTTAGAATTGGTGTTGTCACCAAGCTATGCTTGAGTTGATCAAAACTTGCTTGTTTAGAGGGCGTCCACACTATGGCAAATTCTTTTTCAACAAATTTGTGAGGGGTGATGCGACTAAAGCATATTCTTTAATGAAGATATTGCACCAACCTATTAATCCAAGAAAGTTACGTGCTTCTTTAATAGTAACCGATGGATACCACTTTTGGACATCCTTAACCTTGGTAGGGTCCATAAATATCCCTTCATTTGACACAATAAATCCAAGGTATTCAATCTACCTTTTGAGGTCATGGTCTCAAGGACAATGTGAACTTGGGACTCATGATCCACCTCCTCCTTAGAGTAAACCAAGGTGTCATTGTTAACCGTCAGATGAACAAGGTGGAAAATCTGGAAAAGCTAAAGCAGAAAAAAAAGGCCAAGGAAAAGTGAAATGGAAGACAAAGGCGCACAAGGAAAATCTAGAAACACAAGAAGCGTAGAAAAGTCCCAAATAAGGGAGAAAGACGCACAAGGAAAAGCGCAAGTCAATACTTTTGTTAAAGAGCGCAAGCGCAATGTGATTTAATTTAAGGAGCACCGCGCTTTCACCCCCGTGCAATTTGTAAAGGTAGATGGGCGGTAGGAAGGAAGCTAGGAAGATAGGAGGACAATGGGAAAAAGGGCCTAAGCCATGGCCGGCCATGTAAAAAAGGGGATGCCCGCCCAAAAGGGATTTAGGGTTTTGTATATAAAGTTGAAAAGTGAATGAGAAGCTCATTCTTGTGTGTGGCCAAAGCTTCTTCTTCTTCTTCTCTTGTTTCTTGCCTTCTTGCTTGTGCTTGAGTGAGGGATTGAGGGAGTGTGAGGGAGTGAGAGAGTGAGTGTGTGAGAGTGAGGGATCATGGAGAAGAAGCTCCCCATCTTCTCTCTTCTCTCTTCATCTTCATCTTCTTCTCTTCTCTTCTCTTTTCTTGTGTGGCTATGGAGGATGGAGCTTGACGGAGAGGGCTTGAGGTTGCTTGAGCTTGCCGCAAGGATCATGGAGCTACCGGAGTGCAAGAGAGAGGAGAGAACTCGATCGAGCATCAAGGTAAGCTCACTACACCCATAAGGTAGGCATTGTGCGTCGGCTATGTGAGAGGTAGTCATGGCCGCTTGGCTTGAAATGCTTGATCAATAAGCAATCCATAGGTCTCAGGGTAGAGCTCCGTAGCTCCCCTTCATTTTGGTTCCATTGTCGGGACCGACAGAATCAAGCCTCGAGTGCCACGCGCATCGAATCGAGCATAGAAGTAGGGTTTGCAGCCCAAACCGGTGCTCGAGATAGTTACAAGATTTAGGAGGTTTTAATCCTTGAAGCAAGTAAGTATTTTGATTTGTTGTTGAATATAAGAGTAGGACCATCCATCTCCATCTCTGTTTTTGATTTATATTGCATTAGGTTAAGATTAGGATAGGAAAAAGAAGGAAAATAGAAAGGGTTCTGTTGCTGTTGGAAACAGGGAAATAGGGGAACAAATTCAAAATTTTGGTTGGAAGAGTGTGAGGGATTAGCTTCTAAGGTTACAGCAGGCTGGGACGGGGCAATAAGAGGCCTAGGGAACCATGAAAGACCACATTTGACATTCTGCTTTGTGAGCGAGAGTGAGCTTGAGAGCCAGGGAGAGAGAGAGAGAGAGAGAGAGAGCTGCAGGGAGATCCTTGAAAGTGTCATTCGATTCAAGCACCACAGTGATTCCAGGTATGTCTGGCATTTACTTGTAGTATTTTGCACCTATCTGGAAGGCACTGGATGATTCCATGGAGTAGGCGCTGAGCTTGAGTCATATCGCGCAAGCCGTGAGCTGTCGTCTGTGCAGTCAGACTAGTCCGTCCAATTCCCAGAATCGGACCACCCAATTTCTAGAATCGGACTGTTCGACTACGTGAATTGAACCACCCAGTCCGATCCGATTCCAGCAATCGGACCCAATGTCACAATCGGACCACTCATCTTATCGCAGGAGTCGGACCCCCTTGTCCGACTAGGGAAATCAAACCAAAGTAGAAATTGGACTGTCCGATTTTCACAATCGGACCACCCTGTCTGAGTCCCACAATCAGACCACCCTGTCCGAGTCCCAGAATCAGACCAGCATGTCCAAGTCTCAAAATTAGACCAGTCTGTCCGAGTCCCACAATTGGACCAGCCCGTCCGATTCCTAGAATCGGACCACTTTACCAAAACTTAAAATAGAGGGTTTTTGAACCTGCATAACAGTCTTGGCCACCCTGTTCATATCTCTGACCCCCCTGGAAACCCAATTTAGCCCTTAGAAGCTAGAGACCAGATAGGATAACCGAGGATTCACCCCAAACAACTAGACACTGAGCGGACTGAATTTAGAACTTGACTTGACTTTCGGTAACGAACCAACCAACCCTGAAGCAGAATAGAGAACACAGCGTGGACTTTCAGTAAGACCTTAGATTAGCTAGAACCTATGCTTAGAGCCATATCAAGCTACAAACATGAGGGGAAGAGTGGAGTTTGCATTGAGCATTTCCTGCATCCGCACCTCACTTTTGATTTTATCACCAAAGGTGCACTACAAGAAAAGAAAAAGCATGTTTTTGCATTGAGTGCTAGAAAGCACGAAGCACAACTTGTGAATAAGATTGACAACTGCTTTCAATAACAAGGAACTCATCAGGAGATATAATAACATCAGGAGATATAATAAGATCCCAAAACATAGTTGGGTGCCTGAGAGCCCCATCAGTAGGACCTTAAGAGGACACAAAGATCCAGAAGGCAACAACATAGAGGATCAGACACGCTGTCGGAGCTACTCAAATTGATCGATGACCTTGTGGAGCTAGAAGTGGAAGCAATGTCAAGATCACGAGGCAGAAAAGGAGAAGACCGACTAGACTTGGGAGAATTCCCAGTCTTAGTCCAGGAGTTAGTTAATGAGTATGACTTGTTGACTAGGACGGTAATTCAGACAGACCAGTAGAGGAAGTGGTAGCAAGCCTAGAAGAGGAAAGAAAGGCGATTAGAAAGGTGCTAGAGAGCATAATTGCCTATAACCACAAGCAGAAGGCTAGGAAACTCCAACAAGATGTAGACATGTACGAGGCCTGGTGTGTGCTAGCCTTGGCTGGTCCAGCCAAACGCAGGGCCAAATACAGAGAGAGAACGAGCAGTAGAGGCTGACTTATCATTGAGTGAACTCGTAACCAAGCGGCTCATGGACAATACGTTCACTAAGCAGAGCGTAACAGCCTTAGCCACTGCATTACTCTCGAGATTAGAGGTCACGCAAGGGGAAAAAAGGCAATGTAGAATCCCTATTGTAGCAAAGTAGCTAGACAAGTATGAACCTAGCAATGATCCATATAACTTTGTGGAGCAATTTGAATAAGTTTGAAAAGAAAACTGTCTCATGGACCTTGCACAACACTCTCAAGCTTTCGGTCTGTGCTTAGGTGATAAGGGGAGAATTTGGTACACTAGTCTAGATGTAGCTGAGTGCATGAACTTTGCCTGTCTTAAGGACCTCTTCATCAAGAGATTCTCTGAGGCAGGGTACTCTGACAATCTCATCATCTGGTTGATGAACATCAGTTAGAGGGAAAAGGAAGATGTAAGGGACTATGCCACTCATGTGCGTAGCCTCTTCAAGAGGATCCCTGCAAATGAGCGACCTAATGAGAAGGCTGTGTCTTCCGTATTTATAAATGGAATTCAAAGCGAGGAGCTCTACAAGGCTTTGGCTAGTAACTCCATGCTACACCGAGACGTGTTAGCTAGAGTCTTTGAAGAGGCAATAAGGGTGGACGATCAGCTTAGGGAGCGAAGCATGAGGAACCCCGCTCGGGACAGTACAAGTTAGAGAGCTCCAAAGTGGTCAACAGTTTCAGGAGAGAGAGAGAACTCTAGCATACAGGATAAGGGAAAGAGTGTTGACCAAGGCCAGGAGCTGGCTGAGGTGAGAATGGAGCTTGCATGATTGCAAGACCAAATGAGGAAACCTGTGTGGTCGCATGTGCAGTGTATACACTATGGCGGTAACCACCTCCCAAACGAGTGCGAAGATCCTAGATCTAGGCCGTGCTCGAACTGCGGTAGGTTCGGTCATGACGCATTACATTGCATAAGACTGCCAAGGAGATTCCCATATGCACAACAATGAAACCCTCCATACTTAGGCAACAGGCCACCTAACCTCTTTGGCAGGGGAGCTCAGTTGGCACTTCTAGCACCAAATGACGCAAGACCGGCCATTCCTAGGCTAGAGATGAACCCAACAGGCATACCCAGACCACCAGGGCCCTATGTAACCCATCCACCAAAGTGACGCTCCTGTTCACTATGTGGAAGAACCTAATGAAGCTGAGACCTACGTGAACCCATACATATCCTATGATGAGGAAGGCAATCCAGTCCTGATGGACGACCAGTATCGGTGATGGCGCTAGATAGAGGAAGAGGCAGAGGCTTTGGAGGACCAAGACAAGATCCAATCTCATGCTAGACTTGCGGTCATCCGGGCCATATTTCATCATGTTGCCCAGAAAGGGAACATGCAAACAATGACAAAGATGACCTTTGACGCACTGAGTGTGGAATCACACACCTATTTCCCAACTGTCCTAGATGGAAGCCATCAATTAGTTCTACCAACGTGCCCTCAGTACCCTTGGGGCTGTTCGGTGTGGAGACCTTTGACACTGAGGATACGCTCATCCCACTACATTTCATGACGCGAGCACAGACAAAACAGGCAGGCATCTCATTGCCTCGGCCAAGTAACCTAGATGCAGTCTTGTTGGGAAAGAAAAGATGGAGGAGAAGGATAAAGAGAACAAACACAAAGATTACCCTTAAGACTGAGGAAGCTACAACGCTAGTGACAGGAAAGAGGGTCATTGATGTAGAGGCAGAGACCTCAGCTCCTAAGACACCAGAACTAGGGAGTGCCAAGGTAGGGGAATACCCCCACCCCAAATGGTAACTCAAGGCTATAACCAAAGTCAAGGAGTGGGTCAAGGATGCCCAGGAACACCTTAAGGACGTAGAGCCCATACTGGAAGACCAAATTGAAGATCTCTCTACTGTGAGTACACCTGTTTCACCATCGCGACCTCAATAGGGGAACACACCCACACCACATGAGATGCCACAGAGGCAAGACCAGGAAGAAGCATGTCAGTAAGCTAACCAAGACATATGGCCAAAGAGTGCTGAACAAGAAGGAAGGCAACCACCTAGCAACCTCCTCACCACTTTAGTAACCACGCCAGTAACCTTGAGCCTAGGAGATCTACTTCGGCAGCACCCTTCCTTATGGTAAGAATTAAAGCACTAGGTGGAGGGAAAAGAGGAGCACACTGCTACTGACTTGCAAGAGCAGGACGCAGTCATGTAGATTCCAAGCCTAACGCTACACTTAGTTCCAAGGTCACTGCACATCAATGCTTTCTGGGAAGGCACTGAGATGCATGCAGTCTTACCTATCTTATCCTTGGGGGATGTAACACGAAAAGGAATCGTAGACACAGGCGCCATTGTCAGTGTCTTGAGCCACACAGTTCTATAGGTCTGGGGAAACCCACCCGTGGAAACGGCTAGGTTCAATGTCACATTGGCCAATGTAATGAAGGTCACACCATTTGGGGTCCTAAAGAACTGGTCAATGAAGGTTGCAGGGGTGCAGTTTTCCATGAACTTTATTGTCATGAAGGGAGTGGACTACGACATACTGCTAGGCCGACCCTGGATGAGGAATGCTCGAGTTATTGAATATTGGGATAAACATCTCATCTTCTTGGGGAATAGAGCAGAAGCGGTAAGGGTTGAGATGGATACCTGGAAGACTACCTTAGTTGACCTTGATGCTATCTCAGCCATGCTAAAAGATGATGCACAGGCAAGCAAACCCTATGGGTCATTGACCAAGTACATCCCTTTCCCTGAGGACGAGCGGGATTGGATGCACGTCTTGGCAACCATTGACCTACCGTTCTCAGATGAGGAAGAGCTATATAGGCAAGCTGCTAAATCCCCAAGCATGCCAGCAAGGGAGCCCATCGTGCCACTCTACATGATGGCAGGAAGCTCACGTAACCCAAGGAAACCGGTCGCATTCCATATCCCCACCAACAAGCTCCAGCTTCAGGAAATCATAGAGTACCTGACCGATAAACTGAAGGGCAACATGGCTTCCAATCTAAAACCCCTAAGTGATCTTTTGGCTAAGCCTGAGTGGAAATGGACCAAAATTCATGATCTCAACCTATTATACAATTGGGCTTTAGTCATTGACCAAAAGGAGATTGGAGAGGAAAGCCTGGGGGATGACGAGCAGTCAAAGGGGCAAGACTTTGATGATGAGGAGTATGAGGACTGCCACTCTATTGGAGATGAGAGTGAAGAAGAGTTAGACATGATAGAATATGACACTAAAGGGAGAACGATCAAATAGATCAAGGCAGACTCTAGGCCTAGAAGGGAAAGGGCAGGCTGGAATGAAAGAGGAGTCATGCAGATGGAGTGCCATAGATTCTGGTTGGAGCACATAGGAGCCATGGATTACTAGTAGGCAGGAGTGGCGCAATCATTGATAGTTCCAGTGCTTAAGACGGATACACCTACTGAATTACGACCCCCTAGCAAAACGCCTTCCTGAAGTGAGGGATGTGAGTTTAACTCGGAGTCAGAAGTCAGTATGGAGAGTGATCTCGAAATACCCCAACCCTTTAAGGTCAGACGCACCAAAGGGGACTTGCCAGTCCACCTAAGGCGCAGATGGCTAAAGGAGGAGGCCAGGAAGCGAACTAAGGACTCAAAAGCAGAGAGGCAAAAGAAGCCACAGGATCTCCCCAAATGCTTCATAAAGTTTAAGAAGGGTGATAGAGTGGTGATTTTGCTAGGAGCAAAGAGACAAGGGCAAATCAGTGAGCCAATTGAAGGACCCACCAAGGTCAAGGAAGTCAACTTGGCATGGGAAGGCGAGACGCCTTGACCTGTGTTCATTGCTGATGACTTGACAAAGGATGAGGAGGCTAAACTTGTTTCTCTCCTACGAGAGTATGTCGACGTGTTTGCCTGGTCCTCAGAGGAACTTAAAGGAGTCAATCCTAGGGTTGTGGCCCATTATATCCCAATGGTTCTTGATGCGGTGCCAACAAAGCAATGACCTTACCCTATGAATCCCAAACATGCCTATGCAGTGAAGGAGGAAATCGATAAGCTCCTGAAGGTGGGATTTATATATGAGATTGAGCACATGGATTGGGTATCACTTATAGTGATCGTTATGAAAAAGAATGGTAAAATTTGAGTGTATGTGAATTACAAGAAAGTTAATGCTGCTACAAAGAGGGACAACTACCCCTTATCGTATATTGGAGAGGGTAGCATGCAAAGAAGCCTACAGCTTCTTGGATGGCTTCTCTGGCTATAGTCAAGTGCAAGTGTACCCTGACGACAGGCACAAGATTGCCTTCGCCATGGAGTAGGGTGTATTCGCCTACATCGTTTGCCCTTTGGGCTAATGAATATGCTTGCGACCTTTCAACGATTAATGTGCACCATCTTCAAGGATATGCTTAGACGCAAGCTAGAGATGTTCGTAGACGACTTATGCGTACACTCTAGTTGGGCCTAACACTTAGAAAAGTTGAGAGCTATCTTTGAATGGTGTTGGTTATACAACCTCTCATTGAACCCCTTAAAGTGTCAGTTCTGGGTGAAGTAGGGATGTATCCTAGGGCACGTAGTGTCAAGGAACGGCATTGCCATTGACTTCTCAAAAGTCAGGGTCATTGTCAACCTACCACCACCCATTAACTACAAGGGTGTTCAGTGTTTCTTAGGCCATACGGGATACTATCAATGCTTTGTACTGAATTATGCACTGATTGCTAGACCGTTGTAAAAGCTGGTGATCCTATTCGAGTGGACTGAGGAATGCCAGTGTGCATATAAAGAGTTGAAGAAGGCTCTTACCACTGCACCAATCTTACGAGCCCCAGACTGGAGCATAATGTCTCATGTACACATAGATGCCTCTAAGTTTGCTATTGGAGCTGTTCTATGCCAACCTAGTGAGCCTAACCTAGATCACCCCGTGAGTTTTGCCAATAGGCAGCTCACTGAAACAGAGATGAACTATTCCACTACAGAAAGGGAAGGGTCAGCCATGGTGTTTGCTCTAAACAAATTTAGGCATTATCTATTGGCCACCCCCTTCGTCTTTTTTGTTGACCCCATCAAGCCTTGCTTTATCTCATGAACAAGCCGTGCACTACAAGTCGCATAGCTAGATGGTTACTTCTCTTGTTGAAATTCGATTTCTCTATGGTTATATGTAAGGGAAAGTAGCACTACATGGCTAATCACATGTCCTGCATACCCATAGGAGAAGCTGTTGGACAAGGCATACCTCACGACCTACCAGACGCTCATCTCTTTGGCCTGTCTAGCAAAAGAGACTTGTTTAGAGCTGATCTGACGCCATATTGGGCTGATGATGTAGTTCAAGTGCTAGAGAATGGTCTACCTAAGAGACCTATTGAGAAAGCCAGGCTATGGAGACTTATCTTAAATATCCAGCCTTATCAACTAATCGCCGGCCAACTCTATAGGCTAGGACAAGACAATTTTTTGCGTAGATATGTGTGTGAGGACGAGATACACGATGTATTGAGAGAAGCACATGGTGGAATAACTGGAGGACACTTTAGTCGGGATAAAACAACCCGTAAGGTGCTAGAATCCCAACTATTATGGCCCACCCTATTCCTGATACTGCTAAATTTGTAAAACACTGCGATGAGTGCTAGAGGACTAAGGTGCTTGTATGCAAGGATAAGATGGAGTTGACTCCCGTAATAGCATGATAACCCTTCAAAAAATGGGGCATTGACTTCATTGGACCTATCAGTCCTGTGGCACAGTACTCCCAGGCACGCTACATCATTGTGGCAACTGATTACCTGACGAAGTGGGCAAAGGCAAGAGCCACTAGGAAGAACGATACTAGAACCACTGCGAAGTTCTTGTGGGAGCAGGTCCTTTCACGTTTTGGTTGTCCAATTGAACTAGTAAGTGATCAGGGCACGCATTTCATTAATGAAGTGATATCCCACCTACTCTCGACCTTCCTAATCATTCATAGAAAGTCCTCGCCCTACTACCCTCAAGCAAATGGCCAAGCAGAATCCACGAATAAAATCCTAGTCAATGTGCTTACGAAGGTGGTATCCACATCACGAAGTGAGTGGGATAACAAATTAATGGTGGCCTTGTGTGGGCCTATCGTACAGCTTATAAGACGACTATAGGACAGACACCCTTTAGAGTGACTTATAGAACGGAGGCCATTCTACCCTTAGAGTTCTTTGTCCCTAGCTTAAGGATAGCAGCCCAGGAGTGTTGGGAGGGAAGAGAGGCTTGGACCAACCACTTAATGGAGATAGAGAGTCTCACGGAGACTCGACTCTTAGCCACCCACGCTCTGATTTGTGAAAAGGCATGAAGAAAGATGTGGTTTGACAAGCATGTCAAACATCGCAACTTTGATCACGGGGACCTCATTCTACTATACTCAGTGAAAAGTCACAAACACAAAATGAAATTTCAAGGAGAACTAGGACCTTTCCGAGTACGTACAATTAGTAGAACAGGCAATGTTGAATTGGAGACGCTCGAAGGTGAAGGAATAGGCTTTTTCAATGGCAGTTGCATGAAAAAGTACCATCCTCCTTCCCATCCATTGCACGAGCCACCTATGCTTGAAGCCCCTGTGAACATCTGTGTGGCCACTATTAACGAATTGACAGATCAAGATGAAGAAGCAGTGGCACCCGCCTACCTACGAATCACGGTCACTATAGAATGGATGTATTCTTTTGATGCCTTGATCGACGAAGGTGCCGATGATAATATCTTGACGCATGACCATTGGACATGTATTGGTCAACCTAAATTACAACCCACAAATGCTAAACTCAGCTCATTTGGGGGAAACACTTACTCACTCTTGGGAAAATGCAAAGTGGTTGTCTCTATCGAGTTTGAAAGTATACCAATCTTCTTTTATGTGTTGCCAAACACTAAAGGGGCGTAATAAGTCACTACTAGGTTGCACTTTTAAAAAGCAGACGAACTGCAATGTGGACTATAACCTAGATTGCATCCATCTTGCTATAGGCAATGTGCGCATAGTGACTACTTTCAACAAGGGTTATCTTGATCCTTCTACAATTGCAAAGCCACCGATAGAGACCCCTACGACCACACCTATGACCAAGCCTAGGGAGAAGAGCTGTGATATCTCACCCCACACTCAAACTGCTAGAACCAAGCCCACCAAGGCCATTCACAAGGCCAAGGAGTCCACGCTCATATGGGTGCCAAAATGACAAGGGCCACCTCCTTGTAAACCGCAGAAATGTGCTTCTAAATGCAAAAACTATCAATAACAGCCTTCGAGGCATCTCAGACGCTATCGACATAGGCGTATGACCATGCTGTGATGGATCCCCAAAGATCTCTTGCAAGCACAAGGATACTATGAGGGCAACCCCTGGATATGGGTGCCTAAGAGTGGACATTCAAGAGGCTCAACTCTAAGCAACCTCACTCCAGCTAGAGAGGCTTGCACATACGGAGCCCAGGTTGCAAAGCAAGCTGGACCAACATCGGTTGTGATTAATGAATCCCAACACATTTATCGTCCAAAGCTAGATGCCCCAGAATTATCCAAGTCAGAGGAGTTGAGCACCCCCATGCTAGCTCAGATAGAATGCAGCACACCTCCTATGCCACTGGAGCCCCCTGTAGCATCTCAAAGTGCTTCTGAGTGCAAAGTCCCATCTGTGATGCCATCAATGGAGTCACCACTATCCATCCCAATTGCACCATCACCACCAGCAAGTCTTAGACCTTCGTATGAAAGACGATCTTTCCTATCAGTGGCCAAGGATCTTGCTGAGACCTCGAGAGATGACGTAGTGACATGCATCAAGGAGTTAGATAACACCTTCACCACATTCGCTAAGAGCTATGAGAGGCTTGACCTAGGACTTCTTGATGAACCCCTTGCTTCTGATGTTCGTGCGTTGCCATGCACTTGGGAAGACTACGAATTTATGACCGTCAAATTTCCCAAAATTGCTGCCGAATTAATGTCTAATGGAGAAATATTAAAGAAGCAAGCCATTCTCAGAAGACTAATTACCTTGTACCGCAAGCCTGCTCGCTCTGTACCTGAACAAGAATTGGAGGAGCTCACGCAGCTTGCCAGCTCTAATTCTTTGTTCTTACAACCGTGGTATGCCTTGTGACTCCAATGGGAGAAAAAAGGCTGCCGCATCATGACCAATGCCGAGCAAAGAAGGGCAATCAAAACAATTGAACATGACCCTACTTATGTGGCATCTCTTTCATTTAAGGTTTTGGCCATTACATGCAACATACACTTAGATGACCATGTGTTAGCCCACCCTTATATTGACCAATTCCTTATGGAAGAGGAACTGCACGTTGCTAGCCGCCTCAACTCTGGGGACATCTTTCATGATGTCTTGACCTATATCACCCAAGCTTCCATACGATCATGTGAACTTGATCATCATACCCGGCTTGAGTATAACCCTAACCTCTATATTTGGTTGTTGGCTAAGTAACTCGCCCCACAAAGTCCATGTGAGTCCTCCTTCTTCCCTTGCTAATCCTAGGAAGGATTCCTTTAAAACTTAAGGAAGGGGGGGGGGGGGGAGCAAAGTGAGAGCCAAGTGATGTAGCAAGGTGTAGTGATGGATGAAAATGATCAACTGAATTTAAATGAGCAAGGTGTACTATTGTATACACTTATTCTATGTGTGTGGCTATGAGATAATGTATGGATGAATGGAAGAAGGAGAAAGTATGTTTTCTCTTCACTCTATCTCTGCCTCTCTCAATCTCAACATGGTATCAAAGCCATGCTAGACGGGCTCTCTAGAGCAAGAGGAAGTCACGAAGACTTGCAGGAGTTGAAGATTAGGAATTCTCAAAGACCAAACAGGCTGCCATTGTTTCTCCAAGGTATGCATTTGTTCATGTGAGGTTCTATGTTTCATGGTAGTGGTGAAGACTTGTCTGGGACACTTTGGGAGCATCATTGAGCACATTTGAGTGCTTGAAAATCATTATTACCTTCACCACATGATGTTGGAAGAGCCTGACAGGCTACGTGAACTACGCCTGTTTGCAGGATGAATGCATTTGCTGTACTCCATGTTAATACTTGGTCATACTGCACTGATCTATGGCTTATAAACAAGCCTTGGCAAGGTTGTTAAAGACTTGTGTCATGCTAATGCTTGACTGGGAATGAGATATGAGCTGTGAGAGTTGACTGCAGATCTGAAATCTGTCCCAAACTGCTGTAGATAGAGAGTATTCAACAGGTAGATTACTTTAGAAAGAGCCTTGAGCTCATAGAGATGCCCAAAAAGGGTCTACTAAAGTACATACAAGCTAATGCAGACATATGTCTTTGATGTTTTGCCTGTAAGCTGAAGATTATTGATCAAGTATACTCAGATCTGAAGCATTTACTTGGTTGGAAAACTGACATGAATCTGTAGACAGCAAGCATTGTTTACACTTGAAGCATTACATGACATTGCTTGATTCATGTCAAATGTATGACTTGGGATATGTCTATTGAATGTCTAAAGGACTAAGACAAGCATTAAATACTACTGAAAATTGAAGTCTGGAGTTGGAAACTCATGCAGTTACATTGTCTTGGCTGGGTACAAACTGTAAATGCAATCTATGACTTGGATTTCTGAAGACAAGATGTCTATGGTTACCCGAATGCTCATGTATTGAACCTAACACTTCAAAGTGAATGTATGACATGATTTGAGGCTGTTTTGGAGCTGGATAGACAAGGTTTTACTGAGCATTTGTTGACTGCAATCTATGAGCAGGAATTTTGACACCTATACTTGCTGTCTATGCATTGATTTGTTCCCGTATAGTTATACTGACAATTTACAGTTTTCAGATTGCATGTATGAACCCTGGTAGTAAGGCTGCATGTTACAGACTTGAAGCAACTACATAGCATATGTATTGACAAATGTATCTACAGGTGGGACCACATGTTTGTGGATGTTTTTGAGGAGAAAAAGGGTTGAAATACCTTGTTTTTGACAATAAATTTGCTGCATAAAACTGTCAAAAACAGTCAAGAACTGCAGTGAGTCAGGGACACTTGTTGGCTTGCAGGTAGTGAGACAGAGCATACGACATGGCTAATGGAGAGAGTACTCACAAAATAACCCAGATAGTGGGGGAAAAGCTTGACAGTAACAATTATTCCATATGGAAGTTCCGCATGGAGAACTTCTTAATAGGGAAAGGCTATTGGGAGTTGGTGATTAGAGCAGAAGTTGAACCTGAGCTCCCAGATTGACCTACGGCTGATCAGAGATGATTACACCAAGCTTGGATATAAAGAGATCGTAGAGTCTTGCACTGGCTCTCTTTATGTATCTCAGATGCCATGGTAATGCAGATAATGAAGAGTAGCTCTCCTAAGAATGCATGGGACATTTTGGTCAAGTATATGGCACAACCACAAGTGCTAGGAAGATACAGTTGAAGCAGAAATTCAATGACATGGAGAGGAAGAGCAGGTTTATACAGGATTATGTCACGGAGGTTAAGACCATTGCGGATCAGTTGGCATCTGTTGGTTCACAGGTTGAAGATGAAGACATGGTTGTTGTGACTTTGAATGGCTTGGGGCCTAAGTATAAGTCTTTTGACACTTGTGTGTCTGTGCAGGCTGAAATGCGTGATTTCAATGAGCTGGTTGCATTGCTTATCCATGAAGAGGTTAAGCTTGGCTTGGCTACAGGATCTAGCAGTTCTAAAAACAAGGATGCAGTTTTCTATTCCAATCAACGCGGCCGTAGAAACCGTGGTAGAGGCTATGGATCTGGCAGAGGAGGCCAACAAAATGCATCCTATGGCAATAGTAACCAGTAGGTATCGAATGCAAGAGGTGGTGGAAACTTTAGAGGCAGGGGGAGATCTAGCCCTTGAGGTAGAGGCTCCTGGCAACAGCAGTGTCCATCTGACAATCCGAACAAGGATAAGGATTGCCATTACTGCAGGAAGTATGGGCATATTGCCAAGGACTGCTGGAAGAAGTAGGGCAATCAAAAAGGTAAACAACATGGACATTTTACTACATCTAGTCAGGTAGATGATACTTCAGGAGATAGATTGTTTGCCATGCAGTATGTAAAAGACAGAGTTGCTGAAAAATGCACTGATGATGTAGTTTGGTAAATTGATTCAAGGGCATCGAACCACATGACTCATCATGGTGATTGGTTCACTGATATGGTGGCTGAAAAACATGGCTATGTTTGTACAGGTGATGACATGTAGCATAACATTGAGCATAAAGTCAAAGTGCCTCTTGTGGTTCATGACGGCAGAAAGAAAAATTTGCATGATGTAATGCATGTTCCTTTGATTATGAAGAACTTACTGTCTGTTGGAGCAGAACTTGCAGGTTAGATTCAACAAGCATGGTTGCTTTATTGAAGAGTTTGGAAATGGATGCAAGTTGATAGCTCGTGGCCACAGGAATGGCAGAATGTTTACTCTTGGTGCTACCTTGCTAGAGCTAAATTTAGCTATGTTTGCCCACGGTTTTGGCACTATCAAAGACTTGGAAATTTGGCACAAGAGAGTGGGGCATGTAAATTTGCAAAGGCTGCAAATTATGCATAAAAAACAACTTGTTACAGGTTTACCCAAGTTCCAATATTCAGATATTGGTCATGTATGTGATGCTTGCCAGTTTTGTAAACATTCAAGGTTACCATTTGTCAGGCATGTAAGGCAGAGTACATGTCCTTTGCAGTTAGTGCACTCTGATGTTTGGGGGCCAACCCATAATGCATCCATGGGAGGCTCAAAGTATTGTGTGACATTCATTGATGATTACAGTTGCTATACTTGGGTTTACATTCTAAAGACAAAGGATGAGGTGTTTGCTGTTCTTCAACAGGTTGAAAAGGAATTTGAATGCTATATCTCTTGCTTGACATCAGATAGCAGTGGAGAGTATGTGTCAAATGAGTTTGACAACTTTCTAGATGAAAATGGCATACGTAGGCAGCTTACCTGCAGCTACACTCCTCAACAAAATGGGGTAGCTGAAAAGAAAGAATAGGGTCTTGATGGAAGTTGCTCGTGCCATGATGAATGAGAAGAAGATGCCGCTCTATTATTGGGCTGAAGCTGTTATGACAACCATATATATCTTGAATCAAACTCCCACCGCAGGTATTCATGAGATGATAGTGTTTGAGAAGCTGTATGGCTATAAGCCGAATGTAAGTCACATGAAAGTCTTTGGCTGTCTTGCTTATGTGCATATTCCAGATGAAAAAAGGAAGAAGCTGGACCCAAAAGCGTAGAAGTGTGTTTTCATTGGATATTCGCAAGAGAAGAAGGCATACAAATGCTATGATCCCTCTACCAGGGAGACCTTGGTGAGCAGGGATGTTATTTTTTATGAGATGTGTTCTTGGTATGTATCACGGGCTATAGTGCCATCGGATATCCTTCCACTCATGTATCTATAGTTGATATACAGCAAAGCACTGCTATGACAGGACCTAGTAGTCAAACAGGATCCCCATGGATAGGGAGATTGAGGAGCTCACCATCCATTGACACCAGTATGTCAGTGAGGGGGAGATATGATGTCTGGACAGCAAAGGAAAAGAGAAAGTTACTGAGGATGTATCTGGGATGATTACACCTGGTAGAATGACTTCTTGATATGAGTCTGCTGACACTTTAGACAGTGAGGTTGGTATGTCTATACGCGTGGAGCAAGGCAGAGCAGGTACATTCCGCCTCATGAGAGAGGGGAATCAAGCAAGGCAGAGCATGTACATTCCGATTGTCTATACGCCTGGTTCAAGGTAAAGCAGGTACATTCCGCCTCATGAGAGAGGGGAATCGAGCAGTGCACCACAGTTTAGACGCTCACAGAGGGTCAGATACCCAATTGATAGGTTGACATATAGTGGCTACACTACAAAGCATTATGCTTACATGACAAAAGTGATTGAGATCAAAGAACCAGGTACATATGCTGAAGTAGTGGAAGATGAGAACTGGTGTGCAGCCATGGATGAAGAAATGAATGCCGTGGCTGAAAATAGTGGCTGCAAATGGGTCTACAAAATTAAATACAAGTCGAATGGCAGTGTGGAAAGGTACAAAGCCAGGCTGGTTGCTAAGGGATATGCCCAACAGTATGGACTTGATTATGAGGAAACATTCAGCCCTATTGCCAAGATGGCAACCATACGCAATGTGATTACTTTGGCTGCTACTAGAGGCTGGAAATTACAGCAGATGGACATTTCATGGCTGCTCAAGCTTATGGCTGATTTGGATATTCAGGTGGATGCTCCAGTGACCTTATTTTGTGAAAATCTTAGTAGTGTACTCCTGGCAACGAATCCAGTATACCATGCTAGGACAAAACACATAGAGATACACTACCATTTTATCAGAGAGATGGTTCTTGCAGGGAGAGCAGATCTTATGCATGTGAAGACAGATGAGCAAGTTGCAAATATCTTTACCAAGTCTTTGGGTAAAGATAAGTTTAGTAGTTTAAGACAGCTACTTGGAGTTCATCAGATGATTTGAGCTTGAGGGGGAGTGTTAGAATATCAAGCTCATACTATTCTCCTGTTAGTATGTATGACCGACATTAACCTTGTCCAACTGTATTAGCAAGTGTGGGACATTAAATAAGTCGGTGGTCTTAGACCCAGTGTGAATGTTCCTACGGACCTTAGTACTATTGTATACACTTATTCTATGTGTGTGGCTATGAGATAATGTATGGATGAATGGAAGAAGGAGAGATTATGTTTGCTCTTCACTCTGTATCTGCCTCTCTCAATCTCAACAAACTTCCATTCACTGAAGAGGAGCTGACAAAGTATGGGATCAGTGTTGAGACACGTGGATTTAGCTAGTTCATGTTCAAACATATCGTAAATTTAGATGATGCCATCCTGGAAGGGCCGGCAGTGAAGGAGTTGATGGATAAATGCAACCTCCGAAAAGCATGTGGAAAAGGTCGGACAGGCTGTAGATTACAGCATGTGCGCTAACTTTTAAGGAGCTTTGATGAAGGTAGGAGCTGTGGCACGGTCACAGTAACGACTGGTGACCAGGAAAGAAGGATGCAAGTGCCCCTTAATGCAACTATCGTTGAGAAAGCCTTGGGGCTTGTGTCCAAGAAGGAGACGCACCCAAGAAGAGATGTATATACCATGATGGGAGTAAAAAAAATGACGTGCACACAGTGGATGGAATCAATTTGGCTGATATTCTAGACCCCGCAACAAAGATGCAAGCTAAAATGGTCCATGCCCTTTTCTCGGGACATAGATGCAACACTTTAATGAACATAATCGAGGTCGCATTACTAGAGAGCATTTCTACAGGCGTTCCAAAGGAGGTGGATTGGAACAGTTTTGTACAAAAAACTATCAAGAGTTCAATTGCGCTCGTGGCTCCAGCCCGCAGCACCAGAGCTGGTGGGGAGTCTCCTACTTTTACTGCACGATTTTCAAGGAAAAAGACTACCTCAAAAGCCTCCACAATTAGAAATGGCGGTGTCCTAATGGCAATCATCCATGAGGCTATCAAGGATGTTGGTGTAGATGAAGAGTAAGTTGTGCATCAAAGCTCACCTCACCACGAGGAAGAAGGCTCGAGGGAAAGGACAATAAGCAACAAAGGAGAGCTGGAGGTACCACCTACTCGAGCGGCTAAACCACGGGAGCAAAAGAAAAGTAACAAGAGCCAGAAGGAGAAGAAAGAAAGAGTGAGCAAAGAAGAGCGAGCTGAGATGAAGAGGGCTCAAAGAGAGTCAAGAAGGGTGGAGGAGGAACGAAGAAAAAAGAAGAGAAAGAACTCAAAAAATTTAGAGAAGAATCAAAGAGGGCAGAAGAAGAGAGGCAAAGAAGGGTAGAGGAGGAAGCCGAAGAACTAAGAATGAAAGAACTTGTTGAGTTGGTAGAGGCCACTCATAGATCTGTCAAAGAAACCCATGGGGGAGGAGAGATCAATCCTTTGAGTCCCCGCCATGAAGCTAAAGCAAGTGGCAGTGTGGAAATGGCCCAATAGTTGTAGGCAAGGGCAACTCCCTGCTGCACCACTTGCCTTCCTCCTTTGTGCCAGTACCAATCGACACCACAACCACAACCACCCCCCAACCCACGCCCTCTCTAGACACGGCCCAATTGATGAACATGATGCAACTACTTGTCAGTAAAGTGGCTGAAATTGTACCAGAAGCCGAAGCAAAAAGGCCCACTGCCACCTCAGATGTCGAGTCTAGGCAAGATCCAAAATGACAGAAGCTAGAGGCATCAACCACTACAACCCCTACTCCCATGCCATCTAGTGCCAACTATGACACTTATGTGGCTGAGCTTCTAGCACAATTGGACAAGGCAAAAGAAGAAAAGAAGATATCCTTGGTGGAGTTAGAGAAAGAAAAGGAAACTTCAGCAGCTTTAAGGCTGGAGGTTTCAAAGCAAGCAGCCGACCGAAGAAGAGAAGTGAAAACTCTACAAGATCAGATGGAAGCAAAGACAAAGGAAGTCCAGGACAATGAGAGCCGCCTAAGACAAAGGCTCGAAGATGAAGAGCAAAACCTAGTAGCAGAACAACGAAGCTTGAAGTTACTAGTGCAGCAGTATGCTGACTTGGAATAGAGAACTGCCGAACTAGAAAGGTACAAACAAATAGAAGCTCAAGAGGGCGAGCCAAGTGAGCAACAAGAAGATGCCATAGCTTTCCAACTATGGTATGAACTTGAAGAACAAGACAAATTGGAGAGGGAAATAGAGTTCCTAGAATAGGAGAGGCCGGGAGTTCCCGTAGCAGAAGCACAAAGGCTGCAGAATGAGGCACAAGGACTGCAAGATGCATTGGAGATTACCAAGGGAGACATAGAGGCTCTCATGGCCATGGCCTTCACCCAAAGAAGATTGTACTTCACAGAGATCCAAAGTCACGAGCAGCTTGTGCAAGAAAAGACAGAACTATTTGCTGAGGTAGAAAAAATATTCAGCATTGCAAATCAGGCTAAAGAAATTGATGAAGAATAACTGGCTTGAAAATCTAGGGACAGGAACCAACTCTGGTTCTTAACGAATGAGCAGCCAGCAGGTTGTGACAACCTTGGCAAGTGAGCTGGAAGAGGGAAGAAAGAAAATGGACGAGAGAGCCAGTGAGTGGGAAAGAAACAATTTTGAAAGAGTTAGGGACTTAACAGAACGCTTGGTGGTGGCTGAGTGTGAGAGAGTGCTTGCGGAGTCCAGGGCAGAAGCTGCTGATGTATGTGCCAACACACAAAAGCAAGCCTTCCTCAGCACATTACTACACGTCACCTAGGTAGAGGGCAATGATTCAATGGAGAAGGTAAGAAGGAAGCTAGAACTAACCACCTGAGCACTAAAGTGTGGTCTTTAAGAATGGAAGCTTCCAACGGGCACATGAATCACAAAAGAGCAACAATTTCACTACCTACGCCATGCCGGCCTCTTCACTGTTGAGCTTAAGGAACTTGGGTTTGAAGAGCATGAGCAACCACCAGCACCACCACAAGTGCTTCCATCATTTGTCGAGCAGAATGTTGAAGAAGAGCAACAAAGAATGCCCAATCCTTCTCTACCAGACCTCTCGCATGAAGAGCCCGAAGATGCCCATATGTCCAAGTGCATTGTGGCAGCCAGAAGAAGAAGACAAGAACTAGCAGAGGAAGCCCAACGCAGAGCATGATCACTGCCAAGACAATTCTCTGAAGAGCCTGTGCCACTACGAGGGGATCCCCAACCTATCGATTGGCCTCAGGAATTGGACATATGGCGTCAATGGGAGTTCCAAACAAGGCCGTTTGAACTTTCATTTGCTTATCCATGCTCTCTGGACCATGCTTTGCCTCTAGGTATTCTAGCCAAGATCAAGGATCGGGTTAATGATCTTGCAAACAGGTGGATAGAGGAAAGAAGCCTCATAATAACCAGATGGAGAGAAGAGCCTGAAGATCAAGGATGATGTGAACTTGGAACTCATGATCCACCACCTCCTTAGAGTAAACCAAGATGTCATTGTTAACCGTCAAACGAACAAGATGGAAAATCTGGAAAAGCTAAACCAGAAGAAAAAGGCCAAGGAAAAGTGAAATGGAAGACAAAGGTGCACAAGGAAAATCTAGAAACATAAGAAGCATAGAAAAGTCCCAAATAAGGGAGAAAGATGCACAAGGAAAAGTGCAAGTCAATACTTTTGTAAAAGAGCGCAAGTGTATCGTGATTTAATTTAAGGAGCGCCGGCGGTGCAACAAATACTTCAACGACCAAAGACTACATTGGAGGAGCTACCAAGTGGTAGTGGGGTTAGTTTGATTAAGGCTGTACGCGTTAATGATGCTGAAACCTCTAATCTGCAAGCTGTCCTTACAAGAGGTCAAAAGGGTAGAGAAGCCGACAAGGATAAGCCTGTCGATGGAAACCCTAAACAAGGCGACAAAGGAACACAAGTTTTGGACCCTTCCATGGAAGGGGGACCTTTGAAGCCCGTAGAAAGTAAAGCCGATAAGGAGCTACCAAGGAAGAAGGTGAAAGTTAAGAAAGAGGCAATAAAGCCAGTTCAGCGACCTAAAGAGCGGATGGTTTGGCGTGAAAAGTGAGCTGTATCAAACTATCATGAATTCGATTTGGCGAGCTCTCTTTGCGAAGTCAAGCCGGATGTGAACCTCTTACAGCTTATTAAGCTTTCCCCAGGAGTACACAAGGAATTTAGAAAGATCCTACGTACCGGGTATATTGTAGAACCTTTGGGTATTGCGCGAGTTGGTGATGACTGGTTCGAGCATGCTGAGAAGCATTGCCCAAGGGTTGCAGCCTATGTCGATGGGATATTAGTGGATTATGCCATTGTCGACACGGGATCATCGGTTAACATTATGAGTTCTGAACTGATGGAAAGGTTGAGTCTTGCGATTCAGAAAGATACCTCCACAATTCTTAGAACGGCATATGATAGTTTGAGACAGCCGGAAGGCTGCATTACTAAGGTCCATGTCACTGTTGCAAATGTAGAATGCCTGTTGGACTTTAGGGTGATTCGTTTTGCAGGCTGCCCAAGTTATCAAGTATTACTTGGATGACCTTGGATCTTGCAAGCGGACTGCCAAGTAGATATACCCACCGGTCGATTGATATTCGGCAGAGGTGCCCAACGTGTGGTGGTTGATGCTTATCCTGAGTCCCCGCATAGTGAGAGAGCTCCTCTATCTTCTACAGAATTGGAGACATTAGAAGATTTATCTGCCAGTGAGACATCCTCGAGTGATGAGTCCAAAGAGGGATCCACCACAGAGAACATCTATCAGATCACTTTGAACGAGCCGATAGAGGGCCAAGATCGTATAAGAGATGCAGATGTTATTGAGCTAGACCTTGGTATGCTAGATGATTCGCGGCCAATCAAATTAGGTTCTATGCTCAGTACAGCAGAAAGGGAGGACTATGTGGCCTTGATCCAGGAATTCCGTAATATCTTTGCCTGAAGTTATGATGAGTTGAGAGGCATTCCTCCTAGTCTTGCTGTTCATACAATTCCGTTGAAAGAGGGCAGTCGTCCTGTACGGCAGAAAGTAAGGCGTATGCCTTTCGAATTGAGGGACGGCCTGTTTGAAGAGTTACAGAAGCTTCAAGCAGCGGGTTTGATTTTTCCTGTGCAACACATGGAATGGTGTTCGCCAGTTGTGATTAGAAAAAAGAAGAATAATCAAATCCGTTTATGTGTAGACTTTAGAGAGCTGAATAAGCAGATAGTTAAAGACTACTACCCATTGCCATTTATTGACCAGATTTTGGATCAATTAGCGGGTAGGGAGATATATTCGTTAATGGATTGCTTTGCAGGATATAACCAAATGGCAATTGCAGAAGAGGACAAGTTGAAAACAACTTTTATTACTGTATTTGGTACTTTTGCATACCATGTGATGGCCTTTGGTTTATGCAATGCGCCTGGTTCGTGGCAACGAACAGCAGATAAGACATTCGGTGACATATCCCCTAAAGAGTTGAAGGTGTTTATTGATGACTTAGGGGATGCCACCTTGAGAGAAAGGCAGTTGATCATTCTAAGAAAATGCTTTGAGCGCTGTAGACAATTTTGCATCGCCCTAAACCCACGGAAGTGTGTTTTTGGAGTACCTTATGGGCTATTGCTGGGTCATATGGTCAATTCGGTAGGAATTGTGACAGACCCCGAGAAGGTTAAAGTTATAGTTGCCATGGGTCCACCACGCACTCCGAAGGAGGTGCATAGCTTTCTGTCTTCGGTTGGTTACTACCGTAGATTCATCAACGCCTTAGCAAAAAGAGCGTTGCCGCTTACAAATTTATTGTCCTTTAGCTGTTCGTTTGTATGGGGTGACCCTTGTAAGGTAGCATTCGAGAATGTGAAACAAGAGCTAGCAAGAGCGCCCGTTTTAAAAGCACCTAAAAGAGGTGAGGTGTTTTATATATTTTCAGCAGCCACGATGTATAGTATCAACTGCTGTTTAGCCCAAATTTGGGAGGAGAAGTGGTACCACTCGATTGCTTTTGCTAGTCGAAAGCTGGGGGTATCCGAAATCAATTACACCTACATGGAGAAGCTGTGTCTAGCGATGGTCTTTGGGACCAAGAAGTTCAGGCATTACATTCTCTATGAGAAAGTCGTGCTTTATACGAAGGCGGAGGGACTTCGACTATTGATGAATAAGTTACAACCGCCTGATCGTTTAGCGAAGTGGTTAATCACTTTGCAGGAATTTGATTATGAAATCAAGAGTAAGCCACCAAGGTTGCAAGGCATCGTGGAATGTCTTGTGGACTTTGGGGAGCCGAAAGAATCTGTGGCTGAAGGTAGTGACATGGAGTTGTTACTTAAGATAGATACGGTATCTATTCCCTCCTGGTATGCTGCAATAACACATTACTTATCAACAGGAGAGGCGGGATCCGAATTATCTAAAGCTGAGAGAAGGAAAATTAAGCAGCAAGTGTTAAAGTTTGCTTTGATCGCAGGTACATTATATCGGCAAGGGGTTGATGATATCTATCACCGGTGTGTGATGCCTGACGAGGTGCCATTCATTTTGGAAGAGTGCCATGATTCTGCTTGCGGTGGCCATTTTGCTGGACGGCTTACAGCACAAAAGGCTTTGAGAGCAGGTTATTGGTGGCCTGCCATCTTCCAGGATGCGTTTGCGTATGTTAAGAGATGTGATATTTGCCAACGACATGATAGTCGAGAGAATAGGAAATGACCACTCAACCCTATTATGGCGATACTTCCATTTGAGAAGTGGGAAATAGACTTTGTGGGTCCTATTACTCCGTCGTCGACTATGCAAAAGAGGTACATCATTGTCGCAACTGACTACTTCACAAAGTGGTCAGAAGCACGTGCAACAAGGAAAGATGATGCTAAAGAAACTACTAGTTTCCTTTTAGAGCAGATAATATGCCGGTTTGGTCCGCCGAAAGAATTAGTGTCGGACCGCGGAACCCATTTCTTGAATAAGGTGATCAAAGGTTTGACAGAGATGTGGCAAATCAAGCATAACAAGACAACCCCATATAATCTGCAAGCCAATGGTCAGGTTGAAAGTACCAACAAGCAGCTTGTGGGCATCCTGTCCAAAATCGTGTCGGAAAAGAAACGAGATTGGGATAAAAAGTTATCCATGGCAGTGTGGGCCTATAATACGACTTTCAAACGAGCCACTGGCCATACCCCGTTCAAGTTAGTATATGGGGAGGAGTGTGTCTTGCCTTTAGAGATTGAGCTGCCAACTATTCGGTTTGCCATCAATCATTCTTTGAGCGATAAAGACGCACTTTTTGAGCGCTTGACGACACTGGCACATTTAGATGAGCTTAAGTTGCAGAGCTTATTGCACCAAGAAGTGGCGAAGCGCCGAATGAAGCAGCTACACGACCTCAAAGCCAAGAAATACACCTTCAAGAAAGGATAGCTTGTTCTGTATTATGATGCACGACGAGAATTATTTCCAGGCAAGCTAGAACCCAAATGGGATGGGCCCTATAGGATCGTTAGGATAGGAAAGAATAAATCCACAGTCTTGTTAGCTGACCTTGAGGGGATAGAATTTAAAAATAAGGTTAATCTTAATAAGATTAAACCTTATTATTTCTGACTGCACTAATGCTATGACTGCCTTGCAGGTCTAGGCGAGATCGATCAAACATCTGCAAGGAAATCGTAATAGAGGTTGATGGGTCGTCTGATCCCTTATTTAGAACACCCATATTTAGAACAGAGGTATCATCAAGGAAAGATCATTTGGTGGAGCCTACAAATTTTGACGAGCATCCCTGTTGAATTCAATGATGATGGAGGGATGGAGCCTACAGTCCACCCGTTGAATATGCTGAATTTCGATTACCATAATTACGAGTAGAGTTCAAGATGGCGGGATATGTCAACCCTTTATGGACGTACACCTTGTACTTTGATGGGGCGTCTAGGGGTCCATGCAAAAAAGGAAGTGTAGGAGTGGTCATCCGAGACCCCCGACGACGCATTGTCATGAAGTTAGCTATTTATCTCGGGGTGAATTTTACCAATAATATGGCCGAATACAAAGCCCTGATAATGGGTTTGAATATTGCAAAGAAGGGTGGTATCCGTCAGTTATTGGTGAAAGGGGACTCTCAGTTGGTTTTAAATCAACTCAATGGGACGTACATGGTACGGAACCCCATCCTTTGTATGTACCATCATACTGCCATAGCCCTGCTAGACGAATTCGATAGAGTGTCTTTTCAGCTGATTCCACGGAATTGGAATCATTTTGCCGATTCATTGGCTAATTTTGCGTATGAAGAAGACCTCTTCTTTAATTGTGGCCCCTATCCCGATATATCTATTGATGGTGAGACAGGACCTGGTCGTTTGTGGGGTATGCTTTCTGAACATGCCCTCTTTGGCAGACGATGGTTGATTTGGGTGATGTAGAGGGTAAGCGAGACTCATCTACCTTTATTATCATGGACCCATAGACTGATTAGACGACATGTGATGCAAACCCCTCTTGCGATATACGCAGGAGGGATGGGTCATAATTTAATGCACCTAGTTTAGGGCTACGAGCCTCTGTTCCCCTAGGAATAGTATGCTTTGCTGTCTATCATAGTTGTTTCCAAGAGGATGTTATGCATAGTATTGTTTTATTTCATTAGGCCAAGAGGGCCGATGCAGTTTTGTAGTGAAGTGTTTGATTTCATTAGGCCAAGAGGGCCATTTCCCTGTCTAGTGTGGGTGCGTTTAATCGGGTTTTTGTTTTAAGTGTTGTGCTGGACAGGTTTCGTGTTTCGTGGAATTTGGTGGAGCCTGGAGGAGCCTTTACTGCGATGGAAGCTTCTTGTGGCCAATCCAGGTGATATTTCTCCTTTATGAGTACTTTTCTTTCATGTTCTGTGTGTATCTGTACTTGTTGAGGGGATATATTTTTGTTGGGGACTAGCAACCAAGGCATGAAGTCCCAAGTTTAGGCTAAGTATGTTTGAGGGAGGTCGGAGTAGTCATTGCCTCCTGCAACGACATTGTTAAACATTGAAAGACCTGTTTTAGAAGGAAGTCCTAGTGGCCTTGTCCTGCTAGCCTGCTAGGTAGCCGTTCTAGGAGTTCTTGTTAGTAGTGAGGCAGTTAGAGAAGCCTGCCAGAAGCTAATAATGATGATGCCCAGAAACTTTGTATATCCTAAAAGATGACTATAAATACGAAGGTGTGTAAAAAGGGGTTCTAACCCCTATCAAAGAAAAGAAAAGGAATCAAAATATATAAGCAGTTGATCATTGCCTTGCGAGGGCCTGGTAGGTTCCTGGGGACGAGTCAGACCCGGGGCCGATACCTTGTCTTCCTAGGGGTGGCTTCTTGCTGAAAACCAAATGAAATGGCAAAACAAGGGAGGCTGGAGCGAAAATAAAAGTGAGCGTTAGAAAAGGATTAAGTGTCGCCTTGCGAGGGCTTGGTAGGTTCTTGGGTACCGAGACAGGTCCTGAGGCCGATGCCCTGTTCTCCTTGGGTCACTACGCTCAGCTCCCTCCTTTTTACATGCCCAAGTAAGTTCATCCAAAAACAACCCTAAAAGAAGAAATGTACTGAAAGAAAATACTCTTTGATCAAGCTATAGGAGTCCTCGCCTTGCAGGAGCTCCTAGTGGTGTTGTCTTTAGTTGGTAAGTAGTTCAGACTACCACCTAGGGCAACCTCTTTGATAGGTTTTTTAGTTTGGATGTGTTGGAGCAGCTGGTTAGTGACTCACTTCGGATCTTCTATTAGATGATGCTAGGCCTATTCCTTGTGGATGTCATGCCTTGGTTCTGTCCAGGGGTAGGGGGAGCATTGTGTTGAGTTTTATTATATATTTGTTTTGTATCAGTTTGATGCTTCTTTGGTTGTTTATGTGCAGATATGTTCGTGGGTTCGACGGACTGAGTCATCCTATCCCGTGGTCGCCAATGAAGGATGGATTTTAGGCCCCGAAACGTGCCTAAAAATAGGAGAAAAATATGGAAATGCGGGGGAAAATGCTCAACCACGAAGGCGGCAGCTCGACCTAGGACGGTTTTAAGCGTCAAGTGCTTGACGGGTGCCCGTGCGACACTCCGAGAATTTTCATAATTTTTTCGTGTGCCTGTGCCAGTCAGTGGAGCTGCGGTCAGTGCGGGATGTCAAGATGAGTTCATAGAAATTTTCAGACTGACAATCGGAGTCCGTACGCGGAAGATGGCCCGAAACCGACCGGGGTGCCCAAAAGGGGGCCCAAATTGGAAATTCCAAAAGGTGTAAGAGAGGGGGGGTGACCTTTGGCACCCCGCCCCCCCTTCAAAAAACGTGATGTAGGGGGGGGCGGCGGCTGTTTTTCAGCCGCCGAAAAAATCGCGCCCCCCCCCCCCCCCCCAATCATGATGGGGCTTGATAAGCAAGCCATGAAGATGATCATGCCAGGCTTCTGCATCAATCCTACGCTCCGTATCGCCGGTCTCCGCTCCCGCAATGATGGACTGTAGAGAGAGAGAGAAAATCAGTCTTTCTCTCTCCTCCTTCTCTCTCCTCTTAACCCCCGTTCGTGCGTAGAAGAGTAGAATGGAAATGGATGGCCGGATGGATGCCGATTATTGACGAGACTGAAGGGCAATGCCAAATCATTGTAGATTGCTGATTCCAAGCAGAATTCATGGCTGGAAATCAATCGTGGGACGTGCCAAATTTAATGGAAAAACCCGAAGACACGGTAATAATTGTTTTTACAAAGAAAATGGCCTTTTGATGCAAATTTGGTTGATAAAAATGTGTTCATATAGATTGAGTTTTGAGTATGTCGTGCTTTGAGCTGTTTTCTGGCTGTTCATCATTTAAAAATCAGAAAAACATGTGTGGGATAGCAGAAAATAGAAAACCGAGACACGAAAAACCATAAAAATGAATGAAAATAGGGTTTTTTGGGCTAAAAATGATGCAATAAATTAATCCGCACCTACTAAAATTCTTTTTTTACTGAAATGAACTAAGGGCCACAGCCCATAAACTGAACTTAATTTTCAGCAATTAAAAAATGGGAGAAAATGGGAAAATTTGCAAGAAAATGGTGGAAAAACCCTATAAAATAGGGGGAAATTATATTTTGGGCTTCGAAAAATTAGGAAAATTATGAGTAATGTCCGTGAATGTATAGTGAGGTTGAGGCATGAAGATTCGCTTCAGATCAGCCTTGCTTCCGTGTTTTAGTTCGGTTTTGTCCTCTTTTGATATGAGAAATAATGGAAAAAGCTGTAAAATGCCATGCAACGAAGCATACAATCGTTAGAAAGAAACCATGAAAGGGATGTTTTTTACACTTGTGCACGATACTGTTTTACTAAATGTTTGAGCACTAGGCATCCACCAACTGCATGGAGCATGAAAAAGAATTTAAAAGTATCAGTGATCAGCTCCTGGACATGCATTGCAATTGGTTTATGAGGACATGACCTACGTTGAGTGAGAGACAGGATACCCATGCTGTAGGCTAGTCATGGGATCCTAAAGGGGAAATCAAGTAAGGACAATGGTACATTCCTGGACACGCTTATTGGGTACCTTGAGCGACGTTTATGCGAAATGTCTAAATGTTGAGCGACGCATCGAGGGGCCAATCCCCAAGGTGTAGGAGAGTCGCAGAGGGTTGACGGCATTCAACCGTAGGAGGAACCCCATGTGTATGTGATTCGAGCCTTTTGGCTATGTGAAAGGGACTCCCTCTGAGGAGTAGTGGGCTAGGATCAGTTGGACTACAACATATTACAAACGCAATGTTTAGGAAGGCAGAGATTTTGATAGACGCTCCTAGCCGCGAGGCCGAGGGGTTGTCTTGTGCGTAGTGACGAGGTCCGACTAGTGCATGAGCCAGTGCCGGCCCGTTTTTTGGTCCATCACCAAGTTTCCACCCGTAGACTAGTATGCAGGCCTCGAGATCCAATCCCGAGACATGTTAGCCTCTTATGCAGGGCCCGGAAGGCGAGGGATTTACAGCCAGAGTCCCCCCTGGCACCCAAGCGTCCTCGTGCTCCAAGTAGTGCTCAATGGAGAGACCTCTTGCCGCGGGTTCAGTCCACTTTCGCGACGCGGTCAACAACCCCCTTGGTTAGGGTCAGGCAGGCAGTCGGGGGTAACTGAAGCTGCCTCTCCCTTCAGGCCTTCAACCTGAAGTATAGATATCCATTTATCTTTTAATTCATTGATCAAACAAAGCCAAACAGTGCTCTAGCACAAACATTTCCGTTGATCGTTTTTGTTGGCAAACTGCTAAGGAATGAATCCTTCCTTTCGAATGTGTCAATCACTCGATCCGGGATGAATTCCAACTTGGCAAGATCCCCTATATCCTGGGTTAGGGCATACCCTATTAACCCAACTTGATCAAACCTTAAGTTCATTGGTTACTTCAGTTTATCGGCTGGTCATTAGTTCCAATTAATCTTCCTTACTCAAGAAGGATACTAAAGTATTCATCCTCTTGCAAGATAACTTGTGTAAGGATCCGCCAACCTCATTGCAAGAATTTGGCTATTCTCTTGTGATCCAATCACAAGATCATATGACTCCGCACTTGTTGCGCAAGCATCACATCGAACTATGAGACAATGGAGTCACGAAACAATATGTTTCAGGTTACTAGGCTGACGTCGTTAGACCTAGGGTTTTCAAGTTTCATCTTGTAAGATTCTTAGGGACAAACCCTAACTCACTTTCCAATTACATTTTCACTGTCCCTACATTCAGTGAATGTGGACAAGTATTTAAGGTATAGGCGTTTCTTGGAATTTAACTCATTACAAACGAGTACTCCACGGTTTAGGTGTTTTAGGTTTATGCCAATTTGTTTAACTCTAGAAAATAATTATGGGATCCTTTCTACATGACTTGTTGTCAATGCGTAAATTGATTTTTCAACCCTAAACTTTATCGATTTGCGGTTAGGTTAATTCCAAATAATCTTCCTACACTTTGTGAACCAAATTTCATGCTAAAAAAGCAACCTTTTTCTTGATAATTTATGCAGTTGACAAACGATATTTTCCTAGAGTTTATGCTTCGTAAGAATCATTTCATGCTTGCACTTTCCATGACGATTCATTGCAAAGAGGATATAGTTTAATAGTACGAGATGTAGTTTATACTTCTAGGTTTAAACAAAGTATACTATTTTAATAGATAATAATCTAGTCTTATAATTCATTTCAATGCATAAGCTATTTGTGTTTTATGCTTTCTTAATTTGCATGTTTCATTTAAAAGTATTGATGACTAAGTTCCTTTGTCGTGAACAACTAGGATGAAAATATATCCTATTTCTAACAATTAACCTTGCCTGATTGAATTACAACAATATCAACTAAAAATTAGGAAGGGAAACCTGGGCTTGGGGTGAGATATCCACATGGATGCCTGGAGATGACCCTCCCGCGGCTATGCCTTGGACTTTATTAGGAGGCATTTCCACCGTGGAAACAGGTTAACAACCTCTTTTTGATATTCCACCATGGCTCTCTTTCGCAATAACTTGCACCGTCCGTCAAGAGCAGTTTTAGAAGGCTTCCTGCTTGGAGTCAGGAGTTTGAAAGGGGGTGTTCAGAATCTTTCATGACTAAGACCTATTAAGCCATGGGAAAGGCTTAATGGCCTTTGTAAGGACTCACACGAATGGGGATAGAAAGGTGTGAAAAGACACAACGTGCGGGAGAGCACCAAGGGAAAATAATAACCGTAAAGGTTATAAGTAAGGTCGAAGGCCCTTAGGTCAAACTTGGAGGAAAGGGGTTTCAATACGCCACAAGGGGAGGGGCTAGGGAAGGTTTAAACACGAGGGAAAGAGGGGTGGTTCCAAAGCCAAGGGATAAGGGTTTAAGGGATTAACATGGGGGGGGGGGGTGTGGTTTCAGGATGCCCAAGGAAAGGGTTTAAGGGTTAACACACGGGGGGTGTGGTTCCAAGGAAAAGGGGCCTATAATGCTTTAGACACGGGGGTGTTTTAGGCTTAAGGGATAAGAGGGGTGATAAGAACTTTAAAGCCTAAAGGCTTAAAGGATAAGGGGGGTGATAAGACACGAGGGGGTTAAAAGGCCTTAAGAGGATTAAAACCAGTGGGGGGTGGGGGGGTGGGGAGATAATAAGGTATAGGAAGGGGGGTTAAGGAGGCCCTCCCCTTGGAAGCTTCTGAACCTCCAGAAGATTACGTGGGGGGGGGGGAATGTGATGGCAACAATTGAAGGCGGCGGCTCCCGTTGGCTTCACGGCATCCCAGCCCTTATCCATAGCACAGTAATGAGGCGGTGCACGGATATGGGCAGCCCTCAGTCCTCCCCTTTCATCCCTTCACTGCAGCTGCTAGCGTCATTTGGCAGCACCTTCTTCTGGCCCTCGTACCTCCTACCTTCCTTCACGGCAACGGCCTTCTGGTTAAATAGGGGGGGAGGGGGATCCTCCCTCTCCTTCGTGTCCTCACGCATGAGCCTCCTCCCTCCAAAGCATCCAACAAGGATGCTTAGTCATCCACCATTCCCTCCCTCTCCCCCAGCACGATAGTCAGCTGGGGGAAGGAGGGAATAATAAAAAAATTTGCCTAATTTAAAAGAAAAAATATTGTCCCTACTAAGAGGGTATTCATGCCAAATGCGTATTTCTACTACGGAGCTGTTACATTCTCTCCCCCTTAGAGGAATCGAGATGTCCTCATCTCGAGATAAACTGGGGATATTGATGGTTGAGAAGGCCTTCATCTACCCAAGTGGCATCCTCTTCGGGATAATCTTCCCAGTGGACGAGGTAATCTCTCAAGGTTCTGGATCTTAATTGTCTCTCCCTAACATCTAAGATCCTATCCAGGCCTTAGTTCAAGGACTCCTTGACTAGGCATTACAACTTGTTGGTCATCAAGTACATGGTTAGGATTAGGTACATACTTTTTCAATAGGCTGATATGGAATACATTATGAACCTTTAGGTTCTCAGGGAGTTGTAGTTTATAAGCATTAGTTTCTAGGCATTTGAGGATCTTGTACGGTCCACAATACCTTGGACTCAGCTTCTTGCAATCTCCTAAGGATAGGGAACTCTTTTTAGGGCGTACGCGAATGAAGACCATGTCTCCTTCTTCGAAGATTCTATCTTGACGCTTCAAATCCGCATATGCCTTCTGTCTATCCTTGGCCGCTTGGATGTCTTGTCTTATTGACTTTATTTGGTCATCCATTTCTTCCAACATCTGCCTTGAAGCTTCAACCCTTAAGGTTGGATCTAAAAAGTTTAGGGGACTTCGACAGTCATGACCATACAATGCTTGGAAAGGAGTCATCTGAATGCTTTGTTGGTAAGAAGCATTGTAGGCAAATTCAACCAAAGGCAAATATTGAATCCACCTCTTCGGCTCACGACAGTAGTATGCCCTTAGCATATCCTCCATGACTTGATTTACTCGCTCTGTTTGGCCATCCGTTTGGGGATGGTAAGCGGTGGTAAAGCAGAGTTGAGTCCCAATAGCTTCAAAGATAGCTTTCCAGAAGTGTGACGTGGAGAGAGAATCACGATCACTAATGATTCTTCTGGGTAACCCATGTAGCTTGAATATCTCCTTGATAAACAATCTTGCAATGTCTAAGGCTTTATAGTTTGTCTTTACTAGAATAAGGTGTGCAACCTTAGTAAGCATGTCAACCACAACCATAATGGAGTTGTATCCTCCCTGGACTTGGGGTAGGCCTACAACAAAATCCATACTGATGAATTCCCATTTCATTTGGGGAATGTCAAGTGGTTGTAGTTTCCCTGGCATCTTGACATGTTCGGCTTTGATACGTTGACAAGACAAACACTCGGTAACATATTTGAGAACGTCACCTTTAAGCCTCTCCCAATGGTAGCTCTTCCTAACTGCATTGAGAGTTTTGGCATAGCCAGGATGTCCTGAAAAAGGGGAATCATGAGCTTCCCATAATATCTTCTACTTAAGTGATTGACTTGCTGGTATACATAGCCTTGTTCTATAATAGACAAGTCCACTATTGATAGAAAATTCATGATACTTGGCCTGCAACTTTTGATTCTGATCCTTGATAGAGATCTCCCTTAGCATTGTTTGGTAGGCCAGATCATGGCATGCATCCTCTCTAGCTAGCTCAAGTATAGGGTTATTTGGCATAGATACTTTTGTAGCTAGAGATCTGGCTGTTGATGGACTTTGCAAGATTAGAGAATTAAGAAATGCCTTGTGACTGAGTGCATCGGCAATTACATTCTCTTTTCCTGGTCAGTACTTGATTTCAAAGTCATACTCCTCCAACACTTCAATCCACCGACGTTGCCTCATGTTGACCTCATTCTGGGTAAAGATCCATTTGAGCCTCTTATTGTCAGTTACTAGAGTAAACTTGTTACCCAACAGGTAGTGTCTCCAAAGCTTTAGAGCATGGATGACAACTAGCAATTCCAGATCATGCATAGCATAATTCCCCTCATGACTCTTCAATTTCCTTGAAGAGTATGCTACAGGATGGCCTTCCTGCATGAGCACACATCCCAAGGTAAGAATGCTAGCATCAGTTACTACCTCAAACTCTTTATTGAGGTCTCAAAGTTTTAGAATAGGTGCTGATACCAAACTTTACTTTAATCTGTCGAAGCTATTTTGTTTGGGAGTTGACCATGCAATGGAAGTTTGCTTCTTCAGTAAGTCCATCAGGGGTGCTGCAATCAAAGCATAGTTTTTGATGAAGACCCTATACCATCCTGCGAATCCAAGAAAGCTGCGTATTTCTTTGATAGATGTTGGTATTGGCCATTCTAGCACATCTCTGACCTTGGTTGGATCCACTGAGATTCCTTCCGCTGAAACTATGAATCCCAGGTATTCAATTTGACGTTTGAAGAATGCACACTTCTTCATCTTAGCGTAGAGCTTATGCGACCTCATTGTCTCAAGGACAATTCGAAGTTGGGGTTCATGATCTTCTTCATGTTTAGAATAGACTAAAGTGTCATTGAAGAAGACAAGCATGAAATCATCAAGATATGGCCTAAAGATATCCTGCATTAACCTATTGAAAGTGGCAGGTGCATTCGTAAGTCTGAATGACATATCTAGGAACTCAAAGTGCCCATATCTTGTATTGAAGGCCGTCTTGGTAATATCTTCTTCCTTGATCCTTATCTGATAATAACCTGACCTGAGATCAATCTTGAGAAGATCTTTGCACCTTGAAGACGATCAAGAAGCTCATCTATTCTAGGAATAGGGTACTTGTTCTTGACCGTTGATTGATTCAATCCTCGGTAATCAATACATAGTCGAAGTGTCCCATCTTTCTTTTTCTGGAATAGTACTAGAGCTCCCCACGGTGAACTGCTAGGCCGGATGTAGCCCTAATCTAGTTGTTTCTTCAGCTCAATTGCCTCTGGTATGGACATTATATAAGGTCTTTTTGCAATTGGCGCAGCTCCTGGTACTAACCTAATCTCATGATCCACTTCTCTTTGAGGCGGGAATTCTGTCAAATATTCAGGGAATACATCCGCGTATTCCTTTAGCCAAGAAGGTCCTTCATGGGATTCTTACTTCGGATCTAACTTGTTGAGTTTGATCAAGTAGACAGGTAATCCTTTTCTGACTCCTTTTATGATCTGAGATACTTTGGCCAATTGGATTCTTGGCACTCGAGCCTCACCTTGAGTTGTGACTAATTCCCTTTCAGAGTTTCGAAAGGAAATTTGACCCTTTTCACAGTGAATGTGGGCATCATTAGGCTTAAGCCAATCCATTCCGAGTAGACACTCATGGATACCTAAATTCATGACTCTGAATTTGACCGAAGTCTTCTTTTCTCCCAGAAAGAATTCCACCTTAGCAGTTTGCCTGGTACAAGTAACCTCACGACCATTTGCCAATTCCGGAAGCAATGTAGGTGCTTTTACTGTGACTATTCCTAATCTTTTTGCACATGCTGGTGAGATAAAGGAATGTGTACTGCCACGATCAATCAAGGTCAATGCAGGCGGTTCTTCCTCTACCTCGGGTAGCGGCTCCTTGACCGTGGCCCGTTCCTTGGAAAGGCGCTTGGCGATGTTCTCCACCAAGATTTGGACATTGCCTTTTGAAGTGACCGGGTTTGTTGTAGTGGAAACAATGGAGGTTTCGGCCATTGCCTTGAGTAGGAACAAAGTTGTTGACGTTGTTCGTCCTTACTTTCTTTCTTTGTCCCTGATTATGACCTTGAACTCTATTTATCTGAGGTCTGAATGCTCCTCTATTTGGGTCACTATAAGACCAAGTTTTGTTACCCCTTGGTCTAGCCTGCACCTCCTGAATTATAGGCACCGCTCGAATGAGTGCATCCTGAAGATCTGATGGACGCATAGATTCGAGACGGGTATTTACTGGTGGATTTAAACCCGCACAAAATTTGGACACCTGCTGTTTCATGTCCATTTGTGGTGCATACTTAAGAAGTGAGACAATTTTAGAATAATATGCATCAAGCGTGAGCCCCAGTTGTTTTAGCTCATAGAACTCATTCATTTTCTGCGTGCGATAAGCAGGTGGTAAATATCTTCCTTGCACGGCTTTCTTCAGCTTCTCCTAGGTAACGGATCTCTCTGCGATCCCTTGATCCCTGCACCATTGCTTCCACCAAAGCCTAGCTTCACCGATGAGCTTTGACTTGGCGAGCATAGCCTGATTGGCGAGTGCAGTACTGGTAGCTTTGAAGTAATCCTCCATGGATTCAATCCAAATTTCAGCATCCGCTTGGACGGACCTACCTCTCCCGTCAAACTCAGGTGGCTTAATTTGCTTAAGAAGGAACTTCTTCTCCTAGATTACAGCAGTACTTGATGTAGGAGGCGATCTAAGAACCTATACCTGGGGTTGTGCCTGGATAAAGGCTTTTTAACGTTATTATACGATAATAGTTATTGATTTATATTACATCTTCAATTCTGCTATCACGTAAGAAATGTAGCTACTTAACTTTTTATCAATTCTCATGCATAATCAGACATTGATAAAAGGAAGTCTTATTTGTATTTATATGGGCATAGCCCTTTCGGAATACAACATTTCTTAAGATGATAAGCCAACTGTTACATTTAGTTTGGGGAGAACAACATTGTATTAGCTTTATCTACTGGAACTATATAATAGTATGGTTTCGGGTCATGGATCTTCAGGAATCGGTAAGTCATTGGAGGTTCAGGATAACCTTTCCGTTGGAATCCATTCTTCTCATGGCGGCCCAACACTTAAATCCTGTCGGCGGGGATTACATGGGTCACTTCCTCATATACATATGAGTTCATCTCAACCCTCCGACCTCGAATATGTAAAGTTGAGTTTACATGAGCTTCCACAAAAATGAACAGCTTCACGACTTTCAGGTCTTCCAACCACTTGATCCTCTTTAGGTTGGTTTGTAGGTAAGTAAACCGGTGGGCGGCTATATAGTAGATTCCTAAAGCACCCATCCATCTTCGTTCCATGTACAAAGGTGATGGATTATAGATTTGCTCCAGGATGTTCATCATCCCAACCCTTTGTCTATAATGCGGAGAATGTATTGTAGTCATCAGCATGATTCGAAATATCAAGAACTTGTTCTAGGCTTTGTAATTGTGCAAGACAGCATTGAAGGTAAGGAAATGTTTGGAACATCAACATTTGCTTTACTTCTTCTTATTAAGATTTCATAAAACAATTACGTTGTTGGTTTTCTTTGATACCAATTGTAACGTGTCCACTTGTATTTTCAAGACACGTCTTAGTAGTCCATCGGAAAGGATGTCTAGAAAGCTTCGCCGGCACTCCCATGGAATGTTACAGGGTTTGCGATCTAGGGCTTTCCGCGTCTGCCACATAGCGGAAGTATTCCGGCCGTTCCCACTTAGGATCGACCTGATTTAGGGTTTCCCTAATTGGTCATTTCCTAATAACAACTAGTGTCAAACCCAAGCGAACTACTTTACGCAGAAATGCCAGGTCCGAAGCTGATTCACGCTATACTTGGTTCAAGGAGAATGGGAAACGAGAGGGATGCAAAGCTCAACCTCTCTACCATAAGGCATAGTCCCATTCCGTTCTCCTAAAACAACATAAATCGGGTTTAATCATAACTCTAGGTCAACGCTTTTGTTGTTTATGTTCTTTGACGATCTTCCTGCTGTCCATCACGATTTGAGAAAAGTTCCCAGCCAACCGGGACCACCCATCCATAGGACGGACCTATGGCCCATCCTTCGCACTTTCCTCGGGTTGTTTTAGTTATTTAATTATCTAACACATTAGTTGGATATGTAACAATCAGCTTCTTTAATTAACCCGTTAGGCACTGGTTCCTTCACGTAATTTTATCACTTGACATAGAAAAACAATATCAGACAAGTTCCTTATTAACAGGTTATCATATTTATCTTTGAAATACAAAGAGTCCAGCCCGTAGGCTTATCCACAATCCACCCGAAGGCTATCCAGCAATCCACAAGGATTACTAATCCAAGTTTCCACCCGTAGACTAGTATGCACGCCTCAAGATCTAATCCCGAGTCACGTTAGCCTCTTGTACAGGGCCCGGAAGGCAAGGGATTTACAGCTAGAGCCCCCTGGTACCCAAGCGTCCTCCTGCTCCAAGTAGCGCTCAACGGAGAGACCTCTCATGGTAGGTTCGGTCCACTTTCCCGGCACGGTCAACAACCCCCTTGGTTAGGCAGGCAGGCAGTCGGGGGTAACTGAAGCTCCCTCTCCCTTCAGGCCTTCAACCTGAAGTATAGATATCCATTAATCTTTTAATTCATTGATCAAACAAAGCCAAACAGTACTCTAAAATCTGTAGCAAGCACAAACATTTCCATTGACCGTTTTTGTTGGCAAACTGCTAAGGAATGAATCCTTCCTTTCGAATGCGTCCAGCACTTGATCCGAGATGACTTGCAACTTGGAAAGATCCCCTATATCTTGGGTTAGGGTGTACCCTATTAACCCAACTTGGTCAAACCTTAAGTTCATTGATTACTTCAGTTTATCGACTGGTCATTAGTTCCTATTAATCTTCCTTACTCAAGAAGGATACTAAAGTATTCATCCTCTTGTAAGATAACTTGTGTAAGGATCCACCAACCTCATTGTGAGAATTTGGCAATTCTCTTGTGATCCAATCACAAGATCATATGACTCCGCACTTGCTGTGCAAGCGTCACATCGAACTATGAGACAATGAAGTCACGAAACAATCTGTTTCAGGTTACTAGGCTGACGTCATTAGACCTAGGGTTTCCAAGTTTCATCTTGTAAGATTCTTAGGGATAAACCCTAGCTCACTTTCCAATTACATTTTCACTATCCCTACATTCAGTGAATGTGGGCAAGTATTTAAGGTATAGGCGTTTCTTGGAATTTAACTCATTACAAATGAGTACTCCGCGGTTTAGGTGTTTTAGGTTTATGCCAATTTGTTTAACTCTAGAAAATAATTACGGGATCCTTTCTACATTACTTGTTGTCAATGCGTAAATTGATTTTTCAACAATAAACTTTATCGATTTGAGGTTAGGTTAATTCCAAATAATCTTCATACACTTTGCGAACCAAATTTCATGCTAAACAAGCAACCTTTTTCTTGATAATTTATGCAGTTGACAAACGATATTGTCCTAGAGTTTATGCTTCGTAAGAATCATTTCATGCTTGCACTTTCCATGACGATTCATTGCAAAGAGGATATAGTTTAATAGTACGAGATGTAGTTTATACTTCTAGGTTTAAACAAAGTATACTATTTTAATGGATAATAATCTAGTCTTATAATTCATTTCAATGCATAAGCTATTTGTGTTTTATGCTTTCTTAATTTGCATGTTTCATTTAAAAGTATTGATGACTAAGTTCCTTTGTCGTGAACAACTAGGACGAAAATATATCCTATTTCTAACAATTAACCTTGCCTGATTGAATTACAACAATATCAAATAAAAATTAGGAAGGGAAACCTGGGCTTGGGGTGAGATATCCACATGGATGCCCGGAGATGACCCCCCCGCTGCTACGCCTTGGACTTTCTTAGGAGGCATTTCTGCCGTGGAAACAGCTTAACAACCTCTTTTTGATATTCCACCGTGGCTCTCTTTCGCAATAACTTGCAGCGTCCATCAAAAGCAGTTTTAGAAGGCTTCCTCGGTGTCGGGAGTTCGAAAGGGGGTGTTCAGAATCTTTCACGACTAAGACCTATTAAGCCATGGGAAAGGCTTAATGGCCTTTGGAAGGACTCCCACGAATGGGGATAGAAAGGTGTGAAAAGACACAAGGTGCAGGGGAGCACCAAGGGAAAATAATAACCGTAAAGGTTATAAGTAAGGTCGAAGGACCCTTAGGTCAAACTTGGAGGAAAGGGGTTTCAATACACCACAAGGGGAGGTGCTAGGGAAGGTTTAAACATGGGGAAAAGAGGGGTGGTTCCAAATCCAAGGGATAGGGGTTTAAGGGATTAACACGAGAGGGGGGGGTGGGGGGGAGGGGGGATGTGGTTTCAGGATGCCCAAGGAAAGGGTTTAAGGGTTAACACACGAGGGGTGTGGTTCCAAGGAAAAGGGGCCTATAATGCTTTAAACACGGGGGTGCTTTAGGCTTAAGGGATAAGAGGGGTGATAAGACCTTTAAAGCTTGAAGGCTTAAAGGATAAGGGGGGTGATAAGACACGAGGGGGTGAAAAGGCCTTAAGAGGATTAAAATCGGGGGGGGAGATAATAAGGTATAGGAAGGGGGTTTAAGGAGCGCCCCCCCCCTTGGAAGCTTTTGAACTTCTAGAAGATTACGTGGGGGGAGGGGGGATGTGACGGCGACAGCTGAAGGCAACGGCTCCCGTTGGCTTCATGGCATCCCAGCCCTCATCCACAGCATGGTAATGAGGCGGTGCATGGATATGGGCAGCGCTCAGTCCTCCCCTTTTGTCCTTTCACGGTACTTGCTAGCGTCATTTGGCAACGCCTTCTTTTAGCCCTCGTACCTCCTACCTTCCTTCATGGCAGTGGCCTTCTGGTTTAATAGGGGGGAGGGGGATCCTCCCTCTCCTTCGTGTCCTCATGCATGAGCCTCCTCCCTCTGAAGCATCCAACAAGGATGCTTAGTCATCCACCATTCCCTCCCTCTCCCCCAGCATGACATTCGACTGGGGGATGGAGGGAATAATAAATTTTTTTGCCTAATTTAAAAGAAAAAATATTGTCCCTACTAAGAGGGTATTCATGCCAAATGTGTATTTCTACTATGGAGCTGTTACACTAATATTAAGCGTACTTCCAAGGAACCTGTTTGAATTTGTTTTTTTGTGAGCACCATAAGATTAGGTGAATGAACCCTATCATTTAAAAGGATAATTAAGGAAGCTTCTTTTACATGTGTCACACCTAAATGTGATAAGGCTAATTAGATAACTAAAGTAGGTCTATTGAGGGAAACAAGAGGGCAGAACCCGTGACAGCCGGGTATATCCTATCGTAGGGTGGTCTCAAAAAACTAGGAGGCTTCTCATAAGATTTTACCATCATTTGACCTTTGACAACGCGGGTTAGTAATCGAATTCATACTATTTTTGGGGATCGGAAGGGGATTATGCCCTACGGATAGAGAGGTGGAGCGACACATCCCTCTCATCCTACTTCTCCTTGAACCTAGAGGGGTACAGACTTGCTTCGGATTGGGTAACTCCGCATATAGTAGAGTGACCAAAAAACCTTGATCACCAGTTATTCAAGATTCAGGTCGATCCTAGTGGGTTGGGCTGTGAACATTTCGTTGCGAGGTGGACTCTGGAAAACCTAGGTGACAAACCCCGTGACATTCCGTGGGAGTGCCAGGTGGTGATACTTAGATTCGTTTCTTGATGGACTGCCAAAAACATGCTTGGATAGCCAATAGAGGGGCATGTTACAGTTGGTATCAGAGCCACATTATGACTAAAGCAATTAGGGAAAAAAATCGAGAAGAGTGAGGTGATGTGTTCATTAGAAATTTTTTTTCTTTTTTACTCACTTGTGGATTGCTGCCACTTCCAAACTTACGAGGCATGGAGTAGGTTTCACGTATTTCATATCATGTTCATGAGAGCTATGAAATATACAAGCTATCGCAGATGATCCGACATGATGAGGATCCTGGATAAGCTCTACAATCCCTCACTGTTATATGTGGAAAGGCGTTGGACTTGGAGCGTGGGATTCGGCTACATAGATGCCAACCGACTTGCCTACCTTCAAAACAATCTGAAGAGGTTAAAGTGGTTGGAAGACTTGAAGATTATCAAGTTATTCATCTTCCACGAGGCTTGTGTGAACTAGACCCTACACATCGGACGCCAGGAAGTAGATCAGAACTGCTATATCTACAAAGAGGTGGTTGAAATTTTACCAGTGGACATAATTAAAGTAATGGGGGAAATGAACATCATGGCTATCAAAAACAGGGATTTCCTAAACTTCCCATGACTTTTTGCAGCATGCATTCCCCCAATCCATACTACTATTTGTGTCCATGTAGCTAATTCCAATATGGAATTATTAACCTCGCATTAATGTAACTCCTGAAAATAAAATCATCTCAGCCAAACCCTATCTATTCCCAAATAATTGTACTTGAGGCTTACACCTCCCTATGGCTAAATAAGAATTTTATGTTCATTTTAATTGTTGCATAGTTGCAATGGAAAATATGTGCACATTGATTAAAGTTGTATAGGGATGTGTAAATGCAATCCTAACACAAGAAAATTTAAATGGTAACCAGATACAACCCCAAGCACAGATCCAAAATCTTGTTTCCACACTAAGCCTAGTAAAGATATAAGAGAATAAGTTTCTTCTCAAACAAATTAAACCATCAGAATTTGATGGAAAAGGGAAGACTATAAAAAATGATAGCATTATTGGAATTAGATTATTACTACTATGAGCAACACATAAAATAAGAAAGTCAACATAACTAATATAGAACTTACAAAATCCACCTAGTAGGTCTTGTAGGCACCACTCTCTAAATAATGCATGACTCCTGCCTCCTCCACTACAAGGATATAGGAGTATAATGATGGCCATTTCTGACGCAAACTAGTGGCATTGCTATTTTCATCGCAAATGCGACGCAAATAACAACGGTACTCAAGCAAAAAAAAGTGGGCCAAAACCCGAGCACGGCATTTTGCACGAAAGAGCGAAAGAGGGAGCAAAAGGGAGAGCAAACTGCATCTTGCATTTGAGAGGGAGAGGGAGAGAAAGAGAGAAAGTGAGAGAAGGAGAGCTTCTCACAGCTGCCGCCACCGTTTATGAAGAAGAGGAGGAAGTGCATGGAGGGCGAAGAGAAGCCGTCGTCATGAAGAGGAGCCGCCGAATCCATCCTCGGGCCTTTTCGGTGAGTGCATTGTTCCCTCTTGATTTGTTTTTTTTTTCTCCTGATGAAATATGGATTGAATCTATGGAGGACTATTTTAGTGCAGCTGGAAGAGCACCTATGAACCAAGCCATGATTGCTAAGCTCAAGCTGCTCACCGACGAAGCTAGGCTCTAGTGGAAGCAATGGTGTAAAGACCAAGCAGTTTCATTGAAAGCACAATAACTTGGGAAAAACTAAATGAAGCAGTGCAAGGAAGGTATATGCCATCTGCATAAAGAACTCAAAAGATGAATGAGTTCTTTAAGTTGAGGCAGTTGGGCCTATCTCTAGAAGCGTACTTCTCAAAATTTGTTTCCTTGCTCAAATACACCCCGATAATGAGTATCCCCCAATAGGTCTCAAAGTTTTGTGATGGGCTAAATCCACCAATAAACAGTCGGTTGGAATTAATGTGTCCTTCGGATTTGCAAGATGCATTGATAAGAGCAGGACCTATTGCCCAAGAAGTTTAGCCAAAGTTTAGACCTTGGGCTTACAGAGACCAAAATTCGGGGATGTCAAAAGCTCAAATTAAAAGGGTGCAAGGATAGAGTCAAAGCCAATGGAAGAAACCTAGAGCAAATGCAATCAATGACTTTGTCCCCAGTGTAACCCAATATTAGTGAGTTTGGGAACCTCCTAATTCCATTTTTTAAATACTAAAAAGGTGGCACCCGAATAACATGCCCATAAGTTTCTCAAAACTATATGATGTGACCTATTCTTGGAAAGCACTTGAAAAATGGAATATATTGAGCTATAGAGCACTTGATTTGGAAGTATAGTGTTCAAGTTATGACAAATCCAAAGATTTGACCATGTGTCCCAAACTTATGGGAAATTCCCGTATTCCTCAATATGGTTGTTCCAATCAAAGAAGTGATCAAAGCCTGTGGTGTTTCCACTGCAATGAACCTGGGCACTTCAAAAGGGAATGTCCTAGTCTCGGTGGAGACCGCCATTAAGGGAAATTTGGAGGCCAAGCCAGGGCTACCCGTGGCTGCAGTCATGCAGCATTGGGAAGGGTAAAAACGTCAAATATTACCACTAAAGGATTAGATGAAGAGGAAGATCCTGCATGGAAGCCGAGATTGAGAGGGCAACCGTTCATGCCACTCTCCATAAGAAGGGGTCGAACTGCCAATTCTCAATGATTCAAACACCATCGGACTACCAGGGTAAGGAATTCAAAATCTTGATTAATTGTGGCAGCACTCATTCTTTCATTTCACCAACATGTGCAAGAAGATTAGGGATAGCCATTGTAGCTGCACCCACTTTGCTTGTCAAACTAGCAAATGGGTGAGAAATCACTTACACTAGGCATACTACTAAGGTGAAATTCCTACTCAGAAACGAGCCCACAACTGTTAAGTTTAGAATAATGAATCTAGGAGTCTAGGAATGTCAACTCGGGATGGATTGGCTAATCCCCAATGATGTGCACATTCATTGTGGAAAGGGTCAAGTCTCCTTTCGAAATCCTTAGGGTAAGCTAGTTACAACACAAGGTGAAGCAGGTAAACCAAAGATCTAGCTAGCTAAGGCAACACGAATAGCTCAAGGAATAAGGAAGGGATTACACGTCTACCTGATCAAGATAAACAAAGCAAATCATTTAGGCCCGTCCTCTCGCTGGGAGTCATTCCCTTGGGCACGATGATTAACAGGCCCTGGTTGCCGACTTCCTCGCTGGAGGGAACTGATCTTACTCCAGCAAGTAGCTGCTAAATGGCCGGATTTTCCACAAATGTCGCACTTAACATTTGGGCAATTTCGTGGATAGTGCTGCCCACCACACCATTTGCAACTAAACCTCGACGGTGCACCCTCCTCTGGGTATCTACTTCCTATCAAATTTTGTTGTTTTTTAAGGAAGTTGACATCAACGGCTATTTGTCGATACTGCTCCGTAATCATGTCGGTATAATGCTTCATCATGTCCTTAACCTCGCCAAGAATATTGGAAGAACTCGACTCATAGCCTTGGTCATTACCATGTCGTTCCATGGGCCTAACAATTCGATTAGGCACTGGTTGTTGAGCCACAGGCATGGTGTTAGAATTGACCGCCTGGCCTCCACCATTTGGAGCCATTTGACTGCCCGTAGGCATCGACATGCTAGGGGGAGCTGGTAATAAAGGCACATTCTACATCATGTTCCCTCTCCCATTAGGGTTAGCCATTGCTATCCCTTGGCCACTACTGCCATTGGCCATTGCCACATTATTTCCCAATACTAAACCCATGTTCGAATTGACTCGAGAAGCATAGGCTGCTTGTAGTCGGGATTCCACCTCTTGTGCTCGTGTAATGGCAGTATCTATATCCCCCAAGGGGACACTACTCAACTGCAATTGGATATTAAAGTCCAAACCATGAAGGAAATATTGCAATTGGGCAGCTGCGGGGATAGGAATAGAGGTGTCCAACTTACGGAAAACCTCTTTTATCTTCTTCGCATAAGCACGAATATCCTCATGTGGTTCTTGACAGGTCACATTAAGTACACGCAACCAATATTGTCCACCCCTTTCAGGGGCAAACTCCCTTCGAAAAGCTCCATAAAATACATCAATGTTCAATATGGTTCCGGCTTCTAAACCATGATACCATATAGCGGCTCTTCCTTTGAGAGTCATATTGAAAAACATCATTAAATGTCCTTCTTCTTGAATGCGACAATTAAACATCAGCTTTTGAAACTCCCTAATGTGGAGCTCCGCATCTTCCTCCACTAACCCATTAAAAATGGGTAGCGGGTAACCTAGAGTCGGCAAATCCGTCGTTCCTGCTGGAATTGCAATAGGCTGCGCCATGATGCGGATTGGATTTGCACTAGGAATAAGGAACGGTGGGGTTACACCTCCCGTACTTGACGTGGACTGGCTTATTGAAGGAAGGGGAGCACTAGAGCTTCCACCTTCTCCTAACTTACTGCTTGTGGTACTAAGACCACTAGATCCACTCCCTCGTAAGGGTTCAGCACCGCTACGCTTAGGGGAATATCTCCTAAAAATTTCAACACGTCGCCTAGCTCTTTCGTCTCTTTCTTGCTTTTGGATTTCTGTTAGACGATGCTTATCAATAAATAACGGATCAATCTCAGTATCCTTTGGCATAAACTGCTAGTTGGTCCCTAAACAACCAGGATTCGAGAACCGCCACCTTTAAGCGGCTCCCGGCAGACGCACCACTGATGGACCAAAAAACGGGCCGGCACTGGCTCATGCACAAGCCGGACCTCGTCACTACGCACAAGACAACCCCTCGGCCTCGCGGCCAAGAGCGTCTATCAAAATCTCTGCCTTCCTAAACATTGCGTTTGTAATACGTTGTAGTCCAACTGATCCTAGCCCACTACTCCTCAGAGGGAGTCCCTTTCACATAGCCAAAAGGCTCGAATCACATACACATGGGGTTCCTCCTACGGCTGAATGCCATCAACCCTCTGCGACTCTCCTACACCTTGGGGATTGGCCCCTCGATGCGTCGCTCAACATTTAGACATTTCGCACAAACGTCGCTCAAGGTACCCAATAAGCGTGTCCAGGAATGTACCATTGTCCTTACTTGATTTCCCCTTTAGGATCCCACGACTAGCCTACAGCATGGGTATCCTATCTCTCACTCAACGTAGGTCATGTCCTCATAAACCAATTGCAATGCATGTCCAGGAGCTGATCACTGATACTTTTAAATTATTTTTCATGCTCCATGCAGTTGGTGGATGCCTAGTGCTCAAACATTTAGTAAAACAATATCGTGCACAAGTGCAAAAAACATCCCTTTCATGGTTTCTTTCTAACGATTGTATGCTTCGTTGCATGGCATTTTACGGCTTTTTCTATTATTTCTCATATCAAAAGCGGACAAAACCGAACTAAAACACGGAAGCAAGGCTGATCTGAAGCGAATCTTCATGCCTCAGCCTCACTATACATTCACAGACATTACTCATAATTTTCCTAATTTTCCGAAGCCCAAAATATAAATTTTCCCTATTTTTTAGGGTTTTTCCACCATTTTCTTGTAATTTTTCCCATTTTCTCCCATTTTTTAATTGCTGAAAATTAATTTTAGTTTATGGGCTGTGGCCCTTAGTTCATTTCAGCAGAAAAAGAATTTTAGTAGGTGTGGATTAATTTATTGCATCATTTTTAGCCCAAAAAACCCTATTTTCCTTCATTTTTATGGTTTTTCGTGTCTCGGTTTTCTATTTTCTGCTATTCCACACATGTTTTTCTGATTTTTAAATGATGAACAGCCAGAAAAAAGCTCAAAGCACGACATACTCAAAACTCAATCCATATGAACACATTTTTATCAACCAAATTTGCATCAAAAGGCCATTTTCTTTGTAAAAAAAATTATTACCGTGTCTTGCAGGTTTTTCCATTAAATTTGGCACGTCCCACGATTGATTTCCAGCCATGAATTCTGCTTGGAATCAACAATCTACAATGATTTGGCATTGCCCTTCAGTCTCGTCAAGAATCGGCATCCATTCGGCCATCCATTTCCATTCTACTCTTCTACGCACGAACGGGGGTTAAGAGGAGAGAGAAGGAGGAGAGAGAAAGACTGATTTTCTCTCTCTCTCTACAATCCATCATTGCGGGAGCGGAGACCGGCGATACGGAGCGTAGGATTGATGCAGAAGCCTGGCATGATCATCTTCATGGCTTGCTTATCAAGCCCCATCATGATTGGGGGGGGGGGGGGGGGGGGGGGAGGCGCGATTTTTTCGGCGGCTGAAAAACAGCCCCTGCCCCCCCCCCCCCCCCCCCACATCACGTTTTTTGAAGGGGGGTGCCAAAGGTCACCCCCCCTCTCTTACACCTTTTGGAATTTCCAATTTGGGCCCCCTTTTGGGCACCCCGGCCGGTTTTGGGCCATCTTCCGCTTACAGACTCCGATCGTCAGTCTGAAAATTTCTATGAACTCGTCTCGACATCCCGCACTAATTGGCAGCTCCATTGACTGGCACAGGTGCACGGAAAAATTATGAAAATTCTCGGAGTGTCGCACGGGCGCCCGTCAAGCACTTGACGCTTAAAATCGTCCTAGGTCGAGCTGCCGCCTTCGTGGTTGAGCATTTTCCCCCGCATTTCCACATTTTTCTCCTATTTTTAGGCACATTCCGGGGCCTAAAATCCATCCTTCACTTGGATTAGTAATTCCTGTGGATTGCTGGATAGCCTTCAGCCAGATTGTGGATAAGCCTACGGGCTAGACTCTTTGCATTTCAAAGATAAATATGATGACTTGCTAATAAGGAACTTGTCTGATATTGTTTTTCTATGTCAAGTGATAAAATTACATAAAGGAACCAGTGCCTAACGGGTTAATTAAAGAAGCTGATTGTTACATGTCCAACTAATGTGTTAGGTAATTAAATAACTAAAACAATCCGAGGAAAGTGCTGAGGATGGACCATAGGTCCGTCCTATGAATGGGTGGTCCCTCTTGGTCGGAAACTTTTCTCAAATCACGATGGACAGTAGGAAGATCGTCAAAGAACACAAACAACAAAAGCGTTGATCTAGAGTTATGATTAAACCCAATTTACGCTGTTTTAGGGGAACGGAATGGGACTATGCCTTATGGTAGAGAGATTGAGCTTTGCATCCCTCTCGTTTCCCATTCTCCTTGAACCAAGTGTAGCGTGAATCAGCTTCGGACCTGGCATTTCTGCGTAAAGTAGTTCGCTTGGGTCTGACACTAATTGCTGTTAGGAAATGACTAATCAGGGAAACCCTAAATCAGGTGGATCTTAAGTGGGAACGGCTGGAATACTTCCACTACGTGGCAGACGCGGAAATCCCTAGATGGCAAACCTCGTAACATTCCATGGGAGTGCCGGCGAAGCTTTCTAGACATCCTTTCCGATGGACTGCTAAGACGTGTCTTGAAAATACAAGTGGACATGTTACAATTAGCAATTTATCACAGATACAAGTCTTGCTCAAAATGGACAATATCCACAATCCATAAGGATATATTTTATTTCCACCAAGTTTCTACCTTGCACTAGTAACAAGGGCCCCTTGAGAATCTATCCTGAGTCACACAGATCATTTGAGTAGGACGTGGAGGTAGAGAATTTACAGCCAGAGCCCCCCTGGCATCCAAGTATCATCCTACAATCAAACCAACCTGCCATGTGACCTCTCGTGGTGGGTTTGGTCCAATTCCCATCATGGCTATTTAGAACCCCCTTGGCTAGGGTTGGTGGACAGCTAGGGGTGGTTTGGCGCGCCCTCCAAAAGTTCAACCTAATTCATTAGTTTCACTTATGAGTTTGGGGTTACACAATCTTTTTTAGAAGCGGTGTTCCTAAATTTACAAGCACAGAAAAGGGTGTAGGTGAATGCTTGAGACATTTGCTAAGGTGGGGGTCCCTATCTTGACGCTTAATGTTTGACCTTCTTGCCTTGGCGGCAATTCCCAATATCTTCCGAGGGTTAGGGAATACCTTCTTTCCGACCCTGCTCCTATGTTATAGGAGCGAGAAATTATGCAATTGGATCTATATTGGATGGTAGTTGTCCTAGCTTGCTAGTCTTTAATCCAAGGTTCTTGTCATTGGAAGAAACGATACTCGAACCTCTTGTATTCACGACAAATTGCATCATGGTTAAATGTGATATCTTCAAGGTTGTTTAAGTATCAAGGCCATATTTGGAATAGAGACCAGTGAGTGTTTTACTTGTCTCATGGTCCACTTATGAAGTAACGATAGATTGGCTCAATTACCTTTAATCCTAAATAATTCGAATTAAGCCCTATATAGAAATTATCTCATTGAACTACATGAGAAATTAAGGTTAATGCTTCATATGCATGTCTTATAACTATATTTAAGATGAATCACTAGAAATGCTGCTGAAACCATCCGTGATACCACGTAATCTAAATGCGAGTCTTTCCTAGGACGATGATGCAATGCGGAATTCTACTCTTGGGAATTTTGTTTCAATGCACTTATGCAAATTATAAATAAGGGCTTGTTTTTTTCTTTTGTACGAGGAGCACGAAGTCATTGGGCCTAATGCATGTGCGAGCTACATCTCTCTAAAGGATTATAGGAGCCCAAAACCCGGCCTATTGTTGCAATGACCTAAACATACTTAACCCATTATTGTAGCACTAATGATTCTCATGGACTTGATTCAAGATTTTTCCCCTACCTTTTCAGTTTAACCAATTTCGCGATGCAAAAAAAAGTACAATTTCCACTTAATGATGAATATGCATAAGCGTCCTAACAACCCATTTTTTAGTACCTTTAAGCATGCCAATGCTAGTGCATAGTCTAAAGCACTACAAACACAATCAATAAGGTCCTTGATTTTTTTAGTGTGCATGAATGCAAAATATTTCGTGCAATTTATTCATTCAAGACATGTCAAAGTGCAATAAAACACAATTTCTAACATAACAGAATGATGCAACCTAAATGGTGGTTAGTTATCATAGACTTTTACCGAATACTTCTCGCTTCCCAATGAAGTCAGTCTGGTTCTTATGGGATCCCATCAAGGTAGGATTTATGGGACACACCTGGTTATCAAGCGTCATGGTTCCTTGACCTGCAGCTCTATCGGTTGAAGTGTAATTTGTACTTGATTGAACCTTACTTTGCTTGGGAGCCATCGTATAACTCAGCTTTTTCTTCGCGGCAATGCACCCAGTTTACGAGAGAGATGACTCCTTGTGGAAGGGATCCGTCCGTCTAGAACCCTCTCTAAGAGGGGGAAAAAGAAAGGTGGCAAGATCGGAAGCCTTGAAAGAGGAAAAAAATTCCTCTCTCTCTCTTTCTCTCTGTCCCTTTTCTCTTACTCTCCCTTTCCCTATCTCTCTCTCTCTTTTCTCTTACTCTCCCTATTTTCTCTTACTCTCTCTTTCCCTCTCTCTCTCTCTCTCTCTCTTCAATCAAACAACGTTGATCCAGGTCTTTTACAAATTGGATTTCTACCACAAAATTTAGCCAAGTAAGAGCCTTACCATATCACTTTGGGTTTACTCTTCAAGTACTAGGTATGCTACATTATTGCTTCTCGGTTATGATAACTCTAGCAAGTGTGGGAACAAGTTCTTAGGAGGGATGTCAATGTAAAGGGTAAAAGGGATGGTTTATGGAAATGGATTACACCTAGGGGTTGAGTGAGTGCATATATTTTTTCAAAAGACTAGCCTCCAACTACACATCGTAGGTTCCACATGCATACGTCGTAGGTTCCACATGCATCACCAAGATTCAAAATCTATCACCATCATTAGAGGACACCTCACCCTTGTACACAAGTCAATATCAACATCATGGTGTCATTTGGATCTTACACAAAAGCTTACAAGCATGGACCCCCTCTGTCACATGCTTATAAGTATCTATATATATATGATGAACTAAAGTCAAAGCAGCTTTTGGAAGTCGTTTTTTATAATTTCAATAAATCCCAAAGGAAAGTGAATTTCAAAAAAAAAATTACATCTACAAAGTTGCAAAAGAAACGTTTTTCAGATTCTTCACCAATTTGAAGTTACGAAGGCGCTGTCGTCGCATTAAGGGTTAAAGGTCTACCACCACTGAGGCTTAGTGCAAAAGAGGAGTATGGGATTCAAAGTTCAGGAAAGGGAAAAAGATTGGAGTTTGACAAGATCCGGGTTTTAGAAATGATTTAGATGTGGAAGAAGAATTCAAGCTTTTTCTATGTATTTAGTATACATGAATGGAATAAATAACTCTATCTTGATTACTTCAAATGTTTTTGGAAACATAAACCATAACATGAAGGATATACTCAGATTGTTAATCCAAATACGAATATCAAATGCAAGCTCTAATGGCTTTTATCTCAAGTACATAGATGGATTACAACTCCAGGAAACAAGTATTATGATGGTAGACTTCAAATACATTCAAGATTTGGGCCAATGGTACAAGAAATGCATTGAAGGAGCATAATTTTGACTTCAGCCTTGTTTTAAAAAGGAAAATTCCAGCCCATAATCAAGCTCAAAAAGAGTACATAAACTCATGAATAAGCTCCTCTAAACATTAATGAGTAAAGTCCTGATGAAAAGAGGTCATTTTCTTCTACTACAACCACATAAATCTCTTGTTTGCTCATAAAAATGGACAAGATTAGTGGGTTGCCCTGTTTATGATGACTGGTTATTTCAGCCCATAACAGCCCATACACCTTCAAAATCTTCACCCTTTGCTTGCCCCAAAGTCACTTAAGTACTTGGGTACAAGTAGTCGGGCTTCATTGGACCATGAATAAGGTAGACAAAATGAGAGAAGACGTACATAAGAGCAGGCTGAATACTTTTCTCTCAGATTTTTCCCTTTTATAAACTGTCATACCATGCATTTTTGTTAAACCAAATGGATGGATAAGTGGAGCTGTCACCTTGTTTGTATCTTCATCTTCAGTTCTTGTTAATCTTTAGTTTGCATGCTCCAAAGCATGCACCATAGCTCCAGCTCTCTCCAGTTGCAGTCAGGCTGTGTAAGCCCGCATTTTGTGTCAAAAAATGCGGGATGCATCCTGCTCAAGCCCAGGTCACTTTTTAACCTACTCAAGTCACTTACTGGTCACATTAGTCCATTACTTCAGGTCCCCCATCAACCTAGTGGACTTTTGACATTTTTCTTGAGTTCTAACCATATTTTTGCACTTGAATCAATGTGATTTATCCTGCAAACTGTCAATTACTTCTAGCTGACCAAGTTGTAGGTTCCCATAGACTTATTTCTCATCAATATGCATGTTACAACTGAAAATTATATGCTAAATACAAAAGAACTTATGTAACTAAGTTGGTTATTGGGTAACAATGACTGAATTTTGTATGCAAATTTCTCATATAACTCCCAGTGAAGTACTTCTGTGTTCATAAGAATCCCATGATTTATACTATGAACAATAAACTCTTTGATAGCGCAGACTGCTAACTACATGCAATTTTCTTCTCTCTTTCACCACATCAGCTTCCCATTTTATCCTTCTTATAAATATATTATAATAATGTGCTTTAGGCACCCACCCACCTCTTGTTATCTAGCTCCCTTTCTCTAGCTTGTCTACCACCACCCTTGGCTTTTTGCATGATGACTATGGTGGGGACTTGTCCCACACTCTACAATTTCTATGAAGGAAGAAACATCTAAGGAGTTGTCCTCTTCTTCATCGAGTGTTTGTCAAGGGATCACTAAGGAGGAATCTTCATCCAATCCTATTCAAGGGATTCATTTCTCAAAAGTACCACTATGGTCTCCAAAAGAAGCTCAAGAGAAGAAGAATCTTTATCGGCAAATTGGCACATATGTAGGTAAAGCAAGTTGATTACACATCTCCTTCTTTGCTTCAAGAGAAATCTTGCTCTCATCAAGTCTCTAAGTCAAGGCATTGTGTTGAGTGCTTGGTGTCTAGTGTAAAGACACTCCCTAAGGAGCCTCGTCTTCAAGTGGTGTAGGCGCTTTTAAATTTGGGGATTAACAACTTTTTGGTGAGGAAATTACACATTAATGGTATGTGGTATTGATGAGAGGCTACATATGGTGATGCGTTTCAACTACTACTAGCAAGAAGGATCAAAGTAATTGAAAAGTTAGCTATCCAAGCCTATGAACTTTACAAGGCTGATGATGGTCACACCAAAGCTAGGCTAATCACTAGTGAGCAAATCCTTTGCATCTCTCAAATGGTGGGATCTAAGAGGCCAAAGCTTCAACAACACGTTTTATGAAAGTTTGTAGTGGAAATTTGTAATTAATGCATAAATGAATACTTTTATTTTCTACAACTTTCAATCGGTTCAAAACATTAGGGTAGATGTGTGTATTAGTAGAAAGATACATTTTTAGCAAAGGTTGGTCTTCTATTTTGGAGCTGAGAGATTGAGAGAGATCTTGTTCTCCCCTGATCCCATAATATTCCCTATTTTGGATTATAACATCTCCTTTAATGTGCACATATTCATTCTACTCTATGTACATCCCATGAACCATAGGGATTTGTATGGACCTATTCGTCCTCTTGCTAGGCAAGCTGTGCACATAATAGTTAGCACAAAGCTCAGGTTCCAAAATATCATAAGGGTCTTATTGGGCCCTTGTCATCTTGCTAAAATTAATGCATCTGTGAATCCATTTATTCTACCCTTAATAAGATATCACTTGGGCCTAGACGTGTTCATCTTTGTTTTGTATTGAGCTAGATCAACATCTTCCTATCATGTCTTTTTCAAGCTTTTTTGGGCACAAAGGGGACAAAGCTCTAGAATTTTTGGATGGCTTAGAAATGGCCTTCCTAGTCACAGGCCGGGATGATGAAGCGACCAAAGTATGGGCCTTCTCTTTAGTTCTAAAGGGTGATGCTAGAGTGTAGTATCAAGCTCTCCCAGAGGCTACAAGGGGTAGCTGGGAGGATCTCAAGATTACATTATTGCACGAGTACCAAGATACAGAGCCTCTTGAAAATATTTGGAGACAACTCCTAGATCTTTGCCAAACCTTACCAGGGGAGTACCAAGCATATGAAGGCATGTTTATAAAATTGTAGGATAAATGGACAACCTCCTTAGCCGAGGGAGAGAGAGAGTACCTCATTGCCTTAAGAAATATTATTTTCTAGTCGAACTCCACCATCTATTAAAGGAGAAGGTCAAAGGAAAGTTTCCCATATCCTATGAAGAATTAGTCACTTATGCTGGGGAAAAAGATAAGAAATTGAAGTATCAAGCCTAGTTGAAGGGGGGGTTGAGCCCATGCAGGTTTTACCAACCATGCCAAGGCCTAGAGGAATAGCAGAGTCTCCACCACCCAAACTAGAGATGCCACAGCAAGAGCTCCTACAATGAATTACTAATCAACTTGAAAGCCTTTCGTTGAATTTAGTGCAAGGAGTATGGCCCCCTCCCCTCACAAATGAAGGCAATTGAGGTCCAAGGAGACAAGAAAGAGAGTATGTTGCTATAATTATGGGGAGACTGGCCATGGTATGTACTTTTGCCCTCATTTGAGGCGTCTGCCAGGAAATGGGTTTCAACCAAAAGAAGGAGGGGACAACAAGTGACGCCACCTAGGGACGGGCTTGTTCCACCGAATCCAAGGCCTCCACCACCGATTCAAGTTCTCCAACATCCTCGACCACTTACAAAGGTGCTGCCCTTGCCTTTTCAACTGCCAAAGAATCATGATGTCAATATGATCAGTTTGGATGAGAGTGATATCAAAGGGAAGGCAAAATTAGCAAAGGTTGAAGCAATGCCAGTGAAGAAAGCCCGTAGAATTGAGAGGATCGAGCCTACACCACCAGAGGAGATTGAAAATATGAAAAAAGAGGCAAAGTCTTCAAAGGCTGCAAAGATACGCAACAATAAAAGGAGGAGGGCTCACTCACGCCGACGCATTGAGCCAAATGATTTTTCCATGGGTAAAGGTACTAGAGCTTATGATTTTTCCACATCAGCTTCCAAAGGTCGAGAAAGAGGGGTTAGAAAAAATGTTGGCTAAGGATCTATCAGTTGAGGAGAAGGCAGCCTACATGGAAGTGGTGATAAAAGACTCTACACTTTTTATTTCTGATCATGAACACATCACAGGTGTAACGGCAGTACAAAATCACATTAATCTAAAAGATGGAGCAAGGCTAGTGGTGCAGCGGCTACGATGGTTGGGAGTAGTTCAACAAAAAGCTCTACTCTCACTGAGGTGTAGCGACTTTTGAAGGCAGGTTTCATCTATCTAGTAGGGGACTCAGAGTGGGTTTCAGCTATAGTGGTGATACACAAGAAGAATAGAAAATGGTGGATTTGTGTGGACTACAAGCCGCTAAATGCTACAACAAAGAGAGATCGCTTTCCTCTTCGCTTTCAGCATATGTACTCTCCTTTAATTCTCCCTCTACATTCATACTTAAACTTATTAAGTAAGACCTTCCATATGCTCTATTGGTGGGGAATCCTTATTTCCTCATGTTATATATATGTTCATGGGAGAATCTAGGAGCCATCACCTCTCTTAACCTTCCATCATCTTCGTTTCCATTAAGATGGGCTACAAATTCTCTCTCGTGAAGTTGTGTTTTTGGTTCTTTTAATTCTCTTTGAGGAAAGAGATGCCCTAGCCCATCCTCCCTTTGGCTAGGTGGCGCCCCTCTTTAGCTCTCTTATTGAGGATTGGAGGTTGGATGGGTAAGAGGCAACCCATTCATCTTTTCACCTCTCAGTAGGGCCACCATCTCCAATCCTCCCCCTTCTCCATGCTTAAGTCCTTTTTATAGGTCCTTGGGGAGGGGGGGGGGGGTTTAGTAAGGTATGGAAGCCCTCCCCTCTATTCCCAACAAGGCAACTGGATGGATGGCTGCTGCCATGCAGAGGATGGGGGAGGGGAAGAGGGAGTATTCATTACCTCCCCCCCTCCTGGCCACGTCGTCTCAGAGCTTCCCCCTCAACCTCGAACATGATCACACAGCTGATACCCTGCCAGCAAAAAAAGTGCCAGCACTAGCAATCCACCCCTCCAACGACATGTGGCAGCCCCCCTCCCGCCCCATTGACACACGCAGCCCCCCTGCACTGTCGCCAGTCTCGGCGATGTGAGTAGGGGGGAATTTATTCTTTTTTCTTCAAGTAAAAAAAATTCATTTATATAGGGGGGATGGGAAATACATTCGGGCAGGGAAAAATTTGAGAAATATTAGATTTCTTATCTCCATAGTTAAAACATAAGCCCTTTTCTTTCATATCCTTGACAAAATCTAGTTAGATGAATCTTTGACCACTTGGAGGGGCTAATGTATTTTGAGTCTTGTTTTCACCATACTTACCATATCCATGCAGGCTAAGTATTGCCCCAAAAGTGTTATATTCTCTTTCATAATTAAAGGTCGGTTAAGGGAGATCTTGTGGGGCTTCTAATAGGCATGGAAATTCCTCTCTAAAGACCACCATATTGGGCCTACCTCATTGGACTAGCTTGTCCAAAACCTTGCTAAGAACCATCATTATAATTTATTTCCTTGCATATCTTTTAGCCAATTCAATTATATCAAATAGGGTAGAAGGCTTTTGAGCCATTACATCAGCAATAGATAAGCTTGGCTCTAGCCCGTAGATGTACTTGTGAAATTTGGAATAATTGCTAGTGCTCTTAACACATATGGTCAAGTTCATAGATTATTTGTGTATTCACTTACTTTGAGATTTCATTGGTCAAGTTGGTATGGTCACCTTGCAAGCCACCTTCTTTTCCATAAGAAATACAAATTTTTGAATCATGTGCATTTTAAAGTCTTTCCAATCAAAGAACTAATAATTCTCTTTACTGATATAGGGTAACCATTTGTGGACAAATCCTTCCAAATGGAGAGAAGAAAATAAAAATTTTGATCATCAATATATATATATATAGATGTTGAATTATGACTCCAATTTGAAAGTGCATTCTTCAAAGGCTAATGGGGATGATGATTACCCATTGTACTCGATAAGAATGATTTTATCATAGAGATCATTGGTGCCTTGTTGCCCATGAAAGCCTTGATATCAATGCATACCAAGCTGTCCATACATACCATGCTATCCATATACACCATCTTGTGTATTTGCCCCATGTTGCCCAGTATAACCATCATATCCCATAAATGTCATGCTATCCATGAGGATTGAGCCACATAAGTGCCATTGTCGCTCCTATGGAGAGTAGAAAAGCCTTTACCAATGGTGGATGGGGGTCTAGGGAGTCTCATTAGGGGGTTGACTAGGTGGATGGATGATGTGAGAGATCAAAAGGGGTTTTTCATTAACTTGGGAGGGCTCTTCAAACTCATAAGTGGTAGGTGAGATACCTTCAGCTCCAAGGATACCATGTGGGCCATGTATCGGCTCCAATGGTGGAGGACCATGTTTCATAATTGGACTTATTTTCCTTCTCTTGGACTGAAGTAATGGCTAACTAGGCTACAAGAGTGATGAGTTGCTCCAAAGTCTATTGTGAGTCCTAGAGTTGGAGCTCGGGAAGTCCACCTCATAGAACATGTAAGATACCACATGAATTCAAAAGAAAGAGTATTATATTTAGTAAAATTTACAGGATTATATTTACAAAAGGGATTTTTAAATTACAATTTGAAATAAATATGTAAATTTAGTAATGTAAAAGGGGATATTTTAAGGCCTTATAGCATGTAATTAAAGGGTATTTTGTAATATCCTTTGAATACATGTTACATAGATTATTTTCTATAGGTGGACCCCCCAACGTTGGAGAGGGCCATTTTCTCCATCATTAGGTCACTCTTAGAGAACATTTGACAATGATTGGAAACCATATCATTGTGCCATTCCATGCAACAAAGCTCATGTTGACATAAAGTGTGACTGAGCATACTGTAAGGGTCCATATTAGGAATCTCTTCTTGCATGTCACCATTATAATCTTAAAAAATCTAATGTCATCATTCATTGATTCCTTGGAGTCTATATTCTCCCTCTCAGCCTCATCATAGGCCTTTCCTTTACTTGTATACCCTACCATCTTAGTGTAGTTCAATGGACCCATAATTAGTAAAAAGAGCATAACTTGACATGGTAGCTATGGGAAGATTTTCAATTTTAAGAGATGCCAGAGACTACTGATAAAGAAACCAATGGACATGAGATTGAACTTGACACACAATCAATTGGGCTAACCATAGGAGGCACTGCATTAGAAGGGTAGTACAAGACACTTGCTAAGGACTAAAGTTCTACTATAGACAAAACAAAAGGAGAGCCCATGAAAATGCCATTCCCACAAGCGCCAAGCGATGGACAAAAATGCAAAGGCTGATTGCAACAAATGGTTTGGATGACATGAAAGCCTTCATAAAAGCTAAGATTGTAGCAATATGTATGCCAATGATTGACAAAGTATCAAGTGACATGAGTGCAATGCACGAAACATGGGGAAAGGAATTGTAGCAATATGTATGCCAATGATTGACAAAGTATCAAGTGACATGAATGCAATGCACGAAACATGGGGAAAGGAATTGAATGCTAAAATGGATGCAAACCTAAAAGCATGCATGAGGGTGTGTGGCAAAATGCATGCAACAAAAAGTCATGAATGGCATGGATACAAAGCAAAAAGATATGTATGAAAAATTGTAGGAGACATTTAGGAAATAACAAAGTGCTTCTCTAGAAACAAATGGGAAATCATGCTGTAATAGTTGGGACAATGCAAAATATAAAGAAATCAAGGCTCACTTGCAAATGGATATGATAGATAACTTGAACGTGGGAAGGGAATCTTGGAAACAATATGGATGCATTGAAAGCTAATACAAATGCACGCATAGTAGCCAAGGACATGGAGATTGTTGAACTCAAAAGGCAGCTAGAGTCATGTAAGAATGAATTAGGGACATACAAGTCAATGATGGATACACAAACAACAATGCCAGACGCACCAAAGTTAAAGAAAGAGGTGGAAAGTTTAAAAAAAGACATGTACACATGAGTGAATGTGGTAGAGGGAGCTCAAAAGAAAGTAGAAAATATTTAGCAAACAGCAAACAAAAATGCACAATGAATTGAGGTAGTCAAAAGAAACAAAGGGATGCCTTAGAACAAAGCAGAAATGATGAAGGAAACAGTAGAGGAGGAAGCAATGAGGAAACTCTGTGCATTGCGTGTACATGTGGTGGGATGGGCTAAAAAAGGAAACCCCCATGAGGATGCAAAAGCACTTTATCCTAAGATGGGTGCAGACGAGACACACGTTATGGATGCTTGGAGGATAGGTGATCTGAATGACACAAGCAGCCATATCCTCATGCTAAAATTTGAGGACATCGATAGAAAAAGGGCCTTCTTATCAAAGAGAAAGGCTTTGAAGGGCGAAAAGATTTATCTCAATGAGGATCTTGTTAGCCTGTCCTATTTCATTGTCAGTTTGTCATCTCCTGGTTGTGAGCTCCTGTCAGAGTTTGGCAGGAGACAAAGGAGCTCTAATTATTTAGTGTGTTGCTAGTTTTTTGTTTACTTTCCCTTCTCAAGTGGCACTGAGCCTCTTTTGGCCTCTTTATATATAGTTGGCAACTTTTTGGGTAGGGTGGCCACTTTAGGAGTAGGTCGGGGGACTATGCCCTCAAGGCGGCCATTTTAGGAGTTGGGGGCTATATATAGCAACCCCCCATCAATCCCATACACTATTTTGCAAATTTCAGCACACTCTCCCTCTGTTCCCACTCCAGCATTGGTGTTGCCACTATTTCTAGCTTGATTCAGCGCCCTCACTAACACTTCGGGATACATGCAGGGACTAATCAGTCCATAGCTTTGTATTCAGCATTCATTTTATTCAATGAAAACTTTCTTCCTTCATTTTATGCTCTCTCTCTGTCTCTCTCTCCCTTTGTGTTCGTGTTTCTTCTTCCGTTGCGCACTCTCATAGATCTCACACCCGCACAGTTGGAGCATAGGAGGGCTAGCATGCCAAAAGTATTGGAGGAATGTAAAGAAGGCAAGATGGCATAGTAGTCATAGCAAAACGGAGGTCACAATGACGGTACGAGGCCTATGAGACGCTACAAATGTCCCTTTGGAATTGTAGTGGTTCAATGAGACTTGATGCATGTTTTCTTGAGGATAATTTTCATGGGATAGACATGGCTATGTATACAAAGACACATCAATGTATAAATTCTAGATTACCAGATGTTGTGGGATACAAATGGGAGAGCGTCTATAGACCTCAACCCTATAGACCGGGTGGGGTGGCTATTCTTTATCATGAGAGCCTCCAAGACATGATTCATGAGGTTTCACGAGATGTGCATGCTAGATATATGTTACATGTTATTCCAATTGTCATCTCTAGCATGCACATCTGCTTTCTCTACTTCTTGGCCCATACATGGAAGTTATCTTTCAGGCCTACCATAAAAACAAGTATCACCTTGGTAACATAACAGCCAAGCATAAATCGAAATAGGAGATACTCCATTTTTTCTTGGAAGCATTGTATTTGCAAGCTAAGTCCTTCAACATCTCTTGTAGGGTCTCTTTTATGTTCTTCCTTCCCAATACTCTAGCCATAGCTTGGACACGAGTCTTTCTAAAAAGACCATGTGTGAAGTGCAAATGAGTGGCAACCAGCCCTTTGAACCTATAATCCTGAAGGATCATGCGGGGCCAGCATTTCACTTTCCTCTTTCCCCCTATTGCCATAGTGGGTCCTTCTCACTCTATTTCCATCATTTATTCTAGCAACCCTTCCCCTTCTTCCCTACATGATACTGCAAGGGCCCACACCCAGTGTTTTTCTATTAGGTGAATTTGGTGCGCAGATCGGACGCAGGTAGCTCACGTAGTGAATTCCCAAAGGTCCCCAAGAACAAAGTACTATACTTTTTAGCACAAAGACCAATGTAAAAGCAAGCACGACATGAGACAAGAGACAAATTGGGTTGAATCTCCCCCATGCCTTGTGTGAGCGCTTCACAAAGCATGTATTTAATGTATATTTCCAATCTTTATGCTCAAAAATAGCCCAATTACAAAAATATGACAAGCTTTTAGCTTTTGAGTTTGCTTTCTACCAAAAATAGGAAAATAAAGCTAATGGACGGTGCCCAAAGAGTCTGGCACGCCCAATCTCAATGTCCAAATAAAAATAACATATCCAGGCGCATAAGCGCATACAAAATAATAATAAATAATCGATGTCTCTATAGACATAATCAAAATATAGGCGTGGCGCCTATCAAAATATAGTCCAAAGGTCGAAAACCCGCTAGACTCCAATGCTTTCCTCCGCCACTGCTGCTATCTCTACACATCAACTGAAGCATTCACAATCGTTAGTAAAATAACACAATTAAACCGACAAAAGTGAATACCTAGCAGTCTTCAGCTACATAAATAAATCAACTGGTTAGAAATAAATCCTAACCTTAATTTATTACGAGTGCGCACTCTAAACTCATAAACGTTTATTAATTTAATATGCATTTTGCGGAATCACCCGCTATGGAATCACCCATGTACACACTAAATTAATGAAACGCCCGAAAAGGACAGGCGTCCCCATCAACTTCTCGCACAAAGAATCCTCTTTGCGTATGAGCCCCGGTCATCTAAGTTTACGGAATCCACCGTAAAACCTCACGGAATCCACCGTGGAATATGCCTCCTGGCATCATACCCCCGGGGTGGGATAGCAATTGACCTCAATTGCTATTAGCTCAATGTGGAGCTAACAGAGTGGGGAAAGCATTTAGGTCTCTAGCGTGCATCCATTGTGCTTCTTCTACAGGATGGTTCTTAAATTTCACGAGATATCTAGAGTACCTTCGGCCAGTTCTAGTAGTCATGTAATCAGTGTCTATGATGGCTTCTGGTTCAAGGATTTCAGTCTCTTCTTCTAGTAAAGGTGGGTTTTCATAGACAGGGTGGATAGGTAATTGTCCTCTAAATGGTCTCAATAAACTAATATGAAAGGTATTATGAATTTTCCAATGTGATGGCAGCTCTAACTTGAATGCATTGTCATTAATCTTATGAATGATTCTAAATGGTCCGTAGAATCTAGGGGCTAATTTGACAACTGGATGTCTATCTACACTTTGCAGTCTACGCTTTTCTATTCTAAGCCAAACATAATCATCAACTTTGAAATTCATGGCTTGTCTTTTCTTGTTGGCTTGTTTGGTATATGATTGTTGGGCTTTAGCAATCATATCCTTTACTTCATCAAAAATAGTGTTATGCATAACAGCAATATCATCGGCACTTTGTATTCTATTAGACAAAGATGCAACAGGTGTAGATAATCTATATCCATAAATGACTTCAAAAGGTGCTTTCTTTGTAGATGTGTGTGGTGTATTATTGTAAGCAAACTGTAATAAATGCAAATGAGTATCCCATGTCTGAGGTTTAGAGATAGTGTATGCACGTAAAAGATCTAAAATAGTGCTATTTGTGGCTTCTGTTTGTCCATTTGTTTCTGGATGAAATGCAGATGAAAAATCAATCTTTGTGCCTAAATTTGCAAACAGTGTAATCCAGAAATTATTACAAAATCTAGAATCTCTATCTGAAATAATCACTTTCGGCAATCCATGGTTAGTAAAAATAGTTTTCAAAAATAACTGTGCTGCTTGTGATGCTGTTAAAGTTTTCTTACATGCAATGAAATATGCTTGCTTACTAAATCTATCTACAATTGTCCAAATCATGTCATGGTTAGATTTAGTATTTGGTAAACCAGTAATGAAATCCATAGATATATGTTCCCAAGGTTTAGATGGAATAGATAAAGGCATTAATAACCCATACTGTTTACCATGATGTCTCTTTATTCTTTGACAAATCAAACATTTAGATACAAAATTAGACACATCTGCATCCATATGTGGCCAATAAAAATCTTCAGTTAACATGCGTAATGTAGAAATGATACCTCTATGACCTTGATATGGGGGACAATGAATTTCATTCAAAACAAAAGATCGGAATGGAATAGTAACACACAGTCTCTTTTCAAAGAACATGAATCCATCATTATATGACAATGAATCAACAGGAATGAAATTATTTTGAACTAATTTTTGCCAATCAGAATGAAAAGTAATATCCTGGTGATATGTGTCTTTCATAGCAATCAAAGAATCAAAAGATATGATAGAAATGTTATGAATTGCAGGTCTTCTACTTAATGCATCAGCAACTACATTTTCTTTTCCAGGTTGGTATTGAATGAGAGGATGGAAACTTTGAATGAATGAAGCCCATTTGATATGACGGTCAGAAATTTGGGGTTGGCTAAGTAGATGTCAAATGCTTTGCTGGTCAGTCTTTATCATGAATTCTGAACCCATTAAATAATGTTTCCATTGTTTCAATGCTTGTACAACTGCTAAGAGTTCCTTGTCATAAGTGGAATATTTAAGCTCAGAGGGTTTCAGTTTAGAACTAGAATATGCTATTGGATGGTTGTCTTGCATTAGCACGGCTCCTATTCCTGATCCGCTAGCATCGGTCACAACTAAAAAGAATGGTCTGTTAAAATCAGGTAATTGTAGGACAGGGGCATTGGTCAATGCACGTTTGAGTAAATCAAAGGATTTCTGCTGGTTTTCAGTCCATTGATAAACAATGCCTTTCTTAAAAATTTTGGTCAGTGGTAAAGCAAGTAATGAGAAATTACGTACAAACTTCCTATAGAAACTAGCAAGACCAAGGAATGAGCGTAATTCATGTACATTTTTAGGAATAGGCCAATGCAATATTGCATCAATTTTCTTAGGGTCAACTTTTATTCCTTCTTTTGATACAATATGACCTAGATATTCTATTTCTGTCTTAAAGAATTCACTCTTGTCAGGATTTGCAAACAATTGATTTTCTTTCAGTAATTGAAAAACTAATGATAAATGCTCATAATGCTCTTTTTCACTTTGACTGAATACTAAAATATCATCAAAGAAAACAATCACACAATACTGATATTTTAGAAAAATACGGTTCATCATTCTACTGAAAGTGGCAGGTGCATTAGTTAATCCGAATGGCATAACTAAGAATTCGTAATGGCCAAACTGTGTCCTGAATGCAGTCTTAAATATGTCGGATCTATCTAGCCTCACCTGATGATATCCAGATTTAAGGTCAATTTTGCTAAATATAGAAGATCCTTGCAGTTTGTCCATAAGGTCATCAACTCTAGGTATAGGATACCTATTCTTTACAGTGATCTTGTTTAATGCTCGGTAGTCAATACACATCCGATAAGTATTATTCTTTTTCTTGACTAGGAGCACAGGTGCACCGAATGGGGAACTGCTAGGTCGAATTAAACCTCTATTTAGTAATTCTTCTACTTGACTCTGGATTTCTTTTTGCTCTATTTGATTGTGCCTATATGGGGCTTTGCAAGGTGGTTGTGTGCCAGGTATTAGGTCAATCTTATGGTCTTCTGGACGTGATGGAGGTAAACCTGGTGGTAGGTCTTCTGCAAAACAATCCTTAAAATATGCAAGAAATTCCTTATGCCTAGGATGCATATGAGTTTCTTTTGCGTGCAATTCATTCACCCAAATGAGATATGATTTAGTATTCTTGCGTAGTGCACGTTTTGCTTGAGTATGCAAAAGCAGTGGAAACATATGAGATGCATGCATACCAAATAATGTAATAGATTTTCCTTGAAAATTTATATTCATTGTGTGTGTGGAATAATCTATATTGGGATTATGTTGGTGTCTCCATGGCATTCCTAGAATAATGTCACTAGATTGTAATGGGACAACTAAGAAATTTCTTCTTTCAATATATGGACCAATTTGAATTTCTAAATCTTGAACTTCTTGTGTGCCATTGTACCTAGTGCCTAAAAATGCAGCTTTTATGCGATAATGCGTAGGTACTGTATGCAATTTCAATTCCTTTACCAATTTTGCTGAAATAAAGTCATGCGTACTACCGTCATCATGCAGTATAGTTCTTTCTTTTCCATGCACCATACATTTCATAGTCAACAATGAATGTAAAGTAGGCATACCTGGTAAAGTGTCGGAAGTAGTAGTAGGATCATCTTCCTCTTCAGTGAAATCCGGTATATCCTCATGCTCGTCCTCGTCCATAGCTCCAAGGTAGTTGATATGTGCTGATGGCTTCTTTGAATGACAATTTGCTGCGAGATGGCCTGGCTGGTGACACTTGTAACATACGATGGGCTTGGCTTTGGTCACATTATTTGCAATGGCTGGGAGTCTAGGTATATTTGGATTTGCTTGTTGGATAGGCTTAGGATTTGGATTGACAGTGGATGGTAATGCAGGTGGTTTAGGCCAATTCTTGCGGAAAGATGGTGATGAAAAACGACCTGGATTAAACCTTCTGAAATTTGAATTGAATTGTTTAGATCCATAATTACCGTTTGCTTGGAATGGCTGTGGTCGTCGATCTCTTCCACGTAACTTATCTTCAGTGTCGTGAGCTAAGGAGATGGCGTCTTCAAGGGTAACAGGCTTGAACATATTCACCTCAGCGTAGTAATGTCCAAGAAGTCCAGACATGTACTTCCGCTTATGTGTCGTCTCTGGTACGTCTTCAAGCATGCGTAGCTGTAGGAGTGCATTCCAAAAACGCTCTGTATACTGTGGAATAGGCTCACGGTCGCGTTGTTGAAGTAAATCCCATTGCTTGATAGCCTTCTCATGAAATTGCGGTGGAAGGAAATTTTGCATGAACTTCTTCTTAAAATCTTCCCATGTAGCAGGACATTCTATACTCTTGCGGACGACAGTCCACCAAAGTGATGCTCTATCTATCAGATGATTAGTAACACACTTGATTTTATCTTTCTCAGGATAAGTTTCCTCATGGAAATAGTCATCAAACTGGCTAATGAATGATAAAACTGTCTTTCCTTCTCTTATACCATTGAAAGTACGAAACTTGAAACTTCGTTTACTTATCTTGGATTCCTTGCGAATGGTTTGTGCTTCAAGAGTGGCGTCGATGGTACGGCGAATCAGATCTTCAGCTTGCGGTTCTTCTTTGTCAGTGGACGCTCCTTGTAGCTTTGTCAATTGCGCTTGCAAGGCTTGCCTAGCTCTTCGCTCTTCTTCCAATTGCAACATGATAAGATCCAGCTTTTGTTCCATGGTAGGCTCGGGTAGATCGTCTTCAGTCATAGGATCATCCATATGTGGGGTAGTCATCCTGTAAAACTCAACAAACCTTTCTCACTCAAAATCAGTTAGCGGGATGAGCGTAGCTCAAATTTGGGGTTACAAGGCTGTGTATTTTTGGGTATTTTCTTCTTCAATTTTTAGAAATTCTGAAATATTTCTGTCTCCGTTTGCTGAAAGTACTTCAACGAACTTGTAGATAGGTAAAACAGCTTGCTGCGAACAACTTTCCAGTTCTGAGTTTTTGCAAACGAACAAGTCTTCTAGGAGTTTCGAGCGTTAGTCAGTTCTGATTTAGTCTGACTTGCAGAGTTGCAGACTTAACAGACTTGCAGAGTTGTTGACTTGCTGGACTTGGCCGATTTGCAGGACTTGCAGGACTTGATTAGTGTCGACTTGCGAAACTTGACTTCTGATGCGCAGGACCCGGAGTTTACAGACTTCTCTACCTTCACTGACTTGCAGAGTATAGAAGGACTTAAGCTTAATAAATTAAGCTTAAGCTAATAAGCTTAAGAAGAAGGCGCCGTTTTTCTGATCGTGGGGGGGGGGGGGGGGGCGTTTTTCGACAGCGCGGAATTTTCGGACCTCCCAGGATGCATCGATTTGTTGATTATGAAGCTTATAAGCTTCTTAAGCTTGAAACTAAGCTTTTTTAATGAAGAAGATTAGAGATTTCTCACTGTTTTATCACGACTTGTTCATGGAGTTGAGGGAGTGGTCCTCCGCCGACAGAGAGTGGTCCTTCGCGATCTGAGAGTGGAAACAGGGGTTCTTGATCGCCAGAAGTCTGCCTGTATCGACGGTTCGCGACGAGATTGACTGTAGAGGCCGTTTGTTCCTGGAGCTCCGCCTTCGCCCAAGATTGGTAGCGATTGGAAGCCCTTGATCTCTGCTCCGCTCTGATACCACTGGTGCGCAGATCGGACGCAGGTAGCTCACGTAGTGAATTCCCAAAGGTCCCCAAGAACAAAGTACTCTACTTTTTAGCACAAAGACCAATGTAAAAGCAAGCACGACATGAGACAAGAGACAAATTGGGTTGAATCTCCCCCATGCCTTGTGTGAGCGCCTCACAAAGCATGTATTTAATGTATATTTCCAATCTTTATGCTCAAAAATAGCCCAATTACAAAAATATGACAAGCTTTTAGCTTTTGAGTTTGCTTTCTACCAAAAATAGGAAAATAAAGCTAATGGACGGTGCCCAAAGAGTCTGGCACGCCCAATCTCAATGTCCAAATAAAAATAACATATCCAGGCGCATAAGCGCATACAAAATAATAATAAATAATCGATGTCTCTATAGACATAATCAAAATATAGGCGTGGCGCCTATCAAAATATAGTCCAAAGGTCGAAAACCCGCTAGACTCCAATGCTTTCCTCCGCCACTGCTGCTATCTCTACGCATCAACTGAAGCATTCACAATCGTTAGTAAAATAACACAATTAAACCGACAAAAGTGAATACCTAGCAGTCTTCAGCTACATAAATAAATCAACTGGTTAGAAATAAATCCTAACCTTAATTTATTACGAGTGCGCACTCTAAACTCATAAACGTTTATTAATTTAATATGCATTTTGCGGAATCACCCGCTATGGAATCACCCATGTACACACTAAATTAATGAAACGCCCGAAAAGGACAGGCGTCCCCATCAACTTCTCACACAAAGAATCCTCTTTGCGTATGAGCCCCGGTCATCTAAGTTTACGGAATCCACTGTAAAACCTCACGGAATCCACCGTGGAATATGCCTCCTGGCATCAGAATTTTTGTTTTTAGGCTAAAAATATGGGTCCTCAAACAAATCAAGAAAAAAGAAAGGTCGTTTTGGACCCATCAAAATCATAAAGATCACCTAAAAATGAAAACTTTAGTATAAATTTTGAGTTCTAATCTCCTAAAATGCCTATATCTATAGAGAAAAACTATGCATATCCATAGATATCCATACAAATGTATGTAGGAATACATGATAAGGTACCTCTCATGTACAGGAGTTGACAAACACAGCTCACTCTACTAGATGCCCCAAAAAAGAAGCTAAGGAGGTTAAGCTTATGGCCATGTCTAAGCGTGGAATGCACATTCACTCTCTCAAGGACAATGTTACCAGCCAAACTAACCACATTGAACATCTCAAGAAACAACTCACACTGGTAAGTGTGGAGGAGAATCAGCTTCAGCTAGCCATTCAGTTGGGTGCTCATTCACTCTCTTGAGGACAGTGTTACCAACCAAACTAGCCACATTGAACATCTCAAGCAGTAGCTCATGCTCATAAGTGTGGAGTTAAATTATCTTCACCCAACCATTTGGTTAGGTGCCTAATACTTGGAAACTTTGGCTATGGAGCTCTTATTCCACCACATCTCCCAGCCCCCACACTTGAACTACATGGATCTTTAGCTCCAACGACACCATTTGAAGAACTACAACCCGCTTCCACCCCTATAATTGGTACCTCCATGTCCTCGCATAGCCTAGACTTGGACTCCTCCTTTGCTTATGCCTCTTCCTTAAAATCTACTAGTTCTAGCTCCACCCCTAACCCTAGCATTAGCACAACTAATAGCACGTAAGGATACACCCACTCTAGAAGATGCATGAGCCAGTGAAGAATAATCTCCTATGGTTTTGAGTCCATCATGCATGCCTCATGTCAGCAAGGTATAGAATGATGCAAATTGGTAGCTAAGTGTCAATTAAAGATTATAGTAGTGGCATAGTAATGAAAGGCAGTGGTGTAGATAAGGATAGGAGCAGAAGGACTTCAAGGCACCATGGGCAAAAAGGCTATATAAGGAGGATACAGGAAGAGATGAAAGTTCTACACACAAAAGGTCACGCACACAGTTTGACATACACATGATTAGCTACATTTTTGGATTTATATTGTAGCCATGGTTATTTAGCTTATGCCTTGTATTTTTGAGTTGACAACCCTTATATATCGGTCTTCATCTAGCTCTACTAGTCTCTCAACCAAGAATGGGAGGGACTCCTATGAAAGAAGGTGATCTTCCATAGCAATCCATAGATTGGGAACAATGAACTCTAGAGGAGTGATTGCCTAAATGCCAAAAGCAATCTTGTAAGGGGTAAGGTTGATTGTCACCTTAAAGGATTTGTGGTAAGCCCATAATGCTGCTAGGAGCTTTGTATCCCAATCTTTTTTGTGTTGCTCCACCAGCTTGGTAAAGTTTTTGCATAGGGTCTTGTTGGTTAATTTGGCTAGGCCATTTTCTTGCAAGTAGTAAAAAAGATGAATGACCATGAAGAATGTAGTTATATGCTTAATGACCTTATTGATAAAGTGACTACAATGATCACTTACTAATTCCACTAAAAAACCATAGTAGTTGAAGATATGCTTGATTAAGAACATAGCTAGTGCATGGGCTAAATTGTTTGAGATTGCCCAAGATTTTATCCACTTAGTAGAATAATCCATTACATTGAGGATATATCTATGTTTGGCATAAGAAGGAATCGATATCCTTAACCAATTTTGCCATGTGCAAATTCATGGAATACCTATCTATTCAAACTAGAATAACATGTAGTTTAAGTAGAATCTTGTGCTGATACAATCTAGGGTCCAATCCCATGCAAATACATTCTTAAATCTTTTCATGAGGGCAATGATATGCTCTTGAAAATTAGGTTGCAAGTGAGTATTGATCTTCACTGGCTTAGCATCTTTTAAACTAAGATAGATTGTGGAAATTGCATCCTTCATAACCCTAGTCACCTTTTGCATATGTGCTTCAAACTCCCTTTCTTGTGTTAGTATGTTTGCTATATTTGATTCATCTATAACCATAGCTTGAGTCTCGAATCAAGATTTCTATACCCTTAGAAATCTACAACTATTGGTATCGGACTCTAGGGTACTAGGATAAAAGAGGGAATGCAGATCCAAGTATTGCTAATTGATTTGCATGACATCCACATTATAGAAGGGTTCCAAATGTGCATTTGCTACTAGGAAAGTAGCTCTCATCATCATCCAAGCCATCTACCATATTGACCATCTTATACCATCAATCTATAATATATTGATGGAGAGGGGATTTTGTTTTTAAAAATCATGATTTTGTTGTGACTCAGCACCCTTGGTAGTTGAGGCATTATTCCAATGTTCTTGTGAGAAGACACTTACCTGGAATGTCTCTGAGGTGCTCATACGACATATTCGCGGCAATGTTCATCTGGATGTGGGGCGTTACTGGAGGAAGAAGATCTCTCTCTCTCTCTCTCTCTCTCTCTCTCTCTCTCTCTCTCTCTCTCTCTCTCTCTCTCTCTCTCTCTCTCTCTCTCTCTCTCTCTCTCTCTCTCTCTCTCTCTCTCTCTCTCCATGTGTGTGTGTGGGGTGGAGGGGGGGAGGCAAGGGAGAAGAGTGTGTGGGTGCATATGTGTGAGTGTGTGTGTGTGGGGGGGGAGGGGGAAGAGGGTAGGGTTCTCTCTCTCTCTCTCTCTCTCTCTCTCTCTCTCTCTCTCTCTCTCTCTCTCTCTCTCTCTCTCTCTCTCTCTCTCTCTCTCTCTCTCTCTCTCTCTCTCTCTCTCTCTCTCTCTCTCTCTCTCTCTCTCTCTCTCTCTCTCTTTGTGGCTGGGAATTGACCCATCTTGTGAAGAAATTAAAATGTACAGAGTGTTACTTCAGTGACGCCATCGCTTAATCGACAGCATCCATATTGCAAATGTCGCTTAACACATTGCTTAAGTGACTTCATTTGTGACGTAAAATTGTGTCACTTATATGATACTTTAAATATCTCTTAAGCAATGTGCACCAAAAATTAAACATTTAAAAAATAGGCTTCGCATAAGCGATGTCCATCATTTTTTGACATGTCTCTAACACCCTCTCTTTCTTCTAGTGACCCTATCCACAATGACTTTTGTATAAAAACATGGCAATTTTTCCTAGACCGTGTCTTTGATTAGGGAGATTTTTTCTTCAATTTGATGGCAACAATGCTTGCTTTGAGAAAATCCATAGGATTTCCAAAATTCAATACAAAATGTTATGTAGCAAGCTCTTTGTGACTATCCTAAGATTCCTACAACTAGCACACTCTCTATCTTGGCCCAATTCCTCACTATTTGAGTGGATTACTAGCTCAACAACCTAAGCATCATCAGGCATGAATTTACTCTATGATTATTGCATATGAATGCCTCAATATCATATATGTTGCATTGATTACGTACATGTCAAGTGCCATATATAGGTGCATCTATCAGTGGATATGCCTCATATTTGGGTATTTTTTATAAAAAATGAAGCAAAAAGTGTACCTATGCTTGCACACAAGTATTGGGCTCTAGATCACCAAGTGATGGGAGAAGTTTCCCATACACCCCTTCAGGGTCTTCAATGGTAAGGGAGGGTCACCTCTCTTTTTCTTACCACTTCTCATAGCATCAGAATCTTTCCTCAGTGGGAGTATACACAATAGGAATTTTTAATCAAGCAATGAGTGTGAGACACATGTGGGAAAATAAACTTTTGGCATTTCCATAAACTGCATGGAATGGACAATGGTCTAGGTGGAAGAAGAGCTTAACTTGGCATTCCAATGACTCACTGGATGCCAACCTACTCTTTTACAATGGCTTAATATTTTCCTTTAAGATCAAATGAATACACACACCACAAGGGGATGTTAGGGGTAAGCATCAACCAAATGATCAAATGTCCCATGACTAATTTCATTCCTCCTACAGTGGTAAATGCAATCAAGCTATTTATTTTAGTAGACAACATGCACTCAATGAAAGACTCTAATTACAAAGTAAGATTCAATCCATAGACCTCTCCAACAAGTGGATTCATCTCAATAATTTGATTCAAATTAGAGATTAGGAGTCAATTGGTATACCTCTTCAACACTTGGAGTAGATGGACGAAGCTTTACTGATTAGAAGGCTCAAGTCCTCTAGTAATTCAACATAGGAAAAAAGATACCTTTGATAAATATACTATTCAATTATTTGATTGATGATTGGGATTTCTATGAGCTTCATCTAGCTTCATATTTAAGAGTTGAAGCTTTAGGTGAAGCTTTCATGGCTACCTATGAAGAAACATTATACTTAGAGCTCCATGACTTCTACCTCGTAGGTCAAGAATTGGTGAAGAAGAGTCTTAAACACTATATTAGGGAATTTGGGAATTCCATTTTAGTTTGGGAATTCTCAATATAGCTAATGTTTGTCCACATAATCAAATCTTGTCCCCTTGCAAGTGGAGTCTACCCTAATCACTATATATGTTGTCTTTCCAAGTCTCACTTTGAAGAATGGGTTAAGATTTAGCCACATGGCCAAATCTTTACCCCTTATTTGAAAGTGGGACTTGGGAGATTCCCCAATTCTCTAATAGGGAGTTCTTAGGACTAAGATCCTTGAGAGTTTGAGAGCTTTCTCCTAATTGGTTGTGGTAAGCCCTTTGCTAGCCACACAATAGGGTTTGCTCCAATGATTTAGAACTACTAAGAATGCGGGAGAAGAGGTTCAAGGTTACCCATGGTAGGTACCCTTTTCTCAAGAAAGAGAAGACTTTAAGGTTGATTAGCTAGAGAACTCAGTGTGAAATCTGCAAAATGTGGTACATTTTGCAAACTACTTGTTGTGCTGATGTCCACATGGCTTTGTATGCTTTAATGGTGCTTGGCATGCTCTAGAACATGTAAGGAGTGCTTTTGGGTGGTCATTAAGGCATGGGAAGGGTAGGCTCAAGAGGAAAATTAAGATCTCTTGGTGGGCTGAGAATCCATACGACAGTTTGAACAATGAGAGAGAGAGAGAGAGAGAGAGAGAGAGAGAGAGAGAGAGAGAGAGAGAGAGAGAGAGAGAGAGAGAAGGTTTGAAGCAAAAGGAAACATAAAAATGAGGTCAATAATCTCTAGTGCACACAATGCAATAATCATAAACATGTCTAGGCTGAATGCAACCTAAACCAAAGATGGTGTATCATTTATAACATGGCCATGTGTAACATTTATAACATGGCTGTGCACAACATTGAGTACTGTCAATACAATGATGAGTACCAGATGGCCTATCCCGACAAATGGCAAGGGACCAAAGCAACCAACTCTAGCCAATGGACAAACCTCTAGGCCAATCCCACCCCAACCGTGGCATATATGAATTAGGACTACCTTCCACACAGCAATGGCCAGGGTGGGCGTAATAGAGGCGGAAGAGACTAAGGAAAAATCTAGCTCTTTCCTAAATATTTCTTCTTTTGCATGCAAAAAGGACAATGACATGCTAAGCATCTTGATACCCAAGCATGCGATGCTCAAAAAAGACAAGCACAAGGCCTAGCATATATGCTCCGAGTCAATATAGTAGAGATCAAGGAATTTTCCCAACTGAAGATGCATATGATTACTCAATTCATCAAGATCTACAAGGATGCTATGTTGTGACCCATAGGCAACTGATGGGCCGAACACGAGAAAGTTCACCACCAAGTAGCAAGATGGATTGTACACATGTCGATGACCCAACACCAAGTTTGATTCTAGAGGATAAACTAGGCAATTAGTTTGGCTACTTCAAGTAGCCATAGCCTACTTAGCATATCTCATCCATTTAGGGGTTGCAACACTTTGTAAAGGCTTAGCTTGACCTAGCTTGGAAATACCCTAACCCCAACTTGAGCATCAATCCAGAGTTTGTGAAGTTTAAATTGCAACTGAATTCGACACAAGAATAACTAATCCACCCCTAAAGAAGAACAAACAAGCTATGCGAGAAGAACCACAACCCAATGAAGAGAAAAACATGGGCACTAGCCTCGGAGATAAAAAAGAGAAGCTCCCAAAAGCTCATCATGGCAAGCAGAAAAGTCATACCCACTTCAACAAAGCCTAAAAGAGGAATTAAGAGAACCACCTTGGATAGAAATAGTGTACAATCCTAGATATTAATTCGGGTTGTAGTGAAAGTGAGAAGAAGGAAGTTAACTATACTGCAACAATGGAAGGGGACACACCAAGCATTTTGGTTGTTTCGGATACATTTGAAGCATCAAATAGATGGAATGCTATCAACATTACTATTCCACTGGGGATTTACTCAATTGCTTTCATGAATCATTTTCTGAAGATGATTTTCAAATACCTAATATTACCAAACTAGGCCTTGCAAGAAATAGTTTGCAAGATACATCAACACCTAGTCCTAGTAGACCCCCTATATAATCCAACCATTCCAATTATTCATGTTTGGTGCAAGGACCAGACCATCCAGAATGTCCTACTGCTCGATAGCAGATTTGGGGTGAATATCATCATAGTGGAAAATTGCAAATAATTGGGCATAATAGAATGGAAACTAGCCCCCTTCCTAATGAGGATGGCTAATCAATAGAGCAAGTATCACCTTTGGGCATCATTAGGTCCATACTTTTAGAAATTGCCACGATGCACTTTCTAGTGCCCTTAGTAGTCTTAAATATGGAGCATGCTGGGTAGAACACTGCCAAATGGCAACCATTCTTTCATTATCAACTCATCAGTTTGTTGACCAAATTCAAGGATGTGTTCACATGGAAGTATTCAAATATGAAAGATTTGGATCCCCATTTCTATGAGCATCAAATTTCTCTAAAATCAAATGTTATTATAGTCCAAACGCAACACTATAAAATGAGCTCTCATATGGCTAAGAAAGTCAATGGATTGATGTACTGAGACTAGTTTTCATCACTCTAGTAGATCATGCAGATATCCGATCCCTATTTATCATTGTTTCAAAGAAAAACAAGAAGCTTTGGATCTATGCGGATTACCAAAAGCTTAATGTCGCTACAATCCCAGATCATTTTCCTATTGCTTACTTGAATACCATACTAGATGAAGTAGTTGGTCATGAGATGTACTCTTTTCTTGATGGTCTTAGTAGATATAACCAAGTGGGCCTTGCTCCATAAGGCCAAGCTAAAACCATGCTCATCACTACATGGGGAGTATATATATGCACAATGATATGGTTGAGCCTCTCAATAATGCTCTAGCCTCCTTTTAGAGAGATATGTAGGAGATCTTTGGGCCCTATCTCACAAATTCTATGAGGATCTTTTATGGTGATTTCATTTTCTTTGGAAAGGCCATTCTTCCTTTGATATCTCTAGCTTTGCCTCACTAGATGTCGAGAGGTAAGTTTAAGTTTAAATCCACTCAAATGTGTATTTGCTATTCAAGGTGGTATTTTGTTAGGTCACATCATTTCACAAAATGGCATAGCTATCAATTCGACCATGGTGGCTACAATAATGCAAGCTACAATACCAAACTTGCCATCCATGCTACTCCATTTTTAAGGCCAAATTGGGTGGCATGGTGGCCACTTGTGTCTTTTGGTACATCTGTCTCTCCCACTCAACAAATTGACACATGTGGCCAAATCAATGTATCAATGGGCTGAAGAAGAAAACTTGACATTTCGATATTTCTAGATCTTACTTTGAAAATATCTTATTATCCTTCCACCAAATTGGACAAAAAATTTCATGTATTTGTAGATACATCTAGCATTGCTATTGATAGCATGCTTACATAGGAGGATACTAATGGTAGACTTGTATTTGAAGTCATCAGAAGATTATCTAATGCTAAGAAAAACTATTCAATAACCAAAAGAGAGTGTTTGGGCATGATCTACTCCATTAAGAAATTTCGATACGATTTGCTAGGATATGCCTTTGTCTTTCATATGGATCATTCAGTACTAATCTCTCTACTAAAGGAATAAAATGTTAATCAAGGACTTTCTCGATGGATTTTCATGTTGCAAGAGTTTGAATACATCGTTGTACATCATGTCTCCCAACCCAAAACAACATTGCAGATTTCCTCTCCTACCTTGACTCCACCAAAGAAAGTCTGACTAGTATAGAGGATCACTTCTTGAATGCCCACCTATTTTTACTACAGTACTAAATGCACCCAACCCTCCATGGTTGTGGTATGACAAAATGATGATTTTCATGAAAACTAAAGTACCTACACCTCATCTCTAAATGGACCAAAAGAAACAATCCTCTCTCTAGAGCTAGCATTTTGAGATTGTTATAGAGCAGTTGTACTATCACACAACTATCTAGAGTGCTGCAAAGAGTATCTCTCGCTATCAATCATCTTATTGTCATGTCACACCACAAGGAGTTGCTAGTGGCCATTTTATAGTTGAATGACAACCTATAAATTCCAACATGCTATCTTATGGTGGCTAACTATGCATGGTGACGTCTACAACTAGGTACAATACCTTGATTCATGCTAGTGACTCAGTTGTCTTAAAGCAAGATATTGCTTGCCCCTTCTTTGGCCAATCCTAGGACCTTTTTACAAGTGGGAACTAAAGTGTATCAATCCCATCTCACCAACTATGCTATATAAAAGAAATAAGTATATCCTAGTAACAATGGATTATTGTACTAAATGGATCAAAGCATGGGTCCTACCAAATAATTGTTGAGATGGCAAGCTCAACATGTGCAGACATTGATGATGGACTCTAGAGCTAGATGGGTTTGCACATCTACAATTAGCACATCTCTTGCATGTTAGTGGTCATTATGATCCTCACATGGCCACTAACTTGTCACTTATTATATTTAGTTTGTTATACCTATCTACAACTGGCATAGATATAACACTAGTCGATTAGTATAGTCATTTATGTATTGTTTGATTTAGTAGGCCACTTTCCTTTATGTTGTATCTTATCTATAATTTATTTACATTGTATCATGTGTGAAAGAAGAAGGAAAAAGCCAACAATAAAAAACTTTGGTCGCCATCTTTCTTTTGTGTTCTTGAGTGAGCTTCCTCTTATGTGTATGTTGTGTGTTTGGCACAACAGCTCAAGCAAGTCCCCCTACCACACAAATCTTGACATGGTATTAGAGTGGCAACACTAAGAGATACTAGTTTTAAAGGCTCAAGTGAAGGAGAAGAAGCAAGGATTTGAGCAAGTAAGGAACGAGTAAGAAGCTTTCCCATTCTTCCACTCTTTTTCTTGGATAGTGCTTATGGAGACACCGGAAGCACGATAAATTGAAAATCTCAAATTGCTATGAGATTTGGTGTGTGAGTAGAGCATGCTATATTCTTTATATCTATCCTTAGTAGGTAGGTGGTCATTATGATCCTCACATGGCCACTTGCTTATCACTTATTATATTTAGTTTGTTACATATACCTATAGCTAGCATAGATATAGCACTAGTCGCACGATTAGTATAGTTAGTTCTGCACTGTTTGACATAGTAGGCCACTTTCCTTTATGGTGTAACTTATCTATACTTTGTGTATATTATATCTTGTGTGGAAGAAGAAGAAAGATACTAGCAAGAAAATGTTTTAGCCTCCATCTCGCTTCTTGTATTCTTGATGAGTGAGCTTCCTCTTATGTGTATGGTGTGTGTTTGTTTGGCGCAATAGCTCAAGCAAGTCCCCCCACCATGTGATTCTTGATAACAATATGGCAAAGTTAGTCACCAAATGTTTCTTTAAGGAAATTGTCACAAGATATGGCACTCCAATTAAACTTCTTAGTGACAAAGGCGTAAATTTTGTCAAGAAGGTAATCAAGGAGCTCACATCATTCTTTTTTATTCTACATAAGAAATCTTCTTTGTACCACCCACATGCTAATGGCTTGACTGAGTCAACCAACAAAGTCTTGTGTAAAATCTTAACAAGTTGATATATCAGAATAGGACACGTTGGTACACTAAGCTTCTTGCTTCAAAGTTGCCACTGTACATGACTCCCTGCAAGTTTTCCTTTGGAAGCTATTACCCCATTGGGATTTGTAGTCCCGATTTTCCAACTTGCAATGAAAGATTGACTTATTCCTAAAGAATCAATTCCATTCTAGATGGAAACCATAGGCTAAT